>NC_133324.1:662432160-663688614 GCF_042186555.1 Aquarana catesbeiana
AGGGAAGAATCCATTTTATGAAGAACCCTGTTTGATATACATTTGGCGCAAGGACAGGTATCTATATATGTTAGGGATTTGAGTCTAAAACCTCCACAGGAGGAAGCATTTAGGTTTTGGAATTTTGGGAGAAATGGGTGAGCCTGGGAGATTACTTTTTAAATTTTAGTGGGGAAGGGAGTCAGGTAATTTTAAAATATTTCATAAAAGCAGAGGGAAAAGCTATCTGGGTCTGGGCCTGCCCATTTTCAAAGAAGCAATAGAGAGTGCCACTTTCCAAAATGTTTGCTCTAACAGTGCTATCTCTGTTGGTGGGAGAGTAAGGAGGACCATTTCCTGTACATATGTCCTGATTTTTGACTTAAGCAAGGAAGGGTCTATATCTTTAAGTGCTTAAGTAAGTTGTAAAGCTTGTCAGAAAAAGATTTAAATAAATCAGCAATCTTTTTTGGTTCATGAGTGGCAAAACCATTTTATGCTTTCAGCATAAGGATAGCCATACTACCATACTACCGCTCTGGCATGAAGTTTACCAGGCTTGTCTCTTGATTTGTAAAAGGCGACGGGTGCAATCTCTATAAGGTTTATAGTAAGTTGTAAGAGTGATTGTCTAGCAGTAAATTACTGGACTAGTCTGTCTTGGTCAGGGAGTTTTATGTGGGCTTTCAGGCTGGGTTCACATCTAAGCCGCATGTGGCTTGCAGCAGGGGTCCGGTGCTTCCCTGTTCTCCATTTCAGGGACAAACCAGGGACGAATCTTTGCCTGAATTCGGCTCTGGAACAGAGCCAAAGATGCACAGGACCTCTGTGCAATCCGCTCCCCAGCCGCCTCGGAGATGTGTGAACCGGCTCCATTGAGAGCCTGTCACAATCTCCTGTCATGTGAATTGGATGCGGAGTAACTAGCATCCAATTCGCACTAGTGTGAACCCAGGCTTAAGTTTGCAATATGCGAGAGCAGGTCACTTATTTGCGCTGTTCAACTTCTCTTAAGCCGGATATCTTGCTTAATAAATACTCCACAAAGTACACAGTTGAGTGCTTCCCATTGTAGGGGTAATTGAGTATTATCCCTTTGACGATCTGCAAGAAATGCATGATAGAGTAATTTTTCTCAGTGTCGCATAGGGCATATTGTAAGTCAGTGTCATTAAAATTCCACGTCCACATTTGCTGTGGTAAATGTGGGAGAGAAAGAGTCAAGTAGATTGGGGCATGGTCAGGTCAAAGTACCGTATTTATCGGCGTATAACACGCACCCCAAGTTTAGGAGGGAATTTTAAGGAAAAAAACTTTTAGGAGGGAAGTTTAAGGAAAAAAACTTACATTTAAATGCCCATCAAAGCAGCCTTATCAGTGTCCATCTGCAGCCTTTTTATTGTCAGTGTAGCCTTGTCAATGTCCATCTGTAGCCTTGTCAGTGTCAGTGTAGCCTTGTCAGTGTTCATCTGTAGCCTTGTCCATCATTGCAGCCTTGTCAGTGTCCATCTGCAGCCTTGCCCCTGTGTCATTTAATTGTCAGTACAAGTTTAAAAATGGCCCCGCCGTTCTCGGTTGCTCTCAGCAGCTCTTGGTGGCTTTCAGCCGCTCTCGGCCGTTCTCGTCAGCTTTCGGCCGTTCTCTGCCGTTCTCGGCCGCATTCGGCCGCTCTTGGTGGCTTTCGGCGGCTCACACGGGACTGCGAGAGCCACCGAAAGCCGCCGAGAATGGCCGACAGTGGCCGAAAGCCGCTGAAAGCGGCCAAAAGCCGCCGAGAGGCTCACAATCGGCGGGGGATCGGCGTATAACATGCACCCATGATTTTCCCCTGATTTTAAGGGGAAAAAAGTGTGTGTTATACGCCAATAAATACGGTATATTACCTATAGAAGAGGTGAAATTTAGTGTTAAAACATATTGGCTGATGAAAAAGAAGTCACTTCTGTTATATGAGACAAGAGCTGAAGAGTAAAACACAGTTTTACTTTAGTTACATAGTTACATACTTAGTCAGCTTGAAAAAAGACACAAGTCCATCCAGTCCAACCATAAAATAAATAAATAAATAAAATAAAAAATATCATACAATCCCATATACCCAATCCTATACCCACAGTTGATCCAGAAGAAGGCGAAAACCCCCCCAGAAAAGCATGATCCAATTTGCTATAGCAGGGGAAAAAATTCCTTCCTGATCCCAGAGAGGCAATCGGATTTTCCCTGGATCAACTTTACCTATAAATGTTAATACCCAGTTATATTATGTACATTTAGGAAAGAATCCAGGCCTTTCTTAAAGCAATCTATTGAGCTGGCCAGAACCACCTCTGGAGGGAGTCTATTCCACATTTTCACAGCTCTTACTGTGAAGAAACCTTTCCGTATTTGGAGATGAAATCTCTTTTCCTCTAGACGTAGTGAGTGCTTCTAGAGGTTGAATGTTTAAATTTAACTTAATTTAACAGTTGAATGTTTTAATTTTATGACAATGTACCACTCTACTTATTAAAAAGCTATGTGCTTTTATACTGTAACAACGCTATTAACTCTTATTAGAACTTATAGAAACAGAAAAGTAGTCTGAATATATGTATAGCAAGAACACTATGGAGTTGATTTAGTAAAGGCAAATCCACTTTGCACTACAAGAGCACTGCAAATGCACTCGGAAGTGCAGTCGCTGTAGATCTGAGGGGAAGATCTGAAATGAGGGGAAGCTCTGCTGATTTCTATCATCCAATCATGTACAAGCAAAAATGTTGTTTTTTTTGTTTTCTTAGCATGTCCCCCTCAGTTCTACAGTGACTGCTCTTCCAAGTGCACTTCCAATGCAAAGTGGATTTGCCTTTAGTAAATAAACCCCCCTGAGGAACAATACTACACAGAACGTTCCCCTTTCCGGCAAGACTCACCGATCCAGATCGGAGTGCAGGATCATCAGAAGGTGTAACATAGAACAAAGGCTTAATGTTCCCTTCAAGGAGGGGGGGGACAGACTCCCAAAGTGGGAGAGGAAGGATAAAGTCCTGGTGTTAACTTGTGTGTTCTAATGGAAAGTAAACTGTCTGATAGTGTGCAGTAGTTCTGTATTGCGGAGCAGCGAATCGCCAAAGACTCATAATATTAAATGAGATCAATAATGTCACATTTCTATGAATAATATATTGTAATATGACAGGTAACAGCAATCAATATTAGTAACCAATTTACACATAGATTCCTATTGTAGGCAATCTGTATACACGAAGAGTAGAAATTTCTCAGTCTTTAATAGAACAGAGAATATCCCCATTGGTGTGAGGCCCATCATCCAAACTGAAGCATAAGCTCACTGGAAGATACAACATAAAAACAGAATTTTTGCTTCTCTCAAGAGGGATTATACTCATTAAAAAAAAAAAAAAAAAAAAAACAGGGGGGAGGGGACTCATAGAAGAGCAAGTAATTATCTGATATGCAACAGGAAGATTAATTATTAAAAGGTCCCATTATTAAATGGTCTTGAGGTATTCATTGTACCAGGTACCAAGTAATGACAGAATTTTTTAACAATATAGGCAATCACAGCCAAACATACCCCCAACATTTTATTCAACAAGGATGAATAAAATGATATTACGCCTGTAACAGTACCTGAGGTGGCTACAAAGGCATATAGCCAAGTGGTTTTAGCCTGTAGGATGCCTGAGACAGGAAGCAAGCATGGATGAAAGAGATACCTTGATCCCTTGTTTGCCAGACAAAGCTCCCGGGCAATCGGTCAGGTATATTTGTGGACAAATCAACAGAAAGGAACATACAGCAGGGAAGGTATAGCCAAGGGGATGGAAGACTAGATCAAGAGAGGTAGCTGCACCAGAACATTAGGAAAGTAGTCTTTTGATCAGCTTGTCTGTGTAGATGAAAGAGGCTGGGAGTTGTTGTTGGCTCAGGGTGTGCATCTAAACCTAAAGGGAATAGTGTTACTTTAGAGGGGGTTGTAATGATAAAGGGTTTTTTTTACTGGATAGATGTAAATAAATATAAATTTGACCCATCTTATTAAAATGAAATTGTAATCAAGATCCTAAAACCTTTAGTGAGTAAGGTAGCAGGATAATTATACATCACAGTTTCCAGGGACCCTCTACCAATCTGGAACAGTGGAATGCCCTTGAGGTAAAGGAGGCTGAATATTACTATTCAACTAGTCCAGTATTGACCAGTTCCCAAGAAGAGATTTAAGCTGATTTCTCATAAATAATGTTCTGCAAGATGGATAGGGAAGGATGATGATTTGTGCTCCAGCTAGGTCAAGGATGTCTTTTTCCCATGCTTTATGCATAATCATTTTTTTCTCAGAAAAGATGAATTTGACCCAAAATATACCTTGGATATCCTTTGGAGTATTCTTCCCTGGAATGGATTCATGAGAAAGGCCTGTCAGTGTGTCTTGCAAAATATGAGTGTAGAAAGTACACAGACGGGTTCTGAAGGATTTTCACCATCTTGGCATGAATGTATCCCTTTAGAAAATGTACTCTGGGAGTGGGGAATAGCATCCTCAAAGCATCACTACCCAATATTTGCTATTCAATGTTTACTGACCCTTTCTATTTTATATATGTGATTGCTTTAAAGCAGTCACATGTGGCAAGTGATGTAAAAATTATTGCAAGAAAATTATAATTTGCAGGTACATACAATAGTAAATGATCACTTGAACAGTGCTTCATTTGCATGTATTTGGTATGGAACATTATATTTATCCTTTTTGCTTTCTAGTCTAGGTCAATGACTTGACCATAATATGTCATCCTACAAAACATCCTGGATTTATTGAATAAGAGCAAAACAAAGGGCCTTGTCTACTCCTTGCCCACTGAAAACTTTAGAAAAACTCTTGTACATGTGGTGCACTTTTATGTAAATCCTAACGTAGAGGCATCTAACAAAGCTCACATGGCCTTTCTGACAGCTGGGATACTATTAGGCAAGCCATTTGTCTTGGCAAAAAGCTTAAGAGCACTAAAGATAGCTGTACTGTAGAGTGTTTGTGCCAGCGCAGACAATATGAACACTGAATTTGTTAGTCTCCAAGGCTTAGGCAGATGTTAAGTGCATTTGCTCTCCCCCTATACAGCCGAGCAACAAATGGGGTTTATTAAAACACTGTGCTCATAAAGATTTCTATTATTTCTCACCAGGCAGAATTAGACACAGAGGAATAATTCAGGACAAAGTATCAGAATTCTCAGAGCTGTGTTAGTTTTATTTGAAGCTGCCATTATATAATGTCTGGGTGCATTTCTGCACTAAAAAATACCGTATATGGTGTTAAGGAAAGGATAAAATAAAAATGACATCACTTACAGTACATCTACATTTTAGGAAAAGAGTTACATAATGATCATTTGCTATACAAGTCATGACACTTGAAGGTCTGTGATGTGTGTGCATTGCAAAAAGTTCTTAAATACATTTAAAAAGTGTAAGCCTGCATCCACACCTGAGCAAAGCAGAGTGTGTTCCTAACAATTTAGTTTTTTAGGGGTTTTCCAGGCATTTTACAAGCTTTGTGTAAGTGTTTTTGCACATGCATAAACCTTCAGTCTGCATTCACGCATAAGCAGAGTGAATTCCTTGTTCTTTTAAACCTTTTTTTTTTTCTTTTGAGCGTCTTACAAGCGTTTTACAAGATTTGTGCATGTTATTATTTTTTTTTTATTATTATTATTTGCTGGATAAAATTTACAAATAAAAGCTTACAAGACAGAGTATATCAAACCAAACATATACTGTGTATAAAGGCAAAAACAGTATATACGAACTATATAATATTAAAGTGTTACTAAACCCACAACAGTAAAATCAGTCTGTATATGCAGTAAAGCATGCTTGTTATATTCACTGTGGAACCTAAGGAGTTAATCCTCTGCATTGTAAAAAAAAAAGCTGTTTGATCCTGTATGCACAGATGCTCCTCTTCTTCCACTGACTCCAAAACAGGTCCGGATAACACAGAGTCTATGGAGTCAGGCTGCACATGCTCTTTAGTATGTATTGCTCAAGAGTTTTTTGTTTCTTGGGAGGCTGCATGTGATCAGGACAGGGCCAATCAGCACTGTCCAGACAGAGGGTCAGTGGTCCTCGATCCTGATAGGACAGCTCAGTGCAGTATGAAAGCTCCTCCTACAAGCTTTAACCAGCAACCGATAGAAGTCAAACAACTGCTATATACTGCTGATGAGAAAATGTTTATATTTGCCAAAATAATTGTATTTCCATGTTCTGTGTACTGTGGAAGACCAGATATAGTGAATGCGGGCTCCTGGGTTTAGTAACACTTTAAGTCATACTCTTAACATATTTATATAGTTTTATTTAATAGTTTTTTTTTATTCTTTATTTATGACTATGACATATGACTGCATGTAACAGTCTCAGGTACAGCTAAGAATCAACTAAAACATGCTGTTAATCATATTAGGGATATGACAAAAACACATTTACATTACAGAGCTTGGCATAGCATAGCTACTGTGTAAGCAATAGCCCTTTTTTTTTTAAATAAATATTACTTACAGTCATTTTGACTAAGACACCATCATGCACCATGGGAAACTTCTATAACTTATAATAGACATAGGATATCTCACACCAGTACCGCCTTATTTTTATAATAGTTAAAAAGGTTAGGAGTGTGATGATTAGGAAATGCAGCCATCGGCCTTAAATAAGGGTGACCCCAACAGGGCCCCTGATTTGGGGGTTGACTCGAAGATTATGGAGAAGGTGGGGTAGTATTTAAATGCAGAGAGAGAGGAGGGGATTCGAGGGGGTAGGGGTGTATCAGGAGAGGGTGCATCAGGGATATAGCCCTGATCTACTCCTAATCAGAAAGCTCTACTTGGCTTTGGATGTATTTTACCATGTGCATGTGTTTTTGAATGTGTAAGAAGCATAGGCATTTGTTTAATTTATTTCTTAGGCTGAACCAGGGAAGGGGAGCGGTTTTAGAGGAGGAGAGGAGTTTTTCAGGTGCAAAAACATGCACAAATATAAGCATCAATGCATTTGTCGTGAATTTACAGGTGCATCCTATGAGGTCTATGGGGCAAAAATGCCTGAAAACATACAAAAAAAGATCATATTTCATGTACGGTGACTGAGCATACAAGTGTGAACATGGACAATCAGAAAGAATGAAATTCCACATGTTTACTGAAGTCAGGCCTGAGAAATCAATAGAAAAATGCTTAAGTGTGAACGAGTGCTTGGTAAACATTGTCTTATATGTCAGCAATCATCATCTTTACTCTTTTATTATTAAATAAGCTTTTGAGAAATGAAAGGCAATACAGAAGGATGCTGTAGAAGGTGGACACATTTTGAGCTACATACTGTACATTAGAATCCATGGAATCATATTCTATGTTTAAAAGTGGAGTCTATCACACTTTTGAACATAGATAGGGACCTCCCGAACAGAGATCCTGGATGAGATGTCCTTCTGGTAAGCGAGCGATGACGGCCGATCGGCTGCTGGACATGGGCGATAGTTGGATCCGTCTGATGAAGTGGTGCTGCGGTGATGTCTCACGAACGGCAAGCAGAGTTGGGCCCTCCGGGGCCGGGCTAAAGTCACCGGATTGCCGCGTGGTAGGCCGCAGCCCTCTGACCTAGCAGCAGAGAGGTGTTCACTCGGTGAGGCCCAGGAAGAAGCGAGTGGCGGGCGGATCTTCTGCCCCTTTAATAGTTCCTCCCAGAGGTATGTTGGTGTTCCAGAGGTGCCTCTGGGATGTGTAGTCCAGGGGTATTTCACAACATCAGAACAGCTGCTCAAGAGACTACTAGTCCCACAATCCCCTTGTTTGGCTTAAAGATATGATGTCAGTTACTGGAGCCCAGCACTAGAGGGACACAGGAATAGATGGAAAGTAACATAGGTGATCCTCGGAACAAGGTAACTGTAGTCCACTGTTGGATACATCTTGAGTCAGAGTATGGTTTTCCTATCCTACACACTACATCTAGCACACACTCGAGGGTGCTACAGAAGTACATCCCATGTTTCAAGGCTGCAGCATTATGTACAACTCTTTCACTTACCTCTGTACAGTGGACTCTGGCGCTGAAAGTTCTAGTTCCAGCTGGAGTACTCAGGTCACAATAGGTCACTCGCACTCCAGATCCTCTAGTCAATAAGCATCTCGCATTGAACCATAAAGAACAAACATAGCCATCCTCTAACAGGACATTGGATCTGAGCAGCAAAAAAAAAATGTGAACATTTGGAAGAGGAGGCTTAGAGCTCAACAGAATTTGAGTGTCACTTTAAAGTGAACCTGTGCTTTGTGAATGCAGAGCAAAGCAATAGGTTAACTTTCCTGATATCCAGCCTTGCTTGTTCAATTCGGCCAAAAGCAAATAGAAACCTATGGGTAAAAGCATCACTCCTTTTCTCCCATGTGATTTTTCTCCCATGTGAGATTGGCTACTCAGGCACCAAGTGATGTCAATTGTGGTCCTGGAGTGCACAGCATCCACTACACTGGTATGTATAAGAAAACAATAGCTGCGCTAAATGAAGAACATGATATATGATAAATCATTAAATCAATATAAATATAGTGAAAAATGAATAAAATTGTGAATAAGATGTTCACAGAAAAGAAAAAAACAAAAATAAAGTGATAAGTGGTGAGGATAAAACTTGAAAGCCCAAAACAATCAGCCGATTGCTGGATATTAAAACAGAAAGGTGCAGTCTTCCATCACCGTTTAGTGTGAATCACCAGAAAAAATACACGCTTACCAGAGGCAAGCAAAGATAAGCTTGCGACTATATACCCAGCCAGGGCCTTTCCTTTGGGAATGAAAGGTACGCACACAGGGAACACTGATCCAGGATCGGCACACCACTCAGATATATGGAAGGGACCCTCAGGTACCGTATTACCACAACATAAAAGAAAAGGGACTTCCCATGGTGTAATACCGTATGAATAATTTATTGTATAGATAAAAGAATCACACTTTGTAAGTATCACTTTATTTTTTGTTTTTTTCTTTTCTGTTTTCTGTGAACATCTTATTCACAATTTTGTTCATTTTTCACTATATTTATATTGATTTAATGATTTATCATATATCATGTTCATCATTTAGCGCAGCTATTGTTTTCTTATTTGATGGTTTATATGCATGTATTTCATATGAAGTTGCTGCTTTGCTTTTTAATTTTGTTTAGAGCGCTGTATTTTTTTCTTTACTGGTATGTATAGACTTTAACACCATCAATGTACCATGGAGGATGACAAAAATTGGGAGATAGGTGGCTGGTTCCTAATATTTTTACTCCCTTTATAAAACTATATAGATTAAATATCCCTCGAAATGGAGATCTTACTAGTAGGTAGCATGCACCTTAACCATATCCCATTGACACATAAGGCACCTTTATGAGATATGCATTTAATTCTCCCCATATAAGACGAGGATCTCTTTTTTGGTAGACCTGAGTCTTAATCTTTGCAATTTAAAGGACCACTAGTGAACTCGCCTCTTTTGTAACTGAGCTTTAAATTCCAGTATTCCAAGCATACTCTTTATGATCAAAAGATATAATCCCTATATTCAAAGCGGTGGTGAACTGGTTTTATACAACATATGCAAACAGTGGCGTATCTAGGGTATGGCAGCCATGGCAAGTGCCATGGGCGCCATGGGGGGGAGAGAGGTGGCAAAAAGCCACCCCCGCACAATAAAAAGGTCCCACCCGTCCTCTC
Organism: Aquarana catesbeiana; assembly: GCF_042186555.1. Lineage (NCBI taxonomy): Eukaryota > Metazoa > Chordata > Amphibia > Anura > Ranidae > Aquarana > Aquarana catesbeiana. The sequence continues at coordinate 662,441,910 of NC_133324.1, forward strand.
ACGTCCGCCTCCCACACTAATCTAGTCCCCGGCGCCACGGCCTGCCTGCTGGAGTGCGGTGTCGACACAGCACTTCACTAGCAAGTGAGGAGGGAAGCGACAGGTGCCCCAATGACAGCTGATGAATTGACTCTGGCCAGAGTGATGTCTACGTAGCCGTAGGGTAACTGGCGGAGCCTAATGCTCCGTCTACTATCCTCATCACAGCTGCTTCATCTTCTCTCCGGAGCGGGGTCACGTGACCGTAACATGGTCGGTGACATGACGGTGAAGACTCTGGAGGAGAACCTGGAGGCTGGAGAAGAGAACACTAGAGAGAAGTTTGAACGCACGTCACTAGAGAGAAGAGAAAAAATTGGAACCCCCAAGCAGCAGCACCTGGAAGGATTAGCACTGCAGCCTAGAAGCAGGTACTAGTACAGTACTTAAGTCACTAGTCAGTCACCACGATTTTGAGCATCAAATATAGTGCTCAAACAATATGGATTAAATAAATATGCTTAGCCATAGATATCATAATCAAAGTGTAATAAAGTGATTTGTGCAAGTAGTACCTGCTTTTGCACAAATCACTTTGTTACACTTTATTTATGATATCTATGGCTAAGCATATTTATTTAATCCATATTGAGCACTATATTTGATTGGCTGCTTGCTTCTGCTTGGGCCTGGCACACACGCACAATCGCACATGACAATGACTTAAAGTATTCATGTGCGATTCTGCGTGTGTGCCAAGCAGACAGGGCCGGCGCTACCACTAGGCAAACTAGGCAGCCACCTAGGGCACCCGGCCGCTGGTGATCCTACTCCCTCTCTACCTCTGTACAGTGTCAGAGGCGCTGGTGCAGCATTTTTGGGTGCTGGTGAGGCTGCATTTATGGGTGCTGATGTTACTGCATTTATGGGTGCTGGTAAGGTCACAAATGTTTTGACAGGGGTGCCATTTTCACTAGATACGCCTCTGTATACAACACTCAAGGATACCAATTAGGAGAGAGATATTACTGGAATGAACATATGTTTTATGCAGGGCTAAGTGGTGTAGAGGTACAAACTGCTAACAAGGCCTAATGTGCTATTGAATTACTAATTCTATTAGTAGTTATGCTAATACATGACACCATATATGATTATATACTGGAAACTGATGAAGTTACATTATGTGCTACCCACTAGTAGGATCTCCATTTGAGGTAGTGCAGTAGTATTCAATTTAAGACAACTTGTACTGAGAGGAATATTTATACTATAATTTGCTAGTGTCCTTCTGAAAATACTTGATGCCTGGCTGCTATGCTGATCCAGTGGCTTCAAGTGAAGTCCTGATCTGCATGCTTAGTCGAAGACAGGCACCGAAAAGAACAAGCGACAAGTAGCATTTTAAACCAAACCTCTGCTTTGCCAATTTAAGGCAAAGCAACAGGTTTGTTGTAATGCCCCAATCGCCACCACTTTTTACATTTTCTTCACTCTTGCACCACTCTATTCAGTGTCGGAAGCCAAAGAATATACCTGGTACTTATTCACTCTTGTGCCACTCTATTGAGTGTCAGAAACCAAAGAAGATATACAGTACTTCTAGATAGGGAGGAGCATGTAACAAACACCATGTGACAGTGCTGGCCCAATCAGTGCTGTCACACAGCAAATCCATATCCCTGTGTATGCTATGGCTTAAGAGACTTCTAGCTTAGACGCGGGTTTTCTCTTCCTTCCAGGGGATAAATGGAGTGGTGAGGGTACAAACTGAAGTTATATAAAACTTAGATTTGTCCTGTAGTACTGAGCACAGTAGCCAGCAAAACTTCCACTTTCTGTAGTATTTTCCTTTTGTACAGGGCCTATTGCAAGCTTGCCCAACCCTTTTCTTTTATCAGCATGAAGTTAGGACCAGCCATCATGTGATAGATAGTCTGACTAAAGCCAGCCATAGACGGTTCAAATGTTCCTCCTGAACCGGCTGAGATTAAAACCATTTATGGGCAGGTTGAATGTACCCAAGTTGATTGACCGTTCAACATGGGTACAACCAGCCTGTTGGATTTTACATGTGATCATTGCTAGCAGCTATAAAAGCCGCTAGCAATAATCACAGTATCCTCCTGGTGGGGGCAGCTTCCCCTGCTCCCCTCCCCCCTGCTGGGAGAACACAATGGTTCCACGGATGGCATTCTGTGTCCAGTCAGTGTTGATGGGGGAATCCAGCAATCTTCTTTCCTGCAACCCAAGAAAATTACTCTGTCTATAGCCAGCTTAAGGTCAATTTAGACAGATTCCAATTAAATCAAGTGTGTACTTGAGATGTGGAAATAAGCATGGAGCACAAAGGGGAAACCAATACAAACCTGGCAAAGTATACAAATACACAAAAAATGCAGAATATATAAACACTATGAAGATGGTGTTCCTAGAAGGAATCAACCTAGGACACTAGAGCTACAAAACAACCACTGACCCATGGAAGCACCATAGTTAGTGCTTTTATTAGAGTGTTTCTACAAATACAACCTTAACCACTTCCCGCCCCGGCCTATAGCAGATTGACGGCCGGGAAGTGGTTCTGTTATCCTGACTGGGTGTCATATGACATCCAGCAGGATAACATGCCAGCACACGCCCGTGGGGGCACGCATCGCGGCGATCGCAAGTGCGGCGTGTCAGTCTGACACCCCGCACCTCCCATTGTGATAAGAAGCCCCTGTCAGAGGCTTCTTACCACGTGATCAGCTGTGACCAATTACAGCTGATCATCGCGTGAACCAGGAAGTGCTGGTAAATGGCATTACTCGGTTCGCGCTGACAGGGAGAGCCGATTGGCGGCTCTCCCTGTCAGAGGGGGGGACTGTGGTGATGATCAGCACATTGATTATCAGCACAGACCTCTCAAATGTAACAATTACCTGCCAATCAGTGCCCAGAAGTGCCACAACAATAAAGTGTGCCAGTGCCCACCACAGTGCAAATCACAGTGCCAATCACTGCCCACCACAGTGCCAATCACTGCCCAGCAATAACACCTGTCAGTTCTTCTCAGTACGTAATCATCAGTGCTGCCCAACAGTGTCACCTGTCAGTGCCACCTGTCAGTGCCAATCAATACCGCCTATCAGTGCCAATCAGTGCTGCCTGTCAGTGCCCATCACAGCTGTCTGTCAGTGTGCATCAGTGTCGCCTATCAGTGCGCATCAGTGCCACCTATCAGTGCCCATCAGTGCCATCTATCAGTGCCCATCAGTGCTGCATATCAGTGCCGCCTATTGGTGCCCATCAGTGCCGCCTAACAGTGCCCATCAATTCTACATATCAGTGCCTCCTCAGCAGTGCCATTTTATCAGTGCCAACTCATCAGTGCCCATCAGTGCCGCCTCATCAGTGCCCATCAGTGCTGCCTCATCAGTGCCCGTCAGTGAAGGGGAAAACAAAATTTTATGAAAGAAACTAAAAAAAAATATTTTTTTTTCAAAAACGTTGGTCTTTTTTAGTTTGTTTGGCAAAAAATAAAAACCACAGCGGTGATCAAATACCACCAAAAGAAAGCTCTATTTGTGTGAAGAAAATGATAAAAATTTAGTTTGGGTACAGTGTTGTATGACCGTGCAATTGTCATTCAAAGTGTGACAGCGCTGAAAGCTTAAAATTGTCCTGGGCAGGAAGGGGCGTAAGTGCCTGGCATTGAAGTGGTTAACATATACAATATGATAAAAATTATGTGGTTTCCTGTGAATCAACTGTAATTGGCCCTGCCAACATCATATACAGTAGCTTTGGCTAGACTTCTCCTTTAAACTATGCAGAAGAAAATTTACATATACCAGTAAGACTGTTGTGGCTATAAAAATCTAAACAAAACCACCTATAATCCTATTAATGGCCATACAAAATAGCCAAAAATATAACAAATAAATGTAACACCCTCTAGTGTGCTACTAATGTTAGAGTAGACAAAACATAGTCTGGCTCAGGGTTAAGTCTGAGTTGTGAAATCTGGGTCATGGTTTACTTAAGTTCAGGGCTGGATGACTCATGCAGGCAGGTCTCTGGAAAATTGGAGAAAGTCTCTGGTGCCTCTTCTGTTCTGGAAACTAGAGGGCGGAGGCTGGGATGGTTGAACTGCATACTCAGGGGAGCTTGGACAATCCCCAGCCAGTGGGTCTGGTAAGGTGTTAAGCCAGCCCTTATGTATGGATGAGTCATCCTGGCAGAGGGAATCGTGAAAGATGTAGATGCAGTACGTGGATAGGCTGTCGGTGACCTTAAGGGGCCCTTTACAGTAGGTCTAGGAGGGGCCCCAACAGGCTGGAAACTTGGGCTGGCTCTGGAAGGATCCCTTCAGCAGTACGGTGTGGGAGCAGTGGGAGCAAGAAGAGGACAGTGAGTACATCAGCACACCCAGGAATTCACAAGGGGAAAGACTGCCACACAAAGCAAGCTTTCAAAGAATGGTGCTGTGCTTAAAGTGTAAGTAAACCCCCTATCATTTTCAGCAAAGGAAGCTGCCATCTGTGCCTCTGTTTATTCTGCAACTGCCATGATGCTGCACATGTGATCAGTTATGACACCAGCCATTGAATGGTTTGACAGTTTGGTTGAGAGCACAACTAATGGGACTGTTACACCATGTGCCGATAATGAAACTGTTTTGTGGATGGATGTGCTTTAACCCTTTCTCCTTGTCCTGGGAGATATCCAGAGCAACCAGAAGAGCTGCAGGTGTATGTAGGCTGTGAAGCTGGGAGCAGTTCTACAGGCGAGAAGAGAGATGTTCTGCATGTGGTTTGCTAAGGAGCTCTGAGCAGTCCATCAGGGGAGAGGAGGGACTCCTACATGTAGAGTGTAACGAGATGTACTAAATTCCAAATATGGGCCTGAGGGTTCCTAGCCTGTAAGGGAATTTTTGCTACTAAATTCTACAGCATTCTGTGGTGAATTCCCAAGTAGGACCTGCTGAGTAGTGCAGCTGGGACCAGATCCACAGAGGTAGAGGAAACACTTCTGCAAGCAGTCACCTCAAGTTTGTGCTACTTTCCAGAAGGGCCTAGGGCCCTTAGTCTGTAATGGACTCTTGCTATTGACCTATCCAGAACCATGAGTTTGTACAGAAGGAAGCAGTTTTTGTACAGAGAGAAAGGAAGATTGTCCAGAATTTTTGCTGTGTTCATCATCTGCTAGGCATCCCATAAATCCCTTCACCCTAGCCAAGTTGTTATCCACTAATAAAAATAACAAAAACAAGGTACAGGACTGATTTCTTGTATCTCTCTGCAAGTGGAGAAATGCATGTTGCCTGGCTGTGCAGGGATAGAAGAGTCGGTTACCAGCAGCCCCTACAGCGGTAGCGCTACGTAAACATAAAATAATTGTTTTACCTGTACTTCCAGGTCAGAATTTGCCTAGATCTTCCAGATGCATCTAAGGAGTTTGATGTCTTCAGGCCATCTCCCCCTAACCTGCAGTCCCTTTATTTAGCTAGAAAGAATAGGATGAGGAAGCCTGATGATGTCAATCCTCCAAAATGGTTTTAAAATTCAAGACAACGTCTGACTGGGAAACAACTATTTTAAAACAATTTTCTCAATGTAAGAACTTTCTGCACAATTTGTTGCATGTTTGGCTATTTTGTGGGCTACTTATGAGATGTGCATTGTTTACTTATAGACTTTAGGTCTGTTAGAAAACAAATCTGTTGCCATATAAAAGCAAGGATTAAAAGAAGTATTATATTCCGAACCAGGGTGGTTTCGCGAGTGAGCAGGGGGATACAGGCATACAACACATCCAAAAGTGTGTATAATACTGAGGAGCCTTTGGTCCGTGTAGCTCTTAAAGTAGAACTATAGGCAATTTCTTTTTTTCATTTTGGTTGGATTGTGAGGGAGGGTTATAATCCCTGTCTGATTTTTTTTTTGCCATCTGTGTCCTATTGTGGAGATTTTCCTTCACTTTCAGTTCCATACCCAAACAGGAAATGAGTGGAAATCCCTGCAAATTAAGGGAATCCCTTGGGGACCCCCAGGTCACCAGAACTAGTATCCCCATTGGAAGATTTCCCCTTTAATTACTTTTCTGGGGACAACCCAAAATTTGGGATTTTCTTTTACTTTCACTTTCAATAAAAATGGTAAAAAGGGCAAATAGAGAGGAGTAACCTCCTTAACGGCAGCAATAAAAACTGACAGGTGCTCTAATCCCTCTCCACTCTGTCCAAAACAAAAAAAAAAAGTTATGCCTGTAGTTATAATTTAAAGACATAGATTTGGTCAACAAAATGTGTACATAGTTTTTACCAATTTCTTCTGTCCTAGTACTGGAATAATCTTTTGTTTTCAATGGGGGGGTAGCTGGAGATGTAACTTTCCTCAAGACATATTTTTTTCAGTAGCATGGCACCATTATTTTATGTTTTTTTATATTTTTTATAGTCTGCCTATATTTACAATTTTAACTCCACTTCAACTGCTCAATTTCCCATGTCAACCTTTTATAAGTTGGAGAGAAAGCAAAATTTAGGTACAAAATGGGTTGAAGTAAGGCAAAATGAAAAGCAATTATTTTTTTGACCTTTCTAAACAGAACCCTGTGTTTAGCACCTCCATCTTTAATCACTGTAATACGCAAATTAGCTTTTGTCCTTCTCTTTTTTTGTCTAGACTTCATCATTTCCTTTCATCTCCTATTAATGACAGGGTAATTGTTCTGTTTTCTCCTCCTCTTCTGCTTGACCCTGACCTACAGACTATTTTTAATTCATCTGCTCTTCTTTCATATTCTTAGAAATGGAATACTCTCTCATAGTACGTGCAAAAGTTGCAATTATACCAGCCATAATAAGGTTGAGGTAAGGATCTTTTATACGTGCCTTGATTACACAACTGTTCAAAAGTACCTAAATGTAATAGGCAATTAGCAATGGAATACATGTTTGACAACAACGTAAATTACCTGGGAATAATGGTGCTTCATTAAAGCAAACTTCTCTGTTTAATCCTTCCAAGAGAATCGTTTAACAGTCAGAAGCATATATACATATATATAATATGTATATATGTATATATATACATATTATATATAAGATACAACTCACTTTATTTCTGTATTTCAAGCAGCAGGACCATGTTCAGATGTGTGAGGCATTATTCCAATCCAGATTACTGCCATGCTGCTGTAATGTAAAATAAAGAGTCATTATTATTAGTATAGTCCAACACACATGCTGTATGCAGAAGATACAAAATCATATACAGTAGCCACATGTACACCTGTGTGCATACACATATCTGAGTCCAGGGTTGGACATTTTTTGATAGCTAAATAATATCATCAAAATAAATATAACAGACTTGTACAGTAAACAATACTACACCGACAGGTAGACATGACTGCTGAGAAGCATAGGCTCATTTATGACCAACTAATAACCAATACCTTGCCCCCCCCCCCCCCCCCCCAAAAAAAAAAAGACACGGAAGCTGATTAAGCTGGAAATAGGGCAAGGCCACAGCTTTATTGAACTTTTCAAAGGTACAACTTTCAAAATGTACCAAACATCAATGCCAGCCACAGTATACCATAGGCACCCGTAAACATAAACTCACATAGTCTAAGAGGCCTGTCCTTACCATCAGTGCCAGACAGGCATTAGACTGACCCCAGAATTTACCTTGAGGGCATAGCCCGTAAAGCAACATCAATTGCTGTCAAGGTCAAAACTGCCACACGCAAGTAAGTGGTACCCTGACAAGCGCTCCACCGCAGCCATCACCTACTCGACAACAGATTGAATTCCAAGATTGACATATTTAGGCCAATCCTTTAAATGAACCTCATCAGGTCTTAATAAATACTATCTCCCTCAAGTGGCGGAAAACAATGCCACAAATCCTGTGGACAAATTTTAAAACCTAGGCATTTACCTGGCGTCAAAACAGCTCCGAACAAGAGTTATAAACTAGCAAAGTATGTGACTTGCCAAAACCAGAAAGGGGGAACAATGTTGGACCAAACAATAGATTGGTAAAACTGGCACAACATGGAGCAATAACATGCTTAATAGAGGAGATGGAATCTACAGGCCGGTAATGCCTTGCATTGTTACTAGACGGTGCCGTTGATTCGTAATCATTCGTAATTTCACAAAACAGGATTTTTCGTGTTCAGACTAATTCCTATTTTCAAACAATATAGGAAGATCTTGCGAGCCACAAATGGGTTAATGCCTTCAAATTAAACCCTCAGTGCTAACAGCTGCAAACACTAATCACGTTCCATACCCGTGCAAATAACAATATAATAAAGTAAATGTGTCTGCGCTAGAAAAATTATGATAAATATAAAAATCAGTGTATAAAAATATATATGTACATTAAATAAAAATTTAAAAAACCCAAAACAATCTATCACCATACATTTAAACAATAAATCTATGGTAAATTAATAATATAAACAGCAAAGTGCAATGTGCATAAAATTGCTAAAAATCCAAGTGTAAACTCTGGTTGAAAAGAGTGCTCACTCTTTGAATACGTGATTTATAAAGTTCATAAATAAACTCCAGAGTGTTCAAATATAGTGTTCATATCCTGTGATATCCATCGTGCTCATCCAAAAAATGTGAATAGATAACATGTTCCAGTGCCCTCCCGGTGACCCCCACAAGTATATGCGTTCACCTCAGAGCATGTGACACAGTACCTAAACTATGTCAAATCACGCTTGGGAGCCACTCCTGGGATCTAATAGATATGGCGATGTTGTCCTCCAACTTGCTCAATTATCAGCATTCCATTTTTGAGTGTTGAGACAGCCAGCCTTTCCTATGAGCAATAAAGTGCGGAGGGTAGGCTTCTTCATAAGTCACAGGCTTGTCACCTTTACTCACACGCACACGTGCTGCCCTGTTCTTTAGACATATGGAGGTTGTCTGAATGGCACGAATTTGACAATATCTGGGAAGGATAAAATCTAGTCCTTTAGGTAAAACCTGGCGCCATGGTTTTTCTTTTGTTGTTTGCCTGTTCACTGTCTCAGTAGGCTTTTAGATTGAGGTGGGATAGAGGATTGTGCTGAGAGATTTACAACCATGGCGCCAGGTTTTACCTAAAGGACTAGATTTTATTCTTCCCAGATATTGTCAAATTTTCTGTGTCTCTCTCACAATGGCACTGCCTAACGTGCTTCGAATGGATTCGTACATTCGTAACTTTTAATTTTGTTTATTGATTTGTAATCTTACGTGTCTCTCTCACAATGGCGCTGCCTAACGTGCTTCAAATGGATTCGGACATTTGTAACTTTTTTTTTGTTAGTTGATTTGTAATTTTACGTGTCTCTCTTACAATGGCGCTGCTTAACGTGCTTCGAATGGATTCGTACTTTCCAAAATACATCACGTTTATTCGTAATGATTCAAAATCTCGTATTTTACTTTTGTTTTTGACACGTGGCTATAGCCTCTGCCCCTGTATGCCATTTTGAGAGGGAGTACAGTGGTGTGGTGAGGGAGGAGCAGAGAGCAGAGCAGAGAGTGGTATTGTTGGATTTGTGGTTGTTTTTGCGTGGTTTGGTACTTTTGGTGAAATTAGAATGTCTGGGAGTGAGAATGTTGTTGTTGGTATGAGAGTTGTTGGTGTGAGCAGGGGCGGATCCAGGGGGGGGCAACGGGGCAATTGCCCCCTCCGAGAATGTGGGTCAGTAAATGTGCTGGCAGGCGTCTCTGTGGGTGAGAGAGCCGGCGGGCGGCTCCGCGGCTGAAAGACAGCGGTGGGGAGAGACAGCGGGATCTCGGGCGGTTCCGGTGGGGAGAGACAACGGGCGACTCCGGTGGGGACTGGGGAGAGACAGCAGGCGGCTCCAGTGGGGACTGGGGAGAGACAGCAGGCAGCTCCGGTGGGGAGAGACAACAGGCGGCTCCGGTGGGGACTGGATAGAGACAGCGGGCTGCACTGTTGGTGAGCAGCTGTGCGGCTCGGTGACAGGCAGCGTGAGTGGCGGCAGAGGAGCAGAGAGATAACACCATCTCTCACCGCCCAGCGCCCGCCCTGCATCCCTGCAGTTCCGCCCTCACTGTGTGTGCAGTGTGCAGGCAGCCGCGGCAGCAGAGAGAATACATCATCTCTCTGCTGCTTGACTGGGACACAGCAAGAGATGATTATAGCAGGCAAGTAACAATCCGCAACGTGTGGTATGGGACGTGGCAAGTAACAATCCGCAACGTGTAGCATGGACATGGCAAGTAACAATCCGCAACGTGTGGCATGGGACGTGGCAAGTGACAATCTGCAACGTGTGGCAAGTGACAATCTGCAACGTGTGGCATGGGACGTGGCAAGTGACAATCTGCATCTAGTGGCAGGCGACATGGCAGGTGGCAATCCGCAACGTGTGGCAGGTGGCAGTGACAAGTGACACGCTCGGGGCTCCCACTGATTCTGTATTATGGTGAGTTGAACTATTTCTTTTTTTATAACAATGTAATAATAGTAATAATGCGCTTCAATCATCCTGACACCATAACAACCATGGTGCCATGATGATTGAAGCGCTAACACCAACCATTTCCCCATTAAATTTACCCCAAAAAAAGTATTTTCTGGCAGTGCCCCTCCCGAGACTAGGCTCTGGATCTGCTCCTGGGTGTGAGTGAGAGTGGAGGGGAGCGTAGGAGTGGAGGGGAGCGGAGGAGTGGAGGGAAGCGGAGGAGTGGAGGGGAGCGGAGGATTAGGCGGGAGCGAAGGAGTGGAGGAGGGGATTAGGGAGAGGAGGAGCGTAGGGGAGGAGAGGCGTGGAGGGGAAAGGAGGAGTGGAGGGGTGGAGGGGCGTGGAGGAGAGAGGAGGAGTGTAGGGGAGGAGAGGCGTGGAGAGGAGGAGTGTAGGGGAGGAGGGGTGTGGAGTCTATTTACTTGGCGTAACATCATCTTTTGCAATATCTGGAAAAATTGAGCTAAATAACTTTACTGTTAATTTAATTTTTTAATTCAGTTCATTTTTTACCAAAAATTGTGTTTGAAAGACCGTTGCCCAAATACCGTGTGACCTAAAATATTGCAACGACCGCCATTTCTTTGCTAACAAAATATATATATAATGTTTGTGGTTCTGAATAATTTTCAAACAAAAAATAATGATTTTAAATTGTAAACAATAACTGTCAGAAATAGGCTTGTTCCAGAAGTGGTTACCTTAACTCTTTTATTCTATCTTTAACAGAAAGCTTGAGCCATATCCCAGACCCTCCAGCATCAGCTTCTGGCAGAAAGCTGGGCCCATTACTCCTCAACGTAAGTAGAGTAGACAAGCTGCCAATATAAAAACAGGACACAAGGCACCATCATAATCCACACTTTACACATAGGCATTATAAAACACATAAAAAGCTATTTAACAACCATCCATCTTCAAGTTCATACACAGACCTCATACTAGGAGTCGACCAATTATTGGTGGCTGATAATCACTTTTTTTGTAATAATCGGTATCATTCACAAACTTACCAATATTACCGATAGTGCTTCAAGGTGTTGTACTGGGCTGATACTTGCAGCTTCAGACATCACCCCGGTACCGTTCTTTAGAGAGGATAGTTGGCTTTCTTGTAATAGCAACCAATGTGGCTAAGCAACCGCTTGACTGTTATTACAAACAGCGTGAGGGGATGTCCTTCCCAGAAGTGCAGTCGCTGTAAATCTGAGGGGAAGCTCTAAAATAAGGGAAGCTCTACTGATTTTATCATCCAATCATGTACAAGCAAAAATGCTGTTTTTTTATTTTCCTTGCATGCCCCCCTCAGATCTATAGCGACTGCACTTCCAAGTGCACTTGTAGTGGAAAGTGGATTTGCCTTTGGTAAATAGACCCCACTGTTTGTATGTGTAACCCATAATTGTTTATTCTATTTCTACAATATTTGGAAATGCATCTGATCTTAGTATCCTCCACTACAATTGGCCACCAGTGTCTAGGGGGGAACTTAGAAAAGATTCGCGAAAATAAAATGTTTGCTATATATAATGAAGACAAGAACAAACAAATTTTTCTTTAAAGCGTTTGTTAACCTAAAAAAAAAACTGTTCCCTTAACCACTAAAGGACCGCCCGCCGCAGTTGTACGTTGGCTGTTTGAAGATAGCTGCCATAACCCAGGTATCCTCTTCAGCGGGCGGTCTTCTTTCAAATAAAAGTGGTCTCTGCAGCGGATTGCCGCAAGTTCACTTTTATTGGGGCAGGAGAGGCCCATCGCGCTCCGGTCGCCTCTGCCGCTTCCTGGAGCCATAGGTCGGGTCATCTTCCCTGACAGGCACTTCCGCCCTCCAGTCTTAAAGAGGAATTTTTTTTTTTTTTTTTTTTAAATATGACATTTCTTATTTTATTTATTGTTTATTGCATTTTAGTTTAACCACCTCAATACAGGGCACGTACACCCCCTTCCTGCCCAAGCCATTTTTCAGTTTTCAGCGCTGTCGCACTTTGAATGACAATTGCGCGGTCGTGTTACACTGCACCTTAATTAAATTTTTATCATTTTTTTCCCACAAATAGAGCTTTCTTTTGGTGGTATTTGATCACCTCTGCGGTTTTTATTTCTTGCGCTATAAACAAAAGAAGAGGGACAATTTTGAAAAAACACAATATTTTTTACTTTTTGCTATAATAAATATCCAATTTTTTTTTTTTTTTTAACAAATTTTTTCCTCAGTTTAGGCCGATACGTATTCTTCTACATATTTTTGGTAAAAAAAAATTGCGATAAGCGTATATTGATTGGTTTGCGCAAAAGTTATAGCGTCTACAAAATACGGGATAGATTTATAGCATTTTTATTATTTATTTATTTTTTACTAGTAATGGCGGCGATCTGCAATTTTTATTGTGACTGCGATATTGCGGCGGACACATCGGACACTTTTGACACATTTTTGGGACCATTCACATTTATACAGCGATCAATGCTATAAAATTGCATTGATTACTGTGTAAATGTGACTGGCAGGGAAGGGGTTAACACTAGGGGGCGCTCGAGGGGTTAATGTATTACCTAAGGAGGTGATTCTAACTGTGGGGGGAGGGGACTGACTGGGGGAGGTGACCGATCGCTGTCCCTATGTACAAGGGACACGCCATCGGTCTCCTCTCCTCTCTGACAGGACGTGGATCTGTGTTTACATGCACAGATCCACGCTCCTGCTGTGTTACCCGGCAATCGCGGGTGCCTGGCGGACATCGCGGCCGCCGGGCACGCGCACCGGGTCCCGAGTGACACGGCGGGTGCGCGCGCCCCCTAGTGGCTCGGGAAGGCGAGGACGTCATATGACGTCCTCCCAGAATAACAGAAGCCTCGTCCAGCCGTCATATGACGGTGGGCGGTGGCTTAGTGGTTAAATATGAGATCTGAAGTCTTTTTCGCCCCAGATCTCATATTTCAGAGGTCCTGCCATGCTTTTTTTCTATTACAAGGGATGTTTATGTAGCGGGCACCTACTTTTTTGTAGGTGACCTTTTCTTGATAGCTTTCTGACATAGGTAAATTTAGACTGGCTGATGCTATTTGCAGCAGACCTGTATTGTGTGATTTCTTTATTTGAGTGACAGGTGTTTATGTGTTGGTCTTGGCCAATCATTAATTTGCTTGGTAAACCCGGGACTTTCATATAAAAAGGGGGTCACATGGTGTCCGGGAGTTCGAGTTTGAGTCCAGTTCTACTCTGAGGAGCGAGAGAGCCAGCCTGGTTCCCGGAGGGGAAGTTGGAGGGTTGCCCCTCCGGGGAGCCAACTGAGCTTCACCCTAGCGAGAAGGGTGGAGATCCATTCCTCATGGAGGAACAGACGACATCTTACCGCGTGTAGTCGTGGATGTTGTAGGCCACCCCTGTGGGGAGGGGAACGTGCCACAAAGAGATAAAGGGAACTGAGGAACGTTGCGGATGAAGTAGCAACAAAGCGGAAGGAAACTGGGCGATTGATCGTTTATGAGTGGCACATGGACTATCGATCACGTGAGTGAAAGCCCAAGGGAAAGGTACTGCCAGAGACTGAGGGTTGTTGATGTACAAGTCAGTGAGATGGGCAGTAATGGCCTATGACTTTGAGTTCAGCATTGCCCCGGGATTCCAATCAGTCAAGCGGGAGGAGTTATTCAGATTTGCTCTCCTTTAGCCTAATTTGGAAGTACCATGTCGGTGGGAAGTAGTGGTAAAAAGGTAGCGGTGAAGCTGCAAGCACACATGTAGAGATATGGATCGTTCTTTTAAAGTTATCCAGATGAAGAAGTTATTCAGAGTGACTCTTTATCAACTCATTCTCTATCAAATCTACTTCCATTGTCCCTGATTGAAGACATCATTGAGAAATGATGTCTTGACTGTTCGCAATTGTACTCAGATTTTCTCGTATGATTCATGAAAGATAACAATGTAACAGAAGAGCATCTCAAAGGAAGTCCTTCTCCTATCCCAGTTTGTGTTGTTGAATAAAGCAATAAGAAAAAGCATTAAGGACTGTAACTTTTAAATCTATGAGCTGCGAGGTTTGAGTAGTAAACGTGAATTACAGATATAGCAAATATTCAGCCGCTCCTTCGGGGGTAAGCGCTATATTTACATTCTTTGTAATAGGAATAAAAGTGAACCAAAAAAATTTTTTTTAAAAGGACAGTGTCAAAAAAAAAAAAAAAAGTAAAATAAATAAGAAAAAAAAAATTAAAGTGCCCCGTCCCGCCGAGCTTGCGCTCAAAAGCGAACGCATACGTAAATTGAGTCTGAAATATAGGCCAGGTCCTTAAGTGGTTAAAACACAGTACTTGTGTTGTGTAATTTGGCCCCTTACCTAAAAGACACGCCTGATCCTGCCTGGCTATACCCCTCCCCTTTTTAAACTAACCACGGTATATCATGACTGCTGAGCCCTGTGTCACCGTCATCTGCTGCCCTGCTATCAGTCTGTCCTTCTCTGTCCTCTTCTCCTGCCATCTCCCCCCCCACCCCCTGCCTGTCTGCTCGTGCACCACCCCACCCCCTCCCCTCCTGTTGCTCTCATATCTACAATAAAATAATCCCCTCTGTCACATAATAAGTGTCCCTGTGTCTGTTTTAAATGAAAAATATGCTGATCGGTACCTTTATCAGAGCGGCTCCTGGCAATCACGTGACTTCTCGGCTCTCTCTCTTCTTTTCCCCTCCTACCCAGCTGATTTCAGCGGGAGTGCTTGGCCCTGCCCACTATAGCTGTCAGCCGGGCAGAAGAGAGAGCCAAGGAGTCATGTGAATAAAAACTATTTACACTAATGGGTAGAGATTTTGCAAAATAAGTTTTAACCGTTTTTTGCTAGATAAACCTTTTTAGGATTCTCTCTTAATCATTAATGCAACTTATCCCCCCTCCCCCACCCAATCTTTCATACTCTCCATAATTCATTATTACTACTACTTTCAATTCTAATCTCTAGAAATCAATTTCTTTGAATGCTATCATCAACATTGGCTATCTCATCTATTTCAGATCAACAAGACCAGCCAGGCATCAATCCTCCAAGGTTCTGTTTGCACTCATGCGTGGTCTGTACGTTCCTGATATATTGTATGACCATGTGCGCACTGACTGCCTTCAAACAGTTTGCCTTTCACTTTTATGGTGCTGCTTATACCGAACTTAAGGGAATGCATTTGTGTTCCAGTGTGCTAGGTATTCGAGATTCGAGAAAAAGGCAGGGGGAGACGAAATTATTATAAGAGATATACGAGGAAATAGCAGGACTATTGCAGCAGGTAAGTTTCCCAAACTGAATGTTTGAAAATGTTATTTAAATGTACATATGATACAGCTGTCCCATTTATTTATTATGCTACTAAATGACACCGTTGTCTCAAAAGGACAACTATTTAAGTTATACTACCAGACCAGTAACTAAAACCATGGGCAGTAAAATAGCAGGGCAGTAGGTATGAGGTAGGACTTAGTAGGGGATCATTCCATGCCAAATCATCACAAACCAAATGGAACTTTGTTTTCAACCCGACCATCTCAGATGTTCATTAAATTTGATAGGATGGTATAGATTAGACATGCACGGAAATGGTCAGGATGGGACATGTGATGATTTGGCATGGAATGATGACCTTAGGGGAGACAGTGGGACTGGCTCAGGTGGAGATTATGTTACCATGGATGATGTAGATTGAGTATTATTTTTTTATTAAGCATCAAAGTCAAGAGCAGGGTAACCAAGCTTTGGCAGGTTGACTTTTAAAAAAGCCATTTGCTCTAAGAGCTGGGGGAGTAATTGTGAGCGCTGAGGGCATAATATATTTCCTGTTACAGAAAACACCTGCTCACTCTGGACCGTGGTTGAGGGACAGGAAAAAAGCTCCTGGGTTACCGAGGACAAAGCAGACCACACACCCTTCTTCTCATTCCAGAAACTCAAGGGATCTGTACTGGGGGGCAAAGGAGGTTCTGCTGGGTAAGCCCTAACTATGTCCCCAGCAGTTTTTTCTTTTCTACGGGGAGTTTAGTGGGTCCCACCAAACTGTCAAGTGCCTCAGCCCAAAAAGCTGATGCTCTGGTGGAGTGAGCACTGGCAGCAGTGCTGCTAGTATCAGGTAACAGAGTATCTTCAGACATCTCCAGCTCCTCTTCTTCTCCCTCCTCTAACTGTATTCCTATTTTCCTTTCCCTCTCACGTACCCTCTCTATCAATCTATCCCTCCAGGGAGTATTTTTGTGGAGTGCTATCTTGCCTTTTATTCTGGGGTCACAAATTGTGGCTAACATGAACTCGGGGCGAGAATTAATGTGCTCTTTTATGTGCCAACTGAGTTGCTCCTTCAGCCTCCTTAGAAGGGCATCAACTTCAGCAAGTATATTGGCAATTGTTCCCTATTGGAAAGGAAGGAATCAATTTTATTTTAAAGGTGTGCAAAGAGGGGAACCACTTGTGCCAGGCTAACACTCTCTTGGCTTAAATTGTCAGTGACATCCTCAAAAGGCCTGAGCACTGTGACAACTTGGTCAATCATGACCCAGTCCTCCCTGCCTAGTGATCTGGCAATACCAATAACATGTTTGCATGCCATTGCGTGAATTGTCCTCTGTTGTTCAAGTATACACTCTAGCACACGTAAGGTGGAGTTCCTCCTCGTTCCAACATCCTGTTTGAGGCAGTGCTCCACGAGGCCTGTCTTTCTCTGTTCCTGCCTGAGAAGGTGGCTATCCTTCACACTACA
The DNA here is from genome assembly GCF_042186555.1 of Aquarana catesbeiana. Taxonomy (NCBI): domain Eukaryota; kingdom Metazoa; phylum Chordata; class Amphibia; order Anura; family Ranidae; genus Aquarana; species Aquarana catesbeiana. Next base: position 662,459,122 of record NC_133324.1, read on the forward strand.
GTGGAAGTGACCAGCAATTTTGCAGACCTAACAACTAGATGCAGGATGTGTGCACAGCAGCGCACACCAACAAATCTTCCATCACGGATAGCCTTTGTCATGTTAGCTCCACAATCACTGACAATAAATCCCATTTTGACATTCGTGCCTGCCTGTTCCCCTAGTTGCTTCCCTATCGTTTTCTGAAGTGCATCTAGAATTTTCAGTAATGTGTGCTGCTGATCCATCACCTCAGCATGGAGGAGGAAGGAGTGCAATCCTGTCTTGTGCACTGTAGCAGTAGCCATAGCACTTGAGGTTTTTCTTGACCTTGCAATTGTTTGTGGTGGTTGTATATCTTGCGACACATTGGGCTTACACAAATAGGCAGTCAAGTACAGGAAGGCATGCTGGCCACTTGGAGCACTACATAAATCATAAGTAAAGTGCACTGAGCTACAACAATAGTGGGCTGTATAGATTTATTTAGCATTTTAGTATGACCTGCAGCTCCAGAATTGGCGGTGACTGTGACACTGCTGGTACTAGTTGTGGTAGATGGAGGAGCCACACCCTTTTTTTCTCTCAGCACCACTGGCCTGTGGTGGGTAAGCATGTGTTGCTTCATCCCAGAGTTCATGAGATGACCCAACAGTCTCCCATGGCTGACTTCTCTGCTGCATAGTTTACATGCAGCTGTGCGGCCATCACCAACTGTTACAAAATGCTCCCAAATTTTGGAACGACGGCTGCTGCCACTGTGTGGTGCAGATTTTTTAGAGAGAGTTTCCTCTTCAGCCGCAAATGCTAGAGCAATTTGCTTAATTTTTGTTGTAGCTCGGCCTGTGCACTCTGCTATGCTGCTGTGTTTTTGTGATAAAACAGGAGGTGGCCTCATGTCAGGGATAGTGAAGGAGGTTACTTGACTAACAGTTGTGCTGGCGGGACTAACGTTTATGGGAGACTCAACCGGAACAGGAGAGGCAGGTGCCACCAGTGCTGTTCTTTCAGGGGAATACAACAGTGGGAAATCAAATTTAATATGGGAAGGGGAATATTCTATCTCATAAATATTTGGTTCCTGATCGAGATTAAAAGGTAAGCAATAATCTGAATCTTCCATGTTTGCGAAGGAGGATTTATCACCATCAGATGTTGGGGGGATCTTTTGAATTCCCTCTTCTCTCGGATAGCTAATGAGAAATGGGACTAAAAAATCTCCCTCATTACTTATATGACCTGCAGATGTAATATTTTCAGTGGTGATGGTGGTGCCAATAGGAGTAGCAGTAGTGGTGATGGTGGAGCTATGAGCGCGCAAAATGTCTTGCTCATATTCTAATATTTCACATTTAGGCTGCTTAAATGGATGTCCAGAATCAAAAACCTGTGGTTGGTGGTACTGTCAGGCCTTTCCTGTAAAAAATACACATTTCTCAAAGTGCCCATAGCGGAGGTGGTGCTGACACAACTGGCACTAGTAGTAATTGTGCAGGTTGTTCTTGGGGGAAGATCCTGAAAAAGGCAACGACATGCAATAGATGCCGACTGCTTCCTGGTCTCAGAGCAGGACCTCTCAGCCCTGCTAGTAGGGGATTTTGAACCATCAACAGTTTCCCTCCCTGACCTTTTCTGTTTGGAGGGTGGCCTTAGCAAAGCACTACTGCTAGTCAAAATATCAGAGCTTGGCCTCTTGCAGCTGCTAGATCTGCCTGAATGCATTGGCTGAGGCACTGAAACAGGACAGGGAAGCTGCTCCTGCTGCTTCATTTGCCTCCCCTTTGAAAAGTTCCTGTGAGGCCTGACTACTGCAACATTGTGTAGTACTGGTGGTGGAAGTACGACTGTCTGGGCCTGGCAACGCAGATGCTGACATACATGACACAGACAATGGTGGTACAAACTCACCTCACAGGTGCTGGTGGTGGTTGTTGTTGCTGTGTCACTGCTGCTGCTGGTACCAGGAGGAGAAACCTCTCATGTTGAGAGCTTGAATCCATCTTGACAACGACTTTACTAGACTGGACTCTCTTCTGCTGCTTCTGAAATATTGTCTCCTCTCCTCTGCTCAAACTCCCTTTCTCACTCAGTTCACACTGGAATGCAGTGAAATTTTGCCCTTAATCAAACCTCCAGCACAAAATAAAGCAGCTGATTGGACTGTAAATTACTCCATGCCAGTAATCCAGCCCCAAGGAATCAACTGATTGGCCTAAAAAACTGTAACTCTCTAATATCCGGAATAACAAATTAATTAAATTGAAATCGAAATTCGTCTGAATTTTGCAACTTTCGGACATTCGGACATTTTCACTGCCAAAATGTTAGTCTATGGTATATGTATATTGACCTGTGTTGGTAGCTTTCCACACCAAGTGAGGAAACCCGCAAAGAGCGTTAAGGGTGGATGAAAGGTATCCAAAACTCCCGATTAAATCCCGACTGTGAGATCCAAGCCTCCCTACTGAGAGGGTACTGGTCTAGTCAGTGCAATATCCTTGAGACTTAGGAGGGTCGAACTCGGAACCTGGTTTGGCAGATGTAATAATCCCCATTCAGAAGGAGTCGACTGCTGGGTGGGCACCGCCAAAGTCGTGCACACACAGTGGCTCTCATTAAACAGTCAGCAGTTGCCTATTTGTATACCACTGATGTTCTGTGCAGGTGACTGAAAAGAAGTTGGCCTGTGCAGGCACATGAGTAATAACTAGGGATGAGCCGAACACCCCCGATTCGGTTCGCAGCAGAACATGCGAACAGGCAAAAAATTCCTTCAAACACGCGAATGTGTCCGCCATAATGTTGCAGTACTAGTAAAAAAAAAAATTATCAATAAAAATGGCATAAAACTATCGCCTATTTTGTAGACGCTATAACTTTTGCGCAAACCAATGAATAAAAGCTTATTGTAATTTTTCTTACCAAAAATATGTAGAAGAATTGGTATCGGCCTAAATTGAGGGGGATACTTATTATAGCAAAAAGTAAAAATGAATGCTTTTTTTCAAAATTCTCGCTATTTTTTTGTTTATAGCGCAAAAAATAAAAACCGCAGAGGTGATCAAATACCACCAAAAGAAAGCTCTATTTGTGGGAAAAAAGGACGTCAATTTTGTTTGGGAGCCATGTGGCAAGACCACGCAATTGTTAGTTAAATCGACGCAGTGCCGAATCGCAAAAAGTGCTCTGGTCAGGAAGGGGGTAAATTCTTCCAGGGCTGAAGTGGTTAAAATCCATACCAGACCTGAACGGTCTGGTATGGATTTTGAGGGGGACCCCCATGCTATTTTTTTAAAAAATGTTGGCGCAGGGCTCCCCTTAATATCCATACTAGACCTGAAGGGCCTGATATGGAATTTGGGGGGACCCCCACACAATTTTTTTTTTTAATTTTGGTTTAGGGTTCCCCTTACTATTCATACCAGACCCAAAGGGCCTGGTAATGGACTGTGGGGGAATCCCATGACTTTTTTTCAATGACTTTTATGTGTATTGCCAGGACCGACAATTCATTATAGCCGCGAGTACTTTTAAATGACTTTTTTTCCTTTAGAAATGTCATTTTGTGCAGGGACTGTTGTAAAAACAGAAAACATGCACCACGTTACAGGCATACTATAGACACCCCCTCAGGGATGAAATTTAAAGGAATATTTCACTTTTATTGTTTCACTTTAAGCATTATTAAAATCACTGCTCCCGAAAAAATGGCTGTTTTTAAAACTTTTTTTGCATTGATACATGTCCCCTGGGGCAGGACCCAGGTCCAAAAACACTTTTTATGACAATACCATGCATATAAGCCTTTAAAATTAGCACTTTTGATTTATCCCATAGACTTTTAAAGGCTGTTCCGCGGCTTTCGAATTTGCCGCGAATACCCCAAATTGTTCGCTATTTGGCGAACAGGGGAACACTCGATGTTCGAGTCGAACGTAATCATCCCTAGTAATAACCATATGCAGAGTAAAAGTCAGCGCTAGAGTGAATAAAGTTGGCAGCTACCAACACAGGTCAATATACATATACCATAGACTAACATTTTGGCAGTGAAAATGTAGTTCTTTCCAGGCAGACAGTTTTAGGCAAAACTGGGTATCAAAATTAAACAGCACAGCCCTTCATATATTATGTAGACCTCCCAACTGAAATCCACATAACTGAATAGGGAAGGGACTATAACTGTTTTTTTTTGTTTTTATAGAGCAATGTTTAGGCACAGAAACCCTTTCGCCAGTTCCCAAAAATTTAAGGAAGCTGTTTTGATTTTTCACCCTCAGTATTAACATCAATATGTCTTTTTTTTGTCAACTGTCTGTGTTTTAATAAACACCAGCATCAGCACATCAGTGAACTCATGGTGCCATTTTTAAATGTATTTATTGAATCCCCTGTTCTAAGTGCAAAATTAAAAAAAAATCAATTATAGAGGGCCACTCAGGTGAGAACCAGACCCTGGGGATGGGGTGGGTGCCACAGCTGGTGTGACAGCCAAATAAAGTAAAATAAATATTGATTGGACTGCTGCAAAAATGCATCAGTGGCCCTAAAATAGCTACACTTGACTTTTTGCAGGCCACCCCATAATCATACTTACCCAACAGAGGTCGAGTAGGAGGACTGATGATTGCTTTCAGAAAGAGCTGGAGGGAGAGTCTGGAGTCCAGGAGTTGACCCTGTGCGCTGGGACATGCAGGGTTAATAAGAAGGAGCCTCCTGCCTCAAGTGACACAGAAGCCCTGTCAGAGAATCTGAGGCAATGTCACTTGGGGAGGCTGTACCACTGAAATCACATGTCACTAAAGAGGAGAGCTGGCTGGCATGCAGGCTGAGGCAGGGATCCAAAGAGTTAATGATCAGTGCCTCCTGCAGTATGGAAACCTGATCCCTCACACAGGCAGTGAGAGGAGCTGAGTGAAATACTGGAGGGGATGAGAGCTGACAGGATACATCAGCTCCTGCCCTGTAGGGCACAGGGAGCTGGATCTCACTGATAGAATCCAGGGAAGGAGATGCTTGAGGCATCCAAGGTCCATTCACATGTGATGGCAGTGCTCTGGGAATCCTAGGATGGGGCAGGCGGTGTGCGTTAACAGAGGCAGATGCTGTATTAGAGGCATGGCTGTGGTGGAAAGAGCTCAGGGGGAATGAAGGCAGAGTGAGGAACTAACAGAGAAGGAGTGGAGCTAGCGTCCTCAACGGCTGTAGCTCCAGAGAGGGTCCTGTATCTGGCTGTATTAGTAGTGGCCCTGGAGGGGCTGGGGCTCGGTCTGGATGGAGGGAAATTGGATGAAATGACCCTGGAAGAGAGAGGCCTGGCATCAGGGGATGGGTAGCAGGTGTAGAAGCTAAACGGACAGCCTCACCATAAGAAGAGAAGATGTCCATGATGATACAGGAACGCCGGGGAAGTTCCTCCGCATAGCCTTTTCCTAGAGTTCAGGCTCCACCTCAGGTCTTTGTAGCCAATCCTAAGGGAGCTTCTTAACTTCCTTTTAGGTTCACACCCACAGTGATGCCATGTTTCCAGCAGTCAAGGCTCCCTTTCCCTAAAGGCGGTTCAAGGGGCCTTCATTAGCTGCAGTATATAATACATTCATTTTTAAAGTTGTAGCCTGCAAACCAAAATGTGCAAGTAAACATATTTTTTTTTATAAGTAGGAGAAACATTGGGTTGAATTTCTAAAAGCAAATAGACTGTACACTTTGGAAGTGCATTTGCATGCATTTACCCCAGTGCTTAGTGAATGTGGTGAAGCTTCACTTTGTAAAAAATACCCAATCAGGTGCAAGGAAAGCAGCAAAACAGCATTTTTGCTTGCACATGATTGGATGATAGAAATCAGCAGAGCTTTACCGCATTCACTTAACTCTACAATAGAGTCTATTGCCACCTGTCACCTAGATGGGATAGTGAAAGAGCAGCCACTGACTGGGAGGTCATCCTTTTGTTCACTCTGGGAGCAGACCAAGGTGCTTACAAGGAACATGTTTTTAGGAAGAGAGAGCACTTTTTCTGGCTCCATTTACACTAGACATTCAAAAACCGCTGAAAAAAAGATGGATAAAAACAATAATATTAAGCATTTTTTGCCAGTTTTTTTGCAGTGTTTAGATGCATTTACAAGTGTTTAGGAGCGGTAGCGGTTTCCTTAAGTAGCAGGTGGCCGCCGGAGTCCTTAACCAGCGAACAGCGGGCAGAAAGCTAGCCGCCGCATCCTTACTGGACGACTAAACAAACTAAACATTTGTAAATGTTTATAAAAAATGCGTGCCCCCCCAATCCATACCAGGCCCTTTTGGGTCTGGTACAGATTTTAAGGGGAACCCCATGCCAAAAATAGAAGAAAAATGGCGTGGGGTCCACCACACTGTTTCTTTCACATTTTTTTTATTGCTGGCAATTGTTTAGTTGACATTCAGCTGTCAGTGGGCAACCCCACTGACAGCTGATAAGTCATCCATTGTTAAGGACACAGCGGGCGGCTTCCTGGCCCGCCGCTTAACAACTAGCTGCACACTGGTTGTTAGGGACGCCAGCGGGATGCTGGCAAAGAAAAAAAAGCTGTAATCCGGTGCTTAGCAGCAGTTAAAATCTACTAAAACATTTTTTTTCTGCTCCTAAATGCTGAAGCCCAAAAAACCCTAATAGCCTAAAGTATTGTGCATGGACACATAGGCATAACCACCATTAGGGGGGTATAGCTGGTACACAAGTACACACGTTGAACACATGGCAGCTACCGTCAGAGCAGACCATCTGCCAGGATGCAGAGGAGGGTGGAGAGGTAGGCGGATCCCACGTCGCCGGCGGCGCTGGTCAGTTTTTGCCAGAGGAGGACCCCATGGAAGAGGAGAAAGTCAGGGAGGTGGAACCCCCCGTTCTTTTGTGTGTACATGTCGGGGCCTGCTGTCAGGCAGGCTCTGCTCTGGTAGTACTACAGTGTGCGCCGGGCTGTGCGGTGGGGTAGGGTGAGGAACCCCCCTTGCTCTTTCTTGCAGCAACCTGGTGGAGATGGGACACAGGCTCAGCTACCCTTCCTGGTACTGCTGGACAGGTGACAGCTGGGAGGACTGGTGCTTCCCTGTGTGACACCGCCTCCCATCTGTCACACCTGTGATGCTGCCCCCCCACCTGCCCCTTCACCTGTTCTAATGCCCCCCACCTTTCCTGCTGCCCCTTTACCTGTTCTACTGTCCCCCCTTGTGACCCTGTGCCCCTGTCCATGAAACTTTGCCCCTCCTGTCCCGCTGACCTCCTCCCATGAGACTTCCCCCTCCAGTTCCGCTGCCCCGCCTGTCCCGCTGCCCCCTTTTATCCGGCTGCCCCCCTCCTGTCATACTGCCCCCCTCATGTAACGCTGCTCTTCTCATGTGACACTCCCTCCTCCTGTCTCCCTGCCCCCCTCCTGTCTCCCTTCCCCCTGCTAACACACTGCCCCCCACCTGTCCCACTGTTCCCCTCCTGTCCCACTTCCCCCCTCCTGTGGTAGGAAGAGATGGGACTGGAGGAGGAGGAGGACATGGGATGGATGAGATGGGACTGGGGCAGGAGGAGGATGTGGGATGAAGGAGGTGGAACTGGAGTAGGAGTACATAGGATGGAGGAGATGGGACTGCAGGAGGAGGAGGACATAGGATGAAGGAGATGGGACTGGAGAAGAAGGAGGAGGAGGTGGGATGGAGAAGATGGAGGAGATGAGACTGATCTAGGAGTACATGGGATGATGGAGATGGGACTGGTGGAGGAATGGGATGGAGGAGATGGGACTGGAGGAGGATGTGGGATGGAGGAGATGGGACTGGAGTAGGAGTACATGGGATGGAGGAGATGGGACTGCAGGAGGACGAGGACGTGGGATGGAAAAGATGGAACTGGAGTAGGAGTATATGGGATGGAGGTGATGGGATTGCAGGAGGATGAGGAGCACATGGGATGAAGAAGGAGGAGGACATGGGATGGCCCATTGTGGGATGGCCAGTGGGTGGATTCGGTGGGACAGCCAGTGAGTGGGCACTGGGGAATGTTGGTGGTCAGGCCCGGGGAGGCCCAGGCCTAAAGCTGTGTATGGGGCCCCAAAATTTCTGATGGCTGCCCTATGTGACATAGGATAACACTATATAGCTTCTAAGAGCAGAAAATGCTAATAACAGCTTCTAGGAGCTTAAAAAAATGTTTGTATGCATGGAGCCTAAAAGCATGTTTCTTGTAAGCACCTTTGCATGCATCGTACCTGACTGGCTCACAGTCTTACTTCTTCCCAGTTTAAATGCAGCTGTGTAGGGGAATGCAGAAGGCTGATACCAAGACAAATTCAGATACTTTCACTAGCTGGATTAAAAAAACATACATAAATAAACTGAATTAATTAATACAGAGCAACATTATTTGTGTCCAATACTGTATCTGCCTAGGTTGAAGACTTGTTCACTCCAGCTGTGGCGCTATTTGCATGGCTGCTGGTGTGCACTGGGAGGAAACAGTGTGGATAGGCACGTTGCACTGTTCACTTTTATTTTGTTGGAACTTTATTCAAGTGTCAAAAGTGACATTTCATTAAAGTGGAGTTCCACCCAAAAGTGGAACTTCCGCTTTAACCACTTGCCGACCGCTGCACGCTGACATACGTCGGCACAATGGCAGCGGTGGGCAAATGGGCGTACCTGTATGTCTCCTTTAAGAGCCAGGGATAGCAGGCGCGTACAGCGTGACCATGCCCGTGGGACCGGCAGACATCGGCGATCGTGTCACGGAGCCTCAGAACGGGGAAGTGCCTATGTAAACAAGGCACTCCCCCGTTCTGGCTAGTGTCATGACAGAGATCACAGCTCCGTGTCATCGGGAGCGGTGATTGTTGTCATGTGACTTGAAGCCCATCCCCCCCACAGTTAGAATCACTCCCTAGGACACACTTAACCCCTTGATCGCCCCCTAGTGGTTAACCCCTTCAGTGCCAGTGTCATTTACACAGTAATCAATGCATTTTTGTAGCACTGATCGCTGAATAAATGACAGTGGTCCCAAAATAGTGTCAAAATTGTCCAGTGTGTCCTCCAAAATGTCGCAGTCCCGATAAAAATCTCAGATCGCTGCCATTACTAATTAAAAAAAAAAATTAAAAATTAAAATTCCATAAAACTATCCCCTATTTTGTAGATGCTATAACTTTTGTGAAAACCAATCAATTTACGCTTATTGTGTTTTTTTTACTAAAAATATGTAGAATACATATCATCCTAAACTGAGGAAAATAATAGTTTTTTTTATATATTTTTGGGGGATATTTATTATAGCAAAAAGTAAAAAATAATGCGTTTTTTTCAAAATTGTCGCTCTTTTTTTGTTTATAACGCAAAAAATAAAAACCGCAGAAGTGATCAAATACCACCAAAAGAAAGCTCTACTGTATTTGTGGGAAAAAAAGGACGTCAATTTTGTTTGGGTGCAATGTCGCACGACCCCACAATTGTCAGTTAAAGTGACGCAGTGCCGAATCGCAAAAAGTGCTCTGGTCAGAAAGGTGGTAAAATATTCTGAAGCGGTTAAGCACTCCTCACCCCCTGACATGCCATATTTGGCATGCCATTTTTTTGGGGGGGTTTGTGGGTACTTAGTTTAGAGTAGGACTTCCTGTCCCACTTCCTTCTTCATGCTCTTGGCCACCTAGGCGACTCCTCCTCTCCCCCTAGGCGGCCCCTCCCTGCCAGCAATCTTCTGGGACACGTGTCAGGACCAAGAAGATTGCCTGGCCACTAGCAGAGTGCAGCGCGACTCACGCATGCGCAGTGCGCGCCCGGCCGTGCAGCCAAAAGCTGTCACGGCCGGGTGACCACAGTGGCTATGACGGCGCCGGTGTAGAGGAGGGTCAGAGGAGCAAAGCTCCGGACGGCCACATCGCTGGACTGTGGGACAGATGAGTGTCTGTTTTTTAAAAGTCAGCAGCTACACTTTTTGTAGCTGCTGACTTTAAGTTCTATTCTCCACAGCGGAGTTGTGATGCAGTGATTTGCATCCCAGCCCCCCCATGCTGTGCTGACCCCCTGTGTATCTGCAATGCAGTGGTGTGACTGACACCATAGAAAACAAAGGCTTTGCACTGGGGTTGTTTTTTGTTTTTGTTTTTTTTTCGCATGTATATCTTTATTGAGTATAGCATAAATATAACAGGCATATTACATATATTTAGTAGAAAAAATAAAGCTCTTATTTAGACAGATTAGTGTTTTTACCCTTTCTCTTTATGCCACAGCTATAGTTTGCTTTTCATAAAGATGTTTGATAAAACTAGTGTGTGGAGACATTGCTGGTTTTCCAGGGAATGCAGATATGTGTGGTGTCTGGCTATTATAGGGAGACCTCACAGGATTTCCAATTTCCTCAGGCATTTTGTGCTCAGCATCCGACTTTTGAAGCCTGCACCACTTGTGGATGGCATGTCCCTGCGGCATCACCCCCCCAGAATTTTTGTGCTACACTACTGGAGGTAGCAGCTGGCATTGTAATAAAACATGGATTGCTGTGCCTTTCTTGTTGGGCTCTGACATGATTTGCAGGAGAAGGATTTTCCTCATCAGATTCAGAGGTGTCAGTGAGCATGTCGCTGCTATCAATGGGCTCATAAATTGTGTCAGTGCCACTGAGTAGGGATGAGCCCGATGTTCGAGTCAAATATAAGTTGCAGTGTTCGCAGCAAGCTCGAGAAGCCGTGAAACATTGTTAAAGTTTATGGGACACTAATATGAAAAACTAAAAGTGCTAATTTTAAAGGCTTATATGCAAGTTATTGCCATAAAAAGTGATTTTAATAATGCTTAAAGTGAAACACTATAAATGAAATATTCCTTTAAATATTATGCCTGGGGGTTGTCCTTAGTCTGCCTGTAAAGTAGCGCATTTTTCCTGTGTTTAGAACAATACCACAGCAAAATGACATTTCTAAAGAAAAAAAAGTTATTTAAAACTGATCGCGGCTGTAATGTATTATCAGATCCAGGCAATATAGATAAAAATCATTGAAAAAAACGGCATTGGGACCTGGGTCCTGCCCCAGGGGACATGTATCAATGCAAAAAAAAGTTTTAAAATCAGCCGTTTTTTTTAGAAGCAGTAATTTTAATAATGCTTAAAGTGTAACAATAAAAATGAAATATTCCTTTAAATATCGTGCCTTGGGGGGGCCCCCTTAGTAAAGTAGCGCATTTTACATGTGTTTAGAACAATACCACAGCAAAATGACATTTCTAAAGGAAACATTTTCATTTAAAACTGATCGCAGCTGTAATGTAGTGTCGGATCCCGGCGATATAGTAAAAATTCATTGAAAAACAGCATGAGGCCCCCCCCCCCCAGTCCATTACCAGGCCCTTTGGGTCTAGTCTGAATATTAAGGGGAACCCCTCACCAAACTTTTTTTTCAAAATGCAGGGGGGTCCCCCCAAAATCCATACCAGGCCCTACAGGTCTGGTATGGATATTAATTGGAACCCTGCGCCAATTTTTTTTTTAAAAACAGCGTAGGGGTCCCCCCAAAATCCATACCAGACCCTTCAGGTCTGGTGTGGATTTTAACGGGAACCCTGCGCCAAAATAAAGAAAAATGACGTAGGGTCCCTCCCCAAAATCCATACCAGAACCTTCTATGAGCACACATCCTGTCAGGCTGCAGGAAAAGAGAGGGGGATGAGAGAGCGGCCCCTTCCTGAACCATACCAGGCCACTTGCCCTCAACATGGGGAGGGTGTTTTAGGGGCCCCCAAAACATCTTGTCCCTATGTTGATGGGGAAAGGGCCTCGTCCCCACAATCCTTGCCCGGTGGTTGTGGGGGTCTGCGGGCAGGTGGTTTATCAGAATCTGGAAGCCCCCTTTAAAAAGGGGACCCCAGATCCCACCCCCCCTATGTGAATGGGTATGGGGTACATTGTACCCCATACCCATTCACCAAAAAAAGTGTCAAAAATAGTAGAAATGACAGGAGACACTTTGGGACAAGTCCTTTATTAAAAAATAAAGAATAAAAATGTCCTGAAATGTAAATCCATCTTCGATGACAGCATCTGACGGACAAAAAAACCACGCAACAACTCCACCTCCATGGGAGGCTCCCACTGACTGACGCTTCTTCCCGATGACAGCTGTTATCTAGCTGAGGGCAGGGCCACCCGCTAAAGTAAAGGGGTGACCCTTTCTTCCTCTGATGTCATGTGGCATCAGAGGCGGTGGGGTCACCCATTTACGTCACAGGGTGGCCCCTCCCTCAGCTATATAACAGCTGTCATCGCGAAGAAGCGTCAGTCGGCGGGAGCCTCCCATGGAGGCAGAGTTGTGGGTTTTTTTTCTTTTTTCGGTCCGTCTGGCACTGTCATCGAAGATGGATTTACATCACGGGACATTTTTATTCTTTTTATTTTTTAATAAAGGACTTGTCCCAAAAAGTCTCCTGTCATTTTTACTATTTTTGACAATTTTTTGGGTGAATTGGTAGGGGTAAAATGTACCCATTCACATAGGGGGGGCCTGGGATCTGAGGGTTCCAGATTTCGATAAGCCCCCCCGCCTGCAGACCCCCACATCCACCGGGCAAGGGTTGTGGGGAAGAGGCCCTTGTCCCCATCAGTATGGGGACAAGATGTTTTGGGGGGACCCCAAAACATCCTCCCCTTGTTGAGGGCATGTGGCCTGGTACAGTTCAGGAGGGGGGGCGAGAGAGCTTTTCCTGCGGCCTGCCAGGTTGTGTGCTCAGATAAGGGTCTGGTATGGACTTTGGGGGGACCCCTATGCCATTTTTTTTTATTTTGGCGCAGGGTTCCCATTAAAATCCATACCAGACCCTTCAGGGATTTTGAGGGGACCCCTACGCCATTAAAAAAAATTGGCACAGGGTTCCCTTTAATATCCATACCAGACCTGAAGGGCCTGGTATGGATTGTGGGGGGACCCCCACGCATTTTTTTTATTATGGTGCGTGGTTCCCCTTAATATTCATACCAGACCCAAGGGACCTGGTAATGGACTGGGCGGGGAACCCATGCCGTTTTTTTCAATGATATTTTTCTATATTGCCGGAATCTGACAATAAATTACAGCCACGATCAGTTTTCCTGATTTTCCTTTAGAAATGTAATTTTCCTGTGGTATTGTTCTAAACATGGGAAAAATGTGCCACTTTACAGGCACACTATAGACACCCCCCCAGGCACGATATTTAACCACTTGCCGCCCGCCGGCCGTCATATGACGGCCAGGCAACGCGGCTCTCATTCTGGGAGGGAGTCATATGACGCCCTCGACTCCCCTGGCCACCAGGGGGCGTGCACGCGCCACCGGCTGCGACCGCACGCTCCCGCTGTGTCATTGGGCACCCGATGTGCATGCCAGGCGGCCGCGATGTTCGCCGGGCACCCGCGATTGCCCGGTAACATGTCAGGACCGTGGATCTGTGTACATAAATACACAGATCCACGTCCTGTCAGAGAGGAGAGGAGACCGATGTGTGTTCTCAGTACTATAGAGCAACACCGATTGGTCTCCTCCCCTTGTGAGTCCCCTCCCCCTTCAGTTAGAAACACTCCCTAGGAACACAGTTAAAGTGGAGTTCCACCCAAAAATGGAACTTCCACTTTTTGGATTCCTCCCCCCCTCCGGTGTCACATTTGGCACCTTTCAGGGGGGAGGAGGGAGCAGATACCTGTCTAATACAGGTACTTGCTCTCACTTCCTGGCACAGATCACCGCGGCGCTTGTGGTGATCTATGCCACTTCCAGCACCTACCCCATCCTTCCCCGCTGTATTCTGGGAGACACACAGGTCCCAGAACACAGCAGGGACCTGAGAGGTCGCGCAGCGCGACTCGCGCATGCGCAGTAGGGAACCAGGAAGTGAAGCCGCATGGTTTCACTTCCTTATTCCCTTACCGAGGATGGCGGCAGCAGCAGCCGAGAGCTGAAGGACAGATCGGCTTCGGCTGCCGACATTGCGGGCTCCCTGGACAGGTAAGTGTCCATATATTAAAAGTCAGCAGCTGCAGTATTTGTAGTTGCTGGCTTTTAATATTTTTTTTTTCAGCGGACCTCCTCTTTAACCCCTCGATCACCCCCTAGTGTTAACCCCTTTCCTGCCAGTCACATTTATACAGTAATCAGTGCATTTTTATAGCACGAATTGCTGTATAAATGTGAATGGTCCCAAAAATGTGTCAAAAGTGTCCGATATGTCCACCACAATATCGCAATCATGATAAAAATCGCAGATCGCCACCATTACTAGTAAAAAAAAATAAATAAATATGCTATAAATCTATCCACTATTTTGTAGACGCTATAACTTTTGCGCAAACCAATCAATATACGCTTATTGCGATTTTTTTACCAATAATATGTAGAAGAATACATATCGGCCTAAACTGAGGAAAAAATTTGTTTAAGAAAAAAAAAATTGGATATTTATTATAGCAAAAAGTAAAAAATATTGTGTTTTTTTCAAACTTGTCACTCTTCTTTTGTTTATACCACTAAAAGAAAGCTCTTGCGGAAAAAAAAATTGCATGACCGCGCAATTGTCATTCAAAGTGTGACAGCGCTGAAAGCTGAAAATGGCTTGGGCAGGAAGGGGGTGAAAGTGATCCATGTCCCCTGGGGCAGGCCGTGGGTCTCCAAACACTTTTTATAGCAATAATAACTTGCATATAAGCCTTTAAAATGAGCACTTTTTTTATGTTCGTGTCCCATAGACTTTAATGGTGTTCGTGTGTTCATACAAATTTTTTTTCCTGTTCGCATGTTCTGGTGCGAACCGAACTTGGGGGTTTTTGGCTCATCCCTACCACTGATCACTGTCCTCATCAGATGAGAATTTGTATACTTCGGAAGCGCTGTATACTCTGTGTGCTATAATGCAGTAAACTGGAAGTCAAAATCAGTAACATTTACATATCTACTGTATACCTTATCTAAAGTCTGACCAAGTCCTATTAGACCTAATAATTCTGTATTTGATTTTAAAAGACAAGCCTATTGCATACCTCCCAACTTTCTGAAATGGGAATGAGGGACACCGATTTGCCCCCTTCAGTGGCAGCTGGTGGGTTTTACTTTTAATGGGTTTTATAATATTGATATTATAATATTAGGAATATATACTTTGTAAAATATAAACACACTTTATATCACGTATCTTTTTTCAGATAGTACAGTCTCTGCCATTATCCCTACACAGTGCCTAGGCACCTACGCAAATCAGGGTGCAATATAAATGTGAGTATTGCCCAAATCAATATTATCATTTTATTATAACTATAATTATAATTATTGTAAATTCAAAGAAATGTATAAACCAGCGTATATCAATATACATACTTTATAATTACTTCAGTTACGTGATGTACCCCCAGATCTGAATCCATATCCTGGGTGGCTGCCCTGGTTTGCTTGGGGTGGGATCCCCGTGGTACTCCTCTCCTTATCCATCAGGAGGGGAAATTCTTTGGTCAGCGATGATGCTCCATCAGTAGGGGCAGGTATTAAGACAATTCCTTAAACACCTTTTTAGGTGAGTTCATGATATGCATATATAGGTATGCACAATATACGTTTTGTATCAAAATATGTATATCATGTTCTAATTATTATTCATCTCTTTAAACAGAGACACAGAAGCTCCTGAAGAAGCAACACAATAGGTCGCGAAACATGTTGAGCAATTTTTAAATACATTTTTCCAGGACCGTTGAACACCCCAATAGGACAAGCCATCTTTTTCAAGTGTGGGTTCTTTCCGATACATATCAAGTACAGCCCCACAGGAAGTATACAAGTGGCTTTTTCCATTACTTTGGGTTGATCAAACGTTCCTTATATTGTAGTTCTTATGTCAATGTATTTTATTGAATGTGTACACTATATGTAGTTAATGTATGTGAATTATTAAAATTTGTTATAATTTTCAAATGTGCCGTTAAAGTCCATTTTTCCTTACACAAACAATTTTCTATTATTAGGAAGTGGCATTTTGTTATTCAGGAGTCTGATTGCTACCCCAGGGCATAGCAATTAACTTTTTACATCTTTTCCCTTTCACACTGAGGCACTTTTCAAGCCTATTTCCATTAAAATCAATTAATGCTTTCACACAGGGGCGGTGCGCTGTCGGAACGATGAAAAAACTCCTGCAAGCAGCATCTTTGTTTGGAGCACTAAAAAATGTGCCTCAAAAACGCCCCTCTCCATTGAAATGAACAGAAAGCACCTGAAAAGCTCTTCAAAAGCGCCTGAAAAGCTCTTCAAAAGTGCCTCAAAAGTGCTCAGTGTTTTACTGGCAGTTTAGAAGCATCTCAGTGTGAAAGGGGCCTGAAGGAAATATGGCACAGCAAGGGCAATGATCCTCTGGGCATCCTCTAAACATCTCCTGGTCACCTTAGATCAATCAAGACTCCCGGTCCACAGCAAGGAATAAGCTTTATTCATAGGTATCAATACCTATGGGTGAGGTCTTTACATGCATGGATTCAAGCGAGGAGTCACACCCAGTGACCACAGACTTAGCTTTTAATAGTAGTAAAAAGAGGAAGTTACTGGAGTCATAAGTCTCCGTGCGTATGCTGGCGCTCATTTGGACTTAACTTTATTCTCTGCGTCAGCAAACCTTACAATCTTAGAATATTACCATATATAGTTATAACAAAGACAAACAACGCTTATTTTTGTGAACACAATCACCATCTTGCAGTACTTATTAAGTGTCCTCAATTAAGCCTAGAAGATATGGAGAATAGGCACAAACAATTATTTGATAATTCTAACAGGTTCATGGCCTCACGCTAAGGATGCCTGATGGCCTGGGGCTGCCGGTTAGGGTGGTCTGGGTGACAGGGTGAGAGAATAGCAGGAGGTGCAGGCAGAGAGGCAACTGGGCAAGGTGAGGCAGAGGGTCAAGGCTGGAGGCCTGACCTCAGTCTTGGTTGCTCATAGGCACGAGTAGCATACAGGGCTGGCAGCAGGAAAAAAACTGTTTCCCCCAGCTCAGGTAGATATACCTAAGCTGGGGCGTGATCTCGCAATCCAGGCAATCAGCTGTGCCTCTTTCCCATGTGGCCGCATCAGGCTAGTGTCTGAGGGTGAGCTCTTTGCAGGGCACAGAGCGGGAAAAAGAGTGTGCTGAGCCCGCCAGACCCTGGCTCCTGGGGAAAGGATGTCTGTGGCTGGTGTAAGGAAATCAACACACTGGCTGTAACAAGGGTACTGATGGCCTGGTGCCTCACACACAAGAGGTGTAGGGTCGGGAATTGTGTGCGAGGGGCCAGGTGTTGGCTGCATGGCTCCCCACAGGTATGTGGTGTGGAGAGGTGGGGGGCAAGCAGAGAGCAAAGGTGAAATGTTGGTGCTATGACACCAATACCTTACTTTAACCCTATCCTTACTAAATGTATATATTTTTTTTAAATTGATGAAAATTTAGGCAACAGATACCTATACTTAAATTAGTATTAAAGCAGTCTCTGGCCCCTCAACCTAATTAACCTAACTTCCTAAAGAGATCTAGTGAGAAAGTCTTTGTTTCTTTCAAGCAGATGATTATAATTTTGTGTAGCGCATGTAGGAGATCACTTTACGTTATGCGTGTCACACAAAATTAAACTTATCGGCAGGGCTTTTTTTCAGCTGGAACTTGGTGGAACTCAGTTCCACCACCTCTGGCTCGGGCCCTCTGCTTCCTGTTCACCTCTATCGCTTGTAAACACAGAAGTCCGGCTTCTGTGTTTACAAGTGACAGTTTGTCTCCCAATGGCTCCCATGGAGTGCAAGATGGGGGTAAGGAAGATGCAGGTGCCCAGGGTACAGTACAGATGCCCATTTAAGACCCTCCCACTGTTAGTGAAATTTGACCACACCCAGAACTTGGTGCGGTTTGGAGGGTGTGTGTGTGGGGGGGGTCAGAGGGGGTTTTGGGGGGTTGTGGTTGAGTTCCTGTACCTATTTTCTGTGAAAAAAAGCCCTGCTTATCGGTGTAGCGGTACCCTTGTAGGAGCGGCTTAAGTATGTTTGGTTCCGTACTCTGCCTCTCAAACCCAAGAACAGTGCCCCTCTGGCACACCTAATATGCAGTATTAGTGCAAAACACAGCAGTAGAAAAGAAACACAACTGGGGTAAACCAGAAGGTATGTTTACTGATAAGATAAAAGCATTTGTAGGTGAGCAACACAAACTCTTATGCCGTGTACACACGATCTGAATTTTCGTCGGAAAAGCCTTGGATGGTTTTTTCCGAAGGAATTCCACTCAAGCTTGTCTTGCATACACACGTTCACACCAAATTCCGACCATCAAGAACGCGGTGAGGTACAACACATACGACGGCACTAGAGAAGGGAAGTTCAATACCCAATGCGCCACCCTTTGGGCTCCTTCTGCTAATCTTGTGTTTATCTCGTGTTAGTAGAAGTTTGGTGAGAGACGATTCGCGCTTTTCAGTCTCGTGCTTTTCAGATCGTTACTGCTCTTCAGTTTGTGCTTGTGGGTTTGTATCTGGTTTTCAGTGCGTGTAGTTAGTTCGTATCTGTTTTTCATTGCGTTCTTGTCTGCTTGTTCTGACCAGCTGACCGTTTTGAAGCCATGTTGCGGTTACATACTCGTCGTAGAGTTTGTCCTGTGTGGGGGCTTGGTGTTGGGGTTCTTGCTTTGACCCAAGCCCAGTCCATGAACAGGGCGGGGAGGAGTTAATTGACGAAGAATTGGTTACTCCAGCGTGACCAATTCTCTCATATGTCTTTGCTGCGGGAGATCCAGGAGAATAACCCTGATGATTTCAGGAATTTTCTCCGGATGACGGACCCCGTTTTTCACCGTCTGTTGGCTTTGCTGTCCCCTTATATTACGAAGCAGGACACCTGCATGCGGCAAGCCATCACTCCCGAGCAGAGGCTAGTCACCACGTTGTGGTACTTGGCGACAGGGAGAAGTGTACAGGACCTCAAGTTCTCTACAGGCATCTCACCCCAGGCTCTGGGGATCATTATTCCAGAGACCTGTTCTGCCATCATTCGGGTCCTGCAGAAGGACTATATTAGGGTAAGTTTTCTCCTTTAACATCACATTCTATGTATTTAATGTATGCTAATGTTTTGTATTTCTTTTATCATTCCCTAATTACCATGATTGTAATATGCTGTGAATGTACCCTTTGTGCCCATGCATGCTGTAAGCTTTTAATGATCTTTTTTGGCCTACATGCATATTTGCCTTCACTAACCTCCCCAGCATGCTATCCTGGGCCCATACACACCTAGCCTAGTCACTTAACAATGTATTTTGTCAGCTCCATTGTAGTGCTTTACTCTAAATACCTCCTAAAATGTGTCTAAATGTTATTGTTGTCCTTAAATTCATGCAGAGTGCCAGAGGCTTTTTTGGGGGGTCCCAAACTCATTTATAACCCCCCCTAAAATGTTTCCAATGGGTCATCAGAGTGGTGAGGAATCTGATAAGTGGACCTTATATTTTTGTCTTTAAATACTCCTTAAAATAAATGTTATACTGATGTTAGCCAAGAATGTTTGTGTCTAATCTGCTTGCAATGTTATGTGCAAAAGTACTAATATTTTTTTTTCTTTTTTGACTCCACAGTTTCCTTCAACGCCACAGGAATGCCAGACTGTGGCCTCCCAGTTTGCCGAGTGGTGGGACTTTCCTAACTGCGGAGGGGCAATCGATGGGAAACATGTCCACATCGTACCACCGCCCCACTCGGGGTCATACTATTTTAATTATAATGGTTTCAATAGTATCGTGTTGATGGCGGTGGTGTCGGCAACATATGAATTTTTATATGTGGACGTGGGTAAGAATGGTCGGATGTTGGATGGTGGAGTCTTTGCCCAGACTGTGTTCTACCGACGTCTCCAGAGTGGTGGCTTGGGATTGCCACCTGCAGAAGAGAACGTTGAAGGACTCCCATTTGTTTTTATCGCTGATGAAGCATTTGGTCTTGGTTATCACCTGATGAGGCCATTCCCCCAGAGGACCCTCACCCCGGAGAAGAGGGTTTTTAATTACCGGCTGGCCAGAGCCTGAAGAATGGTGGAGAATGCCCTTGGGATATGGCCAGCCGGTTCCGCCTATTTCTTACGGCAATTAATATGGCGGAGTACAAACTCAACCACATAGTTCTAGCATGCTGCATACTTCACAACTTTTTAAAGAGAAATGCTCCTAATTATGTTGCCCTGGAAGCTGGCCGTCCTGGCTTGCCCCCCCAAAGCGCCCGTGAAGTGCGGCAAAAATATGTTGATTATTTTACGGGTAGGGGGGCCATTGCTATGCCAGCAAATTTGTAAATATTTTCTATTTGAAAAAAAATTTTATCTGATAAAATCTTGATTTTGATTTACTGCTTGTGTTTCTTTTAGCTGTCTCCTAGGTTCTCCTAGTGCACTTGTAGTGCTAAGTGGTTTTTCCATTATTAAATAACACCCATTGTCACTGTAAACACCAACTTAATGCAAAAACTGGTATTGAGCATTGAAAGAAGAAGCCACACATTGTTGAGTATAAAACCTTTTACTCCATGCACATGCACATGTGCGTTCTAAAACATTTTTGTGTAAAAAAACAACATCTTGGTTTTATAAAGTTTTACCTTGACATTTTTTTTTTAGTACATAAACAGGCATGTTTCAAAACATAGCATACACAACTCAAGAACATAATCAGACATTATAGTGTCAAAAATGTGTTGATCTTGCCTTCATCAGATTGGATGATGTCACCCCTGTAAAAGCCAAATTTTGAAGATGCACACAAATTGGGAGTCAAACTGTGGATTTCCCTCCTGATCCCATGCCTAATGTCAACATGTGCTATCACCCATCATGGGGGATCAATGGACATGTTTTGGGGGTGCAACCACTTCCTCTCACCTACTTGAGTTGCGAGGAAGGGGTTGCACCCACAAAACGTGTACATTGATATCCTCTGATGGCAGATAGCACATGTTGACACATTGTGTGAATCTTCAAAATTTGGCTTTTAAAATGCAAAAAAAATTTTGATAAACTGGTCCAAAAAATTCTAAAATGGTGGCATTTTGTTGTTATTTAGATTCTGCCTAATACATCAATCATGTTCTTCAGTTTTTGTTCAACCTCATTGATTTTTTTGCTTTATGATGTCTAAATCCTGACTACACACCATTATCTCCTGGATTAGTATTTGTGCACTTGCACTGGTGAAATGAGTAGATTGTTCTTCCACAACATGCACATCACCTAAAAGAAAAAATACACACCATGTATTATAAATATGCAGGCGTACCTCTATTACCTGAATCTGTGGTGTCAGATACTGACCTGTTGTGGTGACAGTTTCAACCATGTCATCCACCTCTCCTCCCTCCACATACTGAGGTTGTGGTGTCCTCTGTTCTCCTTTTACAGGAGGTTCCTGGTGTCCTCAGATGTCCAGAGTCTTTTCTTCCCTATGAGAATGAAACAAAAGGTATACTTAGCACACTGATATTTGAGGCCAGAATTAGGAATATGAAACAATACTTGGAAGTGGGGTACAATTGTCTGTTTTGGCAGAGTTCCAAGCTGAAGACATGATTTTTTCCCTTACCAAAGCTGGAATACTTACCTTTTTTGGACAAGTTTTACACATGGAGACACCCCAAGTATCCACTGGATTACTTGTGTGGGACAACCTAAAAAGTTTGTTCTGGTGTCCCACACTACTGCTCCTGAGTCCATATGTGTAAACGGCTGCTGAGTGTCCTCTCCTTACATTACACTGAATCAAGTTTGCAATTCATTCTAGTTTCAAACACATCTAAACAACAATGTCCTAAACTTTTTTTAATACAAATTAGCATGACCAAATGTAGTTAACCCTGTATCTGCCAAAAACATTGTATTTAGTTGGCAAATGAACAATGTTTACTGTGACCAATTACTGTGCCAACGAACATGAAAGTAGCCATTTAAAACTGTAAGGAAAAGCACATGGAGCAGCATGCAAGTAATAATAATAATAGGGACACACGACAACTACTTAATTTTTAGAAGCACTTTCTTGATCCTTCTGTACTGATCCTGCTCCCTCAATTTCAGGTCTGACCAGCGTTTCCTCAATTGCTCCTTGGATCGTCGTACCCCAAAATTCTTGTGCAGACTTCTCACTACTTTAGACATAATCTTGGCCTTTCTCACATTTGGGTTTAGGTAAGGTCCATACTTCCTATCATAGTCAGCCCTCTTCAAGATGTCCACTGTCTCCACCATCTCTACAAAGGCCATATTTGAGGCCTTAAATTTCCTGCAGGATCATGACGTTTCTGGCTCTAGGCTTTCCTCCTCGTTACTGCCATTACGCACCTGCTGTGTCTCCGCCATGTTCCTCTCCCACTGCGATGAAAGAGAAGGGGCGGGGAATATTCTAGAAAGAACGTCAGGGGCGGGCGGCGCGGGCGGGACATATTGTCAGAGGTCTGGGTGGTCAGCCTCATGTCGGAGGACACCAGTCAGCGGCACCTCCTCTGACCACTCTGCAGACTCATCGAGGGTCCCATTCACTTTAATGGGATGGCTGGTTATGTGGCAGTGACACAAGGTGAGGGATGTGGCGCAGCAGATCTGAGCTGTTGTGAGGTGACCTTGCATTATCTGGATATTGTTTGCTGTCCCGTGGAGACGGTGTATGGTATAACAACGCTTTCCCTGATCCTCTGTGATGGGGGATCACAGTGTTTTGGTAAGGGCGCATTCCTGCTGATTTTGGTGGTGGATTTCACACAGCATTTGAAGGCATCAATTTGCTCACCTTTTATGGACTATAATTTACCACTCACTGGTGTATGCAATAATATACAGTTTATTTAGGTTTTTACGTGCACTTATGCCCCATACACACGGTCGGACATTGATCGGACATTCCGACAACAAAATCCTAGGATTTTTTCAGACGGATGTTGGCTAAAACTTGTCTTGCATACACACGGTCACACATAGTTGTCGGAAAATCCGATCATTCTGAACGCGGTGACGTAAAACACATACGTCGGGACTATAAACGGGGCAGTAGCCAATAGCTTTCATCCCTTTATTTATTCTGAGCATGCGTGGCACTTTGTGTGTCGGATTTGTGTACACACGATCGGAAATTCCGACAACGGATTTTGTTGTCGGAAAATTTTATATCCTGCTCTCAAACTTTGTGTGTCGGAAAATCCGATGGAAAATGTGTGATGGAGCCTACACACGGTCGGAATTTCTGACAACAAGGTCCTATCACACATTTTCCGTCGGAAAATCCGACCGTGTGTACGGGGCATAAGTGTGTTTTATGTTTTTGTTTGCTATTCAGTATATCAATCGTTAATGTTTTTTTGATGTTTAATATTAATTTATTTTTAGGTGTTTACACAATTTTTTGCACTGTTGATCAACTCCACATTTTATTGTATATTGTTTTTGGATTATCTTTATTATTAACCACACAGGTTTTTGGTTAGTTCTTTATGGGTAGCGCGATTTTTTATATTTTTTCTATTATATTTGTGTATTGATGTTGTACATAATCATTGCGGCTCCCAGTTTGGTGGATGGTTGGCAATCATCTTGCCACCACTTTTAGTTTCTATACATTTTTTCTATGTGTGTGATTATATGTCAGTATTACATTGTATATCCCTGTATGTTGTGGTCATTCAGGTGCTTATCTAATCGTTTTTTTAAACTATTGATGCTCCCCGCTGATACCTCCGCCTGTGGAAGGGAATTCCACATCCTTGCCGCTCTTACAGTAAAGAACCCTCTACGTAGTTTAAGGTTGCTGTCCACGGCAGGCTTGGCGGAACAATTACCACTCAACACTCAGGGTCAAAGCAGGTTGCAGTGTAGTTGCTTCTTAATAGGGTTGGGACCCTCTGAGACCACAACATAGATTGGAGCTAGAAGGAAAGGGCTGCTTCTCAACCCTATAAGGGGTGCACTCCCACTTGGGATTCAGCTTGCTGCTTCTCTCGCTTCTGGTGTTCTTCACCCTCATCCTGTTCCCCAGTTCCTTGAGGGAAGACTGTCCCTACTCTAGCCACTTGCAAAATGCATGCCAAACCCAGAAGCCAGTATCTTAAATAGACTCTGTCCAACCCAAGATGGCCACCGGTGTCACATAGGGTGTCAGCATTCAGTCATCCAGTCAGATAGCTGCCTCCCTGTGACCGAGGAAATCACAGAGAAACTAGATTCCTCTCGACTTCCTGCATTGCCGAGTTTCTTCAGAGCATGGAGAAACTTGAGTCACGAGTGAAACGCGTCAGGTGACGCCATCACGCTCCCTGCAATGATAGCACAGATCACTCACTGGTGGACATTCCCCCTCTGTATTCCCCGGGAGCTTTGAAATAGAGACGGGAGTACTGTAGCTACTTGCAGGTACCGCAACGCTGAACACTAATGGCACTGGATGCCTACAAGACACGTGGAGCAATGGACAGGAGTCTTCACCCTATCCTCTGTTGTTCCCATCCTCCCTGGAAATGGGTGATCTGACTGCCTTGATGCTGTGGATGAGGTGGACATCGGGAGAGCGGTGAGCTGTATTGATTCCTTTTTCCTGGCTGGGAAGTGTATACACATACACACACTCACCTGCCCCCTAGAGATCCATTAGCCTGTCATCTTTAACTGACAAACTGGACATCTATTGTATATCTTGTCCCATGGGGGGAACCCTGAACTCTCCTGCTGTGTTCATCCATGCTCGATTTATACCTATAAGAAACTGTTCATTATTTACTCTGCTATCAATGCATCTTTATTTTCAATTTGCTCTACCGGGGTTAACTCTTTGAACTGCTTCCAAACATCCTCTAGCTAACCCAGTTCAGTGAAGGATAAATGTCCAGTGATTGGTATCTTGGTATACTGAGCGAATTGCTCTGAGACCACATCCACCCATGTCCTCACTAGGACTTCTTTATGAGGATTAGTTATTTATGATATTTGTGAGTGAGGAGTGTGTGTCTGCTTGTGGTGGCCATCTGTGTTCTTAGACAACGTTGTCTATTTTTACTGTATGTGGTGGAGGTTTGCACTATTTTTATTAGCTTTCATTGTTTGTTTATATGGATTTTTTCAATAAAGAATTATATACCGTATTTGCCGGCGTATAAGGTGACTGGGCGTATAAGGCGACCCCCTACTTTTCAAGTGAAAACTTGGGTTTGGGTTATACTCGCCGTATAAGACTACCCCACCTTCCAAGGCAACACCATTGAAAAAACACCATTTAAGAAAAAAAACATGGATTCTACCACCTACCTAAATGTAGACACATGGGCATACTTTACATCCGCCACAATAATCATTGCTATTCCAACAGGTGTTAAAGTTTTTAGTTGACTGACCACAATGCTCAAGGAATTAATAAATGAGAGGTCCCAATACTATGAGCCCTCAGATTCTTATTTACAGTCAGGAGACTTACCGTCATTGTCCTAGCCAATTCCTCAATCGACATTGTTCTCCATGACACCTACTACATAGTTGCCCACTTCCACTATGTCCTATCCAGTTACGCTGGATGTAGCTTTGGCTACATACACTATACACTACTGAGCCAATCCTGGTGAGTGATGTATTCTATTAATGAATATAAAGCCTGCTCGGAATGGCAGAGGCTGTAACATCATCAGCCCATGCCTCTCTGACTCTTAAAGCCAATCCGAACAGGCTACTATAAGTAGCCTGCTCGGATTGGCAGAGGTTGTTACTCTAATCCGAGCTGGTTCTGTATTCAATAGAATACATCACTCGCCGGGATTGGCTCAGCGGTGTATACTGTATGTAGCCGAAGCCACCTGCAGGTATCCGATGGGCTGACATCCAGCGGTGGCATTTTATATCTGGCGTATAAGATAACCCCCATTTTTTTGGGCGTTTTTGTTAAGTGTAAAAGGTTGTCTTATACGCCGGAAAATACGATATATTTTTTGATAAATCCGGCTGTTTCTTGTTGAAGAATTACTTTGGAAAAACTTTTCTTTTCCCTTTCTTTTATATGCATCTGCCTACAAGTCTGTGAGGATACAGCAACTACATAGACACAACCGCTCGTGCTAATTTGATAGGCGTGAGTGTGAGTGGGCCTGAACGTAGACAGAGTGCGTTTGGCACAGCTCATGTACACCCATATATCTGTTAAATTAGTATATGGCCTGGAGCTGAGTGAAACTAGGAGGAGGGCCTGACTGGGGCCTGCAGAAGAGGTGGAGTATTAGTGGATGATTTAGAATGTTGCAGTCTGCTTAGCAGATTGAAGAGTTCAATGCAGAGGGTGTGTTCTGTAGTGGGTAGAGAGAAGGGGCGATCGTGTCACAGCTCAGTCAGAGCTCATCACAGCATCAGACAGTTTTCTTCTTTGTTCCTGGACTTCACCTGTAGGAAAAACAAAAGTTGGGTGACTTGAACAACATGCTGTCCCAACTTAGAGCTCTGGCTGTGGCCAGAAGCCCTTGGTGGCTGCAAGACAAACTATCAGGCTTATTGCAGGAGCCCAGGCAGGTCTTTCCTGGGCCCTCTTCTAGTTGCCCACATGCTTGAAGGTCTAGGCTTTCTGAGCGCTTTATTCCTGAGGTAATCCCAGGTTCAGTGGCATTCTGGGAGCCCCTCAAGGGACCCTCTGACCCCACCAGCAAAGCGCACACCTGCTTCCACTGGTGTGCGAGTCGGGAGGAATCTCCATCTACGGTGAACCCAGGGTGGGAGTTTTTTCATCTGGCACCCATTCCCCTGCCCTCACACCTCGCAGTGTGGATGGTACGGCTGGCTATACAGGCTCCCTGCCTGTGTCTAGTGCGGGCCGACATGGGAGTGGCAGAGCCTCGGGTGCCAACCAGGTTTTGGGAGTGGCTGGGCCCCCCCAGCGACAGAAGACATGAGTGGCAGCTTTCCCCTGTGTCCTGGCGTCCCAGAGCATGCGCTGCCGATAGAAGAAGCCGGGCATCGGCTGGTAAGGCTTCCTCCATCCTTCACAGAGCCCAGCATGGGAGTAGGAGAGGGAGCGCCCGGGTTTCAGTGTGGCGGCGGATGATGATATCATCAGCAAGTGCCCGCCGAGCTCTGGGGCCGGTAACTGCACCCTGGAGCCTGCTGAGGGGAGAGAGCGACAGCGCGGCTTGGGGATCAGAGCCAGTCTGAAGGGGTGCTCAGCGTCTCTGAAGATGGTGAACCCCCGCATACTGCACAGGGATCTGGATCTGTGGCTGGAGGTCCTGAGGGACAGAGGCAGCCAGGTGAGCCTTTTGTTTCATGTTATATATATATTCTTATTCTCTCTCTGTTCCAGGGGGCTCTGGGGGGCTTAGTTGACAGCTCAGCAAGGATCAGGTCAATGGGGGTGGTTGGAGTTTTGTGGGGCAGTGCTGGGCCCTCAGTCCCTTCTTTGGTGGGGGCCCCTGCCACATATGGTGTTGTACACACCCTGTTAGCAGGTCTTAGGGAGGTGCTGGCGTGCTGAGAAGCTGGGGTGATGTCTGGGGCTTCTTCCTCTCTGGTAGCTTCATGGTCCACAGCACAAGCTGTCACCTCCAGTGTCAGTGGTCAGGTGGTCAGGGTTCCATCTGTGGCCTCAGCTCGCCCTCTTGGAGCGGGTACGGGACCATCGGGTTCCTCCGGTCAAAGGCTGGTGGCGTCTGCGGTAACTACAGCCGGTAAGGTTTTGGAACGACAAAGCGGGTGACAAAGGAGTCGTCGGGGGTTGATGGGGTATGTCTGCCAAATGCTGCAAAAATGTGACATGTATGTGTGTTTTAAGGGCCTTTGGGTGCGCATCTAAAGCCGGAAGTGAAGGATTATATATGGAAGGGTGAGTATTTGGAAATGTTTTCTTTGTTGCCCTTGGAGAAATTTAACTTTAAAGTTAGACCAGATGAAAGTAAGGAGGAAGAAAATGGCGGTATCGGTTGATTCCCCATACGTTATCAAACTGGTTGCAGGCTTATGCAATCTTAGCTACTGTCATTAGGGAAAAGGCCCCTGAGAATTGCTCCCTCTTTTTTTATTTTGTTATCTGGACTCTATCGGTGAAGCCCAGCGAATCTATGGTGGGGTTGCTTGGTTTCGCTATGACGAGCAATTTCGTCAGCACAAGACAGTCCAGCCCTTTTTACGGTGGGACCACAAATCATCATTCTCTGGATGAAACGGATGTCGTCTCCACAGAGTTCAGTTCCTCCCTTTCAGTATGGGGGCCGAGGGTGTGGCAGCCTCTTCACAACCGGCACGAAAAATGGCAGGGGGTTATGTTGGCCATTCAACGCCAGATCTTGCAAGTTTGGCACTGCGTGCTGTTTCCGTCATGACTGTTCAGGGAGTGGAGGGTCTCATGCGCTGTCCAGATGCTTCAAGCAAGGAAAAGAAAAAGGAGGTGACGTTGGAAAGAGGGAAGATGCTGTTGAAGGTAGAAAAGATGGCACCTTTCCTAAAGTGTTATTCTAACAGGGAGGCAGCTTGTGTGTTGCAGCTGGGTTTTTCATAGGGTTTTTCTGATACCCTGCCAGTTGCTGGTTGTTCCTCCTATGGCAGATAGCTTGCCGTCATCTCGTTTACATCCAGCAGTCATTTTCAGGAAAACTTTTCAAAGTAGTTGCTTTGGGTCGCATGGATGGCCCTTTTGATTCACCACCAGTATTTCTCCTTTGAGTATTATCCCCAAAATAGAACAGAAAAAGTTACTCCTCATTCATCACTTGTCGCATCCTAAAGGGGGTTCAGTGAATGATGCCATTGATCTGGAGCTTTGCATGGTGTCCTATACTTCTTTTGGTATGGCACTGTCGTGGGTTCCTAGGTATGGTAACGGTACGTTGTTGGCCAAGACTGATATTGGGGCAGCATTTTGTTTGTTGCCCGTGCATCCTTGTTGTTGCCATCTGCTGGGGTGCAAATGGCGAGGGCAGAATTTTGTTGATAGATGTTTACTAATGGGCTGTACCATTTCTTGTTCGTTATTTGAAATGTTTAGTTCCTTTTTGGAATGGGCGACTCAGGATGTTTCTGGTCTTCATTAGGTCATCCATGATTCCGATGATTTCTCGTGCATAGGGCCTGCTGGAAGTACTATCTGTGCCTCGGTCCAACATGTTTTCCAGTTTTTTGGTGTGCCATTGGCCCCTGACAAGACACTGAGTTGTGGTTTCTTGGTATTGTCATAGACGCTGTGGTGATGGAATGTCGTTTACCTTTAGTCAAACTTGAAGATCTGAAGGGGATGGTTTCTGTCACCAGGCAATGCAAAATAATTCAACTTCATGCTTTGCACTCTTTCTTGGGCAAGTTGAATTTTGCTTGTTGCAGTTTGCCCATGGGCCATGTTTTTTGTAGACGACTGGTGGCTGCTACAACTGCTACAGCTGGCATTAAGGCACCACATCCTTATATTCAGCTGGGGCAGGATCAGCGTGAGGATGTGCAAGTGTGGGATTAATTTCTGGTTTCTTACAATGGTCTCTCTCTTTTGCTGGAGCAGGTGATTTCCAATTTTGATCTAGAACTGTTCACTGACATGGCGGGCTCTGCTGGTTATGCTGGTGGAGTATTGCATTGCCGCTTCCAAGTTCTCAATTCCTCATTCAGTATGTGCATCAACTTGGTCCTCATACTGCAGAGTGTGGCAGGAATGGAGCAATCTGGTGAATAAGGATGGGGGTGTTCTCCTGAGGACGACGATGTATAAGTGTGCTTTATTTTATTGCCAAGAATTTTGAACGAGGTGTGTCTGTGTTTGCTATGTCTCAGCAGTTAGCCAGTCTGGCTTTCATTTTTAAGTTGTCAGGTCACAGAGATGTTACAAAGGTTTTTTTTGGCTAGGCAGGCTATGCGGGACTATGGGAAGGGTCGCTCTGTGGCAGACACTCGACTCTCAGTTTTCATTTGAGGTTCTTGGTGCTGTAGTAGGTCACTAGGTTAGGGTTTATTCTTCCGCCTATGAGGTTGCCTTGTTCTGGGCCGTCTTTGTGCTGGCCTTTTTTGGGGCTTTTCGGTGGGGGGGAATTGGTAAGCCGCAACAAACGTGGTGAGGGTGGTTTGAGCGTACAGGATGTGTGGTTACGGGACACTACATTGGGTATTCTGTTCTAAAGCTAACACTGATCATTCGGGGAGGGGTTCTTGGATTGAGTTGTGTGTAGTTCCCTCTTCTCCAGTTTGCCCCTGTCTGGGCTGTGGGGGTTTTTTCACAGTTTCGGCCAAATCTTCCGGGAGTTTTTCTTATGCATGCTGATGGGACAGCAATGCCTCGATTCTAGTTTAGGACGGTGTTCAGGAAATGCCTGTTGTGTACTGGTTGGAGTGCAGACAACTATTCTTCTCAGTACTTTTGGATTTGGGTGGCAATTGAAGCGGTCTGATGGGGACACAATGACCAGGTCGTACAGCCTTTTGGGCGGTGGGAATCAGTCAGATTTTGGTAATATGTGCGCCCTCATTTATTGTAATTTATAAGGTTTGCTATCTGTTGGGTTGGGCTAAGTTGTGTGGTCCGATATAGTTGCTAGGTCTGAGTGGCATATGGCTCGCTCTGTTGAAAAGATCAACAAAGCCAAGATAAAGGTGAACTAGGAGGTAGCAAGTTTTTTTTTTGTCCAAAATGGGGACCTGGCAGTACGTCATCGAGAACTGGAAGAGGAGACCTGGTGATATCTGAGAAGAGATGGTGTGCATCTGAATGCCATCGGCATTGATTTATGACATCTGGGATTGCAGGAGGGTATTCAGCGTGCCTTCCGGTTTGGGGGGGTAAGACCTGCGTAAGGTGTGCTGTGGCAGGGGGTCTATTGGGTCTTTGAAGGTGGTGCTGGTTAAATAACTGTGGAAAATTGTGGGTTGGGCCCATCTGAGATATGGGAGTCCCTTCCTAACAATACAGTGGTAATACCGGGGTATTAATTAGGTTGTATCTGGTAATAAGTAAATTGTTAATTGCCCCTGAGCCGGTGTAGTTGCGGCTGGGGGCCTTTGATTGTGTGGCAGATACAGCCGGTTAATCGTGTATATAAAGGCCTTCAAAGACCTTAGACCGGGAATAAGCTGAGGTTGGTTTATTTGTTATGCATTGACTGTATTATATGCATTAAACTTGTTTTATTGTGAATGTTGTATTTAAGGGTTTGTGTTGTAGCACCTGGTTGTCTGGGTGGACGTGTGTCGTATTGCCCCGGGCTGCTAGGCCAGAAACCTAAGGCCTATCCCGGGGACATCTGGCTGCTAGGCTTTGTGCAGGGTTGAGACTGTAGTCCAACCGAAAGTAACAGTTTCGCCAGTCAGGGAACCAGTCGTGGTTGGAGATAGAGGGGAGGCTGTTGCCACAAAGGGACCATACACCTTGCTACCAGAGACCACAGTGAGTGAGCTGAGGCCAGTACCAGAGCAGACTTCTCGCCAGCCGGGGACGGTGAAGAAGTGGGAAAGCATCAGCAAGTGCCAAGTCAGGGACCTAGCAGGACAGCAGAGGTGACGCTTGCGGAGTGCTAAGCCAGGTCCCTAACATGTCAGCAGGGGTGAAGCATGAGGAGTATCTGTGAGTGTCAAGCGAGGGACCCAGCAGTGAAGCAGGGGTGACGCTTCAGGAAGATACTGAGTGCTACAGTGAAAGAGCTCAGGGGATATAGTGGCTAGTGGATCTGAAGTCTAGGGACAGAGACTGGGAGCTCGTTGAGTGAAGACCCACGGTGAGTGAGTGTGGGGTAAAGAGAACTGTTCCTGTTGCAGATAGTTGAATACCTTTACTGTTAGTAACAGCTACAAGATTGTTGCCATAGGAGACAGCGGTCCTACCTATACAGAAGTGGTGTCCAGCTGAAGGCTTTCACCTGCATAGCTGTCTACCTGTAGAAGTCTTGGAGTCTGCCAATTAACATTGCATCTACCTAAGGGTGTCCTGGCCCTAACCCCCTCTCCCACAGTTCTGTTTCAGAGACAATAAATCTCTTTGCATTCAAAAAGTGTCTGGCGCCCACCTGTTCATCTTGCATTACACCCACCATGCCTTGTAACTCACTCTACAATGAAGGATGTCAGCTATCCTTAACTCTGGAGATAACCATTGGGCTTGAGGGGCACCGGAACTTTGCTACAGTAATAAAGGGCTGCTCATTTTGGAAGGGGGGAATGGTCAAGTGTTTAATGTTTCATAGATAATCGGAGCCTCTGCATTCTGCAGGCCCCTCAGTCAAGGATGATTGGCTGT
The DNA here is from genome assembly GCF_042186555.1 of Aquarana catesbeiana. Classification (NCBI taxonomy): domain Eukaryota; kingdom Metazoa; phylum Chordata; class Amphibia; order Anura; family Ranidae; genus Aquarana; species Aquarana catesbeiana. The sequence goes on from NC_133324.1 coordinate 662,491,333, forward strand.
GTCTGTGCAGTTGCTGTTTCCCCATAGACGTACATAGGCTACTTGTTGCACATAGTACCTGATGTCTCCAGATGCATAAACAAATGGCCAATTCACAGTGCACGGTGCTCAGTGCACGTGTAAATAAAGCTTTATTCTTTTTTGTTTGCATATCTCCTTTAATAAAGAAGCCTCCTTATTCTAAAAATACTAGGAAATATATCCCACAACTGTTCTTTTTATTGATAAAATCATTTTGGTTCAGGATCACATTTTTAAAATATATAAAGAAATCCGTGTTGTGTTTCTCTTCTTTCACTTACATCAAATGTCCAAAGGCCACATAGTGATTGACAGCTGACTATTGATGGAGAAATACCTGATATTTTTCTGTGCAACTAAGTAATTTCCCAGGTCCCGAAGCTAGGACCTCATTGCCCTGCTACAGTAAAGCTTTCCTGCTTTAAATGTATTCACATATTTCACAATATACCCTGATGTATAATAGCCATAATGCCAGTTTCTAAGGAATATAAACGGCTTTCATGGCTGATTAAACATCTCAGATTCACTGCACTACAGCACTTAATCACGATGGCAGATGTTTACTGCCTTGTGTACTACCTGGAAACAGACGCAAATTCGCAGCTAGTCTTTTGTTTCTCCAACTTCCTATTCTAGTTTAGATACACAGCATATCCAAAGGATGCTAATTTGTGATTTTATTGGATTGGCTCTGATATTTTGTTGTTCTGCAGCTCTTGCTTTTTAAGTATGGCCACTCACATCCCTGATGGCCTTATGCACACTGAGCATTTGCTCAGCTCCTCTGAACGCCTCCTTCCATAACTCCCAACTGTCCCTAATTTGGAGGCACTGTCCCTGATTAGGAGCAATGTCTCTCTGTCCCTCTTTCCTCCTCATTTGTCCCTCATTTTGGTCTTATCTATATAGTTGCATATAAAATTCACTTTTTATCTTTTAAAAAGTGTTTCCCAGTGCTAAACCTTTCATCCAATTTCCAAATTGCTGCATTTGTCAATTTTAAAAGGAAATATAAAGGAATATTAGTGGTAAAAAAAGCACTTGTGGATTTGTTTAACTTTTTTTTGTCATGCCCCCTTTAAGGGGCGTGACAGGGGGTGTGTCCTATGCCTACATGTTTGCTAGTAGGTGTCCCTCATTCCCATCTCAAAATGTTGGGAGGTATGCCTACTTCTGATAGGAGAAAAGCTGATTAAAAAACACGGTAACAGCCGCATATTGCACATACATTTATGCGTGTTCAAGTGTATGCGTGTTAATGCATTCTATTGGCCATTAATTTATTCTGACCATTAAAATGCATTAAGTTACAAACGTGCAAATGCGTCTAAACAAGTCTAGCGTTTAATGCACACTCCGTGTTTTTGTACCCTAAAGCACCTCGCCTGAACGCTGGTGGTGTTTTTTTTTTTTGCCTTTTCTCTTTTTTGCTTTTCTAATATGCCTGTAAACAGCTATGTGTGCAATAACACATGGGCTAACATAGAGGTGCGTTTGCAGGCAGAAACAAATGCCAAACGCCAGCCTTTTTTTATCCCAGTGTGCGTGAGGATATTAGTACATGTCATGTTTCCTATATAATTACCCATGCAGCTTTATACAGTATACTTTGAATTATTTTAGAGAAGTCTTTTACTCTTTAAAATATGGCGTTTTTCCCACAGATAGACAGCCTACCCAACACTAATAGAAATTCACATTTTAAAGTCAGTATTACCTGATCTCTTTGTTATATTCTGCAGACTGCCTTTTGTAATTTTTACAGTATGGGTTTTTCATAATGTCATCAACAGTTTAGTACATTGTAACTGTAGACATCTCTTAAAGTATATGTATGGGGAAAAAAACATAATAGATACATATTAAATTATATACATACATACTGTACATACAGTAATACATATTAGATTGCATTCAGAAAAATACCCAATGATCCCGCCAGAAGTCCAGTGTGCTCCTTATCCTAACATTCTCTGCACACTGCCTTTAGTACACTGAAATCTCAAGCAATCAGCTCTTCCCAGTTCCATACCTCCCAACTTTTTTAAATGGGAATGAGGGACACCTATCAGCAAAAGTATGCAGGCATAGGACACACCCCTTGCCACTCCCCTTAAGGAAGAATTGTCAAGAAAGCAAGAATGGTTAAACCCACAAGTTCTTTTTTTTACCACTACTATACCTTTATCTTGGCTTTTGGAATTTACAAATGCAGCAATTTAGAAATCACATGGAAGATTTAGGGCTGGAAAACACTTTTTGATAGATAAAAAGTGCATTTTATATTCAACTCTATAGATCAGACCAAAATGAGGGACAAATGAGGGGGAATGAGGGACAGAGGGACATTGCTCCAAATCAGGCACAGTCCCTCCAAATCAGGGACAGTTGGGAGCTATGCAGTTCACTTCAGTGAACTACAGAACACCTCTCCCTAAATTATGGCAATGAGTAGAGAAGAAGGTATTCTGTAGTCCTAACATGCTTTTTAATGTAGCTCTGCCCACTGCCCCAAGCTGCACTGTGATTGGCTGCTGTGCTGCCTGGGAAAATAAAAGACTGCAGGGAGCTCTTTGAAGCTATGGGGGATGTAGACCCTAGGAGACAGCCTCTATCACGCCAAGAACGGGAAGGGACTACAAGCCCCAGGAGGACATAGCTGCAGTAGGAGGAAAAGCAATAGAAGACAGGGCTTAGGGCATTATCACTAGGATGGAAGAGGTGATTAAAGACTGGTCTGCCAAGTTGGAGAGCTGCTGGTAATGAGTGTTCATTCACTGTGGTGACAGAGAGAGACTGGGCTGTCATACCTGCATGGAGGACACAGTTGTCAGAGAGACCCAGCGAACTGGACGAAAAGGAAGTCATTGTTCAATGAGAAATGGACATTACTGGGTCCTGGATCACTGCCATCATAAGCGGTTCGAGACACTAGAGAGTGAAAGGAGACTTCCAGGTGGTGAGGGACCATGAGCCACAACTTCATTACAGTACACATTTCACATAATGCATGGTGGAGAGGGGCCACGAGCCACAACTTCACTACAGTGCACATTTCACAGAATGCATGGTGGTGAGGGGCCACGAGCCACAACTTCACTACAGTACACATTTCACAGAATGCATGGTGGTGAGGGTCCACGAGCCACAACTTCACTACAGTACACATTTCACAGAATGCATGGTGGTGAGGGGCCATGAGCCACAACTTCACTACAGTACACATTTCACAGAATGCATGGTGGTGGGGGTCCACGAGCCACAACTTCACTACAGTGCACATTTCACAGAATGCATGGTGGTGAGGGGCCACGAGCCACAACTTCACTACAGTACACATTTCACAGAATGCATGGTGGTGAGGGTCCACGAGCCACAACTTCACTACAGTACACATTTCACAGAATGCATGGTGGTGAGGGGCCACTAGCCACAACTTCACTACAGTACACATTTCACAGAATGCATGGTGGTGAGGGGCCACTAGCCACAACTTCACTACAGTACACATTTCACAGAATGCATGGTGGTGAGAGGCCATGAGCCACAACTTCACTATAGTACACAATTCACAGAATGCATAGCGGTGATGGGGCCACAACTTCACTACAGTACACATTTCACAGAATGCATGGTGGTGAGGGGCCACAAGCCACAACTTCACTACAGTACACATTTCACAGAATGCATGGTGGTGAGAGGCTGTGGGCCACAACTCCCCTACCCACTTCTTAAAGGAATAGTGTCACCTTGCTTTGGGATTCAAATTGGGTATTGACGCCCTATACCATGGGATCCACTTAAACCTGAGTGTTCCAAGGCTGGAACTTTGAGCCTCAATATTTAATAGTGCATTGGCCAGTGGGAGGGACTTGAGAAACTGAAGGACCTTTTAGTTTCTAGTATACCTACAGTAGTTACCAGCAATCCCGGATTTGCCAGAACAGTCCCAGTTTTCAAACAGGTGTTCCGCAGTGGGTCCTGGGATCAGGGCCCTGTCAGTATTGTGTCCAAACTCCTCTGTTCTCTTTTCAATGAGGCTCCTCCCATTTTTCCACTCTACGCACACTCCCTGCCTGCTGCTGAGGCTTCCCACTCCATCTGCCCTATTCGCTCACATTAAGCCAGCATACTTGTCCTCACTTGACAGATTCCATCCCTGTCCTCACCCCAGTCACATTGTCCCTGCAGCGGGCCGTACACTGTGTGTGGGTTGTGGGCGTTACTGGGCTTGGGATGCCCTTGGATGAGAGTCTAGGAGCACCCTGCTGGAGGGTCTCAGCTATCTCCCACTTCAGCTTTATCTTCTGCATCGCCTTCTGCTGGTATGACATTGGTACATAGGTGAGTCCAGAGAACAGTCTTTCCAGAATGGCCATCTGCCTTGTTTACAGCAAATCACAGTCGATCGGCGGGTACCGGTGGACATCAAGTCTGCCTTACCTGCCAATCGGCTCCCACTATGTGTAATCACAGTGGGAGCGAGCCAGCGGCGGCGCGCATGTATACCCCCTACCCGAAAGTGTCATATCATGTATATATGTATGGTGCACAGCTGCTGCCCTGTAGCAGTAAAGGGCAAACCTGAACTGGTTAAATGTTTGCATTGAAGCCTGCAGAGCATTGCCACTGCAATTAGTGCACAGGTTCCTGCAGACTGTTCACCGCCCCAAGGTCTGTACTGCAGTCCGGCCTTTCTACTATGGGGCTGGAGGAAGTAAAAGTAAATTGCATTGGCTTCTTGCATTCCATTGAGGTCTATGAATCCTTCTGCCGCAGTTGCATTTTTGCACTTGTAGGCTTTCAATTCACACATTTCTATGAATGGGTCTGTGAATGGATGGGTCTGTGAATGGATGATGCATCTGGGCAGGTAGAGCCTGCACAGCGTCATTAAATTAAAAAGAAAACAAGACATGCACCCCAAGGTAAGTGGGGTGGGCAATTTGAGGGTGGGGCCTGAGGAAAGTGCCTATGTGTAATGTCAAACACTAAATCTGGGTGTAACATGAAACTAAAGGCCCGTACGCACGATCAGAAAATCGGAAGTAAAATTTTTTCCGATGAACGATCTGCCGATTTTCTGATCGTTAGTATGCTGCTTACCGAATTTTTGGATGACAAAAACTGGATGTGTACGCTCAAAAATTTTTGTTGGATGTGAACACAATGTACGATTTTCATTTAATTTGTACAGTTCTCGGCCGAAAAAAAAAATGTAAGAGCAAGACTAGACATGCTCAGAAATGAAAGAATACATACAAAACAATTCAACACATTACATCACTTCTGACGTTGAATTCTGTTATGGTGAGTAACCTTTTTGCTTTCCATATGAGACTAGCAGCATACAAAAAACAGACGAAAATACGTCCAATAATCTGATTGTGTGTACCCCACTTTAGTTATAAAGCTGAACTATGCTTTTAATTGCTCATTGTTATACTGCCACCCTATGGCCGCTATGTAAAATTGCACTCATTTTTCTGTGTATCCTCCCCTTTGTATGATGCAATTTCCTCTTTCCTCCTTGGAAGTTTCTGCCATTCTTCCTGCAGGATACATTAAGGTAAGGAAGGAGTTATTACATTTGCCTTTTATATACTCTCACCTGCTGCAGCATATTGTCTGCATGCAATAAATAATAGTTGTGGGTGCTAAATGTTTCATGCATTCAGCTACCTATCTGCAGTGATTTTCTCTGTTTCATTTAGGTCAGAAAGGAATAAGCCAATATTACAACAATTGGAGTCAGAATAACCATATGGAAAGAATGTGCGTGATTGGCCTGCCTCCATTGTGAATATGTAAGTGCTTGATTTTTGTATCCTCTATTAAAGTGTTACTAAACCCAGGACCCTGCATTCACTACATCTGGTCTCCCACAGTACACAGAACATGGAAATAATAATATTTATAATATTTCCTCCCCCACGCCTCTTCCCCTGACTTATCTGTCAAGAGCAATGGCACAACCATCCACCCGTCCCCACATGTCAGGGTACTAGGTGTTATCCTGGATTCTGAACTCTCCTTTCGGCCCCACATCCAATCACTTTCTAAAACTTTCCACCTAAACCTCTGCAACATCACTAAACTACGTCCCTTTCTAACCAATGAAACCACAAAGCTCCTGATTCACTCCCTGGTTATCTCTCGCCTCGACTACTGCAACTTGCTGCTCATTGGCTTATCTTTAAATAGACTATCCCCCCTTCAGTCCATCATTAATGCTGCTGCCAGACTCATTCACCTTACAAACCGCACAGTGTCTGCTACCCCTCTCTGCCAATCCCTCCATTGGCTGCCACTCGCCCAACAATTTAAATTCAGAATACTAACAATAAGTTACAAAGCCATCCACAACTCTGCCCCCAGCTACATCACTGGCCTAGTCTCAAAATACCAACCTAATCGCCCTCTCCGTTCCTCCCAAGACCTCCTGCTCTCTAGCTCCCTCATCACCTCCTCCCATATCCGCCTCCAGGATTTCTCCCGAGCCTCGCCTATCCTCTGGAATTCCCTACCCCAATCTGTCAGACTGTCTCCAAATGTATCCACTTTTAGGCGATCCCTGAAAACTTTCCTCTTCAGAGAAGCCTATCCTGCCTCCATCTAACAACTGCACTTCTATTTTTTCCATCAGCTCATCCCCCACAGCTATTACCCTTTCTTATAACTTGACCCTCCCTCCTAGATTCTAAGCTCTAATGAGCAAGGATCTCTGATTCCTCCTGTATTGAATTGTATTGTAATTGTACTGTCTACCCTAATGTTGTAAAGCGCTGCGCAAACTGTCGGCGCTATATAAATCCTGTATAATAATAAATAATAATAATGGAAATGCAATAGTTTAGTAAATATAAACTGCTAAATACCTTTTCTCATCAGCAGTTAGAGCAGTCTTGTGACTTCCATCAGTGTCCAGCAGAGCACTGGTTAAAGCTTGTAGGAGGAGTTTTCATTTTCCCCTGATTGTCCTATGAGACTGCATGACCCCTGACTCTCTGTCTGGACAGTGCTGATTGGCCCTGTGCTGATCACATGCACTCTCCCACGATAAAACAAACTCATCATGTGCAACTTGTCCCCAAGGCTCTGTTCTATCAGGAGATGGTTTGGGGACTGTAGAAGAAGGAGAGAATCAGAGAAGACAGGATCAAACATCCTTTACACAATGCGTAGGATTAACCCCTTAGGTTCCACAGTGAATATAACAAGCATGCTTTACTGCATACACACACTGATTTTACTGTTGTGGGTTTGGTAACACTTTAATTGATGTTCTGAGCAATCTGGGGCAATTTTTGGTCCGTGTTTTCAGACACACTTCTAGTCCTAGGATGGAAGAGGCATTCCTCCATACAGTGGATGAGCATCAACACTCTGGTACACGAAGTGTGTTACTGGTAAAAAAAAAAAAAAAAAAAAAACAGGAAAAACACAGAAAAAAAAAAAAAACATAGTCACCACAGTTAAAACAGAACTGCACTCAAAAGGTAAAGTACCGCTGGTTCACTCCCTTCACCTCCCCCCCCCCCAAACCTGCAATTGATTTAACGGTTATTTTTTGGGGGGCGGGGAGTGAGTACTGATTTGTATTGGTATCTGATCATACTATCGCAATTCTCAGCTATCCCATATGCCGTGAGGAGCTAGCTGTGGTTCCTCAGGAAGTCACACCCAGCTCCCATATCTAAGGTGTTGGCACCAGGGACCTGCAGTGGTAAAAAGGACCGGCTGTGGGAAGACATCGCTAGACTTCAATATTTGTAGGTCTACCCTGGGTACTTTGTAAGTCTACCCTGGGATGTAGATCAACCTGAGTACTTTGTAGGTCTACCCAGGGATGAGGTCGACCCTGAGCACTTTGTAGGTCTACCCTGGGATGTAGATCAACCCTAAGTACTTTGTAGGTCTGTCCTGGGATGTAGATCAACCCTAAGTACTTTGTAGGTATACCCTGGGATGTAGATCGACCCTGAGTACTTTGTAGGTCTACCCTTGGATGTAGATTGACCCTGAGTACTTTGTAGATCTACCCTGGAATGTAGATTGACCCTGAGTACTTTGTAGGTCTACCCTTGGATGTAGATCAACCCTGGGTACTTTGTAGGTCTACCCTTAGATGTAGATTGACCCTGGGTATTTTGGACCTTTACTGCACATGAATTCATCTGTGCACCATTGAAAGCCTCCATGATGGTAGGAGTGGGAAGGCGTAAATATTGAAACATGCACTTAAATATGAGCTCAAGTAACAAGGTAGAGACTAGAAGCCAAACACATTGGCTCCCCACTGGAAATCACTATCATTTTAGAGTAAACATAATGTCATAAGTTCTTACTTTTAAAAGGCAGAAAGAGACAAACTGATAGACTGTGCCAAAGCATTTTGTGGTCATCTATAAAAAAAAAAAAAAAAAAAAGTGTGTCTATTCCAGAACAGAAAAGATAAGGGGTGTTAGTTGCAGTGATATAAGCAGAAAAAAATGGGTGCTGGCAGATGCGGTGATGAAATGGGGAATGTGGGTCAGGCGGGGTGGCAAGAGCGGGTGGTTGGGGCAGTGTTTAGGTGCAGTGTTAAGAGCAGGGAGGAAGGGTGGTGAGGTGCAGTGATGGGGGGGAGGGGGAATGTGAAGGCACAGCGGAGAGAGAAGAGGGGTGGGATGGGGATCAGGTGCAGTGGTGGTTCTGCGGACCACTGAGTTGAGAGCTGCCATTTTACTGGAGCCCAATACTACGCTTCTGGCCATGCTCCAACTATATCTCAGCTATGAAGCCAACAGCCCATTGGCTTGCTGCCTGCACTACTGCCCACTGCAACATTACTACAGAACTCCAACACCATAGCACCTCATTACTTGCCATGCCACCATCAATACAGAACCCCTTTGCCATCAATTAAGATAAAATTGCATAATTTCTTTATTTGCATTTCTAAGTCAAACTGTCACTGTATCTGTGATACCTTTTATTTTTGCTATATCCACCTAAACTATTCAGTATTCCCTATTATTACTTTGACCTCTTTATACCAACCCAAAAACTATGGGGGAATTAGAATACCATTTTATATCCTGTATTCTTCTAGTTGCCATATATCTATAACCTGCTTCTACAAGCAATTTAAACAGGTGAGTGAAACTCTGTTCCTCATGCCCAAGTAATAACAGATAGGGGTTATTTACACTCACTGTTGGAGGCTCTGCGCCCCCCACCCCAAAACACCTTCCCCCCATGTTGATGAGGACAAGGGCCTCTTCACGACAACCCTTGCCCGGGGGTTGTGACATCACATGTCACAAGAAGCTGGCTGTCCTGGCAACATCATTGGATGGCCACGCCCCATGCCTATATAAGAGGTGCCAGTCATCAGGGAACATAAGAACAGAGGAAGACAGCTTCGCGACAAGACCAGCAGCGATGACGGGAGGAGAAGGAAGAAGATAACGACACACTGGGAGATGCCAGCTCGGGGAGAAAACGGTGGCGGAAGAAGGCAAAGAGCCGACACTGGAAGAGATGACATTGGGAGAGACGGCAGCTCAGAGCTATTTTACAAATAGAGGAATTGTCAAAAACTGCCTCTTGTTTTTACTCATCACTGCTTTTTTGGTGAATGGGTAGGGGGACGATACCCATTTACATAGGGTTGGGGGGTCGGGATCTGGGGGTCCCCTTGTTAAAGGGGGCTTCCAGATTCCGATAAGCCCCCCCGCCCACAGACCCCGGCAACCACCGGGCAAGGGTTGTCAGGAAGAGGCCCTTGTCCTCATCAATATGGGGGTAAGGTGTTTTAGGGTGGGGGGCGCAGAGCCCCCCTGCCCCACAGCACCTGTACCCCCCCATGTTGAGGGCATGCGGCCTGGTATGGTTCAGGAGGGGGGGGGGCGCTCGCTCGTCCCCTCCCTTTCTTGACCTGCTGGGTGGCATGCTCGGATAAGGGTTTGGTATGGATTTTGGGGGGGGCCAAACACCGTTTTTTATTTTAATTTTTGCGTGGGGGGGTCCCCTCTGAATCCATAGTAGACCCGAAGGGCTTGGTATGGACTTGGGGGGGAACCCCATGACGTTTTTTTTCCCAAATTTTTTGCCGGCAATAGCTTGTGTCCCTGAAGAGTTCTGCTATTTGATCAAGTGGGCATCCCATAATACCCGCAACCCTATACTGTACAAGTTCAATTTACTTTATAAAATACAAAAACAAAGCTACAAGGACAGATTCTTGTTTCCAGTATGTGGTGGAAAATTCAGTGTCCCTGGCTGTGCAGGGTGGGAGATACCTTCATTCACCAGCAGCCCCTGCAGGGGTAGCGCTACATAAGCTTTTAAGGGAGATGTAAAAAGTGCCCCATAGATCACATGCATTTCTGATATCACCTTGCCCCAGTCTCTAATTGGACAATAATGGATCAGAGACAGACTGATGAGGTCATACTTATGTTCATTCTGCTCTTTTTCTATCTGCGTGTTCCTTTTCGACAAATTTGCATGCAGCTGATCTAATTGGCTTCAAGTGCTGCTTCTCCAAATCTGAGTGTTGCTGTTTAGGGGATAAAAGGAGACCGAAATCAAGTCATATTAAATTCCACTGAGCGAAAGTTAACATTTTTCTTTGATATCAGCCTGGAGTTCAGCTTTAATTATGGTACCGTAAGCAGAAACTCTCCTCCAGGAGCACAGACAGAAATAACAGTATGTTTTTAAGTGGGGAAGGGTTAAAATAAACTTTTATAGCTGTCTGTTTCTGTAGAGGAGAATTTCCTCTCTGGTAATCAGGACATAAAGTGACTCAACAGGGACTCAAATAACAAAAAAATATGATTTGGTTCTTAATTTCCTGAAAGGTAGTCCTACCACACATATAAAAGAATACTAGCTAATTATAAATGTCATGTTTGAAATGTGACGTTATTGAAGATGTCTACTTTGCCTATTATTCTGAAGCTGTTAGCACAGCTGTAGGCTGCACCCCTGTCATTTGGCTTTATAAAGTGAAATTCTAGCTTTCACAATGCTTGTTTATTTAAATACTACTTACTACAGTACATTAATTACATAATGTACTTTATTGTTTATAATGTTGTTCAGCAAATTAAATGGTTTAGGAGATATAAGATTACACAGAGGAGACCTATTTCATATTGACCCTATGGCTTTGATTCTGTCCTCACCATCCCTTGACATTGCTTATTATAAAGTTATAAAAATCACACACAGACTATGTACAGTACTTTGATGTCTGGCTAGAACTGTGTGAAAGAGTGATTAGTGAGATATTTCTGCACCTGATGATGTTAGTCTGCCTAAAGTGTCCACACACCAACATCAAGGAAAAATAGAAAAAACAGAGAAGGCCTCAGCTGATAAGGGTGATAGCATGAAAAGCTGTATCCCACGGGATATGAAACTTTTATTTTTAATGATTAAGAAGTTGTTGAGTAAAAATGTTGCTTATAACAACCTGTGGTAGAAATGTTAGCAGTTTATGGAAAGCAGTTCGAAAAGAGGTCTACCTTAATCCGTTAATGTCGTGTCCCGGTGGACCTTTAATAGGGTTTTAATGCCTGGGAGGTAGCACAGCTTCTATATCACGTGACCACTGTGATTAGCGCTCACAGCGGCCACAAGATCAATAGCCTATCCCACTCACACTTGGTCAGGTGGCACTTGATATATCCTGCCACATATATGCATTACGTGGTTGGCAAGAGGTTAAACCAAGTCACAAGTGCTGAGAACCACCTGTACTCATCCAAGCTACTTTCACTTTCTGTCCAGCTGCTTTATTTTCTTCCCAGCTAGCTGCTTGGTCACTCAGTCGAGCTGGTTTGCACTCTGCCCAGCCAGCCACCTTTTACAATAAGTCAATCTTTTGTCCAACATATTTTTGTATCTTTTCCCAGATGTTTTTTTTTAATCTAAACTGCCTTACTCTTTTTTATTGTTTTTTCTTGAAAGGTGTAGTTACTTCATCACCTACTGTGTTGCAGTGCCCATTCAGGCTGTGTACCCATTCCATCCTGCATATATTTGTCCAGTCTAGAAGAAGGCACCACACAAATGGCAGCAAGTACACTCTTATATGTTCCCTCTATTCACCTGGAGCTCAATAGCTACTGACAGAGCACAAATCTTTTCCCATTCAATGTCATTGGTGACGAAAGGAACCACTCCTCATGAGACTAGGGGCAATCATAGCAGAAGTTGCATTTGCCTATCTGCCACCCTTGACCATTAATGTTTTTTGGATTCCAACTGATGTTAGAGGAATCCAAGCCTTCAGATCACAGTTTAAAAACCACTGCTCTAGATCCTTGTGGCTGACAAAAACAACAGTGGGGTAACTAACAAAGAGTGGTACAAGCATAAAGCCCGTGCCACACTTTAAGGCTAGGTTTCCACTAGTGCGTCCCCAAAGTCGCGCGATTTTGCCGCGATATTTTACCGCGATTTTACCGCGACTTTTTACCGCGATTTGAAGCAATGCCTGTATCTATAGACCTCAAGTCGCATCAAAGTGGGACCAAAGTAGTGCAGGGACTACTTTGAAGTCGCTGCGACTTGAAGTCGCACAGATATGAACGGTACTCATTGGAAATCATGGGAAACAATTTGTCATGCGACTTTTCAGTCCCAAGTCGCATGAAAAGTCGCACTAGTGGAAACAGAGCCTAAGGCTTCTTTCACACAATAAGCCAGCTCGGATCCACCTGTTCCATTTTTCAGGCGGATCCGAGCGGGCCATCCATTGACTGCTATGAGCAAAAGCGGATATCAGCGGAGATGTGTCCGCTGACACCTGCCTGCCATCCGATCCGCTAAAAACAGACATATGGTGATACGTCTGCCATCCATCTTGGCGGATCGGATGAGATCTGATGAAAACGGACATGCTGAGATCCGAGATAGATATCAGCAGGGCTCTGACAGGTCCCTCCCTCGCTCAGTGAGCAGAGATGGACCTGTCATTCACCGGGTTCATCGGAGATCAACGGAGCGATCGTCTGCTGAGCTGGCGGACTCCGCTCCGCGGATCTGGCCCATGTGAAAGGGGCCTAAAACTTAGGAAACTAAACAGATCCTGCTACTAATTAATAAAGGGGGAGCAAGATACTGTGTAAAGTGCAGGAGAGCTTAGCAGCATGTTGCTCTGGCTCCCTCCTTTTACACCCCCAATTACAAAAAAGTTGGGATGCTGTGTAAAACCTACATAAAAACAGAATGCAATGATTTGCAAATCTGATTAACCCAATCGAAAGCATATTAAATGTTTAAACTGAGAAAATATATAATTTTAAGAAAAATAAAGGTAACTTTGAAAATAATGACTGGAACACATCTCAAAAAAGTTGGGGCAGGGCCATGTTTACCATGGTGTAGCACCCCCTCTTCTTTTAAAAACACTCTTTAAAAAGGGATCAAAGTCTTTACCAATTAGCTTTAGACCTCTTAGCTTAACTTCTATAGTTGGGAAGATACTGGAAAGTTTAACCACTTGACCACTGGGCACTTAAACCCCCTTAATAACCAGACCAATTTTCAGCTTTTGGTGCTCTCACATTTTGAATGACAATTACTCAGTCATGCAACACTGTATCTATATGAATTTTTTGTCCTTTTTTTCACACAAATAGAGCTTTCTTTTGGTGGTATTTAATCACCGCTGGGTTCTTTATTTTTTGCGCTATAAAAGAAAAAAGACCGAAAAATCTGTAAAAAAATAAAATTTTCTTCGTTTCTGTTATAAAATTTTGAAAATTAGTAATTTTTCTTCATATATTTTGGCCAAAATTTATACCGCTACATATCTTTGGTAAAAATAACCCAAATTAGTGTATATTATTTGGTCTTTGTGAAAGTTATAGCGTCCACAAGCTATGGTACCAATATCTGAAAATTGATCACACCTGAAGTACTGACGGCCTATCTCATTTCTTGAGACCCTAACATGCCAGAAAAGTACAAATACCCCCCAAATGACCCCTTTTTGGAAAGAAGACATTTCAAGGTATTTAGAAAGATGCATGATGAGTTTTTTGAAGTTGTCATTTTTTCCCACAATTCTTTGCAAAATCAAGTTTTTTTTTTTTCTTTTTTTTTTTTTCACAAAATTGTCATATTAGCAGGTTATTTCTCACACACAGCATATGCATACCACAAATTACACCCCAAAACACATTCTGCTATTACTCCCGAGTATGGCGATACCACATGTGTGAGACTTTTACACAGCGTGGCCACATACAGAGGCCCAACATGCAGGGGAGCACCTTCAGGCGTTCTGGAGCACCCAGGCCAATTCTGACATTTCTCTCCTACATGTAAAAATCATCATTTATTAGCTAGAAAATTACACAGAACCCCAAAACATTATATATGTTTTTTTAGCAAAGACCCTAGAGAATACAATAGCAGTCATTGCAACTTTTTATCTCGCATGGTATTTGCGCAGCAATTTTTTTTAACGCGTTTTTTTGGGGAAAAAAACTGTTTTGTGCTTTACAAAAACCAAAACAGTAAAGTTAGCCCAATGTTTTTGCATAATGTGAAAGATGAAGTTACGCCGAGTAAATATATACCTAACATGTCACCCTTCAAAATTGCACGCGCTTGTGGAATGGCGCCAAACTTTGCTACTCAAAAATCCCCATAGGCGACACTTTAAAATTTTTTACTGGTTACATGTTTTGAGTTACAGAGGAGGTCTAGGGTCAAAATTATTGCTCTCGCTCTACCGATCGCAGCGATACCTCACATGTGTGGTTTGAACACCGTTTTCATATGTGGGCGGACTTACGTATGCGTTCGCTTCTGCATGCGAGCACACAGGGACAGGGGCGCTTTAAAATTTTTATTTTTTTTTTTATTGTTCATTTTACTTTATTTATTTTAGTTTGATGCTTTTTTCCAAAAAAAAAAAAAATTTGACCACTTTTATTCCTATTACAAGGAATGTAAACATCCTTGTAATAGGAATATGGCATGACAGGTCCTCTTTATAGTGAGATATGGGGTCAATAAGACCCCACATCTCACCTCTAGGCTGGGAAGCCTGAAATTTAAAAAAAAAAAAAAAACTATCCTGGCTTCGATCGTAGCTGTGAGTCGGTAGAAGCATGGGAGGGGGGGACATCCCCTCTCGCCTCCCGTAAGAACGATCAAGCAGTGTAACAGCCGCTATGATCATTCTTATGGTGTAGGGAATCGCCGGCTGAAAAAGCTGATATCTGAATGATGCCTGTAGCTGCACCCATCATTCAGATATTCCCGCACAAAGTCAAGGACGTTGTATGACGGCCGGCGGGCGGGAAGTGGTTAAAACGCATTTTTTTTTTTAACACAAAGTTGTCCATTTATACAATATTTCTACCACATAACATGTACATAGCAAAAATGACACCCCCGAAATAGAGCATGGCTCGGTATGGCGGGGTATTGCGGAGTATGGCGGGGTATTGCAGAGTATGGCGGGGTATTGCAGAGTATGGCGGGGTATTGCAGAGTATGGCGGGGTATTGCAGAGTATGGCGGGGTATGGCAGGGTATTGCGGGGTATGGCGGGGTATTGCGGAGTATGGCGGGGTATTGCGGAGTATGGCGGGGTATTGCGGAGTATGGCGGGGTATTGCGGAGTATGGCGGGGTATGGCGGGGCTTTGCAGAGTATTGTGGGGGTATTGCAGAGTATTGTGGGGGTATTGCAGAGTAATGTGGGCTTTGCAGAGTATTGTGGGGGTATTGCAGAGTATTGTGGGGGTATTGCAGAGTAATGTGGGCTTTGCAGAGTATTGTGGGGGTATTGCAGAGTATTGTGGGGGTATTGCAGAGTAATGGGGGCTTTGCAGAGTATTGTGGGGGTATTGCAGAGTATTGTGGGGGTATTGCAGAGTAATGGGGGCTTTGCAGAGTATCGTGGGGGTATTCAGAGTATTGTGGGGGTATTGCAGAGTATTGTGGGCTTTGCAGAGTATTGCACAGCAGAAGGGATGGCTGAGCATGGATGGATGGATGGCTGGATGTCTCTGTGCAGCGCTGTGGGCACTACACATGCAGCCCACAGCGCTGCAGCCATCCACCCATCTCCCTCTCCTCCACAGTGTACCGATCGGTACACAGGAGGGGAGGAGAGGAACCGGCGTCATCGGATGACGCCGGTCTGTTTACATGTGATCGCGCCGTCATTTGACGGCGCGATCACATGGTAAACGGCCGCGATCAGCGGCCATTTACCGGTATCCGTGATGCGCCGGGTCCTCTGGACCCGGCGGTCACGGATGTGCTCGGGTGCGCGCCCCAGGGGGCGCGCGAGAGGGGAATTCCGGGAGGACGTCATATGACGTCCTCCCAGAGTTAAGCAACCGCCCTGAAGCCGTCATTCGGCTATGGGCCGGTTGTTAAGTGGTTAATAAAAGATCACATAGATAAGTCCTTGCTGGAAAAAAAAATGTAAGCAACAGACAGCATGGATTCATGAAAGACAGAAGTTGCCAGACAAATCTGATTTATTTTTATGAGGAGGTACTGTAAGTAAAACCTTAGACAAAGTAGTGGCTGTGGACATGGTATACTTGGATTTTGCAAAAGCGTTTGACACAGTTCCCCACACACAGCTAATGTGTAAGGTAAAGTCTACAGGCTTGGAAAAATTAGTTTGTAAATGGATAGAAAACTTACTAAAAGACAGAATTCAGAGAGTAGTGGTTAATAATTCTTACTCTGAATGGTCTAAGGTTATCAGTGGTGTACTCCAAAGTTCAGTTTTGGGACCCTTAATTTTTAATATTTTATATTTATAAATGATATAGAGTCTGGAATTAAAAGTACTATGTCAGTGTTTGCAGATGACACCAAGCTCTGCAGTGGAATTACATCCTTATAGGATGTCTCCAACTTACAAGCCAACCTCAATGTGCTGTTTAATTGGTCAAATATGTGGCAAATGAGGATTAATGTGGATAAATGTAAAGTTATGCACTTGGGGGCTAAGAATATGCATGCATCTTACATACTTGGGGGAGTACAACTGGGGGTATCAGTGGTGGAGAATGATCTGGGTGTTCTGGTAGATCATAAGCTTAATAATAGAATGCAATGCCAAGCAGCAGTTTCCAAAGCGAGCAAAATCCTTTCTTGTATTTAGAAAGGTATGGACTTCAGAGAGAAAGATATCATTTTGCCCCTGTAAAAATCATTAATAAGACCTCACCTGGAATACGCAGTTCAGTTTTGGGCACCAGTTCACAAAAAAAGATATCGGGGAACTGGAGAAAGTGTAGAGAAGGGCAACCAAACTGATAAGAGGCATGGAGGAGCTCATATAAGTGTAGCCTATCGGTGCCCATCACTGCTGCATATCAGTGCCCATCAATTCCACATATCAGTGACTCCTCATCAGTGCCCATCAGTGCAACCTTATCAGTGCCCATCAGTGCCGCCTCATCAGTACCCATTAGTGCAGCCTCATGAGTGGCCATAAGTGAAGGAGAAAACAAAATTTTATAACAAAAACAAAGAAACTTTTTTTTTTCAAAAATGTCGGTATTAGTTTGTTTAGCAAAAAATAAAAACTCCAATGGTGATCAAATACCACCAAAAGAAAGCTCTATTTGTGGGAAGAAAATGACAAAAAATTTTGTTTGGGCACAGTGTTGTATGACCGCGCAATTGTCATTCAAAGTGAGAATTGAAAGCTGAAAATTGTCCTGGGCAGGAAGGGGGGAAAGTGCCCGGCATGATTTACTAATTTGCACGTTAAGTGCGGTGTTTGTTCTTATACTTCTGATACCACCAGAGATGCAGGCTATTGAACTGAGCACTGATGACAAGCTAGACGTTCCCTCTCTTTAGTCCGAAGGACTCTGTGTTCATGGTTTCTGGATCATGTTCAGATATGGTTTCTTTGCACGATAGAGCTTTAACCTGCATTTTTGGATGGCACAGCAAACTGTGTTCACAGACAGTGATTTTTGGAAGTATTCCTGAGCCCATGCAAAGCATGCCTGTTTTATAATATAGTGCCGTCTGAAGGCCCAAAGATCATTGGCATCCAATATTCCGCTTGACCCTCTCTCTTGCGCACAGAGATTTTTTTCAGATTTTCTGAAACTTTTGATGATCTCATATACTGTAGATGATGATATAATTAAAGTCTTTGCAATTTTACATAGAGGAACATTATTCTGAAATTGTTCGACAATTTCTAGATGCAGCTTTTCACAGATTGATGAACCTCTGCCCATCTTTATTTCTGAGATACTCTGACTCTCTAAGATGCTCCATTTATGCCCAATTATGTTACTGACCTGTTGCCAAGGAACCTATTTAGTTCCAAAATGTTCTTCCAGCTCTTGCTTGTGAGTACCACTTACTTTGCCAGCTTTTTGTTGCCCTGCCCCAACTTTTTGAGACACGTTACAGCCATCAATTTCAAAATTACCTTACTTTTTCTTAGAAAGGTATATTTTCTCAGTTTAAACATTTTATATGTTTTCTATATTGTATTGTGAATAAAAACATGGGTTTACAAGATTTTCAAATCATTGCATTCTGTTTTATAGGTAGATTTTACACAGCGTCCAAACTTTTTTGGAATTGGGGTTGTATAATGGCTCAGGAAGCTTTGTTAATTCCCTAGAATTTTGTTACTGATGCATCAGGCTCCATCCAATGCAGAATTCTTAGACACAAGTGGAGTTATATTTTAGATAACCATAGAAATTTTTTCAAGTATGGTGTATGTTTTTTAATCATCAGAGGTAATCTCTCCAACAGAGACACATGTACCCCTGTTCACACCTAAACAATTTCAGGTGTGACTTGAAGCTTCACCAGAAGCACACTATACTTGACACTAGAATTTGCAGTATATTCAATGGTGCCCTTGTTTGGAGCTTGAAGCTCAAAGTTCATCACTTGAAAAAGTACATGAGTTTTTTGTTGGGGCAGAGCTGTGTACTTTGGCCAAGTTAGGGGAACCACACCAAGCTCCTTTGTGTTTCCAACACTAGAAGGCAAAATATCTCCAGTGAACAAATACTATAATACCTATTTCTCAAGAGAGCAAAGAAACCCTGAGGCATTGTCTGGAAAAAACAAGCCAAATTTTATTAAACACAATAACTAATAGACACCACACAAATAAATACTACAAAAAGGTATTGCAAGCAGGCCATGGTAAGTACCTAACACAGACCATAGAAATTGAAAAATGACAACGTTGTCATTAAAAACAGGGGAGCCTGGATGGATGGTTCTTCCATCCACAGCGTGGATGGAAGAACAGCTGGGATCGAACAGCTGACGACCGGCGCCTCAACAGCCTTCACTATACGGCAAATACAGCGCAGGGTGGACACTGTTTCTCAAGCAGGAAGATGGCATTGTACGGACTGATATTCCAAGCCAGAACCTGGGTCTGAGCACGGCGGTCTGCGGACGTTGGTCACCGATCGGGTACCGTTGCTATGATTGTTTATATGCCTCTCCATTGCCGCTCATAACCCCCTCCCCCTGCTTGCTGCTGCAATCTATACTGCTGCTAATCTGCTTATTTGCATTGATTTGTCTAACCTTGCCGGTCTCGTCTTGCTGTGCCCCTTGGGTCATTTCCCAATTGCCTAGATCAGTTGCTGTTCCCTCTACTGGGCACTACTACCCCGTTATATGGACTTCCATTACCCTCTCCATCCACACATACTCACAACTCCCGTTATACCACACCTCTGAAGAGTGATTCACAAATTTCACCAACAGCTGCCTTGCTGCTTATCATTAGAGTATGAGTGGTGAATGGTGTGTGTATGTGGTATGCATAGCCGTGGCTCCCCTGTTTTTAACTACAACATTGTCATTTTTTAATTTCTATGGTCTGTGTTAGGTACTTACCATGGCCCGCTTGCAATACCTTTTGT
The DNA here is from genome assembly GCF_042186555.1 of Aquarana catesbeiana. Classification (NCBI taxonomy): domain Eukaryota; kingdom Metazoa; phylum Chordata; class Amphibia; order Anura; family Ranidae; genus Aquarana; species Aquarana catesbeiana. The sequence goes on from NC_133324.1 coordinate 662,511,272, forward strand.
AGTATTTATTTGTGTGGTGTCTAATACTTATTGTGCTTAATAAAATTTGGCTTGTTTTTTCCAGACAGTGCCTCGGGGTTTCTTTGCCCTCTTGAGAGATATCTATTCTCTTAGTTTTTTTCTTGTATGCAATTAGGGCATCCCCATATGGTATCCCGCATGTTTATGTGGTTGATTGCCTGACATATGCCAATATTTACATCCAATCATTTTGGTGGTTGATCCAGGCTAACCCCATTTTTTTTACTATAATACCTATTTCACACTGATCTAAGCGTACTCACTAAAATCATCATGCTTGGACATTGCAAAGTCAAAATGGGATTAAATTCTTTGAAACTCTACTCAGAAGGTTCTACATTAAGGCCCCATTCACACCTGTGCGATGCGCTTATGCACATTTTTTTGTGTAAGCATAGGGCAATCTATTCACTTAAATGGGCCATCCTTTGTGTGATAAACATGCCAAAGGAGTTCCGGCACCTTTTCTTGGCAGGTAGCCTTGCACGTTTTGTAAAGCGCGGTTTGGTAAATCTTTTGCAAAATGCGTCATCTAGCCACGTGTGGGGTATCATTAAGAGATAATGGCACCACAATTACAATGCATGTTTTCGGGAACATGCATTTCTGGAACGTAAAGGTGTGAATGGGGCATAAATGTATTGGTAAATTAAAAGTGCAGAGATAAGCATAGTGTTTATTCTGCCAAACTATGATGATATTGAGATTATTGACTATATTCCTGGCAATGCTTTTTAAAGAATATGCAACAGAAGTGTCAAGCCAATCAGGCCTTTATAGGCATCAGGACCCATTGCAAACTTCTTCCAGTCACATAACAGATAGTGAAGGGGAGAAAGAGAATACACTATGAGGACAATGGCTGCATGGTTTGCTGCTCACCAGTCTTGATACAGCCATTGCTTACATTTCAACATTAAAGACATTGACAGCCTATGATCTGGTTGCTCACAGTTTATGATGGGTTATAGATTGACGGCCTGCAATGCCATTTGCAGAGGCATTACTGCAGATTATACCTGTCTTGAATGAGGATAATTCTGTTATGCTGGGATTGATGGTTGGATCCTAACCCTGAGACCATCTCATTGCCTTAGTACTCTGTGTACAGTGCTAACAGTGGCGGCCCATGCATTAAGGGCGCACGGGCACCGCCCCATTTCTTCTGCCACCCCCTCTATCACCAATAGATAGATTCATGCACGAATCTATCTATGGCCGCTGCTGCCACCCCCTATTCAGGCGCCTGGTCCCTTTTCGGGCGCAGGGTGCCTGAATTACAGCAGCAGGGGGTGTTTTTGAAGCACCTGATTAGAGCCATAGGCTTTAATAGGCTTAAAAAAAAATTGACCTGCAAGCGCCATGCTGGGTGCTCGCAGGTCACTCAGCTGTGTTAGAAAAGCAAATGACTATTCGCTTTCCTAACACTAAACCGCCTCTCCACCAATCAGGTGCTCGGGTCTGTTACCTGTCACCCAATTGGCTGAAACAACAGGTGCCACTATTGGATGCCTATCAGGAGGAGAGGACAGGAGATGAGGACGGCAGGAGACGCATGGAGGACCCCACTCGTTGCCGTCACCCGCTGCCCCACCAAGACAGGGTAAGTGCCAGGCAGACGGTGAGCGGGCGGGGGACACACTGGGGGCATTCAAGGGCACACTGGCAGCATTTAATGGGCACACTGGCAGCATTTGATGAGCACACTGGCAGTATATGATGGGCACACTGGCAGTGTTTGGCTCAGTGGCAGCGTTTGATGGCACAGTGGCAGCGTTTGATGAGCACAGTGGCAGCATTTGATGGGCACAGTGGCAGCATTTGATGGGCACAGTGGCAGCGTTTGGCACATTGGCTGTGTTTGATGGGCACAGTGGCAGCGTTTGGCACAGTGGCATCGTTTAATGGGCGCAGTGGCAGCGTTTGGCACAGTGGCAGCGTTTGATGGCACAGTGGCAGCGTTTGATGGGCACAGTGGCAGCATTTGATGGCACAGTGGCTGCAATTGATGATTTTTTTTCAACTTTTTTTGCGCCCCCCCAAAAATTTTGAGCACCAGCCGCCACTGAGTGCTAATAGGGTAGATCTGGTAGTGAAATATATGCCCTTGTATTTGACTTAAGTCTGGGAAGTATTAGGACCTACGTTAACTATGTTTTGCCTTTTTGCAGCATGTTATCATGTGTTTAGGCACGCTGCGTTAAGGCAAGACGTTTATATTGAATAGGATTGCAGCGCACCTTAAAGCTGATCACCACCTTTACATAGTTGCCAACATTTAAACAAAATGTTTAGGGACACTTTCTTTCTGTGTGTCCAGAAAGCCACTGTAGGCAGGGCATTACCTTAATTAGGGGTGGGGCATCCGTTCATTATGGGCATGTCTATACAATGAAGTAAGATAAATAAAAATGTGGCATGCCGCAGCAAAAAGTGGGCATGTTTTAAGTTACGCTATATATTGGGTGTGGCTTAAATGTGGTGTGGTTGAATAGAGTTTGAGATGACTTAAAGTGCAGAATGTGGTAATGTTAAGCAGGAAAAGTACAGTGCAGAATTCGGGGGCAATAGGACTTCGTTTCAGCAGGGCAGAGGACTGGGCAACAGCAGGGCAGAGGACTGGGCAACAGCAGAGCAGAGGACTAGGCGACAACTGGGCAGAGAACTGGGCGACTGGGCAGGGGACTGGGCATTAGCAGGTCAAATAACTGGGTGTCAGCAGGGCAGAGGACTGGGCGACTGCAGAGGACTGGGCATCAGCAGGGCAGAGGACTGGGCGTCAGCAGGGCAGAGGACTGCTCGACAGCAGAGGACTGGGTGACAGCAGGGCAGAGACAGGGCAGAGACACCCCCCTCACAAATATCTCTAAAAGTGCCGTTTTTTGCAGTCACCGGACTGTGAAAAATTGGGTTGAAAACTGCTCTGCCCAATTTCTCACAGGCAGGACAGTGCTGCATGAAAAACCAGATACCATCTTGATCTTTGTCAGCTAACAGCACTTTTTTACTTCTATCTAAAAGTCTAAAGATAGAAGTATAAAAGCTGACAAACATCAAGATGGTATCTGGTTTTTCATCTAGCACTGTCCTGACTGTGAGAAATTGGGCAGAGCAGTTTTCAACCCAATTTTTCACAGACTGCAACCCCCCCCCCAAAAAAAAAGGCACTTACAGAGACATTCGTGAGGGGGGTGTGGCCAGCCAAGGGGTGATCATGCCTGTCACCCCTCCGAGTTACAGGTGAGCCCTTGGCTGGCCACACCCCCTCATGAGTCCTGACCAGTGAATGAAGGAGGCAGGCACCAGCTCCTTGGCATCAGTCAGATCAGTCAACTCAGCAAAACTGAGTTGGGCTGAGCACTGCTCAGCCATTCATAGGCAGCTTTATATTCTCTGAATGAATACAAAGCTTCCTCTAATTGACTGAGACGAGTAGATGATGTCATGATCTCCAACTCAGAAAATACAAAGCTGCCTATGAATGGCTAAGCAGCACTCAGCCTAACTCTGTTTTGTTACGGGTGTAGCAAGGAAAGTTTCCATCCCACAGCTGGAACACAGAGCTGTATACTGTATGTGGCAGAGGCTGCTTACAATTTATACAGCACGCCTAACGGGTGTACCTGTTAGTGTAGAAAATAATTGGTTTTGGCCCAAATAAACTAGTTAAAGTTACAGCAAAGGTGAAGATCGTTTTTAACACTGCGTACCACAAAACAATGCATACCCGTTGCAGAGCTTTGCAGTACAGGTGCATTGCCCCTACTGTATTAGTGGTTGGGTACCATTTGAAATGAATAGTAATAGTGCATTAACGTACATTGCGGTAACGCACAGTAAATAGTGCGTCATCGTAACACAACAGTATGAGTTGGCCCTATAAGAAATGTATAGCATTATATTTTCTTTAGATATCTTCAGTTTTCCTTGCTTCCTAATGGAAATTACAATACAATACTATGAAGCATGGACTTCAGTAGTATGAAATAAACCTTTAACTTTATGCTGATATGCCAGCTGACATTACCCATGCTTCATTCAGAAATTATTTTTAATTACTAATAGCAAAATTGAAAACAGTGGCAAGGTAGGTAGGAAGTTCCAAACAAAGCTGTCTACTCTGAGTGAAAAGTATAATGGGCAAATTTTCAAGTTTCCATTATGTCCTAGTTCTATTAAAAGCAGAATGCTGGGGGATAGTGTCTATTATTCTCCTACGTGTGGCCCAAAATATTAACACTTTTGATCCAGACTGACTTGTGACATATTACTTTGGTACCAAAGGCGTTAATTTGCATTTTAGATGAAAGCTGCACAGGGATGACTAATAGTCCCGCGACCACTATGCAATTACGTACTCATGTTGTGGTTCTCTATTCTAGCCTCAAATTATCCATTCACTGCTGGTCATTAACCTTGATAATTACAGCAGTGCATTTGTTTTTAGAGAGTGCCTTTGTGATGCAGTGAGAAAGCAGGTGAGAGCTGAATTAGGCACACATTATAAACAGCAGCAGTTGCTGAGGTTTTTCAGCTGTCTAGTAATGACGGCTGCTCTTGTGCTCATGTATTGGAGGTCCTGAACATCTCATTAGAACAGTTCAATTCTGTCTCCACAGCAACATCTCATGTCTTTCCTGACACAATGGCACAGCTTGAGAACTTAGAGACTCGGGAGGAAGCTGACTTGCATACATTGCCCACTGCTGGATAGAAAGAACATAGTGACAGGAGAGAAAGGAATCGGCGTCACTGGAGAGTGTGGTGCTGATTAGTATGATAGAAAAAAAATATAAATCCTTCAGCGCTGCCTGCCATTGTTGTGATTCAATGTAGAGGTCTGATCTTGCCAGCAGCAGGTGCAATACGCCTAGCAGGAAATAGGAATCTGTACTTCATGTGCCATGCATTTCCAAGAGCCCTTACAGAAAACTCCAATGGACTAGTAGATCCAAAAGATCAATCTATCCATCTATCGATCTGCTCTTGGCAAAATGCATTAGTGAAACATTATTGTTCAGTAGGACAAGAACAAACACCATTGGTAACAAAAGCACCAGTCCTTCTGCATTATTTGTTGCAAATTGGACAGCACGGTAGCTAAGTGGTTAGCACTTCTGCCTAGCAGCACTAGGGTCGTCGGTTTGAATCCTAACCATGAATCTATCTGCCTAGAGTTTGCATGTTCTCCCTTAGACCTTAGATTGTAAGCTCTTTGAGGGCAGGGACTGATGTGAATGTACAACATATATATATGTAAAGTGCTGTGAAAATTGACAGCGCTATATGAGTACCTGTAATAATTTAAAATATACTGTATAAATAAGGGCATAGGGTGCATATATTAATAACTGACATTCATGGTGGCAAGCTCTGGTTTAAAAGGTTGTCCATCTTCATTGAATGGGCAATTCCCACCACTAGTAATTCTCATTAACCGATTCCCCTTTACTTACATGGGACTGTAGGCCGCAACCCCCCCCCCCACCACCACCACATACAAACACCAACATTACTAATAATAAAGGAAAACACTGCACACCGGAAATTGTCATTAAAAGGCTGCAGTATATTTATTGGTTTACCAAAATAACACTAATTTATTTGAAGCATATTTAAATTCAAATCAAATAATACAATACAGATTCCACTTCATTGCCCAGTTATCAGAACTCGAGCATGAATATATATATATATATATATATATATATATATATATATATATATATATATATATATATATATAAAGCAATGCCCCCCCTGGATCCAGAGTGGCAGAAAACACATAAAGTACCGCGACGGGTGGGCGGGAGGGGCCTCCTTTTGCTTGAAGGTCCAATAAGGACCAGAACCAGATCCATCTGCCTTAAATACCTTTGGGCCAGCATCTCATAATAATCCCAGGTGTTCCCATAGGCTTTTATAGCCCACCTGGGATACCACTGAAATTCTTAAAGGTACAGCTGACCACATTGCAAACCCCGTATACCTTTCCATAACACCATAAAGCTATCGGGGATTAATGAAAGATTCTCCGTATACCTCCGCTGAGCAGCTCTCTTGCGCGCCCAAAAAATATAAGAGTGCCCTTTAATCCAGACACAGCATGCACCACCTGGGAAAGACCAAAGAAACAGATTAGTACGGACATATATTTGGAAACACTTGGACTCCCACCTACCCAAAGACCTGATGTCATCTTCAGTCCCACCTCTCCGAGCAGCTTCAGAGGCAGCTCCAATTCTAAAGGAATAAGACATAAACGTAAAGTCTTCTAAACCCATGGAAGCTAAACTTTTCTTAAAGACAAAATCAAATTGGTATTTGGTCAACAGAAGCCCATCCTCATGAATCAACAAGTGACCCAAGCGTGAAAAGCGAACCAACAGGTATCGGCGAACCAACCCAACTGGACAAATGCTACCATCCTCGTCAGCTGGAATGGAGAGCCAATGACCTCTGCATAATTGATCCGCTTTGGACCTTTTGATAAATATTTTGAGAACAGACTCCTCCAGGAGGATCTGATCAATCCAGACCCCATTTGTACTGGCTTTATTCTGCGGGATCGATTCGGAAATCCTAAATGCTCCAAAAAAAAGCAGTACAAAAGCCGTCTTAAATAACAAAGCCTGGAATGCAGAAAAGCAAATAACCGGCGCCACCCGACATATTTGAGCCAACATTACACTGGATACCATACGCCTGGCATCTGGCACATAATGTGTCCGTCTACACCCTTTCAAGGCCTGCCTTACTGTAAAAAATTGCATACAGGGTGGGAGCCACAACAGCCTAAAAAAGAATGTAAGCCCAGCCAGTGTTTTTGCCATGTGACCGTATGAAAAATGCAACTCCATCAGGCAAGTTAGATAAGCCAGGATAGTAACCTCAGAAGAAGTTGAAAAAAGATGAAAAAGCATTATCCCTGGAGAAAATGACCCATTTTGCCCAGGAGGAAGAGTAATCCGCCCACGTATGCGGCACAACTGAGCTCCTAATAGCCCGAAATGCCACCGTCAAATCAGGACCCACAGGTGTGCAGGGCATGCCTGTCCTACTAGGTCTGCACTGGGAAGTAGCTGACGGAAAAGAGGGATCTGCAAACAAGAGAGGGAGTCAGCAAGAGTATTCGATTTTCCAGGAACAAATTTTGCCTTTAGCCAAATGTTGTATTTTAAACATAAAAACAGTAAATGCCTTAACACCTGAATGATGAATAAAGATTTGGAAGACAGTTTACTGCAAATAATACACCCTTATTATTCGTGTGTAGCAGGATGCGCTTGTTGGCCCATTGAGAACCCCACAATTACACAGCTACCACCAACAGAAATAGTTCTAGTAGAACAATGTTTCTAGTAGCCTTCTTGAGCACCCAGGATTCCGGCCACCTACCACAGGACCAATGCGTGTCCCAAATGGCTGCAAAACCACATGACCCTGCAGCAAGGAAAAGATGGAAAGCATCGGAATCCACAAACATCTCCTGGAAGAAGGACCTGTGATTAAAGGATTCCAAAAAAATTCGCCTAAACTAACAAATCGTCCTTAAACGACCACGTAAGGCGAATGTGCAAGTAAGGGTATTTCACCCCGGAAGTAGCCAAATACAAGCGCCTAGAAAAAACTCTACCCATAGGCATAACTCTGCACATGAAGTCTAATAGACCCAGCAAAGATTGCATCTCTCTGAGCGTGGTCTTTTTCAGCCTGAAAAAGATCGCAATCATGGAACTGATTCTGTCCATTTTCTCTGGAGGTAGCCTAAACTCCAACAATATGGTGTCAATCGTGATACCCAAGTATTCCAAAGGAACTGATGGAAAAACTGTCTTCTCAGCTGCTAAGGAAACACCAAAAAACTTTGCCACGTCAACAAAAAGCTGAAGCAACTCCGCGCAAATACCGGAGTCCCTGGGGCCTATAAACAAAAAATCATCCAAATAATGAATTATTCCCTCCCAACGGGATTCAAAACATACCACCCAATTCAAAAAGGAGGAAAAATCCTTAAAGTATGCACAGGATAATGCACAGCACATAGGCAGGCATTTATCAAAAAAATAAAACCCATCAAAATAAAACCCCAAAGAATTAAACGCCAAAGGACTAATGGGCAAGAGCCGAAAGGCCGACTTTATGTCCGCCTTTGCCAGCAACGCCCCTGCTCCCGCCGATTTAATCCTAGAAATCACATCCTCAAAAGTGAATCAGAATACCGAACAAAAAGCGTCATCAATCTCAGCATTCAGAGAAGACCCCTTGGAAAAAGAAAGATGGTGAATTAACCAAAATTAATTAGGTTCTTTTTTAGGGACCACCCCCTAAGATGAAACTCGAAAATTTGGATACGGAGGGGATATGAAAGGGCTGGCTACACGATCTTCCTCTGTCTCCTTCAGCACCTTTTCCCTAACTATCTGTGGGAAACGAGCAACAGACTTAAGATTAGGGACGATAGTACAACCCTCACCTGAGAACTCTGGCAAAGGAAAACCCACCACAAAATCCTCATGCAGAAAATGGACCTTCACCCTGTTTGGATACCGCTCCAACCATGGGAGCATGTTTTGAAGCCTCACTGGAGTGCAGGCTTTTATGAAAAATATTGCACTGAGAGGGAGAAGCACTGGAAGATTTCTTGTAGCATTTTGTTATTGGTTGCCCGCCGGAAAAAAAAAGAACATTCATGCTTGTAACAGCAAGATGTGTTCCACTTACATTGAGACTCATTGTAAGCAAAACACACACCCTTCCTATAGGCTTGCCCCGTCGGACCACTAACCTGCGTTCTAGAGCCAAGCGATTTTTGCGGTAGAATCAAGATCAACCACAACCCCACGTCCTTCATGCCCCATCACAAGGACGGATGTACTGCTAGCTTCTGGCGGAAGGACTCATAGTGAAACCACCCAAAACTGCCAAAGTTTTTATACCCCTCCAGTACATGAGTCGACATGCTGGAATAAGCCGCCGCTCAACTCAGGGCGCTTTTCAGCCATGATGCTGGCAAAAATGCAGAATCCCTGCAACCAGTTAAAGGAACGTGGGAACAGTCTCCGTCGATCCTCATCTGACCTATCATCCCCCTTCTTGTCATAACTCCTGCAAGAAAAATCCTTAGCTGAGGACAAAAGCGATAACATGTCAATAAAATCCCCATTCCATATTTGCTCCTTTAAAGCAGCAGACAGGTGAAACCCCAGAGGAAAAACCTCATAAGGCAAAGTCTCCTTATAACACACCTCTGGCGCATGCGTCTGCGCAGCTGCTTTACAGGTGCTAGTAACTGTTAACCCTAGAGTGGCTGCAGAAGGAGTATTACCAGCATGACACCCACTGGCAGCATTAACCTGTGCACCAGACAAAGACTGTACTACTTTAGACAAATCAAATTAGAAAGCACAGATAGATGGGGTAACTTACCAGGAGACACTTGTACATTCTCCTGAATCCTGGGACCAGGTGCAGCGCTCGGTGTGGCTGCTGCTCCAGCTGTGATTCACCCCCAGGTGGACAGGGCATCCTGCAGGGATGATGCAGAGACTCCAGGCTCTTCGGAATGCCTGCCCTCCACGTGCTCTGGACACATGGCACAGGAGGAGTGGGAGAAGGCACCTCCTGCTGTGTCACCGCCTGTGCTCCCGACCTTCCTCTCTTGCTTCTGGTCCTCCTTCTTGTTGCAGGGGGGCCCTCCTCTTCTGGACACCCACAGACCTGGGACCCGCCTCCATTACCTCACCACTCGCACAGACTCCAGGCGGCCGCGGCGTCACTGCAGGGGATTCCCCAGTTCCTCTCTCTCACAGTGGCGGCGGCTCATCGTATCGCTCCCGGCTGTCATGTGGCGCAGCTGAGTAGCAGGGAAATCTTGCAGGGGTGTCCCGCCATCCATACCGCTCCCAGCCTTGTCTTCAGCCCCTACTGCATCCAGGTCCAGGCACCGCTGAAGCTATGCTACTCCGCTGCCCTATGCTCTTTCCAGCAGCTGTCTTAACAAAGGCTCCACGCTGTGCAGCACGATAGACGTCACCTCCTTTTGCTTGAAGGTCCAAAGAGGACCAGAACCTGATCCAGCTGTCTTAAATACCTTTGGGCCAGCATCCCATAATAATCCCAGATGTTCCCATTGGCTTTTATAGCCCACCGGGGATACCACTGAAATTCTTAAAGGACCATGCACTCACTGCAAATTAATAGAGGGGGATAGCAGCCACATTCTCATGGAGGTGTGCCCAAAGAGTTGTGCCCCCCTTAACACGGGTATGAATATGAACAGTTTAATGGCTGGTAAATCATTGTGCAGTGGTGTGCATTAACCATTCACCTGTTTATTGAACAAAGGTTGTCCATTATGTGAAGGTCAGCTTTGACAGACACAATCTGCGCACAGCTGTATCATGTCTACTGAGCTGCATAGTAGTGAAGTATCTGGTGCATGCACAAGGCAATCCTCATTTACCACGGTGCTAAATCATGGCTCTACTGCACAAACCAATGCAAGCCATGGCATAAGTGGTGCACTGGTCTTCGGGCTGCATGTATAGCTCTTAGAGCAATGTCTTTCAGATGGCAAACAATTGGCAAATACACAGTTATAATCATTCTGCAACTTCTACATTTCTATGTTTCAGTAGCTAAGACAGATGCAAGAGCTAAACATCAGATGTTAGACCAGCTAAGTACCCTTTGGCTGGGTAATCTGAGGCTAAAAAATAACAGCTTTCAGTATTATAAATGACAGTGTTTTGTATAATGTCAAATAGCCTCCTCCATATAATTCTTTACACACATTTTCATTTCAGATTCTTCTTTTAAAGTGCTAGTATTCATTTTTAATTATTAAGCTGCCAAATGTGAAGGAATAAAGGTCATCATTATTATTTTCAAATTATTTATCTTGTTGGTTGCTGTTCTAAGTATTTCCAAGTCAATATAATTCCTGCATCGCAGAGAACATGTTAAAGGCCATGGGTAAGTAAAGACCTTAGTTTCTTAGTACATTTTGTTTAAAGTGATACTAAACACACACTGTTTAATTTACAATATTTACAATATGCCCTCTCTTTCTATATGTGGATGATGGCACTGTAATTATTTTAATTAAAAAAACATCTAGATACCTTTTTTCCTAATCCATATACAGCTGACCCAGCTCTTTCCTAGCCTGTCTTAAGGGAAACAGTGGCAGGAGGAGCTTCTAGTCCTCTGCTGAGGGTCACATGTTAAAACAAAAAACTGCCTTCGGAATACAGAGTAAAAAAAAATAATGTATATCAATAAACTGTTTTAAATTGTCATATAAATAAATGGCTCCTTATGGAGAGGTAAACAAAACCTTGCCACTCTTTAAAATCATCCTTACGAATCCCAAGGGCAATTTGTGTTTACCTGGAAGTTATAGCATCAAAATAAAAGATCCTGCTCTCTTGCAGAGCCCCCCACTTTCACCCCATATACAAAATATTAGAAAAAACGTACATGTGGGGTACTGAATTGCAATATCTTGCATTTTAAAGCTCAACGCTATGAAAAAAATCATTTTTTGTAAGTGATTAGTGAATTATGTACAATTTTAAATGATCTCTGTTGCAATCAGCTCTTCCTTACACATTTTGTGTTCTCCTCCTTCCAAGTACTAGGTTACTCTGTTTTCTGGGTTTATTTCCTGCCCTGAAGACCTGCAAGATTCCTCTGGTGTTTATCGCTGAGGAGACTGATCCCCTCACCACCTATCTTTATTTTTTCAACTGTAGCTGTTAGTATGCCAGCATAGGATGAAGTATACCCGACTTCACTCTTTCCACCGTATTTGCTCAAGGGAAATGTAGATTTCTCTTGTGTGGGGAAGGAGAAATCCTGATGGCCGCTCCTGCATTGAATCTTCCCACTGGTTCCAGAGGATATGAAATTAAATCTGCACATCATGATGACATCATGGCAAAGGAGTATAGCACATCTCACAAAGTAAGTGTCTGATCAAAAAATGAATAGATTGGTTTTTATTGGGATGTACTGTACATTATATGGCATTGGTTCAGTAAGTGGGTAGAGAAGTCCCAGAGTTGGGCTTTAAAAGAGTTGTAAAGGCAAAATGTTTTATTATTTTAATGCATTCTTTGCATTAACCGCTTGCCGACCATCGCACACAGATGTACGTTGGCAAAATGGCACAGGCAGGCAAATGGGCGTACCTGTACCCGTACCTTTGATATTTGCCGCCTATCGTGCGCGCGTCTGCCGCATGCTGCGGGAGCGTGCCCACGGGTCCCGGTAACTCGATGTTCGCCGGCGGCCCGCGATTGCGGTGTGGAGAGGTAGAACGGGGAGATGCCTTTGTAAGCAAGGCATTTCCCTGTTCTGCCTAATGACATGACAGGGATCTACTGCTCCCTGTCATCTGGAGCAGTGATCGCTGTCATGTCAGTGGAAGCCCATCCCCTCTATAGTTAGAACACCTCCCTAGGACACACTTAACCCCTTGGTCACCCCCTAGTGTTTAACGCCTTCCCTGCCATTGCCATTTACACAGTAATCAGTGCATTTTTATAGCACTGATCGCTGCAAAAATGACAATGGTGTCAAATGTGTCCGCCATAATTTCGCAGTCATGATAAAAATCGCAGATCGCCGCCATTACTAATAAAAAAAAATAATAATAAAAATGCTATAAATCTTTCCCCTATTTTGTAGTCGCTATCACTTTTGCGAAAACCAATCAATATACGCCTATTGCAATTTTTTTTACCAAAAATATGTAGAAGAATACATATCGGCCTAAACTGAGAATGTTTATATATATATATATATATATATATATATATATATATATATATATATATATATATATTTTTTTTTTTTTTTTGGGGGGGGGGTATTTATTATAGCAAAAGTAAAAAATATTGCTTTTTTTTTCAAGCGCAAAAAATAAAAACCGCAGAGGTGATCAAATACCTTCAAAAGAAAGCTCTATTTGTGGGGAAAAAAGCATGTCAATTTTGTTTGGGTGCAACGTCGCACGACGGCGCAATTGTCAGTTAAAGAGACACAGTGCCGAATTGCAAAAAGTGCTCTGGTCAGGAAGAAGGTAAATCCTTCCAGGGGTGAAGTGGTTAAGATAAAAGCCTTCTGTGTTTGGCAGCCTCCCCAACACCCCCTAATACTTGCCCGAGCCCCATCTCTGCCCAGCAATGTCCACGATTGCCACGGCCGTCCGGGACTCTCCTCCTGATTGGCTGAGACACAGCAGCGGCGCCATTGGCTCCGGCGACTGTCAATCAAAGTCAGTTAGCCAATCAGGATAGAGAGGGCACGGCCAAGTGGCAGCTCCGTGTCTGAATGGACACACGAAGCTGCAAAGCTCGGCTCTGGGGGCCTCCATAGCAAGGTGCTTGCTGTGGGGGAACTCAACAGGAGGGAGGGGCTAGGAGCAGCAAAGAGGGACCCGAGAAGAAGAGGATCCGGGCTGCTCTGTGGAAATCCACTGCAACAGAGGAGGTAAGTATAACATGTTTGTTATTAAAAAAAAACAAAAAAACGAGACTTTACAATCACTTAGTGACAGTAAGAATGGAGATTCCCCCAATCTGACCCATAACACATTACTTTGCTCCTGAATTTCTTCCTTTTTGTTTAACATCACCTAGATTAATTTAACTAACTTGTCATATTGGAGGGTCTTTTACTGGGCTGACACCTCAGATGGCCAGGACAGTTTTTCTATTATTAACATGCAGGTGATTAGCAGCCTTGAGTCAAGTAAAGGATGAAAAAAAGACCAAGTATTTTAGTTTGAGAAAAAGGCAATTGCTTATGGTACACACGCTATAGCAAACAAATTGTCAGGGTTCATGTCTACAATAATAAACATGTAGCACCCTCTAGTTAGGTAGGTTCTAGAGTGAGGATTTTTTGTTGGCAGAATAGGTAAATTGAGGCAGACCTAGCTGGTTGTTAGGCCTGTTTGTTTTCATTCTGGGCTAGGAGTGGCTCAGGGTAGCAGCTAATGACTCATAGGCATAAAAAGTGCTAGAAGGAGAGGAAGAGAGGTGGAGCTGCCTGGGGTATCTTAAGGAGCCATGACCAATCCCCAACTTGGATTGCTAGGGGGCAGGCCACCTTAAGTACCTAGGGTCAGCCCAGTTGAAGAGGAGTTGTTGGGTGGAGGAGCTGTAGTGAGAGAGTCTGAAGGCTGTCGGGGCCCACCGGGAGCTCCCCAGTCTGGTTAGCGGTTACATTGGTGGCAGTCAGTAGAAAACTGTGGTTGTATAGTGTTGCTTTGGTACTGTGGTGGTCTTTTGGAAAAAGTAAAAAGTGAAATTATGTGCAGTGCTCAAAACATGAAAATACATATATATACAAACTAATGTACACTGTGCAATGACCACAAAACAAGTTATAATGAAAATGAGATGTGAAATTCACACCCAAACTAAAGTCCATGTGCCATCATACAAAAATTGTTTTAAACCATAAACATAGCAGTCTTTAATTAAATGGTGAAAACAAATTGTGTAACTAGAAGTGGGATTCCACGTGACATCAATGTTGAGGTGAGTCAGCAAGGCTTATGGTGCAAACACCAAAATATGGGGCCGCCACGTCTGGGTTCCAGATCAAGTTGTAAGGCAATCCAATTGGTCAAGAGATGTCACCAAGAAGCGATCTTCAGAAGCAGCCAATTTGTCAGACCAAATCCATCCTTTGAGTAGAACCTCTACTTCTCTTTTCAACCTTCTGCTAGATATAGGAATACCTTCACCTGCTAGTAAATCTAGTTGTGGGATGATCCTGTTGGAGGGATCTGGACTACTAGAAATCCAGCACTGGCTGGGTGGTCAGAGGCAGCAGTGGTCATTTGGAAAGTTTGGAAAATTTGGAAAGTGGTGGTCAGTTGAGAAGTTTGCCAATATAGTGGTGGTCACAATTAGGGTTGATTTATTAAAACTGAAGAGTACAAAGCTGGTGCAGCTTTGTAGCCAAAGCTGAATTGAAGAAGCTGAAGTTAGAAGCTAATTTGCTACCATTCACAGCTGCACCAGATTTGTGGTTCCTGTAGAAGGCCCTACAATGTCATCAGAAGATCAGCTGCAAAAACCAGGAAGAAATACTTTCCCCACCCCCCATGTCACATACAGCGTAGGGTACCCCACTATCTCCCGGATGAGTGACGTGGGTATACCAGCAGGCAACAAGGTCTCCAACTCACAGAGTCACTCAACTCTTCCTCTTTCATAGGTTCTATTGAACCCCAGAACTGCTGCATAGGATAGGTAGGAAGGAAAATCCAGAATGTTCAAGATGTACCCAATCTCCTGGTTCTTTTAATCATCTGTTTTGGAGATGTCTAAAATTTCACTGGTATTGGCAGGATGTAATAGATGTGATAAACTCTGTTTATAACACTGCGTTAATTCCAGATCCCATTCTAAGCCTAATAGGGTATATAAATACCAACAATCTGGAACATGATCAGGTAGTGGCCATTAGAAGATCACTGGTACGCATGTTGATAGCCTCTCTTTGGGTCTCTCCCAACCTTTCTACCCTGGGGGACTGGATCCGGGAAATGGATTAACATGTTATGTTTGAAAAACACGCCTATGTTCAACTAAATGCATCCTTGAAGTTCGAACAAATATGGAAAAAATGGATAGATGCTCCATGCTCCATACTCCAGCCTAAACGCATAACAAAGAGAGGTAGTAGGGGGGCGTGTCTGGACGAGCAAGGTGGAGGACGTGTTTTGGCTGAGCTTCTCCAAGCCACAGAGAATCCGCTGCCATCCAAGCTCTAATTCTCTCCTGTGAGCCTGCTTTATAATACATCAGCCTCTAGAACCACCCTGCTTAACACCCGGAGTGTTTTTTTTGTGGCTTTGGCTATTTTTAGTACCCCGGGCCTGCAGATTGCTCCTGGCGGAGACATTCACCGCCATCTTGGGGCCTGCGGCCCGATCGGAGCCTCTGGCCTGCCGTCCCTGTGAGCCGGGCACAGAGCGGACGCTCATCCCTGACGGGTGGCTGCCAACCTTCCAGGGGACCGGCGGGGAGGGACACCTGAGGACTGCCTGTGCGCCCGATTCCTCCGCTCTGCTGCACTGAGGCCTGGCGTTACCCTGCGGCCTGCTATCTACCGGAGCCTCCGACCTACACCATCTAATGAGCCGGGCACCGGCCTGGGGTGGATCTGCCCTGCCTGCCTCCTGGGACACAGTGAGTAGCAGCTCCCCCTCCCCACCCACGTCCACGTCGACGCGTTTCGCCCCTCCCCCAGGGCGTCATCACTTTGATGACGCCCTGGGGGAGGGGCGAAACGCGTCGACGCAACATCCTGCCTACGCTAAACTAGGAACCAGTAACCAGTGACATCACTTCCTGGAGCGGGTGGAACGCACGCTGGCCAGCGGCGAACCAACCTAGCATCTGATTGCCTGCTTTACATCGCGGTCCCGTGAGTAGCGCATGATATGCGCAGGTGACCCTTGGTACCCTAAGGTTTTACACCATATACCTTTTCTTTTCTTTCCTTCTGTGTGGAACGCGAGCTTCTGAGGTCCTCCAAAGGCTCCTTCCGGGTTTTTCCAGCATCAGTTCACCGCTTGCTCTGCATACTATACGGAGAGGTTGGCTGGGAGTCTGTTTACTGTTTCCGCTATGGAAGTTTGCCATCCAACCTAACACCTCTAGTTTGTAACCTTTGTTATTGGTGACTTTTTTATTAATTCATGCAGCATCTTTTCAGAAGATCCCATCAGTGTCATTTATATTGGTGTTTGTTAAAATAGGTGAACACTCACACCCATATCCAATTTTTTCGATTTTGGGGGCAGTGATAGGTTTACCCTTATCACTTCACTGTTGCACATGTATATTATGTACACTTTATATATGCTCACACCCTTATCTAATTTTTTGGTTTTGGGGCAGTGATAGGTCTACCCATATCACTTCACTGTTGCACATGTATGTTATGTACACTTTATACATGCTATCATGAGTTATGTTTTTTAACGCTTTTGTGCATGTTTCATTATATGCATAGTGTGGTGTGCTAGGTATATATCCTACCTCATTTATCTTTGATATCAACATTTTATTTATTTTGTTCCCACATTTTTTTATGCATTTGGGTTCTCATTTGGTTTGACACGTTCTCATTTTTACCATATAATTTTTTGTTGCCAGCGCAGTTTTTTGGTTATATATACCATCAGTATCTATCCAGATCTTTCCAAAGATACTTTGGACTGCCGCAGAGCACTAAAACCGCTACTGGATAATTTACGATCTGACGGGATTACATACAGATGGGGCTTTCCTGCCTGCCTGATTGCTACAAAAAACGGTCGTTCCCATACATTGAGATTTCCTGAGGAACTTCCAACTTTTTTGCAGGACCTACATCTCTCACCCATGGAACTTCCAGGCTGGCAGGATCCGATTCCAAAATTTTCATGTCCCGTGGACTCTGTCTGGAAAAAGACCCCCTCAAAGAGGAGTTGCGCTTCTCTTCCAGGTTCTGCACAAAAACATGGTTGAAACATTTAATTTTTCACTCATGTTTTTGCTAATAATGTGAATCATTTCTTTCTTACAAAAAGGTTTTTTCTGCTGGGTCCGGATCTGGCCGCAGTGTATACATATACATAAAAAATTTTTCTTTATTTTTTTTTCTATACTTGTGTGCACGGGACCGGAGCGGACTCACCAGTAAGCTGACCAATATTTGTTTTTCTTTATTATTATGTTGATCGTTGCATGTTTCCAATTGGTCTACATTTGCGATTCCTTTTAGGTTGCTTATTGTTTCTATTGATCCTGGTTCCACTTATATGGGTTTTCATATTTTCGACTGGAATTCATTGTTCTCTTGTTAATGGCAGGTTGTTAATCTGTTTTTCTTCTACAGGCCGTGTGCTGTCGGGGCGCACTCCCCTCACCACCTCCCCCCCACAGCGTAACACCACCCCCCACCTCCTCCTGGGGATGGCGAGTGTGAATGGCCCTGAAGATGTGCTATCTAATCCTTGTTCAAGGATTGGGATGGCCTTTCGCTCTCTCTTTCCCCAATGGGACCACTGCAGTCTTCTGCGTGATATTTTTTAATTTCCCACAAGTTCCCTGACTTACATGTATACTCTCTGTATATGTTTATCTTCTTCTTCTTCCTCTCATCTCTTCCTTTCCTACTATTCCCCTTTTTCTTCTTTCCCTCCCCCTTTTCCCCCTCTCTGCTGGTATGCTTGGCAAGACAAACTGAAAATATTCATTCTCTTTTTAAATGGCTAAGGTAAAGATTGTATCCTACAATGTTAGGGGTCTTAATGTCGCTGCTAAACGACATCAATTATATTGTGAACTTAAACAAGCCACATGTTCCATTGCCTTTCTTCAAGAAACGCACTTAACCCACACAACACCTGTTAAACTAACCTCACCTAACTTTCCACAGTGGTACTATAGCCTATCAGACACCAACAAGTCCAAGGGTGTAGCCAAGTCATTGTCACACTTTGCTAAAGGACTTACTATTCTAGCGGGGGATATAAACATGCCGTTAGACCCCATTATTGATACATCACAAAGCCGTTCTAATATCTCTTTCAAAAGACTGAAATTTGTGAAAAAACGGCTTCTTGATCATCAATTGATGGATGTTTGGCGCCTTCTTCATCCTAAGGAGAAGGATTTCTCACACTACTCCTCAACGCACCAATCATACTCCAGAATAGACAATATATTCTTAGACCATTTCCATCTCCCCTTTTTACACTCTGCCCACATTGGTTTCGCATCAATTTCAGACCATGCACCTGTGTCGATGACATTGACCATGCCCTCCCTACCCCGACGTACCACCAACTGGAGGCTTAATGATTCCCTTCTCACTAATGAAGCAGAGGTCTCTATGTTGGCCTCCCATTTATCGCAGTACTTTAGGGAAAACAAATCCTCTGACACCTCCCCCTCGGTCGTTTGGGAAGCTCATAAGGCTACCATTAGAGGCCAGCTCATTGAGCTTGGTGCGCGGATAAAAAAAGAGCATGGTCAACAAATTAACCAGGTTTTACAACAGATAGAGGCTCTAGACAAGCAGCATAAACTTTCTTTACATAATGAACACCTTAAGTCCCTCACACTTAAACGTGAGGAATTGAAGTCCCTCCTCAATCTAGACACCAAGAGAAAGTTCCAACGTCTGTCGCAAAAATTTTACGAATGGGGGAACAAACCAAGTAGATTGTTGGCTAGATCACTAAAGACTAAACAGTCGCAATCATTTATCCCCAAAATTAAGCTTCCGTCAGGTGCATTGGCCCATGCAACTCCAGATATTGCTAAAGCATTTAGAGACTACTACGCGGACCTATATAATGTCAAAAATGACTTGTCCTCTCTTCCTTGTAAGGAGAGACGAAACCGTATGCTATCCTACTTGAGAGAGGCAAATCTTCCTAAATTACCCATATCTGTCCTTAAAGAATTAGAAGAAGACTTTTCGGTCAAGGAATTTCAGACAGCTTTGAAGTCCTCCCCCTCTGGTAAAGCCCCTGGACCTGACGGGTTCACGATTTTATATTATAAAACATTTAGCGACATCCTGCTCCCTCGACTCTCTGAATATGCAAACTCAATCTCCCACTCTTCAGGTTTACGCCCAGAATCACTTTCGACTCATATCACAGTCATCCCCAAACCAGACAAGGACCCTACACTCTGTAATAGTTTTAGACCTATATCGTTAATAAACGTTGACATTAAGTTATTCGCCAAAGTTATGGCAAACCGCTTACTTCCCCTTATACCAAATTGGATCTCGGCGGATCAATCAGGTTTCATACCCGCTAGAGAAGCAAAAGATAATTCCCTTCGTGCAATCTCCCTGATTCAATATGTTCGGCGGTGCTCCCAGCCCACCCTACTCCTCTCCACTGATGCAGAAAAAGCTTTCGATAGGGTGGACTGGGAGTACCTTAAGCTGACCTTACGCCACTTCGGTATGGGTCCTAAAATGTTTTACCGTATTTCCTCCCTTTATGCTAACCCTTCTGCTCAAGTTAGGATTAACGGAACGTTGAGTGACCCCTTTGTCCTACATAATGGAACCAGGCAGGGCTGTCCCCTCTCCCCTCTCCTATTTGCTATCACTCTAGAACCTTTTCTCGCCACAATTAGGAACAATGCTAATATCAAAGGCATACAAATAGGCAACAGATCCCATAAATACGCGGCATATGCAGATGATGTGCTATTTTTTATCCAACAACCTCGGATTTCGATTCCGAATTTGATGTCTGCATTCTCCACGTTTCAATCAATTTCTAACTTCAAAATAAATTTATCTAAATCCGAAATTTTAAACATTAACATCCCCAAGTCCGAGACTCTCTTCCTTAAACCCCTTTTTCCTTTTCGATGGGAATCAAATTGTTTGAAATACCTAGGTATTTATCTTACCTCTAATCTTCAATCCCTTTTCCGATATAATTATATTCCCATGCTAAACAAAATCAGAACCGACCTACGAAAATGGTCTAACCTGTCACATACTTGGTTAGGGAAGGTTAATATAATTAAAATGAACATATTACCACGCATCCTTTTCCTCTTTCAAATGCTACCACTAGGTGTCCCAGTGGGCTTTTTTACTATTTTACAGTCCCTGGTCTCCCGCTTTATCTGGAAGGACAGACACCCTAGAATATCCAGGGAGTTATTGTTTCGTTCCAAATGCTCAGGTGGTCTGGCACTTCCTAATTTTAAAGCCTACTTCCAAGCAACTGTATTGGCCAGACTAGCTGAATGGAAATATGCCCTTAACTGGAAGCTATGAGTACAAATTGAGTATTACCTAAGTGGTGTAGACCTTTCAATAGCTCCCTGGATACCCCGCTCCCACAGGAACCTTGCCCATACTACCTCGGCCCTTACCATCTCCTCTTTGGATGTATGGGACGCACTACATAAAAAATATTCCTGGAACTATGACTCCCCTTTGCTACCTCTTCTCAATCACACATACATTCTACCAGGCCTTCTGGATCCAGGTTTTAAATCATGGAGGTCAGAAGAACCCCTCCTATTGCATCACGTTCTAAATGGCAATACACTCAAACCCTTATCTTCAATCCTCACCCCTAAACCTGCCACGTTCCTAGATAAATGGAGATACCACCAATTACAACACTTCTTAAGCTCCCTTCCTACTCCACTTAGGGGCGTCAGTGATTTAAACGATATAGAAGTAATATTCTTTCCAAAAGACCCCCCTCTACATAGCATCTCTATATTCTATAAAGCTCTTATTACTCTTCAAAACCCCGACCCCCCCTCCCTACCTGACTAAATGGGAAATTCACACCTCATCCATAGCCTCAAGAATGGCAGAGGTCAACTATAAATTGCTCACTAGGTGGCATTACACCCCAGTTCGCTTACACCAAATGTTCCCCGCCAGTTCCCCATTGTGCTGGAGGAACTGTGGGAACAAAGCTACTCATGCACACATATGGTGGTTCTGCCCACTGATTAAACCGTACTGGGAGGATATTCGCACTCTGATTGCTCAGATTGCTGATGTTCATATACCAAATGACCCATGGGCTATTCTTTTTCATGTCACAAAAACTCCCATAAAGGCGTACAAACACTCAATCATTCCTTACCTACTGAACACTGCCAAAGCCTTAATCCCCACTTTGTGGGGCCAACCAATTATTCCTTCTATGAAGGCCTGGCTACAAATGGTTGACAATGTATACCTCATGGAGAGTATCACCCACAATATTAGAGGGACCTCCCAGAAACACTCTCTAACCTGGGAATCTTGGAAAAAATTTCAGTCTACCGCCACATATACAAATCTCCTGCTCTAACCCCTCAACCCTAACACTCTAGCATAGCCATTAAACACTTATTCATGCTAATTTTCCCCTCTGCTCAATACATGGTCTAGTATACCAGCAACTTCCTACCCTTTTCCCCTCCCACCTTCAATTCTTTCTTTTCTATTCTCTCCTTTTCTACCACTACTCTGTCTTGATGTATACTTATGTTAAACTAAAGCAATATTTTCTATTTAAATTATATTTAGAGTATAGTGCTCACCTAGTTCACATTTTTTATCCAAATTAGCTGTTTAGCTGACTCTATGTAGCTTCCTGGATGTACCTACTATAATTTTCTAATTGGTGGATTCTATGAGTACTGTATCCTATGTTGTTGAAAAAATAGAAGTGTTATCTATTTTGTGTTATAATTGTATACATGATATATTTTTCTTTAATAAAAATTTACTAAACAAAAAAACAAAGAGAGGTAGTGTTTGAAGAGCAGGTCGGTATACAGTGTATCGGCTGCCATGGAATATTTCTGGCATTTTTGGTATACTTGATAATAATGAAATAAATTTGTTGCTGTTAACCACTTCAGCCCCGGAAGGATTTACCCCCTTCCTGACCAGAGCACTTTTTACAAATTGGCACTGCGTCGCTTTAACTGCTAATTGCGCGGTCATGCAATGCTGTAACCAAACGAAATTTGCGTCCTTTTCTTCCCACAAATAGAGCTTTCTTTTGATGGTATTTGATCACCTCTGCCGTTTTTATTTTTTGCGCTATACACGGAAAAAGACCGAAAATTTTGAAAAAAAATGATATTTTCTACTTTTTGTTCTAAAAAAAATCCAATAAACTCAATTTTAGTCATACATTTAGGCCAAAATGTATTTGGCCACATGTCTTTGGTAAAAAAAATGTCAATAAGTGTATATTTATTGGTTTGCGCAAAAGTTATAGCGCCTACAATCTAGGGTACATTTTCTGGAATTTACACAGCCTTTAATTTATGACTGCCTATGTCGTTTCTTGAGGTGCTAAAATGGCAGGGCAGTACAAAACCCCCACAAATGACCCCATTTTGGAAAGTAGACACCCCAAGGAAATTGCTGATAGGCATGTTGAGCCCATTGAATATTCATTTTTTTTGTCCCAAGTGATTGAATAATGACAAAAAAAAAAAAAAAAAAAAAAAATTACAAAAAGTTGTCACTAAATGATATATTGCTCACACAGGCCATGGGCATATGTGGAATTGCACCCCAAAATACATTTAGCTGCTTCTCCTGAGTATGGGGATACCACATGTGTGGGACTTTTTGGGAGCCTAGCCGCATACGGGGCCCCGAAAACCAATCACCGCCTTCAGGATTTCTAAGGGCGTACATTTTTGATTTTACTCCTCACTACCTATCACAGTTTTGAAGGCCATAAAATGCCCAGATGGCACAAACCCCCCCCAAATGACCCCATTTTGGAAAGTAGACACCCCAAGCTATTTGCTGAGAGGCATGTTGAGTCCATGGAATATTTTATATTTTGACACAAGTTGCGGGAAAGTGACAATTTTTTTTTTTTTTTTTTTTTTTTTGCACAAAGTTGTCACTAAATGATATATTGCTCACACAGGTCATGGGCATATGTGGAATTGCACCCCAAAATACATTCTGCTGCTTCTCCTGAGTATGGGGATACCACATGTGTGGGACTTTTTAGGAGCCTAGCCGCGTACGGGACCCCGAAAACCAATCACCGCCTTCAGGATTTCTAAGGGTGTACATTTTTGATTTCACTCTTCACTGCCTATCACAGTTTCGGAGGTCATGGAATGCCCAGGTGGCACAAACCCCCCCCAAATGACCCCATTTTGGAAAGTAGACACCCCAAGCTATTTGCTGAGAGGCATGGTGAGTATTTTGCAGCTCTCATTTGTTTTTGAAAATGAAGAAAGACAAAAAAAAAAATTTTTTTTTTCTTTTTTTAATTTTCAAAACTTTGTGACAAAAAGTGAGGTCTGCAAAATACTCACTATACCGCTCAGCAAATAGCTTTGGGTGTCTACTTTCCAAAATGGGGTCATTTGGGGGGGGTTTGTGCCACCTGGGCATTCCATGGCCTCCGAGACTGTGATAGGCAGTGAAGAGTGAAATCAAAAATTTACGCCCTTAGAAAGCCTGAAGGCGGTGCTTGGTTTTCGGGGTCCCATACGCGGCTAGGCTCCCAAAAAGTCTCACACATGTGGTATCCCCGTACTCAGGAGAAGCAGCAGAATGTATTTTGGGGTGTAATTTCACATATTCCCATGGCATGTTTGAGCAATATATAATTTAGTGACAACTTTGTGCAAAAAAAAAAAAAAAAAAAAAAAATTTGTCTCTTTCCCGCAACTTGTGTCACAATATAAAATATTCCATGGACTCGACATGCCTCTCAGCAAATAGCTTGGGGTGTCTACTTTCCAAAATGGGGTCATTTGGGGGGGGTTTGAACTGTCCTGGCATTTTATGCACAACATTTAGAAGCTTATGTCACACATCACCCACTCTTCTAACCACTTGAAGACAATGCCCTTTCTGACACTTTTTGATTACATGAAAAAATTATTTTTTTTTGCAAGAAAATTACTTTGAACCCCCACACATTATATATTTTTTTAAAGCAAATGCCCTACAGATTAAAATGGTGGGTGTTTAATTTTTTTTTTTCACACAGTATTTGCGCAGCGATTTTTCAAACGCATTTTTTGGGGAAAAAACACACTTTTTTACATTTTAATGCACTAAAACACACTATATTGCCCAAATGTTTGATGAAATAAAAAAGATGATCTTAGGCCGAGTACATGGATACCAAACATGACATGCTTTACAATTGCGCACAAACGTGCAGTGGCAACAAAATAAATACATTTTTAAAAGCCTTTAAAAGCCTTTACAGGTTACCACTTTAGATTTACAGAGGAGGTCTACTGCTAAAATTACTGCCCTCGATCTAACCGTCGCGGTGATACCTCACATGCATGGTGCAATTGCTGTTTACATTTGACGCCAGACCGACGCTTGCGTTCGCCTTAGCGCGAGAGCAGGGGGGACAGGGGTGCTTTTTTTTTTTTTTTTTTTTTTTTTCTTTATTATTTTTTTGCTTTTTTATCTTATTTTAAAACTGTTCCTTTCATTTTTTTTTTTTTTAATCATTTTTACTGTTATCTCAGGGAATGTAAATATCCCCTATGATAGCAATAGGTAGTGACAGGTACTCTTTTTTGAAAAAATTGGGGTCTATTAGACCCTAGATTTCTCCTCTGCCCTCAAAGCATCTGACCACACCAAGATCGGTGTGATAAAATGCTTCCCCAATTTCCCAATGGCGCTATTTACATCCGGCGAAATCTAAGTCATAAAATGCTCGTAGCTTCCGGTTTCTTAGGCCATAGAGATGTTTGGAGCCACTCTGGTCTCTGATCAGCTCTATGGTCAGCTGGCTGAATCACCGGCTGCATTCTCAGGTTCCCTGTTGAGACAGGAGAGCCAGAGAAAAACACGGAAGACGATGGGGGGGGGGGGGGGCATTCTCTCCCACTGCTTGTAAAAGCAGTCTAGAGGCTAATTAGCCGCTAGGATTGCTTTTACATGAAAGCCGACCGCTGGCTGAAAAGAATGATACCAAGATGATACCTAAACCTGCAAGCATCATTTTGGTATAACCACTCAAAGTCGTGAATGCTGTACCTGAAGACAAAAATATGGCTAACAATAAAGCACAGTAAATGGTAAAGTATAAAAAATTGCATACCTGAAAAGCAAACATGATAAAACATAATAACAATAAAACATTGCAGAATAGAATACAGTAAAAAAGAGCAGAACAATAGAGAGAATAGAGAGAGAGAGAATAGAGAGAGAACAATAAAACGACAACTATTACTTTTTATTTTATATTTTTGTTTGTGTTTTTTTTTTTTTTTTTTACACTTTTTTTGTAACTGTAACTTTTATAACTGTAACCGGTTCCAGGTTCGGGTCTCTCAAAATGCGATGGCATCTTGGGAGACCCTGTGAAAGTGTGTCCTAGTCTGTGCAATGCTGTACCCTACGCTAATACTCAGCTAGTGAATGGTAGCATTCAAAACATTCACCAATGCAAAGACCAGGATTGTCAGGACAGGAGGGACAATAATAGCGGGTGTCACGCCTATATCCGTGCTTACTGCAGACACGACATCTTTTTTGGGAGGGTTCGTTGGGTAGGGGTACTAGGGGGAGGACATAAAGAAAATGCCTCTCATGCAGCCGACTGCATTTGGTTGGGGATGTGAATGGGGGAAGTACGGGCGCTGCAGAAGCGGTGGGTTCCCAATTAGGATTGGCGAATGCAGCAAGAAGGGCATTATGGGCACGACGGGCCTGTGTTTGTCTTCTTTGTGGCAGCGGGACACTACTTGTGCTTGCCACCTCACCAGCTTGAACTGCACTTATGGGACTCGCCACGTCACCAAGTGTTACTGCAGTGCTGGTTTGACTATGACCGGGGTGTACTAGGCCGCTGGCGCTTGCCAGTTCACCAAAACGCTACCAAAAAAACTGTTAACGATCGCAGGGATCAGGCCTGACTCTGCGAACGCTGCAGTTATGCGTTTAGTGTTTTGTAAGTGACAGTGATCGATCGATACTGCACTTGGGTGGGCTGGGCTGGGCCGGGCGGAGGGGCAAAACGCAGGTGCTAGCAGGTATCTGGGCTGATCCCACTAACACTGCGTTTTTGGGAACCCTAAACTGCTGGGGATGCCAGTATAGATCTGATCGGATCAGATCAGATATTGATCAGTTCAGATACTATACCACTAAGGGAGGTGTACGGTGCGTGCGTGGGTGTTAGCGCTACTGGCACTAACCTGACGCTGCCTGGGGCTGGTGCTTGCCAGTTCACCAAAACGCTACCAAAAAAACTGTTAGCGATCGCAGGGATCAGGCCTGACTCTGCGAACGCTGCAGTTATGCGTTTAGTGTTTTGTAAGTGACAGTGATCGATCGATACTGCACTTGGGTGGGCTGGGCTGGGCCGGGCGGAGGGGCAAAACGCAGGTGCTAGCAGGTATCTGGGCTGATCCCGCTAACACTGCGTTTTTGGGAATCCTAAACTGTTGGGGACGCTAGTATAGATCTGATCGGATCAGATATTGATCCGTACAGATACTATACCACTAAGGGAGGTGTACGGTGCGTGCGTGGGTGTTAGCGCTACTGGCACTAACCTGACGCTGCCTGGGGCTGGTGCTTGCCATTTCACCAAAACGCTACCAAAAAAACTGTTAGCGATCACAGGGATCAGGCCTGACTCTGCGAACGCTGCAGTTATGCGTTTAGTGTTTTGTAAGTGACAGTGATCGATCGATACTGCACTTGGGTGGGCTGGGCCGAGCCGGGCGGAGGGGCAAAACGCAGGTGCTAGCAGGTATCTGGGCTGATCCTGCTAACACTGTGTTTTTGGGAACCCTAAACTGCTGGGGACGCTAGTATAGATCTGATCAGATCAGATATTGATCCGTACAGATACTATACCACTAAGGGAGGCGTACGGTGCGTGCGTGGGTGTTAGCGTTACTGGCGCTAATCTGACGCTGCCTGGGGCGACGCATATCACCGCCGGGCGATCAGGGGGCTAAATCTTTATTCGGCGGGTGCCCTGACACTATAAAAAATAAACAAACTAACCAGCGTCACCCGTAACAGTTATACAGTGATCAGTGGTGAAAGGGTTAACTAGGGGGCAATCAAGGGGTTAAAACATTTATTAGGTAGTATATGGGGGTCCCTGTCGCTATAAAACGCTGACGGCGAACCTAAATATTTACCTCACTAACTAGCGTCACCAGTGACACTAATACAGCGATCAGAAAAATGATCGCTTAGCGACACTGGTGACGGGGGGTGATCAAGGGGTTAAAACTTTATTAGGGGGGGTTAGGGGGGTACCCTAGACCTACAGGGGGGTAATACTAACTGTCCTAACACTGTAAATGTCACAAACTGACACCAATACAGTAATCAGAAAAAAAAAAAAAAAAAAAAAAAAAAACCTGCTGGTGTCAGTTTGTGACAGGGGGGGGGGGTGATTGGGGGGGGATCGGGGGGCGATCGGGGGGGGGATCGGGGTGTTTAGTGTGCCTGGCATGTTCTACTGTGTGTAGTGTGTTGGTGCACTTACATTGCAGTCTTCTCTCCTCGGCCCGGAACGGAAAATACCGAGCCGAGGAGAGATGACATCATTTCCTCTGCCTCTGTGTACAATACAGAGGCAGGGAAATGATCCCATTGGCTGAGAGCGATCGCGAGGGGGGGGCCACGAATGGATGGCCTCCCCCTCACCTCCGATCGCCGGGGGAGATTTGCCGACCGCCGCTGGCACCGGGGGGGGGTCCGATCGGACCCCCCACCCGCGGGCAGGCAAGGACGTACATATACGTCCTTTTGCCTGCCCGTGCCGCTCTGTCGACGTATATAGTCGTGCGGCGGTCGGCAAGTGGTTAATGTTTTTTCAGCTTAACTGTGCAGTAAGGAAAAGAGAGAGGAAGAGAAGGGAAAAGGGAATTTCTTGTTCTGGGTTTTTCTTTTTTTTTGGGTAGTTTTGTTTATTTGAATATATTTGTTATGTAAAAAGGAAAAAAAGGAAAAAAATGAAATCTGATTTAGGAGGCAACAAATGCATCATTCTTGCCCTGGCAAGAATAAAAGGAAGTGCAGTGATATGTTCCAAAAAAAAAAAGAAAACTGAAAATATCTGATTATGTTAGGGGGGAGAGGTAGGAGGTGGATGAGAGAAAGTGGGTAGGGAGGGTGGAGGTCTTAAATATGATTCTTAAATATCTAACAAGCAAGAGAATACGTAATGTGTGTAGAGTCATAATAGGTTTGCAGTTGTCTTTGTGACCTTTGTATGCATATACTATGGATGTGTAAAGGGTTTTTTCTTTTTCCTTTTTGCTTTTAAAGCTTTATTTTGTAATCTTCTACTTTTTACTCAACTTACTGTAAACCCACCCACTAATTCTGTTAGTTCTGTTAATACCCGTTCTGACACGGACATATTCCCTGGGGGTGCTTTATCCCACTGGTCTGCAGAGAGGCAGCATACCGTAATATGACCACCATTGTGGCATTAAGGATCATTCACCACTGGAGAAGAGGAAGAGTACCCTGCTCATGAGGTGACCTGCAAGAAGAACTCTGGGGAAAACAATAGGGGTATGTCAATTTAAAAGAAAAAAATCAACATATACTGTAGTCCACTGAACTTACTATATGGATAATCTATGTATTTATACAAGGTAATATGAATTAAAGCTGACAACAATAAAAACAACGACCTCTGGGTGTAAATAACCCCTAAAATGGCTCTGAGCTTTTACAACGCAGATCAACTCGTGTACTGCGATGTGGTTATGCTCATTTCAAATTCTACCACAATGCAGCCCAAAACACTAATGTACCCACACTGCAGAACACCACTCGGCTTTCCCAGGATTGCATTGAAGGGCCAAATAAAAATTAGCCTCCCCTTGGGGAGCAAGATAAAGTTGGGGTGTATGGTTAGTATTTTTTTCCTTTTTTTCTCCTAAAGTTGCTTAAAGCAGTAATAAACCCAAATGATACTTTAAAGTAGACATGTATATATTTGGTCCCTTTTGGTATGTTTAATATACCACTGAAGGTGTTTTATTATTTCTGTTGTATATCTCAAAAGTATATCTCAAATAGTAATCATTTTCTGTGCTCTCACACCTCAGCACCTAAATATACAGTATATTATTTGATTTGTGCTCTCTGCCGATGCTGACTATTGTCAGTTGCATTGTTCTCAGCTATCTCACAGCCATCAGCCATGCATCTCTATCTTATGCAGAATGGCAATGGAAGTGTGCATTGGCAGGATTACCAGGTGAAAATAAAGGGGAAAGAAGCTTGGGAAAAAAGGAAATTAATGCAGCCACCACTTCCAAGGACTGGTAAGTGATATGCAGTATTTCATAATTTGGGGGTTTTATATGCTTTAATACAAAATTTGTATTACCAGAGAAGATTTTATTGTACAGTTGGTCATAACAGAAGCATGGAACAAAGCTGCATTGTTTCTATTGACACAGTTTTAACAATGTGGTCTAGTGTTGTGAATTTTTACACTTGCTCAGTTTACCTTTTTAACCACCTCAATACAGTGCACTTACACCCCCTTTCAGCTTTCAGCGCTCTCACACTTTGAATGACAATTACTCAGTCATGCAGCACTGTACCCATATGAATTTTGCATCCTTTTTTTCACAAAATAGAGCTTTCTTTTGGTGGTATTTAATCACTAGTGGGTTTTTTCAATTTTTTTTTGCTATAAATACAAAAAAAAAAAGATTGTACATTTTGTGAAAAAAATGCCCTTTTCTTTGTTTCTGTCATAAATTGTTGCTAATTAGTAATTTTTCTTCATAAATTTTGACCAAAATTTATACTGCTACATATCTTTGGTAAAAATAACCCAAATTAGTGTATATTATTTGGTATTTGTGAAAGTTATAGAGTCTACAAACTATGGTGCCAATCACTGAAAATTGATCACATCTGATCAGGCCTTCAGTACATCAGGTGAATCTCATTTCTTGAGACACTAAGGCCTCTTTCACACGGACGATCTGTTCAGGTCCGCTGTCAGTTTTTTAGGCGGACCTGAACGGACGCTACATAGACCTCTATGGAGCGTCAGATGTCAGAGGTGACATGTCCGCTGACATCTGACCCGCTCCGATCCGAAAAAGTGTGACGGAAAAACTCTACGGTCCATCCTTATCCGATCCCCCATAGGGGAGAGTGGCGCTCTGACAGGTCCGTCCCTGCACAGTGTGCAGAGACAGACCTGTCATCTGCCTGCTCAGTGGGGATCGACGGAGCGATCCCCCGCTGAGCAGAGCGGGCTCCGTACACGGACACGTCCGTGTGAAGGAGCCCTATCAAGTCAGGAAAGTACAAATACCCCCCAAATGACCTCTTTTTAGAAAGTAGACATTGCAAGGTATTAAGTAAGTAGCATGGTGAGTTGTAATTTTTTCCCACAATTCTTTGCAAAATGAAGATTTTTTTTTTTACAAAATTGTCATATTATGAGGTTATTTCTCACACACAGCATATGCATACAACAAATTACACCCCAAAATACATTCTGCTACTCTTCCCGAGTATGGCGATACCACATGTGTGAGACTTTTAGGCCAGGATCACACCAGTCCTGTGCAAATTCCAGCTACATTTTCTCTGCAAAGAGAAAAAGCAGCTGTTCAGCGGTGCCTTTCCGTTCTATCTGCCGATCAGCTGAGCAGGGAGAGGGGGGAGAGGGGGAGGTGTAGTGAGGAGAAGGAGAGAATGCCTGTTCACAACGGAATGCATCTGTGAATCAGATGCGTTCCCATAAAAGATAATGTGCTTGTAATTTGCACCGCAATGCCCAGAAAACGCACACGTTTTTGGGCAATTCGCAGTGCAAATGCAAGGCACATATGTGAACCAGATGCATTCAAATGAAGGTATTTTAAAATGTCCTGCGAATTGGATGCGGTGTAAACAGCATTTAATTCACATAAGTGTGAATGGGCCTTACACAGCCTGGCCACATACAGAGGACCAACATTGAAGTAGCACCTTCAGGCGTTCTATGAGCATAAATGACAGATCTCATTTCTCAACCACCTATTACACTTTTGAAGGCCCTGGAGCACCAGGACAATGGAATTGCCCACAAAATTACCCCATTTTGGAAAGCAAACACCCCAATGTATATTCTATGAGGCATAATGAGTCTTTTGAACGGTTCATTTTTTTACAGAAGTTTTTGGAAAATGTGGAGAAAAAATGAAAACTCATTTTTTTTACACAAAGTTGTCAATTTATAAGATATTTCTAACACATAGCATGTATATAGCAAAAATTACACCCCAAAATACATTCTGCTACTCTTCCAGAGTATGGCAATACCACATGTATGAGACTTTTACACTTCAGGCGTTCTAGGAGCATAAATTACACATCTCATTTCATTCCTACCTATCACATTTTTGAAGGTCCTTGAGCACCAGGACAGTGGAATTACCCACAAAATTACCCCATTTTGGAAAGCAAACACCCCAACGTATATTCTATGAGGCATGGGCTGCAAATAGGTACTTGGGTACTCTGATGGGCTGCAGATAGGTACTCGGGTACTCTGATGGAATAGAGACAGGTACTCGGGTAACTTGATGAGCTGCAGACAGGTACTCGGGTACTCTGATGGGCTGGTAACAGGTACTCGGTTACACTGATGTGTTGGTGACAGGTACTCGGGTACTCTGATGGGCTGGTGACAGGTACTCGGGTACTCTGATGGCCTGGTGACAGGTACTCGGGTACTCAGATGGCCTGGTGACAGGTACTCGGGTACTCTGATGGCCTGGTGACAAGTACACGGGTACTCAGGTACTCGGTACTCATATGAACTGTGACAGGTACTCATATGGACTGTGACAGGTACTTGGGTACTCATATTGACTGTGACAGGTACTCTGGTACTCTGATGGGCTGTTGACTGGTATTCGCGTACTTTGAAGGGCGGTGACAGGTACTCGGTACTCATATGATGAATTGTGACAGGCACTCATATGGACTGTGACAGGTATTCAGGTACCCAAGTACTTATATGGACTGTGACAGGTACTCTGGTACTCATATGGACTGTCACAGGTACTCGGGTACTCAGATGGACTGTGACAGGTACTCAGGTACTCAGATGAACTGTGACAGGTACTCGGGTACTCAGATGGACTGTGACAGGTACTCGGGTACTCAGATGGACTGTGACAGGTACTCGGGTATTCTGATGGACTGTGACAGGTCCTCAGGTACACAGATGGACTGTGACAGGTACTTGAATACTCAGATGAACTGTGACAGGTACTTTGATGGGTGGTGACAGGTCCTCTTTATTGGGGGGGGGGCAATCAATGTGATTGGTGTACACTGTAAGCGGTAACGAGATGTTACCTCAATCTCCTTCTCACACACGATCGGTGTGTGAGGAGGAGAACCCGTTAACATCTCGTCACCGCTCTATGTTTACATTTAGTGATTGGCTGTGAAAGGATCACAGCCAATCATGTGGTAAACAGCCTCCGGCCAATGGCTGTTTACCAGCGTCGGTGACAAGCAGTGTTCCCGGGAACACGCTGCCACTGACGTGCAAGCGCATCGCGATCGCGTGCATGCGCCGTGCAAAGTGGGGCGGTACTATCTGTGATCGGCCGTGACTTCTTCATGGCCAATCACATATTAAGCAGCCATGCCCAATGGCTGTTCATCCCCCTCGGTTATGAGCGGTGTCTCCATGACACGCTGCCACAGAAGATACAGGGATGCACGCACATGATCGCGTGCATTCCCTGTTTAAATGGACGGATGTCATATGACGCCCGCCCAGAACGAGAGCCGCGCCACCTGACCGTCATATGACGGCCGGCGGGCGACAATCGGTTAAAAAAAGCTATTTTTTTTGTTGAAATTAATTTTACAGTATTTGCAGTGAACTATAAATGTGTTTTTAATGCATTTTAATTTATGTAGCAGCTGAAAAAGTTAAAACCCTGCCCTTGGTAAACAGACTTGTGCTTCCTTTTCACATTGTTGACTACACACACTGTGTTAGGCATAGAGATGCTCAGCAGACTGATGCAGAGCCAACCTCACCTCTGTGATCTGGCACACTAATGCCATAAAGCCTGTGACAAAAGGAATTGGGTCCGGAATCTCATTGCTAGTACTTTCTACGTAGATTTGCCCTCACTACTGATATGAAAAAGGTATGTAGGAGTTTAAAAGAGTCAAGCTTCTGCAATCTGTCTAACGTTGTCTTGTTGCTAATATGTGTAAAAAAACAGATGAAGATTTGTCACCCCCTGTATGTTAGGTTGTTTTAGGCTGGCCATAGATGACATGATTTTTGCTCAATTACCCATCAACACAGTCAGTGTTGATGGGGGGAAGGCCTCCTGCTGCGCTATTGTATTCTGCCAGCAGGGGGGTGTGGGGAGCATTCCTGGCCGGCAGAATACAAATGTTACTGCTAGCAACTATAGCCATAGTAACTGTATGTAGACAAATCTGACTGAATGAATGATCGAATGATCAACTTGGGTACAATCAGCCTGCCCATACATGGTTCTGCAAAGAAATTAGAGTTTTGCCATGGATGTTTTTGGAAATGCAAACCAGATTGAAGTAGTACAGGAACCTATTCTGAAGTCGGAGCGACTGCAGTAGTGTGCATTAAGACAGATCCATTCACTTACATTGATTTTTTCATGTAGCGCGACCTGAGGCGACTTGGGGCGACTTGAAGTCGGATCCAAAGTTGCCCCTGTGTGAATGGAGTGTCACTGTTTTGGTGCCCCGGTCTCCAAGATTCTATGTTAGTGCCCATGACATTTGACAATTTCAAAAGTGTCAAATGCCAATAACACTGGGGGAGACAACAGCATTGGATGGAGCTAGGGAACAGAGGCCAGTGGAGCAGTGGATACTCTTCAATTGCAGGAATCTGGTGTATATATTTGTCTTAACACAGACTTGTTGGAAAAAATCAAAGGATACCTACCATAAAGTGAAAAAATTGCCTCCTCAGTGTGGGTCATGGTTCACAAGAAAAGGGTGTTTTTATGTTCAAAATGTGGGTAAACTAAAGCAAGAAGCTGGTCAAACCTGAAAAGAAAAAAGAATGAAAAACTAAAAGAAACACTAAAATGATGCAGAAGCAACACACTGCACTCTGTTCCTTCTTTTGCCTTTAGGTGCTTGATTTCACAGACACACTTACCTTTTTATGGACATGTATGCATAATCTGCAAATGTGTCCCTCTGGCAGTTTAGCTCCCCAGAAATTACCCAGAACTGCTCCCTCTGCTCTTTGTTGGCAGTTACTGGATACATCCATTAACTTCTTCTATGCTACCTAAACAACCACTACATCACAAGCAGCAACCACACAGGACACATACACATCAGACATTGGAACTCCATTACAATAACAACACAAACTGAACATAGATGTCAGCATTTAAAAGACAGACACTTAGAACCTGGCCTTCGTATATATTTGGCTGCCGCATCCTTTTTAACTTTGTTCAAGCATGGCTTAATATGACTCACTTATATATTAGTATTGGTGCTGACATGTCAGGTCTCCTTATCAAATGCTAGATATTGTTTCTGTGGTCTTCAGCTCTTTTCAGTCACAAACCCAGATCAGGCACACCCAAACTGAATTTTAAGACATGTTATCGGCATATTTGTTCAAGGTCACCAGACATTGTGTGAATTTATTAGACAGGCAGGCAGAGGATTAGCAATCCTACATTACGACAACAAAATCCATTTTTTTTTTTTCCGACGGATGTTGGCTCAAACTTGTCTTGCATACACGCGGTCATACAAATCTTTTATTATGGGGAAAAAAAGAAAGTTTTGTGTATAATGTGCCAAACTCTTCCACGTTGCTGCAATGTGTCAACACTAATATTGCCACATGTTAACCATGCCATTGTGTAATGCTTAATCGGTAACTCCACTTTCGTGGAGAAAAAAATAATATAATATATACAATTGCGACTCAAGTCATAGTGTTATTGAATGTTATTAAAAATGACCTTTGCTTTTCAATCTGCAGCTCTATAATTTTCTGTAAAATCCAATGCAATATGGCTACCTGGAGGTGTTCAGTACACAGAATGTGTACAGAACGCCCCCCAGAAACATAATTTCCTGCTTGTGCGATTGGCTCACTGATTTTCCCAGAAGTCTGCACTAAGATACAAGTCAGATTTCAGACATCCCCTGCAACAAAAATGTAATTTTTGGTAAGATACTCCCAATAGGAAATCATGTCTAGAGGGATGCAGACCCGGCAATTTTCCTCATTAGAGCCCTGCAGGTGCAGCAGCTGACTGATAATTATGAAACCACTTCCATTAGATTCACTTACCACATGGAAACAGATAAACACACAGGGATTTCTTTAGAATAACAAAAGGTAGGAATCGGGAAAAAAGTTGTTAAAATCCTTGTAATATACATAGATCACCCAGAGGGGAATGTTTTTTCTCAAAAAAAGTGGAGTTATGCAGCGTACACAGGGGCGGACTTTTTGACAGGACTGGTCTGACGGTCTATCCGACGGACTTTCCCAACGAACGGACTTGCCTACACATGATCACACTAAAGTCCGACGGATTCGTACGTGATGACGTATGACCGGACTAAAATAAGGAAGTTCATAGCCAGTAGCCAAAAGCTGCCCTAGCGTCGGTTTTTGTCCATCGGACTAGCATACAGACGAGTGTTTCAAATCTAAAGTCCGTCAGATTTTTGACCGAAAAAGTCCGCTGCAGGTCCGATGGAGCCCACACATGGTCGGATTATCCGCCGGATTTGGTCCGTCGGACCAGTCCAGTCGAAAAGTCCGCCCATGTGTACGCGGCCTTACTCTTTGATGCTTTGCTGCCACCTGTACACATATATGCATCCCTACTGAAGTTCATGTCTTTGTGCTGGGAGCTTGCTGTACAGCGCGCTCTCTGCACAGAGACTCGGCTCTCACCAAGAGCCTCAAGTCCCATACTAACAATCAACCAGAAAGCCCCGTTCCCGATAACTTGATCTTTGTGATAGTCCTTAATTGGCAATCACTGTAAAACCCACCCTTGTGTATGATTTCTCCTCTGAATGGAGAGAAAGATACATTGTATCTTTCTCTCCTTGCTAGAGAAGAAAAATGTAAATAAACAAAAGTGTGTGTAAAAAAAAAAAAATGAATAAATACAAAATAAAGAAAACATAGCTAGATCAAGGGGTTTGATCTTGGCCAGAGTTAGAGATTGGGTCAATATACAGGTTAAGGTCAGAATAAAAATTAAAAAAAAAAAAAAAAAAAAGGTAAAAAAAAACTAGTATCAGTATCAGTTAGTGCCAGTGTCGTTGTGTTTTAGGTATGATAAAAACAAAATGTGCACTATTGTTTCTGTGAACCCTACTATGGGTACACGCATTAAATAACATACACATATCTGGTATTGCTGCAATTGTCAGGAGCAGGAGAATTTATTTTAGGTTGTTCTTTGGTGGTAGGTTGTGGTAGTAGCAAGAAAAATAAAGCTAAACTTAAACAAATGACTTTTTTTATCTATTTTGAGCTAGTTTTCTTTAATAAGAAAGGAAAAAAAATAAGAGATACAGTGGGGACGGAAAGTATTCAGATCCCCTTAAATTTTTCACTCTTTGTTATATTGCAGCCATTTGCTAAAATCATTTAAGTTCATTTTTTTCCTCATTAATGTACACACAGCATCCCATATTGACAGAAAAACACAGAATTGTTGACATTTTTGCAGATTTATTCAAAAAGAAAAATTGAAATATCACATGGTCCTAAGTATTCAGACCCTTTGCTGTGACACTCATATATTTAACTCAGGTGCTGTCCATTTCTTCTAATCATCCTTCTACACCTTCATTTGTGTCCAGCTGTGTTTGATTATACTGATTGGACTTGATTAGGAAAGCCACACACCTGTCTATGTAAAACCTTACAGCTCACAGTGCATGTCAGAGCAAATGAGAATCATGAGGTCAAAGGAACTGCCTGAAGAGCTCAGAGACAGAATTGTGGCAAGGCACAGATCTGGCCAAGGTTACAAAAAAAATTTCTGCTGCACTTAAGGTTCTTAAGAGCACAGTGGCCTCCATAATCCTTAAATGGAAGACGTTTGGGACGACCAGAACCCTTCCTAGAGCCGTCCGTCTGGCCAAACTGAGCTATCAGGGGAGAAGAACCTTGGTGAGAGAGGTAAAGAAGAACCCAAAGATCACTGTGGCTGAGCTCCAGAGATGCAGTCGGGGGATGGGAGAAAGTTGTAGATAGTCAACCATCACTGGAGCCCTCCACCAGTCAGGGCTTTATGGCAGAATGGCCCGACAGAAGCCTCTCCTCAGTGCAAGACACATAAAAGCCTGCATAGAGTTTGCTAAAAAACACCTGAAGGACTCCAAGATGGTGAGAAATAAGATTCTTTGATAGAACTTTTTGGCCTTAATTCTAAGCGGTATGTGTGGATAAAACCAAGCACTGCTCATCACCTGTCCAATACAGTCCCAACAGTGAAGCATGGTGGTGGCAGCATCATGCTGTGGGGGTGTTTTTCAGCTGCAGGGACAGGACGAATGGTTGCAATCAAGGGAAAGATGAATGCGGCCAAGTACAGGGATATCCTGAACGAAAACCTTCTCCAGAGTGCTCAGGACCTCAGACTGGGCCGAAGGTTTACCTTCCAACAAGACAATGACCCTAAGCACACAGCTAAAATAACGAAGGAGTGGCTTCACAACAACTCCGTGACTGTTCTTGAATGGCCCAGCCAGAGCCCTGACTTAAACCCAATTGAGCATCTCTGGAGAGACCTAAAAATGGCTGTCCACCAACGTTTACCATCCATCCTGACAGAACTGGAGAGAATCTGCAAGGAGGAATGGCAGAGGATCCCCAAATCCAGGTGTGAAAAACGTGTTGCATCTTTCCCAAAAAGACTTATGGCTGTATTAGATCAAAAAGGTGCTTCTACTAAATACTGAGCAAAGGGTCTGAATACTTAGCACCATGTGATATTTCAGTTTTTCTTTTTTAATAAATCTGCAAAAATGTCAACAATTCTGTGTTTTTCTGTCAATATGGGGTGCTGTGTGTACATTAATGAGGAGAAAAAATTAACTTAAATTAAATTATGATTTTAGCAAATGGCTGCAATATAACAAAGAGTGAAAAATTTAAGGGGGTCTGAATATTTTCTGTCCCCACTGTATATGTTGTCATTTGCGATCAAATGAACACCCAGTCTGCCCTGAAAAAAAAACAAGTAGCTGCAATGATATGTATAGTCTTACTAACACATGTCAAAGATGCAAAATTGTGTTCAGGCGTTGGAATTTGTTTTACCCTCCGTCATTAAGGGGTTAAAGAAGCCTTAGCAGAAAGAACTGTTGTCTCTCCTGCCCACTGGGCACAAAGTGCACCCATTTGAAACGGTGCAGTGGATGTTGATCTATGGTCAACAGCATGCCACCCTCCCCACCACTGCTGTCTGAAAATGCAAGGAGATAAATAACTCATTAGTTGTGAGTAACAACGCTGTCATTCACCACCGGTTCTCCTCTGTGTGCGCTGTGTGTGTCCCCACCCCCTATCATCTGTTTGCAGATGCCACACAGAGAGGGAGATTGTGAGTGACAGTGCATACATTGGAGAGAAGGTGGGGAAACAGCACAGATACAGAGGAGAGGGTCGAGACACAGTGCACACAGAGGAGAGGAGGTGGAGAAACAGCACAAATACAGAGGAGAGGGCCGAGACACGATGCACACAGAGGAGAGGAGGTGGGGAAACAACACAAATACAGAGGAGAGGGCCGAGACACAGTGAAACCAAGGAACTGTGGGCCAAGTCCAGGGCTGGACACACCCTCGAGGAGGGTCTCTTGCAGTTTGTGCACATCCAGCACAAGCATTCACATATGTTGTGATATCTGAGTCTAGGTTTGGCCACCACACATAGCCTCTGGCCTTTTGTTTCATACGTGTGCCCCCGGGATGACCAGTATGTAGCAAGCCCAGAATGTGTCTCCGGAGGGTCTGTGGAATGATCACTCGGTCTCCCCATAAAACACAGTTGCCAGCCACAGTTAATTCCATACGCCTACGAAAATAAGGTTCATAATCCTGTGTGACGGTTGCAGGCCAACCGGACCGTACCCAGGAGAGTATTGTTTTCAGAAAGGTATCCTTGGCTGTATGGGCTGCTATCTCCCCAGAAGACAAGTGGAGAAGAGTCCATCAACTTCCCTGTCAGTCGGGACATTGAGTCCGCATTCGCATTGGCATCATGACCGCGATACTGGATTTTGTAGCTGTATGCTCCCAAGAATAGGGCATAGCGTTGGAGGCGGGCCGCAGTAGTCTGAGAGATGCCTTTGTCAGGGCTAAAGATCTGAAGGAGTGGTTTATGGTCTGTCAGTATGGTGAATTCCCTACCATACAGTTAAAGATGAAACTTCTTAATTGCCCATATCAGCGCTAGAGCCTCTTTGTCAATGTGTGAGTAATTGCTTTCTGCTTTTGTCAAAGACCTGGAGGCAAATGCCACTGGTTTTTCTGACCCATCTGGTAAGATGTGAGATAGTACAGCACCCAGACCATAGGGTGAGGCATCACAAGCCAAGGTGAGAGGCTTCTGGAGGTCATAGTGCACGAGCATGCGTGACGCCAACAGCTTCCGCTTAGAGACTTCAAAAGCCCGTTGGCATGCAGCCGACCAGTCCCATCTTGAGTGTTTTTCCAAAAGCTTGTTCAGCGGAAACAAGGTGTGTGCCAGATCTGGCAGGAATTTGTGGTAATAGTTCAGCAAGCCAAGGTATGATCTCAACTGCTGGATGTTGGTTGGGGCTGGAGCTTTGACTAAAGCATCAACCTTGGCTTCCGTGGTGTGTATACCCTCTGCATCCACAAGGTGGCCACAAAACTCCAATTTAGGCACCATGAATTGGCATTTTGCTAAGTTCACTTTTAGACCCTGTTCTTGGAGTCTCGCCAACACAAGTTCCACGTTCCGCTTGTGTTCCTGCTCTGTCCGTCCTGTGATGAGCATGTCATCTAGCAGGCACTGCGTGAAAGGAATGTCTGCCAAAATCTCGTCCATTTTTCGTTGCCAAATGGCTGGGGCGGAGGCTACACCAAACACCATCCGATTGTATTCATACAGTCCCTTGTGGGTGTTGATGGTTAGAAACTTGCGGGAAGAAGGATGGACCTCAAACTGTAAATATGCTTGTCTGAGATCAAGCTTGGTGAACTTTTGGCCCCCTGCAAGAGAGGCAAAAATGTCATCTACTCTGGGTAGAGGATACTGGTCTATCTCCAGTTGGGAGTTCAGTGCCATGCGGAAATCGCCACAAATGCGTAAGGCCCCATTCGCTTTCTTTACTGGTACAACTGGTGATGCCCACTCGCTGTGCTCTACCTTGGAGATGACACCTTGTTCCTCCAGCCGACTTAGTTCTGCTTCCACTCCTGCTCGCAGTGCGAAAGGTACTGTCCGAGCTTTGAAGAACTTAGGCTGAGCGTTGGGTTTCAGCTTGAGTCTTACACAGTCGTGCTTTATTTTCCCCAACTGGTCATCAAAGATCTTTGGGAAACGTTGCTTTAGGGACACCACCCATCCCTCATTATCTCCTAATGGAATTGTAACAGTGTTACAGGGATTTATGGTGATGTCTGGCATACCAAAGTGAGCAATCCAGTCCCTCCCAAAAAGAGGGGGTCCCCCATTTTCTAGGATATATAATGGCAGTCTCTTTGTCTGACCCTTGTACAATACTTGTACTTTCGCATAACCCAGTGGGTGGAGTATCTGCTTTGAATATGTCTGCAGTTTGATTGGTGTTGGGCGGACAGTTGTTTGGGTCTGAAGTTGTCTCCATTGTTTCTGGGTGATAACTGAAACTGCTGCTCCTGTGTCTACATCCATCTTGAGTTTCTTTCCCTCCACAGTTACCTCTACAGTCATTGCGGAGGGTGCTGAATGCATATGATGTATGTCTAATCTGTGGAGCACTTCCTCATCCTCTGACTCAGATGAGGATGTATATCTTCCCACCATATATGTCTTTGTCTTGGGGTTCAGAGGTTGTTTATCTCGCACCTTCTTGCTACGGCAAACTCGTTTAAGATGGCCTGTCTTACCGCAA
This sequence comes from Aquarana catesbeiana, assembly GCF_042186555.1. Classification (NCBI taxonomy): domain Eukaryota; kingdom Metazoa; phylum Chordata; class Amphibia; order Anura; family Ranidae; genus Aquarana; species Aquarana catesbeiana. Next base: position 662,552,983 of record NC_133324.1, read on the forward strand.
TTATGACAGGTCTGATCCTTAAACCGGCAGACTTTGTGGTCATGGTCTGTATTTCCACAATGGTAGCAGGCTGACTCCCGACTTGGTGGGGGTCTGTATTTCCAGTTTGCGGCAGTTGGCTTGACTGCTGTTCTGAAAACTTCCTGTTTCACCTCTTCCCTTCTGCCCTGTGGGTTCAATTCCTCTGTATCTTTCACAGCCATTTCCATCACTGAAGCTATTTCAATTGCCTTTGTAAGGATAAGATCTTTCTCTGTTAAAAGTCTCTTTTGGCTAGACTCACAATTCAGTCCCATTACAAACTTATCTCTCAGTGCAGTAGGTAGATACTCCCCAAAAGAACAGGTAGAGGCTAGTCTGCGAAGGGCGAGCACATAAGCTTTAATTTCTTCACCTGGCTGCTGCTGCCGCTGATAAAACCGAAATCTTTCTGCAATCTCTAGTGGTTTAGGCTGGAAGTGATCCTCTAACAGTGTCAGGAGCTCTGCCAATGTCTTAGTTGCTGGCTTTACAGGGAAAAGGAGATCTCTAAGAGTGTCATATGTCTTAGCACCAACCACTGTCAGGAATACTGCTACTTGCCTGTTGTCTGGGATGGCATTTGCACTGCAATACTGTTCCAGTCTCTCAACCCAGGAACTCCAGGATGTCTGTTCCCCATCAAATTCACCTAATGTCCCGATCAATGACATTTTCCTGCTGGGCTCTGTGATTGCTTTTATCCAGATGACAATCCACACTGCCTTTGTCTCTCTCTCAGACTGATAGACACTTTGTAAATCCCACCCTCGTCGCCACTTTTATATCCTCTGAGTTGTGAGAGACACAAGACTCTGGTCTGGAACAATGGATGTTTATTTCAGTACACACTGTACACTGCAACATGCATCTCAGGACAGGTACATCTTATATGCTTCCTTACATGTGCTCTAAGATGGCTACTATACCCCTTGACCCTTGTCATCACTCCTGGGTGGAGCCAGCCTTAAAGTGACAGTACATGTGGAACCTTTCAGGTATAACAGAGAAACAGCACAAATACAGAGGAGAGGACCAAGACACAGTGCACACAGAGGAGAGGAGGTGGGGAAACAGCACAAATACAGAGGAGAGGGCCGAGATACAGTGCACAAATAGGAGAGGAGGTGGGGAAACAGCACAAATACAGAGGAGAGGGCCGAGACACAGTGCACACAGAGGAGAGGAGGTGGGGAAACAGCACAAATACAGAGGAGAGGGCCGAGACACAGTGCACACAGAGGAGAGGAGGTGGGGAAACAGCACAAATACAGAGGAGAGGGCCCAGACACAGTGCACACAGAGGATAGGAGGTGGGGAAACAGCACAAATACAGAGGAGAGGGCCCAGACACAGTGCACACAGAGGATAGGAGGTGGGGAAACAGCACAAATACAGAGGAGAGGGCCGAGACACAGTGCACACAGAGGAGAGGAGGTAGGGAAACAGCACAAATACAGAGGAGAGGGCCGAGACACAGTGCACACAGAGGATAGGAGGTGGGGAAACAGCACAAATAGAGAGGAGAGGGCCGAGACACAGTGCACACAGAGGAGAAAAGGTGGGGAAACAGCATAAATACAGAGGAGAGGGCCGAGACACAGTGCACACATAGGAGAGGAGGAGGGGAAACAGCACAAATACAGAGGAGAGGTCCCGGGACACAGTGCACACAGAGCAGAGGAGGTGGGAAACAGCACAAATACAGAGGAGAGGACCGAGACACAGTGCACACAGAGGATAGGAGGTGGGAAACAGCACAAATACAGAGGAGAGGGTCGAGACACAGTGCACACAGAGGATAGGAGGTGGGAAACAGCACAAATACAGAGGAGAGGGCCGAGACACAGAGCACACAGAGGAGAGGAGGTGGGAAACAGCACAAATACAGAGGAGAGGACCGAGACACAGTGCACACAGAGGAGAGGAGGTGGGAAACAGCACAAATACAGAGGAGAGGTCCCGGGACACAGTGCACACAGAGGATAGGTGGTGGGAAACAGCACAAATACAGAGGAGAGGACCGAGACACAGTGCACACAGAGCAGAGGAGGTGGGAAACAGCACAAATACAGAGGAGAGGGCCGAGACACAGTGCACACATAGGAGAGGAGGTGGGAAACAGCACAAATACAGAGGAGAGGGTCGAGACACAGTGCACACAGGGGAGAGGAGGTGGGCAAACAGCACAAATACAGAGGAGAAGGCCGGGACACAGTGCACACATAGGAGAGGAGGTGGGGAAACAGCACAAATACAGAGGACAGGACCCGGGACACAGTGCACACTAGTGTTAAGCCGGAAATTACACTACGGCACCTTTCACACTGAGGCGGGAGGTGCGTCGGCAGTAAAGCACCGCTATTTTTAGCGGCGCTTTACTGTCGTTTTAGCAGCGGTATTTGCCCGCTAGTGGGGCGGTTTTACCCCCCCGCTAGCGGCCGAGAAAGGGTTAAAAACCACCGCTAAGCGCCTCTACAGAGGCGGTTTGCCGGCGGTTTGCCAGCGGTATAGCCGCGGTGCACCATTGATTTCAATGGGCAGGAGCGGTGAAGGAGTAGTGTATACACCGCTTTTTCACCGCTCCAAAGATGCTGCTAATAGGACTTTTTTCAGCGTCCTGCTAGCGCACTGCTCCAGTGTGAAAGCCTCTGGGCTGTTTCAGGTCGGTTTGCAGGTGCTATTTTTAGCACAATAGCGCCTGCAAAACGACCCAGTGTGAAAGGGGTCTACTAGCTGTGAGGTGCATTAGTGGAGGATAGGGAGCGTGCACAGGATGAAAAAGAAGACTGAGAACAATAGTATGAGACTATTCAAAAAACAAACAAAAAACAGTCATAGTATACTTGTTTTAGAGAAATTGAGGTGTTTAGTGTCACTCTACAGACCAAATATGAGAAGCTCCCTGTTTACATACCTTTTTCATGTGATATAAACATCCATCATTGTCTAAAATGCCACCTCTCTATAATATATTTGAGTATGTTTGTGTTATAATCATTTTTCATGGGCATTTTCAATATTGTACATGTTCTCTAAAATGTAAACAAAAGAGCCATCATTTGACACGGGATCATTTTATCTAATAAAGCAGTCTTGTGCTATATAATATAGGTACATTTTTTTGTCATTGGAAACATTTTTGAAAACTGACTTAAAGCTTAGATGTGATATTCAGATGAGCCATGAGCTCTATCTTGCAGATGCAGCTAACTGCTGTCCACTTCCTAAGCAGTCAAGTTGGCTTTGCGGCACAAATGACAGGCTTCATTGATCTTTAGGGATGAATAACCTTGTCAGACTGAGCAGGAGTGAGCATGAGTTGGACATGAGTTGGACATACACGCATTAAATTTCAGCCAATTCCTGCTGAATTTGGAAAAATGTGCTCTGTGGTTGGCCCTGCTGGCAACACCAGATCGGCAAAATTAGATTTTTCAGTTAACTGTTGTCAAAGGATTGGCTTTGCTGCACAAATGACTGGTTCCATTTATGTTTACAGATGAATTAACTTGTTGGACTGAGCAGGAGTGAGCATGAGTTGGCCATACTGCATCAAATTTCAGCCAATTTCTCTGGAATCGGGCAAAATTTGCTTTGTGGGTGGCCCTGCTGTCAACACCCAGATTGACAAAATTTGATCTTTCAGTTGACTTTTGGCAAAGGAGTCGGTCAGTGAAACTATGGCAGCGTCCAGTCAATGATTCCTCAATCCACATTATTTAGAGTGGATGGAGGAATCTGTTAGATTTCTTTAGCTCAGCCCACAGGCTAAACAAAATAAATCTATACATGTATGGCCATCTGTATTGTAGATCTTGGCTTGCATCTTTTGAGCACAAGTGTCAAGCTGGCTATAGATGGATCAAAATTTGGCCAGTTGAAGCTGAATTTTGATCCATGTGTAACCGTCCTTGTTTGACATAAGTCAGTCATTATTATTATTATAAAGGATTTATACAGCGCCAACAGCTTGCGCAGCGCTTAACAACATCTGGGAAGACGGTACAAATACAATAGAATACAATACAATACAGGAGGGATCAGAGGGCCCTGCTCGTTAAAGCTTACAATCTAGAAGGGAGGGTCAAGTGGAACAAAGGGTAGTAGCTGTGGGGGATGATCAGATGGACAAAATGAAAATACAGTTGTTAGGTGTGGATAGGATAGGCTTCCCTGAAGAGGAGGGTTTTCAGGGATCGTCTAAAAGCTAATAGAGTAGGAGATAGACGGACAGATTGGGGTAAGGAGTTCCATAGGCTTGGAGAGGCTCTGGAAAAGTCCTGAAGACAAGCATGAGAGGAGGTGATGAGAGAGCTAGAGAGTAGGAGGTCTTGAGAAGCACGAAGAGAGCGATTACGTTGGTATTTTGGGACTAGGTCAGTGATATAGCCAGGGGCAGTGTTGTGGATGGCTTTGTTGTTGTTAGTATTTTGAATTTAATTTGTTGGGTGAGTGGAAGCCAGTAGAGGAGTAGCAGAGACAGAGCGGTTGGTAAGGTGGATGTGTCTGGCAGCAGCATGTATGATGAAATGAAGGGGGGATAGAGTATGTAGAGGTAAGCCAATGAGGAGGAAGTTGCATTAATCAAGGCGAGAGATGACCAGGGAGTGAATTAAGAACTTTGTTGTGTCATTGGTCAGAAAGGGGTTTATTTTAGAGATGTAGCGGAGGTTGAGGCGGCAAGATTTGGACAGTGATTGGACATGGGGCTTAAAGGAGAGTTCAGAGTCCACGATTACTCCTAGGAGCTTGGCATGTGGGGATGGGCTGATAGTTGTGCCATCGGTTTTGACAGAGAGATCAGGGGAAGAGACACACGTGGGGTAGAAAAAATGATAAGTTCGGTTTTGGATAGATTAAGTTTTAGGAAGTGGTGCGTCATCCAGGCTGATATATCTGATAGTAAATTAGTGATATACGTGAGGAGACTGAAGGAGTGGGTTGAGGGGTAGAGAAATAGATTTGAGTGTCATCAGCGTAGAGATGGTATTGGAAGCTGTGGGAGGCTGTTGGCTGACCCAGGGAGGAGGTGTGGATTGAAAATAAGAGAGGTCCAAGAACAGAAGCTTGGGGGACCCCAACAGAGAAAGGAAGAGGAGAGGAGGAAGTAGAATTGTAAGTAACGCTAAAGGTGCGGTTGGATAAGTGGGTAGAGAACCAACGAAGCGTACAGTCACGGAGACCAAAGGCGTGGAGTTTTTTGAGGAGGAAGGGGTGGTCAACCGTATCAAAGGAGGAGTACAGAATAGCGTCCCTTAGTTTTGGCCGTTAGTAGATCGTTTGTTAGTTTTAGGAGAGCAGTTTCTGTGGAGTGTTGAGGACAAAATCCAGACTGAAGGGGATCAAGAAGGCTATTATCAGCAAGGTGGACGCTCAGTCGGTTGTAGACCAGACGTTCAAGGAGTTTGGATAAAAAGGGGAGCAAGTAGATGGGGTGTAGGTTGTTAAGATTGGATGGGTCCAGTGAGGGCTTTTTAAGTATGAGGCTGACAAGTGCATGTTTTAAAGAGTTGGGGAAGATGCCAGAAGAGAGGGAGAGATTGAAGATGTGGGTTAGAGAGTGTAGACTAGAGCTAGAGGGTGAATGTAGCATTTGCGAGGGAACAGGATCCAGAGGGCAGGTGGCAAGTAATTTAGCAACCTCGTCTATAGTGGTGGGGTTGAAATAGGAAAGTAATGATTGTACCTGTGGGCATGAGGTGTAAAGCATGGAGGGTATCTGAACAGTAGAGATCTTGCGAATTGAATCAATCTCCTCTTTGAAGTGATTGGCGATCTCCTGGGCAGTGCGTGTTAGTGGGTGGAGGCAGTGGAGGACGAAGTAGTGAGTTGAGGTAGGTAGAGAAGAGTTGACGGGGACGGGATGATACGTTTTAGTGATGAAATAGGTCTGCTTGGCAGTGAGGAAGCTGGAATTGTATTTTTGGAGGGCAGCTTTATACTGGCTGAAATCTTTCTGGGACATTAGATCGACTTCTGTCGAATGGGAATGTAGTAAAACTTTTGTCTATCAGTAGCTGCTTATCAGTTTATTTTGACAGCAGAGAGTCCCGCTGTCAGTATACAATGTCTCAGCAGGTAGGATTCCTCTATCCGCCTCGATTGTGTGAACGGTGGAATCTATGGCCAGCTTTATTACAGATACTGTATTTGTTAGGTATACTTTTAGTGCGTGTTTGCTCAGTGGACATGAAACCCATAAAGTTAAAATTAGAGATGACCCCCAGGCAGCCATAAGATGTCGCCATTTAACCCAGTTATGTAGCCCTTAAAGTATAAGGATTCTTTTATGATGGCTCCTGAATTGTCATTTGCACCAGTAGACATTGAAAAAAATGTAAATGTGTTTTTTTTTTTTTTTTTTTTTTTACTGAAGACAATTGTAGTTTCAGGCTGGGTTCACACCATCACCACATCCGTTTCACAGCAGGGGTCCAGTGCGTGCTGGTTCGCTGTTTCAGGTCCGATTTCAGCCCGAATTTTGGGCTGAATTCGGACCTGAAATGGGCCAAAAGACGCACAGCATTTTTGTGCAAAATCCACCGGATCTGCTACAGAGATATGTGAACTGGCTCCATAGAGAGCTGGTCAAAATCTCCTTCTATTGTGAATTGGATGCAGGGAACCTGCATCCAATTCGCAATGGTGTGAACCCAGCCGCCTTAAGGAGCAAAGCCTAAATTTCCCTATTCTTTGTTCATATCTCGTTATCTGAGAACAAGCAAAAGGAGCAGCTGCCCTGGGCCCTGTCATTGTTGTGGGGCCCAAAGCAGCTGCCTCATGCTTGCCAACTATCCCAGTTTAAATTCCCTTGTCCCTTGAAGTTTTAGTCCTGTGCTGTGTCCTGATATCTCAGTGTGAAGTGCTGGTACTAATGCTGCTCAGCCCTGCCCTGTTGTTGTGTACAGATGACTCACCTGCAGACCCTGTGTTTACATGTAAATAACAGGAATTCATATGTAAATAGCGGCGGCATTACTAAGTAAATAGCTGTGGCCGGCGGCATTCATATGTATATCATGCTCCCCTGCAGCGAGGAGATGATGTGCTGTAACCTCTAGCAACTAATCAGTGAGCCGTAATGTGTGCTGTAACCTCTAGCAACCAGTCAGTAAGCAGTAATGATATGCTGTAACTGCTGGCAACCAATCGCAATTGCTGCCTGATCTGATATATTAAACTGATTTTAAGTCTAGCAGTTATTTATTGTAAGTCTCAGAGTGAAGGGTGAATAATGAAATTGCATGGGGGGGAGCCCCAATAAAATTTTTGCCCAGGGTCCAATCAATATTGAAGATGGCCCTGGCTAGAGGACACAGTGGGATTGATTTACTAAAATCGGAGAGTGCAAAATCTGCTACAGGAGTGCATGGTAGCCAATCAGCTTTTAACTTCAGCTTGTTCAATAAGGCTGGGTTCACATTGGAGAATGCATCGGCTCACAGCAGGAGTCCAGTGTGTCTCCTTTCACCGTTCCAGGTACGATTTCAGCCCAAATTTTTGGCTAAACTCGGACCTGAAATGGACCAGAAGATGCACAAGACTCCTGTGCAATTTGCACCAGAGCCACTGCGGAGATGTGTGAACCGGCTCCATAGAGAGCTGGTCACAATCTCCTGCTATGCGAATTGGATGTGGGGAAATTTGCATCCAATTCGCAATAGTGTGAACCCAGCCTTAAGGCTTCGTACACACGCTTAGATTTTCAGACGACCGAATGTCTGTTTTTTGTAGCATGTTAGTCTCATGTTGAAAGTGAAGAGGTTACTCACAATACAAAAATTTTCAAACGACAGAATACCATTTTAGAAGTGACGTCATGTGTTGAATAGTTTTGTATGTATTCTTTAGTTTCTGAGCATGCATAGTCTTGCTCTTATAATTTTTTTCATACGAAAACCGTACTAATGAAACGAAAATTGGATGTTGAGTTCACATCCAACAAAAATTTTATAGTCTGCACATCCAGTTTTTGTCTGACAAAAAAGCTAAATCGGCTGTCAAAAGCACCGTACCAACGATCTGAAAATTGGCAGACAGCCAATTTTCGTATCGTGTGTACGGGCCTTTAAGCTTTGACAACAAAAAAAACTGAAAGATGACTGGCTTCTATGCAGAGCTGCACCAGATTTTGCACTCTCCAGCTTTAGTAAATCAGCCCCAGTGCGGAATGTAAACACAAAACTAAAGGTCTGCAGGCCATGCTGCTTGAAGCAAAGGATGTATCTTTAGAATAGGCAATTTATCCGTTTGTCATCATTTGAGAAACTGCAGTTTCAAGCGCAAATCCAAAATCAAGAGTAAAGTTGGCCATACACTAGTAGAATTTTATTGGCAAATAAGAGCCCTTTTCACACTGATCAGTTTTTGATGCGCTTTTTGGGGTTTAACAAAGTGAGACAAAAATGCATGAAAAGTGTATCTCTTTAAAGCTTATGGAACTCTTCACACCAATGCACCACAGATGTGTTGCATTATTAAAACTTCTGCATACTGAACTCTTGGTGCTTGTTTAACCACTTCAGCCTCGGAAGCTTTGGCTGCTCAATGATGAGAGCATTTTTTGCGATACGGCACTGCGTCAACTGTCAATTGCGCGGTCATGCGACGCTGTACCCAAACAAAATTTTTCCCACAAATAGAGCTTTCTTTTGGTGGTATTTGATCATCTCTGCGGTTTTTATTTTTTGCGCTATAAAAAAAAAAAGAGAGAGAATTTTGGAAAAAACACAGTATTTTGTACTTTTTGCTATAATAAATATCCCCAATTTTCTTTTAAAAAAGCGAATTTTTTGCTCAGTTTAGGATGAAATGGATTCTTCTACATATTTTTGGTAATAAAAATCGCAATAAGCATATATTGATTGGTTTGCGCAAAAGTTATAGTGTCTACAAAATAGGGGATAGATTTATGGCATTTTTATTATATTTTTTTTTTTTTTTGCCAGTAGGCGATCTGCGATTTTTATTGTGACTGTGACATTATGGCGGACAGATCGGACACTTTTGACACATTTTTGGGGCGATTGACAATTATACAGCGATCAGTGCTATAAAAATGCACTGATTACTGTATAAATGTCACTGGCAGGTAAGGGGTTAACACTAGGGGGCGATCAAGGGGTTAACTGTGTTCCCTGACTGTGTGTTCTAACTGTAAGGGGAGGGGAGTGACTAGAGGGGATGACAGATCATGGTTCCTAGCTATTAGGACCTCACGGTCTGTCTCTCCTCACAGAACAGAACAGGGATTTGTGTGTTTACACACACACGTCCCTGTTCTGCCTCTCGTGCCTGCGGTCGCTTGTGGCCGGCGGTCATCGCGACTGTCGGCCATGAGCATCGGCACCCCCGCAGTGCAGCGGACGCGTGCACGCTCCTCTGGCGGCTCGCGCGCCTGCTATCCCACTTAAAGGAGCCGACATATAGCTATGACGTGGGGACGTTCCGACCTGGCGCAGTATAATGACAGCGGCTGGTCCGCAAGCGATTGAAAAGCACCAAAAATGCACCTCCCCATTCAAATGAATTGAAAAAAAGCAACAGTGTGGTTTTGGTGCTTTTTTTAAGTCACATGTCTCAGTTTCATAGACGCATACTGGAAATCAGGAATCCAGAAAATGCACCAAAAACACATTAAAAAACGCTTAATGCGATTTTGCAAAATGCATACCGGGTTTTTAAGTGTACCAGTGTGAAAGAGCCCGTTTTAATCATTACTGGGGTCAAATTGGTCATTTTTTTGACTGCAATGACAAGAAAATTCGAAGTAGTGGAGAATGAAAAAAAATGTTTTTTTTTTTGAACAAATGAATTTCAGTGACAGTGATTTTTGCTCAGTAAAGTTCAATCGTTTCAAAATCGAATGTTAAAAGCAAACAAAATTTTGAAGTACCCTTGAATGACATTTGTTAAGTCATCAAATGTACTAAGAATTTTCATATAAGTGTTTGTTCAAAAAACCACTAGTGTATGGCCAGCGTAAAAGCGTACTTATACTTAGCAGAAAAATGAAATGTATCTTGAAACATGCTGTCATGAGCATCTGAAATCTGCATTTATATGGCTTAATACTTTTCCCTGCTTACCAGGATTGAGGCAGGAGAATGGAAACCCAGCACTGCTGGCCAATAGAGCTTTGTTGTATGATGCTGTCAGTTTAACTTTAGAAGTCTTCAAATGCCGCGTACACACGACCGAACTTTTCAGCATCAAAGGTCCGACGGAACGAATCCCCTGGACAATTCGATCATGTGTGGGCTTCATCGGACCTTCATCTGACCTTTTCTGTCGAAAAATCTGACGGACTTTAGAAATGGAACATGTTTCAAATCTTTCCGACGGACTCGAGTCCTATCGAAAAATCCTATCGTTTGTATGCTAGTCCGACGGACCGAAAATGACGCAAGGACCGCTATTGGCTACTGGCTATGAACTTCCTTATTCTAGTCCGGTCGTACGTCTTCACGTTAGAAACGATTGGACTTTGGTGGGATCATGTGTAGGCAAGTCCATTTCGTTGGAACTCCGTCGGAACTCCGTCTAAAAGTCCTTCGGAGTTCAGGCGGACGAGAAGGCCGCTCGTGTGTACACGGCATAACACAAAGAGAGAGCAGAGAGATGACTTTATGAGTTTTTTGATGATCCTTTTCTATTCAGCCATTAGGATGAGCAATGTTTGGCAACGGCATTGCTTAACTGCAGTGGTGAAAAGTTAGCTCACTGACCTGACCATGCTACCTAGATCAGAAGACTGTCTGGACAGAATTATCTTTTTTGCAGGTAAGACAGCTCACAGATATGTATTTCAGCTGTTTATTTAGCATTTTGCCTGCTTTTTCAAAAAAATGTATGTTTTTTCGGATCTGCAAAAGTCTCTTATCAGTAATACATTTGCAGTAAACAAGAATATTTTGTTTTTAGAATACGTAATTAGGACACATCTGAGTTAGTGGGCATGCTGTGAGAGCGCATTACTCATGGATGACGATTGCCAGCTACTGTTGTTAAAATAATACTAGTCACTAAGACTTGCAGTGTATAAGTGATTAGTAGCACGCTTATGATATAAAATGCCAAGATTAGGATTCGATGAAGGTTAAGTGTCAGATCCGGTGAGAGGATTGTCTTCCAGAGTTGCAAGGTATATTATTTGTTCATATTAGGCAGGTGCACTGACCCTTGGAGTCTTGAAGCATAGTGCTTTGTATCAGCAGGGGGCGAGCTTGTGCTACTGGTCCCAAGTTATTTTGATTGAATGTTGTCTTTTGGTGTAAGTAACGCTACTAACAAAAATCCTGTAATAGTCTAAAATCTACATTTTTGTGCAGCATAGTAGTGATATTTTAGAACAGTATTTCTCACTACTATACTATAGATTTTCTATACGCCTTTATGTTTTATAATCTAAAGTACAGTGGGGAGAACAAGTATTTGATACACTGTCGATTTTGCAGGTTTTCCTACTTACAAAGCATGTAGAGGTCTGTCATTTTTATCATAGGTACTCCTCAGCTGTGAGAGACGGAATCTAAAACAAAAATCCAGAAAATCACATTGTATTATTTTTAAGTATTTTTAAGTATTTTAGCATTTTATTGCATGACATGACAAGTATTTGATACATCAGAAAAGCAGAATTTAATATTTGGTACAGAAACCTTTGTTTGCAATTACAGAGATACATAAGTTTCCTGTAGTTCTTGACCAGATTTTAACACACTGCAGCAGGGATTTTGGCCCACTCCTCCATACAGACCTTCTCCAGATCCTTCAGGTTTCGGGACTGTCGCTGGGCAATACGGACTTTCGGCTCCCTCCAGAGATTTTCTATTGGGTTCAGGTCTGGAGACTGGCCACTCCAGGACCTTGAGATGCTTCTTACGGAGCCACTCCTTAGTTGCCCTGGTTGTGTGTTTTGGTTCGTTGTCATGCTGGAAGACCCAGCCATGACCCATCTTCAATGCTCTTACTGGGGGAAGGAGGTTGTTGGCCAAGATCTCGCGATACATGGCCCCATCCATCCTCCCCTCAATACGTTGCAGTCGTCCTGGCCCCTTTGCAGAAAAGTAGCCCCAAAGAATGATGTTTCCACCTCCATGCTTCACGGTTGGGATGGTGTTCTTGGGGTTGTATTCATCCTTCTTCTTCCTCCAAACACGGTGAGTGGAGTTTAGACCAAATAGCTCTATTTTTGTCTCATCAGACCACATGACCTTCTCCCATTCCTCCTCTGAATCATCCAGATGGTCATTGGCAAACTTCAGACAGGCCTGGACATGCGCTGGCTTGAGCAGGGGTACCTTGCGTGCGCTGCAGGATTTTAATCCATGACGGCATAGTGTTTTACTAATGGTTTTCTTTGAGACTGTGGTCCCAGCTCTCTTCAGGTCATTGACCAGGTCCTGCTGTGTAGTTCTGGGCTGATCCCTCACCTTCCTCATGATCATTGATGCCCCATGAGGTGCAATCCTGCATGGAGCCCCAGACCGAGGGAGGTTGATCATCATCTTGAACATCTTCCATTTTCTAATTCCAACAGTTGTTGCCTTCTCACCAAGCTGCTTGCCTATTGTCCTGTAGCCCATCCCAGCCTTGTGCAGGTCTACAATTTTATCCCTGATGTCCTTACACAGCTCTCTGGTCTTGGCCATTGTGGAGAGGTTGGAGTCTGTTTGATTGAGTGTGTGGACAGGTGTCTTTTATACAGGTAACGGGTTCAAACAGGTGCAGTTAATACAGGTAATGAGTGGAGAAGAGGAGGGCTTCTTAAAGAAAAAATAACAGGTCTGTGAGAGCCGGAATTCTTACTGGTTGGTAGGTGATCAAACAGTTATGCCATGCAATAAAATGCAAATTCATTATTTAAAAATCACACAATGTGATTTTCTGGATTTTTGTTTTAGATTCCGTCTCTCACAGTTGAAGAGTACCTATGATAAAAATTACAGACCTCTACATGCTTTGTAAGTAGGAAAACCTGCAAAATCGGCAGTGTATCAAATACTTGTTCTCCCCACTGTATATTAATAGGTACTCCACTAGCACATCGTATCCCTTAAGACTCTTCATTTATCAAAAGCACCCACTAAATATTTTTTTTTTCTAATAAACCAAAATCCTCTCTATTGGCTTTCTTATAACACCACGCATTGGTGCAGCAAATCATGCATTTTTGTGTGTTAAGTGGGCTGTAAGCATGAATGTTTGGGTCATGCTGCATTTTTTCCAATGCAGTTGGAACAGGCTTCTTCCAGCCTGTAGTATATCGCTGGGAGTGGAAGGTTTCTAACATGCTGGGGGAGTATTGGATGTGTTGTTGGTCGTTTAGGAGAGATGCAATGATGGCCGAAAAGAAAAATGAGGCCAGTTATATAGGGACAGGGTTTTGATGCACTTGGTCAATGATGGCGAACCTTGGCACCCCAGATGTTTTGGAACTACATTTTCCATGATGCCCATGCAATGAGACCTAGTTTTTCAGAAGATTGGATTAATATTCAATATTGTGGAAATCTTTGAATGATCATAAGTGAGCAGACGATAGTAACATATGTTTTACACCTGTGATTTTGGAGAGATCAATCATTGTTTCCATCACTTGCCCACAGAGCAAAAGTATATATTTTTTTAATTTATTTTTTATAAAGAATCATCTGAGAAATCATCCTTCTCTGGGACAAATTTAGGCTTCTTGTACAAATACAGAATATTTAAGTCTGTACATCTGAAAAATTCCACTGGATGCTTTTGATGCAATAACACATCGGGTTGCATTTGTCTATAATGTATATGTAACGCTATCAGTAACCAGTCCTGGCACATTTGGCTCTACTGATGCCCAATAGGTACATGTGAATCTACAAGACCCACTTACTTTGGTGATAAATGTCCCAAGCACATTCCTTCTCAGGGTGAAAGTCCTTTTTCTGGGTGGTGGTGGATTAATTACGGGCGCTAGTCACTTTGAATACATTTTAGATGTTTTAATATTAAACAGAGTGGGAAGTAGGGTGGAGGGAACACAGGATACCTGAGGGTTCCATTAACCCCCCTGGCAGTATTCCCGACTCTGGCCTGGGGTGGATTTTCAGTACCAAAAGCGGTAACCCTGAGCCAGACTCGGGATCGCATCGCAGGATCCATGTAGAGGTTACTTACCTTGTCCCCTGGATCCTGCGATGTCTCCCCGCTGTGATCGGCGAGCCGCCGTGTCTCGCTCGATTTACAGTGCCGAGCTCCATTCCCTGCGAGCGTTGCGACGCACGGGGACGGAGTTCGGCGCCAAATTCAAAAAGTAAAAAACACAGTATAGATACAGTATACTGTAATCTTACAGATTACAGTACTGTATTAAATAATTACACATCCCCTTTGTCCCTAATGGTCTGCCCAGTGTCCCGCATGCAGTTTTATATTATTAATACTATTCTTTCTGCCTGGAAACTGGTGATTGTCCATAGCAACCAAAAAATGTCCGTTTACAGAAAAAAATGCTTTTAGACCAGCTAGAAAACAGCGATAATAAATTAGAATCACTTGCAAAATTGAGTGATAGTGATTTGTGGGGAAATTCGTCATCGAACACTAAAAGTAATAACAGTGACAATTCTGCAACTGAGCAAATTTCAGTGTTTTTAAATTGATTACATTATTGAATAATTTTGATTATTATTATATTATTATTTCTTACAATTATTTATAGTTATTTATTATATTATAATTTTTTACTTCGTTTTTCAAACTTTATCATACCCGGGATGTCTACTAGACTCTTGTTTGGACAGATTTAAGTGAGTTATTCCTAAGAATTACAGGCCTACAATATAAAACACCAAATTTCCATGCAAAATAATTGTACCGCTTTCAGCATCAAAAATCTGAAATATCCATACCACCAGGGAGGTTAACAATACACAGTCTCTGATCTCATACATGGTCTTCTTACTAATATCAATCCTTCTGTAACAGAACTCTGCTGGATGGAATACATGTCATAATTGTGGCTCTGAGGTTCCTGTGTATTCTCAGTCTTAGGATACAAGACAGGACAGCAGTGGGAAGGTTCATGTGGTGCTTCCCAGCTCAGTCGGTCACTTACCATACCTCTGGTAGGACAACCACAGCTTTGCTTCCCCAGCGGCCAATAGCACTTCATCTCAGCCAGCAGCTTAGGGACACCTCCTATGACAGGAGATCCCTCAACACTCCATACCTCTAGGCCCTAAGGCCTAAGATAAGTGGATCACACAGACAGGGAAATTCCCTGGAGGGAAAAAGAAAGAGCAGGAAGTGACTCAGATACTTAATAGCTCTCCTAGCATGCACATCAAGCTCCCCAGGCCTTCTGATTGTCCAGGTATTAACTATCTATAATATGCAGTAATATCTCTAGCACACACTGCTGGAGAACACTCACACAGCATGCGACTGAGAATAATCACTGGACACTTATGGGCCGTACACACGATAGGATTTTCCGACAACAAATGTTGGATGTGAGCTTGTTGTCGGAAAGTCCGACCGTGTGTATGCTCCATAGAACTTTTGTTGTAGGAATTTCCGCCAACAAATGTTTGAGAGCAGGTTCTCAAATTTTCCGACAAGACTTATCGGAAATTCCGAGTGTGTGTACACAGTTCCGACACACAAAAGTCCACGCATGCTCGGAATCAAGCAGAAGAGCCGCACTGGATATTAAACTTAATTTTTCCCGGCTCATCGTACGTGTTGTACATCACCGCGTTCTTGCCGTTCGGAATTTCCGACAACATTTGTGTGACCGTGTGTATGCAAGACAAGTTTGAGCCAACATCCTTCGGAAAAAAAATTTTGTTGTGGGAAAATCCTATCGTGTGTACATAGCAATAGAGTGCACAGCCAGTACACAGCTATGCTACACTAATGCTACACTAACAGATCACAATACACAGCAAAAAAAATTTAGAAAATTACTACATCCCTATATATACAAAGCACAGGTAGGCATGCACTGCCCTGAAACCCCACACACATGTCAATCTGGAATGCATCCATTCCATCTATAAAGTGCTACAGAAAGCCCACTAAGACTGTGCTAAACCTTCTGCTACCTTTGCAATGTTTGTCTGAGGCAGCAAGATGAAGAGTTAAAGTGATCTTAATTTCCTCCCCAATTAAAATGTTAAAGCATATGTAAACCCTCACCTTATAAAACAACCCATTCAGTTTAAAATAGAAATGAAAGGCAAAACAAAAAACATTTGTGTGTTGGTATAAAGAAAACATTAAGAACACATTTTCCCTCTTTTTTATAAGTGATCACATTCTATCTGTTCTCAGCTACATAAGAGCTGGGGGAGGAGAAACAACAGTACACTGACCTTCCAAGTAGAGAGAAAGTATCACCGCTCCAGGCAGGTCAGATAGCTATGACTAAGCACTCCGTGTAGTGCGAAACGCGTAAGATTTGTTCCACTTTGCTGTGACCTGTATTTTGGATGACACTTTATTGAATAAAGGCAAATATTTTTGGAGTGCAGCTGTCCAGGATTTCGTTGATGTCACACTAAGCTTCCAAGTGGAAGGCTGTATGTAAGGGGGGGAGGTTAGACAAGTGTAATCATTGATTGGAGGAGAGCAGTCTGATTTCCTAGCATAACTAGAGAACTGACCACACTGTGTTCTGTTTAGTGTGGTCAGTTTTTAATAGGAAAGTAGAGGGACTGCAAGGAACACCGGGGATTTCACAGAAAAGTAAGCAATACACAGAGGACAGGATACTTTTTCATACAAGTACATGATACAGCGGGCACATATCAGGCATATGAAATGGTTCAATAATGGATAGATACCAGAGTGTGGTTGTAAATGGGGTTCACTCAGAACAGAGAGCAGTCACTAGTGGTGTACCACAAGGCTTTGTACTGGGTCCTATTCTATTTAATTTATATGTAAGTGATATAAGTAAAGGTTTTTTGGGCAAGGTATATCTTTTTGCTGATGATACAGGTATGTAATAGGGTTGATATCCCTGGAGGTGTCTGTAACTTGGAACATGATTTGGCATTGCTGGATGATTGGTCAAAGCAGTGGAGACTGCAGTTTAATGTTTCTAAATGTAAAATAATGCACCATGGGAAAGAGAATCCCCTGATAGAGTACAACATTGGGGGTACAGTGTTAGCCAGCACTACAGAAGAAAAATATTTGGGGGCAATTATTTCAGATGACTGCAAAATGAGCAAACAGTGGCTGGAGTTCTTCCCTTACTTTAATAAGCTGGTCTTGGTTAATATCAAGGTCCTTCCGGAATCGCGCCCCATGGACCACGCTCTGTCCCCTGCTGCTGCCTGTACCATGTGATCACTGTGGCCAATCACAGCAGATCATATGACAGTTGTACACAATGAAAGGCTTTATTACATGCCTTTCATTGTGATGAGCTCTGTGATTGGTCACAGTCATCGCATGATACAGGCAGGGCAATCACAACCCATCTGTACCATGTGATTAGCTGTGGCCAATCACAGCTCTTCACAATAGTAAACCCTGAATGAGTTTTCATTCAGAAAAAAATGGTTGCTTATAAAAAAACTTATATTTGCTAAATACCTTGTACTGTCTACTTTCCAAAAAGGGGTCATTTGGGGGATATTTGTACTGTTCTGGCATTTTTGTGCCTCAAGAAATTAGATCCATCAGTACGTCAGGACTGATCATTTTTCAGATATACCCTATATTACCAAAAGTTTTGGGACACCTGCCTTTACACGCACATCAACTTCCCAGTCTTAGTCCGTAGGGTTTAATATTAAGTTGGCCCACCCTTTGCAGCTATAACAGCTTAAACTTTTCTGGGAAGGCTGTCCACAAGGTTTACCAGTGTGTCTATGGGAATGTTTGACCATTCTTCGAAGTGCATTTGTGAGGTGAGGCACTGATGTGGATGAGAAAGCCTGGCTCGCAGTCTCCGCTCTAATTCATCCCAAAGGTGTTCTGTTGGGTTGAGGTCAGGATTCTGTGCAGGCCAGTTAAGTTCCTCCACCCCAAACTCACTCATCCATGTCTTTATGGACCTTGCTTTGTGCACTGGTGCGTAGTCATGTTGGAACAGAAAAGGGTCATCCCCAAACTTTTCCCATAAAGTTGAGAATATGAAATTGTCCAAAATGTCTTGGTATGCTGATGTCTTCCCTTCACTGTAACTAAGGGGACAAGCCCAAACCCTGAAAAACAGCCCCACACCATAATCCCCCCTCCACTAAATGATTTGGACCAGTGCACAAAGCAAAGTCCATAAAGACATGGATGAGTGAGTTTGGTGTGGAGGAACTTGACTGGCCTGCACAGAGTCCTGACCTCAACCGGACAGAACATCTTTGGGATGAATTAGAGCGGAGACTGGGAGCCAGGCCTTCTCGTCCACATCTGTGCCTGACCTCACAAATGCACTTCTGGAAGAATGGTCAAACATTCCCATAGTCACACTCCTAAACCTTGTGGACAGCCTTCTCAGAAGAGTTGAAGCTTTTATAGCTACAAAGGGTGGGCCAACTCAATATTGAACCCTATGGACCAAGACTGGAATGCCATTAAAGTTCATGTGTGTGTAAAGGCAGGCGTTCCAATACTTTTGGTAATATAGTGTGTATACCATAGTTTGTAGACTCTATAACTTTCCTACAGAGTAAACAATATATACTGATTTGGGTTATTTTCACCAAAGAAATGTAGCAGAATACATTTTGTCCTAAATTTATGAAGAAAATATTTATTTGCAACATTTTGAATGTTGCAGAAACGAAGAAAAAAAAATTTTTTTTTTTTTTAATTTTCATTCTTTTTTCGTTTATTTTACAAAAAATAGAAAAACCAGCAGCGGTTAAATACCACTAAAAGAAAGCTCTTTTTGTGTGAAAAAAATATATAAAAATTTAGTTTTTGTACAGTGCAGTAAAAATTTAGTTTTTGTACAGTGTTGCATGACTGCGCAATTGTCATTCAAAGTGTGTGCTGAAAGCTGAAAATTGGCCTGGCCAGAAAGGGGGTAAAAGTGTCCACTATTGATTAAAGGCTTGCACCGCCAATTAAATTATTAGTGAGCAATTTAAAATGTAATATGATGCATTAGTATATTTACTAATAAAATCCGTAAAGACTAGTGTACAGCAAAATAACACAAAGAATAACACAAAAGCAAAAAAATATAGAACAAGAAGCTAAAACCACCCAGAATAGATATTTTATTTGGGATTACCTATTGACTTCCCTGTATTGCTCACAGATTCAGCAGATCTATCCCTGTGCATTTCCTACCTGCCTGCAAGCCACAGGGTGTCACTACTCTTGTTGTGGTTCAATCATTTTTGGGACCCTTTTCCATAATTTTAAATAAAATAAGTCCATAAGTAACAATTATACAATAATACAAAGCAAAACTTCACTCTCTCAATTAACGTGGACTATTTTTAATCCTCATGCTGCTAGCATTAGTAGATAGATAGGAAATTATATCATATTTACTTGTTTTGAACTTTTTTTTACATTTCTTAAATGACTTCCTAATTTCCAGGCCTAGGCAAATGGTGTCATACATCCCAGGTGCCTGCAGGAGGGGAGGAGGCATTTTTTTTCAGCTAAGCACACCCTCCTTATTTTTAATCCTTATGTTGCTAGCATTAGTAAATGGCTAAGAAGGTACAGTTGCAATAAAAAGTATGTGAACCCTTTTGGAATGATATGGATTTCTGCACATATTGGTCATACAATGTGATCTGATCTTCATCTAAGTCACAACAATAGACAATCACAGTCTGCTTAAACTAATAACGCACAAAGAATTAAATGTTACCATGTTTTTATTGAACACACCATGTAAACATTCACAGTGCAGGTGGAAAAAGTATGTGAACCCCTAGACTAATGAGATCTCCAAGAGCTAATTGGAGTGAAGTGTCAGCCAACTGGAGTCTAGGGATGAGCCGAACACCCCCCTGTTCGGTTCGCACCAGAACATGCGAACAGGAAAAAAGTTTGTTCGAACACGCGAACATCGTTAAAGTCTATGGGACACGAACATGAATAATCAAAAGTGCTAATTTTAAAGGCTTATATGCAAGTTATTGTCATAAAAAGTTTTTGGGGACCTGGGTCTTGCCCCAGGGGACATGGATCAATGCAAAAAAAAACTTTTAAAAACGGCCGTTTTTTCGGGAGCAGTGATTTTAATAATGCTTAAAGTGAAACAATAAAAGTGTAATATCCCTTTAACTTTCGTACCTGGGGGGTGTCTATAGTATGCCTGTAAAGGGGCGCATGTTTCCCGTGTTTAGAACAGTCTGACAGCAAAATGACATTTCAAAGGAAAAAATGTCATTTAAAACTACTTGCAGCTATTAATGCATTGCCGGTCCGACAATACACATAGAAGTTCATTGATAAAAAATGGCTTGGGAATTCCCCACAGGGGAACCCCGAACCAAAATTTAAAAAAAAATGACGTGGGGGGGTCCCCCTAAATTCCATACCAGGCCCTTCAGGTCTGGTATGGATATTAAGGGGAACCCCGGCCAAAATTAAAAAAAAAAAATGATTTGGGGGTCCCCCTAAATTCCATACCAGGCCCTTCAGGTCTGGTGTGGATATTAAGGGGAACCCCGCGCCAAAATTAAAAAAAAAAAGGCGTGGGGTCCCCCCAAAAATCCATACCAGACCCTTATCAGAGCACGCAACCTGGCAGGCCGCAGGAAAAGAGGGGGGACGAGAGAGCGCCCCCCCTCCTGAACCATACCAGGCCACATGCCCTCAACATTGGGAAGGTGCTTTGGGGTAGCCCCCCAAAACACCTTGTCCCCATGTTGATGAGGACAAGGGCCTCATCCCCACAACCCTGGCTGGTGGTTGTGGGGGTCTGCGGGAGGGGGGCTTATCGGAATCTGGAAGCCCCCTTTAACAAGGGGACCCCCAGATGCCGGCCCTCCCCCTGTGTGAAATGGTAAGGGCCTACCATTTCACTAAAAAAGTGTCAAAAATGTTAAAAATGACAAGAGACAGTTTTTGACAATTCCTTTATTTAAATGCTTCTTATTTCTTCTTTCTTATATCTTCCTTCATCTTCTTCTTCTGGTTCTTCTGGCTCTTCTGGTTCTTCCTCCGGTGTTCTCGTCCAGCATCTCCTCCGCGGGGTCTTCTTCCCTTCTTCTCCTCGGGCCGCTCCGCACCCATGGCATGGGGGGAGGCTCCCGCTCTTCTCTTCATCTTCTTCTCTTCTTCATCTTCTTCTCTTCTTCATCTTTTTCTCCGGTCCGCTCCGCACCCATGCTGGCATGGAGGGAGGCTCCTGCTGTATGCTGCTTCTCCTCTTCTGACGGTTCTTAAATAACGGGGGGTGGGGCCACCCGGTGACCCCGCCCCCTCTGACGCACGGGGACATGACGGAACTTCCCTGTGGCATTCTCCGTGACGCCACAGGGAAGTCCCATCAAGTCACTGTGCGTCAGAGGGGGTGGGGTCACCGGGTGGCCCCGCCCCTGTTATTTAAGAACCATCAGACGAGGAGGAGCGTCACACAGCGGGAGCTTTCCTCCATGCCAGCACGGGTGCGGAGCGGCCCAGAGAAGAAGATGAAGAAGAGAAGAAGAGAAGTAGATGAAGAAGAGAAGAAGATGAAGAATAGAAGAAGATGAAGAGAAGAGCGGGAGCCTCCCCCCATGCCATGGGTGCGGAGCGGCCCGAGGAGAAGAAGATAGAAGACGCCGCAGAGGAGATGCTGGACGAGAACACCAGAAGAAGAAGATGAAGGAAGATAGAAGAAAGAAGAAAGAAGAAGCATTTAAATAAAGGAATTGTCAAAAACTGTCATTTTTAACATTTTTGACACTTTTTTAGTGAAATGGTAGGGGTACCAATTCACACAGGGGGGAGGGCCGGGATCTGGGGGTCCCCTTGTTAAAGGGGGCTTCCAGATTCCGATAAGCCCCCCCGCCCATAGACCCCCACAACCACCGGCCAGGGTTGTGGGGATGAGGCCCTTGTCCTCATCAACATGGGGACAAGGTGTTTTGGGGGACTACCCCAAAGCACCCTCCCAATGTTGAGGGCATGTGGCCTGGTATGGTTCAGGAGGGGGGGCGCTCTCTCGTACCCCCCTCTTTTCCTGTGGCCTGCAAGGTTGCGTGCTCGGATAAGGGTCTGGTATGGATTTTTGGGGGGACCCCACACCATTTTTTTTTTTATTTTGGCGCGGGGTTCCCCTTAATATCCATGCCAGGCCTGAAGGGCCTGGTATGGAATTTAGTGGGACCCCCCACGTCATTTTTTTTTTTAAATTTTGGTCGGGGTTCCCCTTAATATCCATACCAGACCTGAAGGACCTGTTCTAAACACGGGAAACATGCGCCCCTTTACAGGCATACTATAGACACTCCCCAGCTACAAAATTTAAAGGGATATTTCACTTTTATTGTTTCACTTTAAGCATTATTAAAATCACTGCTCCCGAAAAAACGGCCGTTTTTAAAACTTTTTTTTGCATTGATCCATGTCCCCTGGGGCAGGACCCAGGTCCCCAAACACTTTTTATGACAATAACTTGCATATAAGCCTTTAAAATTAGCACTTTTGATTTCTCCCATAGACTTTTAAAGGGTGTTCCGCGGCATTCGAATTTGCCGCGAACACCCCAAATTGTTCGCTGTTCGGTGAACTTGCGAACAGTGGATGTTCGAGTCGAACATGAGTTCGACTTGAACTTGAAGCTCATCCCTACTGGAGTCCAATCAATGAGATGAGATTGGAGGTGGTGGTTACAGCTGCCCTGCCCTATAAAAAACACACACCAGTTCTGGGTTTGCTTTTCACAAGAAGCATTGCCTGATGTGAATGATGCCTCGCACAAAAGAGCTCTCAGAAGACCTATGATTAAGAATTGTTGACTTGCATAAAGCTGGAAAGGGTTATAAAAGTATCTCCAAAAGCCTTGCTGTTCATCAGTCCATGGTAAGACAAACTGTCTATGAATTTAGAGAGTTCAGCACTGCTGCTACTCTCCCTAGGAGTAGGCATCCTGTAAAGATGACTGCAAGAGCACAGCGCAGACTGCTCAATGAGGTGAAGAAGAATCCTAGAGTGTCAGCTAAAGACTTACAAAAGTCTCTGCCATATGCTAACATCCCTGTTAGCGAATCTATGATGTAAAACACTAAACAAGAATGGATTTCATGGGAGGATACCACAGAGGAAGCCACTGCTGTCCAAAAAAAAACATTGCTGCACGTTTACAGCTTGCACAAGAGCACCTGGATGTTCCACAGCAGTACTGGCAAAATATTCTGTGGACAGATGAAACCAAAGTTGAGTTGTTTGGAAGAAACACACAACACTATGTGTGGAGAAAAAGAGGCATGGCACACCAACATCAAAACCTCATCCCAACTGTGAAGTATGGTGGTGGGGGCATCATGGTTTGGGGCTGCTTTGCTGCATCAGGGCCTGGACGGATTGCTATCATCCAAGGAAAAATGAATTCCCAAGTTTATCAAGACATTTTGCAGGAGAACTTAAGGCCATCTGTCCACCAGCTGAAGCTCAACAGAAGATAGGTGTTGCAACAGGACAACGACCCAAAGCATAGAAGTAAATCAACAACAGAATGGCTTAAACAGAAGAAGATACGCATTCTGGAGTGGCCCAGTCAGAGTCCTGACCTCAACCCGATTGAGATGCTGTGGCATGACCTCAAGAAAGCGATTCACACCAGACATCCCAAGAATATTGCTGAACTGTTCTGCAAAGAGGAATGGTCAAGAATTACTCCTGACCGTTGTGCACGTCTGATCTGCAACTACAGGAAACGTTTGGTTGCAGTTATTGCTGCCAAAGGAGGTTCAACCAGTTATTAAATCCAAGGGTTCACATACTTTTTCCACCTGCACTGTGAATGTTTACATGGTGTGTTCAATAAAAACATGGTAACATTTAATTCTTTGTGTGTTATTAGTTTAAGCAGACTGTGATTGTCTATTGCTGTGACTTAGATGAAGATCAGATCACATTTTATGACCAATTTGTGCAGAAATCCATATCATTCCAAAAGGGTTCACATACTTTTTATTGCAACTGTATATTATATTTACTTATTTTAAACTTCTTTCATTTACATTTCTTCATTTGCTTACTGGTTTCTTACCTAGACCAAAATGATGTCATGCATCCCAGGAGTCTTCATGGGCATTTTTTTTTTTTTTCATCTGGATGAGGGGAGGAGGGGCTTTCGCAGCTAAGCACAAACTCCTGCCTCCATTCCTGAGCTAAGGGCAGATGGATTGCAGGAAGTAAATGCTACATGAATCATCTGTCCTTCTTTAAAGTGGTTGTAAATCCTTTACAACCACTTTAACCTACAGGTAAGCCTAGATTAAGTCTTACCTGTAGGTGCTTGAAATATCTCCCAGACCTGTACGGTCTAGGAGATATTTGCAAATCGACATAGGGCGATTTCTTCTGCGCATGCACCGGAGTTAGAAAGGGCACGCTGTGCCATTTCTAGCTCGGGTCATGCCGTTAAAGGCAGCTGCTGAACGCATGCGCGGGAGTAATGTCACGCAACGTCACGTGACCTCGGTCAGTCACAGAACCGGAGTTCGCAGCCCCGGAAGGAAGAGGGGTGAAGAATGGACGCTCGCTACTAGCGAGGAAAACGGGGACATTGCGGGCTTCAGCAGTTAAGTGTCACATAATGGGCTACTATGCAATGCATTATGGGCTACTATGCTATGCAATGCATAGTAGCCCATTATGCTTTACTTTTGCAGGGAAACAAAGAGGAAGTAACACCCATCAGGGTTTACTTCCTCTTTAAGATGGCCACGACCAGAAATGCTAAGATTATAGGTGTTTTTCAAAGTGATTTCTCTGCAAAATAAAGCATGGAGGACATGGAAGGATGGGTGAGTTTGCTCTGAATGTTAAAAATGAATGAAATAGCATTTTTTGTTTGTGGTGCTCAGATGCAGTGTAGGTCCACTTTAATTCCTGAAATATTGCTATACTCCTATTCTAGTACTATGAGACACATGGTTATGTACACCTAAATCCCAGGTTTTTATCTTTGGTTCAAATTTCTATGTAAAGTAAACTTTTTATCCATAGCATTTCAAAAAGTGAAAAGACCAATATTTAAAGCAGCATTAAATCTACGCTGAAACATAAAGAAATCAAATTAATATTGGCAAGTTGCCAAATTAGAGAAAAAGCAATGTGTAAAGTGCAGGGACCCATAATTACCAATCACAGTTGACTTTTTGAACAACCTGGTTGGTCTGGGTTGTTGCCCTAATCCATTGCCTTTGTCCAATGAACGGTTTTAACTAATAAGCTAATTTGGGTTAACCAATTGTGAAGTGATTGTTATAAAGCTCCCCCAAGGGCTTCCTGTGTCAGAACCCTTCCCTAGACTGACTCAAGAATCAAGATTGCAGACGTCGTAACTGCTGTGCTGGCTAGTGTTCATTCAAATGTTAATATTAAAGTGTACCTGAACCCAAAATTAAAATTTGAATATATTGCAGCTTACCAGACCATAGTTGAGGTGGTTGCATTTGTTTTTCTTTTTTTTTTTGCCCTTATTTCACCTAGTGATTCTGCCAGTAGCACACCTGTCTTAGGATGACAATGCTCACAGAACAGGACTACAGGGCATTGCCACTCTGCTACTGTAACATAGAGAAGCATTTTTCTGTAGTCCTTATAGACATGTGAGAACAATTTAACCTTTATTGCATAATATCCACTTACATTAAAACTTGAAACAGTGCGCTTTAAAAGATAATCCGACGGGGCAGCAGCTCCCTTAAGCTCTTGTATGTTCTACAAACACAGTACCCTGTCACCCAACTCCTCCCACGCGTATGGTCACAATCACGTAACTGCCTGAGGAAGTCACGTGATTGTAACAATACGTGTGGGAGGAAGTCACGTGATCTTGACGATACGCGCGGGAGGAGTTGGGTGACAGAGTACTGTGTTTGTGGAACATATAAGAGCATACAGGAGCTGCTTCCCCGAAGCGCAGTTTCAAGTTTTCATGTAAGTGGATATTATGCAATAAATGTGAAACCTTTATATACTACACAATGGGAGTGTATCATTTATACTGAGGGGACATGGAGGAAAGGAAGTCCAGACAAAGCCAGCTCAGTGAGGAGAGTGGAAGGAGATTGAACAGCTGAGGAGCCTCGAATTATCCCCAGCAGGGGAAGGCGATTTTAGACCTGGAAGGAGGTCTAAACTGGAGGCGAGCGCAGTGGTGAAACGTGGTGGGAGTCACTGCATAATTGTATTGTAAGGGTGGAAGTGGAAAAACTGCGGGATATGAGAAGCACATTTAAAGGAAAAATATTTGAAAGAAGAAAAGCACTACTAATTGAACTATAGTCATCTGGGACTGTTTTATTTTAGTTTATTGTCACTGAATAATGAAAGCAGATTGTAAACTCTAATGAGCAGGGCCCTCTGATTCCTCCTGTATTGAATGGTATTGTAACTGTACTGTCTGCCCTCATGTTGTAAAGCGTTGGCGCTATATAAATCCTGTATAATAATAATGTCTGTTTTTTTGGTCCTTTTGTGCATTGGCAGCCTATTCATAATGAATGGGCTGCTTTAACACAATGCATGTTAATGCCTGAAAAAGGGACTAAATAAGAGAAGCTTATTGTTAGGGTTTACATATGCTATAGTATAAAAAATAAGTGCAATCTTTTCAGTGATTACTGATGTTTTAAGCCTAAGTTTATTCAAAAATCTTTTTTAAATAATTAGCACAATGGACGTTACATACAGTCAATGCTATGGGGGGCTTTACTATAACTGGAGCACGCAGAATCTGGCGCAACGGCATAGAAATCAATCTGTTTCTAGGTTTTATTGTCAAAGCTTAAAGCTGTATTAAACCAAAAACATATTATATTGCAGCTTGCAAATCATTCGTTTTCTTTTTTGTTTTTTTCCCCTCTGTTTTCCCCTGGCGATCTGGTCAGCAGCACACCTCTTGTATTAGTGAAACACAACTCTAGAAGAATAAGCACAGGAGGCACAGCAGCATTGTCAGTTAGGGGAGTGTTGAATGTAAAAATGTTTTAGCAGATTTATATGCACTAACAATTTAAAGCCAAACTCCAGGATTGCATGAATAAATAATAGCTGATAATTTTACCCTTGCCAGTGTTAAATGGTTTGTCTCATCTATGTAAACTGATACATTCTGCTGGAGAGCTTGAGCTCTTACTGGCTGGATCACCAGATGAAAATAGAAGGAACTAAGCTTTAAAAAAGTAAACTAATATAGCTGCCACATCCAAGAATTGGTAGGTAGGCTGCAATATAATAAATGTTTGCTTTTGGGTTTAGTACTGCTTTAATTGAACAAGCTTAAAGGGGTTGTAAACCCTCGTGTTTTTTTACCTTAATGCATCCTTTTCATTAGGGTGAAAAAACTTCTGACACTGACCAGCCCCTCCCCCCCCCCCCCCCCGTTTTACTCACCTGAGCCTGTTTGTTTCCACGGCGAGGACACACCCTACCTCTCTGCCCGTTGTCTCGGCTCTTGATTGGATAGATTGATAGCAGCGTAGCCATTGGCTCCCACTACTATCAATCAAATCCAATGACGGGGGGGCGGGGCCGAGTCTGGCATTCTGTGTCTATGGATGCAAAAGCTGGACTCGGGAGCACACCCGCACGTGGACCCCCAAGGAGAGCGCTTCTCCTAGGTGGTTTCCCAATACGGGGAGCAGCCAGCAGCGCCGTTGAGGGACCCCAGAAGACAAGGATCGGGGGCCACTCTGTGCAAAACGAACTGCACAGTAGAGGTGAGTATGATATGTTTGTCATTTTAAAAAAAAAAAAATGAGGGTTTAGTAACCCTATCAGTTTGAAGCTGATTGGTTACTACGCACAACTACAACAGATTCTGTGTGCTCCAGTTTTTGTAAATCCCCACCACGTGTCCCATGTGCTGCTGGCTGGTGCTTTAGTGGTTGTGCATACCCCTATGCATGTCACCACCTTTCAGAGTATATGTTTGTTTTATTTTTAATTTTCAAAGTATTGGTTTTATATACATACTTTGTACTTATAGAGATACACCTTGACCATGAAAGAGATGCATCATATGCCAGATACAGATATTACCCATGTCCAAAACTGCATATTTACCAAAAATAAATAGGCTATTAAGAGGGTGCTGAATAAGACATTTCCCACCACTCTCCAAATTAGAAATGAAACGAACATACACTCTAAACGGTGGTGACATGCATAGGGGTATGCATGTTAGACCCATTATGCTTTAATACAATTGCTATTGGGGGAAACGTGATCGGGGTGATCGGAAGATGCATTATTTCAACATTAATCTCTAGGCAGCAGCACAAGGGACACATCACATTGACTGTAAATAATGTCCCTTGTGCTGATTTCTTTTAAAAACTTCTTGACTAAACTTTGGTTTTTAACTATGTCAAAGGTTCAGTCCAACCAAGCCTGGCGTTTTAATTTGTTTGCAAGTCGATTCACCCATCCCTTTTTTAGGGCATCAACTTCAACCCATTTTAACCTATTTTATTAAAATATGGCCCCGTTGTCATTGCTGAATTACTTTATTTTGTTAGGTAAAAATTCTAATAGTGATGCTGCCATCCTTGGAGAGAGTAGTACAATCTTCATCTACACATAATGATTATGCTACATGCCAGAATTGAAAAATTTTGTCTTATGTTCTTATTATAAGCTAAGCATGTTATGAAAGTAGTTTTGTAATTAGGATTTTTTTTACGTGAAGTAAATTACAGGTTTGAACGCATCTACATACTTTAAACTTGAAAAACCTGCAGTCATTATCTTAAGTACAGAAACTTCAAAGGGGTATTTCTGATCCATGATGACTCCACATAAAATGACACATGTATGCAGCAAAGGTTTGTGCATATGCAAACCATGGCATACTATTATACTGTATGTGTGCTTTACAAAGTACGTGCTATAACATTTTAAACAGGCACCAAATAGCGAGGGATTGATACAAAACTGCTTTTTTTTTTTTTTTTCTTTTCCCATGAAAACCTTCATTACGGTAGCGCATTTTCACTGTGCGGTGCTATGCCTCATGTGTCTGCAGTGTATGCTAGCTGGAGTTACTGCTCTGTGAAGGCTTCGCTTGCTACTAATAAGCTGACTCTAATCACAAGCAATTGTTGGGCGCTCAGACTGTAATAAGGACATGCCTAACGTAAGTACACATGTTCAAGGGAAAGGCAGCATGAAGAAAATGCTGCGTCTCCCATTCAGCTATCTCCTGACATCGGAAGCCACCAATGAAAGGTAATATGCGTTCTTATTCCACCTTTCTTATTGATAATGCTATGCTAAAAACTGGTGATTCATCTTGAGGAATTGCGTCAATTTTCTACAGCTAATCGCTGCTTTTGTGTGAATTAATGAGCTAAAAGCATAGTAGTAAGCCTGATTCTGATCATGTGGCTTCTTCTGGCTGTCAACAGAATAGAGAGCTCATAAACGCTTCACAAACCAAAGGAACTGGCGTGTGCCGGCTGTATTGAGAGCAGTCAGGTTCTGCTTGTCATGCGACACCCCTTGTCATATTGTAATTGTGACAGACTGCCTGCAAAGCCTACCCCCAGTCTGATACAGAGCCACATGAAAATTATGTAATAGTCTATATCTGATGCACTGTACATATACACTCTACATATATTTAGATACTGCTAAGTAATTTCATTAAAATGTTTGTTGCATTTCCAGAACACCACTATGGCCATACCATACACGGTTCAGCAGGAAACGTCCGAGATTCGAACTGCGTATGGAGAGGCTGAATGTACCAAGTTGATCGGTCGGTCAACTTGGGTACAACCAGCATGGTGGGTTTTACATGCAATTATCGATAGCGGCTGCTATAGGGCAGAAAGGAAAGAAATTTGCTCTGTGTATGGCCAGCCTATCTCTATCTTGGATATATGTATTTTCTTTGTTCAAATATTAGTCTTGGTAACTTCTAGCAGATCAGCATCTCTTGGTACTGTTTATTTGTAGCTTATATACTACATTATTTAGGAGAAAGTTAAAGCGTTACCCCAACACTTCATATTCCTGATATGTGCCTGCTGTACCATGTACTTGTATGTGAAAGTATCTTGTTCTCTTTGTATTGCTGCCTTTATGTGAAATCCCTGGTGTTCCTGCCAGTCCCTCTGCTTTCCTATTAAAAACTGAACACAGTAAGCAGGAGAGCACACCATGGTCAGTTCTCTAGCTGTGCTGGGAACTCGGTGCTCTCGCTTCCAATGATTAGATTTGTCCTGATAAGCCCCTGCTGCACAGCTATTCACCGAGAAGCTCAATGTGCTGCTGCTTCTCCTCCCCCCCAGATCTTATGCAGCTGAGAACAGAGGGAATGTGATCACTTATGAAAAAGAGAAAAAAGATATTTATAATGTTTATTTTATTTTTTTATATCTATACATAGTGTTTTGCCTTTCATTTCTATTTTAAACTGAATGGGTTGTTTTACAAGGTGAACGTTTACAATCACTTTAATCAGAGATCTCTTCTTACATTCTAAGCAGAGGTTTAAACTAATATAGAATTACTAGAGCAAAACATTAACAAAGACAAGACCTTAGGAAGCAACCCCATAAATAAAATATGAATAAATGGTTTGCTGTTCCTTTAAATGTAACTCACATCCAACAACCATAATAGGATTCACTTCTCAAGTGCTCCTATAGCCAACAATGTTACCTTGCTGCATAAATCACAATCTTATGAAATAAAATAAATACAAACAATAGCAGTGAAATAATGTGATGAATCTCAGTGATTTTAAACAGAAATCACATGATATTGTGACGCAAGACGTCGGGCGGGGCCGGTGACGTCACTACTGGTCATGCACAAACCAGTGTTTGGTGAGAGACTCCGTGTTTTTTGGATGGCATCTGTTTTGTGTTAGTTTATTAATGTAAGGACATGCTGCGCAATACACAGGCTTTAATGTTTACACAGGGTGCGCTATGGGTATCTTCAATTTGCTTTCATGTATACAATACTGCTTCATTTTTTGTTGTAGAAAAATAAAATACATTTTTTCTATACTGCCTGCTTGCTAGCCTTGATTCCATGCCTCGTACAAAGTCCCAAACTCTCCTCTTTTGACTTAAATAAGAATGGAGGTGCACATCACTATGCTTCTCATTTAAAGTCCCAAAACCTTTCCTTTTTTATGTATACTAGGGATGGAAGCGTGGGTCAGGCTACCATTCAGTCTGTAATCATTCATGTATTACGGTTATGCATGTTATGGTATTTTTGATTTGTTTATTACTTAGGTTTCAGCCAGACCATTTTTATATTTTTACTCTTTAACATTGTTTTCTTGGTCCGGGTTGTCTTGGACTGTGTTACCTGGAGTTCTTGCTAGGACCCATGTGCTGTCCATCCTCGGGAGCTGCGATGCCGTTCTGGTGTCCCTCCCCTTCCCCTCTTCCTCTTGCCTTGGCTGGGGGTGGGGGTTCGGGCGGGAATCTCTGTTACGCATCAGCGCCACGCCGCCGCTCCGTGCGCGTGACATACTGCAGAGCGTCGCATTGCCGGCGCGTGCATTGCCATCTTCATGGCTGACACTTGGGAGGTGCTGTCCAAACCATGCTGGGTGGCATTGGACGCTTTGGCGAAGGCGCCCTGCCTTCACCGTCATACCAGCGTGACGCTGGGTGGGACACAGGTCAAATGGGAATACTTAACAGGCTTACATGGCGGCACTGCCCTGTGTAGCTCACTGCACACACATGTACTTTTGGCTCTGGATCACAGCATCATATATTTCACTTTTTGTGAGTTTTTGTAATCACATTTATGTTTTTTAATTCACTATGTTGGAATGTTTCACATTTCATTTTCATGTGGGGTTGCTCACCACATCACAATACCACATACTTCCCAGCTATGTGTTCAATATTCATGGACACAGCTCTGGGTCTAACTCACTCTCTATATCTTGTTGATTTATCTCAAATGGTAATGGGCATATGATATCTATATTTAATTATATTTATTATTGTATATTAGTTTACACAATTCATTTATATCCACAGAATGTGGAGCCCATCCTTTACCAATTGGCCTTTTCCTTGGCGATTATACGAGTGCTCCCTACTTTCTCCATTTGTCTTGATCCTCAGCTCCCGTGGTGGACATTCTCTATGGTCCTTAGCCTCTGGTCGCACACACCCAACCAACATGAGTATCCAAGCGACACTATTTTTGTCCTTTGCATCTATTATTTTTCCCTTTGGGTACACTATTAGATTATAGGTAAATCCATATTTATGTTTTATTATAGACCCTTGAAGCATCCGCCCCTGAAGAGTGGGTATTGTCCCACGAAACGCATCAGACTTACACAGATGCTTTACATTTATACTGATGATTCCATATGGTTTTAATATATTTTAGACAACTATACATCATCCTGATTCTCAATGTGGAGGATATTTTTCATTATTGTACTGTGCAATGTGCCATGATATTCTTCGATATGTATTAATGATTACCAGCATGGGTTTGCTATAACCCGCTTCTTCATGCTTTCATGTATGCAATACTGCTACTTTTTTTGTTGTAGAAAAATAAAATAAAAATGTTTTTCCATACTGCCTCCTTGCTAGCATTGATTCCATGCCTCATACAAAGTCCCAAACTCTCCTCTTTTGACATAAATAGGGATGGAGGTGCATATCACTATGCAACTCATTTAAAGTCCCAAAACCTTTCCTTTTTTATGAATATCTTCTCATTCCTTTTGAGACACAACTACATCAGAGAGCGTATCACATGTTAAATTAACAAGCATATTCTATCTTACTTTCAGTCTTTCTGCTGACTGCATTTATATATTTTTTTAAATCCCACTATAAAGTAGCTTTAAAGGAGAAGTATGGGCAAAGCTATTGGCTCTAGTTCTCCTGTAGGTCACAGGAGTGCAGTTTTTTCTGCACTCCTGTGACTCGTTTTCAGCCAACAACAGGATAAAGCCCGCTGTTGGCTGACGTCACGCAGCTGATTTAGGCTGGTGTAAGATCCTGACTTTACAGTCAGGATACATCCAGATGCCTGGATCAGCCTCTCAGCATGCTGCTGAGAGCCTGAGCCAACCG
This sequence comes from Aquarana catesbeiana, assembly GCF_042186555.1. Taxonomy (NCBI): domain Eukaryota; kingdom Metazoa; phylum Chordata; class Amphibia; order Anura; family Ranidae; genus Aquarana; species Aquarana catesbeiana. The sequence continues at coordinate 662,586,216 of NC_133324.1, forward strand.
CTCAGGCAGAGCAGAGAGATGCTCACTGACAGTCAGTGAAGACTGAGAACTCAGCAATCAGTGTGTTTGGTCGCTCAGTTCTCAGTCTTAGAAGCAGTAGGGGACAAATGCTGCATCAGATCAATGCTGCATTCACCTGGGTGAGTATAACTTTTTTTTTTTATTAAAACTTGAACTTCTCTGTTAAGGTGCACCCACTAATAACAAACCAACTGTGTATTGCCTGTCATTCTGATGTTATTGTATTATCTATAGTAGGAGTCTCTAAACGTTTTAAACAAAGGGCCAGTTTACTGTCCTTCAGAATTTAGGGGGGCCGGAAGTTGGCATTAGTAGGAGGAATAGTACCCCATTGTTGGTGTCAGTGGGAGATATAGTACCTCATCATTTGTGTCAGTGTGAAGAATAGCACCCAATCATTGGTATCTTTACGAAGAATAGCAACCTATCATTGGAGTCAGTAGGAAGAATGGTGCCCCATAGTTGGTGTCAGTGGGAGGAATAATGTCTCATATCAGTGAGAAGTATAGTGCCCCAAGGGCCAGATATGGCAAGCAAAGGGCCGCATGTGTCCCCTAGGCCACAGTTTGAATGGCCACTGATCTATAGTAATGATTCAAAAAAGTTTTTTGGTTTTTCTTTTGTCATATGTGCTGAAATTAGTTTTCTTTGCCTAACCTGCTTTTAACCCAGCAAAAATTAAAACAATTTGCTTCAACAAAAATGACCTTCACAGGCCAAGTCCACCTCACAATTAGGAACCAGCGTTCCATGGGGTTCTTACAACTGCAGCACATAACTTTGGGAGCATCTATCAGGAAACAAAAACTACAGTTTATTGGAAAATTTTGACCAACCCAAAATAGTTCTTTCTGTACAGAATGTTTATGTATCTTTCTGCTATAAATTGTTCTTGCGTGTCTTTGTATGATCATATCTTAACTTTCAAATGGAGTGTTTTCAGACTGAAGAGTTTCTTTAAAGGCATAGCTGTCTGATCTCTAAGTGAATCAAAAAGCCAATTCCCTGCAAGAGAAGAGTTCTCATGCTCACCTTTCCGGCAGTTCATGATTCCCACCTCCTCTCTGTTCTAGCGCTGCGGCCTCCTTCAGTCTTTTCTGCATCACTACTGGAGTCAGCAGTGATGTAAGGGTTAGTAGAAGGTAAAAGGGTACAGCTAATATAGGCATCCAACACTTCTGGGAATGTTGAATGCTGAGGTGAACAATGGAGGCTGCAGGGTTTGAAAGGAGGTGAAACAGGCCACCAGTATGCTAGCTCTTCTCTTGAAATCAATGAAATTAGCAGTGATGATGTGCAATTACCTGTAGCAACCAGATTTCAATATATTAAAGACAAATACGAGAAAGAGAAAGATTAATATTATTATTATTAAAAATCTTAAGTTGTGTAAGCTCACAAAATTTTTCTATTATATTTTTATAAAGTATTGAGAAAATGTCAGAATTTATTTACAGTATGATAATGACAGGCAGAGAATCATTTCATTGGGGTGCAGATCCTTTTTAATTTTAGTGTTGTTTTTGAAAGCTTTACAAAATGTTTAAAGCATTTATCTTAAAACTAGCATCCTCTTTACTTGTTAAAAAAACATTATCTTTGCATCTTTCATCTTGACTGCTAAAAAGTCAAAAGTGGAGAGTTATATGTATAAGAGTCTGAAGATCATCAGGCCCACATATATGCAGAATACTGCTTTCAAAATGACTGCGTTTTGTCTCAGTTAAAGAGGAACTACAGCCTTTTCCCTCCAACCCCCACCATTATAATGCTTGGACAGATGAAGCAAAGTGAAACTAGACAGCTGGAGACTTTGCTGTCAGCACATTTTTTTAAAGTGGAACTTAAAGTGATACTAAAGTCTCTTTTTTTTTTTTGTTAAAAATAACAAACATGTCATACTTGCCTGCTCTGTGCAGTTGGTTTTGCATAGAGAAGCCCAGATCCTCCTCTTCTCAGGTCCCTCACTGGCGCTCCTGGCCCCTCCCTCCTGTTGAGTGCCCCCAGAGCAAGCAGATTGCTAGGGGAGCACCCGAGCCAAGCCGCAACTCCTTGTGTCCATCCAGACATGGAGCCACAGTCCGGCCCTGCCCCCCTCTCCTCATTGGCTCACTGACTTTGATTGACAGCAGAGGGAGCCAATGCTGCCATCTCAGCCAATGAGGAGGGAGAATCCCTGCACAGCCGAGTTTCTCTTGCAACATCGCTGGATTGAAAGGGGGCTAAGGTAGGTATTAGGGGGGCTGCTGCACACAGAAGGCTTTTTATCTTAATGTAAAGAATGCATTAACCACTTGCCGCCTGCCCACCGTCAAATGACGGAGGACCAGTGCAGCTCTCGTTCTGGGCGGACATCATATGACGTTGGCCCATTTAAACGCCATGCACGCGATCGGGTGCATGCAGCCCGGCACTGTCATGGCGACTTTTCCCCCGAGACACACAGCTCGTCACTAACAGGGGTGAACAGCCATTGGGCATGGCTGTTTACCACGTGATCGGCGTGATCCAGTCACAGCTGATCACAGATGGTACTTCCCCCTCCCCTTCGGGAGCGCACTGTGCGAGGATGTCAGTGGAGGCGTGTTCCCAGGAACACAGCTCATCACCAACAATGGTAAACAGCCAATGACCGGCAGCTGTTTACCACGTGATCGGCCGTGATCCATTCACAGCCGATCACAAATGTAAACACAAACCAGTAACTGGTTGTTACTGCCTCGTCTCTTTTCACACACCGTTTCCAGTGAGCTAGCGATCTGTGCGTTGTTAGTGTACTGCACCAAGCACCACGCACCACGCAAGAGAACCTGTCACATCTTCCCTACCCCCCTCCATTGCACCTGTCACCCAACAGTCACCACATCAGTGCCCATCATTGGCCATAAAGTGCACCTGTCACCCATCAGTGCCCATAAAGTGCACCTGTCACCAAACAGTACCCATAAACTGCACCTGTCACATAGTTACATAGTTAGTCAGGTTGAAAAAAGACAAGTCCATCTAGTTCAACCATAAAAAAATAAAATAAAAAATAAAATAAAAACTTAAAATCCCATATACCCAATCCTATACCCACAGTTGATCCAGAGGAAGGCGAAAAACCCCCCAGAAAAGCATGATCCAATTTGCTACAGCAGCGAATAAAATTCCTTCCTGATCCCAGAGAGGCAATCATATTTTCCCTGGATCAACTTTACCTATAAATGTCACCATCAGAGACTGCCATCAATGACCATCAGTGGTGCACCTGTCACCTATCAGTGACCATCACCTGTCACCCATCAGTCACCCGTTAGTGACCGTCATCAGTCACCCATCAGTGACCATCACCTGTCACCTATCGGTCCCATAAAGTGCACCGGTCACCATTAGAGACTGCCATCAGTGACTGTCAGCGGTGCACCTGTCACCCATTAGTGACCATCGCCTGTCATCTGTCACCCATCAGTGACCATCACCTGTCACCCATCAGTGACTGTCACCTGTCACCCATCAGTGACCGTCACCTGCCACCCATCTGTCACCCGTCGCACAGCCCATCAGTGACCATCACCTGCCACCCATCTGTCACCCATTGCACAGCCCATCAGCAGCATGTCCCCAAAAGTTAATAGCAGTGAGGAGGCGTTCCAGATCCTCTCCATGACTGATGAGAGCAGTGGGGAGTTCTCATCAGATTCCAATGCCGATTCCGAATCCAATTCAGAATTTGAACCGATTGATAGCAGTGGATCGGCAAATGAACTGGAGGAAGAATGGGTCCATCCTAAAAGGGCACAGTACTCTGGAAACCAGGCAGCCGCCAGCAATAGGCCCCAGGATCAAATGCCCAGGCCCAGTACCAGCGATGCCGCCAGCGATAGACCCCAGGATCAAATGCCCAGGCCCAGCACCAGCGCTGCAAATGTATTAATTTGATTTGTATTGATTTGTAGTCCAGAGATGGTCCATTTCTGGATTATATGCTTTTGACCCATATATGGTTCTACATACTTTGCAAGACTGCTGTTTTTAAAGGAAAGGGAGGAACTTACCCCAGTATCCTGGACCTGTGGACTTGATCACAAGCTGATAAGTATCAATACATTTACCATTCTTGGGAAAGGACTATTACTTTCTGGAAAGGATTACATCTTTAATTTGCTATTTTATTTGGGGTGTGAGAGTGAGTCTTCATAGGGACTCTGATTGGTACAGTGAGAGGGAGGTCAAGGAGGACTGTGTTCTTATGGCTCCAGTGAGCCATACATCACTTTATTCGATACTTATATTCCTTACTATTCCACTTGTACACCTCCTCTTGACCACTGTTACCTAGCACTGCTCCCCCATTTCTTCACAGCTACCACAATCATCTACTTGTCCACAGTTTTTCCAATGCAGATCGGGAAAACTATTGATATCTTCACATAGCTTCCACTTTTGTCATTTATCCTTCCTTTTTGAAATCAAGGTTCAACCTTGATTTAACACTTGGGTCACTCTTCATAGGTTGTTTAGACCTGGGGATATCATACCAGCTGTACCACAGCATTTTTACAACTCCTGCAACTTGAGTGGAATTGTATCACCTGTCCAGAGATGGTCCTTTTGTTTTAAATAGCTTCTATGCTAATGTATGTATGATGTTTTTTAATGTCTTTTTCTTATTTTTGACACCAATAAATCTTTTTTGCTATGCATGTTTGTATGGTGAGTGAAGTTCCATAGATATGTGCTACCACAGGGTTGGTTGAGCTTTTACAGGTTTTTTTTTTTCAAGTTTGTCAATCAATCTCTATACCGTGTGCTCCCAATCCTCTCCTTTTCCTCATTTTTCATTTTGTCATTTTTACTCTAACGTTTTTGAGGGTATTCAGTCCCCATATGTTAGTATTGCTTCACCCTTTTTGACATATTAATTAGGTAGGCGGCACCTTGAGGGTCCGGCATATATTTTTAGTGTATCATAAGTCCCTGGTAACCTTTTCAGCCCGGCTAAGAAAAAAACAATATATTTCTAGCAAAAGAGCCAGATATGGAGTAAAATTTTATAAGCTGTGTGAAAGAGCCATGGTATATCTCTATGCATTCCGCATATATGAAGGAAGAGATTCTGAGCTCCAGTCTCCTGAGTCTCCGGTCTACATGGGCACATCTGGGAAAATTGTATGGGACCTGGCATACCCGCTGCTGAATAAAGGTTAGCACTATAACTCCAGCCTGCCCTTTTTCAAACACCTATACCTTGTAAAAACCCTGGCCTGCAGAACCTCCAGAAAGAATAGGAAGGGATTCCCACAATCTATAGTGAACCAAAAACTTTTTTTTTTTGAGGTGGAAGGATAGCAGGGATGTGTATATGATGTCCACCATCCATGATGACAAAACAGTTGAGCTTCACAGAAGACAAGGTCCCATTCAAAAGCCATGGGGGGAGGGTTGATTTCAATGACCAAATGCTTCGGCCCTATTTGGCAAGGTGGTCCCGTTTCTGGTACAAGAAAATAGCCATTCATTTGGCCATTTATAATGCATATATCATCTATACCAAATCCACAGAAAGCCCCCCCCCTCCTAAAATTAATGGAAAAATTGTCACGTCCCTCATCTATCAACAAAGACCCCCTCCCCCTAGAAAACTTCTAATGCTGTTAGCCGACTTCTTGAGCGTCACTTCCCGGACAATATTCCACCATCTGAAGCAGGCCAAAGACACCAAAAGAGGATTACGAAGAGATACCAGCTACCATTGTCCCCAGTGTCCCTCCCAACCCAGCCAATGCATTGGAGAACGCTTCGACTTTAACACACATCCCTAAAACATTAGCCCATATTTTTAACCATTTCCCCTATTTTCATCATCTGTGCTGACCATTTTCCATGCTTCCTCAAATAACCATGCCACTGCCTTCCATGTGAACTGACCCTGTCCTGTTTTTCGACTATGCCTCTGCCTACCGTCTGGGCTGCTTCCATGTGAACTTACCCTGGCCTGTTTTATCGACTACACTTCTGCTTACCGCTTGGACTGCTTTCATGTGAACTGATCGTGGCCGGTTTTATCAACTACGCTTCTGCTTACCGCTTGAACTGCTTGCACGTGAACTGACCCTGGCTTGTTTTATCGACTATGCTTCTGTCTACCGCTTGGACTGATCTGTTGCCCTGCTACTGTAGTACACAGGGGTCTCACATATGTGAGGGGCTCCAGAATTGTTTTTTCCGGAAGGAGAAAACAAATTTTTTAGTTTTCTCCGGGTTTCGTAATTTCCGGATTTGGGTCTGGAGTCCAGAGGCTTCAAAGAGATTTGGGTGGGAGAAGCCTCTGCCCCTGTGCCTCTGTGCCCAGGTCTTACCTGACTGAGGTCCTCAGCCTGCTGCTGACTTACTGCCATCATGCCTCTGCCTGCCGCATGAACTAACCACACCTCTGCCTGCTACCTGTACTATGTAAATAATTAGCTGTAGCAAGAGGCAATATGTTTATGAAGGGCTGGAGAGTGGTACAATAATGAGTGTCTGCAGGTAACAGTGTACCAGGACTGATATTATGGCTGTGCTGACCATGTATTTGCCTGGACAATTCCTGTGGACAAATGCTTTGGCTGTGCTAACAATATCCCTGTATTGACTAGAGACAATATTCCTGCCTGCTGCCTGGATAATTACTATTGTTGTCGCTAAGCACATCCCTGCCTGCTGTCTGGACCAATGCTCTCCTCTGTGGACACTACTAAAACCACAGGTAATACTTTTTTTTTTTTTACCCTTTCCTCAATAGAATATATTTTTGGAGTGGAATTCTTGGTATGTACATGCTATGTTTTAGAAATATAAAGGGCCTTAAAAAATGATGGGTTGTCAGGAAATGAGATGTGGATATGCTCCCGGAACGCTTGAAGGTGCTACTTAAATGTTGGGCCTCTGCATGTGGCCAGGCTGTTTAAAAGTCTCACACACGTGGTATCGCCATACTCAGGAGGAGTAGCAGAATGTATTTTGGGGTGTCATTTTTGCTATGTACATGCTATGTGTTAGAAATATTGTATAAATTGAAAACTTTGTGTAAAAAAAAAAAGCATTTTTTTAATTTTTCTTCATATTTTCAAAAAACTTGTGAAAAAAATGACATGTTCAAAAGACTCATGCCTCATAGAATATATGTTGGGGTGTATACTTTCCAAAATAGGGTAATTTTGTGGGCATTTCCATTGTCCTGGCGCTCCAGGGCCTTCAAAAGTGCAATAGGTTGTCAGGAAATTATATGTGTAATTTATGCTCCCAGAACGTCTGATGGTGCTAATTGGATGTTGGGCCTCTGAATGTGGCTAGGCTGTGTAAAAATCCCACACATGTGGTATCACCATACTCAGGAGGAGTAGGAGAATCTATTTTGGATGCAATTTTTGCTATGTACATGCTATGTGTTAGAAATATTGTATAAATGGACAACTTTGTGTAAAAAAAATGCGTTTTCATTTTCTTTCAACATTTTCCAAAAACTTGTAGAAAAAAATGACATGAAAAAAGACTCATTATGCCTCATAGATTATACATTGGGGTGTTTGCTTTCCAAAATGGGGTCATTTTGTTAACGTTTCTATTGTCCTGGTGCTCCAGGGCCTTCAAAAGTGTGATAGGTCATCATGAAATTATATGTGTAATTTATGCTCCTAGAACGCCTGAAGGTGGTACTTGGATGTTGGTCCTCCCTATGTGGCCACGCTGTATAAAAGTCTAACACATATGGTATCGCAATACTCAGGAGTAGCAGAATGTATTTTGGGGTGCAATTTTTGCTATGCACATGCTGTGTCTTATAAATATTGTATAAATGGACAACTTTGTGTAAAAAAAGATGCGTTTTCATTTTCTTTCAACATTTTCCTAAAAACTTGTGGAAAAAATGACAGGCTCAAAAGACTCATTGTGCCCCATAGATTATAAGTTGGGGTGTTTGCTTTCCAAAAATGGGTCATTTTGTGAGTGTTTCCATTGTCCTGGTGTTCCAGGGCTTTCAAAAGTGTGATAGATCGTCATGAAAATATATGTGTAATTTATCCTGCTAGAACGCATGGAGGTGCTACTTGGATGTTGGGCCTCTTTATGCAGCCAGGCTGTGAAAAGTCTCTCACATGGGGTGTCGCCATATTTAGGAGGAGTAGCAGAATGTGTTTTGGAGTGTAGTTGTAAGTATGGATAAGCTGTGTGAGAGAAATAACCTGTTAATATGACACTTTTGTAAAATATTTGTACTTCCCTGGCTTGTTAGTGTCTCCAGAAATGAGATAGGCCTTCAGTACATCAGGTGTGATAAATTTTCAATGATTGGCACCATAGCTTGTATACTCTATAACTTTCCCAAAGACCAAATAATATACACTGATTTGGGTTAATTTTACCAAAGATATGTAGCAGTATAAATTTTGGCCAAAACTGATTAATAAAAATTACTAATTTGCTAAATTTTTTGACAGAAACAAAGAAAAAGGTGTTCTTTTACAAAATTTTCGGTCTTTTTTTATTCATAGCTCAAAAAATAAAAAACCCAGTAGTGATCAAATACCAACAAAAAAAAGCTCTATTTGTGTGAAAAAAGGACGCAAATTACAGTTTTGCATGACTGAGTAATTGTCATTCAAAGTTTGAAAGCACTGAAAGCTGAAAATTGGCCTAGGCAGGAAGAGGGTGAAAGTGCCCAGTAGGCAAGTGGTTAAGCTAAAAAACCTTCTGCATTTACAACCACTTCAAAGTGGTATTCCAGGCTGGATAGACAGTATCTCACAAAAGTGAGTACACCCCTCACATTTTTGTAAATATTTTTATTATATCTTTTCATGTGACAACACTGAAGAAATTCCACTTTTCTACAATGTAAAGTAGTGAGTTTACAGCTTGTATAACAGTGTAAATTTGCTGTCCCCTCAAAATAACTTAACACACAGCCATTATTGTCTAAACCACTGACAACAAAAGTGAGTACACCCCTAAGTGAAAATGTCCAAATTGGGCCCAATTAGCCATTTTCCCTCCCCGGGGTCATGTGACTCGTTAGTGTTACAAGGTCTCAGGTGTTAATAGGGAGCAGATGTGTTAAATTTGGTGTTATCACTCTTATTCTCTCATACTGGTCACTGGAAGTTCAACATGGCACCTCATGGCAAAGAACTCTCTTAGAATTTAAAAAAAGAATTGTTGTTCTACATAAAGATGGCCTAGGCTATAAGAAGATTTCCAAGACCCTGAAACCGAGCTGCAGCACGGTGGCCAAAACCATACAGTGGTTTAACAGGACAGGTTCCACTCAGAACAGGCCTTGCCATGGTCGACCAAAGAAGTTTAGTCCACGTGCTCAGCCTCATATCCAGAGGTTGTCTTTGGGAAATAGACATATGAGTGCTGTCAGCATTGTTGCAGATGTTGAAGGGGTGAGGGGGGTAAGTCTGTCAGTGCTCAGACCATACGCCGCACACTGCATCAAATTGGTCTGCATGGCTGTCATCCCAGAAGGATGCCTCTTCTAAAGATGATGCACAAGAAAGCCAGCAAACAGTTTTCTTAAGACCAGCAGACTATGGACATGGATTACTGGAACCATGTCCTGTGATGTGATGAGACAGAGATAAACTTATTTGGTTCAGATGGTGTCAAGCGTGTGTAGCAGCAACCAGGTGAGGTGTACAAAGACAAGTGTATCTTGCCTACAGTCAAGCTTGGTGGTGGGAGTGTCATGGTTTGGCCCTGCATGAGTGCTATAGTTCATTGAGGGAACCATGAATGCCAACATGAACTGTGACATACTGAAGCAGAGCATGATCCCCTCCCTTCAGAGACTGGGCCGCGGGGCAGTATTCAAACATTATAATGACCCCAAACACACCTCCAAGACGACCACTGCCTTGCTAATGAAGCTGAGGGTAAAGGTGATGGACTGGCCAAGCATGTCTCCAGACCTAAACCTTATTGAGCATCTGTGGGGCATCCTCAAATGGAAGGTGGAGGAGCGCAAGGTCTCTAACATCCACCAGTACTGATATCTCATCATAGAGGAGTGGTAGAGGCCTACAGTGGCAACCTGTGAAGTTCTGGTGAACTCCATGCACAAGAGGGTTAAGGCAGTGCTGGAAATTAATGGTGGCCACACAAAATATTGACACTTTGGGCCAAATTTGGACATTTTCACTTAGGGGTGTACTCATTTTTGTTGCCAGCAGTTTAGACATTAATGGCTGTGTTTTAAGTCATTTTGAGGGGACAGCAAATGTACACTGTTATACAAGCTCACTCACTACTTTATTGTAGCAAAGTGTAATTTCTTCAGTGTTGTCACATGAAAAGATATAATAAAATATTTACAAAAATGTGAGGGGTGTACTCACTTTTGCGAGATACTGTAACTAAATTGAAAACTCTTCCCACCTGACTTCTAACTCTAACTATTCTAACTACCCTGTAGAAAAAAGATGCTTATATTTACCTATTCTCAGGGTGCTTCGGTCTGGTCAGGTGATCTCCCCAGCAGCCGACTTCTGGGAAGAGGAGAGAGTGCCAACAATGGATGGAATGCCTGGGTGGTGACATCACCCATAGGTTTACTATGGGGCATCTGTTATTTACTGTCCCTCCTTTCCCTTGGAGCCTGCTGCTGGGAGCCAAACTTGTGACCGGACTGGAGTGCCCTGAGAATAGGTAAGTATAAGCCTCTTTATTCCACAGGGTAGTTAGAATAGGAGTTAGGAGGGGGTGGAAGCCACTTGAAACTTATTTAGATCTAGCCTTGACTTCCATTTTAATAAGGATAGTTGCATATGATACTTAGGTAGGGGATAGCATAAATGGGTTTTGCATGCCTATTTGAAATTTAAAGATGCACCCATGTGGAAAGATCTTTGAGGGGCTGAGGTAGCTGTTTAGATTTAACAAATTGGTAAAACACAGTAAATGCAGTACTTCAAGTCTAACTTGCTGGGATTATGCTTGGTGTAGCAGGTTTTCACGGCTTATAATGGTATCAAATTTTTTATAGAACATTGATAATGAATACTGTTAAAGGTATAGTTCCACTGACAATGAAGAATATTCTTTGAAGAATAGATTTAAATAACCAAGACATTTTGAAAATTTGCCACAAATGTAAAAATATGTTTCAATAAGTATCAATAGCGTATCAATATTGGTGTAACATAGAGCCATAAGATTGTCTAAATGGTTTGCCCAGGTCCTGTAAACAGAATGAAGGCCTTTGAAATGGGTAATTAGATTGTAAAAGAGTAACTCTGTCTAAAGCATGGGTCATGCTGAGAGACCTTCGTGCTTCTTTGTATTTAGTAAGGCTGGAAATGGAAAAGAATGTCTTTACTACAAATAGAGAATGAACAAAGAGGTCAAAGACTGAGCCAAAGTCAGCACAATATCATCTACAAATAAACTTGTTTTGAGTGAATATCAGTCACTTCAACCTCTGTGACTTATTGGTATTTATTGAGCAGCATAGGCAAGAGCTTGGTAGCCGAATAAAAAGAGTTGGGGAGAGATGGTGCAGCCTTTCTAGGTTCTACTTTTTATAGAAAAATCTTCTGAAGAGTCAGAGTATGTCACTCGAAAGGTGGCCTATAATGCAGAGCTGACAGCAAAATTCTGCAAGTATTCACTGAAGGTATATCTTCCTCTTACATGTGTTTTTAAATTACAGTGATTGATTCAAATGCAATAAATGTTTGGTGAAAGTCATATTCACTGCTTTATAAATATATACAGAATATAAACAGGAAGAAGTAGTGTGGGGGAGAATTTACAAAACTGGTGTGTGTTCTCATGAGCAGGGTATATTTATAGATTATGCTATCGCTGTATAAAAAGTATCAGTGTTTCAACTATTGTAAGGCTTTGGGGAGATATGGAATATACAGGGCATAGAAACATGTAAGGAAAAAGGTATACATATAATGAAAAGCACAGTTAACTAAAATTTACATCAGATGAAACAATGCAAATTAATGAATCAAGTTGAATGAATGAATCAAAAAATTCCCCAAAAAACTTGAAAGTGCTAACAATATGACAAAAAATTGTCATAACAAAAAATTGTTCAAAAATTATTATGTATACTTGTGACGTGAAATCCAAGTTGCTCTTCATCAAAGTTCCCAAGTGCTCCACCACTGTGCGAATCCTTCACCAATCTTACTAAATTGCACTCACCAGATAGATATGCTGGTAAGATTATAAACCAGCAAACAAGCCAAAATTATCTCCCAACGGTCACCGATTACAACTCCCTCTCCTCACAGGTTGTTTGATCAGACTCCAATCTCCAAGATCACAGCATTCAATGTGGGAAACAAAGAAGGAAGGAGGCTTCCATAGTGTAATACCTTATCACAGGGTTTATTTAGAACATATGTACTCCACTCTCATTTAAAAACTGCGGCACTAGGGAAGAACATGCTCAGCTGCACTGGCCATTCACCTCTGGACATAACATGGCCCGTGAGTGTGAGCCGGCATACGCAATGTCATCAGCGTCCTCACCCCGCTACGCCCTACATACATTTTGTTGTGTGACGTCTTCAAGGAGTGACTAGCTGGCACATCCGCCAGCTGGCTGGAGTCCCGAACAAAGCTGGAATCGGCTTTGTTTGGGTCTCGATGTAGTAACACGGAAGCAACGTCATGACCTCACTTCCGGTTTACTCAGCAGCCAACGCCGCCCATTTAAAAAAATCTAAGGTATTCAAAAACGCAGATTTTGGCTTTTTGAGTACTTTGCAGTGGAGACCCCAGATCCCTCCATAAAGAGTACCTGTCACTACCTATTACTGCCACAAGGGATGTTTACAGGACTTTTTAAAGGAACAAGGTAAAAATATCAAATAAAATACAGTGGGGATGGAAAGTATTCAGACCCCTTAAATTTTTCACACTTTGTTATATTGCAGCCATTTGCTAACATCATTTAAGTTCATTTTTTTCTGATCATCTCAAGGATGATCAGAAGAATTGGACAGCACCTGAGTTAAATATATGAGTGTCACAGCAAAGGGTCTGAATACTTAGGACCATGTGATATTTCAGTTTTTCTTTTTTAATAAATCTGCAAAAATTTCAACAATTCTATGTTTTTCTGGGGTGCAGTGTGTACATTAATGAGGAAAAAAAATGAACTTAAATGATTTTAACAAATGGCTGCAATATAACAAAGAGTGAAAAATGTAAGGGGGTCTGAATACTTTCTGTCCCCGCTGTAAATAAATAAGAAGAACAAAAAAAATTTTTTAAAGCTCACGCACCAAAGATAAAGCATACATAAGTCACGCCCGCAAATGTAAACAGTGTTCAAACCACACATGTGAGGTATCGCCACGAACGTTAGAGTGAGAGCAATAATTCTAGCAAATGACCTCCTCTGTAAATCTAAACTTGTAATCGTTAAAAATGTTTAAACTTCGCCTATGGAGATTTTTAAGTACTGTAGTTTGTCGCCATTCCACGACTGTTTGCAGTTTTAAAGCGTAACATGTTAGACATCTATTTACTCGGCGTAACATCATCTTTCAGAATATGCAAACAAATTGGGCTAACTTTACTGTTTAGTTTTTAAAAAATTAAGTGAAGTGTATTTTTTTTCAAAAAAATGCATTTGAAAAACCGAAGCGCAATTACCATGTGACATAAAATAATGCAATTACTGCCCTGTTATTCTCTAGGGTTTTTGCTAAAAAATTATATATAATCTTTGGGGGTTCTAAGTAATTTTCTAGCAAAAAATACTGATTTTAACTTGTAGTGAAAATAGGCTTGGTCCTTAAAGAGGACCTTCAGTCATTTTCTCAACTTTCCATCTATGAAAACTTCTCTCCTGGTTGTTTTAACTTTGGATAGTAAAACATATGTTTTCTCCCAGTAAATACCTTATACAGCTCACTTCCTGTTTCTTGTCTGATAAAAAGCCTAGGCTTATGACATCATGCACAGATCTCTCTCTCTCTTGTGAGAATTTGCCAGGAGGGGGGGGGGGGGATGAGTCATAAGAGGGCCAATGAGAGCTGCAGAGCTGGAGGTGTGCCTCTGTGTGTCTGTGTAAATCCACGAAGTGAACAGGCAGCAGCTTCAGCTGACCACAGTTAACATGGTTGCAGCCAGACTCAGTGAAGGGAGATTTCTTCAGCATATTTGGCAAGTACAGAATCACAGTATATATAAAATAATATGCAAAGTGATTGGAGGGAAGCTTCAGACTGGCAAAGATGTTTTTATTACAAAATAATATTCTAGTTATAGGTAGAACCTGCGTCTTTACCTGGCTTCTTATGTCTTGGATACACCTACAGCGAGGCTTCCTGGCATAACAGTTTTATGCTCAGGCCTGAAATGAAAGCATATGGGATGTTAAAGGATAAGTGCACCTTTTGTAGGTGTGTGCATGTACATGTGTGTGTATGTATGTGTGTGTTTATATGTGTGTGTGTATGTACTGTTTGTGTGTGTTTATATGTGTGTGTATGTATGTATCTGTGTGTTTATGTGTGTGTGTGTACTGTATGTATCTGTGTGTTTATATGTTCGTGTATGTATGTATGTGTGTGTTTATATGTGTGTGTATGTATATGTGTGTTTATATATGTGTGTACATGAGTGTATGTATGCATGTTTATATGCAGATGTGTGTATATTACTTTTAATCCTGCCCCCCGTTCCTATAGAAACAGAATAGTTTTTTAGGGCTTGAATGTCCACTTCCCATTCGGCCTATAACAGATTGACGTCCAGGAATTGGTTCTGTTATCCTGTCTGGGTGTCATATGAGTTGCAGAATGATAACATCCCGGTGCGCGCCTGTGAGGGCATGCAGCGCAGCGATTGAGAGTGCAGCGTGTCACATGTCGCATCTCCGATCGTGATAAGAAGCCTCTGACAGAGGCTTCTTACCATGTGATCAGCTGTGACCAATCACAGCTGATCATCGCGAGAACCAGCAAGTGTTGGTAAACGGCATTCCTCGGTTCACGCTGACAGGGAGAGCCGATCGGCAGCTCTCCCTGTCATAGGGGGTTCTGTGCTGATAATCAGCACATTGATTATCAGCACAGCCCCCATCAATTGTACCCATAAGCTGCCAATCGGTGCCCAGTCAGTACTACATCATAACCCCCTGCCAGTGCCCAATAAAGTGCCAATCAGTGCCCACCACAGTGCAAATCAGTGCCCACCATAGCGCCAATCAGTGTCCATCACAGTGCCAATCAGTGCCAAGCATTAACACCTGTCAGTAACCTGCCCAATCAGTGTTGCCCATCAGTGCCATCTATTAGTGTCCATCAATGCCACCTGTCAGTGCCCATCAGTGCTGCATATCAGTGCCACCTATCAGGGCCCATCAGTACTGCATATCAGTGCCACCTATCGGTGCCCATCAATTCTACATATCAGTGCCTCCGTATCAGTGCCCATCAGTGCCACCTTATCAATGCCAACTCATCAGTGCCTATTGGTGCCGCCTCATCAGTGCCCATCAGTGCCGACTCATCAGTGCCCGTCAGTGAAGGAGAAAACAAAATTTTATAACAAAAAAGAAAAACTTTTTTCCAAAAATGACGGTAAAAAAATTCAATAAGCATATATTTATTGGTTTGCGCAAAAATTATAGCGTCTACAGACTATGGTATATTTACTGGAATTTAAGCAGACTTTAGTTTATAACTGCCTATCTCATTTCTTGAGGTGCTAAATAGCAGGGGCAGTACCAAGCCCCCCAAATTACCCCCTTTTGGAAAGTAGATACCCCAAGGAATTTGCTTAGAGCAGTGGTTCTCAACCTTTCTAGTGCCGTGACCCCTTGATAAAATTTCCCAAGTCGTGGGGACCCCTAACAGTAAAATTATTTTCGTAGCGTGGGTTGTCAGCACCCAAGGCAAGACAAGTAATTTGCACCCCTAACGCATGGACATTTAGTGCTCCCCGAGTCCCTTCCACTCTTATGCCCCGTACACACGGTCGGATTTTCCGACGGAAAATGTGTGATAGGACCTTGTTGTCGGAAATTCCGACTGTGTGTGGGCTCCATCACACATTTTCCATCGGATTTTCTGACACACAAAGTTTGAGAGCAGGCTATAAAATTTTCCGACAACAAAATTGTCGTAATTTCCGATCGTGTGTACACAAATCCGACGCACAAAGTGCCACGCATGCTCAGAATAAATAAAGAGATGAAAGCTATTGGCTACTGCCCCGTTTATAGTCCCGACGTACGTGTTTTTCGTCACCGCGTTCAGAATGATCGGATTTTTCGACAACTTTGTGTGACCGTGTGTATGCAAGACAAGTTTGAGCCAACATCCGTCGGAAAAAATCCTAGGATTTTGTTGTCGGAATGTCCGATCAATGTCCGACCGTGTGTACGGGGCATATCAGTATTAAACCCCTTATGGTACATTTTAGGATGTACCAGTCTCTTTGTTCCTTTCTTTCCCTTTTATCTCTCTCTCTATCCTAATTTCTTGTTTTTTTCTCCTCATCCCTTTCTTTAGCCATCTTTGCCACCTTGCTCTTATTTTTTCTCTCCCTTTTTCTTTGTCCTTCCCCCTCTTTTCCTCTCCCTTCCATGTATTCTCTATTTTTACTCCTTGGTGGGGGGTGGGGGGGATGGGATGAGTGGCAGTGTTGGGGGGAGTTCTGTTTAGCCAACTTGGGTGCTCTTGATCAAAGTCATCTGCTGATCTGAGAACTGTAGTGGGGACTTTTAATGGCAACTCTAATCACAGGTAGTTTTACTCACTGTGTCTCCAGCTCTATGGTGTCTCACAGTAGTGACACCTATGCCGAAATCAGGGGATAGTGTCTCCTCCAGCCTTTCCCACTTCACATTCCTCACCAGTCAACTGACTTCTAGTCTCTGCCCCCCAGCCATGCCGTGAACTGAATGGGTGGCTGCGAAGAGGCTGAGTGGGCAGCCACAGGCTCCAGGAAAAGCTCAGTTGGGCAGCCGCGAAAAAGCCGGGAGAGTGGTGCGGGCTTCAGGAACAGCCCAGGATTCAGTGACCCCTGGCAAATCGTAATTCGACCCCGAGGGGGTCCCGACCCCCAGGTTGAGAACCACTGGCTTAGAGGCATGTTGAGCCCATTGATTATTTCATTTTTTTGTCACAAGTGATTAAAAAATGACGAAAAGAAAAAGTTGTCACTGAAATGATATATTGCTCAAACATGCCATGGGTATATGTGAATTACACCCCAAAATACATTCTGCTGCTTCTCCTGAGTATGGGGATACCACATGTGTGAGACAGGATTTCTAAGGGCATAAATTGCTCATTTCACTTCCTTACTATCTATCACAGTTTTGGAGGCTCTCAAATGCCAAGATAGCACAACCCCCCCCCCCGCCCCAAATGACCCCATTTTGGAAAGTGGACACCCCAAGCTATTGGCTGAGAGGCATGTTGAGTCCATGGAATATTTTATATTTTGCCACAAGTTTCGGGAAAATGACAAGTCTAGCCGCGTACAGGACCCCAAAAACCAATCACTACCTTCATACTTTCTAAGGGCGTAAATTGCTCATTTCACTTCCTCACTACCTATCGGAGGCCCTAAAATGTCAAGATAGCCCAGCCCCCCCCAAATGACCCCCTTTCGGAAAGAAGACACCCCAAGGTATTTTCTAAGAGGCGTGGTGAGTATTTTGCACATGAGCACTGGGGGGGAAGGGGTGCTTTAACTTTTTTTATTATTATTATTTATTTTGCTTTTTTCTTTTATTTTTACACTGTCCCTTTCAATTTTTTTTAAATGTTATTGTTATCACAGGGAATGTAAATATCCCTTATGACAGCAATAGGTAGTGACAGGTACTCTTTTTTGAAAAATTTGGGGTCTATTAGAACCTAGATCTCTCCTCTGTCCTTAAAGCATCTGACCACACCAAGATCGGTGTGATAAGATGCTTTGCCAATTTAAAAATGGTGCTGTTTATATCCGGTGAAACTGAAGTCATGAAATGCTGGTAGCTTCCAGTTTCTTAGGCCATAGAGATGATTGGAGCCGTTCTGGTCTCCAATCATCTCTATGGTCAGCTGGTGGAACCCAGGTATCCTGTAGACTTCTTCACTAGTGTATCTTTGGTTTGACATATCGGCCAATACATTTTATAGGTACCTAGTGTGACTCACAGGTAAAAAAGCACCTGGTTGTCAAGGACTGTTTGAACCGCTACAAAAAAATGGAACTGCTAGTGCTAGCAGAGATCAGGCCTGACTCTGGTAATGCTGCGGTTTTGTGTGCTGTGTATTGGAAGTGACAGTTATCCACTGATACCGCACCTGTTTGGGGGACGGGCTAAACGCAGGTACTGGCAGGTGCCGGGGCTGATCCTGCTAACGCTGCATTTTTGGGAACACTATACTATTGGGGACGCTAGTATAGTTCTGATCAGATCAAAGACATTGGTCCGTTCAGAATATGCTAGTAATGGAGGTGTTTAGTGTGTGTTAGTGTTACTGGCAATCAAAGGGTTAAAATGTATTAGTGAATATGTGGCGGGCAATCTGACGCTGTCTGGGTTTGAGGCTAACTGAAGCTAACTGCTGCTGATGCTAACTGGCGTCAGCCATGACACTAATACAGTGATCAGAAAAAAGATCTGTACACTGTACTAATGACACTGTGGCAGGGAGTGAAATGGTTAACTGGGGGGGCGATCAGGGGGTTCAAACTTTACTAGAGAATATGTGGCGGGTACCCTGAGCCTATCTGGGACTGACGCTAACTGCCAGTAACACTATTTATCTAGCTGCTGCCATAACAAACATATCCCTCTTCATATTTAGAACGTATATCGGCGTGCGGCGGTCTGGAAGTGGTTAAAAAAACATGTAGAATGATTGCTAGCTTTACTGATACATATATGAACATAGAGGCTCTTTCCTGGAAGAAGGGGGGTTATTAAAGTGGTTCTAAAGTCAAATAGCTTTTACCTTAATGCATTCTCTGCATTAACCACTTCCGGACCGCCGCACGCCCATGCACGTCACTATTTTGAGGACGGATATCGTTGTTATGGCTGCAGCTAGCTGCCATAACCCCAGTATCCCCGTGTTCAGATAGCGGTCCAGTACAGGATAAAAGTGGTCTCTGCGGCGGATTCGCCGTAAGATCACTTTTATCGGTGGCGGGAGAGGGCCCCCCCTCCCGCCGCAATCCGGTGCCCTCCGCCACTTACTGGAGCTGTCGGGAACGGCGGAGGCGATTGGATCCTTCCTGTGGCTGTGCATGGAGACGGGTGAGGGCAAGATGGCCCCCACCCGTCCCCATGACACTGCAGAGCGGAAGCGACATCAAAACGTCACTTCTGCCCATAGCTCTTAAAGGGCCTTTTTTTTTTTTTTTTTTTTTTTTTTTTTTTTTTAAATGACAAAATTTTTTTTTTTTTTATTGCATTTTAGTGTAAATATGAGATCTGAAGTCTTTTTGACCCTAGATCTCATATTTAAGATGTCCTGTTATGCTTTTTTTCTATTGCAAGGGATGTTTACATTCCTTGTAATAGGAATAAAAGTGACACTTTTTTTTTAAACAGTGTAAAAATAAAAAAATAAAAGGTAAAATAAATAAGAAAAAAATGTTTTTAAACGCACCCTGTCCCGCAGAAACGAACACATACGTGAGTAGCGCCCGCATATGAAAACAGTGTTCAAACCACACATGTGAGGTATCACCGGGATTGGTAGAGCGAGAGCAATAATTCTAGCCCTAGACCTCCTCTGTAACGCAAAACATGCAACCTGTAGAATTTTTTAAATGTCGCTTATGGAGATTTTAAAGGGTAAAAGTTTGTCGCCATTCCACGAGCGGGCGCAATTTTGAAGCGTGACATGTTGGGTATCAATTTACTCGGCGTAACATTATCTTTCACAAAATAAAAAAATTGGGCTAACTTTACTGTTCTTTTATTTTTTAATTCAAAATTTTATTTTTTTCAAAAAAAAAAGTGCGCTTGTAAGATCGTTGCGCAAATACGGTGTGACAGAAAGTATTGCAACGACCGCCATTTTATTCTCTAGGGTGTTCGAAAAAAAAATGTATAATGTTTGGGGGTTCTAAGTAATTTTCTAGCAAAAAAAAATAAAATGTTTTTAACTTGTAAACAACACATCTAAAAAAGACGCCCGGTCTTAAAGTGGTTAAGGTAACTCACTACCTGTCCTACCCACCCACCTCCCTAAACACTTACCTGACTCCTGTCACCGCTTCAGCGTTGTCCTAGCTGCAGCATCACTATCCTCACTTCCTGGTCTCACAGGAGGCACTGAGAGCTGAGAGGCTCCTGCTGCTGTCATTCAAACTCCTGTGGGGATGGAGCAGGGGCCTGGCTTGCAGACACTGGGGGAGATTTACTAAACACGGTGCACACCGAATCTGGTGCAGCTGCGCATAGTAACCAATCAGCTTCTAACTTCAGCTAGATCAATTAACCAGTTACCAACCGGCCCATAGCCAAATGACGGCTGCAGGGCGGTTGGATAACTCTGGGAGGGCGTACAGTGACGTCCTCCCAGGATCCTGCTCTCCCGCGCCCCCTGCAATACTCTGCAATACCCTGCAATGCTCTACAATGCTCTGCAATACCCTGCAATACTCTGCAATACTATGCAATGCTCTGCAATACCCCGCAATACCCTGCAATACTCTGCAATACCCCACAATACCCCGCAACACCCCACAATACTCTGCAATACCCTGCAATGCTCTGCAATACCCCGCAATACTCTGCAATACCCTTCAATATTCTGCAATACCCCGCAATACTCTGCAATACTCTGCAATACCCTGCAATACTCTGCAATATTCTGGAATACCCTGCAATACTCTGCAATACCCTGCAATACCCTGCAATACTCTGCAATACCCTGCAATACTCTGCAATACTCTGCAATACCCCGCAATACCCCGCAATACTCTGCAATACTCTGCAATACCCTGCAATACCCTGCAATACTCTGCAATACCCCGCAATACTCTGTAATACTCTGAAATACCCCGCAATAATCTGCAATACCCTGCAATACTCTGCCATACCCAGCCATACTCTGCAAATCTGAGTGTTCCCAATTTTTTTACATTAAACTTAGTATACCTACGGGTTTACACTATGAGGAGTTTTCTGTTTCCTTCTCAATTATACTGCATGTTACATGGTTAAAGATACATCCCACCGAGGCTTGTGGAGACCGGTCTTTCTAAACAGAGCTCGGTCTGAGCCCTTTTCAGTATATGGAAGCATTTCCCATCTGGGCTTAAACCATACGTGCGGATGATCCTTCCTCTGGTGTTTACACCACAAGCTTTGGCAACTCATTGGGCTTATGCCCATTTGGGTTCATTTGTTCCGGTAAGCCTTCCTGCAATCGTTTTATCAGATATGATCACAACTTTTCAGTTTTTGCACTATATGGACTCTTTTCACGGATATTATTACTATATATGATCATTATTTTTGTTCATAGATTTATGAGCACTAACAGTCATTGATTTCTGTAGCCTTGCAGAAATGTATTTCACTAGTGCCGCACAATTGTTATAATTACTAGTTTTGTATTTTTGTCTATTGCTGTGCTAGCTGCTGTCTATTCAAGTGTCAGCGCGATATATTTCTTACACAATTTTGTCTTTCTCTATACTCTAAAGCTGAAGATTTTCACTTTTTCTTTATTCTACATAATCATTTGTCCACAGCTGTAGGACATGTCTTACTGGACCCCTAGATCCTAGAGATTCACTACAGAAGGCAGTCTGATCCAGTGTCATACTGGACCCCCAAATTTGGAGAGTCACTGCAGAAGCCACTTTGCTCCTCAGTGTCACACTTGGCCACCAGATCCTGGAGATTCAATGCAGAAGACACTCTGCTCCTCAGTGTTACCTTGTACCCAAAGATCCTGGAGATTTACTGCAGAAGACACTCTGATTCAGTGTCACATTGGACCCCCAAATTTGGAGATTCACTGCAGAAGCCACTCTGCTCCTCAGTGTCACACTGGGCCACCAGATCCTGGAGATTCACTGCAGAGGTCACTCTGAACCTAGGGGGTAAATTACGAAAGGCAAATCCACTTTGCACTGCAAGTGCACTTGAAAGTGCAGTCGCTCTAAATCTAAGGGGTAGATTTGAAATATGTGGAAGCTCTGCTGATTTTATCATCCAATCACGTGCAAGCTAAAATGCTGTTTTTTATTTTCTTTGCATGTCCCCCTCGAATCTACAGCGACTTTACTTCCAAGTGCACTTGCAGTGCAAAGTTGATTTGCCTTTAGTAAATAACCCCCCTAGTGTCACACTTTTTACTTAGACTTTAGACTATTTTTCTCTAAACTCCTTATTATTGTAATACCTAACCATCTTCTGGCAGCTATCTCCTTCTCCTTGTTTACATAGCTTTTTTTGTAACAATATTTATTTATAAAAAATCAATACAAAATATAAAGTTAATTAACATTGTCAAATATGGAAGGTTTTACAATCTCACTTTAGATCTATGAGGTACAAAAAAGAGAACACAGACATGTTTCAGATTTTGTTTTTCAAGAGCATCAAAGCCAGTCATACATGGGTCGAAATCCGAACAAATTTTCTTTTGAAAATCAGTTTGGTTGTGCGTTTTGTGATCCGATGGTGCCACCATTGATTTAGAAATTCGACCAACCAAGCCTTAAATTTCACCTCATGTTACAGAAAATAATTTTCGTAGCTGGGAATCTTCTTTTCTTTTCAGGTCACAGATCATGCACATTTCTTTTTCGATTATATTTCTTGCACGATTCTCCTATCATTGATTAGAAATTTGTTTGTCTAAAAATTTCCAACATGCCCGATTACTCAAATTTGATGGGCGCACGAAAATCGTCCATTGCTGCAACTATTGGTTACGTTATTTAATGTATTATGCATGTATTAATTATGTAAGAAAATCTTTTCAGAGTTCGACCCATGTATGGCCTGCTTAAGTCTATTAAGATACTGATAACTTGAACATTTAGCATCTCGTGGCAAACAGAAGTCAGATCACAAGCACATATAGAGTAAGGAGGAGTACTTTGGTATACCTAATTCTAACAAAGGTTTTGTCTCAATATCTATTTAACCTTATACAGTACATGGTTTAGTAGAGTATGGATTACCAGTATTCATAGTGAAAAGGAAAGAGAAGAAGTTTTTAGTTACTCTAGCAGTGGGAACGGTTAAATAAGTCTGCTCCATATATTACAAAGTACAGTCATATTGAAATCAGGAGGGGGTGAGTAGGAGTAGATAAATAAGAGTAATAAGAATTTGAGATAGTGTATAAGGAGATAATGAAATAAGAACTGAAAGAAAGTAAGTATAGAGGTTAAAATAAAATAACGGTAATGTAATAAAATGAGATAAAATAAGTGAAGTTGGGTTTTAACAGGGTAAGGAAAACAGGATGGGTAGGAGGACTGGGTACTGCAGTGTCATGGTTTAAACAAAAGTTTTAGAAAAAAAAAAGTAGAAGGGGGGGAACATGAACATTTTCAACATTTTCCACACGAGGGAAGGTCTCTTAGACAATGGATCCATTCTGCAAAGTGTAAACAGAAATTATTTGTTTAAAATGTTTTTTTTTTCAGGCAGGTTACAACATACAATAACATCAAAAACACACATGAATCCATTATAGTTATATTATACTGGAATTCTATAGTTAGGAATGGATCCCTCCCCTGGGTGATTCTGCTTGGCAAAGTATTGGATGGCAATCCATTTGCATTACCTTCCATCTTGGGACTAGAAGCTTCTGAGATAGTGGCGAACCAGAAACAAAACCAAGCTGGTGCCATTTCTGCCACTGATATGAACAATAACATTGCCAACTGTACAGAATGCAGATATGGGCTACAGCGTCATATATATTTAGGCAGGACACATACGGTATATTGATTAGATGAGAACTAACTGACAAAGGAAGGGATGTTTCGAAACACTTCAACAAAGGATCTTTCTCACTGCTTTGGGTGTCAGGTAAAACATATTTCTACAGTGCATCCGGAAAGTATTCACAGCGCTTCACTTTTTCCACATTTTGTTATGTCACACCCTTATTCCAAAATGGATTAAATTCATTATTTTCCCCGTAATTCTGCAAAGAATACCCGATAATGACAACATGAAAGAAGTCTGTTTGAAATCTGTGTAAGTTTATTAAAAATAAAAAACGAAACACAGTACATAAGTAATCACAGCCTTTGCCCGATAATTTGTTGACACACCTTTGGCACCAATTACAGCCTCAAGTCTTTTTGAGCATGATGCAACAAGCAAGCAAGGCACAGCTATTATTAGGAAATTTCTCTCATTCTTCTTTGCACGACCTCTCAAGCTTCATCAGGTTGGATGTAGAGCGTCGGTGCACAGCCATTTTCAGATCTCTCCAGAAATGTTCAATCTGGTTCAAGTCTCGACTCTGGCTGGGCCACTCACTTTGTTATCTTGGCTGTGTGCATAGGGCTGTTGTCCTCTTGGAAGATGAACATTCAACCTATTCTGAGGTCCAGAGCACTCTGGAGCAGGTTTTCATCAAGGATGTCTCTGTGCATTGCTGCATTCATCTTTCCCTCAATCCTGACTAGTATCCCAGTTCCTGCCACTAAAATACATCCCCACAGCATGATGCTGCCACCACCATGCTTCACTGTAGGGATGGCATTGGCCAGGTGATGAGCAGTGCCTGATTTCCTCCAGACATGACACTTCCATTCAGACCAAAGAGATCAAGTTTTGTTTCCTCAGACCATTTTGTTTCTCATGGTCTGAGAGTCCTTCAGGTGCCTTTTGGCAAACTCCAGGTGAGCTGTCATGTGCCTTTTACTGAGGGGTGGCTTCCGTCTGGCCACTCTACCATACAGACCATACAGACCTGATTGGTGGAGTGCTGCAGAGATGGTTGTTCTTCTGGAAGGTTCTCCTCTCTCCACAGAGAAACTCTGGAGCTCTGTCAGAGTGACCATCGGGTTCTTGGTCACCTGCCTGACTAAGGCCCTCCTCCCCTGATCGCTTAGTTTGGCTGGACGGCCCGCTCTAGAAAGAGTCCTGGTGGTTCCAAACTTCTTCTATTTATGGTTTATGGAGGCCAGTGTGCTCATTGGGACCTTTAATGCTGCAGAAATTTTTCTGTACCCTTCCCCAGATCTGTGCCTCAATGCAATCCTGTCTTGGAGGTCTACAGACAATTCTTTGGACTTCATTGCTTGGTTTGTACTCTGAAATGCACTGTTCACTGTGGGACCTTATATAGACAGGTGTGTGCCTTTCCAAATCATGTCCAATCAACTAAATTTACCACAGGTGGACTCCAGTCAAGTTGTAAAAACATCTCAAGGATGATCAGTGGAAACAGGATGCACCTGATTTTTTCGTTTTTTATTTTTAATAAGAATAAGATTCCAAACAAACTTCTTTTACTTGGTCATTATGGGGTATTGCTTATAGAATTTTGAGGAAAATAACGATTTTAATCCATTTTGGAATGAGGCTGTAATATAACAAAATGTGGAAAAAGTGAAGCTCTGTGAATACTTTCTGGATGCACCGTATATACCTCTAAGGGGTCGCTTATTGTACCACCTATGATCATTACACTTATATCTGGGGGTATCAGCATATTCAGGTGAAATGTTATTCACTTTTTCTATAACGTACTGTATGTACCTAAGAAATTGGTCTGCTGTTATTAAAGAGTATTCTAACCCTAAATGAAAAAGTCCAGGACTACTTCGCTTGGTCTCTCTGTAAATTTTGAGCAATCTCTGCAGATGTTGTAAAGTCATAAAATATCTGGTAATCCAGCCTGGCCCCTTAGCAAAAAAACCTTTCCTATTTGTTACTGCCCATGCTAGGCACAAAAGCAAATCCCTCCTAGTGTGATCGGCTTGTATCTCTTCTTCTGACTTGCGAGCTACAGGGCATAATACAGACACAGGGCTTGCCTGCAGTCCCACAGTCAGATTAAAGCTGCCTTGTCCCCAGTCTTTCACAGTTGTTTATGATGTTTATAAAGGAGATGCTATAGACAGGGAGTAGGCATTGGATGTCAATAATCCCTATAACCCTGCTTACAATCCAAGAACATGTCTGGGATTCTATGAATCTAAGGACTACCAGGACCAGTGCTATTGATGGACCCCCTGACAAGCATCTTCAGTAATCTCCACTACTAGTTTTCATCCATAAGCATTCAGTTGCACAATTGTTACATCTTTATATATATATTATATATATATATGTATGTGAGAGAGAGAGAGAGAGAGAGAGCTTTTGGAAGCACAAGATACATAATGAGCAATATAGCAAATTTACACTTTCTGCCACAGCTTCTCCTCCTTCACCCTGTCACTTTATTGTTTGCAGGTGACGTTCTGTAGACCTGGCCTACCATAGAAAAGCTGAATAAGAGTTTCATTGGAGACATCCCTTGCCATCTTCACACCTGGGTGGCTTTCATTTTCAGTTTAAAAAATGGACTGAACTCATTATGCTGATGACATCCATTTACGTCAGTAAGCCTGCACGAAGACACAGACCTATTCTGTTTCTAATCATGGACCTAAACAGACATGAATCTTTACTGATAGTCATCTGTATACAACCCCAATTCCAAAAAAGTTGGGACACTGTATAAAATCTACATAAAAACAAAATGCAATGATCTGCAAATCTTATAAACCCATTTTTTAGTCACAATAGAAAATATAAAACATATCAAATGTTTAAACTGAGCAAACCATTTTAGGGGAAAAAAGGTAATTTTGAGATTGATGCACCAACATGTTCAAAAAAGTTGGAACAGGGCAACAAAAAGCTGGCAAAGTAAGTGGCACTAACAAGGAAGAGCTGGAAGAACATTTTGCAACTAATTAGGTTAATTGACAACAGTTCAGTAACATGATTAGGTATAAAAACAGCATCTTAGAGGGTTAAAGTGTCTCAGAAGTAAAGAAAGGCAGAGGTTCACCAATCTGTAAAAAAAGGTGTGTCTAAAAATTGTCAATTTCAGAATAATGTTCCTCAATGTAAAATTGCAAAGACTTTAAATATATCATCATCTACAGTACATAATATCAACAAAAGATTCAAAGAATCTGGAGAAATCTCTGTGCACAAGGGACAAGGCCGAAATGTAATATTGGATGCCTGTGATCTTCGAGCCCTCAGATGGCATTGTATTAAAAACTGTCATGATTCTGTGCTGTACATCACTGCATGGGCTCAGGAATACTTCCAAAATTCACTGTCTGTAAACACAGTTCACTGTAATATCCAAAAATGCAAGTTAAAGTTCTATCATGCAAAGAAGCCAAATCTGAACATGACCCAGAAACACTGCCATCTTCTCTGGGCCAAAGCTCATTTAAAATGGTCTGTTGCAAAGTGGAAAATTGTTCTGTGGTCAGAAGAATCAAAATTTGAGATTCTTTTTGGCAGTCATGGTCACTGTATCCTTTGGACTAAAGAGGAGAGGGACCCTCTGGCTTGTTATCAGCGCTCAGTTCAAAAGTCTGCATCTCTGATGGTATGGGGGTGGATTTGTCTTTATGGGATGGGCAGCTTGCACATCTAGAAAGGCACCATCAATGCTAAAAGCTATATCCAGGTTTTGAAGCAGCATATGCTCCCATCCAGATGATGCCTTTTTCAGGGAAGACCTTGCATATTTCAGCTGGACAATGCTAAATTACATCAATGACAACAGCATGACTTTGTAGTACAAGGTGTGCTAAACTGGCCTGCCTGCAGTCCAGACCTTTCACCAACTGAAAATAATTGTCACATCTTGAACCAAAAGTACAATATACAATAAGATGCAGGACCGTTGAGCAGTAAGAATTCTATATCAGGCAAAAATGGGACAACATTCCTCTCCCAAAACTTCAGCAACCAGTCTCCTCAGTTTCCAGACATTTACAGAGTGTTGTTAAAAGGGAAAGGGGATGCTAAACCATGGTAAACATGGCCCTGTCCCAACTTTTTTGAGACGTGTTGCTGTCATCAATTTAAAAATGATCTTATTTGTAATCACTTGGTATGTTTTCTATTTCTCTCTTGTGAATAAAATATGGGTTTATGAGACATGCAAATTTTTTGCATTCTGTTTTTATGTAGATTTTACACAGCGCCCCAACTTTTTTGGAATTGGGGTTGTACATCCTCACTCACACACATTGGAATACATCACTGCCTGTTTTCCATCCACAAAATAGAAATGAAAAACAGACAGGTCAAACACCCTTGTGAAAAGGATCAAAATGTTTATGGATCATACCTGGTATGTTTAGCATGTTTTTTAGATACTTTGAAATGCATACACTTTAATATACACCTTACCCTTTTCTGTACTATGTATAATTTCGTATACCCTGTACTGTATACTTGTTTGATAAAGAGTGTTTTGAACAAACATCAAACATTTTTTTATATGAATTTTTTGTGCTTACTTATTTATTTCTTCACAGTGTATGTTACTTATCATTTTCTACTTCATCTGCAGATCAGATTGGAACTATTACAAGTGGTTTTTAGAGTCTCCATACATAAATACATATAACTATTTTGTGGTTTTGCTTTTGAACACCTTTAAAGTATTTGTAGCTATACATAGAAAACCTTAACACCTCCATAATTGTTATCATGATTTAAAAAAATCTACATTGTGATATAAATAATAGACTACAGAGAAATTAGTTAAAAAAAACAATATGTCCTACTATAAGAGAGAAGAGAGCAAAGGGGTGGGACTTTAAATGAAGTACGCGGTGGGTCAAAAAATGTTTGGTAAATGTAATCATATCTGAAGTATATATTGGTAGTTTATAACACACTGTCACATATTAATATTTCATATCCACAAAATTTCATATATATACACATAAATATGATACCTACATGGTCTAAAAACCCTCTAATCCCTTACATTAAAGAAGGAAAATATGTACTAGATAAAAACTTTATTTGGCCATGAAATACATAATTCATAACAATCTATTGTGCTGATGGTATGGTATTGTGGGCCATGAGTATCCCCAGATGGGTATGGGGAACAATTTGGTCCCTGGCATCACATGTCCACCCATTTATCACAGCCAGATGCTTCGTCCGTCCCTTGGGGGGTTGCCCTTTGGGTTGTCCGTTTGTGGAATAGACCGTCTCAGGGATACTCATGGCCCACAATACCATACCATCAGCACATGAATACCCTGTGAGTAACATTTGGGATATTATACCCTTTTTTGGTACTTGCAACATTCATGACTACATCAGTCTAATTAGAAATTTTTAACATGTCATTGCAGAGATAGATTCACACGCTTTTTCCTAATGAGTGACATTAAGTCATGAAACGTGTTGAGCCATCAGATGTCGTGTTGTAATCATGTGTACCTATACTCCATCTATCTATTGTGGATTTTTCTTATGTAATTTGGATACATTATATCTTAACATGAGTTTATAAATGTTGGGTTCCAATATTTATCATATGTTACCATCTGCCAATGGATTGTTATGAATTATGTATTTCATGGCCAAATAAAGTTTTTATCTAGTACATATTTTCCTTCTTTAATGTAAGGGATTAGATGATTTTTAGACCATGTAGGTATCATATTTATGTGTATATATATGAAATTTTGTGAATATGAAAAATTAATATGTGACAGTGTGTTATAAACTACCAACATATATTTCAGATATGATTACATTTACCAAACATTTTTTTGACCCAACACGTACTTCATTTAAAGTCCCGCCCCTTTGCTCTCTTCTCTCTTATATGTTGACAGGAATGGAGACTGATGACTACCTCATCGTCTCAAAAAAAGTCCCACTAACCCTCTTCCCTGATCAGAATATGCTCTACTATTTTCTGTCACCAAAATAATTTAAAAGAAAGTACGTGTTTATAGCTCAGCAGTATGGTTTTTGCATTTTGTTTATTTATGTGATGAATCTTGTAGATACACGTCATGCCTCCAAAGCAATTATTCACTTCAGCCTTGCACAATAAAACACAGAGTTGTTAGCTGGAAAAGCTAGAAGAATGGGCTTTGTTTCCTTGGAGCTGCAAGCCATTCAAAGACACAAAAGCAGCATATAACATGTGAGGAGGAAATTGTTTTTTAAAGGAATTGTCAGATAGAGGCAATGCATTTTACTATATTAAAAGTTTTTTTTAAAGCGGACTGTACTTTATTGCAATCTGTATTACCTAAATCTGTACAGTACGCATATTTCAACTTTGGGAAGTCTGATGGTTCATAGGAAAATCAAACTTGATTTAATTTTCTCTGTCTTCCCACCTTTTTTGAGGTCCTTCACACCTCTGCAGTCTGATGCAGTGTGTTAACGTGCATACGTTAATGAGCGTTACATTAAGGGAGTGAATGGGCTGTCAATGTAACATAATGGAGCACATGGTGCAAACGTACACAAACCAACTCATGTGTGAAGTCATCCTCAGAAAGAGCATTTGCTTTATAGTGAGTTATTCTCACTATAAGACCTGATTAATATCCTTGGAAAATATGATATGCTGTTTCCTAACATATTTCAAGTGATTATGTTCAGAAAATTGTGTATTTGTTTAGCTTGAGTAGTTAAATGCACTCCTCACTACTCCTTCACACAATTTGTAGACCTGACATTAGTATTACTGACAACTAAAAAAGTACATTGACAGCACAACCCATTCTAACGAATGCCATTTTCAATTTACTGTACAGCCGTGGCCAAAAGTTTTTAGACTGACACAAATATTAATTTTCACAAAGTCTGCTGCCTCAGTTTTTATGATGGCAATTTGCATATACTCCAGAATGTTATGATGAATGATCAGATGAATTGCAATTAATTGATTGAAAATTAACTTAATCCCATAAAAAAATTTCCACTGCCCAAGAAAGTCCAGCAAGCACCAGGACCATCTCCTACAGTTGATTCAGCTGCAGGATAGGGGCACCACCAGTGCAGAGCTTGCTCAGGAATGGCAGCAGGCAGGTGTGAGTGTATCTGCACGCACAGTGAGGTGAAGACTTTTGGAGGATGGCCTGGTGCCAAGAAGGGCAGGAAAGAAGACACTTCTCTCCAGGAAAAACATCAGGAACTGATATTCTGCAAAAGGTACAGGGATTGGACTGCTGAGGATTGGGGTAAAGTCATTTTCTCTGATGAATCCCCTTTCCCATTGTTTGGGGCATCCAGAAAAAAGCCTTGTCCGGAGAAGAAAAGGTGAGCGCTACTGTGTCATGCCAAAAGTAAAGCATCCTGAGACCATTCATGTGTGGGGTGCTTCTCAGCCAAGGGAGTGGGCTCACTCACAATTTTGCCTAAGAACACAGCAATGAATAAATAATGGTACAAAAACCATCCAAGAACAGTTTGGTGAGGAACAATGCCTTTTCCAGCATTATGGAGCACCTTTACCATAAGGCCAAAGTGATAACTAAGTGACTTGGGGAACAAAACATCAGAATTTTGAGTCCATGGCCAGGAAACTCCCCAGACCTTGATCCCATTGAGAACTTGTGGACAAAAAAAAAATCCATAAATTCTGACAACACCAAACATTGATTATGCAAGAATGGGCTGCCATCAGTTGGGATATGGCCCGGAAGTTGATTGACAGCATGCCAACAACGAATAACAGAGGTCTTGAAAAAGAAGGGTCAACTGCAATTATTGACTCTTTGCATAAACCTAATGTACTGTAATTGTAATCAAAGCCTTTGACACTTATGAAATGTTTGTAATTATACTTCAGTATACCATAGTTACATCTGACAAAAAGATCTAAAAACACTAAAGCAGCAGACTTTGTGACAATTAATATTTGTGTCATTCTCTAAACTTTTGGCCACGGCTGTATATGTGTGAAGGCAGTCCATAGAGTCTTGCTTGACCCGTGGTTTGTATGCACTGAGCCTTGTTCTAGTGTCTGTAGTTATGGATAAATTGGATCACCTATTTTTTCAATATTCAGCTTTCATTAAATAGTTTTTTAATGATTATTTGTAACTGTCATTTTCTGATTTATATGCTTTAAAAAATTAGTAATACAAAATGTTCTTAATAGACGTTGAATATTAACAGCATCCTTTTTTATTCACAATTTACTTTTTTTCTTAACATTTCACTACTAAAGCAGTTTATAGAACAGCAATACTTTAACACTTTTTGAACAAGTGTAGTCATTTGCAAACTTCCTCTTCTGCTTTGGTCAAAATGCAGGGGGGAGGGCAGTTCACAGTGTCAAAGCATTTGGATGATAAGTGGGCTGGATCAAGTTTCAGCAAGATTAGTTAAGTAGTACTACACACCAGCTCACCACATGCTCTTTTAGGACTTTTGGATGATTGTAAAGGCAATCCTTTGGAAAGCATAGTAGTTGAACTGCAACACAAATTGGGGTGCCTAATGAGGAATCGAGACAACATTCGGGACTGGGATTTAGAATTGATGCACTGAGCTTGTGCTTATACTTTGGTTGATGATTTTGAAGACAAGATACAAAAATGTTGCCATGGAAAAATGGTTTGGTTTAACCATTATGTATTTATAGAAGTTGTGTCATCAAGCAGTAACGGAAAACAAAGCTTGTCACAGCACGCATCATCCCTCGTGTTACCAAGGCGGCTACGGTGAAGGACCTGGTGAGCATGTGTCAAGTATTTTGCTGTTCACATGGCCAGTGTAAACAAGAAGTTGATTTTGATCACTTGGATGATTACTGACTTTGAAGGATATTTAAAGGTTCTACATTTCATTTAAATGCAGCGTCAATCCGCTAAGGGGCCAGATGCAGACTTGAGACTTGAGCTGGACCTCTAACTTTTTGGAGCAAGGAGACTGTAAGGAAATGTTGAAATGTGTATGTAAGGGGAGCTGAAAGGGGGAGATGAAAAGGAGGAACCTCAGCAAGAGCACTGTACTGTAATGCGATATTCAGAAAATCAGCTATCTAATCTCGCCTGCAAATTCCTTCCCCCTCTCTGCATGACAGAAAGCAGTTTACTGTTCTGTAGCTGGAGGCAGTGTCTGTGAAACTGCAGAGCAGGCAAGGAGGCAGCCAGAATACTATTGTGATCCACTCCACAGCTTCTGTACAGCCCAGGCTTCTGCTTACTATTGTACAGCCAAAAAAAATGTGAGCCTTTATGTAGGAAGCCCTGAGTAGGGAACTGATTTACATTACCCAAGCTAGCACTCAGGCAGAGCTCCTTGTCAGCAGACACTACTTTGGGGTTGGTTCACATGCCAGTCACGTCCACCCTTTGGAACAGCGAACAGCAACACCGGGGCTTCATCAAGTGATGAGAGCAGACGTCAAACTGCCCTATGAATATTGATGTGGAGGCTAGTCTGCTTTCGTAGAGGAGCAGAAGGAAGCAAGATGGCTGCCCTTTAGGATTTGTTAGAAAGGAGACCAGACTGTGTTTGCTGGATTTCTGCAAGGCAGAGGGACGTTTAAGAGGTCAGAGTGCTATATTTATGCCCATATGTCCTTCCCTTTCTCTCTCTTCCCTGTTTCTCTCTTCCACTTTTCACACTCTTGCCAACAGATCTGTTTGTTTAGTGTAGAAGAATAAAGAGGACAAAATATACTGATCTTTCCCAACATGGCTGACATGCACAGGTTTTACATATATAATAAAGAACCCTTCACTCTTCATATTTTAAGGTTCATCAACACTGCTTCCTGGGAACTAGGTGATGCCTATTTTAATGTAATATGTAGGATGTGTGTGTTTTAGGTTGTCTCTTTATAAATATTTTTTGTTCTCTGAAAAAAGTCTAGTCTTTTTAATAGTTAATTGTGTTTTTCTTTGCTATAATTTTGACTATTCTATTAACTTTTGAAGCATGCCCTTTGTTTTCTGTAGGCAGATTAAGCATTTGATGACTGACTGTCTGATTGATTGGATTGATTGATTAATTGCCACAATTGTAATTATTTCTTTATCGAACTGTATCCAAATATTTAGTGTGTTGGCTGTATCCTATCTTGAAGAAAATGTGTAATTAGTGTAATAGGAGACATCTTGGTCTGTGTTTTTTTTCCCCCCCTTCTTTTCCTGTCGCCCGGCATGTGTCTTTGAGTGTACCTTGGACAATTTTTTGAAAGTCTGCATTTTGCCTTTGTGCTGCTAGTGAATCAGCTTTCCTTTGGGCAGCCGGTGAGTGACATGTAGACACAAAGACAGACATATTCAAAAGGATGTATGTTAAATTGTAATTAGATGGTCAGTTTATAGATGTACTTTGTCCATGATTGTAAAATGAAATGTTTTGTGAAATTAATCTCATACCGGAGTGGAGAAAATATTCTATGTTTTCAGACTTGACTTTTTGTAGTTTATTCCAGCAAGTAAAAAATGGGTGACAGACACATAAAAGACACCATATATATGCTGCCATCTACCTGATTGTTTCTTTGTCTTGTTGGGCTAGTCATTTTGTATCACCTTTTTTTTTTTATCACCCTTGATAAGCATGTGATCATTGCTTGAAATGAGAGAAAATTGACACCTGATCAGAGTGGAGCTAAACCGTGTCATAGATAACGCTACATGTCCCTTAGTACACCTAAGCTGGTTACGGACTGGCCTGCTTCATCTGTCCTACCCTGAAGCAAAGATTGTATGTGTGTAGATGACATTCAGGCTTATCATTCAAAAGTGATTCTCCATCTTTTATAACCAGTCAGCTGCTCCGTGTGCCATCTGAGGAGACTCTTCAATGCATTTGCTTTCGTCACACTTTGGCTGCACACATAAAAAGTGAAGAAAGGCACAGGACACAGATTCATTCAGAAAATGGTTTCCCAGCTCATCTCCCATCTCAGTGTCTATTTTCTCTTTTCTCTGGGATTAAAAGATCTGTTTCCTGTTGCAGGCTAATGGAGGCTGTTCTATTTGCATCTTAATGGCTGTCTGCAATGCTGCATTATGAGGAGGAACTATGCAGATTTAGTTGTATATTTACATGTGTATTGTAAAAGAGGACTTTCATTTTTGATGGCAGTGATGGGGATGAAAGGGGAGAATTATATACCTTTGCATTGCCTTTGAATGGAATGAAGCTGCCCTCTGGGAACTGATAACATGTTAGATCCTTAATGGCAAGACAATAGTAATGGAAAGGTGTGGAAAGTACATCAGTGTTTACACATGCACGTTACTAATGTGCTTGCAGATGGGTAGTTAGTAACTTCTTTTGAGGTGTTAATGTACGGTATGTCATAGCAGTATACATCTCATAGTATTGCCTAAGTACAGGCCTTGTTACCTGAATTGGAAACAGTGAATAATAGTATATAATATGAATCAGAAGACCCCCCAATCCACTTTTATGTTATGCAGTTCAGATAGGAAGCCGATGCCCAGAGAAACGTGTTGTGTGTTCACCTATATTAATTCTGGTTTTGATGACTGTAAATATGGAAATGTTGGACAAGACCAATAAAAGCCTTCCGATACGCTTTCTTGGTTACAACTTTTGTAAGGATTCCAAAACATCTCTCCATTTTAAGCTATCATTTGTGGAACTGAGTGGCATTTTTCCATGGAGCACTCTGTTGGCACTGTTTGCATGGCTCTTGGCACAAAACCAAGGCACTGAAATAGTTGTGATGAAGAGTGCATGGACTTGGACTCTGGTATGTCAACACTGTTTAAAGAGCAAGCTGCATGCGGCGGCTCCCTGCTTGTTATGACGGAGAGAAGTGGAGGGTTGTTTTTCGGCACTAGGTATCAGGTGGGTTGTGCGGTTGTGTACAGTCCATTCACATATTGCTTGGTGGTTATTCAGTAACTAATAGAGCTTCAACTGTTCAATCTGTTCAAAGTTCAATCAGGTTTTTCCTTAATATGAGTATATAGGTCTTGTATATACCTTCTTTTTAAAGAAGATTATCCTTATCTGCTAAGTAAACAAAATTGTTCATTAAATATTTATCTTGGGCATTTTATAAAGTAGTCTTAAAGCATTGGTTAACTGTTTCCACTCTTAACAGCCTGAAACAGAGTAGCTTATAATCGTGCAGTGGCTTATGCTAGTAGAAGGGACCTGCCAAGTTTGCGAGAATGTCAGTGGTTATCTTTGGAAATGATTCTGCAAAACATGACCACAAATTGTTTAGTAAGATTCACAGTATCCTAACTTCTCGTTCTAGTGTATAATCTCATAGAGTAATCATGTCCAGAACAGTCCTATGTCGTGCCCAAGCCGCTGCTTGACAGACATACACCTTGCAAGCCAAAAAATACAGTTTTGGGTGAATGGCAAAGTCAGATGCAGAAAGTAAATTGGGTAATTGGTTTTGTAACATATGATCTTCCTATTAGCCTTTGCAGCTACCCTCATCAGAACCCCAGTGTGAGTGTGCATATTTATATGATGGCCAGTTGGGAAAATATTTCTTATATTTATGGGTAGACTTAGAGGCTGTTTTATTTCAGCCTCCTCCACATTCAATCAGTGGTAAAATCATTGAGTCACAGAATGTATACGTAAACCATTTACAAAAATAGTAAGATGTTGTTGTCAGACAGGTTGCATGGGTTAACAGTGTCACAAATCATAATCATAATAATGTAATGGTCATATGGTCATGTTTCACAGTATCTTGCAAAGTAATTTGGGAAATACTGTTTGTGAGGAAAAAAAACAGCAGTATGGCCCATAAAGAGAATTATATTTTATTTTTAGTCATACCAATGCCTCTGTGAACGCTCTTAGAATTTAGGAGTGGCTTGTCTAAAAGTGGAAACATAACAATGTAGCCTAACGGGTTTATAGGGTTATCACCTTAAGACCTTGTTGTCATTATTGTAATATTGCTATTTTTCCTTCAGTTCTATAATGTAAGGCTGGCCATACACGGTGCAAATTTCTTTCCTGCACCCACAAACAGTATTGACAGGGGAATCAGCAATTGTCTTCTCCCGGTGGAGAAGACAATGAATATTGCTAGCGGCTATAGTAGCCGCTAACGATAATCACAAAAGAATTTGGCAGGCTGGTTATACCCAAGTTGATTGATCAACCAACTTGGTACATTCTGCCTGGCCATTAACAGTTCGAATCTCAGCAGGTTCCTGCTGAACAGGCCGAGATACGAACCATGTATGGCCAGTCCTACACTTCCATGTTTAAGAACCCTGGTGTCATATGGCCCCTCAGTGTTTGAAGTGTGGCTCTCAGGCCCACAGTCAGTAG
Source organism: Aquarana catesbeiana (assembly GCF_042186555.1). Classification (NCBI taxonomy): domain Eukaryota; kingdom Metazoa; phylum Chordata; class Amphibia; order Anura; family Ranidae; genus Aquarana; species Aquarana catesbeiana. The sequence goes on from NC_133324.1 coordinate 662,623,504, forward strand.
AAGGTGCATTGGTTTGTAAAGGGGCCTTTACTGGTAGTGAAGTCTAGCAGTTTCATGAAACATGTTCCTAATCTCTGACTATCTCCATGGCTTCAGTCTCCAACCCCTACTGTAGAACAGTCTCTGACCATTTCCTTTAATCTGTTACAGTTTTCCATAGCATTACATATAATAAATATGATAAGCAGCCTTTTGGAGACATCAGGGGCTGCATTTCAGGCCCCCTTTACCTTGCAATTTGACAACCACTGTCTTAGGACTATTTTACATGTGTCATGATTGGCTTTTGCCTATGTTGTTTCAATGTGCCTAGTGTGCTTGCATAGAATATGCATTTCACAAACCCTAAGACAAAAGTAGAATGTAAGAAAAAAAAAACTTGTAAACTCATCTGGCCAGACTAAATTCTCCCAGTATTTCACAGGCTTGTCTAAATGTTGTGCAACAAACTTTAAATGAGCTTCAACATGCTTTTTCTTCAGCAATGGAGTCTTGCATGGTGAGCGTACATATAGACCATGGCGTTTGAGTGCATTACTTATTGTTTTCTTTGAAACAATTGTACCTGCTAATTCCAGGTCTTTCTGAAGCTCTCCACAAGTGGTCCTTGGCTTTTGGACAACTCTTCTGATAATTCTTTTCATTCATGTCAGAAATCTTGCGAGGAGCAACCTGGTCATGGCCGGTTTATGGTGAAATTATGTTCTTTCAACTTCTGGATTGTTGCCCCAACAGTGCTCGCTGAAACATTCAAAAGTTTAGGAATCCTTCTGTAACCAATGCCATCAATATGTTTTGCAGCAATAAGGTTGGGAAGGTCTTAAAAGAGCTCTTTGCTTTTACCCATCATGAGATGTGTCTTGTGTGACACCTTGGTAATGAGATACCTTTTTATAGGCCATCAGTTGAGACTGAACCAGCTGATATTAATTTGCACTGACAAGGGCCAGGATTGCTTTCTAATTATTGATAGATTTCAGCTGGTGTCTTGGCTTTCCATGGCTTTTTGCACCTCCCTTTCTTCATATGTTCAATACTTTTTCACTGTGTCATTCCATTTTATTAAATATAACTTAATTTCTGAACTCATTTGTTTTGGTTTCTTTGTATGCATGGATTGCATGGGTTGTTACCAACATGCAGCAATAAGGTTGGGAAGGTCTTAAAAGAGCTCTTTGCTTTTACCCATCATAAGATGTGTCTTGTGTGACACCTTGGTAATGAGATACCTTTTTATAGGCCATCAGTTGAGACTGAACCAGCTGATATTAATTTGCACTGACAAGGGCCAGGATTGCTTTCTAATTATTGATAGATTTCAGCTGGTGTCTTGGCTTTCCATGGCTTTTTGCACCTCCCTTTCTTCATATGTTCAATACTTTTTCACTGTGTCATTCCATTTTATTAAATATAACTTAATTTCTGAACTTATTTGTTTTGGTTTCTTTGTATGCATGGATTGCATGGGTTGTTACCAACATGTGGTGAAAATGTAATGTCAATAGCACCTTTAGAAATATATTTACCTAGAAAAATAGTGACATGTTCTATACTTATTTTACCCACTGTATATGATTTATACCACCATTTTTATTAGGGGAAGAGATTTGTATGATTATCCCCCTTTGCATAGGTATGTTAAAAACAGTTTTCAGTGGTGTTGATTACAGTGTATTTAAGTGAATTATTAAGATTTGGTCAGATCCAGGTAGAATGTCTCACCTGCAAGTTAAAGGATATTTTGCATAAATGGATATGAAGTACATTCAGTAACTTTAAATGGTAGTTTCTAGCTTGTATCCCAAGTGTACAGCTCTGTTATTTTATTATATCAGTCTGGACTAGTAGTCTAGGGCAGATTTACTTAATAACTGTCAGACTATGCAGCAGGCACTACAAGTTGCTTGTATTTACAGTAACTCACCAATGATCCCCTGTGGTGACATCCACCACTGCAGCCCCAGCAAAAAGAAAAACAGAAAAACAAACAATTACATCTGGGAATGACTGGGACATTTTAACACTCTCCCTGGCCTCTCTAATTTCTGTGCTTGGTACATAAGTAGCCAATCACCAGACTTCAGTGCTGTCACATGGGGGGCAAGCAAAAATGGGTTCAGAACTGTGAACATTTTTACTTTCAGAAAGTCGAAACTTGCATAGGACTTTTAGGTAGGTATTATATCATAAGAATGTCACCTAACCCCCTGACATACTGTACACTATTACTTCAACCTACAATATCTAAAAAACATTCTAAATTGCACTATGCAAACCACCCAGTCTGGTCAAGGAGAAAAAATGTACCTTATACTCTAGTCGCCATAGTCTTTAGTTGTCATAGCAGTATGCCAACCGTTAACCATATAAATATGTATTAATGGGACAATCACATAACATAAACAGCTTTACTTGACACATTGGTAAAGTAATTTGTGTGGTATCTCATTAGACTGCCAAAAATCTGGCAGAGATCAGTGGAAAGATAACACATTGAGAACCGGTGTTTAAGTCCCTCACATTACATAGATGATCTTCGCAACATTAATACCCAGTAGAAGCAAAGAGGCTCAATGACTAACCTTAATTTTCACATAAGGCAACTGTATTTTGTGTTAAATTGAGTGTATCGGTATGTAAAACATAGGACTGTATTTATGATTAAAAAACTTACAACATGCATGGTATGTGAATTTACATAAGTAAGGCTTATGAAGACCAATCACTTTGCAAACAGCAGGCGGTGGTCACAACTGGCAAGAACCATTCAGAGATGAGTTTTAGCAGTTAAGTATAGTGAGATGAATTAATGGTTCATGACTGGTTGCTGTGGGATGTGCATGCCACTGTTCTTTGCGCCTTGTTACTTATTAAAACCTATTTTTTTCTCTGTAAGGACTCTACAGATGTCAGAAAACTTTTGCCCAATTTGGCTTTTTTCAAATTGGAGAACTTGGGGAACACCCTTTTGCCTGTAGGCTATACCTGACTATGAAAGACTTCCTCAGTTCAGGTTTTGGGGGGGGGGGGTGGGGCGGCATCAGGTAAGATGTTTATTTTTTCCCAGCTAACCATGATTGGTAGTTTGAAGATGTCTGCTGAGTGCTTCCCTTTCTCTCTATAGGCAATAGGTGTGCATACTTGCGCCACAATCTTTCATAGGCAATATGATATGGTGACCACCATTGAATGTCTGTATCCAGCTTAAGCGCTCGTGTAAATTGGAATAAGATTCAAGAGCAAGTCAGGTCTTTCTGAACTGCAGGTAGATTGTTTCTAAGTTGCTTTGCATTGCCTTTAAATTGCTTCTGGGTTTCTTTGAGCTGCTACTGAGTTGCTTCTCCATTCACATTGGCTACTATGGGGAAGAAAAGCAGTTCAGATGCAAACAAATGCACATGATATTCTATATTCTGAATTTTAGCACATGCACTTAAATACAATACATATCTATGTATTTGTAGTTAAAAAGAAATGTGTCTACTTTGTGGCTTTTGAAACCATAGACGAGTGTGGTTGTGTTAAAGGTGTAAGCCGTGTTAAGCCACTTCCTGAAAAAAGGAAGGGCTAACGTGATGTGTTACCAGTGAACAAGAGGATGATGATACCTGAACTCTTTAAAAAAAGGTAACCAAAAACGCTGACAGATTGTAGCTATATGTAAGTGCAGGACTTTAAAATGAAGTGCCCGTTCTTCATGCTGAGCTGAAACACTGTATCCTTGACTTTGATTGGTGAAGCGCTGTCTAGGCAGGTTACTCATCACAGGTTCAGCTTTATTTTTACTTTACACAATCATGTGAGCAGTATCGAGCACCATGACTTAGAGAGAGGTCATCTGCGGTGAGCCAAAAATAGATTCTAAGCAGCCTCACAAACACAGGTCTGGTGGTACTAGCACTGTGTGCTGGCGATAGAAAGCCATTCTGCTTCGAGACTATAAATAATTTTGGCTGTAGCATTTGGGAATTGGAAGGCATAGAAACCTTTAAAATCTGTAAACAAAACAGACTTACCACTAAACACGGTCGTTGCCAAGAGATTGTTTGCTTTCTTTTTGTATCATGTTATAGCAATGCATTTGTGGTGTTTTAAAAGCAACTTTGTTGTTTTTCAGGGAATATTAGATTTAATTAATAGATTAGTGGTTAGGTTGGAATACGCCTTTTTACAGACAATAACTGATCAATAGGCCTTGTTTTGTCTGTTGTCATTATGGGGTCTCTTTGCATTGTTCTCAAACATTTGAACTCAGTAACGAGATCGAATCATGTTACGCTTAGTAGGAGGCATATTTTATTTTTGTCCGACTTCCATTCTGTAATTTACCATGCGCTTGCCAAACAAAAGTAGAACTAAAGTTGTGTGTTTGGTTCATCTATAGCATTTTGCATCAATTTGTATTAATAAAATGTTTTCAGCCTGCAAGAATTTATTGTCATGGAAGTACAAAGCTTGTTGGCTTTTGGAGGTTACTCTTTAACTTTCGTATCTGAAAGTGTCAGCAGTAGCTGAGCCACCCAGCTGTGTTCTGATTTACCTTTATATTGCATCGTGATGCAGGTTGCCTCACCTCAAATGGCCTCTTTAATGATCTTTGTCCTTAAAAACAATCCTCCAACCACTGCAGATAAAAGTAAACCTTGTTTGCATAAAAAAATACTGTTGACTCTTTTTGCATAGATGAAAGAAGAACCCTTCCTCTTTTATCAGGAAAAAAAAATACTACCTGTGTAGGATGTCGTGTTGGAATCAAATGTACGGTACATGCAAAATCCTTCCGTGTGTGCAGTAGTAGATGTTCATACCCACTGTTCAGATGCTTGCTCCAAGCTGCTGAGTCACAAAAGTTTGGACTGATGTCGCTGTGTTTTTTGACGAAACAATTGAGCCTAGCTCTTTGCTGACAATGCAGTCGAGGTTCCTCCTTATTCCTAACAGACCAACGGGCCTCTCTTTAATCTCCGCAGTAGAATTACAAAATGAGAGAGAGTGAGTGAGTTAAAATTTTTCTGGCGCTGTTGCATTAATATCGGTGCCAGAGGTGACTCCACGAATAGGAGATTCCAGGTCAGTGTGACGCCTTCTCACGTGGTGACGCGCACATGGCTACAGTGTTTATAAACATGAGTCCAGAAATACTAAGGGGAAATTGGAGGGTGTGTCAGTCCTTTTAAATGTCACAGGTGTCGAGTGTGTGGTGTGGACCGGATAAGAAAACTAGAAACGGACATCTCCCTTATCGCTCTATCACACATATATTACATGTCCGTTAACGTAGGGCGCCTCGGCAGAATTCATTTTCAGCCAGATTGCCAACATGTGCTATGTAAATGTTGCAGAGCTTTAGGTGCTTAGATTGCGATACAGCATTAAGATTTGATTTGTGGTTACACTGTGCGCAATACAATCACGTATGAAAATTTGGAATTAAAAAGTAAAACAAAGAAGTGCTTTTTGGATCAAGAAACTCACGTTTTGTTTTTGTTTTAGAAATAGTTAAATGTGTATTCTCAACATACTGAAATGATAAAGAATTAACTATCTAGAAGCACTTGCCAGGATAAGCAGCATCTATAGAACGTTATGCATGGCTTAAGGAGGTCAAGTTAGGACACTAGGAAAACATCGTACAATGAGTCCTTTTTGTGTGCATAAAAACGGCCTGCTTATGTTACCTGGTCTAGAGCGAAGAGCTGTGTATGATTTACCCAAACCTCATTACTGCTTTTAGACTCCAGTATATACTGTGGAAGATTTGATATATACTTTTATGATTTAATTTTATTTAACTTTTTAGTGAATCACTTCACTTCCAAACACTTTTAACATTTATCCCAGACTAGGTTGCCTTTTTTCTAACATATTTTGTGACTATTCTGGCAGCAAGTTTGATGTGGACTTATAATATAATCCAAACTTCGAGACCGGCCTTCGATTTTTGGCTGCGTGCCTGCACTGGATATTGTGGGACTACTATTGGACTACCTATTTTCCAAGACTGTTTCTGCCAGTAATATGATGTCAACGGTAATCAAAGTCAAATTTGTTTACAGGAAAATACATTTAAACTGGTACTCGCTGTGAAGTACAGGCATCTGGAGGCCTCTGATTTGCTGTATAATACTCCAACACCTCCAAATTCTAGTGCTTTCTGTAATGCTCACTGACCAGCTTCCATTGTTGCTTGCTCAGGTCAACCACTACTGCCTTATGTGCCTTAATATTTTTAGGGTAAGCTGCCCATCACAATAATTGGACAATTGTGCAAGCAGCTCTAGGTGTCTGCAATACAAAGTAAGTGCCAGTTTATATATATATATATATATATATATATATTTTTTTTTTTTTTTTGAAAGCGGTACACAACTGGGGTTTTAAGTTGGTGGATGGCAGCAACACCCTTTCTTATTGAAACTGTGCATCTCACATTTCCTTGCAAAATCAGGATGTTGACAGCATAGTGTTGCCTTCTTGGCTGACGCTGCTGTCAACACATCACAGCTGTGAACAGCCTCACCTGAATGTGGCGTTTAGCCTTTAGGTAGGTGGCTGGGGGGGGAGTAAAACCGCATCTCAGACATCTGTTTTTACCACCCCCTGACCTCTAATATGAAGGAGGCCCAAAAGCTGCAATCTTACTGGTCAGCAATGTGTAAATGTGGACTTTGCACTTGCAGGACAAGAGTAGATTTTTTAGGCTCATGGACAAAAAGATGTTTACTCAGTACAGCCATGCTAAAGATTATACTTTTACTCACTGCCTCAAAAACTTCCTCCTAGTGGAGGACAGCTAGGTGTGTTAAATCTGTCTAGAGAAGATCGCATGTCTGTGGGATTGCCACAACTGGTACAGACACCAGTTGGAACAAAGTGATCTACAGGGTAGGGTAGGTGATAATCATTGTTCCCCAAAGAAGAATAGCAGAGGTATTTATACAGGGCATAAACATGCTTGCTCAGCTGTTGAGATCATACATGTTTATACTGTGATGGTTCTGCATATCAGTTGTTGGTTTCAACTATTGTCTCACCTTCATGGGTACATTTAGGGGCAGGAAGACAGATACATACCTAGACATTATGACATCCAAACGCATTTACAGAAAATCATGTGAAAGCATAGCTGGCTTCATGACGGCAGCTGTATGGGTCTTTAGAAGCATTATGCTGGTCAGATTTTGTTGCAAACTTTATTGTGCAGTGTTGTGTTTTACCTGTTTTGATATAGTTTCAGTGAACTGTTTACAATGGGCTTTTAGTAAATAGATGTAAAGTGAATTTGACAGACAAATATGAAACATTATCTGACTGTGTGGCCATCTTTCCAATCCTTTATTACCATGGCACTCATTTTGTTTATTGACAAAATGGCAGTCCTCCAGCAACACAATACTTCTCTGGCATTATCTTTGCAGAGCAAAAGTCCTCTGGGCAACATGGGTGCCCTCTTACCACTGGTAGTGTCAAATCTTAGTGGCCACATGACATGGACTCTGACACACCTGCAGTCCTCGGGCATTTGTGAAAATTTCAAATTGGAACAATATGATACGCCTTTGGCAACACTAAACCTTTGGGCCAAAATCAAATTCCCCTGGATACCTATCATGCCACTGGCCACAAAATGGTATGCATATAGGTCAGTCTTATACCATAAGTCTACTTTCACACTGGGGCGTTGGGGCCTCGGCGGTAAAGCGCCGCTTTTTAGCGGCACTTTACCGTTGTTTTTGCGGTGGTTTAAAAAAAAAAGGGTTAAAACTGCCCGTAAAGCGCCACTACTGCAGCGCTGTGCCGGTGGTTCGGTGGCGCTGCCCATTGATTTCAATGGGCAGGGGCGATTTAGGAACGTTGTATACACCGCTCTTACAGTGCTGCAAAGATGCGGCTTGCAGGACTTTTTTTGGTGTCCTGCCACTCGGGCCTTCACACTGGAGTAAGAGGAGAGGCTCTTTACAGGCGCTATTTTTAGCGCTATAGCACCTGTAAAGCGCCTCAGTGTGAAAGCAGCCTTAGACTTTTCTAGCAACATGCATTGCAATGCTCAGACTCAGTCATAGCGGTAACATGTATGCTACATTATCAAGGCACAGGACAGATATGGTACTACTGATAGATCAGGTCAGATAGCGCTACTCTCTGTTAATATGCAGTACATTGTAAGTTATCACAAGGGCTAATCATTGCCAACACTTTTCATCACTTATCACTTTCATGAACGTTTTCCTAAACACCAGCAAAACATTATCCCCTTAAAGACCCTGCAAATACAGAAAAGGCCTTTTGATCTGCCAGAAATGCATGTAGCTCCTAATTCCTGTTGTGGGATGACAAACACACAGTTTTTTGGTGGACTGGGTGGCGTCAGCTTTGCCCAGTATCCTTTGCTAAACTACTGAACCATTCAGATATCTTTACAACATAAAGGCTGACCATTCTGTAATCTGTGATAAGAACTAGAAGGCTTAAATAGACTCTTTGAGATAACACAGGAAGTATGGAGAGGAAACAGGACAACTCTGAGCTTCTTGCAAGATATTTTTTTATTTATTTTGCACTTATAAAACTTATGTAACAAAATGCTTCTGATGGTATATTTAACAGATATAAAGGGAGCAAATAAGAGAAGTTCATTCCTAAGTTTACATACTCTTTAAATCATTTTTTTAAATTAAATTATGGTATAAGGAACTTACTTCATTTTTATCATTTTACTGTTCAAATGTCTGTCTATGCATAGTGCATGTTTCATTAGTGCAATTAATTGGATGCAAAATACATTTTGATGTAGAAATGTCCATACTATTTCATTATGTTAGTATTTTTTGTATAGGTTCTTGTTGTCTTCAGAGTAATGTGTGAGATTGGCATCGTACTAGAAATTTGCAGTGGGTTCTGTATAATCTAAGACAGGTCGATCCCCTAACCACAGATCTATTACTAGAGAATATCACTGCTTGCAATTGGTACAGGTTCCCCTTTGTCCATGTTGTATACTAGCACCATGATATGCCACATGTGCCCAATATACTAAAATGTGAAGTAAACTGAACTATAAAACATCAAGTCATGTGCAGTGGAATTCGAATAAAAATAGAGCTTCTTGATTGGTTCAGTTCACTTTACCTTTCTTCATACATTAGTACAATGGGCCCTGTATCTGTACATGTATGTATAACTTTATGTATAGTGCAAACATTTTTTAACAGAGCAGCCTGCAGGGCCGTTTTACCATTAGATTCCCATCAATACAAATCAGTGGCAGAGTTTTTCCATGATAAATTGAGATACAGTTATAGTGTATACAGTTATATCATATCTAGGCTTATTTGCAAACTACAAGAGTATTCTAAGCCAGGTTCAGATCAATAAAACAAGAAAATGTTTTGTTTAAATTAGATAATCCTAGCATTAGAGTACTACTTTGGGCAGCAAAGGTTGTGGATCTACAGGCTTAAATTGAAATATAGCCCTGGCCGCAATAAATCCATGTTATACAATGGAATACACAATATTCATATGTTTCATTCTACCTGAACTGTAACCCTAGTAAGTTCTATACAGTTTGTCAATGTATCACGCAATCAAAACCGATCACCTTTAAACATCAGTTTTCCTTCTTCTGATTTTGTTGCTTCTTGTATACCTACCATTCGCTGCTTGTATACCTACTATTCGCTGCTTGCATACCTACCAATCGTTACTTGACTTCACCTTGACACATTGTGTTACATAAAAGCTTGTTTCATAAATTGCCTCTTTGAAAGTGTTTGCAGTATCAAGAAGTTCTCTTGAAGTAAACCCTTTAAAAACATTTATCTTCTTCGCTTTGATATCCTTCCATGACCCCTGTTAAAATGACTTGCGATTAAGTAAAGGTATCAGCCTGCCATGCTTATGAAAATAATAGGGACTTTCATCTTGAAGTCTGCCTGCCAAAAGACCCAATGCATCTGAGCTGCTGCTTAAAAACATCTGGAAGTTTTTTTTTCTCTTTTTCTTTTTTTCCAGGCGGACATACAGTATTTAGCTTAGAAATAAAATTATTTTTCCATAACATTTCTTCAAGGTCACATATGGTAATATACTGTATGCATTTTGCTCTAGAGGTAGGGAGGGCCTCCTATATAAAACTGGGTATATACAGTGCAACCAGAAAGTATTCACAGCGCTTCACTTTTTCCACATTTTATGTTACAGCCTTATTCCAAAATGGATTAAATTCATTATTTTCCTCATGATTCTACAAACAATACCCCATAATGAAAATGTGAAAGAAGTTTGTTTTAATCTTAATCTGCAAATTTATTAAAAATAAAAAAACAAAAAAAATGTACATGAGTATTCACAGCCTTTGCTCAATACTTTTGTTGAAGCACCTTTGGCACCAATTACAGCCTCAAGTCTTTTTGCTTGGCACACCTATTTTTGGGCAGCTTTTCTCATTCTTCTTTGCAGAACCTCTCAAGCTCCATCAGGTTGGATGGGGAGCGTCGGTGCAGAGCCATTTTCAGATCTCTCCAGAGATGTTCAATCAGGTTCAAGTCAGGGTCTGGCTGGGACAATCAAGGACATTCACAGAGTTGTCCCGTAGCCACTCCTTTGTTATCTTGACTGTGTGCTTAGAGTCATTGTCCTGTTTGAAGATGAACCTTCCCCACAGTCTGAGGTCCAGAGCGCTCTGGGGCAGGTTTTCATCAAGGATGTCTCTGTACATTGCTGCATTCATCTTTCCCTCAATCTTGACTAGTTTCCCAGTTCCTGCCACTGAGAAACATCCCCAGAGCATGATGCTGCCACCACCATGCTTCACTGTAGGGATGGTATTGGCCAAGTGATGAACAGTGCCTGGTTTCCTCCAGACATGATGCTTGCCATTCAGGCCAAATATTTAAATCTTTTTTCCATCAGACCAGAGAATTTTGTTTCTCATGGTCTGAGAGTTCTTCAGGTGCCTTTTTGCAAACTCTAGGTGGGCTGTCATGTGCCTTTTACTGAGGAGTGGCTTCTGTCTGGCCACTCCACCATACAGGCCTGATTGGTGGAGTGCTGCAGGGATGGTTGTTCTTCTGGAAGGTTCTCCTCTCAACACAGAGAAACGCTGGAGCTCTGCCAGAGTGACCATCGGGTTCTTAGTCACCTCCCTGACTAAGGCCCTTCTTCCCCGATTGCTCAGTTTGGCTGGGCGGCCCACTCTAGGAAAAGTCCTGGTGGTTCCAAACTTCTTCCATTTAGGGATGATGGAGGCCAGTGTGCTCAATGGGACCTTCAATTCTGCAGAAATGTGTCTGTACCCTTCCCCAGATCTGTGCCTCGATACATTCCTATGTTGAAGGTCTACAGACAATTCCTTGGACTTCATGGCTTGGTTTGAGCTCTGACATGCACTGTTAACTGTGGGACCTTATATAGACAGGTGTGTGCCTTTCCAGATCATGTCTAAGCTGGATGTACCCAAGTTCAGTTTTGAATGTCATGGCAAAGGCTGTGAATACTTATGTACATGTGATTTTTTAAATTTTTTTATTCTTAATATATTTGCAGAGATTTGAAACAAACTTCTTTCGTGTTGTCATTATGGGGTATTGTTGGGGCAACACCATAATATGTATCAGGGCCCCTAAATTACCAAATCTAGGACTGGCTGAATCAGCTCTTAGGCTTATAGCACACAGAAATTCAGGAGTCCTATAGACCATATTTAGGATAAATATCTGGGTTAGCCTATGTGAAGGGGAGAGTGACACCAGGAGAAGAGCCTGAAGAATCTCTTCCCAAACCTTATTCGGGATAGGCCCTATATTATGTTCCCACTTTCCCCTGAAAGGCACAGGAAATTTATGAGTGGAGATCTCATTAAAAATTCATATAAAACTTGCGGAAGCTTTTTTTATGATACAGCAGTGATTTAATTTTTTTTCTAATTTATTTTTTCCACTGTTTTGCAAATCCGTACAAATACAACAACACTTACCTAATATACATTTTCAGCTCAGCATCATACAACCAGGAATGTGAGCACAAGGGTTCACGAACACGGGATAGGAAGATGACACAGCCTGTATTCACTAAAGTTATAGTGTTATATAGTGGCAGGGAGCGAGATTCAATGGCATGACTGTTGTGATGTGTTGAAGTCCATGCCTGCCTGGTGCTAGAGGAAAAGACAATGATTGTCATGTGTCTACACTCTACAGTGACTTTTAATATATTTAAAGATTTTTATTTTCAATTTACATGTAGGATTGTGTAAATAGAGGAGTTCTGGTGTTCTTTTCTCAGTAGCAGGAGTTGGGTTTTACTGTTAATTTTACATTCATGCACCAGCAGTAATGTGTCTTCACGATTGTGCCACTCTACATATTTTTACGTATAGCACTAAAGGGGCAACACAGTATCTTACTGATTACCACCTATGCCTTGCATCACTGGGGTCCTCAATTTGAATCCAGGATAGGAAACTTTCTGCAGAGAGTTTGGATGTTGCTCCTGTATTTGTGTGGGTTTCCTCCCACACTCTAAAGCAGTGGTTCTCGACCTGGGGGTCGAATGACGATTTGCCAGGGGTCACCGAATCCTGGGCTGTTCCTGAAGCCCGCACAGCTCTCCCAGCCTTTTCGCAGCTGCACAGCAGGGCTGTCCCTGGAGCCCACAGCCGCCCACTCAGCCTCTTCACATCCGCCCATTCAGTTCAAGGCATGGCTGTGGGGCAGAGACTAGAGGTCAGCTGACTGGTGAGGAATGTGAAGTGGGAGGGGCTGGAGGAGACCCTATCTCCTGATTTCAGCTTAGGTGTCACTGCTGCGAGACACCAAAGAGCCGGAGACACAGTGAAGCCGGAGACACAGTGAGTAATACTACCTGTGATTATAGTTGCCATTAAAAGTCCCCACTACAGTTCTCAGATCAGCAGATGACCTTGATCAAGAGCACCTAAGTTGGCTGATCAGAACTCCCCCCAGCACTGCCACTGATCCCACCCCCCACCAGCACTGCCACTCATCCCAACTCCCCGCCAGCACTGCCACTCATCCCACCCCCCACCAGCACTGCCACTCATCCCAGCTGTCCGCCAGCACTGCCACTCATCCCAACTCGCCGCCAGCACTGACACTCATCCCAACTCCCCGCCAGAACTGCCACTAATCCCACCCCCCCACCAGCACTGCCACTCATCCCACCCCCCACCAACACTGCCACTCATCCCAACTCCCCACCAGCACTGCCACTCATCCCAGCTCCCCACCAGCACTGAGACTCATCCCGACTCTCCACCAGCACTGCCACTCATCCCAACTCCTCACCAGCACTGCCACTTATCCCAACTCCCCATCAGCACTGCCACTCATCCCAACTCTCTACCAGCACTACCACTCATCCCAACTCCCCACCAGCACTGCCACTTATCCCAACTCCCCATAAGCACTGCCACTCATCCCAACTCCCCACCAGCACTGCCACTTATCCCAACTCCCCACCAGCACTGCCACTCATCCCAACTCCCGACCAGCACTGCCACTCATCCTAACTCCCCACCAGCACTGCCACTCATCCCAACTCTCCATCAGCACTGCCACTCATCCCAACTCCCCACCAGCACTACCACTCATCCCAACTCCCCACAAGCACTGCCACTCATCCCAACTCCCCACCAGCACTGCCATTCATCCCAGCTCCCCGTCAGCACTGCCACTCATCCCATTCCCCCCATCCCCCACCAAGGAGTAAGAGAAGGAATAAAAATAGAGAATACATGGAAGGGAGAGGAAAAGAGGGGGAGGAACAAAGAAAAAGGGAGATAAAGAATACGACAACAAGAAAGACGGCTAGAGAGAGGTATGGGGGGGGGGCAAGAAATTAGGATAGAGAGAGATAAAAAAGGAAAAGAAAGGAGAACAAAGAGAAAGAGTGGTACATCCTAAAACGTACCACAAGGGGTTTTAATACTGTATGAGTGGAAGGGACTCAGGGGAGCGCTAAATGTCCATGAGTTAGGGGCGCAAATTACTTGTCTTGCCTTGGGTGCTGAGAACCCACGCTACGAAAATTTTACTGTTGGGAACTTGGGAAATTTTATCAAGGGGTCTAGAAAGGTTGAGAACCACTACTCCAAAGGCATGCTGGTAGGTTAAATGGCTTGTGTCTAAATTGGCCCTAGTATGTATGTACAAATTTACTGTGCACATGTGCTATCCCATTCTACCTGTCAGTCCCAAGCCAAACAATTGGGGAGGATGAGGAAAGATCTGATGACCTACCTCTACAAAAAATTTGCCAAGAAATTTCTACGTAAAAGACTTTCAAGTACATCAAATTTGGTGCCCAGAGAGCTGGCCCATAAAATCACAGATTCAGATACAAATGTACCTAACATGTTTAACATGTCCTATCATTAAAAACACACTAACCTGCATAGCATATGTATGAGCAATCAATTTAGTAATTAGTAGGAAATTGAAATACATTTTCTTTCTGTAATAAGACTGCATGTTTACAGATGTAAAATATACAAATGAGTGTTTAAAATACTAATAGTATGTTATATTACAAGTAGCTTGACTTTGGGTGAATATAGATGAAACCTGTACTAAGATAATATTTAGGTTACCACTGCTAAACTTTACTTTTGAAATTATATGTTACATGGCTGTTATGCTGATCCAAAGGCTTTAAGGTAGAAATGTCACGTGAAGAGCGGTGGACGCTTTCTCCTCACCCCTAGACAAAACAAGCAGCTGATGCGTACAGTGTGGGCACAGCCCCACTGCATGGGAAAACATATTTTTTGCCCAGAGTTTGGCTTTAGAAGCCAACTTCACTAAAGGATATGTTTTCGTTTTGGGAGTCTACGAATGGGCTAAATCACCCCCTATCGGTCAGTCTTCATGTAATGGAGGCTCCTTTGGTGATATTTTCTTGCAGTCATTTGTTTCTCTACCGCCTTCTACAAGGTAATCATAAAGGTGTCACTTTCTTGTTGCTGAACTGCCCAGTTAAAAAAATATTTAATTTTACATTATAAAGAATCAGTGGGGGAATTACACTTGTCTTCATAATAGCTACAGCAATTAAGCAAAACTGGAGAATACAATATGGCAGCGTGTGATTCAACTCGCTTTTAATTTTACTTATTTGTTCAGTTAAGCATTAGTGGACAAGTAGACCAATGTGCAATGATTTTGAGAGTCTGCTGTGGTAAGGCATTGCAGGGCTGACCTTTTTTTGCATTAGTTATTTGGGATTTTTTATACGTTCTAATTTTAGGAAATATTCAAGTTTTGTTTCCTGAGGACAATATGACCTGCTTCTTGCCTATAATGTTGCTAGCACATGCTAATGGTTGTCCTAAGAGTACTTGTTCCATCAAGGGTTCATTGCCTGAATAGAGAAAATCCTGCTCAGCAAGTTAAACTGAGGTCACACCCAGCTTGCCGTGCCCTTTTTGCAATTTGATTTTACAGTGATTTTTTTCACCCTCTGTCAAATTACATTTACGTTTAGATATACACAGAATAGGTGGTGTTCTGTATTTCGCAACATCAAATAACTTGCATCTACATTCTCAGTATTTGTGGGTTTCTTGATTTCTCAGCAGACATTAACATTCTTATTAACTCTTTCAAGCAGAATTCCAACAAATAGCTATATGTACAGTTGGAATACATATTTGTCAATTGTGTTACCCTGCAAAGGATTTGTTATTCTGTTCAGCCAGTCTTATCGTCCAGGAAAACCTAAGGCCGGCCATTCACGGTCGAGATTCGAACTGTTAATGGGCAGGCTGAATGTACCCAGTTGGTCGATTGATCAACTTGGGTACAACTAGCCTGCCGGATTCTCTTTCGATTATTGCTAGCAGCTGCTATAGCCACTAGCGATAATGGTAGACAGGTAACAACGCTCTCTACAGGGACAACCCAATCCATACACCAGATCCACTCACAGGTGCCTGAGCTCGATACATCCCATCACCTTCCAGGTCACAAACATTAGAAAGGAGCCGACAACACTGAAATCCTTGAAGTGTAATTTATTGGTACATCGGAGTGACAAGAAAACAATAACACTGACGTGTTTCGGCAGAAGCTTTAGTCGTAGCTAGTTTAAGACAGATATAACAAGATATATTTGTGCACTTAGACAGACTCCACCTATAAACAATTAGCATATTTCATTGATCCCACATGTCATTAAAGTGAATGGTAATTACGCTTGTGCCAAAAGAAAAAGGGGTGAGAAATCCAATGTGTCATATTTTTTCTTCCCTGTTGGGAGAATAAGGTTCAACATCGTATATAGAATCTTCTACTATTCCCTCCCACACTCTCTTCTAATTTTCAATCTTGGTTATATATCTTGGATTTCTTTCCCCTTTTTCTTTTGGCACAAGCATAATTACCATTCACTTTAACTGGTTCAATACAGGGCATTTTCACCCCCTTCCTTCCCAGACCAATTTTTAGTTTAAAGAGCTGTCGCACTTTAAACGACAATTGCGCGGCCATGCGACATTGTACCCAAACAAAATTGACGTCCTTTTATCCCCACAAATAGAGCATTCTTTTGGTGGTATTTGATCACCTCTGCGGTTTTTATTTTTTGCGCTATAAACAAAAAAAAGAGCGACAATTTTGAAAAAAACACAATATTTTTTACTTTTTGCTATAATAAATATCCCAATTTTTTTTTTTAAAAACAAATTTTTTCCTCCGTTTCGGCCGATACGTATTCTTCTACATATTTTTGGTAAAAAAAATCGCAATAAGCGTATATTGATTGGTTTGCGCAAAAGTTATAGCGTCTACAAAATACGGGATAGATTTATGGCATTTTTAAAAAAAAAATATTTTTTTTTTTTACTAGTAATAGCAGCGATTGCAATTTTTTTTTCTTGACTGCGACATTATGGCGGACACGTTTGACACATTTTTGGGACCATTCACATTTATACAGCGATCAATGCTATAAAATTGCATTGATTACTGTATAAATGTGACAGGCAGGGAAGGGGTTAACCACTAGGGGGAGATGAGGGGTTAAATGTTTCCTAGGGGAGTGATTCTAACTGTAGGGGGCGGGGACGTACAAGGGGAGGAGACCGATCAGTGTTCCTCTGTACTCGGAACACAGATCGGTCTCTTCTCAACTGACAGGATGTGGATCTGTGTTTACACACACACAGATCCACGGTCCGGCCCGGTTAACAGCAATCGCGGGTGCCCGGCGGACATCACGGCCGCCGGGCACACGCACCGGGTCCCGAGTAACGCGGCGGGCGCGCACGCCCCCTAGACGGCCGGGAAGCCCAGGTCGTCATATGACGTCCACCTAGGAAGGGAGATCCCATCTGTGGACGTCATTTGACTATGGCCGGGTAGTGAAGGGGTTAATGACATGTGTGATCAATTAAATATACTAATTGTTTATAGGTGGAGTCTGTCTAAGTACACATATATATCTTTTCATATATGTCTTAAACTAGCTACAACGAAGGCTTCTGCCGAAACGCGTCAGTATTATTGTTTTATTGTCACTCCGATGTACCAATAAATTACACTTCAAGAATTTCAGTGTTGCCGGCTCCTTTCTACCACTAGCGATAACCACTGTTTTCTCCCTCCCGCCAGGAGAATACAATTCCTGATTCCTCTGTCAACACTGTCTGTGTTGATGGGGGAATCATGCAATATTCTTTCCTGTAACCTGTGGTTGCTGGAAAGAAATTTGAACCATGTATGGCTGGCCTAACCTATACCATGACCAAGCCAGCAACCATGCTTTTCTCCTCTGTAGTTAGGCAAAACAGCTTGGTCACTAACCCACCTCCAGCTAGGGCAATGAAAGAGCACCATCACACTGATGAAGTTACCACACTGCTGTTTTCTTCCATCAACAAACTCCAAGTGTTAAGCTGTCCATAGATGGGTAGAATTTCTAAGGAAAATTTTTAGGAAAAGAAGGATCGAAGAAAGATTTTTCTAATCATTAGTGGGCCAAATTGGCGTTCATTTTCTACCGCAGTGATGGGAAGATTTGAAGGAGCAGGATGGGAAATTTTTTTCAAACAAACACATTTCTAACAGAGTATGTGGCTTTTGTTCAGTAAAGTCCAGTCACTCCAAAATCAAGTGTTAAAAGCAAATTAAATCTTTTGAATGACAAACAAATGTTCTGAGAATTGTCATACAAATTTTCCTAAGACTTTTAGAATTTTCTTTGGAAATTCGGTCCATCTATGGGCCAGCTTTAAAGTGATTGTAAAGGTAAATAACAGAAAAAAAAAACATGTCTATACTTTATAGAATTGCAAAGAGTGGCTGCAAAGCTCCTCTTTAGGGCTCCCCCCATGGCTCTCCTGGCCCCTCACCTCTGTCCAGTGCTCCCATGGAAAGCCGCTTCCCATGGGGGCGCTTGTGCATGCTCGTACCCGAGCCTCACTGCTGTGTCCATTGACACCGTGGGACTCGGCCCTACCCGCCGCTCCCTCATCACTGGCTTTGACTGACAGCAATGGGAGCCAATGGCAAAGCCAGCGAGACCCGGGAGTGAGGGGAGAGAAGAGCTGCAAATGTGCATGACGCTGGATCGAATGAGGGCTCAGGTAAGTAAAGGGCGAGAGGGAATGCTGACCCCTAGACCTTTTCTACCTTAACGCAGGGAATGCATTAAGGTAAAAAATGTTTAGGCTTTACAACATCTTTAACCACTTGCCTACAGGGCACTTACACCCCCTTCCTGCTAAGGCCATTTTTCAGCTTTCAGCGTTGTCGCATTTTGAATGACAATTGCGCGGTCATGCTACACTGTACCCAGATGATATTTTTATCATTTTCTTCACACAAATAGAGCTTTCTTTTGGTGGTATTTAATCGCTGATGGGTTTCTTATTTTTTACTAAAATAAAAAGACCAAAAATTTTGAAAAAAAAAATTTTACTTAGTTTCTGTCAGTAAATTTTGCAACTAAGTAATTTTTCTCCTTCACTGATGTGCACTGATGAGGCGGCACTGATGGGCACTGATAGGCTGAACTGGTGGGCACTGATGAGGTGGCACTTATGGGCACTGATGAGGCGGCACTTATAGGCACTGATTAGGTGGCACTGATGAGGAGGTACTAATATCCCGCACTTATGGGCACAGATAGGTATCACTAATTAGCACTGATAGGCGTCACTGATGGGCACTGTTAGGTGGCACTGATGGGCCCCCGCGGGCGCGGCCATTCTGGGACACTGTCATTTGACATCATCCCAGAACGACTGGTTAAGCTGCCCATAGATGGTCAGTGGGCTGATAAAAAAAAAACAAATGGATTTCCCCATCCACACAAGCAAGGTGAATGGAGTAATCCTCCCTGCAGTTAGAATACAATGGCATAACGGGGAGGATTCCTCCATCCACCTCAGTTGTGTGGATGGGGAAATCTATCTGTCTTTCCTCCACTGTCAGAATACACTGATCAGTGCTGCAGCCGAAAATTTTCCAACACTCCTATTCACTAAAAGTCAATTGTCAGATTGTCTTCTGTCGAGCCGGAATGACCATAGATAAATCAAAATTCGGCTGGTCCATGGCCAACTAGAAGTGAAACTAAAGTTCTGCTGTAAGGAACCTCGAGCAGGCAGGCTGTTATTGCATGCAATGTCTCTATTGCAAAAAAATGCCCCTACCTGCCTGTTTGCTGTGCTCCCTGGTGCAGTAAATTGAGCTAAGCTCAGTTTACAGCACCATGTCGGTCTCTGAGTGCTGGGATGACTGGCTCCTGCACATGCGCAGACGTGATGTCGTTCCATGCCAGCCAACCAAGAGACTCGGAGAGCGGCGAGGGAACATCAGACAGGTAAGTATTAATACCTTTAGTTCTGCTTTAGATTAACAGCATTTAGCAATCTTGTCTCACTATACTGCCCCTAAATACATCAAATACATGGTAATACATAGCTTAATAAATTATGGTTTTATTATATTTGCCTTGAGTTTAGGTAACTTACATTTAAACCACCATTACAAATTCAATCAAGAATCACCATGATAGAAAGCAATCATGATCGCTCTCCATTCAAATTCAGTCAAGAATCACCACATGTTGTGTTATGTGTACTCTGCAAATCCTGATTGCATGAATACGATTTTTTAAACAGCAGCATGTAGCTAGGGCTTACTTAAAATCATCACAATGATTTGCTGGCTGGAGATTCATTATGTTAATGAATATTTTTGTATTACTAGTAATATAATACAGGATTTGTATAGCACCAACAGTTTGTGCAGTGCTTTACAAAATAAAGGGAGATAGTACAGTTAATAAACAGTTCAAGAGAAAAGGATTAAGATGGCCCTGCTCAAGAGAGCTTACAATCTAAAAGGGAGGGGCGAGGAATACTAGGGGTAATATTTATGAGTGGATAAGTTGATAGAGAAAGTAAAAGTACAGCTTCTCTGAATAGATGACTTTTCAGGGATAGGGATTGCCTAAAGGTGGAGATAGCCGGAGAGATTGAGGTAGGTTCCAGAGGATGGGAGAGGCTCTGAAGAATTGTGTTCATACTCATTAAAGAAAATTTGTAGGTTTTTTTTAGATACACAGATAAGAAATTGAAGTATACAATTTAATAAACGTGTAAATGTTTTAAAACCATTGCACTTTAATTCATTCGTTTGCAGTGATTCATTGCTTTGTCTTTCCATGCAAGTCTGTAAGTCGGACAATTCGTTGAAAACTTTGCCCACCTATGTGGCTGAAATCTGCACATTTGTTAAGCAAGGGTCTATGGGCTATGAAATATTGGATTTGTAGTGATCATAGAGCAGTGCATGTGACCACATGCAATACTTGTTCCAAACAGATGGCATTGAGGGGGGAAAGGAGAGGTTCAGGAGCTCATGGAAGACGTTAAAAGGAGAGAAAAACACAGTAGTAAACAACTTCATGATTATGGGACCTTTAGGTAATGGATGTATATGGATTGTTTTTGGAAAATAAGTCACGTTAAATGCTTATTACTTCTAGGGCATGAGAAATACTTGCCTTACTCCTCACTCTGGCATCATCCAGTGCTCTTGGCCCTGCAATGTTTTTTCTTTTTGTTTTTTTTGTTTTTTGTGGGGTTTTTTTTGCAATTTTCAAAGCTGGACTTTAAGCAAAACGTTTCCTTTCTTTTTTTTTTTTTGTGTCTATCAGCTTTAGCGGGAGGGGTGCTGTTAATGGCAGGATGTCCAGATAAGAACCATTGCAAAAGATTACCCGAAAAATGATTTGCTTCAAGTAATATGAACCCTTGATAGAAAAAAACTAATGAATAAATGTGGCTGCTTACCCAATATGACCATTGCTTCCTGTTTTGTGCAGTTTTTACAGTATTAACAACCTATGAAAGCTTTCTTTGTTGAGTTTCTACCTGGTGACATACCAATGTGCGCGCCCCTGCCACCTAGTGCATTGTGTGTGTGTGACGCATGTGCAGTAGAGGTTGCCAGTGTTGTGCCCAGCTGGCGCATGCAAAGTAGGGGCTGCTGTCTTTCAGTGCTTTGGAGCTGTGCCTGGCCAGCACGTGCATGGTAGATGCCGCTGGTGTTTTCTGGCTGGCTCTTTCTGAGTAGAGACATCTATCTTTCTGAGGTCTTGCAATGTACAAGACTAAAACATGAGCAGCAGGGCATCACTGACCCTGTGCCCAGCTAGCATATGCACAGAATTATGCTTAGATTACAAAGCACAGTACTGCACATGCGCTGACCCAGGCACAACTGCCCTCTACTGTGCATGTGCCCTACAGGAGTCCCTACTGCGCATGCACTGGCCATACTGCTACAGCGTCCCCTACCTTCGCATGTGCCCACTGGGCACAATGCCAGTGGCCCTTACCATTGTGTACAGGGCATGCTCCCTAGGGAACAAAAGGCACAAAAAGGGGTACAAAAAATATTTACCACTATCTGGGTGGAACCTAATGTAAAGGGCAGTACTTTCAAGATGTAATAACTACTTTAGGAAAAATCTGCACAGTGAGGCATGATGTCAATCATACAGAAAAAAAGAATTTGGTTTTACATTTAAGATTTATGAATGGTATACCTCACAAATTATGAAGTACATACAGTAGCTTGCCACATCATTTTTGGACCAGTTTTTAATAGTTATGCATTTGATGATTCAAACTTAAAAACGTAACCCTTATGCTAGATATTTCCTTTAAAAAAAATGTATTTGCCAATGGTATATCACTTTTCTTTGTAGTTCGGTTAGTAAGGTCCTTTACACAATGGATGAGGTTTAAAGTGTACTACCAAGGCTGTACTCGCAGAAACGTGACTCAATATACTATTGGTCACCAAACGATACTTATTTAGAAATACTAACTGTGATTGGAAATGTATAGAAATTTCTTTTTTTGCCACTGTCCTGGGAGGCAGCTATTTTAATTACTTTAAATTGCTGAAAATGTTTAAGCGAACGTCTACCTAATCTGCAAATTGTTGTGTAGTATTACTATTGACAAATACGTCCCTGTGTGAACTCAGCATAGCTCCAGCTTCATCTCATTACATGGAAATACCTGTCACACTTTAGATGAAGGTACACTGTTCTAATGTCTGTTCTCATTTATTACAAGTGATTGCACAGCCCTTGGGGGCCAAATCGTATTTTAATTTAAAGATGTTCATTTCTATATGTTTTTCTTAATTACTAGAGATATTTTAGAATAATATGTGCAGGTATCATTTTTGATATGGAAAATTAAATGTCTGTTTTCCCCTGCAAATAGCAAGGCTGGTTAAATAGAGTCATGAACACACTGGGAACCATTCCACAGCCTTTGGTTTTATGTTTTCACAGGAGAGGGCGCTGATATAGGCTTTTATTGCACACCCCTTGGCACGATTTTTGCCTTTTTTGGGTTCGGCAAGCTAAACTGGCCTATCCCTAGACCTTGATAATCCCAGTTATGCATAACATTGAGTATCTGGCACATTTCCCTATAATGAGTGACTCAGACACGTTTTGCCTCCTCTGGCTTGGTGCCTAAATGCTGTAATAATGATTCCGTTTTTGAGCAGGAATGTTTTGCCAGACTTGTAATGCTGTGCCCATTTGGCGTGTGGATCATGTAAACAGGTTCCCAACTGAATCTTTCACAATCCACTGCATGGCTAGAATTATGGTTTTAATATGTGAAATTTAAATACTTGTCCTGAGAAAAAGATTTTCAGAACTTTGTTTAATTGTAGCTTCACAATCAAAAAAATTCTTCCTGGTTAAGACATGGAACTTGTGAGTTTATACACAGTAAGTGCTTTTTAAGGCTGCCTTCGCATTATTGCATTTCGATAACACATGCTACTTTGTGCAGTGCATTGCCGTTCAATTAGAATTGCATCTCAATGCACAAATACAGTTAGTGGCAGTGCATCTGCAGTACAGTACACCAACCAGCACACATCAGTTCTGTGGGTGTGCTGCTTTTAAAAACTGCTGCAGGAATATTTTTTCTGTTAATTCTGTGCATGTGAGCTCATTCTAAATGAATGGATTGTCGTAACACAGTGTACGTTATTGCGGGAAATACTGCATGTAGAATGCTGAACACACTGCAACAGAATAATGTTGTGAAGAAGCGCCCTAAAGCTTTTTGACAAAACTCTGTCTTAACACACTTTTAATCTAAAGCTCCCACTGAGCAGTGTTTTACAAAGATACAGCGGGGAAGAGTCCCCCATCCACATTGAGTATGTGGATGGGGGAATCGAATCAGCCATGAGCCTGCTTTATAAGGCATTTATTCACCCATGTGCAAATAAAAATTACAGAGGGCACAATCTGGGTGTAGTAAGTAAGGTACATTTATTAATAATAACAGCAGGTTGGCAACTCACATATAGGCAGTAAAGGTTCGCTTATAATCAAAGTCAAGGCAAGCAGCCCAATAGTATCTGCGTAGGTGTGTCCTGTCCCAAAATTCCCAGTTAGGCAGCAATTTTGCTGGTAAAATCCAGATGCTGGTGGAAGCAGGAAGTAATTGGTGAGTGCACAGCAGACCAGAAGTGACATCACTTGCTGAGAGAGTTTATTGGGGATGGATTTGATGACCCAGACATGCAGACCTTCCGTGTATTTCTTATGGCATTCGGCAAACCAGTGGGGTAGGCTGGGTTTGGGGTTCCCTTCTTCTACGAATCACCTATGTTCCCCAAATCTGGCACTTGGTGTTCAGATTGTTCTACCCACATAGAGAAGGCCACAAGGGCACAATAAGTAATAGACTACAAACTGGGATGAGAAATTCTCAAAGGTGGTGATGAAGTAAATCTTCCCATTGCTTCCCAGTGATGGTTATGAAATTGAGTGACGAATCTGACTTCATGATTTGTCTTTCCCTTTGTCTTGTTATTTTTGGGTGTGTTTAGATAACGACAATACCTTTCATTCACTGGATTTACCCTTTATAGAGAAATTTATTGGTGAGGACTTTGCTCTGTATCCTATAGTCTTCCTTCCAAGCACAGTTTTGATTTAACTTGCAAAAATGGCTCTTTGGGATATTCTTGGTCCATTTCGGGTGGTGACAGCTGGTGAAATAAAGGTATGAGTTGTCATTTATGGGCTTGAAGTGATTCTTGGTCATTATGTTGCATCCATCAGAGCTTAGTTATAGGTCTAGGAAGACTAATGTAGACTTATCACATACATGTGTGAAGGATAAGCCGAATTAGTTGGTATTGCAAAACTGTATGAAATTGGTGACAGATGTGGTGTGCCCATCCCAAATGGTAATAATATTTTCTATATAATGACCATAATAGGTGATATGGTGGGCGAAGGGGTTGTCAGCTCATATGTACTGGAGCTCCCAGTGCCCCATGGTGTGGTTGGCATAACTAGGGCAAAGTGAGCTGGAAAAAGAAAAGAATGAACATTCACCCCAACATACCACCTTTGATGTCTCTTAAAACTATTCCCAAATTCCAAATACAAATACAGATTTACTTCCCTCTGTCACAGACCACAGGATCTGCCCCTATACATCTCTGACCAGAATCACATTCCCTAGACACACCCCAATAAGGATTCAAGGCTCAAAAAACAAAAGAAAAAAAGGCACCTAATTCAATCATCATAAGTACAAAAATACCAGACCACCAGCTCTCCTCTACCACTACTGAATACAGACAGCCCCCAGGTAACATAATTCATAGTAACCTTAATGAAAGCCTACCTAGTACACAACATAGCGACTGCCTACTTTCATCCCCCAACACCAGATATTTTGCAAGCCACCCCTCATCTACTTTGCTACCTTTACCTCAATTGAGGTTACCCCGATACCTGCTCCCACAACCACTAAACCAGAGCCTTGTTTGTTTACAAACGGTTTTTATTATGGATAAGGTCATAGTACAAGATTTTAACCGGAGCCTTGTTTGGATATCCCTCCTCCAACCTCCTTAAAAGAAAGCATCCACACTCCATACTTTTATCACCTGCCTAAAATACATAAGGATCCCAACAGTCCAGTCCCCCCCCCCAGCCATTCCATTCTGGCCTCCATGGAAAGAGTCACAAGTGGCCTTTCCCTCTATGTAGACCACTTTCTACAACCTTTAGTCACCTCCTTTCCATCCTACATTAGAGACAGCACCCATCTTTTAGAGAACCTACACCTGTACACATGGGAACCCACTTACCTCTGGGTATCCCTGATGTATGTTCCTCATATACATTGATCCCACTTAATTTCCTCTCCTCAATCTTAATGACCAGCAAGCCAGTTTCATCCTTAAAATCCACACAATTCTTCCTAGAACGACTGGGACAGTCGTTGGAGCTCACTTTCCCCCTAATTATGCCAATCATTTCAGTTGAGTCCCTGAAGTTGATGTGTTGGAAGCAAAAAAATGGGCATCACAGTTTGTTATGTATGGGACTGCACAGCCACAGACCAGTCAGGGTGCCCATGCTGACCTATGTCCACAGCCAAAAGCACCTACAATGGGCAATTGAGCACTAGAATTGAACCATGGAGCAATGGAAGAAAGTGGCCTGGTTTGATGAATCACATTTTCTTTTATCATGTGGATGATTGGGTGCGTGTGTGTCACTTACCTGGGGAAGAGATGGCACCAGGATGCTAAGGTTCTAAGGGAAAAGGCAAGCTGGCAGAGGCAGTGTGATGCTTTTGGCAATGTTCTGCTGGTTAACCTTAGGTCTTGTCATTCATGTGGATGTTACCTCGACAAGTACCACCTTCCTAAACATTGTTTCTGAACAAGTACATTCCTTCATGGAAACAGCATTCCCTGATGGAAGTGGCCTCTTTCGGCCGGATAAGGCATCCTCCCACACTGCAAGAATGGTTTAAAGCACACAAAAATTAGTTTGGGGCATTGACTTGACCTCCAAATTTTCCAGATCTCAATCCAATCAAGCATCTGTGGGAGGTGCTGGAAAAACAAGTCTGATCCATGGAGGCCCCAACTTGAAACTTAAAGGATCTGCTACTGATGGCTTGATGCCAGATACTGCAACATACCCTCAGTCCTATGTGACGCCCATGCCTTGACGGGTCAGAGCTTTTTTGGTGGCAAAAGAGAGACCTACTCAATATTAGGTGGGTGGTCATAAAGTTATGGCTGTTCAGTGTATATTTTAATCCAACTAAGTTGTCAAAGTACTTTTCAGCCTAAACCACTCTGAAAGAACATAGCTTCTAAATAATAATTCATATACACTCTCAACGATTGCAATTTATGAAATCTAAATCAGTGAAAATTGGTTTCAGGAAACCTGTGCTGAGAGAAATTTGGGGGTTGCCATCAGTGACCTCTGAAAAAGCTAGTTGCCTGTCTTCAGTAGAAATCAGAACTTCTAAAATGCATACTAATACTGAGTCATTGACGCAAGAAGTATGGAAGCAATTAAACTAGGACCAAAGAACCAGAAGGAGTTGTCAGCAAAGCCAGTTTATGTATGCCACTCAGTGCTAGCTCCATAAAAATATATTAAATGTCGGTTTTACAGCAAAGTCTACAATTAAAAATGTAGTTTTGTGTAGATGCTGACAAGCTGAACCGTGTGTTGTCTTCTTATATCCCATGAACTCCAGTAGTGAGATGTGCCCATTAGAATTCCCAGTTCCACTAAACTGCACGTTTCACATACTCCTATGTAGAGCTTCAGATGACGAGGGTGGTCCCTTGCAAAGATCATGGAAGGACACCAGGATGTGAGCAGAACCAGAGTCAGGAACTGGCAGAAGTTGGCAACAATTGGGCAATGAGGTGCAAATTCACTAGGCAAAAGCCTGGTCAGTAGTCCAAGCCGAGGTCGCTAGCAGAGGCAGACAGTGAACATGAGCAGACAAGGATAATCTGAGTACAAGGTCAAAAAGGAAGCCTGGTCAGTAACAGGATCAAGATGCATATCAGGAACTGGATAACAGGAACAAGACTGAAGACCATTCAGCAAAAGCCTAGTGCAGTTCAGCTTTAAACAGGCCACTTGGTAGAAGTGGACATGCACGCAGGACTGCACGTGCACATGCTTGTAGGTGTAAGTAATAATATATGTGCAGTCCATCTTCTATGCCCTTAGAAATGTGCATGCCTATGCGCATTAGCCAGACAGTGCACTTTAGCCTAATGGCTGGCACCATGTTTCTGACAGCATAGTGTTGCCTCTTTACCAAAAGCTGATAAAGTTACCTCTTACCTTTGTTTGTAAAAATATGTGTGTGTTACATCTTGCCAGAAAAAGTACTGTAAAAAACCCTCCCAAGAAAATAAGTGAATGTGATCTCACACTGCCGTGTGACATAGACACTGGCTGTTCAGCAGGGGGTTCTCCCAGATCCAGACAATGGACTGAAGTGATAATGTCCTCTGGAAACAGTGCAGATGAGGGAGACAAATAGCGAACTTAGGTGTGTTTAGATTTACTTCTTTGGGTATTTCAACTAAAAAAGGCTATATGAGACAGAGTGGTGGAAGGGATTTTAAGATTTACCCAGAAATGGGCTTAAATTAGTGTATATGTCATACAACTAGGCTATTCAGAGAGACTTTCCAGCTTTTTGCAGAGTAATTTGTGTGTGACGTCATGAATACTGACCATTTCTCAAAATTGACTTTGTGTTAAAGCAGTGTGTATGTTGTTCAGTGTTGTCTGCCCTATCTCTTTAGCATAGATCATATTTATCTATATAACAAATTTTGAGCATGGTTTTCATTGTTCTGTTTTTTTAAACCCACACAGACTGTGTTTAATTGGCATAGGTAGGTCTTAGCTTTATAGGTCCTGAAATCCTTTCGTCTGGATATACACCTTTTGCGATAATGGTGTGCAATGCCATTCATTCGTAATGGTGCCACAGCACACATATGCAATAGAACTAAATGCACCTTGGCTATGATGTACAGTGCTTTTTGGTGTGCTACCTTGCAAAAAATAGTGCATTATTTTGGCTTTTGAGAAATATAAGTAAATAGGCTGTCCTAATACAGAGGACAGAAATGCATGCAGGGAGGTGAGAATGTGCACTTTGTCTTGTAACAATGTACTTGAGAAATCCTTGATTTGCCAAACATGACTATATTTTTCATTGTTTACCATTTGTCCTATTATTCAGTGTTTTGCTAAGTCATAAGCCAAAGGAGACTTAAAGCTGAACTCCAGGTACTAACATTTATATTTAAATATATTACTCAATAGCCACAAAGGATATAAATCTACTTTGTGTGTAGCAAAGGCCTTTTCAAACCCAGTTCTGACCTTTTGAAAGTAGCAGTGACACTGTGTTGTATGTAGCACAAAGCAGATCGGTAGGAGGGACACAATGGGGGTTATTTACTAAAGGAGAATCCACTTTGCACTGAAAGTGCACTTGGAAGTAAAGCCACTGTAGATCCAAGGGGGACATTTAAGGAAAAAAAAACCAGCATTTTAGCTTGCACATGATTGGATGATGAAATCAGCAGAGCTTCCACTGATTTCAGATCTACCCCTTAGATTTAGAGCGACTACACTTCCAAGTTCACTTTCAGTGCACTTTCAAGTGCGCTTGCAGTGCAAAGTGGATTTGCCTTTCGTAAATAACCCTCAATGGGTTCACCAACTACTGGCTGCCTATAGAAAACTACAGGGGGGGGGGGGATACAAGACCAGTCACCCTGCACAAGGAGAAAAAGCTGCAGTGACCAATCGTAATTACAGAAATCTCCTGCACAGAGGTAACTTTTCACACTGGATTATTGCACAGATCTGGAAGAAATACACAAAGCACACCAAGACTGAAGTAAAAATGCACATGACTGTTATATTTAGACAATATTTACTTTAAGATAATGCTGGTCAATTACTTAGATAAGGTGTTTTGGGCTGAACAAATCTCAAGAGCCAGGTAGCCAATGTCCCTGAAAACTTACAGCTTCTAATGCTTTGAAGTCCTTTCTCTTGATCTTAATTGAACAGCATATTCCCTGGCTTCCAAGGCTGGCAAAAGACTGTCAGATATCTCTGTGAGAACAGCAAGCAGGAAGATATAAGCCTGTCCTTGCATGACTTAGCTAGCGGAGAACCCACCAAGATCTTTGCTTGACGCTGACACCGGGACATGTACAGTGCTTCTGATCCATTGCTTTTTTGACATAGAGGATCAAGAACTGTTTATAGGAAACCTTTGCAACAAGATGGAAAATCATCCTGTGCCATAAGTTCTTCTGAATACCTAAGGGGCTTATTTTCACCTTTGTATAGTATATAAATAATTCTATAATCAGGATTCCTGCATGGATTTTTTTATTCTTGTTGTTTTTGGTAGGTGGTGTCTTGGGGTCATTTATGTAGTTCCAATATCACCCTTGCTGCAAAAAAAGTAATAAGATTCTATAAATACATAAAAGGGTCAGTTCACTTAAAGTGGTTGTAAACGCCGCTTTGCTATTTTTACCTACAGGTAAGCCTATTACCTGTAGGTAAAATGAATATCTCCTAAACGTGCACCGTGTCGGATCTTCAGAGCTTCTTTCTGGAATTGCGGGAGTGACATCATCGCGGCTCCGGCCACTCACAGCGCCAGAGCCTGCAATCCCAGAAGAAAAGATGGGAGAAGATGTCAGCACTCTCAGCGGTGAGTGGACGCCACTGGAAGGTCTGCGTTCTAAGGTGAGTATTTCATAATGTGCTAGTATGTGGTGCACACTAACACATTATGCCATTGCCTTGCAGGTTTTTTTTTCTGCGGTTTACTATCACTTTAAAAATAATAAATGTGGTATTTTCATTACTGTACTTTGTTGTTTTTGCAACTAAAATGGTTTTTTTATTCACTGTGCTAGGATCAGATAAATGTACCATATGCACATTAACGTAACAAAATGATGTAAACGTAAAATAACTGCGCCAATACAATAAACCATAACTCAGCAGCAGCTTTACAGTGAGATACTAACACAGTGCTTAAAATTGTTCAAAAATATGCTGCACTCAAATTGCATACCATATAAACATATATAACAAAATGATTAAACTGAAGAAAGATGATCTAATAACTATGGATGTGCCAATAGCCAATTTAGATCAAACCAGCGAAAATAAGTCCAGTAATGTAAATATTTCAGTAAGGTGCTCAGTAATTCAGATGAATCTTTACCACCATCAAACACCTCGGAAAGTGATCTTGTGACTTAACACCACCACCAAAGGCTGAAAAAGGGCTTGCTCAAATGGACCTCTCATTACAAAAGGTCAGAAACACCTGTGGCTCCAAACCCAGCCAGGGCCTTTAAAAACCAGGAAGTCTTCAAGACAAGGGACATCAATCCTCCTCATAGGGCGATCATAATGGTTCCCCAAAATAAAGAAGACTCCGCATAGTATAAAATCCTCAGAGCTTTAATGAACTTAGAAGTTGCACTTACAAGATATGTAATGTAAAAATGCCTTAATGCGTATGCGTAGGCTTCCACACATACAAAAACCCGTCTTTCCGGGACACAAGTGTAATGGTGATGTCAGCGCGTTTCTCCGCCCCTACACATTTCATCGTACGTTTGACGTCGTCCAGGGGCACAAGCGGAGCACTGAGTCACTGCCAATTATAGCATACAATCATAGAGGTCAATGACAAGCTATTAGAAAAATCTATAAAAAAAAAATCTGTAAAAAACTACCAATGGTGGCCCATATTGTCAAGTTATTATGGTGGAACATAATCCCCACAATGACAATAAAATGTCAAAAATGACAATATGAGGCCATCAAACCGTCATAAAACCGGAAATTTAAATGTTATCCACAAGGTGTCACACTCTGAACACCTCCAGAGCGGCACCTGTTGGATCGAATAAATAATGAAAAATCTGTAGAAAAACTAACCGAAGTAACTGCACCTTGTCACATTGATAAAATAACATCCAGTCAATCCTAGCAATAATATGTGTTTATATGGTATGTAATTTGAGCTCAGCTTATATTTTAACAATTTTTAGCACTGTGTTAGTCTCACTGTAAAGCTGCTGCTGGGATATGGTTTAGGGTATTAGCAAAGTTATTTTACGTTTACATAAATTTCTATTTGATATTACACTGACTGCAGCTATTTCACTTTAATTGGTGGATATGGATATATTTGAACATAAAGCCGCTAGGGTGGTTAACACAGATGGGGTTTTTGATATTTCCACAGCTATTGAGGGTGAATTAGGTGGATTATTTATGAGATTGAAAAATCTCACTACATCTGAGATCCATACTCAGTGGGACATTGCTTTCTTGGAAACCTATATTAAAAACATGATGGTTGCATGCAGCCTTAGATGGGAAGCAAGTCCGCAAAAAAAGCGAATCCGCATTAGATGAATGGTTCGAATATTTTTTAATTAAGTAGGAGTTAATTTTTTTAATTTTTAGTTCAGAGAAAAAGTGAGAAACCGTCATGTCTGGATGAGGAGATCAAATCTTTGAAGGATAAATTGGTCCCTCAGAAAGACAGTGAGGAGTACAAAGAACTTTCACTCAATCTACAAAAACATTTAGAGAATGAGAATAGGGATCAGAAAGTTAAGAAAAGGTAAAAATATAATAAAGATATGGGAGATTATCAAGCAGGAATCGTTTTCGAATGGCAGAAAAAACTGATCTCTGGTCAACAGTGAGTCTATACAGATGGATGTACCAACTCAGGGTGGGGCATCAAATGGACCACCTGTGAGTCAGAGTACTTCTGGTACATATCCCAAGAGGAGTGTTTCTTATAGATCCCCGGTAAGAGGTCCTCCCAATTCTTATCAGCAATCTAAACCACAAAAGAATAGATATCCCTCTTATTAATCTCCATATAGAGGACCTGCTAGGAGCAATTTTCAGGAACAATCTCTATCCCAACAATCAAGGATATGAACCTCCATTGTATGGACAAGGATACGACCAATAAAACACACCTTCCCTTTAAGGGAGAAATAGAGGTGGGTCAGATTATGGGTATGACATCCCTACACAAAATAGGTTCTACTCATTACAGGATAGAGAGGCTCCTCCAAATGGCCCCACATCCAATGATTGGTATAATGTCGGAATTCCAAATAGACCAAGTGGGCCCCATTATCACAATGCTCCCAAAAATGGTCCAAACACCTACAAGGGAATGGAGTCAGTCAATTCAACAGACCACCTCCTATGAATCAAGGCAACCAAGAGTGGGGTTTTCCCAGACCCAATCAAGGTATAAAGAGACCGGTAGAACAAAGAGAGGAACTAGAAGGGGGAGGCCGATTCAATCAAAAAAGAAAGGTGCAAGGAGTGGTGATCTATAATTTAAGCCAACAGATATTGAAGCAACCTGAAAAGACTATTCTGGATAAGGGTTTGCCCCACCCAGAATGATGAGTAAGTTTCAGACCTATATGGCCGTACACAAATATGTCCGTAAACTCAAAATTAAGTGATATATGTTAACAAATCCCAAGAAAGAAAATAGAATAATTTCCTCTGAATATCATCATTGTAATTTAGAAAATGCCTCTCTCTCTCTCTTTAACCGTCCGGGAGCATTAGCCTCTTCGTTGAAAGTGTTTAGGGATGTGGTCTTAAGAGATTTGGACCTAATGAAAAGATACATATGAGTCTGACCTGCCCCCCAGGGCGACCATAGACTCGGTTACGTCACAGGTGGGCAGGTATATAGACTATTATGAAACAGAACAAGGGTGCACACACTGCTTCAGGCAAAAAATGGACACACCCGATTCAAGGTGCTAATCCTGGCTCATCACCATAGGCAATATCAAGAAGAGAAGAAAAGATTGCACACTTGAATCCAAAAGATGCTGTAGAAATTTCTTTATTGTCATGAGCCAAACAAAATTGCAGTGATGATCAGTTGACGCATTTCACACAAAAAGAACCGTGCTTGTTCATGGTTGTGAACAAGCACAGTTCTTTTCGTGTGAAACGCGTCAACAGATCATCACTGCAATTTTGTCTGGCTCGTGACAATAAAGAAATTTCTACAGCATCTTTTGGAGTCAAGTGTGCGATCAATCTTTTCTTCTCTTCTTGATATATAGACTATTATCTTCAACCTCTGGTGCAAAAAATGCCATCGTATATCAAAGATACGAGACATATTCTAAATCTGTTATCAAGCCTTAAGCCTAAGGAGGGATTGTGGCTTGTCACAGCAGACGTATCATCATTGTATACGATTATACCACATAATTTAGGTTTCGCAGCTGTAAAGCTATATTTGGATCATGAATCTGGTCTCCCTAGGAATCAGTTGGATTTTATTATGGAACTTTTAGAGTATGCGGCATCACACAATTATTTCTGGTTGAAGGATCAATTCTACCATCAGGATATATGCCCCGAGTTTGGTTAATTTATTCATGGCCATACGGGAGGAGGATGTCTTCTATGCCCAGGACAGACCTCAGATAGCCCTTTGGGCTAGGTATATTGATGACATCCTCCTCCTATGGGATGGCAACCATTCAGAGCTGCTGGATTTCATGGGTACACTAAATGATAACGATAGAGGTATAGTCCTAAACTTTGAGGCTAGTACACAGGAGATCCATTTTTTGGATTTAAAGATTATTACGTAAAACTATAGGTTTTTTTGCTTCCACTTATTTTAGGCCAACAGACAGTAATTCATATATTCCTGTGGACAGCTGCCACCATGAATCATGGCTGAGCCAATATATGCAAATAAGGCGGAATTGTACAGAGGTGGAGGAATTCAAGATACAATCAACTATTCTAACCAACAGGTTTATCAAAAAAGGGCATAACTCAGAGTCCCTTTATAGGACCTTTGACCAGATACATGGAAGGGATAGGTCACTCCTTTTAAAAGAGAAAATAAAAAATAATGACATCAATACTCCTCCATTCCATCTATCACAACATTTTTGGTACAACATCAAAGTGTGAAATGATTGATACAAAAACACTGGCACATCGTGGACAATGACAGGGTATTGAACACTGTCTTGCCTAAGAAATCTCAGGTAATTTTTAGGGGTGCCCCATCGTTAAGGGATAAAATAGCCCCAAGTGCCTTTAATCCACCAACTAAGAATTCCATCAATGTGTGAAGGAACAGACGAAAAAATACATTTACCTCTACCAGTACCTCTCGAACTCACGAGAACCTTTTATTACATATTCCTCCACAGGGATAGTGTGTTTATTACAGTGCCCCTGTGGACTACAGTATGTGGGCAGGACTAAGAGAGCCTTACAGGTTAGGCTAAGTGAACATATTAATAATATTAGAGAGGGTTTTAAGAACCATTCTGTGTCAAAGCATTACGATTTGGTACACAATAGAGACCCTTCTAATACCTTATTTTTAGGTATAGACAAATTTAGACCTAATTGGAGAGGCAGCTCTTTGGTCAGGCAGATACCTAGATCAGAGATGGCCTGGATATACAGGTTCCTTATGATCTAAATGTGGATACTGATGTAAACACATTTTATAAATAATTCCTAAATGGTTTGGTTATGTGAACTTGTATCCGAGTCTCAGTCGGCCGTAAGGGTTCTCTAGTATGTATTTTTTGAGAATTTATATGTTTTGTCCCACTAATGGTACTCATTAGTTTGATAGTTCCCCTGGGCATTTTCCTAAAATAATGTATTTATTTATTATATATTTTTTAGTTGTTTTAAATAATATAGGTTTGGGGAGTGGGTCTATAATCGTATCGACTTCCCTAGCCTTTGGATAAGATATTATTATGTTCTTAACAGATAGGGAAGTAATAGGTTAGATGTATGGGTTATTTTTAATGGTCTCCACTTCGAGTTTGAGGAGTCAT
The DNA here is from genome assembly GCF_042186555.1 of Aquarana catesbeiana. NCBI lineage: Eukaryota > Metazoa > Chordata > Amphibia > Anura > Ranidae > Aquarana > Aquarana catesbeiana. The sequence continues at coordinate 662,658,831 of NC_133324.1, forward strand.
ATTTAGGATTATTGTAGGTATATGCTATAGATCCACTACATGTCACTCTAGAGCTGGGATATGCAATTAGCGGACCTCCAGATGTTGCAGAACTACAAGTCCCATGAGGCATAGCAAGACTCTGACAGCCACCCAGAGGCAGAGGCATGATGGGACTTGTAGTTTTGCAACAGCTGGAGGTCTGCTAATTGCATATCCCTGCTCTAGAGGTAACCCTTTGTGACAACATGTGGACAATAATTCTATTTCCGGTTAAATTTGTTTCACAGTGCCATTATTGACACTGAGATACCTTTTGGTACTGCGCTATTATTGCTAGAATTGACTGGATGTTATTTTATCAATGTGACTAGGTGCAGTTATTTCAGTCAGTTTTTCTATAAATTTTTCATTATTTATTTGCATCCACCAGGTGCCGCTCTGGAGGTTTTCATAGTGTAACACCTTGTGGATAACATTTAAATTTTCCGTTTCTATGACGGTTTGATGGCCTCATATTGTCACTTTTGATATTTTATTGTCATTGTGGGGATTACGTTCCACCATAATAACTTGACAATATGGGCCACCATTGGTAGTTTTTTACCTATATAGATTTTTATAATAAGAATTATGTTTTTATTTAAATATTACAGCCAGATTCACTGGGCGGTCTTTTGATTGACTCCTGAGAAGGGAGTTTCTAACTAAATCTGTGGCCTGTGTATATATAATGTTTAGAGGCTTTATCTCCCCACTTGGAATCAAGGCTTGGTTTTAATATAGCTTGTCAGTGAGGTCTGATTGCCATCCACGGCTCAGATCGAGGGGTGGTTTAGTTGTATAGTATAATTAGTGGTGACTCCCGTGCCCCTGGACGCCGTCAAATGTATGACGAAACATGTAGGGTGGAGCGACGCGCTAACATCACCATTACACTCGTGTTTCGGAAAGACAGGTTTTTGTATGTGTGCCGGCCTACGCATACGAATTAAAGCGGAGTTCCACCCAAAAGTGGAGCTTCCACTCATTTGTCTCCTCTCCCCCTCTGGTGCCACAATTGGCACCTTTCGGGGGGGAGGGGGGACAGTATACCTGTCTTTGAGTCCTGGGTGCGGCCCATGACATCGCCGCGGGGCTCCCTCCTCCTCTCCCTGTCGCCGGGCCAGTGGGAGAGAGGAGGAGAGAGGAGCGGGGCCTCGCGCATGCACAGTAGGATTCCCAGCGCAAAGCCGCAAGGCTACACTGCTGGATACCCTTACCCGCAATGGCGGCGGCAGCACCAGATGGAAACATCAGCTGCAGTGCCGACATTGCTGGACTCCAGGACAGGTAAGTGTCCTATTGTTAAAAGCCAGCAGCTGCAGTATGTGTAGCTGCTGGCTTTTAATTTTTTTTTTTTTTGGGCGGAACACCACTTTAAGGCATTTTTACATTACATATCTTGTAAGTGCAACTTCTAAGCTCATTCAAGCTCTGAGGATTTTATACTATGCAGAGTCTTCCTTATTTTGGGGAACCGTTATGATCGCCCTATGAGGAGGATTGATGTCCCTTGTCTTGAAGACTTCCTGGATTTTAAAGGCCCTGGCTGGGTTTGGAGCCACAGGCATTTCTAACCTTTTGTAATGAGAGGTCCATTTGATCAGATAAGAAAGCCCCTTTTCAGCCTTTGGTGGTGGTGTTAAGTCACAAGATCACTTTCCGAGGTGTTTGATGGTGGTGAAGATTCATCTGAATTACTGAGCACCTTACTGGATTATTTACATTACTGGACTTACTTTCACTGGTTTGATCTAAATTGGCTGTTGGCACATCCATAGTTATTAGATCATCTTTCTTCAGTTTAAGCATTTTGTTATATGTGTTTATATGGTATGCAATTTGAACGCAGCTTATTTTTGAACAACATTAAATTAACAAATTTGGTAGTACATTGTGTGTCAGTTCACAAAAAGTGTGCATGTTTTAGCTCCTTGGCTATCTTGTAAATAGCATTGTGAAGGCCTACTTAACCACTTGCCAACAGTACATATACTGCAGTGGGGCGGCTCGTACAGGTACCGTAACATACCTGTACATCTGGGCTTTCTTCCGGGTCTGCTCATGCATGCGTGCACGCACCTGGAAACCCGAGTTGTCATTTGCTGCAGCACAAGCTGATTTATGGCTGAGACCTGCTGATCGGCTATGCAAATGACAGAAGAGAGCCCTGTGTTTTAGATCCTCAGAGAGTTCTTTGCAATGAGGTGCCATGTTGAACTTCCAGTGACCAGTATGAGAGAGTGAGAGCGATAACACCAAATTTAACACACCTGCTCCCCAGTCACACCTGAGACCTTGTAACACTAACGAGTTACATGACACTGAGGAGGGAAAATTGCTAATTGGGCACAATTCTGACATTTTCACTTAGGGGTGTACTCAATTTTGTTGCCAGAGGTTTAGACATTAATGGCTGTGTGTTAGGTTATTTTGAGAGGACAGCAAATTGACACTGTTATACAAGCTATACACTCACTACTTTACATTGTAGCAAAGTGTCACTTCTTCAGCGTTACAGTATATATAAATGACTCCCGCACTGTCTAAAAAATAAATCTTAAACCTAGGGGGCACTGCTGCAAACACCTGTAAATCTGATCCTGAACAGAAAAAAGGGGGGTAAATGAATAAATGGTGCACCAGGGTTATATGCAGAGGCTTACGAACTCGGCGTTCGTGGATTGATGTTTATGCTTCTAGTTAAAAAAATGAGTGTATCACTTTTGGGTCTGCTTTCATCCATTCCCCTTTTTTATCTTATGGAATTGAGCTTTATTTTTTCTTATATGCCCTAACCTGCCACTGAGACCACTCAAGAAAGATTGAAAAACTATCAAAACCAGGAGGGAATCATTGAATACTGCACCTGTGATTTATCCATGCTGTATACCTTACAGCAGTAAGGTGAGCGGCTTGCAGATACACAGGTGTCACCACTGAAGATTTGTGTCTTTTTTACAGCACCCATTTGCCATTTTGGTGGTGGGATTCATTATGCATACCTGACACAGACTTTTGTTGGATTTGTCACTTATCGCTTTGTATTTTGACACAGACTTTTTTACTTAATCATTTGTTTTGTCACGTTTTTGCACAAGGAATTTATCACGTTCATTTATGCGGTATATATTTGATATATTTGTTGTATATACACTTTTTATACATATGTATTATTAATTTTGCTTTCACAGTACACTCGCTCTTATTTTGCACAGCGCAAATACCACCATTTATTCATTTACCTCTTCAGTGTTGTCACATGAAAAGATATAATAAAATATTTACAAAAATGCGAGGGGTGCCCTCACTTTTGTAAGATACTGTAAGTCGCTTATCACCGCCATTACTAGTATTAAAAAAAAATAAAAATAATTATATACACCATTGTTTGTAGATTATAACTTTCAAGCAAACCAAAAACTCAGTGGTGATCAAATACCACCAAAAGAAAGCTTTATTTGTGTGGAACAAAATAATATACATTTTGTTTGGGTACAGCATTGCATGACCGCACAATTGCCAGTTAAATTAGCGCAGTGCTGAATAGCAAAAAGTGGCCTGGTCATAGTTACATAGTCTGGTTGAAAAAAGACACATGTCCATCTAGTTCAACCAATAAGGGGGGTAAAAAAATGATCCAATTCTATATTCACAATCCTATACCCACAGTTGATCATGAAGGGGGTAAAACCTTCCAGAGCTCACCCATCTAAGTCGCATACTGGACTGGAGACGCAACATGACAACTAAACTTTGGGTGCAGATAGAGCAAGCTCAAACTGACATACCATTAAAGCGGAGGTCCACCTATCTATCGTTTTTTTTTTTTTGAGTTCATTCACAAACTTTTCTTCTCAGAATTACATACTCACATATTGTGTGTAATATGTCCGCCTGTGTCAGATTTCGTCGGAAAGAATAACTTATATTATTCACTGCAGGCGGTTTCCATCTTCATTGTGGGCATTTGAAGCCCACAAGCATTTATTTCCTGGATGTGGTGAATGCTGTGCTCCCAGCATTCACCGCTCGTTCCTGCACATGCTCAGTGGCATCCTGGGAAGCCTGAGACTAGCTCCCAGGAGTCTGGGAGAGGCTAGAAACACGCCTACTCCCACGGGAGGAGAACCAGGAAGTGCAATGAAGAATAGAAAAATAAAAGGTAATTACGGCGATTTAAATTTTTTTAAACGGCATGTCAGCATCTAGGCAAGGAAGAGAATACATACAGATATTGTTCAAAATTTGGGTGGAACCCCGCTTTAAAGAGCGTGCTCGGTCGTTATGACTCCCTCCCTTCGGGACTGAAATCGCACCCCCTATTGGATACCACATTACGCCACAGTAATGGTAACCATTCAGTCATCCCTTACCTCAAGCAATTCTCCACTATACCCGATTCTGGGACACCCAAATTTCACACCGGCCCTCCAACCCACTGAATTTGACACCCTGGGGAGCTTGGGCTCCGATTATGCTGCCAAGTTTGTGACAGCGGATGCTGGCCTACCTTACCAGAACTGACTGATGCGACAGGCAAATACCAACTCCCCTTTTGGAAAGCAGTGCAATTGCACCATTTCCTACACTCGATCCCTGACCCTCAAGACTTCTCCCACAAACTGACGGCCTTTGAAGAGTATTGTTCAAGAACTGAACCACTAGCAAAAACCCTCTCCAAAATGTACACACTACTCAACACACCTTCCACACAACCCCACCTTCCCTGTTTAGATAGGTGGGAGAGGGATCTCAACCGCAAGTTCTCAGAGACACAAAAACAAAAAATCATCAACTGTGCCATTAAATCGCCCTTGTGTACCAAAATACAGGAGACAAATTATAAAATTCTATCAAGATGGTACCTCACCCCCTCCAGATTACACAAGTGCTTCCCTGCCACCTCAGATCGCTGTTGGGGAGGGTTCATTGCTCCACATTTTCTGGTCCTGCCCTAACCTGCAGAATTTCTGGAGGGAAGTTTGACGCATCACTCAGAAATTCACGGAATATGTGATCCCAGATGCAGCGTTTTTCCTCCTACATCTGTCAACAATCCCGATTAAAAAATACAAAAAATCATTGATGCGTCACTTACTAAACGCTGCCAAGGCATGTATAACGCTTCACTGGAAGCAACAGTGCCCACCGGGTTGGCTGCGGAAGGTGGAAGAAATGAATAAGATGGAGAACTTGGTCCTCACCGTGCAGCACAACCGTGAGAAATACTCAGACACCTGGACTATCTGGAACATTTTTATTTACTCAGAAGAAGGAACATCTCTCCTGGAATCATAGCTTACCAACAGACATTTACATAATTCCGGAACACAGATCGTTCCCCTACGCCAACCCTCGCTCTGCCCCTCCCTCCCCTCCTCCCTTTTCCCCTTCTACCGCTTTCTATCACTATTCTTTTCCTCTCTGCCCTCCTTTAACTGTACATTTCGAGAAACAAAAGTAGGGAAGAGGTCCTGTTGCCCCTGGACACACGCGAAAAACTGTAATAGATCAATCCATATGTTGTACGCTAATTACACCTTTGTACTGCAATGTTCGGATGTATAATGTTTAACGTACTCTGACACAATGAACAAAGTATCTGTAACATATAGTGCATTTTCAGATTGTCTGTTATGTTGGGATCTCTCCCTTAGTTGGTGAAACTTATATTTGAAAAAAAAAAAAAAAACCTTCCGGAGCTCAAGTGGTTAATAAACCAACCTCAAAATTATTTCATGGCATGCGCGTTTTGGTATGTTGAGTTAAAAAAAGGGCCTTGTATGTTTTTTGGCAATTGTGGTGAACTACCACCCTGTTCCAAATGAATGAGCTGCCTTATCCCAACACGCTCTAATGTCTCGTACACACGGTCAGATTTTCCAACGGAAAATGTTCGATGGGAGCCTTTTGTCGGAAATTCCGACCGTGTGTAGGCTCTATCGGACATTTTCCATCGGAATTTCCGTTGCGCAAAATTTGAGTTCTGGTTCTTAAATTTTCCGACAACAAAATCCGTTCGCGTAAATTCCGATCGTGTGTACACAATTCCGACGCACAAATCCACGCATGCTCGGAATCAAGCAAAAGAGCCACACTGGCTGTTGAACTTCCTTTTTCTCGGCTCGTCGTACGTGTTGTACATCACTGCGTTCTTGACGTTCGGAATTTCCGACCAACTTTGTGTGACCGTGTGTATGCAAGACAAGTTTGAGCCAACATCCGTCAGAAAAAAAACATTGATTTTGTTGTCAGAATGTGCGATCGTGTGTACGAGGCATAATACTCAAAATACAGCATATCAGTGCACTTGTGGTAAGCACAGCAATAGACTGCAAAGGGCTTAAAGAGGCCTAAACCCAGGTTCACACTGTGCTGCGGGAATGAAGCTGAACTCGCACGATTTCACTCCCGCCTGTCAGTCCCGATTTCAGCCGCGATTTCAGAGACATCTGTGCAGGTTTCTGCACAGATGTCAATGTAAATAGCAGCCCGAAATCACAAAAAGTAGTACAGAAACGACTTTTTGAAATCAGAGTGGTGCCGCAAATGCAGCGTCGCACCGATTAGGACGGTGCCATTGCCGGCAATTGCCGCCAATTTGACCTGCGATTTGACATGCTAATGTGAACCAGGGCTCAAAGGCAGAGGTGTGATACACTGCAATAAATTCCTGCAGCAAAAGGCAACTTTCACAGCAATGAATGGTAACCTGTATAAAACGCACCACACTGCAACAGCAAATCAGGAAAAATGCAGAAGTGAGAATGTAGTGAAAGGTAGAACAAAAAGTACCTGTATAACCAAGAACCATCTTATTCCTGTGTCTCTTTGGTCAGGGTTTATTCACACCTATAACAAAGAAATATGCTCCTGCGCACAAGTGGGTAACCAGACAAGTGGTGTATGGACACAGGCCTTGCTGCCCTCAAAGATGGGGAATCCTAACAGACAACAAGAAAAAAGAAAGAAAGGGCGCACCAGCCACGTGCATTATCCTTTAGATGGAAATTTATTAAAACCAATAATAAAAAGGAACTACTTACAAACAGTTGTAGAAGATCTCATAATGTATAAAAACAATCTTCAAATCACAGCATGCAGTCAAGGAGCAGCGGAGCCCACCAGAGGTAACAGAGGAACTCACAGGAATCACTGCTGGCTGACGCGTTTCGAGGGGAACATCCCCTCGTCCTCAGAGCACGGCAGTCAGTTATTCACACCTACCGTATCCTTTCTCTGCAGAAGTACATTCATTTTACTGCATTAAAATCAGTTCTGATCTGATTTGCATTAATAATCCAGTTATTTTCTATTTGGCTGGTTTAGATCTATTCTCTTCGGTTTAATGTGTTTTTAGGCCCCCTTCAAATCTTGTACATTATAGTCTGATATTTCACCTGTTCGTGTGCATTGCAACAGCCTAATAAGTTTGTAATTGGCTGCCAACAATTTCAATATCACAATAATTTCTTAACACACCACACTACTAAGTGATGCTGAAAGCAGCAAGCATTGAAATGTACTGGCAAGGTGCATATTAAGGTGCCATTGAAAATGATGCATGTTTTACTGCACATTACCATAACACATAGGTGTGAAGCTATAAGGGCACATTCACACTTAAGCCTAGTACACACCACTAGTTTTTGCTGGGTTGAATAAAAGAAAAAACTGATGGCTTGGGTCAGAGCCGATGTACTAACAATACAATGTTAGTACAGCGATCTCCCTTGCTGTTCTATCTTGCTCTGACGGGGGTGGCCCCCTGCCAGAACACTCTGGTCAGCGCTCTCAGCCATTGCGCTGACCGGGAGCCAGTTGGCAGACCTTTTTCGGTTATGAGCCTTCTAGAGAAGCCGGACTAACGGCTTGTTGGACCAGCTGCCATACACATGGGCCAAATGTCGGCCGGTTTATATTGAACATGCCAATGCCGGTCGACCTTCGGCCCGTGTGTACTTGGCTTTAAACTGGCTATACAGTAATAGCTTTCTTCATCCACTCAAGCTGCATTTCGCTCAGGTTCACACTGATGCAGGTTTGAAATTGTGCGAATTCAGCTGAACTCGCACAATTTCAAACTGGCAATGCAGTCTGACTTCCGGGGCGATTTGATAGACATCTGTGCAGGTTCATGCACAGATGTCTACTCGAATTACCCCCCGAAGTCGCTAAAAGTAGTACAGGAACTACTTTTGGGAATCGGTGGAGCGCCGCAAAGTCGGCGACACACCGCTTCGAACGGGGCCATTACCGGCAATAGCCGCCGGTTTGGCAAATTGCATGCCAAACCGGCGGCAAATGTGTCCAGCACATGTGTGGTGTGCCCGTTATTGCCCTGAAGCCTCCAGGAATGGGTGACTTGTGTCTCCCAGGAGGCTTCGGGAAGGATGGATAAATCATTATTGCCCAGGCCAGAAAATCTGGAAGAGCGCAAATGTAAGGAGGAAGAAAAATATTTAGGCTTGGTTCACATATGAGTCGCATGCGGCTTACAGCAGGGGTCCGGTGCATGCTGGTTCACCGTTTCAGGTCTGACCTTAGAGTGTAAGCTCCTTGAGGGTAGGGACTGATGTGAATGTACAATGTATATGTAAAGCGCTGCGTAAATTGATTGGCGCTATATAAGTACCTTAAATAAATAAATAAATAAATTTCAGCTCGAATTTTGGGCTGAATTCAGACCTGAAAGGAACAAAAAGACGCACAGCGTTTTTGTGCAAAACGGACTGGACCTGCTGCAGAGATATCTGAACCGGCTCCATAGAGAGTCGGCCAAAATCTCCTGCTATTGCAAATTGGATGCGGAGAACCCGCTTCCAATTCGCAATGGTGTGAACCCAGCCTTAAAGTGTGTAAGGAGGGTGAAGGTCTGCTTTAAGTTGTATTGCAACGCAAGTCTGCTTTATGCGTGCGTTTTTACCATTTGTATCGCAACACAGGTCCGCTTTAAGCATGCTTTTTTACCATATGTATTGCAACACAGGTCCACTTTAAGCGTGTGTTTTTACCATTTGTATTGCAATGCAGGTCCACTTTAAGAGTGCATTTTTACCATTTGTATTGCAACACAGATCCACTTTAAGTGTGCGTTTTTGCCATATGTATTGCAACGCAGGTCCACTTTCAGCATGTGTTTTTACCCATTTGTATGGCAACACAGGTCCATTCTAAGCGTGCGTTTTTACCATTTGTATTGCAACACAGATCCACTTTAAGCGTGTGTTTTTACCATTTGTATTGCAACGCAGGTCCACTTTAAGCGTGTGTTTTTACCATTTGTATTGCAACACAGATCTACTTTAAGTGTGCGTTTTTACCATTTGTATTGCAACGCAGGTCCACTTTAAGCATGCGTTTTTACCATTTGTATTGCAACGCAGGTCCACTTTAAGCGTCCGTTTTTACCCATTTGTATGGCAACGCAGGTCCACTTTAAGCGTGCATTTTTACCATTTGTATTGCAACGCAGGTCCACTTTAAGCGTGTGTTTTTACCCATTTGTATGGCAACGCAGGTCCACTTTAAGCGTGTGTTTTTACCATTTGTAATGCAATGCAGGTCCACTTTAAGCGTGTGTTTTTACCATTTGTATTACGACACAGGTCCACATTAAGTGTGCGTTCTTACCATTTTTATCACAACGCAGGTCCACTTTAAGCGTGTGTTTTTACCCATTTGTATTGCAATGCAGGTCCACTTTAAGCATGCGTTTTTACCATTTGTATTGCAACGCAGGTCCACTTTAAGCGTGCATTTTTACCATTTGTATTGCAACGCAGGTCCACTTTAAGCGTGTGTTTTTACCATTTGTAATGCAATGCAGGTCCACTTTAAGCGTGTGTTTTTACCATTTGTATTACGACACAGGTCCACATTAAGTGTGCGTTCTTACCATTTTTATCACAACGCAGGTCCACTTTAAGCGTGTGTTTTTACCCATTTGTATTGCAATGCAGGTCCACTTTAAGCATGCGTTTTTACCATTTGTATTGCAACGCAGGTCCACTTTAAGCGTGCATTTTTACCATTTGTATTGCAACGCAGGTCCACTTTAAGCGTGTGTTTTTACCCGTTTGTATGGCAACGCAGGTCCACTTTAAGCGTGTGTTTTTACCATTTGTATTGCAATGCAGGTCCACTTTAAGCGTGTGTTTTTACCCGTTTGTATGGCAACGCAGGTCCACTTTAAGCGTGTGTTTTTACCATTTGTAATGCAATGCAGGTCCACTTTAAGCGTGTGTTTTTACCATTTGTATTACGACACAGGTCCACATTAAGTGTGCGTTCTTACCATTTTTATCACAACGCAGGTCCACTTTAAGCGTGTGTTTTTACCCATTTGTATTGCAATGCAGGTTCACTTTAAGCATGCGTTTTTACCATTTGTATTGCAACGCAGGTCCACTTTAAGCGTGCGTTTTTACCCATTTGTATGGCAACGCAGGTCCACTTTAAGCGTGTGTTTTTACCCGTTTGTATGGCAACGCAGGTCCACTTTAAGCGTGTGTTTTTACCCGTTTGTATGGCAACGCAGGTCCACTTTAAGCGTGCATTTTTACCATTTGTATTGCAACGCAGGTCCACTTTAAGCGTGTGTTTTTACCCGTTTGTATGGCAACGCAGGTCCACTTTAAGCGTGTGTTTTTACCCGTTTGTATGGCAACGCAGGTCCACTTTAAGCGTGCATTTTTACCATTTGTATTGCAACGCAGGTCCACTTTAAGCGTGTGTTTTTACCATTTGTATTGCAATGCAGGTCCACTTTAAGCGTGTGTTTTTACCATTTGTATTACGACACAGGTCCACATTAAGTGTGCGTTCTTACCATTTTTATCACAACGCAGGTCCACTTTAAGCGTGTGTTTTTACCCATTTGTATTGCAATGCAGGTCCACTTTAAGCGTGCGTTTTTACCATTTGTATTGCAACGCAGGTCCACTTTAAGCATGCGTTTTTACCATTTGTATTGCAACGCAGGTCCACTTTAAGCGTGCGTTTTTACCCATTTGTATGGCAACGCAGGTCCACTTTAAGCGTGTGTTTTTACCCGTTTGTATGGCAACGCAGGTCCACTTTAAGCGTGCATTTTTACCATTTGTATTGCAATGCAGGTCCACTTTAAGCGTGTGTTTTTACCATTTGTATTACGACACAGGTCCACATTAAGTGTGCGTTCTTACCATTTTTATCACAACGCAGGTCCACTTTAAGCGTGTGTTTTTACCCATTTGTATGGCAATGCAGGTCCACTTTAAGCATGCGTTTTTACCATTTGTATTGCAACGCAGATCCACTTTAAGTGTGCGTTTTTGCCATATGTATCGCAACGCAGGTCCACTTTAAGCGTGCGTTTTTTACCCTTTTTCCTGTAATGACGATCATCCTTAAATGTTGCTAAGTTTTAAAGAAACTAAAGTTGCAATATAGCTGTTAGCTTCATGCTTTGCGCTCACCCTTACACTGTATTCTGGGGAGAACTTGAACGGGCTACATTTCCAAGTGTTCCTAAACCAAGTGACATTTATCATTATGACATGTGTCATTTGTGTGCAATGTAAAATATGCCCTGCAAATAGAATAGAAAGACAGTCCTTTGCCCTGTAGACCTTTATGCATATGAAATAGGTTTACAAAGCAGTAATGCATGGATCTTTGCATTTAATATATTGTGATTGTAGACGGCATCTGCTTAGTGCATTCTAGTCCTAAAATAAGGATTGCTGTGTCTGCCAGGCCCTTGGTTGCAGAGAAAAGGTTGTAAGAAAAGATCATATCACTTGTCTTGTTTCTGCAGTAGTAGGGAGGAGGAGGAGGAGGAGGAGGGGAAGAGTAAACTATGGGTGTTACTCCAGTGACATCAGCAGCCGGAGAAGACGTGTATACCCTGGACTGGAGTCACCGCTCTGTACTGGAACTGGAGTGTGAGACAGGGCTGCAGTAAATGTGACAGAAGGGAAGAACTACACCTTCCAGTTTTAGAGCTGTGATGATCTGTCAAGATAATTGTTTTCATTCCTTATTAGATTTCAGAGAAATATATCTTTACTGCCAATATGATTAATGTTTACTAATATGTATGATTCCAAAACAAGAGAAAAGAGTAGCAGATGGAACAAAGGATATAGTACAGAGCTCCCTATAGTCCGTCTGCCCCTCTTTGCTCCACAGCTGTCCCTCTTTTACCTCTGATGTCATATAGATACATAAAAAAGAAATGTTAGATCAAACTGCCAGATGTGTTTTTAGAATTTATTGATTACAGGTATTTGTAGAGTGCTGACAATTTTAGGCGCTTTACATATATTGTACAGTTACTGCACTCGAGGAGCTTACAATCTAAAGCTGGCCATAGATGGATTGAATCTTGGCCAGTTTAGTGGGGGGCCTTTCCGAGAGTCGATTCATCTATGGGCAGGCTGGTTTTACTGAAGTCGATCCAACGATCGAATTCAGTACATCCAGCCTGTCGTATTTTTTTGCATGTGGTTACTGCCGGCAGCTATAGCCCCTAGCAGTGATCATTATGTTCTGGTGGTGGGGAAGGCTCCCCGCTAGAAGAAAACAATGGCACTCCAGGAGGGATTCCCCCTATCAACACTGACTGTGTTGATAAGGGAATCGAGCAATTTTCTTTCCTTCCTTGGTAGAAAGAAAGAAAATCAGATGCAGCATCCATCTAAGTAAGTTTTACAGAGACAGTCCAGGCGGGAGCAAAATTGCAACAATATGGTCGGGATCTGACACCCCATCAGTTCTAACACTGAGAACTGAGCGATCAAAGACTGCTGATCGCTTGGTTCTCAGAGCTCTGTGAGCAGAGAGCTGGTGACTGTCAGTCTCTGCTCTGCCCCCCCTCACCTCCCCATGCTCACTGGAGTGCTGGGCTATGAAGGGGGCAGAAGCTTCACTGAGAGCCTCGCTGAGAGCCTGAGACAGGTGTCAGTCCAGGGTTGTGGTCAGATCCCGACCATATTGTTGCGATTTTGCTCCAGCCTGGACCGTCTCTGTGATGTCAGATGACAGCGGGCTTTAGCTGAAAACAGGTCACAGGAGTGCAGAACAAACTGGACTGCTGTGATTCACAGGAGTACAGCCAAACAAGCTTTGGCTGTACTTCTCCTTTAACTACTTGCCGACCAGCGCACACACCGATTTATGTCGGCAGAATGGCACTGGTGGGCAAAAGGGTGTACAGGTACGTCCCATTTAAGAAGCGATGCCGCAGGTCCCGCGGACTCGATGTCCACCAGGTGCCCGCCATCGTGTCAAGGAGAGGTAGAATGGGGAGATGCTTTTGTAAACAAAGCATTTCCCCGTTCTGCATAATGACAGGACAGAGATCACTGCTCTCTGTCATCGAGAGCAGTGCTTGCTGTGATGTGAGGTGTAGCCCCTCCCCCCCACAGTTAGAATCACTCCCTAGGACACACTTAACCCCTTCATCGCCCCCTAGTGGTTAACCCCTTCACTGCCAGTGTCATTTACACAGTAATCAATGCATTTTTATAGCACTGATCGCTGTATAAATGACAATGGTCCCAAAATAGTGTCAAAAGTGTCCGATCTGTCCGCCATAATGTCGCAGTCCCGATAAAAATCGCAGATCCCCCGCCATTACTAATAAAAATAAATAAATAAATAAAAATGCCATAAAACTATCCCCTATTTTGTAGACGCTATAAATTTTGCGCAAACCAATCAATATACACTTATTGCAAATTTTTTTTCCCAAAAATATGTAGAAGAATACATATCGGCCTAAACTGAAGAAAAAAATTGTTTTTTTTATATTCTTTTAGGGGATATTTATTGTAAAAAATATTGCATTTTTTTCAAAATTGTCGCTCTTTTTTTGTTTATAGCACGAAAAATAAAAACCGCAGAGGCGATCAAATACCACCAAAAGAAAGCTCTATTTGTGGGGAAAAAAAGGACGTCAATTTTGTTTGGGTACAACGCTGCACGACTGGGCAATTGTCAATTAAAGTGATGCAGTGCCGAATCGCAAAAAGTGCTCTGGTCAGGAAGGGGGTAAATCCTTCCGGGGCTGAAGTGGTTAAGATCCGTACCTCCCATGCATATATACACATACTAGGGTCAAATATCCTACAAACATGTCTTTGGAGTGTAGGACAAAATCAGAGTATCCAGAGGAAGCTCACGCAAGCTCAGAGAGAACATGCAAATTCTATGCAGGTAGTGCCGAAATGCGCTTAGTGGGTGGCCCTGTCTGTCCCCTCCTGCCTGATATCCTTTGAATGAAAAATTGAAAATGATTGGCCAAACATCAACTGCATTTAAACAGATGTAGTCACTCTTAAGGATTTCTGACAGCCACCACTAGTGGCTGTCAAAATACAATAGCACAGTAGGGGAATTCATTCATCTTCGTTGCATAGCTTGAATTGAGGAATCCGTTAAGCCAGCCACGGAGGGTTCGAATCAAGGCTGAATGTACCCAAGTGGATTGATCAATTTCGGGAAAACCAGCCTGTCAGATTTTACATGCGATTATTGCTAGCGGCTGTGTTCTCCCGTCGGGGACGGCTTCCCCCAGCAGGGGAACACAATGGCTCAGCGGGAGGGATTCCCCCATCAATACTGTCTGTTACCTCGTGGTTGCAGGAAAGAAATTTGCTTGGTCTATGGCCTGCTTTAGATTTCTTTTTCCGTTTAACCCACAAGCTGAACAGGAAAAATGAATAGTGTATGGCCAGCATTAGAATCCACCCTGTATATGATTGCATATAAAAGAAAAGTAGTGATGTTGGTTCTGGTTAGATGAATGTCTTTATTTTCTTAGTCTGCCCATAATGGGATTTGGTGTCCCTGCATAAATGATGACAAAGGAAATGGAGGTGTAACAAGGGCATATATTTTGATGAAATATTCCGGCACTAAAAGTGTCCGTGGAAAGTTGGGAGCTATCAGTTGTTGGAGGTGGTCTTTGCCAAAATAGTAGCAGTTCAGATTAAATCATTAAGTGAAGTATAACAGTCTTAGAACTGTTTTATGGCCAGCGTGATTATAAGGCTGGGTGTGAATACAAGAGAAGGAGGAGTGTAGGAGGGCTGCATACTTCTCATCTGCTGTCAACCTCTGTGTTTGTTTAAGGCTACTAGGTCACCCTGAGTATAAACAAAACACCAGGGCCAGTTAGTGTGGAATGTAAAGTGTATATACTGAAAGGGACCAAGAGACTCCGAGGTTGGAGGCGATCTGTTTTCTTCTTGTTCGCATTACTAAAGCTAAATCATTCGTTTTTAGTTCAGCAAATATAGGCAAATTGATCCATTGGATTCAAGATTCATTGGAGCTTGACTTTTTGCTGGTACATTTTTTATTAGGAAGTCTTTTGCAAAAATAATTTTTAAAAGTGTGACTCTTCTAGCCACAATTGTTGACATCTTAGTGCTCCAGTATACTTTTAGTATAAGTCTCATGTTTTGCTGATACTGCCCCTTATGCCCTTCAGAGGCGTAGAAAAACTTTGACCCTCCAGCTGTTGCATATTTGTGGCTGTAATAACTCATGGAACTTGTAGTTCTGCAACAGTTGGAGGGCTGAAGTTTGCCTATTCCTGCTCTAGAGAATTGCCAACAATCACTAGCTTCCCTCTCAAACTGCTGCCAATGGGCACTAGGCTTTATTTTTAATTACTAGTGCCCCAAAAAGATAGCGTAGAAATGTGGCCAGGGAATATGTTCACCAGAACTCACAGCGAGTTGTACTTGGCCCCTCTACATACAGCGACTGGTCATAGAAGGCACACTATGCACAGTCTTCCTGCTTTGTAGTAAAGGTTGTGAGTTCCTCTTGTGAAACATCCCTCAAAACGCATGGTGGATCAAAAGTGCAAGGGGTCTGGATCAGCAGGATGTGCCAGCTCCTGCTCAATTTATGGCTCACATGGGGTCTACAATTTCAACACTAAGGAAATTGATTCTGCTAATCCAGAATAATGCTCCCATAATAAGTTACTTTCCATCTCTGGGATCTCATGTACCCCTGTACCACCCTACTCAAATTCATCCAGGGAGAAATTTTCTATATCTGGGTTAATGGGGAAACTATGTGCTCTTTTAAAGGCCTCTCTACCTCTCCCCCAGAGTCTCTGTTTGACCACCTTCAGTCTGCCCTTGTGCTTTCAGATGAGGATGGTTCCACATCCAGTTCTGAGGACTCGCATGCGGTGGACCAGTAAACAGACATTTCCATTATCTAGCATATTTATGTATCCTTCTTGACAAAGTGTGCACATATCTAAAAACAAGAACACCCTGCATCCACAGTAGCAAAGGGCAGTAAACTTGCATCTTGTAGAATGCCCAGACCGACAAGGACCTTCTATGCATGCTCGCTTTCACAGCCTGTGTTGTATAGCGACTGACATTCCAAAAAGACCTTCAATCTTCTCAAGTTCCTTCCCAAGCTTTTGGCTTAGCAATATTCTAAGATGGGTTCTTGAAGAAGTGGGCAGTTCCTGTTGTAGACTTAGCCATTTTTTGCCTTAACAAAATCTTGACAGCCCCTCCTAAAGATGTTCCTTAATTCAAGGACGCCAATGACAAAAGATTATAAGCCCTTTTCATGTTTGCTGTGATGGTCCCTGCTATGCAACCTGACATTGCCACCATGGCCACGTGCCAAAATTTAGACATCTTGTCCAAATTCACTGCACAGAACTTTGGATCCATACCGAGGGATCCTTCTCTACTCCAGCAGCTGTAACTATTCCTTGTTGCCCTGTGCTATTGTGTTGCCAGGTCTGGCGGATACACTTTACTGTGGCATATTGAAGCAGAGTATGATCCCCTCCCTTCGGAGACTGGGCTGCACAACAGTATTCCAACATGATAACGACCCCAAACACACCTCCAAGACAACCACTACCTTGCTAAAGAAGCTGAGGGTAAAGATAAAGAACTGGCCAAGCATGTCTAAACCCTATTGAGCATCTGTGGGGCATCCTCAAACGGAAGATGGAGGAGCGCGAGGTCTCTAACATCCACCAGCTCCTTGATATCGTCCTGGAGGAGTGGCAACCTGTGAAGCTCTAGTGAACTCCATGCCCAGGAGGGTTAAGGCAGTGCTGGAAAATAATGGTGGCCACACGAAATATTGATAATTTGGACCCAATTTGGACAGTTTCACTGAGGGGTGTACTCACTTTTGTTGACAGCGGTTTAGACACTAATGGCTGTGTGTTCAGTTATTTTGAGAGGACAGCAAATTTACACTGTTATACAAGCTGTACACTCATTACTTTAAATTGTAGCAAAGTGTCATTTCTTCAGTGTTGTCCTATGAAAAGATATATTAAAATATTTACAAAAATGTGAGGGGGGTACTTACTTTTGTGAGATACTGTATTTGAGGGAAGTCATGGTAGGCAAGAGTACCTTTTTGCAGCAGAAAAATAAGACAAAACATCAACATGTAAACCTTCTACTCCTGGAATGAAAGAGTTCTTTTCATTCCTGTCAGGCCACCAAGAGCCATGTCAAGGCCAGGAACTCAGTTTGGTTGTGAGTCTGTGCCCCCAAAATCCCCCAGTTCCAGGAACAAGCCCTCTTCTCAATGAAGGGGTTCTCCCACTTGTCAAAGAGGGGGATGTCTATCAGCTTTTGTGGCTATTTCGTTCCAGGACATTTCAGATTCTTGTGTTAGAGCCCTTGCACACTGGGGCGGGGGCGGCGTTGGCGGTAAAACGCCGCTATTATTAGCGGCGTTTTACCGTCGGTATGCGGCCGCTAGCGGGGCAGTTTTACCCCCCGCTAGCGGCCGAGAAAGGGTTAAATACCACCGCAAAGCTCCTCTACAGAGGCGCTTTGCCGGCGGTATAGCCGCGCCGTCCCATTGATTTCAATGGGCAGGAGCAGTAAAGGAGCGGTATACACACCGCTCCTTCACCGCTCCGAAGATGCTGCTAGCAGGACTTTTTTTACCGTCCTGCCAGCGCATCGCTCCAGTGTGCAAGCCCTCGGGGCTTGCACACTGGAATGAAAGTAGCGGCACTTTCGGGGCGGTTTGCAGGCGCTATTATTAGCGCAATAGCGCCTGCAAACCGCCCCAGTGTGCAAGGGCTCTAAAGAATGATGTAACCAGGAGCTACATTAGAGTTTCACTCCCTGTCTCTTCCTCACTGTGACATTTGCTAACTTTTCTAAAAAGGTGGATGAACCATTCACTACTGTAAAACAAATCCTCTTTTAAGGGGTCATCTTCCCTGTCCCAGAAGTGGAAAGGTTCAAGGGGTTTTATTTCATCCTGTTCAATGTCCCAAGAGCAAAATGAGGTGTTTACCCCATACTGGATCTAATGCCTATTTTTTGTTTGTGGTTGTTAATCTGTTCCTTCTTTTATTATGGGGCATACTTATTTTTGTACACATTTTACATAGTAAATAAGTCCACATGAAAATATCTGTGTATTTACAAAAATAAGGTTGAGTTTCAACTTTCAATAAGTACTCACAGTTGTGGCTCAACGGAGATAAGAGGTAAACATTCGGGAATATGGCAACACATTGACCCAAAGCCAATGCTATGGTTGCAAAACAGACCCAGAGATTATTGCTAACATACTGTATTTGCATACAAAAATGCATATGCAAACTGCTGATTTAAGATGCCGTTTCATTAATAAATGTCCCCTATTGTTTTTAATAGGACTTGTTTCCTCCCAAATGTGTAGACATGAAGTATCTGAAAATATTCTGCATTCTGCATTTTGTGCACATTGGCCTATATTCTGCCATCAAGGTCAAGTGACATCTGTACTGCAATGTCCAATTTCTAGTGTTAAATCTTGAGAAAGGAAGCTAGGTTTTTTTTGCCATGACATCTAGTGAGCTTTAGATAAGCCATTGTTTGAAAACACTACAAAGAACAGTCCTTTTTTTTAGGCATAATGTACTTTTTTTTGTTAAAAAAAAAAGAATTCAGCTTATTTAAATTTGGCAAAGGGAATTGTGCTAGAGATCAAGCCAATCTACAGTACAGTTTAGCTGTCCGTGTGTTTATTGTCCGTGTGTTAAAGTTGAACTCTGGGCATAGACATATATATATATATATATATATATATATATATATATATATATATATATATACACCTCAATAGCGACGAAGGGTATAAATCTACCTTGTGTGCACCACATACCATGGCAAACCCAAATACTACCTTGTAAAAGTAAATAAAATAGCCTGTGCAGAGGGCAGGGCTGCGGCAGGGACATACCAGGACCACCCACTAATGACTATCTGCAGAAAACTAGACAAGAGGGTGAATAAAAGACCAGTCATTCTGCACAGGGAGAGAGAGAGCAGCAATGACTGGTCTTAATACAGAAAACGCCCGCACAAAGGAATGGTTTCCTACTGGATTACTTCACAGATCTAGAAGTAATATGCAAAGCACACAATATTTATTAAAGAATACACTTGGCTTTTGTATTTTAACAATATTTGCTTAACATGGAATTCAGGTTTAACCAGGATGTGTGCTCAAGCACAACCTGCCACCCTTCCTACCGTGTAAAATTCTGCTTATTGCCCTAAAGCTGACCATGGATGAATCTCGGTCGGTTCAGCAGGGACAAACCATTCGAACCATCTATGGGCAGGTTGATTGTACAACATGTTACGCAGGTTACATGTGATAATTGCCAGCGACTATAGCCACTAGGAATAATCACTGTGTTCTTCTGGCAGGGAAGGCTCTCTACACCACCCCCCCTCCTTAGCTCCTTTGGGAGGGATTCCCCCTTCAACCTTGACTGTGTTGATGGGGGAATCAAGTGATTTTTTTTCATGCAATCCATGGTTGCAGAAAAAAAAAAAATTGCAACATCTATGGCCTGCCTAAGCAGTGATAATTATTTGTTATAGCCACCGTTATTTTTTATCAACAACAGCCACTTATGCCGCATACACACGACCGGACTTTACGGCATACTTGGTCCAGCGAACCTGAGTCCGTCGGACAATTCGAACGTGTGTGGGCTCCAGCTGACTTTTTTTTCTCAAAAGTTTGACGGACCTAGAAATGAAACATGTTTCAAATCTGTCCGACGGACTCGAGTCTGGTCGAAAAGTCCGCTCGTCTGAATGCTAGTCCGACGGACAAAAAACGACGCTAGGGCAGCTATTGGCTACTGGCTATCAACTTCCTTGTTTTAGTCCAGTCGTACGTCATCACGTACGAAGCCGTCAGACTTTGGTTTGATCGTGTGTAGGCAAGTCCGTTCATTCGGAAAGTCCGTCGTAAAGTCCATCGAAAAGTCCGCAGGACAAAGTCTGCCGTAAAGTCCGCTTGTGTGTGCGCGGCAATAGAGATACAAATAATAGCCACATGGTTGAAAACAATAATTGTTGCAACTAAGACTTGCTTTATAGCTTAGTGAACTGAGCCTGTTGTTTTTCTGTAGCATAAGGGAAGTTAAAAAATAAACAAACATTTTCCTATTTCCACTGTAGCCGTTGTACATGGGGGTCTTTTAAACTTTCAGTAAAGAAGATAGAAATCTCTCGCTCTTGTTGCCCATTAGTATGAATCATAGGTTTCTGCACTTAGAACTCATGCTGATAGCTTTTCTCAGACTTGAAGAAAGCAACTCCCAGTTTCCAGCACTGCTTATAGTTTATCATTTACTGTGACGCCCATCTCTGGCTTGGGAACCTATTGAACCCAATAGACCACTAACATCAATAGCTTTTGTAGGGTTGGAGATTGCGCTGGACTGACTCTTTTGTGGGTCAATGGCTGGGTGATGTTGGGGGCAGATAAGAAGAGTTCTCTTCCGATGTTTTCTGCCCCAATACACCAGACGAAGGTGGTTAGCCCTTTATTGGGGGCCTGGGCTGCTGCCTTTGGGTACGTTATTAAGGTAGTTTCCACATGTACTAGTAGAGGTGGAAAAGAAAGAAGCGTCCAATCTCCAATGAAAAGCAAGTTGAGAGGTCAATTTAAACACCGAGTATCCTGATTTTGGTGTCACAGACACGACCATTTGGGATTTTTTCTCGTTCACTATCAGCAGACAGTAGTAGACCTGAGGAAGGGGGAGTCTTTTTTCCCCCCAAACACGTTGGCTTGACCATTTGTTGCTACTTTTAAAAAAATATCTTAAATTAACCCCTTGACTCGCATATTATTGGAGATTGGGCGCTCCTTCCTTTTCTACCTCTACTAACTTCAATAGGTCATCAATTTAAGGTGTATCTAAACCCAAAGACAACAGTTTATTGTTTTGCAGCTTGCCAGTCCGTAGATGTGGTAGCTGCATTCGTTTTCTTTTTATCAGGCCAAGAGCTATGTCAGCAAGTAGAGTACAGAAGATACCTGGTGATCTTACTTGAAATGCAGTGTCCCTGTTACTTCATGTGAGCTAAAAAGACAGCAAAAACAATGTTATCTTTCTTTTGTGAACTACTTGGTCATGCCAATCCACCATGTAATGTAGATGAACAAAGGCAGACATATAGTATATGATTCATATATACTATATCATTTAACATACTGTCCAGCACTAGCACCCAAAGTGAATATAGTAGGGTGCATGGCCAATGGAGGTAAAACAGAAATCCAAAAAAAGAAATAGAGAGCACTCCTTACACTATATAATAAATATTAAAGGAGAGGCATTAGTAACATATATTTGCAAATTTACACGGGGGCCAAATGTTTTGCAACAAAACAAAATGTTGATTTTCTTTGAGTTTCTGTGCCGAGTCAAACCGGCAGGTTGTGTCTGGACACAACTTTCAGTTGTCACTATACATAAGAATTGTAGCTGAAACCAGTCGATTTTGGCTAGCCATTTACCCCAAATATTTACTTTGCTTTTCCTGGCTACCACATTGGAATGTGTGTGTTTTCATGTCAAATAAGGTAATGCGTATTTTCATGGTGTACTATTGTTGACAGGCACACAAGGCTTGTGGCAATATAACACAAAGCAAAAACTAAATTCTTTACCTTAAGCCCCGTTCTCTTTTCCTGATAAGCAATGTGTACAGTAAAACGTGTGATCTGGCCAGAGTTCACAGGTTGTTAAGGGGATGTTAAACCCAAAGGCAAAAATGTAGTATATTGCAGATTACCAATCATTAGAAGTGGTGGCTGCATTTGTTTTCTTTTTTTTTATCCCTCTGTTTTCACCTGGTGATCTGACCAGTAACACACCTCCTATTTTAGAGTTCGCCCACTCTGGATGAAGGAACACAGGGGGCACATTTGGACAGCAACATTGTTAATTTGGGGGGAGCTGAGTGTTAGATGTACAGTACTAGCAGATTTGGATACACTAACACATTGAAGCCAAACTCCAGCTAAGGCTGGCCATACATTATACAATTTTCCTGTACAATTTTCCTTTAGATTTACCAAAACCATATAATATGAGGTTAAAACTAAACACTTTCAGTTTGTATGCAATCAGGTAGGCCTTTGCACTACATAGTTGAAGGCACATCTAAAGGAAATTGGATAAGAAAATTGTATAATGAATGGCCAGCTTTACACTTTTTTTTAGAAGTTACAGCAAACTGTTTTGTTTCTTTTGTGATAAAGGTGTTATTTAAGTAAATAAAATCTGTTACAAGCATCCCTTTCAGTGGTAAATGGTTTGTCTCATTCCTGTACCTGATAGATCTGCAAGAGAGATTTTGAAAAACAACAAACTTACTGGCCAGATCACCAACTGAAAACAGAAGAAAGAAAGCCTAAAAAGAAAACTACAGGCAGTCCCCGGGTTACAAACCAGATAGGGTCTGTAGGTTTGTTGTAATGCGGCCATCACATCCAAGAATTGGTAAGCTGCAATATAAGAAATGCTTGCTTTTGGATTTAATGCCTCTTTAATACCAAGGCCTGGTTTTAAAAAAAAAATGAAGGCTGAATTGCAAGTAAATTAAAAAAAACTAAATTGTATCCATCTATATACATGTATACATTAAAAATGCATTTTTACAAACAACCAGTTAAAATGCTAAAATATGTCTAGGTATCAACCTTCTGTAATTTTAGGCTGGCCATACATGTTTCGAATCTCGAGAACCGTTAATGGGCCGGCTGACTGTACCAAGTTGATCGATCCAACCAGCCTGCCAGATTCTCTTGTGATTATCGCTAAGGGCTGCTATAGCTGCTATCGATAATCACTGTCTTCTTCCAGCAGGGACGGCTTCCCTCGCACCCCAGCCAGGAGAAGACAATGGTTCGGCAGGAGGGATTCCCGCATCAAGACTGTCTGTGTTGATGGGGGAATCGAGTAAATTTCTTTCCTACAACCTGTGGTTGCAGGGAAGAAATTTGCTCTGTGTATGGCCGGCCTTACTAAAAGGCAGTGGTGAGGTTACATTTATGGCTTTTCTGTCTATTAGCAGTGCCCAGAACACAAGACTGGCTGAATAGGAAATACAAATCCTTTGGTAGATAAAACATTTCTGTTACCATATATGTATTTAAAGTGAGTACGCCATTTGCCTGGAAATCAACTTTCAAGTAGCAAATATCAACAATCACATTTTACTGCTTATTTTAACAGTGCAGGTGACTAAACGAAAGGAAAAGGTCGCTATGGTGAAATTTTCTTTGTTCCAGCTTTTTGGAAAGTCCCCCAATATCTGTAACATTTTTCTTCTCTCCAGTGGACTGGTTATCACATACATTTTGTAAGCTGAAAATGAATCCATGTTTATGTATGCACTGCAAAGCCACGAGTTACCTTAAAGGATAAGTTCACCTTTAGTAATGTCTAATACACACGGGCCAACCTTCGGCCCATGTGTAAGGCAGCCGGCCCGATAGAAGCCGACTATTCGCCCGTCTTCTGTCGAAGGCTCATGTCCGCTGGGTTGAACGAAAACAAACTAGTAGTGTGTACGAGGCCTAATATGTTACATGTTACACCCGTATTCAGGCCTCACGGAGCTAATTATTACCTCCTGGCTTTGGGGTCTAACATCATAGTGAGCAGAACAGATAAGTACACATGATCACTTAACAAAGTCTTTGCTTTATGTTATCCTGAGTATTGCCTACAACACATTTCCCATGCCAGCACCTACAGGCCTATTGACTTTCATTGCCAGCTGGTGAAACCTGGGCAGAACACTGTCCTAACTCACACAGACTTGGATGCATTTCTATATTATCAATGAAGAAGGCCTTAAAATGGGTTTAACCTAAAATAGGATGCATCATGTTTTCTAAAGCCACATATGAAGAACATCATTGTTCATATAGTAAAGCTATTTTGCTGAAGATGATACAGGTGTAATAGTGTAACCAGAAACATCCTCCTTCAAATATGGACACTTGTAATGCTGTTTACATGGTGATGATAACTCATAGAGGGATTGCTAGTCTATCATAGTTGTTTCCTGGCTCAGAGCTCCTCATCTATGATATGATATGGAGAAATGCCCTCATACAGAAGCTAAAATTCTAATTTCTTTATGTTTATCATAAAGTAAGAAACATGTTCAAGATGGAAAACTGGCAGCACTGACTGTCCTTGTTGACTGAGAGTACTGCCCCTTCTATTTCCAATATACAGCCTACTGTGTAAAAGCTTTACACAGTAAAGCTATAGTTGCTTAAAATGTTTTTACTTTATATAGGATACATACTTGACTAAATACTTTTTTATTGTCTGTCTGGAATCAAAACTGAGAATTGACAGTGTTCTGGGAACTTCAAATGTTGATATATGTGATTGTGTTATCTCCAAGCCAACATGTAGCTGGCCATATCCCAATAGAATCTTGTTCAAAATCTAATTGTGAGTGGGGTCAAGTTGGCAATCATTTTTTGACCGTAGTGACAAGATAATTTGGAGCCACAGGATAGAGCATTGTTCTCGCATGAATGAATGAATGTATGAATATGAGAAAAAAATCATACATATTGTAATGCGTATGTTCTAGGCACAAAAGAAGTCTATTTAATACGTGTGGGATTCCATTCAAGTAGCAGGTAGTGGAGGAAGTTTTAAGGGCTTTCAAATTAAATTAATTGACTCAATGATTCAAGATAGAATGCTGTGACAAATGACTTTTCACAATTTGCACAAAGCTTCAAACCAAATTCTGCTGGTATATAGCCAACTGAAGTCCAAGAAGTTGCAGATTGGGAAGTCCAAGAATTTGATGGTGCCCTCCTGAAAAGAAAAGCAGAAGATGGCAATGTCAGGGGCTGTAATGTGATCTTTGTGAGAGTTAATAAATACCTACAAATGCATGCATGCACCTAACATGATAAATATATCAGGTACTCTGTTTCCCATCAAACGATAAGCCAATCACAGGAAACCACTCTGATTAGGGCCCCATGGACAATCTGCATGGGAGACTGGCCTCACTTTCCTAATAACCCATTCTGGGGTAACTCACCATTGCCTGAGTTTCTGACTATTTCTAGTGCTACATATTGGACCTCCCTTATGCCTAGTACACACGGACCGAATGTTGGGAGGTATCAACCCATTCAATAGAAACCGGCCGACGTTCGGCCCATGTGTACTGCAGCCGGTCTGACAGAAGCCGGGCATTCAGTGAAGGGGCAAGACCCAAAAAGTTCTGCTGACTGGCTCCCGATCAGCACTCTAGGCCAATGACTGAGAGCGCTGACTGGAGTGTTTTGGCGGGGGGGCCGTCCCCCTGTCAGAATACAATAGAACAGCAGGGTTGAACAGAAAAAAACGAGTAGAGTGTACTAAGCTGTAGGCCGCCCATACATACGGTAATTCAGGTTTATTTTCTTTCAATCTGACATCAAACTGACCTTATTCCCTTATCCACACATTTGATGTGGATGGGGGAATCACTCCTGCTGAGCCATTGTGTTCTGACAGCAGGGGGACACTTCCCTGCTATCAGAATACACTGCTCAGTGCTGCCGACTGATCAAGCAGCATTTATGCCACAGGCCGGTTGTACAGAAGTCAGTTGGTAGATCAACTTCTGTACAGCCACTTTCCCCTTACATTATCGAGATTTGGCCAATCCCTTCTGAACCCGCTGAATTTCAATCCATGTGTGGCTGGCTTAACAGTCAAATTTCTCCATCAGTTGTTTTCTGATTATTAATTTAAAAACTTACAAACTCTGCATGTGGAATTTAAAATACCTTTATATAAATTTCTATGTTATTCCCAACTTCGCTATGCAGCTAAAGCACAGTTTGGAAGCCTGGAGGCAATTCTCCCTCATAGTCCTTAAGAACAACTTCTTTTAACGTCACCTAACTTAATACTAAACAGGCATTAGTGTACACCAGATATGATCAATGCATACAAAAGATAAATGGCAAAACATGCCCTCTCAGATTGCTCCTTCATATTGGGAGGGTTTTAAGGACATATATGTCTGCAGTTGTTTTTTCAAAAGACAAAAGTAATTCAGCTAAAACCCTAACATCCAATTTACTATACTCCTTTGAGGCTTTATAAACTAAAACTTCGTCCTTCCCCACGCTGCTTTTGAAGATGTGGACAGGATGCAGATGTTCTACATTCTCTATGGTCCTATCCTCTTATACAGTGTTTTTGGACACAAGATAACTTCCTTATTGAATTTTCTCTAGGTATTACTAATGGTTGTAGCCCTAAAGTATTCTTATTGGGACTGTTGGACCCCCAGCTTCCCTCTCATTCCAAGGTATTGTTATGTGCATGGTATTTCTATGCTAAAGAATCGTTTTATATTATCTGGAAACTTCTTTCTCCCACCTCCCTGGTGGAAACAGAATTTTCCGTTTTACCACTGTATACACAAACCTTCTCTAATAAGGGTTACCTGCTGAAATTTGATAAAATTTGGGGTCCGTGGTCCCATTGTCCTCTCATGGCGACATCCTCTGAAATTCAGTAAACCAGAAGACTATTACTGTTGTTTAAAACAAACAAAGTAAAGACTGGAGCTTACAATGCTAAATGTGTAGGTGAAAATACAAAAAATCATATGATTTCATGTAGCCATGAAGATAGATGGTGCTGACATATCTCAGTGATATACATATAAAAACAAATAACCAAAACAGTATAAATAGTCCAATGTGACAGTTCCCAACACCAAAAATGAGTGCTTCAATATGGAGATTCCTTCTATTCTTTCACTACCGGTGCTCAAGTAATGGATGACAATCCACCAGAGGTGTCTGACACCTTTTTACAGGAAGTCAAAAATCGCTTGTGATAACCAGTAAGGTTTCTCAGCTGTAGCCAATTCACTCCAGTATTCCCTCAAGGTATAGCTTGGATGAGTGAAAGGAGACACAATTTAAGAAGATTCCATAGTGCAGTAGGTTTATTTGGTGATGATATGAAAGGTATAAAAGATATTGCACTCACATGTCACCGTGCCTGTGCCCGTCAGTGGGTCTAAACAGCATGTGCGGATGGTTACTCCGGCGCTGGCCTGCGATCCACACCTCGCTCTTACTGGCAGGCCAGATTGGAAGTCACATGGGACCTGGAAGTGACGAATCCCCCGCTCCAACGTATGTTTCACCATACTTGGCGTCTTCAGGGAGTGACCAGTTCATTTAAAAGCAAAGGATGGTTATGTTGTAATTGGAGCAGGCAAGGATCAACAGTTCTCTACTGTTTGCTAGAGCTTGAATTTATCTGAACTTATTAGTGATCCAAGACACAAAATAAAAACAAAATGTGGAACATGTCTGCTGTATGACTTGAAGTATTATATCTTTCTTAAAGTCGTTGTAAACGACAAACATGAGATATGAACAAAGCATATCCCTGTATACTGTGTATTTGTCGCAATTCAGAGCACTAAGGGGTTGATTTACTAAGCAAGTGCAGTTGCTCCAAGGCTTAGTAAATGAGATAAAGCTTCACTTTGCAATGAATACCCAATCATGTGTAAGGAAAACGAAAAAACTGCATTTTTGCTTGTACATGATTGGACGATGGAAGTCAGCAGAGTTTCTGCTCATTTACAAAACTGCTCTTGCAGAGTGCAACTGTACTTTGCAAAGTGCACAGTCTATTTGCCTTTTAGTAAATCAACCCCTAAGTGTCATTTCTGTCTACTGCCTCAACCCTCTGCTATCTGCATGAGTCACATCTGGCAAGTTTTCCTGACACCAAGAGAAAAAAGCTGATGGGGAGGGAGCTCCAGCACACAGCCAGTGATTAATAGCCTCAGCTCTGTTCCTATGTGCTGCGTGAAGGATAGAGGTGGGGTTATCCCTTCCCTCCAATCAGCTTTCACTGAGCTCTGCAAAGTGTAACTTCTGCTACCCGCCCCCTGCTTTCCAAAAGCTGTATAAATCCTGGACTTTGAAAGGCTGTAGAGAAGAGAAGTGAAGAAGTGATGGCTTTGTTAAGACATTCACCTATTATATGCTTGAATATTTTTATTGCATTAGATGAAATATTCCCAGAAATACACATTCACGTGCACAGTCCCAGAGACATGTCTGATAAAATGTAATTCTAAAATAGTTTTTCTTCCCTTATGTTCTGGTGGACCTCTGTTTGCAGTAGTAGAGGTCATGTCAACTTTCTTCATTAATATTGATACTTGGATGGAGTTTTTTTCTATCTGTTAAATTAATTAATAAAGGTATGAACAAGCTATTTGTGATTGCATAAACCTATTACATGTCTGGGTTTGTAAACATATACATTACAATTAATAGCCACCTAAATGAGACTGAAATACCAGTTCCATTATGCAATTAGAGTTAAGTATATGCAATTAACAAATGTATGCAAATCGGTGTTTTTAGATACAGAGAGCATCTTGATTTTATGGATGTTTATACTTTATGCTAGTTACAGTCACACTTTGTTACATTAAGTGCATACACTGCCAGAAAACATTTTTTTCCATGTTACAGGAACACTGGAAATAGTTATATGGGATTTTAGGGTAGGTATACCTTTGCGCAGTGTGTTCTGTGATGTTGCTGTAATAATATATATAGTAATACTGTAGTTAGTAAAAACTCACAAACTGGAGTCAGACCTAAAGGGACTCAGTAATGGCTCTGAATTCCAACTTCTTTTAGTGATTACATCTCCAGGGAGGAGGCCTGCTAAACTTTAAGGGCGCTTTCACACTGCCCCACTGCGGTTTGGCTGCACTGTTTTTGTGTGGGTTACCTGCGGTCTCGCAAAGATTTCGATTATGTCACACATTTTTGGTGCATTTTCTGAAAGCGCACTAAAAGTCCCTGCATCTTTGGTGCAATTTCAAGAAATGCACCAAAAATATGCGTCATGTTAGAAGTCTATGGGAACAAGCGGATAACCCACACGAAAACTGAAGATACACTGCGCTGCACCCGCGCTGCAGCCAACCCACAGCAGGGCAGTGTGAAAGCGCCCTAAAAGAAAACACACAATCCAATGAATGGCTCTTCATCAATTTATCAAAATTCAAAGATTTGCCCATTATTATTACACAGATTGCAAAGAAAATCTTAGTTTGTGAGGATGAAAATAATTAAAAATTGGATTGCTAGTTCTGCTGGATCACAAGCAAACTAGGTAGCCCACTGTCTTCTAGATGTATTATCAAGATTAGCTTTTCCAAACTAAAATTCTGTATTCCCTGATCCCTCGAGTCCAATCTTTTCCTGATGTAGCTGTAACAGAGAAGGAACATTATAATAAAATCACTGTGTCTGGCAGAATACCTACCTTACTTATATTTGCTGACAGCTCCTTTCTTCTGCATTATGCATGTTTTCCTGTTAATTGAAGAGGAGAGCTTAACAGATTAGAGGCAGGAAGCCTATTTTTTCCAAAGTGACCAGGAAATGCGAAGGTCCGATATCTGTCTCTTGTATATGTTCAGAATATTCACCACACTCACAGTTATGTTAATGTACGGTGCTGGTTCCATCTCCTGACAGCTGCCCGGTGAATTGAAATGGGTGAATACTTGGTGCTGTATGTAAATTGATGTTTCAGCCTTAGCACATGCTTAAACAAAGCAACCGCTAAGGGGTTACTGATTCGCACTAGGGGGTTAAAAAGGCAAATATAGGCTGTTCACTTTGCAAAGTGCAGTTGCTCCAGAGCTTAGAAAATGACTTAAAGGAGTTGATTTACTAAAGCCAAATAGACTGTGCACTTTGCAAAGTGCATTCGCACACTACAAGTGCAATTGCTCCAGAGCTCAGTAAATGAGCTAAAATTTCACTTTATATAGAATACCCAATCACATGTATCACATGTAAGGAAAATAAAAAAAACTGCATTTTTGCTTGCACATGATTGGATGATGGAAGTCATCGGAGCTCCCCCCGCGCTTACTGAGCTCTGGAACAACTGCACTAGCAGATTCAATGCAACTGCACTCTGCAAAGTGCACAGTCTATCTCCCTATAGTAAATCAACCCCGTAGCTTCATTTTGCAAAGAATACCCAATCACGTGCAAGGAAAATTTAAAAAAACATAATTTTTGTTTGCACATGATTGGCTGATGGAAGTCAGCAGAGCTTCTGCTCATTTACTAAGCTCTGGAGTAACTGCTCTTGTAGAGTGCAACTGCACTTTGCAAAGTTCACAATCTATTTGCCTTTAGTATATCAACCCCTAGATGTGCAGCACACTTTGGAAGTTAAGTTTTGGTTCTCTAAAGCTGGGTTCACACTATTGCGAATTGGATGTGGTTTTCTCCACATCCAATTTGCATGTCAGGAGATTGTGACTCTCTAGGGAGCTGGTTCACACATCTCCGGAGCAGCTCTGGTGCAAATTGCACAGAGGTCCTGTGCGTCTTCTGGTCCATTTCAGGTCCGAATTCAGCCAAACATTTGGGCTGAAATCGGACCTGAGAACAGAAACAGTGAAGCGTTTGTGTAAGGCTAACACAGTACTAAAAACATGTACACAATGATGCATTTTTTAATAAATAAATGGCATTCATATTTAGCCAAACCAGCACAAAAATGATTCTTATTGTTTGCTTTTGCCATGCTCTTCCTGCAAACTCAGTGTTTTCCCATCAACTACTAACCAGGTCATGTTTTGTGTGTATTTGCTAGACATGTGCATTCGTTTTTGTTCGAATGCATTTTCGTCCGAATTTCAGGTATTTTCGTTATTGTTTTAACAAACAATAACAAAAGTGCAGAATCCGAAAAACGAAACATCCGACATAAACAAATGCTTTATTTTCGTTTTCGTTGCTACAACAGTTCGATATAGATAGGAGATTCGACATGATGATGACAATAACAATCTGTGTCCATCAAACCTGTGGTCGAATGTGCCTAACCTTAACTCTATTAGTCCAAGATTATTCTACATAGAGAGAAAAGATTCGACGTAGAGAGAAAAGATTCGACGTAGGGGAGAAAAGATTCGACGTAGGGGAGAAAAGATAAAAATAATGATGATGATGAATGTTATTGGCTGATTGTAACCAAAGAGGAGGAGCAGTAAAATAGCTAGAACTAAGTACACACGTACTTTGGCTTATGGTGTCTGTTGAAAGATCTAAGAAGATTCAACGGAGCAGGTAAACTATACGGCGTCGTACAGTTTAGCTGCTCCGTCGAATCTTCTTTGAACATTCGACAGACACCATAAGCCTTCAATGACAGATTCGACCTTAATTTGGATTTTCGGACGAATGCAATTTTTAACAAAAAACAAAATGAATAAAAACGAATTTCGGGAGTAACTAAATAAATTTATTTTTCGGACGAAAACGAAATTCCGAAACGAAATATTTCAGTGTGCACATGTCTAGTATTTGCAAAAGTGATTAAACAGGATTGATAATGAACACATTTTTTCAACTGTCCATATATGAGGTTATCTGCTAAACATGTGCTGTTGGTAGGACTTGAGAACTGGTTTGGAAACTCAACTATAGCCAATAATGTATTGAGTCCACCAGCATCCATTTAATAACTGAAATATTAGTTTTGAATGGACTGAGCCTTATCATTAAAATGTATGCAGAATATAATGATGTTAATTTCGTATTTGCCTTTAATTTATTGATGCAATACAATTTAAAGAGCTATATTTATCCCATATGTAATATGGTACCATGACCTGATTTTTAAAAAAAGTTTTTCTATTGATAATGCAGAGATATTTATGCCAGGGGTCTGTTCACACCAGGTACATCGGGACTGCGCTGGGCAGCCTCAGATCCAGCGCAGGACAAGGCAAAAAAACTTTCTTCCACATGAAACCAGTTCATACAACCATGCAGCCTGTTGCAATGCAATCCACCAGGCAACAGAACTAAATGAAATGTCACATTTTAATAAAGTTCTAACAAAAAAAAGCAACCAGTCTGATGCGGCACCTCGCGAAGCTGCCTGGTTTCAGCGAGGCCTAAATGTTTTTGATTTTTTTTTAACCGTACTGTATATTAAAAATTACAGTTTTTCACACGCATTAACACTCAGTAAACATGATGTGCAGCACCTTGTAATACCTTGAGATTATTGTCTTATTAGCAGACTATTTTTGTAACAGACGCATTGCTGCCTGTCACCCTATATTCGTGTGAAGCCTGAAAGGCTTGAATATTGTTACATAGTTTCATAGTTACATAGTAGGTGAGGTTGAAAAAAGACACAAGTCCATCAAGTCCAGCTGTGTGTGATTATGTGTCAGTATTACATTGTATATCCCTGTATGTTGCGGTCATTCTGGTGCTTATCTAATAGTTTCTTGAAACTATCGATGCCCCTATCGATGAGACCACCACCTGTGGAAGGGAATTCCACATCCTTGCCGCTCTTACAGTAAAGAACCCTCTACGTAGTTTAAGGTTAAACCTCTTTTCTGCTAATTTTAATGAGTGGCCACGAGTCTTATTAAGCTCCCTTTCGCGAAAAAGTTTTATCCTTAATGTGGGGTCACCAGTACGGTATTTGTATATTGAAATCATATCCCCTCTCAAGCGTCTCTTCTCCAGAGAGAATAAGTTCAGTGCTCGCAACCTTTCCTCATAACTAATGTCCTCCAGACCCTTTATTAGCTTTGTTGGCCTTCTTTGTACTCGCTCCATTTCCAGTACATCCTTCCTGAGGACTGGTGCCCAGAACTGGACAGCATACTCCAGGTTTACAAAAGCTAGAATTAGACCTTGACAAGTTCGTAAAAATTTCAGTGCTGCATTCACATTGGCAGTGTTTGCAGGAGAGAAACCTGTGTCAGTGTTGTTTTAGGCTCTTTTTGGCCCATGTTACTGTCACTAAGACGGGAAGGAGTGGGATTGTTCCACCGGAAAAAACTGTTGAAGTGCGTTGCTTAGCACAGATGGAACGTTCTGCCAAGCACCCCTTTTATTGCAAGTGGTCAGGAATAGGAATAAATTGTACAAAAATTTCTGTATTCGATCGTATGAAATGTGATTGAGTTGGGTTTTTTCTTCAGATCTAAGCATAAAGTGGTATGAATGTACAATTTTACATTGTTTTCTATGGCAGTTTGTAAGGGTTGTACAGTCAGATTCTTCCTATGTGTTAGGAAGCCTTTTTTGTTACCTTTTTCTTTGCAGTCTTCAGTAGGCCCTTTTCACACTGGGGCGGGAGGTGCGTCGGTGGTAAAGCACCGCTGTTTTTAGCGGCGCTTTACCATCGTTTTAGCGGCGGTATTTGGCCGCTAGTGGGGCCGTTTTACACCCCCCCCGCTAGAGGCCGAGAAAGGGTTAAAAACCACCACAAAGCGCCTCTGTGGAGGCGCTTTGCCGGCGGTATAGCCGCGGTGCCCCATTGATTCAATGGGCAGGAGCGGTGAAGGAGCAGTGTATACACCGCTCCTTCACCGCTCTAAAGATGCTGCTAGTAGGACTTTTTTCAGCGTCCTGCTAGCGCACCTCTCCAGTGTGAAAGCCCAGAGGCTTTCACACTGGAGACACAGCAGCGGCTGTTTCAGGTCAGTTTGCAGGCACTATTTTTAGCGCAATAGCGCCTGCAAAATGACCCAGTGTGAAAGGGGTCTTAGAGCATATGCACATTTAATGCCAAATGCAGCTTACCGGAGTGAGAGGACTCAAATGGGCATATGCTCAGTGAGTCAACAAGGCTTATGGTGCAACCACCAAAATATTCTTTTTTGGTCATGCTATTTTGAACACTTAAAAGGATTTGGTCTGACAAGTTGGCTGCTTCTGAAGACCGCTTCTTGGTGACATCTCTTGACCAATTGGATTGCCTTACAACTTGATCTGGAACCCAGACGTGAAGGTCTCATATTTTGGTGGTTGCACACTAAGCCTTGTTGACTCACTGAGCATATGCCCATTTGAGTCCTCTCACTCCGGTAAGCCTCCTCACTAACCGGTGATGGTTCTATTGTCTGTGTCCTCACCTCAACATTGATGTCACGTGGAATCCCACTTCTAGTTACACAATTTGTTTTTACCATTTATTTAAAGACTGCTATGTTTATGTTTTAAAACAACTTTTGTATGATGGCACATGGACTTTAGTTTGGGTGTGAATTTCACATCTCATTTTCATTATTATTAGTTTTTGTGGTAATTGCACAGTGTACATTAGTTTGTATACATATGTATTTCAATGTTTTGAGCGTTGCACATAATTTCACTTTTTACTTATTCCTTGATTTACACTTGTCTTAGTGTTGTGCTGGCTGCTACTAGATATAAGTCAGCGCGATATACACACATTTTTTCTATTTATAAATGCCATATGCAGCAACTGTTTGAAAATACCTAACATTTAAATGCAGGAACATTAGAAAAAAAATAGTAAACTATGTGACCAGTTCAAAGAAAACATGGCACAAATGTGCACACTCAATATGGTAAATATGTTGTCTTCTGAGTTTCAGTAGCCTTTATGCAACCACAACCACAGCCCTTTAGCCCCTCTACTGAGGTGCACAGCAATGCTAAACCGATAGAGGTTCTGTCTCAGCTTCAGTCCACACTACAATTTCAAAGCCACAGCTGCCTTGACTAATGCCTTATGCAAAATTTTGTCATTATTTACACATTATAGGCATTATATGCAAACTTGTGTTATGGAACTTTTTAGTGGTTACTCTTGTCTCCCTTTATACTTGCCTTACCCAGGATTAGGGCTGTCTTAATAGCATCATGGGCTCCTGGGCAAAGTAATGCAGTGGGGTCCTTACCAGCCTGCCCCAATTTATGCACCTGCTTTCAAGAATTAAAGTATAAATAGTTGATAGAATTAAACACGTTTAATAGTACCTTCAATAAAATAGATTTTAAACAACAAGAAAACATGCCATAAATCAAAGACTGATCAACACAAAGGGCACAGTAAGGGTATGGGGGCAGAAGGGCACAGTAGAGGGGGGGTCAGGAGGGCATAATACTGGAATCAGGAGGGCACAGTACAGGTTTACAGGACACTGCTCTGGACAGGGTCATTCCAGGACAGATTAGTAAAAAGCGTGACTGTCCCGGAAAATCCAGGACAGTTGGCAAGATTATTATGAGGCCCTCATGCACCTGGGTTCCCGGGCAGTGCCCAAGAGTGCCCATGCATTAAGACAGCCCTTCCCAGGATGCAGGAGAGCAGTGGGTGACAGAGAGTGAAATTAGGCAATCCTTTGGGCTCTGCTAAATAACTGCTCTGAATAGATATATGGTGCATGCATTGATGGGGGGGTACCGGTAATTCATGTCCTCAATATTGTCTAGTGCAGGGATCCAAGATAGCGGTTTTCATAAGAGCAATAAAGGTACAACAAGCACATAGATGATTAACATATAAGGTGTGCAAGTGTTTAGTTTTACTATTTATTTTGTATTCATTCTTGTCAGAATCTTTTAACCACTTCAGCCCCAGAAGGATTTACCCCCTTAATGACCCTTCTGGGTACTAACATTTATAGGTAAAGTTGATCCAGGGAAAATCCGATTGCCTCTTGGGGGATCAGGAAGGAATTTTTTCCCCTGCTGTAACAAATTGGAGCATGCTCTGCTGGGGTTTTTTGCCTTCCTCTGGATCAACTGTGGGCATAGAATTGGGTATATTGGATTGTACGATATATTTTTTTTTTATGGTTGAACTGGATGGACTTGTGTCTTTTTTCAACCTGACTGACTATGTAACTATGTAAATGACCAGGCCATTTTTTGCGATACAGCACTGTGTCGCTTTAACTGACAATTGCGCAGTCGTGTGACATAGTACCCAAACAAAATTGATGTTCTTTTTTCCCCACAAATAGAGCTTTCTTTTGGTGGTATTTGATCACCTCTGTGGTTTGTATTTTTTGCTCTATAAACAAAAAAAACCTGACAATTTAGAAAAAAAAAAAACAATATTTTTTTACTTTTTGCTATAATAAATACCCCCCCAAAAAAATTTAAAAAACAAATTTCTTCATCACTTTAGGCCAATACGTATTCTTCTGCATATTTTTGGTAAAAAAAAAATGCAATAAGCGTATATTGATTGGTTTGCGCAAAAGTTATAGCAATTACAAAATACGGGATAGAATTCTGGTGTCTTTATTATTATTTATTTTTTCTAGTAATGGCGGTGATCAGCGATATTTAGCGGGACTGCAACATTGCACAATACAGATCGGACACTTTTGACACTTTTTTTTGGGACCAGTGATATTATTACAGTGATCAGAGCTAAAAACAGCCACTGATCACTGTATAAATGAAACTGGCAGGGAAGGGGTTAACACTAGGGGGTGATCAGGGGGTTAAATGTGTGTCCTAGGTAATGTCTCTAACTGTGGGGGGAGTGGACTGACTGGGAGTCAATCGCTGTTCCTGATCACTAGGAACAGACGATCTCTCTCTACTCCCCTGTCAGAACGGGGATCCACTTTGTTTACACGGGCAGATCCTCGTTCTGGCTCTCTGTGGAGTGATCGCGAGTGGCCAGCAGACATCACGGCTGCCGACCAGGCGAATCGGCACAGACGATGAGCTGCGGGCGCGCACACATGCCTGCTATAGCCACTGCATGGAGTGCCGTGGCGGTACGGCGATTCACGCAGTAGAGCCACCCTGCTGCAGTAGATCGGCAAGTGGTTAAAGAGCTTTGGCACATATACGTATTTAAGCTGCCTTTCCTTGATGTAGGTCATAAAAAAATATATAATATCAAGCATAAAGAGGACAGGTTTGCTGTTCCTGTCAGAAGGAAAAAATAGTTTTGCGTGCTTTGTCACCAATTTTTTTCCCGTAGAGATATGGCGTGTGTCATTTTCTTAAAATCATTTATGTGCATAAGAGGTTTCCTAGATGATGATTCAGTCACCACAATTTCCTTGCAGAGCGGCAACAGGTGGTCTTTAAGTAGGCTCTGCAGATACTAGCCTCACGTGGATGCACTTGGTTCTTTTCAAACACCTGGGATGCTGAGGTGTTTTTTTTTTCTGCCAGGAGTAGCCGTAATCTCGGCTAATGGCTTTTGTTTTCTTTATACAAGGCACATGCACCCAGATCTGGTTAGGTAGCTGGAGATGTTTCTAAGCAAACAGATCTACTACTAGTAGAAAATAGGGGACACCAAATGGTTGTGGATGCAGAAAGCAGCAATTGCTGGTTCTGAACAGTGAAGGTGCACTGTTATTTTGAATGAGACTTGAAAATTGTAAAGTTTCGGCACAATACATATTCCTCCAACAGCTCAAAAACAGAATCAATTACAGTTAGGAGAGCATCTTTGTTCTAGGTTATATATAAATGGTGGTTCTTCCATGTTGGAAGTGGCATTACCACTTTCCGCACCAGCCATTACACAGAAACAAGAGGTTGGAGCTTAGAGGGATGTGGCTGAGCTTAGCAGAAAGGCATCTGGGGTACAGTAATAAAAAGATAAACAGTCCATTGGTGGTTCGGTGACAGGGGTGCTCATAGGTAACCTCATTCATGTGGTAGTGTGTGTGCAGTACAGCAGACAGAAGTCACGAAGGCTGGACACGTGCATAAATGAGGCTTACTGTGCCAAAGAATTACATTTTGTGTAACATATAGTTACTACCTATGGGCCGTACACACGATAGGATTTTCCAACAACAAATGTTGGATGTGAGCTTGTTGTCGGTCCGACCGTGTGTATGCTCCATAGAACATTAGTTATCGGAATTTCCGCCAACAAATGTTTGAAAGCAGGTTCTCAAATTTTCCGACAACAAGACTTGTTGTCGGAAATTCTGAGCGTGTGTACACAATTCCGATGCACAAAAGTCCATGCGTGCTCGGAATCAAGCAGAAGGGCCGCACTGGCTATTGAACTTCATTTTTCTTGGCTCGTCATACGTGTTGTACTTCACCGCGTTCTTGACGTTCGGAATTTCCGACAACATTTGTGTGACCATGTGTATGCAAGACAAGTTTGAGCCAACATAAAAAATCCACGGTTTTGTTGTCGGAAAATCCGATTGTGTGTACATAGCTTTATATAAGAAAAAGAGACATTTGGTATTAGCAGTTATTCAGATGGAGGACCGTTTATGAACAATATTCATACAGAACATGAGGAAATTGCTGAGTGGACAGTAATTTTATAATAGTCTAGAACTAGTTCAAACTAACCAATATCTCCCACAAAAGCCCAGTGACAGAAGATAATTGAAGCCCCTCCTAAAATAAAAAGCATGGATTTATTTACATATCTAGGCATGCACTTATTCAATCATATCAGCTGGACATGGGACAACCTAGCCGGCTTGCAATTTAACGATTGTTCTGCATAAAAGTTCCATCATTTCAGAGCTCTCATCACATGTCAGGCTTGTGACCGAATCAGTAAGTAAGTATAGTGTGTTAAACAGCTTAAACTATGAAGTTTAGTTTATGGATGCTCAGAAAACAGCAAATGTTTATGTGACAGTTATTGTGATTTAATAGCTAATGCAATATAATTCTTTGACTAGCCATTTTGTATCACAAGAGTGTTGTATGAGAATATAGAACAGCCTTTCTCAAACTTTTTACCCCAGAGGAACCTTTGTAATATACTGTATTTAAGGTCACCTGCTGAAATTTGTATATACAATTCACTGCACATTAACAAGATCAGTAAGGTATACGTGTGTGTGTGTAAATGTATATATACAATGGATATAAAAAGTCTACACACCCCTGCTAAAATGTCAGGTTTCTGTGATGTAAAAAAAATGCAACAAAGATAAATCATTTCAGAACTTTTTACACCTTTAATGTGACCTATAAACTATACAACTCCATTGAAAAACAAACTGAAATCTTTTGGGGGGAAGTAAAAATAAAAAACTAAAATAATGTGGTTGCATAAGTGTGCACACCCTCTTATAACGGGGATGTAGCAGTGTTTAGAATTAAGCAATCACATTCAAACTCATATTAAATAGGACTCAGTACGCCTGCCATCATTTAAAGTGCCTCCTATTAACCTCAAATAAAGTTCAGCTGTTCTCGTAGGTCTTTCCTGACATTTTCTTAGTTGCATCCTACAGCAATAGCCATGGTCCGCAGAGAGCTTCCAAAACATCAGAGGGATCTCATTGTTAAAGGCATCAGTCAGGAGAAGGGTACAAAAGAATTTCCAAGGCATTAGATATACCATGGAACACAGTGAATACAGTCATCATCAAGTTGAGAAAATATGGCAGTGACATTACCAAGAACTGGACATCCCTCTGAAATTGATGAAAAGACGAGAAGAAAACTGGTCAGGGAGGCTGCCAAGAGGCCTACAACAACATTAAAGGAGCTGCAGGAATATAAGGCAAGTACTGGCTGTGTGGTACATGTGACAACAATCTCTTGTATTCTTCATATGTCTGGGCTATGGGGTAGAGTGGCAAGACGGAAGCCTTTTCTTACAAAGAAAAACAAACAAGCTTGGCTAAACTTTACAAAAACACATCTGAAGTCTCCCTAAAAGCATGTGGGAAAATGTGTTATGGTCTGATGAAACCAAGGTTGAACTATTTGGCCATAATTCCAAAAGATATGTTTGTCGCAAAAACAACATTGCACATCACCAAAAGAACACTCACAGTGAAGCATGGTGGTGGCAGCATCATGCTTTGGGGCTGTTTTTTTTTCAGCTGGAACAGGGGTCTTTATCAAGGTAGAAGGAATTATGAACAGTTCCAAATACCAGTCAATATTGGCACAAAACCTTCAGGCTTCTGCTAGAAATCTGAACATGAAGAGGAGCTTCATCTTTCATCATGACAACGGCCCAAAGCATACATCCAAATCAACAAAGGAATTCCTTCACCAGAAGAAGGTGTGTCATTTGAATTGCCCGGGCCGCAGTAACAATGTCTCGCCTCCTGTTAACACATCACACTGATTCAATGTCCCAGCATTGGATCAGTGTGCCGTCAATCACAAGAGGCGGGACATTGTTATTACAGCCGGACAATTCGGCTCCCTGACATAGGGAGATCACTGCTCTGCAAGGAGCGAAGGAGGGAGGAGAGGAGGGAGGGGAGGACAGGACCTTGAGCCAGGATGATACCCTGCAATGGGCAGCACCCAGCAACGCAGCCACCCTCACTGCGCATGTGCGATTTTCAGCACGATTTTCCTTTCGGCAATGTGCCAAAAACACCATTTTCGGACGATATGTTTTGGCGGCCGAAATTTCGGTGCATACCTAACTCATACTCAAAAAGACTGAGTTCTGTAATAAAATCAAAAGGTGCTTCAAAAAAGTATTAGTTTAAGGGCGTGCACACTTATGCAACCATATTATTTTATTTTTTTCATTTTACTTCCCTCCAACTAAAAGATTTCAGTTTGTTGTTCAACTGAGTTGTACAGTTTATAGGTCACATTAAAGGTGGAAAGAATTCTGAAATGATTTATCTTTGTCTCATTTTTAAATCACAGAAACCTGACATTTGAACAGGGGCGTGTAGAGTTTTTATATCCACTGTACACTATATTACCAAAAGTATTTGGACACCTGCCCTTACATGCACATTAATTTTATTGGCATCCCAGTCTTAGTCTGTAGGGTTCAATATTGAGTTGGCCCACCCTTTGCAGCTTTAACAGCTTCAACTTTTCTGGGAAGGCTGTCCACAAGGTTTAGGAATGTGTCTATGGGAATGTTTGACCATTCTTCCAGAAGCGCATTTATGAGGTCAGGCACTGATGTTGACGAGAAGGTCTGGCTCACAGTCTCCACTCTAATTCATCCCAAAGGTGTTCGATCGGGTTGAGGTCAGGACTCTCTGCAGGCCAGTCAAGTTCCTCCACCCCAAACTCACTCACCCATATCCATGTCCATAATTGCAAAATGAAAAGCATTAACAACGTCTAAATAATAAATTGACAGGCTCCCTTACATTGGAGATCAGCAAAGAAATGCCTACCTGCCTTGTGTTCAGTAAAAGTTCTCCTTACATTAGTGGCCATTGGAAGAGGGAGAAGGTGGGAGTCAGTGGGAGAAGGGCACTCTTACATTATGGTCAGCAAGAGAGGTACCCCTTATATCTATGTTTAGTGAGAGGAAAAATGCCAGTGGAAAAAATGCAGTATGCCACTGGCTGTGCCAAGTGATGCTGGTCCTGGAACTATGCAGACACCATCAAGTTAAATGTCAACCTGTCGCTGCTAAAAGAACCTTTAGGAACATCTGGAGGAGCCCTAGTTGCTGCTCTACCATTGTATGTTCCCAATACACACTGTACTGCTAAAATATGGTATATATGTACAGTTCCTTATAAGAACTAGGGACGTGTTTATTAGTAAGCCAGGTTTATTCTAACAATTGGGTAATAGAAAAAATCAACCAACAAGATTAATATTTTTGAAATTCTTCAT
This sequence comes from Aquarana catesbeiana, assembly GCF_042186555.1. Classification (NCBI taxonomy): domain Eukaryota; kingdom Metazoa; phylum Chordata; class Amphibia; order Anura; family Ranidae; genus Aquarana; species Aquarana catesbeiana. The sequence goes on from NC_133324.1 coordinate 662,700,606, forward strand.
AGTTCCTCATAACTCTAACCATACAAAAATTATTTTTTAAAATACTTCTGAAACCGTGCAGTAGCATCCCTATACCACTATTGCCTGCAACCTGAGCTTTGCCTGGTGACCAGACATGTGACCAATGCTGAGACAGTCATGTGGTCACTGACTAAAGCAGAGCCACTGATTAGCTGCTTCTGCCTTAAAGCAGAAATAAACCATCCTATCGTTTTCAACCAAGGAAGCTGCCATCTTAGCCTTTGTTTGATCTCCAAATGGCATGATGTATGTGATCAATTGTAACACCATCTATTTAATGGTTTGACAGCTTGGTTGAGAGCACAACCAGTGTGACAGTTCCTGTCACGTGCCAGGATTGTAACTAACTGTTTCTTGAAAATTTAAATTGATGGGTTTAGTTCTGCTTTACCATTAGGGATGAGTTTAAGTGGGTGCGGGGGGTGGGGGGGGAGGGGGGGCAAACCCACTGAGCTGTCCCACCAGGAAACTGTCAAAGCGGATAGCTAATCCTAGGCAGTAGGGGCATGCCCCACCCCACAACCGCATGTATACAAGGAGCGGGTATATGTGTGGCTGCGGGACAGGGAATGCCTTTGCCACCAATGATTGGCTGTCCGCTTGGACAGCTTCCTTGCAGGATAGCTCAGGGGGTTTAAAATCTTGTATCAATAAACCTGAGCTCACCCGTGCTTAACATCAATCTCTTAGACCCCTTTAGCATGCAGCGTGTTCACTGAAGTGAACCTGGATTCTAGTTATTAATGCAGCAGGTATGTTATTAAGCATTTTCAGGTTCATTACTTATAAATAAAGCCACCTCAGTGTGTGTTTGTAGCAGGGTGTCATTAGTTGTATGTATAATAGCAGTAATCATGTCTATCAACAGTTGTTGGCTTTGTCAGTCTGCTGGCCAGTCAACACCCGACTGCAACCAGCATTCTGTTCCCAGCTGCTTCTTCTTTTAGTACAAAATGCAATTCATGTGTAATTTCATTGAAACAAGTTCACTTCATTACACTGCAATTGAAAAATTTCTGCATGCTGCAATATTTTGTTGTTATAATGTGAATTAAACATAAATCACAATGCATAAGATTGCATGTATCATGCATTTTTGTGTGTTTTATCTAAAACTGTGCTTTGGATATTTGGATATTTTCATTTTTCAAAATGTTCCTTCCCTAGTTTACATATCATAAGAACAAAATGCATGCATGAAAGGCAAAAATTGTGAGTGAAAGCTAATGTAAAAGTATGCATTATATTATTAATTATTGTATTTTATGCTTTTGAAGGCCCCCAAATGTTAGCTGTTTGTTTTGACAGATCCAAGCATATTACAGGGCTAATACATACCTCTCAACTTTCTGAGATGAAAAAGAGGGACACCCTATAGCACAAAGTATGTAAACAATGGACACACCGCTACCAAAACCCCTGTGATTTGGACCGTAAGGCCCCATTCACACTTGAGTGTAGATTATGTTAGGTGATCTTGAGACATTTTTTGCATGTTTAATTCTAACTTGAATGTAGCTTTTGTTAGATGATTATGAAGCTTTTTTGCATGTTTTTAGGAGAACAGTGCTGTACATGAGCTTCTTTGGGCAGTATTGGCCCCACAGACTTTTCTATGGGAGTGCCTGAAAAACATGCGCAACAAGCATTTCTATTTATGCGTGCTTCCGTTGAAGTCAATGTGATCAAAAATGCTCCATTCCACAAAAAGTAGCTCATGTACCTTTTTCAAGCTTCAGGCTTTGAGCTACAGATGCCTCAATGTGAACAGACATTTAAAAGCATGGGATTTGGTTTATTGAGCATTATGGAGCTTCAAGCCTCAGAATAATATGCAAAAAAGGATCAGTTAAACTAGTGGTCTCCATACTGTGGACCAGGGGCCATATGCAGCCCTTTCCTTGCCTTTACCTGGTCTTTGGGGCACTGTTTCATCCACTGATACCAACAATAGGCCATAATTCCCCCCACTGACACCAATGAAGGGACACAATTCTCCCCCACTGACACCAATGAAGGGACACAATTCCTCCCAATTACACCAATGATGGGGGTATTCCTCACAATAACACCAACAACGGGGCACAATTTCTCCCAAAGACACCAACAATGGGGCCCAGTGACAGCAATGATGGAGCACAATTCCTCCCAGTGACACCAACGATGAGGCACAATTCCTCCTACTGATACCAGTGAAGAGATGGAATTACGCCTAGTGAAACTGATGGGGCATTATTTCTTCCCACTGACATCTGGACCTTTTATACTCCCATTGAACACAGTCCAGCCCCCCTAAAGTCTGAAGAATAGTAAACTGGCCCTTTGTTTAGAAAGTTTGGTTACCCCTGAGTTAAACCCACAAGTGCTTTTCTTACCACTTTTCCTAATTTGCTTTTCAAAATTTAAAATGCAATCATTTACAACAGTGGTCTTCATACTGTGGCTCTGCGGCCATTTGCTTGCCTTTATCTGGCCCTTGAGCCATTATTCCTGCCACTGACACCGATAATGGGGCATAATTCCTGCCACTGACATCAACTATTTCTCCCCCTTATACTAAAGATCAGGCATTGTTTACTCCCACCGGACAAAGTCCGGCCCCCCTAAAGTCTGAAGCACAGTAAACTGGCCCTTTCTTTAGAAAGTTTGGAGACCCCTGATTTAGAGGATAGATGTAATGTCTAGTGTGAAGTAACACTTTTCATAGTTAAAGGGGTTGCAAAGGCAGAAGGTTTTTTCTTAATGCATTCTTTGAATTAAAGCGGAGCTCCGCCGAAATTTTTTTTTTTAAAAGTCAGCAGCTACAAATACTGCAGCTGCTGACTTTTAAAACATGGACACTTACCTGTCCAGGGCGCCCGCGATGTCGGCACCCGAGGCCGAACCGTCTCTCGGTCCTCGGGTGCTGCTGCCTCCATCTTTGGGAAGGGAATCAGGAAGTGAAGCCGTGCGGCTTCACTTCCCGGTTCCCTACTGTGCATGCGCGAGTCACGCAGCGCAATACGGCTGGTCCCTGCTGTCTCTGGGACCCGTGTGTTTCCCAGCAGACAGCGGGGGGGAACAGGATGTGGCGTAAATAACCGCAGATCCTGCGGCTATCTATGCCGGAAGTGGGTACAGATACCTGTAATATACAGGTATCTGCACCCCCCTCCCCCCTGAAAGGTGCCAACTGTGACACCGGAGGGGGGGAGGAATCCGATGAGTGGAAGTTCCACTTTTGGGTGGAACTCCACTTTAAGATAAAAAGTCTTCTATGTGCAGCAGCTCCCCTAACACTTACCTGAGGTCCCTCTCTGTCCAGTTATGTCCACGAGTTTCTCAGCCTTCCAAGATTCTCCTTCCTGATTAGCTGAATTGGCTCTCACTGCTGTCAATCAAAGTCAACTAGCCAATCAGGGGAGAGAGGGGGCGTGGCCAGGGTGGGGCTCAGTGTCTGAATGGACACAGGGAGCTGTGACTCAGCTTGGGTGCCCCATAGCAAGCTGCTTGCTGTGGGGGCACTCAACAGGAGGGAGGGGCCAGTATCACAGAAGAGGGACCCAAGAAGAGGAGGATCCGGGCTGCTCTGTGCAAAGCCACTGCAACAGAGCAGGTAAATATAACATGTTTGTTATTTTTATAGGAAAAAAACGAGACTTTACAATCAGTTTAAACAGTACTTTTTTTTATAGTGGTCAATACATAAGAACAAACAGGAGGACAATTGAGGAAGAAAGAGAGGCAGAGGGACTTGTCTACAAATGAGGGACATTTGGGAGATATGCTAACAGATTTTGTCATTGGCCTAACAAAATGTATCTTTTGTGGCAACTGTAATTCTGGACATGTAGCCCCCTGTTCCTAAAATTGGGCTATAGTGTAAATGTAGTTTTTGGCTGAGCTGTAAACAGCTCAGATTGAATGTATAGTTTATTTGGTTCTGCTCTAAACTTAATTGAGTTGTGCATTTCTTGCTGTTGCTAGTAGGTGTCCTTGGTACCACAGGCCAGTATGAGAATTACAACTAGGTTGAGCTATTTAAAGATTATTCTTCTTCCAGAACAGCCCATTAGGAGGTTCCTGGCTGCTGTGCATTCTGGGAAGGGGGTATTTATTTATTAATGTTCTTTTTCTCGTCTCTTACCTCTGGGCCCTCCTGGCCTGTTGATGTGTTGCTGTAAGTTCTGCAAGTAGGCCCAGAAGCCTGTCTGGGGCCTACTAATCCTGTGGTGGTTCTCAGGCTGCCTTGCCTGTGTGGGAGAAGCCGAGTCAAGCTGAGGAGATCCAGGGGAGGGCCCTTGCTGGAGAGAGCCAGGATGAAGGCTGGTCTCTCAGGAGGGCCTGGTAACTCATTTGAAGGATGCACCTATACCTAAACTACTCTTATGCCCCGTACACACGATCAGATTTTTCCGACGGGAAGTGTTCGATGTGAGCTTTTTGTCGGAAAGTCCGACCGTGTGTATGCTCCATCGAACATTTGCTGTCAGAATTTCTGCACACAAATGTTTGAGAGCAGGTTCTCAAATTTTCTGACAACAAAATTTGTTGTCGGAAAGTCAGATCGTGTGTACACAAGTCCGTCGCACAAAAGTTCACGCATGCTCTGAATTAGGCAGAATGAGCCACACTGGCTATTGAACTTCCTTTTTCTCGGCTCGTTGTAAGTGTTGTACGTCACCGCATTATCACGTATTTTGGCCAACATTTGTGTAACCGTGTGTATGCAAAACAAGTTTGAGCCAACATCCTTTGGAAAAAAATCCACGGTTTTGTTGCTGGAGTGTCCGATTGTGTGTAGACGGTTTTACAGTGTTGCCGGATGGCTTAAAGGTTCTGACACTGTGAAGCTGAATCCTATTCTACAATCTAAACCGTGGCTACTAGCTCCTGACTGCTGTGAGAGAGGCTTATCCAGGAGTTCTACTGGCTGCTAAGTCTGTGAGAGAGGCTTGTCCAGAATTTCTACCGGCTGATAGGTCTGTGTGAGAGAAAGCTGTTTTACCTTTGGATTCAAGGAGTCTGTAAGTGATCTGCAAATGGTATCTGAAACCTCCCCTATAATTTTTCCTAGTGGCTGTTGCTAGCAATAATCACTGTGTTCTCCTGGTGGAAATGGCTTCCCCCATGGTTGCAGGAAAGAAATTTGCTTCGTCTATGCGCAGCCTTACAGCCTCATGACCTTAGTGTAAATGGACAGACATTTCATTGCCTTGTGTTGTAAAATTTTGGTAGTTGTTTCTAAATAAAAGGCAGGATTACATTTATTTTACATACGTTCCTTAGCAAGCTTGTTGTTGGAGGGATCTACCATTGTGGTGGGATCTACTGTTGCTGGCAAGGGATTTTTGCACTGGGGTTCTTATGTTGTTGGAGAGGATCCACCTTTAAGGGGGGAGGTTTTATTGATGCTGGCTGATGGGAAATCTATTGTGTCCAGCAGTGGCCTTTTGTTGCTTAGTTAGATCTATCCTTGCTGGCAGGGATCTAGTGTTGCTGAGGGTGAATTTTGTTCCTGGGGGTGCATTTTGTTCCTAGGGAAAGGGTCTATTGTTGCTGGGAGAGATCTATTATTTCCAGGGGAATCTGCTGTTACTGGGGGGGTCTATTATCATTAACCAATTCTATACAAATTACTACCACAAAATGATACTTGGCTCTGTATTCTCTAAAAGGAGCGGTACTAGTAGGTGAATAGGGAACGAAGACAAGGGATGGTGCTCAGAGGTAGGTAAGGGTGGAGAGAGTACCTGTACTTATTCTTTAAGGAAAAAAAAGCCCTGGTTGTCAGTAACTCTCCTGCAATGGACAATTGATGGCTTAAACTCCAGGATTACTCAGAAAGTTTTTTCCTTGCACATTGCAAGGATTCCAGTTATTTAAAAAAAAACTGAACTCTGGAATATGTGGGCTTCGATTGTTAAACTCTTCTTCTGAAAATGTTAGTTGCCTGGCTGTCATGCTAAACCAATGGCTCCAGTAGTTTCTGGATCACAGACTTGGAACAAATATGCAGACATCACTCCAAAATTCTAACTTGCCTGTTCCAGGTTAGCGACTTTGGCAGTATTGAAATCAGAGACTTGAATAACCAGCTTTAGCCTGCAGCGTTGATCAAGCAGAAATTTTTCAACAGGAGGTTTGTTTGTTTCTAAATATTTTTTTTAGATGTAGCTTCCTTTAACATAATGCATTTCTGGCAGGATCAACAGGTATTTTTGGGGGGTTTATTGAACATATATAAAATGCTTTCAATGGCAAATGTAACAGACCAAAAGAGGAGTTCATTGTTATGCCGCGTACACACGAGCGGACTTTATGGCAGACTTTGCCCGGCTGACTTTTCGACTGACTTTATGACGGACTTTCCAAATGAATGGACTTGCCTACACACAATCCACCAAAGTCCGTCGAATTCGTACGTGATGACAGACGACCGGACTAAAACAAGGAAGTTCATAGCCAGCAGCCAATAGCTGCCCTAGCGTGGCTTTTTGTCCGTCGAACTAGCATACAGACTAGCTGACTTTTCGACCGGACTCGAGTTTGACGGATAGATTTAAAACATGTTTCAAATCTAAGTCCGTCCAACTTTTAAGAAAACAGAGTCCGCTGGAGCCCACACAAGATCGAATTGTCCGACGAGATCACGTCCGCCGGGCAAAGTCTGCCATAAAGTCCGCTCGTGTGTACGCGACATTAGAGTTTACTTACACTTTCATTCAGTGTCATTGTTACACTTTACTGTAGAGGGAGAAAATTTGTGGCTGTAACTTTTCCGGTGTAATAAATCAATAACTTTTTTAATTTAGAACAGTAAAATTGTAGATTTTTTGCAATGGGTTTCTGAACATTGCACTTAAAATACAAGTCCAGTCAAATGCTATCTAAACTTAAACCTGCTCCTACCCCTATTCTCAGCCCTGTTCTATGTAATCTATAAAGGTAAGATGTCTATACTTACTGTACCTACTCTGATGGCATTTCAAACCAGTCACATGATTGGCTTCCAGCGCCGGCTTCAATGTAGAGGAGGGACAGCCAACAACGGATGCTCCATAGTAAGCCCATGGGTGATGTCACTGCCTAGGCATTGCAGCTGTTGTCGGCAATCTCTCCTCTTCACTGAAGCTGGTCGCTGGGGAGATCATTGGACCGGACCAGAGCGCCTTTGAATAGGTAAGTATAGGTATCTTTCCTTTACAGGGTAGTTAGTATAGGGCTTGGAATAGGGGTGGGAGCAGGTTTAAGTTTAGATAGGCTTCGACTGGTCTTCTACTTGAATTCTGTAAAAAAAAAAAAAAAAAAAATCTAAGGTGAGATTTTTGTAAAGCTATTCCTAAATGTAATTAATAATTAAATCAGATTGTGCATGTGAGAATATCAGGCTTCGAATTGATGTGGGGGTATTTACAAAGCATTGCACAGGGATGCAAGTGTGATTGTAAATTTCTCATAATTACTGAATAAAGAAAAAAATGCTGAAAAGCATAAAATAGGTGCGATAGGTGATTTTTTTGTAAATCTCCCCCATTGTGCTTTGACCAAATATTTGCCACTATTATTAGTTATTATTAATTATTATTTTGGGTTTGGACTTACTTGACTGTGATCAAAACCATAAGAATTGCACTATGTAGTAGACAACTATGTAATCTGCTAAACAAAGCCCTGTTTTATACTCATACAGGTTTAACAAGGGTGTGAGCACCTGTTGTTGTTTTACGTACAACAGCTGGAAGTGGGAAGGGCTGGAATACACTGTAGATCTTTAAGAGAAAAGTCATCTGGGAGATGTCAAACAACTCTGGGCACAAAGAAAATCATGTAACTGCAATGAATATGAACCATTGCTGACATTATTAGAATGCTGTGTCTTTCAGGGTGCCATTGTTTTCCTGATTGTTGTCCCTCACCCTCCTCTTATAGCAAAACTATTCTTCAACCTATCCCCTAGTATGCTGCAACTGCAAGGTGAAGTACCCACACATGAATCACTCTCTGCCCAACTGACAGCACCGTTCAAGTGAGACGTGGCTTAAGCTGGGTACACACAGGCCGAATTTCAGGAGACAACAGCCGGTTCGAAAAAAAAGGCCGACATTTGGCCCGTGTGTATGTCGGACGTGTATGCTGGAAAAACAGCAGCCAACCAACTCCCAATCAGCGCTCTCAGCCAGTGGCAGAGAGCGCTGATCGGAGTGTTCTGGCGGGGGGGGGCATCACCCTGTCAGAACTCAATAGGAGTTTGCTGAGCTACCTTAGCATGGTTAGTGCAGCGGTTCTGACCAAAGCTGACACTATTGGTGTGTACCCGAAGCTGAAACTACAAGTGTGTACCCGGCTTTAGGCTGGCCACCAAAGAATCAAATTTTGGTCGGTTCCTGATAAACCAGCCAAAATGCGCTCTGTGGTTGGCCATGTTTGCCACCAACTGCTTGACATCCCTCAATTTAAAAAATTAACGAGCCAGGTAGAAAATTGTTTGCTGAACAGGGCCTACATTTAATCAGAGGCAGTCACTTTTTGAGTATTTTGACAGATGGCGGGGCTGACTGTCAACATACAGTAGCTTCAGAGGGGGATTTTTCTATCCATGTTGTGTAGCATGTATGGAGGAGTCTGTAGGCTGAAGGAAAAAAGTCTATATGTATATGGCAGTTATTCCATAGGCTTATTATAAACTGCTGTTATCACTCTTAACCTATTCCATAACAGAGAATTGCTACTGCCACTAACTACTAATGGCAAGCTATGTCACCAGGCCGTAGTGTAGTGATCTCCTTCATGTCCTCCCCACACTGGCATTCTTCATACCGTATGAATGCTAACTAGGTGATTTTAGAGATGAAATGAAGGTACCCAAAATATTTTTGTAACTCCCATATGCCCCAAATTCAGCTTTAAAGCAGATGTGCCCAATATATGGAATCTTATTGCTTAAAGCAGAACTCCAGCCAAACAACTAAATACAAAATGAATATACCTAAATATATATGATTTTTTTCACTTGCAAACAGAGTTAATTATTCTCATCCTCCCTTGTGATTTACATATCTCTGACATGCCTAACCAATGAAGTGAATGCTACTATTTCTTTTAGCAATTTTCATCTGTCTGCTTATTGGACAATGAATGTGCATCATTACATTTTTGTGTTCTTTACTTCATTAACACCTACAGCTCACAATTCCAAATCCTAGCATGTCAGATTGAGGATACTATGCAGTATGTTAATGCTCCAATTGCAGTGTATAACTTTCAAAAGGCAGTTTGATATTCAAAGGACTATGTGATGATTTTTGAAAAACAGATTTTTTTTTTTGTCATTCTAGCTGTAAATTTAAGACTAATGCCCCGTACACACAAGCGGATTTTTTTTTCCGACGGAATTCCACTCAAGCTTGCCTTGCATACACACGGTCACACAAAAGTTCTCTGACCTTTCGACCGTGACGTACAACACTATAACGAGCCTAGAAAATGAAGTTCAATGCTTCCGAGCATGCATCGAATTGTTTCCGAGCATGCGTAGGAATTTTGCGCATCGGAATTTGTACAGACGATCGCATTTTCGGATAGGAACTTTTCCCGAACGAAAAATAGAGAACATGCTCTCAATCTTTTGCTGGCTGGAATTCCACTAGCAAAAGACTGATGGAGCATACACACGGTCGCATTTTCTGACAAAAAGCTCTCATCTGAGTTTTGCTCGTGGAATTTCCGATCATGTGTACGCGGCACAAGGCTGGGTTCACACTAGTGCGAACTGGATGTGGGCTTCTCCGCATCCAATTTGCATGACAGGAGATTTTGACCGGCTCTCAATGAAGCCGGTTCACACATCTCCATTGCAGCTGCGGAGCGAATTGCACAGAGGTCTTGTGTGTCTTTGGCTCAGTTTAAGGTCTGAATTCAGGCAAAAATTCGGGCTGATTCGTCCCTGAAACGAAGAACAGGGACGCACTGGACCCATGCTGTCAGCCGCATTTGTCTGCCGTGTGAACCCAGCCTTAATGATTTTTTCTTTAACTGGACTATAAAATGTTTGTATATTTGTAGGGCGTTCCTTATTAAAAAAAATGTGTTTTATCCCTGTGGATTTCGTTGTGACCCACATTTATGTCACAGATGAATGGTAAATGGACAACTGGGTTTTTAGATAACTAGCACATTATACAATATGAACTGTATATTAGTTAGGGTTACTTGGGGGTTTCATAGATTGTGGTCTTGAATTAATGGTCAGTGGCATTAGGATGTTTGTGAGCCTGTGGCAGCTCACCTGTAGACACTGTGCCCAGTGCACTTTTTGAGAAGGTGATTGAGCATGTATATGTGTGGTTAGCAGTATCCCTGTGCTTGTGCCAGTCTTACAGCCACAGTTACTTAAAAGGATGCGGTGTATGTTTTGACACCATTTTTTAACCAGGTACAGAGCAGGAAAAGGACACGTGTTAGCTGCTGCTGGACAGAAAACAATGTTGGCAAGCATTTGCATGGGGCATCTTGGCAAGAACAATCAATGACATTTGTTGTGTGTTAGCTGTGTTGCGGATGGCTTCAAGGCCAGGCTGTGGATGTCAGTGTAAGCAGAAGCATACTGGAGTAATTGAAGGGGCTATTGCTTAAAGGAGAAAGTGACCCTTGGATAAACCCACAGTTAAGGGTTGTGATGGAGTTACTGTTACCCTTTCTGTGCCTTATCAAAAGTAGCCTCTGTCCCTGAAATTGTTATCAATTTTGAGAATTTTATCAATTTATCAATGTTGAGTCAAGAAATGTGCTGGATTTCAATTTGAATTTCAACACATACTTTACTGATTTGTGCATCAACTTTAAGAACTACTTGTTGCTCTGCTAGTGTTTTTTGTAAATGCATTTGAGCTAAATGCTGCGCTTAAGGGCAATAAAACTGTTGTTTAACTGCAAGCAATTGTTCTTTGCCTTGAGTAAGCACAGTAGGCAGATAAATCCTGCCATTTTTTTTTGTTTTGATTGGGGGGAGTGTTAATATTGCAGACTTTCATAGATGTATTGTCCATGCCCTGAAAAGCAAATGTCCTTAGGTTTCACCCTTAATATTACAGACATGCATAGGTGCCTACATTTTTTTTTACATGCTTTTCTTTTCCACTTATTTATTACAAACTAAACCACAAATGATCGTGTCCTGTTTAGGCTCCATTCACACTTGCATGACTCCAAAGTTGTGCCGACTTTGGAGTACAACTTTGACGCAACTTCGGATGGGTGCACCATGAATACCACTTTGACCAGTGATAATGGACAACTGTTGCATTGTATAACATTCAGATACGACTTTCATACAACTTTTGAGGGTTAACATTGATGTCTATGGCCTTCAAATTGCACGAAAGTCAGACCAAAGTAGTGCATGAACTACTTTGAAGTTGCTGCAACTTTAAGTCGCACATATAAGAATGGTTATCGTTGGAAAACATGGGAAATTACTTGTCATGCGACTTTGATGTCCAGAGTTGCATCACAAGTCGCAGAAGTGTGAATGGAGACTAATACATACGGCTTGCAATAGGATTCCCCCTTATACATGTTCATCAAAAAGTACTGCTTATAAAGTTCAACACAGTATTCTGATTTTTATTGTGCCACATTTTGAAGGTGTATTTTTTTCTGTAATGATAAAATTGTCTGTAGAAAAAAAATTACCTTGCAGTCATATAAACGTGTTCTTTGTTTTTTCCTCAGATACGTTTTTAGGGCAGCCTTGTGGATGGCCCCGGAGCAGGCCCGATGGAAGAGGAAAGAAGTCACCATGATGAGGGCAGTAGATTGAGTCCATTCCTAATACAACCATTGCCTCCTTGCCAAAACAACCCAGCAAAGCTACAAAATGGAGAGCTACCAATGGAAAATGCACCACCCCAAGTTAATGGAGAAAGCTGTTTACCAACCAAAAACAGCTACAGTGTCACCCACATGAAGGGAAATCAAGAGTGCTCTGACCTCACACATGAAAACAGCGTGTATCCAAATATACATAATGGTGCAATAAAGCGCACACTTAGTGAGCCTTTGCTATCTGATTTCCTCCAACCAAAAAAAATCAAAGCAGTTGGGGAAGAGAATGGAGAAAATGAAGGTGACTTAAATGGCAAGTACATGCAACAAAGTGTGTCTGACTTCTGTAGCAAAGACGAAGCTGTGAGAACAAGAAAACAGGAAAATCCAAGTGTTCATGTTCCCAGTGAGCAGAACAAAGATTTTAATTCCCACAATGACAACATTGCCTTATCTAATAAAGATAATGCAATGCCAAATGGTGCTACTGTTTTTGCCTCTTCCATGAAGCTTACACATGCTGAACTAATAGAGAAAACGGGATCGCAATATTATCCTGAAAATGTTTCCCTTGCATTGCAAAATACCACACCTCACTCGGTTGCCATTAACACTCTAAATGATGCTAGTAAAGACTTGTCTCCTCAAACAAGTCATTCTTCACATACCTCAGGACAGATCACTTCCCAACTAACCTTGAACTCGGTGCTGCCTCAAGGGCCAGATGCCTTGGCTACTGAGGCTCCTAACAGTGACAACTGCAGTGAGCCAACTGTAAAACCAGGAAGCTACACACATCACATGCAAGAAGAGCAACAACTTCCACAGGAGAAGCCAAAATGTAACTCCCAGGACATACCTGGAAGAAACTGTGACGCTGGTGAGCCTGACCATCAGATTTACTCTACAAGTGGTTCTTACCACCTCCAGAATAACAAACCTGATGAAAGGCTTCCTGAGTCTTTCAGTAAGGAGCGTTACGATTTATTGCAAATTAGTAAATTATTATATGCCCAGGGAACTGACAGTTACCGTTCCAACCCAAGCATATGTGATGGCAGTTTTTTAAATTCTCAGTCCAATGGAACATGTCAGTCAATTGACCCAAGAATGACTTCTCAGTCAGATTTTATGCTTGCTCATAATAGTAGAACATTGTCTACCAATGCACTTCCTTCACTTCACTGTTCAGCAGGAGGAGAACCACCTTCAGAAAACAGTGGGCAGAAAAAAATAAACTTTGAGAATCATTCAGAAAAGCAAAATGAGCATACCATGTCACAAAAAGGGAGGGATCATTGTAATGGAACTTCTGAACGCAGTAGGGGTATGGAGGAGCAAAGAAACCCATACATGAAGTCAAACTGGACAGACTTTCGTTCCAATCATTTTTTGAAGGAAGATGCCTCGAAATCGGAAGACTTACTAAAATTATTAATGGACTCTCAGTCAGAAAATCAAAAGAGGCTTAAACAATATACAAGAAAACAGGGTAGTACTAGTCAAAATATAGAGAGTACTGTGCCACTACCACAGCCTCAAGGGCAACATCTAAATTTCCAAAAGCACTTATCCCAGGCAACAGGTAGAGATACTCAACAGCAAAGCTATGATCTTAAAAACAAAGGTATTCCTTTTTATCAGTCATTTTCAGACAGGCTAACTGGGCATATGTTTGACCAAACATTAAAACAGCACTTAAACCCGCAGAAAGTGAAAAATGAACAATTTCCACATAAGACGCAACAAACACTGCACCAACAGGTTCTGCATTCGAAACCTTCAAGTCCCCAGTACCACCAGGACCAACTTTATCATCAGAGGCCAAATCAAGATTTTACAATGGGCATGGAGCAGTCATCGCACAGTCGTAGCCAAACTCTGTTCAGTAATGCACCAAGTAGATCAAGCCCACAAAATCACTTAAAATTAGAGGAGAGCAGTCAAGCAGCCAGTCAGTGCCAGAATTTCCATCAATACCATCAGGATATAGAGAAGCAACAAAATTCAAGCAACGCAAATATGCATAGAAAAGGGCAGTATATATCTGAAAATATAGAGCCTGGTAAAGGTAAAGTGGACACATATCAACAGTACTATCAAACAGAACGGTCTCTTCAGCATGGTCAACATGGCTACCAAGATCAAAAAGGCAACAGCAATATCCCCATTATGAATCCCAGCCAACAGCCAGCCCAGGACTATGGTAGACATTGCGAGGATATTCAGACCCCAGACAAACAAAATAGATATTTACCACAAAGCAATACTTCTACTCCACTTCCACAAGATCAAACAGGATATCATTCTCAGTTTGCAAATCAGATGAATTGTATTCCAAAGCATGCCGCTTTGAGGCATCATTTGCTTCAGCGCCGGGAGCAAACTAAACATGATGGTTCCTCTGTACATAGAGCTTCCAAAGTGGAGAACAGCTCACAGTCTGCCTGTGCGCGTACACCCAGTGAAAAAACATCAAGGAAAACAATCAAAGAAGAGAATCAGCATTTCGGCCTAGAGAATGCACAACAAAAGAGTATTCTTGAAACAATGGAGCAGCAGATGAAACAGTATCCTGGCAAATCAATGTTTCATCAACATGTGTCTACCATTAGATCACCAAAGCATGTAAAGGTGGAGTCTTCAGGTCCAGTGACAATTTTAACAACACACACAAACTCTTCTACAGGAGACCACCATGTCCATCCAAATGAAAAAACGCCAACCAAGAGAGCAGCAGGCTCTGCTCTGAATAATTTTTTAGAGTCTCCTTCAAAGCTTCTTAGCACCCCTGTCAAAAACCTATTTGATACTCCTGTAAAAACACAGTATGATTTTCCATCGTGCAGCTGTGTTGGTAAGTACAATTTATATCTTTAGACTGTTAGTTTAACTATATTATCATAAATCTGATTGCATGCTGGATTTTTTTTCTATGTAAACAAACCAGACACCAAAAAACATTTGCATGCCTTACAATTATACACGTTTGTCTGCAGGCTGGCAATACATTGTGATCACATGCTTGGGTATTTCTAGCCTCATCTACTTTCTTCCTTTTTGATATTTTGAAACTGTTGCATTCAGTTTTATTAAACATCATCCCCCCACTTACCAAATGTGTATGCTTACGGAGCAATATATATTATATGATACATACTGTGGTTGATTTTCTAAAGAAATACAGACTGTTCATTTAGCCAGGTGAATTCTCATTTCGAAAAGTGCATTATGATGTGGCAAAGTGAATGTTCTCTTAGCTTGGTAAATAAAAGGAAGCTGTGTTTACTTTGAATACCCAATCATGTGCAAAGGGAATACAAAAGAAGGATTTTTGCTTGCACATGATTCAGTGACATCTCATTCACTAAGCTAAGTGATTATTTACATTGTTATTCCTTTGTGATCAAACCTACTGTCACTAGATGGTGTTTTGCATATCATCAAACATCAGTTCAAGAAGCAGTAAAGTAAAGCCGGCAATACATGGATCGTAATTTAGCCGGTTTGTCACGGACTGGCCGAATTTCAAACCGTGTATGGGCACCCTGTTGTCTATCAATTCATTTCTGTACAACCACTTTGTCAGGGTTTTTTCCCGAACGATCAACGCCACCAGCTGTAGCAGGCAACACTCTTCATTGTGTTCTGACGGCTGCAGAAGTCTCCCCGCCATGAGTACACAATAGTACAGCAGGAGTGATTCCCCCATCCACCTCAAATGTGTGTATGGGGGAATGGGGTCTTTTTTTTTTCATTGGACATGCTGGTTGAATGAAAAAAAAAATGTATAATGTATGGCCTGCCTAAGAAATTAGCAACAGCTGATGGCCATATTTGATAACATACATAGGTTACCTTGTGTTTTTGTATTCCCTTGTTATCTCCTTCTGGATAATGTGCAATAATTAAAATAGCCAGTGACAACAATTGATATTAGATGATTCTTCTATCTTGCTAAGATTTCTTGGCGGCTGAATCCTTAAGGCCCCTTTCACACGAACGATCCGTTCAGGTCCGCCTGTCACTTTTTTAGGCGGACCTGAACGGACCCTCCATAGACCTCTATGGAGCGTCGGATGTCAGCGGTGACATGTCCACTGACATCCGACCCGCTCCCATCCGAAAAAGTGTAACAGAGGAAAAACCTACTTTTCCATCCGTTTTTGGATCGGGTGACGACGGACTCTACGGTCCGTCGTCATCCGATCCCCCATAGGGGAGAGCGGCGCTCTGACAGGTCCGTCGCTACACAGTAAGCAACGACGGACCTTTCATCTGCCTGCTCAGCGGGGATCGCCGGAGCGATCCCCGCTGAGCAAGCGAATGTTCACAGGGCGGATCATCATGGATCCGTCCCGTGTGAAAGAGGCCTAAGTCAGTTAAGAAGCTGAAGGGGAAGCTGCAGACAAGTTTGAATTGTTATATACTAATATATTATATATATTAGTATATAACTAATATAATATACTAATATACTATATATTATATATTATATGTGTGTGTGTGTTTTGGAGACAGAGGTTGCTTTAGCAAGATAGAGATTGTTCACTTTGCAAGGGAAGTTGCACTTTGCAAGGGAGTTTCTTCAGGGTGAATGTGGTAAAACTTCACTTAGCAAAGAAAACCCAGTCACATGCAAAGAAAATAAAAATAACAGCATTTTTGCTTGTACATGATTGGATAATGGAAGTTAGCAGAGCTTCAACTCCTTTACTAAGCACTTGAGAAAATGTATTAAAGTGCAACTTCCCGTGCAAAGTGGACAGTTAATTTGTCGTCATCCGATCGCCCATAGGGGAGAGCGGCGCTCTGACAGGTCCGTCGCTGCACAGTGAGCAACGACGGACCTGTCATCTGCCTGCTCAGTGGGGATCGGCGGAGTGATCCCCGCTGAGCAAGCGGATGTTCACGGGGCGGATCATCATGGATCCGTCCTGTGTGAAAGAGGCCTAAGTCAGTTGAGAAGCTGAAGGGGAAGCTGCAGACAAGTTTGAATTGTTATATACTAATATATTATATATATTAGTATATAACTAATATAATATACTAATATACTATATATTATATATTATATGTGTGTGTGTGTTTTGGAGACAGAGGTTGCTTTAGCAAGATAGAGATTGTTCACTTTGCAAGGGAAGTTGCACTTTGCAAGGGAGTTTCTTCAAGGTGAATGTGGTAAAACTTCACTTAGGAAAGAAAACCCAGTCACATGCAAAGAAAATAAAAAATAACAGCATTTTTGCTTGTACATGGTTGGATAATGGAAGTTAGCAGAGCTTCAACTCCTTTACTAAGCACTTGATAAAATGTATTATAATGCAACTTCCCGTACAAAGTGGACAGTTAATTTGTCTTTAGTATATCAACTTCATAGGAACATTCACAGACCTAAAGGCTTTTTTTTCTACCAACATTCTGGTGGGTCTCAGCCTAGATAAAGGTATGATGTGACCCACCAAAACAATTTTGAATGACGCTTTTTATATGCTCTTTTAGATGCCAGTGAGTGCCCTTTTTCTATGGCTATTTCATGTATATCTTCAAATATGCATAAAGGCCCTGAAATTTTCAGAAATGTAGTAAGAAGTTATAGGGATGGGCTAGAATTTACTGGGTCTCACTGGAGGTCTTCAAAAGGGCAATTTAGGATATTTGATTTAATAATCATACAAAAATGTTTCCAGCAAGGTAATTTTCCACATTATTGGCCCTAGTTTTGTATCTGTTGTAGTTTAAAACAAACTTGCAACTTGGTGTAATTAAAACATATTCTCTTTATAGTCCACCTCCTCTGTTACTATTACCACCCCCAGGCTCTCTTATTCCCCCATTTTCCAGCTGGAGTCCTTGGAGACACTCTGTACTTACAGGAATGGGAGAACACCTTCTCCCCTTCCTCCTACAATATGGGGAACTGCCCAAGCACTGTCGGGTGGGGTGGGGGTTCTCAGTCCTGCATAAGCTTTGACACAGACTGACACAGAGCTTAAGTAAAACAACAATGTGTGGCGCTCATAAAATGTGCTGGGAATCTACATTGATAAATGTAAGATCACAGTAAGTGATAATAACACATAAAGTGGCCAAAATGTGTAAATAAAAAATTATATATAATATGTGACTACAGAAATATTGTGGTTCATAGGTCTGAAAGTACAAAACTATGTTGGTGACCATAAAAGTGAATGAGTCACACTAAATGTGACATCAAAATTAAAAAGCAAAAATAAGTAAACCAAGGAATAGAATCAACCAAAATTTTGAAAAGCTTGTACCGTCAAGCGGTGAAGTAAATCCGGTTCCAATCAGGCAGGTAGACTTGGTAAGGAGGAAAAGCCTAAAAGCTAATACGCCCCTGGCGGAGATGAATTAAGCCCGGACTTCCTGTTGACCCAGTTTCCTATCCAGGTCTTGGCTTGGATCATCCACCAAGTTCCACTCAATCTGCCAAGATGTGATGCCAAGTTGCATTGGAAATGAAGGTTTACAATACTAAGTATTGTTTTGTGGCCTGCTGTTGAGCTCACTTCGGTAGCTAGGCTGTCTGGATCGAAGACAAAAGGAAATCCAGACAGCCAAGCTACCGAAGTGAGCTCAACAGCAGGCCACAAAACAATACTTAGTATTGTAAACCTTCTTCATTTCCAATGCAACTTGGCATCACATCTTGGCAGATTGATTGGAACTTGGTGGATGATCCAAGTCAAGCCCTGGATAGGAAACTGGGTCAACAGAAAGTCCGGGCTTAATTAATCTCCGCCAGGGGCGTATTAGCTTTTAGGCTTTTCCTCCCTACCAAGTCTACCTGCCTGATTGGAACCGGATTTACTTCACCGCTTGACGGTACAAGCTTTTCTGACTCACCGCCGACGGCCTGTGAGTCCATCACCTCTGGTAAGGGCATTATATTTCTATTTGCTTGAAGTTATGAAGTTATGTTTGGAGAAGATAATATCCTGCACGCTGATATGTCTCTAACACTCCTGTAGAAATATTCACGAAAGTTCGGAGCACATTTAGTGTAACTCATTCACCTTTATGGTCACCAACATAGTTTTATACTTTCAGACCTATGAACCACAATATTTCTGTAGTCACATATTATATATAATTTTTTATTTACACATTTTGGCCACTTTATGTGTTATTATCACTTACTGTGATCTTACATTTATCAATGTAGATTCCCAGCGCATTTTATGAGCGCCACACATAGTTGTTTTACTTATATTTACAGTTAGTCTGATTGTGGTGTTGGCTGCTTTCTCCTTTGGAGTTGGCGCGGCAGTTCTCACACCTATTGACACAGAGCTTACACAGAGCTTTTTACCTGAGGCTATGGAGGGCAATTTGGGAAGAGGTGTGAACCTGTTACTTTACATTGAATGCAAAAAGGTGCATTGAAGTGTTCATTTGAATGCAGAACTCTAGATTTTTTTTTTCATCCAAACACAATGCTAGTCCTGGGCATAAAAAGGCTAATCATCTGGGTTTCTAATCTGGATTAATCATGTATAAAATGTCCAGGTATTAAGGTAAGGCTGGTCATACCTAGTTTGAATCTCGACCGGTTAAACGAGAACTGGCCGAAATTCAAACTTGTAATGGGCAGGCTGAATGGACCACATTGATCGATCGATCAACTTGGGTACAACCAGCCTGTGCGATTCTCTTGCAATTATCTTGTGATTAATCACTGTCTTCTCCCGGCAGGGATGGCTTCCCCCGCCCGCCCCTGCTTCCCCGTTTCCCTGGAAGAACACAATTGCGGATTCTCCTATCAGCACTGCTTATGTTGATGGGGTATCGTGCAAATTACTTGCAAAATGCACCGTGTATCGCTTGCCTAACCAATGTGTATCAACAATTCCATTGCATTAGTAAATTGTTACTGTTCTAATTCATTTTTGCTAGAAGTAAATTTTAGTGTCAATAAAATTTTATAAACATGACATCCCAGCTCCTTGCTGCATTTTCCAGATGTCTTTCAATGCTGAATTTTGTAAAAACTTTTATGAAGACCTAAGGAAATTTTTTTGTAACTTTACACAGATCAAATCATTGAGAAAGATGAAGGACCATATTATACTCATCTTGGTGCTGGACCGAATGTGGCAGCCATTAGAGAAATTTTGGAAGAAAGGTAATGATTACAATATATCAGCCATAATTACCAGTCACTAAGTCGAGATGAATCAGCAAGAGCTATTTCATGCTGAAAGAAATACAGTAAAATATATATTTTTTAGAACTCTGTCAATACATTAGGTCAAAAGTGTGAATTTATAGCAGCACTATATGATGATATGGCATCACTATCAATTTCCTCATTGTCAAACCATTGTTGTATTTTTGTTTTGTTTTATTGTGGCATATAAATGAATACTTTAAAATAAGTTGAATTAAGGCTGAATTCCAGGCAGGTAAGATTCAAAATTCATACCGCACTGTATAAATGAATAAATGACTAAGCGGGTGGGTCAGTACCAGGATGGGTCTGACCATCAGCTGTGCAGCACACAAATGTGCTTACAAAGAGCAAGATGGGGGGAGGAGAAAGCAGAGTAAGCAAAGAAATTACCTCTTCAGTCTATTGGTGCGCCCCTTTACTGTTCAGTTAGCAGACTGGGAGCAGGAAAGTGTCACCATTGGAGTCCTTCTTGTTAAGAGGAAGGGGAGATTGCTGTACTAACATTGCTTGTGTTAGTACAGTGATCTGTCAGGTTTTTTTTTTTCGTTCAGCCCACTGGGTTGAACGAAAAAAGAAACTTAGAGTGTACCAGGCTTAAGTCCCCTTATGCATGGGACGGGCATCGTTGGAGTCCACTGGCTCAGCGGAGAATCTGTCCGCTGATCCCCGCTGAGCAAGCGGATAAGTGGTCCGTGTTATGCAGAGCAGGCACAGCCCGCTCTCCTCTATGGGCGGTCTGATGTAAACAGACCGACTGTCCGTATATACCCGACTGCCATTCGATCCGCTAGACAAATGGGGAACGGATCCCCATCCATAGAAGACTAGAGGGTCCGTTTGGGTTCAGTTTGGGTTCAGTTTTTAGGACTGAATGGATGGAAATCTTTTAGCACGATGACAGCTCCTTATTATGTATTTAATTTGTGTATTTAGATGTTTGATTCGAGTTTGGCTTTAACATTTCCATTTTTCATGGAGGTCATTGTTGACCTTTTTTTAAAAAAAAAATATTATGTTTACATTAACTGTTTTTAGGTTTGGCCAGAAGGGAAAGGCCATCAGGATTGAGCGAGTACTTTATACAGGGAAAGAAGGGAAGAGCTCTCAGGGATGCCCAATAGCAAAATGGGTAAGTAATAATAATTTGTATGTTTCCATAAGTCCATAAGAAACCATCCCCTAGGTCACAAATTTAATTATGTACATCATTTATAGATTCACCACTAGCGGTATGTATAATCTAAAGTTTTTTATACCACAAGAAAGTACAGTCATATTTTTTTTTACTCACTAATGATTGGGAAGAATTGTGTTGACTTCAGTTATCCAATTATATGTGGTCATAATATATTTTTTTTTCAATTTTCTTTGCACGTGATTTGGTAGTTCTTTGCAATATAGATTTTCTCTTAGCTTCACCTTATTTGTTTAGCTAAGTGAAAATTAATTTTGCAAAGTGAATATGCTCTTTTAATAAATCAACACTCTATCCAGGGCCAATTTTGTCCAAAATGGGGCCCTGGGCAAATATTACAATGAAAGCCCTTATGCAGAAATTCTGTACTGTGTGACAGGTGTCTTAACAGAACAAGGAGCAAACACATAATGGTAACTGTGGGTGTGTTTAGGTTTAACAGATAGTGGTAAATCTCTCAGCCTCTACAGACTAAGCACATAACAAACCTCTGAAAACAGTAGTAAACCACCTCCTGTTCTCAACACTATATTATAGATACATTGACCATAGACAGTAATGTATTGGATGACAAGGAATAAGGGTGGCGTACAAAAAAGAAAACAAATGCAGTCACCACATCTAAGGGCCACTAAGCTGCAATATAATAGATTTTTGTTCTTGGGTTTTTTACCCTTTAAGGCCAGCTATGGAAGAACATACAAAGAGATAGACTTTGGGTAAAGAGTAAAGTGTGGTGCACTCATAGCTTTTCTCATACTACATGGAATGGTGAGCCTAACTTCATAGCAAATAATTACATAGAGCCCGAGCCTACTCGCTGTATGCACTTTTAACAAAAACTGCAGTTCTTTCATCTACAACTTACTCCATAATTACTGTCACAGGCGGAGACCTCACAAACAAACATCAATTCAAAGACAGAAGATAATTTTAAAAAATAATCTCTTCCTTTGAATAGTTTTTCTGCACACGGAAAAAAAGGGGAAAATTGTTAGTGGTCAGTTGAAAAAAATTTCAGCATTGGTGGTCAATGATAGAAAATGATGCTATGGCATCAGGGTTCATTAAAGGATAAGTTATTTTTTTGTAACATGATACATGTTACACCCATATTCAGGGTGTAACATGTAACATGTTACAAATCCACCAGCCCCCAAACCTCCCTGGCTCCCTGATGTGACAAGGCGATCTTCTTCCCCGTCACTCTGTAATTCTCTGCAAAGAACGTGGCTGAGCGGGGCTCCGCCCCCGCCTTGCCACGTCACTCATTCACAGAGTTCTGTGAATTGAAAACTATAAGGTCTGGCAGTCTTTGTGGCTGTTGGCTTGTAGTTCTCAATGAACTACCACGGCACTGTTGAGCACTGTGGTAGTTCATTGATGCTTCCTGTTAGTGTGTAACTGTTTGGCCGTATGATGTATGCCCAAACAGCTTACACACAGTGTGCAAAAGCCCTGCATTGCACCCATAATCTGCTGATTGTGGGTGCAATGCTTTCCAGGCTCCCAACAAAAAAAATAATAAATGCTAATTTTTGTTACCTGAAAAAAGATGTGATTTTTTTATTTTTTTTTTAAAAGTGAACTTATCCTTAAGAGTAAATATTGTAAGCATTGGTAGTCAGATCTAACAATTGACTTTTGTCGAACAGGGAGGGCCACACACAGGTTGAATTTTGGCTGATCCTTGCTGAACTGGCCAAATTTCTGTCTGTTTCCAGCTTAAGAGAGATTCAAATGGCAAAGCAAATGACCGCACTCCAAAAATAAGGAAAAAAGCTTTATTGTATAAAAAGCACCCAACATCAAAAATATTTACAGCAACAGCATCATGGCACACACGGAGGGGAGCATGGTTGACGCGTTTCAAGAATTTCTTTGCTTAGTCATAACTCATAAGCACTAGCAACCACATACCTTAAATAGTCATAACACAGCTGAATGGTATTAAAGTGCTTAATTGGCTCTGCTCCAGACAAACATCATAAAAAGAGCCACAACTAAAACCAATAGTAAGAAAATATACATATATATAGCTATAAGGAGAAAAGAATAAATATTGATATAGATGACTCATATATTTGTCTTAAAAAGAAACACACACATATACTTATTCCCAGTTCCACTTAGGGTATATATATATGTATCTAATATAGATGTGCAAGAAATATAAACAACCGATCATCTAAATTATAAGAAGACACGTGCACAGCTAATAAAATTACCCCATGGAATCACTTGCCCAGACCACGGACTGGACCAGCACCTGATCATTAAGGAGGATATCATTATCACCTGGAGCGGTGTTATCTGTTTATTCATTGCATTGCTGTCTTCCGTGTTCAAGATGCCTGCTCGGTGAGCTGTGTACTTTTATTTCTGTTCCCTATATCATCTTTTATTGGGCTGATTGCTGTTCTAAAGGCATCCAACCATTAACAATGACTATGAATACAGCTCAGGACACTGATGGAGGTATGGACAGTCGCACGTTTAGAACTTTGGATAATAATCCTTTTAGAATTGATGCACAAAATGCTTTTAAACAAGTAAATGAAGATTCTGGATCCATTAAAGTACTTTTCCAAATATTGGAAAAATGTATGGTCAAGGAAGTAAAAGCATACTGGGGAAAAAAACACCTTGCAAGAATATTTATCTATGGAAGGTATACCAAGAGGTCTTTGCATCAAGAAATTCCCCATGTTTTAATTATTCAGTGATGAATTTAAAAAACAATAGGATAACATTCTTTCAACTTGTTCTGTTGATTTGATGAACTTGATCGTTAAACACAAGACCAGCAAGCTGGAGAAATTACGGGAAGAAATTACCTCTGAAATTGACCCAGTTTGCTGCATTGGATCAACAACTTAATGAGAAAGTTAATAAAATCGAGATTGATACTATTGCTGGAAAGAAGGAGAAGCTTCTCCGTGATAAATTGGATTATGAACTTAACAATGATTATGTTTGGAAGAAAATACACCCATGGGGTCCTTATGGCCATTCGCACAAGAAACAGGTTTGTTTTTCTGACACAGAAATCATGGCCAACACTCTGGCGGTGTCAGTGCCTGATGGTTCTTCCAATTTATCTGGAGCTTCCGGTCTTGCCAATCAAGCAAGCACACTAATGTCTTCAAAAAATGGACAGTACAAATTCAAGAACAAGAAGCCTCATCACAAAAAACCCACAATAAAACAAGAAGGGGTGGAGAAAACATAGGAGATTGCACTTAGGCACGCTATGCCCTCAGAGCTCAGAAGTGAGTACATGTAATAATATGATAAATGTGTCACATAGAACCTTAATAGATGAAGAAACTTCCCTTCTATCTAAGGGTCTGAACTTTTGTCCTCATGCACACTTTGATCCATTTAATACTTTTTTGGATATTAATAAATTTATTTGTAATGTAACTGTTCCTCAACATTATTTTAATGAAGAGGATAGTATACAAAGGAATGATATTAGCACTAATGAATGTTCTATTGATTCTAGTGTTTTGTCTTTTAGAGAGAATTGTGCAATTATTGATTTGGAGGATTTGAAAATTGAACAACTACCCATGTCTGGAATGCGAAACTGATGATGGTGACACCCAGAGAGTTCCTTTCTGTGTGCCATTGGACATTTATCCCATACAGTCCCGCAGTTTGGACATGGATATATATTCTGGAGATTGGTAGAGAGAGATCTATTTGACTTAGTTACACACACGTCATTCCAATCTCGAATTGAAAGAGACAATCTCTCCATTTTAGAAAGATCTGCTTTGAATAATCTCATGGAGGACAAAACCATTATGATCTGTAATGCGGACAAAGGGGGATCGGTGATTGTTCTGGACACCGCTGCATATAGGGGTGAGGCCCTTAGACAGTTAAGTGATATTGACATTTATGTTCCACTTAAAAGCAACCCTACAGATAAATATAAAACAATTCTAAAAAGTTTAATTAATAAATGGGCAAGCTTAGGGGCATTTACTCCTAAAGAAACACAAGCATTAGTTCCAGAATTCCTAATTTTACCCATTTTTCACGATCTGCCCAAAGATCATAAAGGTCTTGACCCATTATGTGGCAGACCCATAGTTTTAGGTATTGGATCCCTCAGTGAGCACTTAGGACAATGGATGGATGGACAACTTTAGCCGTTGGTACACAGTTTACCTAGCTATTTGA
The DNA here is from genome assembly GCF_042186555.1 of Aquarana catesbeiana. Taxonomy (NCBI): domain Eukaryota; kingdom Metazoa; phylum Chordata; class Amphibia; order Anura; family Ranidae; genus Aquarana; species Aquarana catesbeiana. Next base: position 662,726,018 of record NC_133324.1, read on the forward strand.
GGGATACTAAACATTTACTGTCTATTATGGATAAATTTGTTTGGTGTGACGATTATATTTGGATTATGTGTGACGTATCCAGTCTGTAGTCTGCTATACCACACATGCTGGCAAATACTGCTACTTCGGTTTTTCTTGAACATTGCACTGGTTTGTCATCAGAACTTTGTGTCTTTATTTTAGAGACTCTAGATTTTTTATTGACTCATAATTACTTTGCCTTTGATGGGATTCACTATCTCCAGAAATGTGGGGCAACGATGGGAGCAAAATTTTCTCCTTTGCTTGCCAACCTTTTCATGGGTTGGTGGGAGCATTCCCAAATCTTTGGAGATGGGATCCCCTTCAGGAGTCTCATTGTTTTGTATTTTCAACATCTTATTTTTGTTTGTAAAAGAGATGTTGATCTTACTGCCTTTTTATCTTATCTGAATGACAATCAGTGCAATTTGCAATTTACAGGTATGAGTGACCCAAAGAGGTTTCTTTTCTTTGTAGTACCCAAATGGATTTTGATAGAGAATCTACTTTAATGTATGAGAGATTTTTGTTAAGGGGATATCCTAGGTGGTCCTTGGATAGGGCCTATTCTATTGCCCTCAATAAGAACAAACATGAGTTATTACACATTAAGAGTATACAGAAACAAGTTAATAGAGAGAGTGACCATAAAAAAACATCTCTAGTGCTCTCATACAGTCTGGAGTTTAAACAGATTAAGCATATAATACAAACATATTCACTGTTATTGTCCAATGACCCATATGTGCTCAAATTCTAGATCATGGTATGGAATTTGTGGCTAAAAAGCGAAATATTTGGGTAATTATTTAGCCCCGAGTTTATTTCAATCAGTGCATATACCCAATCATCCACTTGGCTGCATTTTAAAGGGAACTTTAAATGTGGTTCTTCTGAGTGCATCTTTTGTTCCCATATGTTGCTGGGTCAAGATGTACATTCGAGCAATGGTAGAGTTTTTAAATTCAATAAATTCTTCAATTGCAACACTTCCTATGTAATTTATGTTATAACATGTGGTGCTTCCTCTAAGCAATATGTGGGAAGGACTATTCGAAGACTACACTAGATAGATAGATTTAGATAGATAGATTTAGGGAACACTTGGGTGACATCAGGGGTAATAAATCCACAAATGTTGTTTGTCATTTTAATTATAAGCATAATGGAGATCTGTCCCTAGATAAAGTCCAAATTATAAAAAAAATAAAAACACCAGTTGGGGGGAGAGATATTTTCCACCTCTTATGCAATAGAGAGGTATTTTGGATTTTTAAATTACAAAGTAGAATACCTGATGGATTGAATTTGGAATGAGATGTGACACACTACTATGAATAATTATGATCATTTTGATACATCCCATTCGTATTAATGCAATCTAGTTCTTTGACTGTTACATATATAAACATACACCGTATTTATATCTATATTTACATTATCATTGTACTATATGCGGTCTCAACAAACCATGTGTATATGCTTTATTTGTTGATAATGATAAGATAAAATTATGAATATAACTGTGATTGGATAGTATGTATATGTATTAATATGGAATAATCTTTCTCTGTTTTCCATATGCAGTTTTTCCTTGTGCATTTTTATAATATGCATCTTTTCTTGCAACTTTCCGCTATACCTATTCCCTATAAGTTCCATGGGGTAATTTTATTAGCTGTGCAAGTGTCTTCTTATAATTTAGATGATCAGTTGTTTATATTTTTTGCACATCTATATTAGATACGTATATATATATACCCTAAATGGAACTGTGAATAAGTATATGTGTGTGTTTCTTTTTAAGACAAATATATGAGTCATCTATATATATTTATTCTTTTCTCCTTATAGCTATATATATGTATATTTTCTTACTATTGGTTTGTCTGGAGCAGAGCCAATTAAGCACTTTAATATCATGAAGGTATGTGGTTGCTAGTGCTTATGCGTTATGACTAAGCAAAGAAATTCATGAAATGCGTCAACCATGCTGTTACTGTAAATATTTTTGATGTTGGATGCTTTTTATACAATAAAGATTTTTTCCTTATTTTTGGAGTGCGGTCATTCGTTTGCCATTTGAATCACTTGCCCAGACCAAGGACTGGACCAACACCTGCTCATTAAGGAGGATATCATTATCACCTGGAGCGGTGTTATTTATTTGTTCATTGCACAGCTTAAGAGAGAGACAGTAATTTGCACTAGGGTTGCACCAATACCGATACTAGTATCGTATCAGTACCGAGCATTTGCACGAGTACTTGTACTTTATTGAAAGTGATTGTAACTCCTGCAGCAATTGTCCCTGACTGTCCAGGTAGCAGGTCAAGCATTGGAGCATTTGCACAGGTACAAGTATCGGTACAACCCTAGTGCAAATTACTGTCTCTCTCTTAAGCTGTGTAATGAATAAACAGATAACACCGCTCCAGGTGATAATGACATCCTCCGTAATGATCAGGTGCTGGTTCAGTCCATGGTCGCCGCACCGATCATCCCTGACTGTCCCCTGTATCTTCCTATGGTCCCCCTCCATGTCCTCCTCTGTGTTCTCTGTGTGCTCCAGTCCGGTCCCCCATGTCCTCCTCCGGTCCCCCTCTATGTCCTCCTCTGGTTCCTCTGTGCGCTCCTCCCTTTGCTCCTCCAGTGCCCCCGTGTCCTCCTCTGGTCCCCCTCTGTGCTCCTCCGCACCCCCCCGTCCCAAATCTGTCAGGATGGAGAGAGGAGGAAGGAGCCCATAAATATGTAATTTACCGGCTCCTTCCTTTTCTGAATGGACAGAGTCACTGACTCTGTCCATTCATAACAGCATCGTAAACTGTGTTTACGATGCTTCAGTTTATGAATGAAGAGGAACCGCCGTCTCCTCTCCATTCATCTCCAGTGCAGCTGAAGCTGTTGAGAAAGGGACTGGAGAATCTGGGTCCTCAGTCCCTTTTCCTGTCTCAAAGGGGAGATGTCAGGGGTTGTAAAAAATAAAATTGTAAAAAAAAATAAAAATTAAAAGCTACTGACACAGTCCACGCCTCATCAGTGCCATCTATCAGTGCCCATCAGTGCTGCATGTTAGTGCCACTGTCACATGACATTAAAAAAAGTATCAGTAATCGGTATCGGCAAGTACTTGAAAAAAGTATCAGTGCTTGTACTCGGTCGATACACACACACTTTCACACACACACATTAAGATACACAGTAACTTGCGCACACACACAAATTAAGATGCACAGTAACTTGCACAAAAACACACACAGTAATACAGTAACACAATAACACACCAGTGTATTACTCACATGTCTTGTTAGTTGATACATTTGGCTCTTCTACAGTAAATGCCTCTTTTACTGTCCACCCCTGAGTGTACTGTGGATGCCTTGTAAATTGTAGCTGTCACTGTAGGCTGGATTGAATGGAGCCACACAGCGGTGTTTAGCTCCCTGCAGGAGCTGCAGTACTGTACACCCTGCAGCACCACAAACCCTGTGTTCTAAACAGCCACAATCAATTTGTTGTGACCAGGCAAAATATTTGCCACCCCTTCTGTGCATGCTGATAACTGAAACCCTGGTCAATCATCCAGTTTTCCACTCACTAATGCCAGCTACACATGGTCCGAAAATCGACCATAAATGGACGGTTCAACAGGAACCTGCCGACTTTTGGCCCATGTGTACAGATAATCACAGCTCATGTTGAGGATTGTGGGACAGATTTTTTACAATGCTGTGTTTCTGAGCCTTAACGTGAATTAGTATCTATCCCTGGAATACATAGAATGAACCCACTAGGGGAAAAGGCTGGGGGCATTTTTTGGGACTATGCGATACAAACAGTGAAACAAAAGAAAAAGGAAAAAATGTGATGATGTATCCATAACCATATAATAATGCAAGCTAAAAAATTACAACGTTTTATTGAATTCATGATTAGAAATTAAAAAAAAAAACCTCAATGGGGGCAACATGATTGTTATCACAAAAAGCTTAAGCTAAAAACAATGCAAGGTGCCACAAAATGCCAGCTTAGAAACAATGTATAAAACATATAATGTGAACAGATGATACAGATGCAAAAAAATCCCAACGTGTTTCAACGATATACTTCTTGTGGGATAATTGTTTTATATTGCAACAGCTTTTGGTTTTTGCATTGAGATACTTACATTTGCACAGAGTGACATTTGATTTGACAATATTATATGGTTTCTTGGTGAACAGCAGCAGTCATACAAAAATAATATAAGGAGAGTGGGCACCTTTAACCCAAGTTTGGTGCAAATAAAGTAGGTTGTGATTTCACATATTGGTGGTGATCTGGCATAATTTGGGTGTCAAGTAGTACACGTGTACAGCTCCCTGTCCAACAGAAGCCGGTCTCACGACCGGCTTCTGTGGAAGAAGCATGCTGGAAAATCAATGGCTAGCAATGCTCATCAGTGTGTCTTGGCAAGGGGACAGTCCCACTATCAGAACACAATAGCACAGCAGGGGAGATCGCTGTACTAACATCCCTTTTGTTAGTACAGAGATCTGTCAGGTTTTTTTTTATTCAGCCCGCTGTGTTAAATGGAAAAAAACTTATAGTGTGTGTGTACTAAGCTTAACACCGACCTTCCCCCCAGCCTGATATCAATTGATCTCCTTGGTGGAACTACATAGAGATTGTATACTAATGGAGCACAGGCATTTCACTTAGAAAAAGTTACTGTTTACCTAGCTATGTTAAAACTGTGTTAACTTCAATTATCCAATCATGTACAAGCAAAACATTTATTTTATTATATACATGTAGCTGATTATTTACTGTAAATATAGCTAAAGATGTTATTCACAAAGCTAAGTGAACATTCACTTTAGTATGTGAACAGTCTCTATTTAATAATTAAATGCCAAAATCTCAAGTACAAGTGGAGGTTTGGATGGGTCACTTTGAAAGGAAAAAAGATTTTGAGACAGCCTCTTTGATCTTGCTGGATTTAAAAATGTATAAAAAAACTTACAGCGGAGTTCCAGAAAGTAGGTCCCCCGCTTATCTGCTTCCTCCCCCCCTCCGGTGCCAGATTTGGCACCTTTCGAGGGGAGGGGGGAACTGGTGCCTGTTTTTGACAGGTACTCCTCCTCACTTCCGGGAGACCTCACCGCGGCGCTGTCCCTCGGAAGTTCAGCTCCCCCTCCTCCTTCCTCCGCTGCCAGGCCAGTTAGAAAAAGCAGAGCACTTCGCGTATGCACAGTAGGGAACTGGCTGTGAAGCCGAAAATCTTCACTGCCACTTTTCCTTACCATGAATGGCGGCAGCACCAAAGAGTCGATCCGAAAATTGACTGGGGTGCTGACATCGCGGGAACCCTGGACAGGTAAGCAGGTTGAATGAAAAAAAAAGATCTGATTCCCCATCTCCATCATTGATGTGGTTGAGGGAATCCCTCCCAATGTGGTATTGTATTCTAAAAGCGGGTAGTCTTCCCTGCCATCAGAATACAATGATTAATGCTGCTAGCTATAACCGGTGGTATTGATTGATCAGGAAAACTGTACAACCAGCCAAATTTAAATCCATGTACAGCTGGCCTTAGTTGCACATAAGCAATGGGAGTGAATACAAGTCAGTGATTGCTTTGACTATTTTAATTCTTTATTGTCCTAAAACCTAATTACTCTTGCTTGAGGATCTGCACATGATTTTTTTCTTCCAAGTGTGTGTTTTCTGTAAATTCCTTCCCTATTGATCTCTCAAAATCCTGCATTTTAAAGTAAATATGATTGGCATTTACATTTATTTTCTGTTGTTGCCTAAAATTATTGTGTTTTTCAAGAGAATGCTATGTTATGCCTTTAAATGAATTAATTTCCAAATTAAAGTTTTAATACAAAAAACATGTAGGTAGGCTGACATGAGATGTACATGTTTTTTTTTCAATAAGATTACATCTTTAGTATTTTGTCTGTTTGTACACCCTGGTTATCAGTACATGAAAAAAAAAATCACTAGTATCCCTAGTATTATGTAAACATATTTTTTATGAAGTATGTTTTAAATCTGTTTGATGCAATCTATTTTTCTCTTAAAATTGTTACTTTCACAAACTTAAAAACGCAGAAATATGACTTAGGTGTGAAACTGTTGTTCTTTACATACACTGGACAATTATTATCTCAATATAATTATCATTGTTTTATCCCAATAATAAATATTTTGTCACTATTTCAAATGCCTCCTCTTCCTTCTTTCCTAATAAAAGGCACAACTCAATAAGGCATTTATGGAGTGATACTTAATTGTGAATTTACACTCCACATGACTGATGGTTTTGTGAATTTAACCTAATAATTTGCAAATATCATTATTGCGATACTATTTTTGTGGGACTCATATACATCTGTGGGGTCTAGAAAGAGGTTAAACATTGTTCATAATAAATGTGGATACAGATCTGCCAAAGATGTAAATTGAACTATATATTTTAAAGCAACCTTGTCAATAGAATAAAAAAGGGGAAACAAAGTGCTCCCTGCAAACAAGAGATTTCATACATACATCTCTTCGTTGAAGGCCTAGTCTCCATGCTGCACTCAGTGGTTTGATCCACCAGCCATTAATGTTACTACTGTGTTTGTAATGACATGGGGGCCAGTGGAAAGAACTACAGAATGCAGAGGGGCCCAGAAATCTGACACTCCTGGAAGTGTCAGATTCTGAAGGTTTTTCAGGGTGCTATATCTCTGCAGTACAACACAGATGTGCAGTGGGCAAATAAGTACAACATTTATAAAGCAATAGTTCAAAATTTAAAAATGTGACTGGTAGCTTTTGCATATATACTTTTTATAGAATTGCTTATTTTGAATTCTGGACTCCACTAGACCACATATGTATATACTGATATGTTAACAGGTCATTCGACGGGGTGGAGTGGAGGAAAAGATGCTGTGCTTGGTGAGAGAACGGGCAGGCCACTCCTGTGAAACGGCGGTTATTGTGATTCTGATTCTGGTATGGGAAGGCATATCTCTAACTTTAGCTGACAAGCTGTACTCCGAACTAACAGGAACACTAAGAAGATATGGAACCTTAACAAACAGACGCTGTGCTCTCAATGAGGAGTAAGTTGTTTTGTGATCAGTTTCACATTTTTATTTACTCTGTTATTTCTCAGTTAACTTAAAATACATGCAACACAAATGCATGTATATTTTATTTATTTCACATGGAACATTCAATAAAGTGAAAAAATTCCTTAGAAGCAATTTTGGAAAGTGGCAACATTAACGTTTATCTCAAGTAATTTTTTTAAATAGAGCAGAGAATGAATAAAATCCCTGGCAAGTTTTGATTTGCTGTCTGTGCCCCATTGGTCTTTTCTCCAATTTGTGTCCCACAAACAACAAGGAACAACAGGACGTGAGCTCCCCAAACTAAAACTGGATACACAAGGACCAAATTTCGGCCAGATCAGCAGGGACCGGCCAAATTTTTATCTGTGTGCAGCCCTTTGTTATAGTCTAGTAACGCATTTTTATAAGTCTCTTTTGTACTAATAAAATTTCATTAAAGAGGAACTATAGATAAAACTTTTTTTTTTGTTATTTTGGATAGACTAACCCCTGTAAGGTTTATTTTTGACGTTCTTATCCCATAGCCAAACAGGAAGTGAGAGGAAATCCCTGAAAATTGAGGGACTCTATTGGGGTCTGCCAGGTCACTAGAACTAGTGTCCCCATTGGAAGATTCCCCCTCTATTACTTTTCTGGGGACAGCTCAAAATGTAGGATTTTCTTTTACTTTCACTTTCAATGATAAATAGGACAAATAGAGAGGGTGAATCTCCCTAACAGGGACATAGACAGCAATAAAAGCCTGACCGGGGTTCTAATCCATCTCCCCCCAAAACCCAACGTGCTTAGAACAGAAGATTTTCTTTCTATATTTTCTGTATTGTTATAAAGTCAGATCTAAAATATTTGTTATCTTTCAGGCGTACTTGTGCATGTCAGGGGCTGGACCCCGAAACCTGTGGTGCCTCGTTTTCCTTTGGGTGCTCTTGGAGCATGTACTACAACGGGTGCAAGTTTGCCAGAAGCAAAATCCCCAGAAAATTCAAACTTCTTTGTGATGACCCAAGAGAGGTGAATGTCTCTTGATTTCTTGGAAGTTTATTTGTTATTAATTATCTGCACAAGCCCTATATCTGCCACATATAAGCTTGGTTGGCTTGTAAATATATTAGATATGATTTTGTATAGTTTAGGTTCTCTCTCTCAGTGATGTATTAGAATTCCTACTGTGGATTTAATTAAATGTTTGCAAACCCATCAGAAGACATTGGTATCGTTGATAATCTTTAGCCCTCTCCTTGGTGGACTACCTTCTCAATCCCAGGGTAGGGTTCTTAATCTATGGTGGGGGGGGGGTAAACAAGCATCACTTTACCCTTTTTTGCCTTTTATTGCTGAATTCTATTCTAGGATGGAAGGTTTAGGGGTGCAGGATACCACCAAAAAGGGCAGGTATTCAAAAGTAGCAATAGTAGCAGTAGTCCCTTTAAGAGTTGTTTAAGTCATGGAAATGTGTTCCAAATATTTATTATCTCCCAAGCCACACCTCTTTGCAACCCTTCAGGGATTGGTTGGGTCAGATACATATTCATAGCTCTGGGTTTGACTTTCCCAATCTGCTTATTGGAACCTATTTTACAGTAACAGGCAGAAGCTACCAACCCATTAAGATTGGGGAAGATCTACCGGGCCCAAAAAAGGTAAATACCAGCTCAGGCTACAGCTAAACAGCAACACGCTAAATTTTATGAGAGACATAACTAAACAGGATAGGGTCCCTATATATCTCTGACTCTTTGTGGAATCATTATTGCATTAAAAAGTACTTAGCAGATATAACATTGGCAATAAACTAGATAGAAACACATGAAGCGAAGATGCCTATACCTGATGTTAGAGAAATCTGCCCAATAAAGGGATGTTCTCATGTCTGAGTCCTACCCATTCCAACCATGTCAGATATTCCTTTATTGAGCCTCCATGGGAGGAAATTTAGTTGGACAGGTTGGATTTTTCCCAGTCAGTTGTTTTTTTTCCACACAAAAGAGGCTTCTGGTAGGCATGCCTATAGAGCGTTTCCCTCCATTCTCCATAAATAAGCATTCATATTTACCTTATGCAGTCTTTCATGTTTGCACCTCAATTTTTCTTTAGAAAGATTGTTTGACAATTGAATAGTTCATAAACCATTAACTACTTTTGAAAGTTTTTCTGTAGTTTACAAGCTGGAAAATTAAAGGTCCCTGAATTATTATTTTATAGCAAAATCTCATCTTAACGGCAGTTGCAATAGAAGAACTATTATACTTATCTTCCCTATGTCACTGCTGTGTCCTGTAGTGGTGTAGGGGTTGGAGGATGGAACCCGGAGGGGGAGCAAAATCCCTTACCATTCCCAGAAGTGTGGCATGCTAAAAAGTCTGACAGAGGCTACAGCACTTGAATGGAAGGAAGGTAGGAGAATGACACCGGAGAGGTGAGTATAATAGCACTTCTATTGAAGAGAACTGCCATTTTTAAGGGATTTAATGCTAACAGATATGGAAGTTGTTCTTTTTCAGAAGAACTTAGGTTAGTGAATGTATTGCCTTAATAGCATAATCACAATAGACTCACAGAGGAAGAAACACATTTTTACTTATTGGCTCAAAGGAGGAGGGTAGGTTGTGAGATTTAGGTCAAATAGCATACAATGTAAATAGTTGTTATAGTGCAAAACAAGAAATGTGCATGTAAAAATTCATGTGACAGGAAAATAACTCATGGTAAAGCATCACTAACTAAGCCTTTCTGGTATTCAGAAATGTTCATATGACACAGACCAAAATAAATGAGCACCACTTTTCTAAAATATCATGTGTATCAGAGTTGTATTTTTAGTTTAACAATAATAATGTTGTGTAATAGCCAGAGATTCTGTAATAATAAGCATTAATGAGTAATAAGCCCAAGCAAATTAAGTTTATCGTTAAGCAAGATGTTATCCCTATTAGTGATTTTCAATGTACAAAACCCTTTGTGTCTAATTAGGGATCATTATTTTTTTCCACAGAAAAGGGAATACCCTATCCACTAAACTTTAGCCTGGGCATCATCCAACTTCCCACTACAAATGAGTCATAGTTTATGACAAATCCAAAATGTAATGTGCATTGCAAGAATATAAAATAGTAAATACCAAATTTAGGTTTATCCAAAAGATAATGCAAAGAACAATGTAAATGTATTCCTAATTGATTATGTGCCTTATACCACTTTTAATAAGTGTGCTTATGTTTAAGTGATTGTAAAGTAAAAAAAAAATGTATAAAAAAAACCAAACATTTCATACTTACCTGCTCTTTGCAGTGGTTTTGCACAGAGCAACCCCGATCCTCCTCTTCTCGGGTCCCCCGCAAACACTCTGGGCCCCCCCTTGCCGAGTGCCCCTAAAGCAAGCCGCTTCATGTGGGGGCACTCCTGTGTGCTCGCCCCAGAGCCACCTCTCTGCGTCCATAAGACACAGAGAGCGCGGCTCAGCCCCACCCCCCCTCCCGCCTCACTGGCTGTGATAGACAGCAGCGGGAGCCAATGGCTCCTGCATCTCAGCCAATCTGGAGGGAGGACCCCACACACACACACACACAGAACATTACATTTTGACAGTGGAACCTACCATTGTTAGAATACACTGATCAGTTGCAGCAGCGACCAATCGACAGAGGTTTTCCAGCAGGCTCCTTCAACAGAAGTCAAACAATTAGCTTCTGTTGAACAGGCAAACACTGATGTAGATTGGGCTAGTCCCTGCTAAACTATTCCAATTGCAAAAAAGTGTATGGTCAGCTTGAGCCCCGGCTCACACAGGGGCGACTTGTCAGGCGACCTAGCCGCCTGACATGTCGCGTCCGTTCTGTACTACGGAACCGTTCTAATAGGAGCGACGCAGGTCGCTCCGACTTAGAAAAAGGTTTCCTGTACTATTTTTGGGGCGACTTCAGGCAACTTGCATTGACTTCTATACAGAAGTCGTTTTGCAAGTCGCCACTCCTGTGGTGTCCAGGTCGCCTGAGGCAGTCGCGCTGCAAGTCGCGCTGCCTCAGTGTGAACCGACACTTAGTGTCTTATTTTTGTTAAATTCTGCTAAATAAAAGCCATGGGTGCTAGTGTTGTGTATGGGCACGCCCTGCTAATAATGTTATGAAATCAGTTTAACCTTCTGTCTTTGTTCTAACACTGAAATCAGTAGTGGCGGGCATACCTCCCAACTTTTTGAGATGGGAATGAGGGACACCTACCAGCAAAAGTATGCAGGCATAGGACACACCCCTGGCCACACCCCCTAAAAAGAGAATTGTACAAAAAAACAAGATTAGTTAAATCCACATGTGCTTTATTTACCACTACTATTCCTTTATATTGGCTTCCGGAATTTACAAATGTAGCAATTTAGAAATCAGATGAAAGGTTCAGTGCTGGAAAAAATTTTTTGATAGATAAAAAGTGCATTTTATATACATCTATATAGATCAAACAAAAATGAGGGACAAATGAGGAGGAATGAGGGACAGAGGGACATTTCTCCAAATCAGGGACAGTCCCTCGAAATCAGGGACAGTTGGGAGCTATGGCAGTGGGATTTTATGGTTCTGTATGCACACTGCAGTCTGAGTGTAGAAAGAAGAAATTGCTGCACACCATGACTGATCTTGAGTCCATTTATTGCAACATCCCAAAGTGACATTGCGTCTTTGTGTGAAACGCGTCAACCATCTGTACCTGTCACTGTCCTGTGTGTGCCACTTTGGAATGTTGCAATAAAGGGACTCAAGATCCATCATGGTGTGCAGCCATTTCTTCTTTCTATAGCAGTTCCATAGAAGTGAGCTGGGCCTAGCACCCATGTGTGGAGTCCAATCAGTCTGATTATCTCACCTGGAGATGCTTGTCTTTTGTTTCATTGCAGTCTGAGTGTGACAGGCTCACACACTGAAGACTTGAGATTTTAGTTCTGTCAATTTCCAGTGCCATGAAGCAAGCACTAAACATTGAGAATATAAACAAAACGTATTTGGGGAGGTCCAGCTTTAATGATAGCTCTGCATGCACAAAACCCCCTAACCTGCATATCCAAAGTCTAACAAATACAGTGCCCACAGGAAACAAAATTTCCACAAACCTGGCTCTTATAAGAATATGCAGCAAAAAAATGACTGGTGTACTTACTGCTATACATACCCATTTCTAAAGCAGTCTTACCATGGCGAAACAGCTCTTTTTAAAAAGTCCTGTTTACAAAGAACGGGGGTTTTCTTTCCAAATGTGTTCAGCATTTAGTTTTCTTCAGGGCTTTGAAGCAAGTAACATTCCATTCAAGTAAATTAATGGGAAAACAAAGACAGGAGAAGAGCCTGGTCACATGACCTGTCATATTTGATTTTTTTTCTTTGGTTGTTGTAAATGCTTTCTTAAAACATCATGACTCTGCTATTTTTTTAATTAAGGAAGAGAAATTGGAAGACAGTCTGCAGAATTTGTCGACACTAATAGGACCAGTTTACAAGAAACTTGCACCAGATGCCTTTAACAATCAGGTATGTAATCATGCCCAACTCAAAAGGGCTGCTTTCCCTGTCCAACAACCCTCTGTGCAGATTTTCCAGCATAATTTGAATCCTATCATTGAAGAGTTTCTTACTAATGGGATCCAAGTGAACAGCGTAGAGTAAAGACCTATATGATAACATGTGTACTTTACTACTAGCCCGTGAGAGCTACCAGCATGTCTTCCATTAACGAATGTCTTAGTAATGTAAAGGATGCATGGGTGGACATCCTTTACAGTGTTGTCTGCGCTTTTATACGGCACAGATAATTCATTGTAGTGGTGGTACGGAGTAAATGCATTATGTGGGGGAACACTTTCTTTATTGCTAGGTGCCAGTGGCGGCCGCTCATGCAGGGCGCAGGGGCGCCACCCCCCAATCCATGCTTCCGGCCCCTAATCTACATGCAGGGTGCCAGATGCATGAATTCCAGTGGGGTTTTTTTATTTTTAGAAGCACATGATTAGAGCCTGAGGCTATAGTTGGCTTCAAAAAGGGTGGGCTGAGGGAGCAGAGCACTGCGCCCAGAGCCCACCCAGTTGTGTGACATTAGCAAAATAATATTTGTTAATGTCTTCCTGTTTCTCCTCCCGGCCAATCAGGAAGCGGGTTCTGAGACCCGATTGACTGGAAGTCCTAAGACCTGATTGTCCGCGGGTCCTAAGACCTGATTGGATGGGAGGAGAAGCGATCGCTGGGACTCGGGAGGAGATGCGGGGGGGAAGCCGCCGAAGCCTGTGACCTGGAGATGGGGTAAGTGTGGGGCTGGTGGGGGGCTTGGCGGGTGATGGGCGAGCGATTCGGCGATCGAGCAACATGGGGGGGTGGGTATGGTCGGTTGGCTGGCTGGGGAAGCCCAGGGGCCACCACCTCCCCAAGAAAATTGAGCACCAGCCGCCACTGCTAGGTGCTGAGTTTGACGTTTCCACCATGACCATTGCACTACTATATATGGCTACTATATCACATCTTCTCTGTAAAATATTTGCTCATTGCATCAGGGATTTTTTCATATTACAATAAAAAACATCTCTGGACAAAGCTTTTTTATTTTACGTTTTGAATAAAGTGGGGAAGGGTTAGAGCCTTTGTCTTGGGTTTTATTGCTGTCTTTATCACTCCTAGGGTGATTCACCCTCTGTATTTGACCTGGCAATCATTGTCACTGGAATGAAAAGTGATAGGAATTGATACATGAATTGAAATTCGTCCAGTTCAACAGGGAGTGGTGGAATTTCGATCCATGTATGGGCAGACTGGTTGTAAAGAATTTGATCTACTGATCGACTTCTGTACAACCAACCTGTCAGGTTTTTCCCGATCAATCAGAGCCACCAGCTACAGCCGGCTGCACTAATCAGTGTATTCTGACGGCAGGGAAGTCTCCCCACTGACAGATTACAGTAACTACGGGAGGATTCCCATATGCACATCGAATGAAAGGAAACTTTACCAACAGGACATAGCAAAAAAAAGAAGACTGGCAATCAAAAATGTTTTGACAAGAGATACCCTTAAGATATATATTTTTTTGTTGATTAAGCAGAAAAAAAATTATATTGCCTATGTCCATCCATAGAGAATTCATCCTACATGTACCATTCAGTAGATGTTACATGAAAAATATTGCTCAGGGGTTTTATCATTCCTGACCAAAATATCAGAAACTCCTTGTGTCCCTATTTGTACTCTGTGCTATTTTTTTGTAGGTACGATTATAAAATCCTCCCTAGAATTTTCCCTGGTGACACTGATGGACACTGCCATATAGAGAAGATATGTTAACTAGATATTACATCTGACATCATACATCTGTCTTTGGAAACCCAGTATTTAATATATTGTACTTAGTGTTGTTTTATAGTTTGATTCCATTTTTTTCTAGTTTGGATTTTTTGTTTTATTGGAAAATGCTTGTTTTTACAGAATTTTGCTGAAGATTGTAGAATTATATAAGTCATCTTAATAACTGCACATAACTAGTTCCCTGTTTCATTTGCAGATCGAGCATGAACATAGAGCCCCAGACTGCCGCCTTGGTAAGAAGGAAGGTCGCCCTTTCTCAGGAGTCACTGCCTGTTTGGATTTTTGTGCTCATTCCCACAGAGATTTGCACAATATGCAAAATGGGAGCACACTGGTAAGTCAGACTGTGGCCTATAAAGTAATATTAGTGTGGATTTAAGTTAGGTTTACACTTGCTGTAGTCATAATACTTTTTGTTTTTTATTGTGAATTATTAAATATTCTGCCTCCTTTCACATGGCACATCTAGATTTCATTATAAGAGAGAAAATACAGAATACAGAAAATATAGTCAAAAGTGTGCACAATGGTGCAAGCTCAATTCTCTGATTTTGCCTGATGGTCTTTACATGACATTATACCTTGTGTATACAATCCTGTATTAGTCATATAGATCCAGTTTTAAAGCTGCAGTCTATATTAATTAATAAATCATTAAATTTGACTTATCAGAATTTGACTTGGTATCAGCCTCTTTAATTCCCAGTACAGTCGATTTCAGATTAGGAAAGTTAGAAGCAGCAAAATGAACCAATCAGCTGTGCTGCAGTGCTCAGTTATGCTGATAGGAGTATATAACAGAGAGAAGAGCTCATCAGTCTGCTGCTTCTCTTTTCACTGGCCTATCACAGAGTGGGGAGGGGACAAGACCTGAAAGTTTGACCTAAATGTAGCAGAGAAATGTCAGGTCCCCTCCCCTACTATGCAGGGGTGTGCTGGGGAGATCCAGAAATCTCTGTTGCTAATAAGTAACCTCTTTCTTAAGCCTGTCTTCTAGGGGCTCATTCCCCTCCCCCCTCTACCTTAAGTAGTGTTTACGTGCTGATGGTTACAGCAACAGTACAGTACGGGTATAGGATATAGTACCGGTCATTAGATTTTCCTGACCAGGTACAGGTGATAACTTGCGTGTTCCATTCCCTATCCCCCACCCATCATCTTGTTGTGATATTTAGCTATTTTCCTGTGGTTCATCCTTAAATTAGAACTCTATCCACTCTTCCAAGTAGCATCCTAATATGTACCTGCTTGAGGTTTATTTTTTTTTCATAATCAATCTAGAAGGCACAACTGTCATTGCAAGACAGCACTCTAGGAAGACAATTTATGCAAGAGAAAGGATAGAGGGAATCAGCATTACTTCAAGTAATTTATATTCTAGAATAGAAGGTTCCACAGTACATTGCCTCTTCTTGCTGTTCAAACAATTAAAGATTTCTAATGCCCTGTACACACGACCGGTTTTGCCGTCAAACTAAACTCCGGAGGTTTCTCCGACGGAACTCCGACGGAATTCCATTCAAGCGGTCTTGTCTTGCAACACCCTTTGGGTATCTTTATTCTTCATGGCACCTCAAAACGCAAGAAGATTGTTGACCAAAAAGGTCCAGTGAAGTGAATAGGCTGCCCAATGTAAAACACGTGGCAACGCGTGTACATTGCTCTTTAAAAATTGCAAGGAGGAATACTTGTACACAATATCTAAGGGGGGCCTAAATGTGTTTGTAACTATATGATCAGATATTTTATTTCACAAACACCCTCCAACACTTCTGTGATTCATTTCTTCCAGGTTTGCACTTTAACCAGAGAAGACAATCGTGAACTTGGTAAATTGCCCGAAGATGAACAGCTTCACGTGTTACCTCTTTACAAAGTTTCTAATGTAGATGAGTTTGGCAGCAAGGAGGCACAGGAAGAGAAGAAAAGAACGGGTGCTATCCAGGTTCTGACGTCTTTCCGCAGGCAAGTGAGGATGTTGGCAGAACCTGTTAAGACATGCCGGCAAAAGAAAATGGAAGCAAAGAAGGCAGCAGCAGAGAAGCTCTCTTCATCCCAAGAAAATAGCTCTAGTAAACATGAAAAGGAGAAAAACTCACGTTATAAGAATGCGCATTCTGAAGCTGCTAATCATGAAAAGCAACTAGCAGGTAACTTTATTAAATGCCCTTTGGACTGAATTAGGGTTCATTTAGGTGTAGAAGGCCGTACACTGTTTAAATTCAAATGAATTTCTGCACCTGGGGTTGTCAGATGTTTAGTATGACCACCTTTAGAAAAAAATAAGCTGTGCCTGTACTCTGGTAACTACACATTTCTACATGCATACAGGGACTGTTGGGTGTCCCTGGGCACAGTAATACACTTGTTTTTTTATATCATAGGAGTAAAGGGGAGGAATCCAATGAGGCCAAGGGACTTTTAGGGTGCTCAGTAGACAAAATGAAAAATAGCAAGAATAAAAAAATACAAATTTTATTATAAATCTTATTAAAAAATCTTTTTTTTAAAAAAGAAGAAAAAACAGACATGAAGCAACACAGCTGATGTGTTTCCAAGACAAATCTATGATACAGAGCTTAATACCACTTTCTAGACATGTTTCGCTTTTTAAGCTTCTTCAGGCGATATAATGTGGCATCTGATCAACTAAAAAAATATAAAGAATGGACAAACAATGAGTGCTCATGTCCAGAGATGTATATAATAACCACATTGATTAAATTCAGAATGTGTCATAATTAGTATATAGCAATACATTCATATGTAAACAGTTGCAGGGTATAGATACATACGTATGATATAGCATCAAAATTGCAAAACAAATGCAAAAAGGATAACAATACATTTGAAAAGTAAATAATTTTGAAAAATAAAAATATACATACATAGATAATGTGAAAAAAAAAAAAAACCCAATTCACCTTACCGAGTATGGTAGAGACAAAAAATGTCTGTAGAAAGAAAGAAACTTGTTTTTTTATGATTTACAACCCTCCGCATCTTTGTGAATGAGCCTCTTTTTTGCACAGATTGTATTGTTGCCTAATTTTGACTTTTTTGAAAGTAATGCCCCGTACACATGGTCGGATTTTCCAACTGAAAACGTTCGCTGGTAGCTTGTTGCCGGAAATTCTGACCGTGTGTAGGCTCCATCGGACATTTTCCATCGGAATTTCTGTCACACAGAATTTGAGATCTGGATCTCAAATTTTCCGACAACAAAATCCGTTCTCGTAAATTCCGATCATGTGTACACAATTCCGACGCACAAAGTTCCACGCATGCTCGGAATCAAACAGAAGAGCCGCACTGGCTATTGAACTTCATTTTTCTCGGCTCGTCATACGGGTTGTACGTCACCGCATTCTTGGCGTTCGGAATTTCCGACAAGATTTGTGTGACCGTGTGTATGCAAGACAAGTTTGAGCCAACATCCGTCGGAAAAAATCCATGGATTTTGTTGTCGGAATGTCCGATCGTGTGTACGGGGCATTTGAGTGTATGTGTTGGCAAAATAAAACAAACATATTCAGCACATTGCTGTAATAAATGCACATTTACTGCCTCTGCTGCACTGAAATCCCAAGAAGTGTTTTTAGCCCTGTTCTCCCCTGCTGGACTGCAGAACACCACCCCCTTATGTGATAGAGATAAGGAGACAGGGAGGTTATCTTTAGCACAGCAGTGGAGAACTCTTTAGGAGCTAAAAAACATAAAACTCCCAAACATTACATATTTTATGAAAGCAGACACCCTAGAGAATAAAACAGTGTTAGTTCCAACTTTTTATGTCACACTAGGTTTAGGAAACAAAAAAATTCAGTAAAAAACACATTAAAAGTTCATTTTAGGGGGCAAGAAAACGTAATAAATTACCCAATTTTTGGGTAAAATATAAAAGCCAAAGTTGCACCGAGTAAGTAGATACCCAACATGTCAAACCTTAAATTTGAGTGTACCTGTGAAGTGGTAACAAATTCAGTACCCTATATTCTCCATAGACAACGCATTAAAAGCTCCCTATAGGTCATCAGTTTAGTGTTATGAAGGAGGTCTGGTGCTAGAATTATTGCTCTCATTCCGGCGTGCATGGCAATATGTAACATGTGTATCGCAATCGACAGTTTCAGCAGTAGGGGCCCTACCACGTGCGTTTACATTTGTACATGTGTATGAGATGGTATGTGGAGGTGGGGGGCCTCAATGGTTTTTTTTTTTGGGGGGGGGGATTTTATGTGCTTGGGTGTAACTTACATTTTTTAAATAAAATAAAATGTTTTTTTTTTACTTTAACTTTTTTTCCCATCACATAGGGGACAAAAGGTCCCCTATGTGATGATTTTTTTGGTGACAGGCTCTCTTTAATGAGACATCTAAAGACCCTGGATGTCTCCTCTGTGCTCCACTGAATGTAATGCAATGCACTTCGCACTGCATTACCTTCTTTCCCAGCCTTGACAGGGGAAACTGTCAATTGGGACCTGGAAGTGACATCACACGTCACTACTGGGTCAGAGAAGAAAAGGAATCCACTCTCCTCCCTCCCCTCTTCCCGGTGATATCTGCCATGCCAATCTCCGGCTTGCAGATGGGCAAGTGGAGCCCAGGATACGTGGGGGGGGGCTTCGGCAGGAGTATGAAACATTCAGGCAGGAGTCCAGGCGCCAGGACAAGATTTCTTGTCACCATGGCGACCTGGCGCCTGGGGTTTGTCAAGCCCTGACTTAGGAATTGTTTGAACTGTGTGAATGGCTCCAAAAATATGTCTAGATTATCTTCTTTGTCATTGCAATAATGGCAAGATTTTTTTTTTAACAGACAACACAACTGATCTGATCTGCAGCTATAAAAATGTTTGATCGAGGTTAATCATAAGTAAAAGTAGATTCACTATCTACTGGATGCAAGGGTGTATTTGCTTTTTCCACCAGTGACCATGTTTGTTTATTCAATACAATATGTGCATGAGCTCAATAGTCAACAGGCTTCCAATAGAAATGAATGGGAATTCTACTGCACATGCACTGACTGGCCAGGACATTTTCTGTGAAGTGACCATGTAGCACCTACAGTAAATGCCCCACAGCAAATATCTGCTTTTTATCATGGGTAGGAAGGGGGTCCCGCTATATTTTTAAAGAATATCTGCATTAGAAGTACAGTTATCCCTTAAGTAAGACTATCCTCATTTGTAACAATGTCCAAAAGAGATATCAGATGCCTATCATATGTTAGGAGCTATTCATGCAAGCCTGTTTCAATCCAGATATTTTAATGCCTAAGAATGTTTGCATACACATGAAATATGTATATTTTATGCTTAGGAATTCAACACTAAATCACAATTGATTGTAAGTGTCTATTTTGTTTTAGTTGGTTGTACAGTGCAGACAAGGTAAGTCCATAGAGTTATAGCTCTAAACCTGAGCACAATGGGAATTTCCATAACTCACAACAAGGTAATATGTAATAGTGGTGACAGGTTATACCCGGTGCTGGGCTGTTGGTTAAACACAATAAAGCATGACTGTTCACTGGGTTTTGCAAAGTTGTCAACTTTTCCTGTTTTATTAGTATATCCTAGTTTGTGTTTTATTAGCTAAAACGTTATTTGTATTTAATTACAGAACTTATGCGACTTTCAGGACAAGCCGCACAGCCAGTCTCCATTCCCACCTCAAGTCGTCCAAACCCCATGAATCCATTTCCTCCAACAGATCCAAATAACCCTTATGCAAGAATTGCTACCATGTCAAACACTTATCAAAATGCTTCTTCCACCTATGCTGGCTCTAACCACTCAGATTACTTTCATGCTCCACCAAACTCTGCAGTCTCTTGTGCCTCCACCCCAGTAAACCCTTACCCAGGATCCTTAAATCAAAGTAGCCCTTGTCCCCAATATCCATGTAATGGTAATATTCCTTTGGAAAACTGCCCACCTTATCTAAATCATTATCCTTCACATCCACAGCATATGTTTTACAAGTTTAAGAATCAAGAACCAGCATCTAATCTTAATATGCCTCCAGTTCAGTCCTTATACCAGCAGAAGTTTGCTAATGGTAAAGCCGCCTACGGTCAAAATTATATGAATTATGGAAGCCAAAGCATGCAAGCTGAGGATTTCAATAGCTGCAATTCTAAACCAAACTCTCACCCTATGGGATCATTTAACCCTTACTCTGTGCATCAATCGGATAATCACATAATGGGTGCAGTCTCAAAATCAAAACATAATCTTGGTTCCCCGGACTACCCCCCTCTAAACAGGAATGGTGATTACCCTCCACACTCTTTCCTGGGTCATGAAAGCAATGCATCCACAGAAGGCAGGGCTGGCCCTCTGCAGCTCCATAGTAAGAACAATGACATGCATTTACATGCAATGAATGGAATGCCTGAAGTGTATCCTGGTCTTAATCATGACAGGACTAACCTTGGAGGACTTGGTAGACCAAATGGTGCTAATGTTCAGGAAAAGCTACCACAGACCTCAACTCCTGTGAAAGAAGAGCCAGAAGAAGTATGGTCAGACAGCGAGCAGAGCTTTCTTGATCCTGACATAGGAGGAGTGGCAGTAGCCCCAACTCATGGGTCAATTCTCATTGAATGTGCAAAGCGTGAACTTCACGCTACAACTCCATTAAAAAATCCCAATAGGAATCATCCTACTAGGATTTCATTAGTATTTTATCAGCATAAAAGTATGAATGAGCCAAAGCATGGCTTGGCATTGTGGGAAGCAAAGATGGCGGGTAAAGCCAGGGAAAAAGAAGAGGACTGTGAAAAATATGGTCCAGACTATGTTGCCCCAAAATCCTACAATAAAAAAGTGAAACGTGAACCCGTTGAACCAACCCATGAACCTGCTGAACCATCCTATTTACGATTCATCAAATCGCTCACACAGAGGACAATGGCAATGACCACAGACTCACAAGTCACCACATCTACATACGCCTTAACACAGGTTACAGGTCCTTACAACAGATATATCTAATCTGTTTCTTTACCTCATGAACATCAGAGTGGTGCATCATTTTCCCATAGGCTAGTTGTGGTTGTTTGGAATGTGGCAGAGAAGTTACAGTATTCAAGTAATCAGTTATGTTACCCTTTGGGCAAGAATACCAGCAAAAACTAGACATGGTATCCTCACCATCACTCTCTTCTTTGACTCATATTTGGTCACAGAACATGTCAAAGAGGAGGGCACTATCATCCTATGCAATGGCGTTCCATTCAAACACAAGTTTTATTGGATGAAGCATAATAGTATTTTGTATTGTTCTCCTTATAACATCTTATATCTGTGACCACTTTTGTAAAACAGATATGTTTAGTTAGGAGCCAGAGATATACTTGCTTAGTGTTACAACATCAGGAATCTTACAAAGACCTTGTGGTGCTGACTTCCAAGTTCCTAATGTGCTAAATGATACTGGAATCACAACTTTTTAACCTAGGCTATATAATCGTAATAATGACCTCCAATATTCTGAAGTAGTATAGATTCACAGATCACTATATATTTAATTGAAACACTGAAACTAATGGGACATTCAGAAAAATGGTGCTATCATGTGTGTCTATTAATAATGCCTTCACAACACGTACAGTTCAGTGATTATACATGAAATATTAAGTGATTCATTTTTAATTTTCAACAAAAGTACACTTTTAAATGCCATTTTAAAGTAAAGTTGTTTTTATATTTGTCCTTTTAAATAGTAATTTACAGTTTAAATAGTAATGAGCCTAGTATGTAAACCACCTTTTTGCATTGCATATTGATTTATATATACTTTTTTTTTGTTTGCACTATTGGTAAATGAGCAGGTATGTAAAATAAAGTATACTTTTTGTTGACCTGGGCCAAACAATGATATAAAACATGTCCCATATATTAAATAGATGAAATATTATCAGCCATGAATTGTTTTTGGACCTGCATTTCTCTGCATAATTATAGCCTTTATTGCTAATACCTATAAAACAAATGTTAGGAGTTGAAATATGGTCCCTAATATTTATTTTCCTCTGAAAAAATGAAGAACAAATAGTTCTGATGAAATATTATGTAGGCAGTTCTTTATGTGTTAACCTTAAGAGAATAACATTTAGGGCACATTCACACCTACAGTGGGGATGGAAAGTATTCAGACCCCCTTAAATTTTTCACTCTTTGTTATATTGCAGCCATTTGCTAAAATCATTTAAGTTCATTTTTTTCCTCATTAATGTACACACAGCACCCCATATTGACAGAAAAACACAGAATTGTTGACATTTTTGCAGATTTATTAAAAAAGAAAAACTGAAATATCACATGGTCCTAAGTATTCAGACCCTTTGCTGTGACACTCATATATTTAACTCAGGTGCTGTCCATTTCTTCTGATCATCCTTGAGATGGTTCTACACCTTCATTTGAGTCCAGCTGTGTTTGATTATACTGATTGGACTTGATTAGGAAAGCTACACACCTGTCTATATAAGACTTTACAGCTCACAGTGCATGTCAGAGCAAATGAGAATCATGAGGTCAAAGGAACTGCCTGAAGAGCTCAGAGACAGAATTGTGGCAAGGCACAGATCTGGCCAAGGTTACAAAAAACTTCTGCTGCACTTAAGGTTCCTAAGAGCACAGTGGCCTCCATAATCCTTAAATGGAAGACGTTTGGGATGACCAGAACCCTTCCTAGAGCTGGCCGTCCGGCCAAACTGAGCTATCGGGGGAGAAGAGCCTTGGTGAGAAAGGTAAAGAAGAATCCAAAGATCACTGTGGCTGAGCACCAGAGATGTCGGGAGATGGGAGAAAGTTGTAGAAAGTCAAACATCACTGCAGCCCTCCACCAGTCGGGGTTTTATGGCAGAGTGGCTCGACGGAAGCCTCTCCTCAGTGCAAGACACATGAAAGCCTGCATGGAGTTTGCTAAAAAACACCTGAAGGACTCCAAGATGGTGAAAAATAAGATTCTTTGATCTGATGAGACCAAGATAGAACTTTTTTACCTTAATTCTAAGTGGTATGTGTGGAGAAAACCAGGCACTGCTCATCACCTGTCCAATACAGTCCCATCAGTGAAGCATGGTGGTGTCAGAATCATGCTGTGGGGGTGTTTTTCAGCTGCAGGGACAGGATGACTGGTTGCAATCGAGGGAAAGATGAATGCGTCCAAGTACAGGGATATCCTGGATGAAAACCTTCTCCAGAGTGCTCAGGACCTCAGACTGGGCCGAAGGTGTACCTTCCAACAAGACAATGACCCTAAGCACACAGCTAAAATAAGGAGTGGCTTCACAACAACTCCGTGACTGTTCTTGAATGGCCCAGCCAGAGCCCTGACTTAAACCCAATTGAGCATCTCTGGTGAGACCTAATGGCTGTCCACCAACGTTTACCATCCAGCCTGACAGAACTGGAGAGGATCTGCAAGGAGGAATGGCAGAGGATCCCCAAATCCAGGTGTGAAAAACGTGTTGCATCTTTCCCAAAAAGACTCATGGCTGTATTAGATCAAAAGGGTGCTTCTACTAAATACTGAGCAAAGGGTCTGAATACTTAGGACCATGTGATATTTCAGTTTTTGTCTTTTAATAAATCTGCAAAAATGTCAACAATTCTGTGTTTTTCTGTCAATATGGGGTGCTGTGTGTACATTAATGAGGAAAAAGTGAACTTTAATGATTTTAGCAAATAGCTGCAATATAACAAAGAGTGAAACATTTAAGGGGGTCTGAATACTTTCCGTCCCCACTGTATGTATTTTTGCAGTTGCACTTCAGGGCTTTAAGGCAATGCACTGTAGCATAATGCACTACGATGCATTCTTGTGTGCTTCGTTGCTGAAAATAGTGCATATCCATTTTTGTCCTTTCTGGAGCATTGGCAACCCATCTGAATGAATTAGCCTTCACACAACACACCAGAATGGAAAGGTGTAAATGGGCCCTAACTTTGCCACTAGAAACATTCTTTTATCTTTATACCCAGACAAGGCAGACAATTACCAGGGCAAGTGCAGAACATTAGCAAATAGATTTTGACTCCACTTGAGGAACAAGTGTTGGCCATGTTAAGAGAGAAATTATGATCCATAAAAATCTCTAGGGGAACTGATATTATATGTACAGAAGGCATTGAGAGCCATTTCTTTTGTTATGTAAATGGTTCCTCAACATATGCAAATTTTACATGATAAGGCCCCAAGTTACAAACACCTTTGTTAACAGTTAAATGACACATGCACATTAATCTATTTCAAAAGATAACTACTGTCATAAAGGGACCTATTTAGCACAGGGGCAGAAAATTAACTTGATATATTTACATTTTTTTTATACAACCTTGTGCATATCATTGTTTTGCTCTAGCTATGCAACAAAGCAACTTTATTAATTATACCTCAAGTAAATGAGGAGGATTTTAAACAACATAATAATACTTAGTATTATTATTTATAGTATCCATTATTTATTGTTATTTAAAATACTTATCAGCACTGATAGTTCTACCTCAGTCTGCTTGGCTTTCACCATCTATCACATCCATTGGTAACGGATACATTCAGTAAAATAAAATTGGACTCATTTATAAAGACAAGAAAAAAATGAGTGTGTTGCTCATAGAAAAAAAAGCAAACACCATTGTTGTGCCTTCCCTTTTATGATTGAGTACATTGGTGACACAATACAGAATAGTACTTCATAGAGGGCTTGGCAGCACAGTGGAAGCTTGGGTCAAGAAAGAGCTACATAAAGGTATTTTCCATAACAATAAATAGCAGCATTACCGTTGATTTGCAAAATCAAATATCGTATGAATTATTGCATTGGTGTACATCAACTAATAATTTTTGTTGCTTCCATGCGGACTTAAATCTATTGAATTATATATATATATATATATAGATTTCCTAATCATGTACTGTCCTAAATATCCAGTCCACAATCTGCAGAGACATAAAGGTAGTGTCCTCTTTCAGAAGAATCCTATTATTGTAATTATTGAAGCTGTTACACCCGTATGAATGTTCTAAATATCCAACTGTTCCAATAGGACTAATCAGCTGCCATATTTGAAAAGCTTTTCCTTTGAGTCTTTTATTTTAGTGTACATAATCCATCTTCTGCCTGAAATGGATGGTGGACTTAATGGATAGGTGAATAATCCTGGTGGATCAAATGTGGATGTTTAGAAATGAAAAAAAGTATGCACACATATAAAGAATACCTTCAATATTGTTACTGTTAGCTGAAATGCATTTTTTTGGCCTTCTTGGGAGAATATTTGTTCTTATATACTAATGCTGCAATTGCAGGGTATAGTAATTTGTATCCTTATAGCTAGAGTGGTGGAAATTTTTATTGCCTGCCAAAGTTTTTTTTTTTCATTATTTCATTTATGAGGTTTTTTATTGTGACGCAGTTTACATATAAGCAGAATAAGCTTTGCATATCTAGGACTGGATATATATAGAAGACAAGTGGTTATAACTGGGAGGAAAACATAATCAAAGGATAACTTTACAAGATTAAGTAGTGACTGGAGTTGTATTAGCTAGACAAAATGGCGGACCCTTCTCTTATCGTCCTTTTCGCACCTGGAAAGGTCTTGAAGCTCTGCACATTCTCTGTTTTCTTACTGATATCTCTAAGAAACCAATGACTACCACAGGTTGATATGAGGAATCTAGCCATTTTATTTAGCATAAAGCCAACCAGTTATACAGATTTAGATGTGGTAAAGATGTTTGTTAAAGTACTACCATTACCTGCTAAAAGTGGAGGCAGCTGTTTTGTATGCTGATCAATTATTTGCAGGAAAACTGCTAATGAATTAATAAAAATTAGGAAGATAATGAACAATGTAACCAGTTCCCCCCTTTGGTGCTTACAGAATTAACCTGGTGCATATCTGTTCAGACAAAATAATAGTTGTCCACCTTGTGTGCAGTTATTTTTCACCATACTGTTCAATTGTGACTAGAGGCTTAGTGCCCTGTTAAACAAACCTGGACCGAAGTCCAATACACACCAGATGCAGCAGTCATGCTTGCTTGTGTGAAACTGCACTTATTGTATCCCAGTCGAAGTCTGAGTTTAAAAGAAATCTGCCATGAGAAAAATACGAAGGCTGTCATTACTGACCTCTGCTTCTGAAGATGCTAAAAGCCTTGCTGTCATGATGACCGTCTGACTTAAATCAATGTCCTGGAACAAGCTTTCACCAGCTTTCCCAATCTTTTTTGAAGGTTAGTAATGGCAGCTCCATGTTTTTCTCATAAAAGGTTTTAAATATTACTTGAAAAAAGTGTAGTTAAAACTCCCTACAATGGAAAATTCTTCATACTTACCTCTCAGGGAGGAAACAGGTATGTTCTTTGCACTGTTGGAGTTCTACAGCCTCTAGCAAAATATTCACATCCAACAGACTTCCAGGTGGGTTGGATGCTTGATCCCCCCACTTTGCACTTTGGTTTCTCCCCCCATCCCTTTCCTCACTACTGTATAATGTAGTGATGTAGAGGCCATTGGGAAAAATTGGATTAAGTGGCAGGGGCCGCAGGCATCCAAAACTCCTAAAAGTGTCAGATGCTGAGAATTCTTCTAGAGCCTGTAGTCTTTCCACTCACCAAAGAAGTAAGCTAGAAGAGTCTTATTTTGCAAGGAGCTTTTATCAGAATTGTTTTTCTTTCAGGCAACAGAATCACATTAGGTAAAGATTGGACCTCTTTGAGGTCTATATGACTGCAGTTGTCAGTACACTTGGGCTGCCTTGCATTCAGTGAACTCATCCAATAAAATGCATGTGGCACATGGAATGCATTTAGCTACCTAACAGATGGTTATTTAATGCTATGTAAACTGAAAACATATAGTTTCTATTGCGCTAGCAATATCTTTACTTCAGATTAATCTTAATCAAATACATCTGTTAATATGCCCTCTTATATGTATGTATGCTAGCAACCATATTTACCAGAAAACTTTTTAAGATGTGGGCAACTTTTGTGTAGTTTGACAGATAAAAGGTACGTTATACTCTCTGTTGACAATAGTATGATAAGTAAAATGGAAAATGGCCCCTAACATAAAGGTCTTTTTAATACTTGTTTTATTTACTGCCCTTTTTTCTGTATCTTCAATTTCCTTCTAAAAAGAAAGATTTTGGTGCTTATCTCAATGATTCAAACAGACTGCGAAACAGCATAGACCCTAGTTCGTGAACAAGTGCGGTTAGAGATACTTTTTAAGTAATTGTTACACGCCAGTCCTTTACCATTGCACTTAACTGGCATGACCATTGATGGTGAATACAAACAATTGCCTTGTCGGGCTGCAAACCTTTCTTTATTACATGGGAAGGCAGCATAGGCAGCGTGCTCATTCTTTACTCCAGACTGTGCTACACTTGTTGTGTAGCTGAAAAATTAGGCAGCTGTCATGTTATAGTTATTTTAGATTCATGAATTTGTAGAAGAAAATGAAAAGAAACTATCAGTCAAGACCTGTACAGTGAAACAAATAAAAAGATCTATTTTTTTAGTTTTTTTTCTTCTTTTAGTACTGTATATAAATATATATATATATCTTTTTTTTCCTTTTACATAAACATTCATGAAACAAGTCTTGGTAATAGTTTGGGCTATTTATGACGGTGCTACTCAACCTACTACCAGTTAATACAATGTGAGATAAAGATACAGGATAGGTCTGAATTAGGGTCCTATATGTCATTTACCTCAGCACTAGTTTGGCAGTAGGACATTGAGCATGGAGTGGAAGAGTATTACATGGCATACCATCAGTGTATCCCAACCTCCTATGTGAGATAAACTAATCAAAACAACGAAAATTAAATGACAGCTCTTCTTAATATTACTTGATATCTTAACAAGTATAACTTGAACTTCAGTCTTTTCTTCTAAAAATTCAGGGATATTTCAGCTTGCATTCTTTTCATGCCAATTGGTCATGTTTCTGTAAGGCTCTCATAGGCTGTATTGTGTTTCGTTCTTCTCCTGTTTTCCAGAGCATAAGGCTTTTTTTTTTTTTTTTTATCCCAGTTTTCATTTTACTCCTTTATGTAGTAACACATTGTAACTGAAACTAATTGTGTAAATGTGCTGGCTATTTGTTTTCTTCAAACTGTAAAATATGTAAAGCTTAAAATGTTTTAAGTGAAAGTTGAATGCACTGAGCTAAATTAAAGGGACAAATTGTAAGGCAGGGGTTTGGCAAGTGACAGTCTTAGGGGCTTATGCACCAAAACGCATCTCTGGTTAATGCAATCTTTAACTGCTGTTGCCATGGTTTTAGCAAAGTGTGCCACATTGTAGCACTTGGTAATTTATTTATATAAATAAAAGATAATATGTGGTGAGCTCCTGCATTCTCAATAATTTTGAGCAGAAGCAGGTAAACTGTGGCACCGACGTGACTCTTAAGTGCATTTCCTACAGCGTTCAGGGTCATATGCTAACTGACCTGGGACATGAACATATTCTACTAAGAGGCAGTAGTTTTCTCTGGAAGATTTAATGTCAGTGCTCACTGTCACTTGTTCTGGGCTAAACATACCCATGGACAATTCAGATAAGGTCCAAAATGCATTTATTGCAACCAAAGCATAAGTAAGTATTAAAACCTGTGTCAACCAGATTGATCTCACGCTAACCTGGAATATGTTTTTATGCACTGTACATGTGAAATCTAAATTCAGTGCTCAAATGGAACATGCCTTCATTATCATAGCTGCACTATTCTGTGCTCCTACCCCTAGGGTATAGTATATAAGTGTTGACCACAAAGACAAATTCAACTTTGTTCAAAATGATGTGTTAAGTAACACTTTGGAGACTGCTTGACGCATCTTAGACACGGCTTAAATGTTTAAGTGCAAAAAAGTGCCACCAACAGTCACCAAATTGTCAGTTAGTACTAATATACTACCAGAGCAAATATCTCTATGGTGGACAATGCATAACAGCAGCATTTAAACTGGAGCAGGGGCAGAGAGAACAGTCATTAGCAGAACTCCCAATGGTTCGCCTACATGGGAGATTTGTATTAATTTATTAGCATGTGATTATCTTTATTGGCAGTGGCCTCATTTTTAATGAGTTAAAACCATTGTGTTCCAAATGTAATTTAAAGGTTAGTATTATGCTACTAAGCAGATAAAATATCCTGTTTAGCCAATGTCAAATGATGGATGAGCTTCATTTACCATTATTGAATGGTTAACATGAAAACTACGGTTGAGTCACAGGTTGTCTGTCCCTCATCTAGATGATTAATTTAGAATTAAGACTGGAGGTGCATCTTGCTAGAATGTACTTCAGTGCACAGCATCCTTTAGTGTTGATTCTCATTTCCATTTTTTCAACTTTTCAGATTTAATTCAGTAGGTACATGTATCACTGGGCTTCCTCCACCATTATTCACAATGTCCAAATCCCTTTTCACAAATTGTCATACTGTGCAATATATCTCCAATTTGGTTTATGTCTAGTTCCCATTTCAGTTACCTGGGAACTTTTCTTATTTTTTTTTTCTACCAGTCACATACTGTATATATGTATATGAACTTTTTTTATGATCATTGTGCCTGTGCACATTATTATACTTTTTTTTCTTTTTTTTTTGTAATATTGTGTTTTGTTTAATACAAGTAAGTTTTTGTTATGTAAAATGATGGTATTTCAAAAAGAGGCAAAAGACTTTTAACCCACATGATTTAGCTACAAAGAGGGTGTTTTGCCTCATGAAGAGACAAACATAATGCTTATGTTGATATCATTCATGTGACTTTTTATTACTGTTATTTTATTTAAAAACTAAAAAAACAAAACAACACCGCGCACCACCATTTGCCAAACTGCTTGCAAAAGAGAAAATTGGCAAAAAGCAAGGTTGGCTTAAGAGATCAGCAAATAGTGTAAAGTCTGTAATTTGGTGTACAGATGTAAACATGGTAGAAAGCAGCCTTGAACTGCTAGAATAGGATTTGTGAGGCTGACTATAGCCATACTTGAAAATGCTTTGAGTGTTGTCAACTTTACTTGAATGAACCTTTTCATCTTGATAGGTGCACAGTAGTGTGGTCACTTCTAAAAGCTAATAGTTAATGTTTATAGGACATCATGCAGTTTGACACTAAAGTAATGAAATTATGTGTGCATTTTTTCTGCGTACTTTTAGAGGCTTTTTTTCTACCCTTTTCTTTTTTTTTCATAAAATGTTGGTATGTGTATAAAATCAAAGGATGGCTATAAATACTGTAAGTATTGTAATGTAATGTAATGAACGCAGGCTATTTGAAAACTGTTTATTATATCATTCCTGATAATGCTGAGATGTGGGTGTTTTTAATAAAATTTATATTTATTTAATGCATCTGTTTTAATAAGACTGGTGTTCTTTTCTCTTGCATGTTTAAGCCACTAACCTAATCAAAGTACTTTTACCCATGTGCATTTTAGAATTCTGGCTTTGAAGTAATTTGATACTTCGAGAAATAGGTAAAATGCCATGGTTGACTTCCTTCAAAGAAATTCAAGTTTGTTGGCTGTCCATGGCATCAGGTTATAATATTCCTCCAAGGTAGGCCAATGAATGGATGTACTACCTACTTACACACATCTATTTGCTAATATGGTAAGAAAAAGTCCTATAATATTTGTGGGTTCTGCAGAAAATACTATTTCAGCAGATGATCATCTAACCAAATGCCTAGGCATTGGTCTATTAATCTTTGTTGCAGAGTAAAGTAGTGGTTCTCCCGGTACATCAATGCCCTTAGGCTTACAGTATCTCACAAAAGTGAGTACACCCCTCACATTTTTGTAAATATTTTATTTTATCTTTTCATGTGACAACACTGAAGAAATTACACTTTGCTCCAATGTAAAGTAGTAAGTGTATAGCTTGTATAACAGTGTAAATTTGCTGTCCCCTCAAATTAACTCAACACACAGCCATTAATGTCTAAACCACTGGCAACAAAAGTGAGTAAACCCCTAAGTGAAAATGTCCAAATTTGGACCAAAGTGTCAATATTTTGTGTGGCCACCATTATTTTCCAGCACTGCCTTAACCCTCTTGGGCATGGAGTTCACCAGAGCTTCACAGGTTGCCACTGGAGTCCTCTTCCACCCCCCCATGACGACATCATGGAGCTGGTGGATGTTAGAGACCTTGCGCTCCTCCACCCTGTATTTGAGGATGCCCCACAGATGCTGAATAGGGTTTAGGTCTGGAGACATGCTTGGCCAGTCCATCACCTTTACCCTCAGCTTCTTTAGCAAGGCAGTGGTCGTCTTGGAGGTGTGTTTGGGGTCGTTATCATGTTGGAATACTGCCCTGCGGCCCAGTCTCTGAAGGGAGGGGATCATGCTCTGCTTCAGTATGTCGCAGTACATGTTGGCATTCATGGTTCCCTCAATGAACTGTAGCTCCCCAGTGCCGGCAGCACTCATGCAGCCCCAGACCATGACACTCCCACCACCATGCTCGACTGTAGACAAGACACACTTGTCTTTGTACTCCTCACCTGGTTGCCGCCACACACGTTTGACACCATCTGAACCCAATAAGTCTATCTTGGTCTCATCAGACCACAGGACATGGTTCCAGTAACCTGTCCTTAGTCTGCTTGTCCTCAGCAAATGTGGGCTTTCTTGTGCATCATCTTTAGAGAGGCTTTCTTCTGGGACGACAGCCATGCAGACCAATTTGATGCAGTGTGTGGCGTATGGTCTAAGCACTGGCAGGCTTACCCCCCACCCCTTCAACCTCTGCACCTCTGCAGCAATGCTGGAAGCACTCATACGTCTATTTTCCAATGACAAACTCTGGATATGACGCTGAGCATGTGAACTCAACTTCTTTGGTCGACCATGGTGAGGCCTGTTCTGAGTGCAACCTGTCCTGTTAAACTACTGTATGGTCTTGGCCACTGTGCTGCAGCTCAGTTTCAGGGTCTTGGCAATCTTCTTATAGCCTAAGCCATCTTTATGTAGAGCAACAATTCTTTTTTTCAGATCCTCAGAGAGTTCTTTGCCATGAGGTGCCATGTTGAACTTCCAGTGACCAGTATGAGAGAGTGAGAGTGATAACACCAAATTTAACACACCTGCTGCCTATGCACACCTGAGATCTTGTAACACTAACGAGTCACATGACATCCGGGAGGGAAAATGGCTAATTGGGCCCAATTTGGACATTTTCACTTAGGGGTGTACTCACTTTTGTTGCCATCGGTTTAGACATTAATGGCTGTGTGTTGTGTTATTTTGATCGGACAGCAAATTTACACTGTTATACAAGCTGTACACTCACTACTTTACATTGTAGCAAAGTGTCATTTCTTCAGTGTTGTCACAGGAAAAGATATCATAAAATATTTACAAAAATGTGAGGGGTGTACTCACTTTTGTGAGATACTGTAGATCACATGACCAGTGAATAGACATGTGGTCATGTAAATAAACACCAATGGGAGCCTAGTATTTTCTGCAATGCAGAACCTAAGTATTGTAGCTCTTTTCAAACTATTTTGGAATATAAGGTGGTTTGAAGGATGTTGGGATGAGAGAGATTACATTTTTATGTAGATCTTTTTTTTGTTGTTTTTTAGCATATATTTTTTTATTGATTACACCAATAAAAGTACATGGTACCAGTACATTGCATATCAGTAACACAGACATGAGCTTGTAAATGATTATTACATAAAGTCAAAACACAACAGCATAGGCATGTTCTAACAAAACCTTCCACCATGGATGGCTCTAACAGACAAGTTGAAAAATAACTTAATATGCAATAGCAAGTTTTAATGCTCGCACACAGTTACCCTCTAGGGAAGCTCCAACATTACACAATCCTCCCCAGATAGTAACAGATAATGCATGAATCTCTGGCTCTGCTTGCAAAGATCAGAACACCTTAGCCCTGTAATGAACAGATAAACCAAATAAGATCTACCGCTGGCTGGCTATACACTAGTAGATTTTCCAACAAACGTTCATATGAACATTTATCCAAAAATTTGAATAAAAATTCTCAGTATATACGGTGGCTTGACAATGTTTAAAAGAGCTTCAAAATTGTGTCTGCTTTTAAAGGATAAGTTCACCTTTGGAACATGTTACATGTTCCACCCATGTTTAGGGTGTAACATGTTCCAGCATGTGCAGCCTGCAAAAGAAAATGCTAATTTATTATTCTTTTCTAAAAGTGAACTTAACCTTTAACATCTGATTTTGGAACGAACAGGCGTCGCCAAACAAAAACACTGTTGGAAATTAATTTGAGAAAATGTTCTCATTCTGCTCCTTCAAATTTTCTTGTCACTGCGATAAAAAATGAATGTCGATTTGACTCCACTATTGATTAGAAAATTGATTCTCAAAATGAAAATTTTCAAATGAAATTCTACTAGTTCAGGGATATGCAATTAGCAGACCTCCAGCTGTTGCAAAACTACAAGTCCCATCATGCCTCTGCCTCTGGGTGTCATGCTTGTGGCTGTCGGAGTCTTGCTATGCCTCATGGGAGTTGTAGTTCTGCAACAGCTGGAGGTCCGTTAATTGCATATCCCTGTACTAGCATATAACCAGCTTAACATAATAGAATTTGAAAAAGGATTTGTGTGTTAAGCAGGCCATACATTATGCAATGCTCTTTCCTTCCACCTCTGCCAATGAGAGAGGGTGTCACAGGGGTAACACATGTAAGTAAATATCTCCAGGGGTAAAAGACAGCAACAAAAAAAAAAAAATTCTTTTTTGAGTGGCAAAGGGTCATGACCTCTCAGACCTACTCTCTGTTCCTTCCTGTCCTGGTGACACCTATTTTCAAATTATGTTATCCTTTTGTCTCAGGGATAGGAATTTTAGGGGGGGAATCTTCCCAATGAGGTATCAAGCTGCCATATACCCCTGAAAGATGGTCTGGCCCTTACAATCCTAAACACTGATGCATTTTTGGGGTAAAAAAAGCAAAAGAAAAATGTATGAAATATATATCCCTTTAAAATGACTGGATCGTTTCACACCAGTGTGCTGCAGGTGCAGTACATTTTTATAAAGTCCTGCATGCTGCATTTTTTGGTGCATGTTTGAACACTTGGGCCCAGGGAAGATTTTACCCCTTTTATGACAAGGCCATTTTTTGCTGCTTAGCACTGTGCTAATTTAACTGGTAATTGTGCGATCATGCAACACTGTACCCAAACAAAATGTATATAATTTTTTTCACACCAATAGAGCTTTCTTTTGGTGTTATTTGATCTACACTGGATTTTTTATTTTTTGCGATATAAATGAACATAAAAGACCAAAAATTTAAAAAAACAATATTTTTTACTTCCTGCTATAAAATATATACAATAACATTTTTTTCTAAAAATCAAATTTCTTCATAAATTTTGGTCAAAATGTATTCTGCTGCATGTCTTTGATAAAAAAAAAAAAAAAACCCAATAAGTGTATATTGATTGATTAGCATAAAAGTTATAGTGCCTACAAACTATGGTATATATACTGGAATTTTTATTTATTTATTTTTTCTATACTACTAATGGCGGTGATCAGCGACTTATCTATCTATCAATCTAAAACTCACTGACGAGGTGGGAAACTGACTAGCTGCCACTGACATCACCAGTGACATTAATACAGTGATCAGTGCTAATAATATACACTGTCACTGTACTCATGACACTGTCTGGGAAGAGGTTAACATCTAGGGCGATCAAGGGTTTAAATGTGTGCCTAACAATGTGTAATGTGTGCTGCTTTTTATAAGCAAAAGATTGCCGCTCCAATCTCTCAAATCCGTATCAAGACACCCGCCCTAATGGAACTCACAGGTGCTGGCTCTGCACAAGCTTGAGGAAAGAGAAAAATATCCTGGATGGCCGCACACCATAGAAGACATCTTTATTGATACGAAGAAATAAAATCCAAATGCAGTCACCTCATGTACAGGGAGGAACAGGAAAGATAGCTGCTTTTTACTACAGAATTATTTGTTTCTTATCCCTGCTTTGCAGAGATAAGAAACAGGAGATCATTCCCTCTGTACAGAGCCCTTTGTTGATTGCACACAGCCAATCAGCAGGTCCCAGCCATGAATCATTGGCCGGGATCTGCTGACAGACTGCCACTGTGTACGGTAACAGTGGTGGTGGGGGGGGGCTTTTGCAGGTGGGTGGTCCACAAGTGGTTAAAAGCCACACCAAAAATGCACCTCAAATGAAATGAATCGAACGCAGCAAGAATGCACCCACGCAGCATTTTTACCGTGTTTTTTCAACAGAGCAGTGTAAAAATGACCCTAAAACCCAATTCCACTTTTGATACCGTGAAACACACTTCACCTAATTTTTGGGGATGGAACATGATAGAATACATATGCAAGCTGTTACCGAAGCCTTTTCTCATAGTGATTTACTATCTGCTTAGAAAGCAGTCCCCTTTAAAGTGCATTTCCACTTTTGTGGCCAAATTGCAGTAACACCCACTTTACATTTGTTACATATCTCTATTCACATAGCATAACTTAAAAAAATATTTAAAACATACAGCGTATCTTTTTTTAAACACTCTATTCTGGACCCCTTGGCAAGAAAAAAATCCTACTAGTTCTCTTCGTTTATGAGGGCAGCTGTGTTTGCCATAATTAACCTGGTCTATACTGTGTAGGCTGATGTTCATTATCAGTTGTAACTAGATTTAAACACTGTCTACCCTAACAAAGGTTAAAGGTGGGCGTGCATATTAAGGAGGACAGACCTGGGAAAGGCTCACTTTAATGACGCGTACACACGACCGGACTTTCCGGCAGAAAAGGTCCGATGGATACGAATCCGTTGGACATTCCGATCGTGTGTGGGCTTCATCGGACCTTTTCTGTCGAAAAATCTGACAGACCTTAGAAATAGAACATGTTTCAAATCTTTCAGACGGACTTGATCCCTATCGAAAAAAACGTTCGTCTGTATGCTAGTCCGACGGACCGAAAACGAGGCAAGGGCAGCTATTGGCTGCTGGCTATTGAACTTCCTTTTCTAGTCCGGTCGTACGTCATCACATTCGAAACGATCAGACTTTGGTGGGATTGTGTGTAGGCAAGTCCGTTTCATCTGAACTGCAACGGAACTGCGTTGGAACTGCGTCGAAAAGTCCTTCGGAGTTCAGTCCGATGAGAAGTCTGCTCGTGTGTATGC
This sequence comes from Aquarana catesbeiana, assembly GCF_042186555.1. Taxonomy (NCBI): domain Eukaryota; kingdom Metazoa; phylum Chordata; class Amphibia; order Anura; family Ranidae; genus Aquarana; species Aquarana catesbeiana. Next base: position 662,762,737 of record NC_133324.1, read on the forward strand.
GGCATAACATTGTTCACAGAACATTGCAATGAGCCATGACGCATTCTCCTGAGAAACATCTAAAAGGTAGGAAATATTAAAAAATATTTTTTTTTTTAGGCATGCTTTGTGAATGGGAACACAAACATATACAAATTTTAATGCAAACGTGGAAATAAGCTTTAAGCAAGCCAAATGCAGTTAGATTTTGCTCAAATGAGCATAGAAAAAAAAAATCATCAGATCATTTTTTTTACATAATTGAGTCCACAAAATTAATTTGAAAGCCCTTAAATGTTTGTCTAGACCTGCTATTTGAATGCAGTCAAGGATCTCAAATAATAATAATGTGATGGCAATGTTTCTGGCAATGCTAGAAAAACCAGATTGTCTGGGTCTTACTCTACAGGTGGCTAAGGAACAATGAACAAAGACATACCTTCTCCAGCATTAATGGGTTAGGTCATACACACGCCTTTTTATAATCTAATGTCATTAAAAATGACATTACCATTTTATTCTGTAGCCGTTATGATTTTCTCAAACAAAAAAAATGTATATATAATGTCACTTGCCTAAAACCAATCTATGCTTTTATTCTGTACACATTTTGTAAACGAAATACTCTGTGCTTCCATTTCCTACCCATGTGATTGGCTCACTGTATTTCCCATACGTCTGCACAGAGATACAAACCAGGCATCCTCTACAACAGGAGTTTCTTTGTTGGAGAGAATAATTTAGAGATTTTCAAACTAAAGAGATGCAGTGGCTGCTGTCTTTTTTTTACAACACTGAGACTAATCAGAAAAGTTTGAAGTAATAAACATTATGTACGCATTACTGGTCTTTGTGTCTGTTTATCCTTGCACAGCTCATAATACATTTCCGGTCTGCCTCATCTGAACATCTCTTCTCTGTCTCTGTCCCTTCACAGGTAATCTATGCTGTTTTCCATCCACCTCTAATTGAAACTGACCGATTACTATCAATGTGCTTAATGGTATCCTATGCTGCTTTTCAATCCACCTCTAACTGAAATTGACTGATTACTCTCAGAGTGCTTAATGGTAACCTATGCTGCTTTTAACATCTGTATTTGTAACATCTGTCCATATTGTTGTAATCTTTATTTTGCTCTTTATTGTCTGGCCTAAATTATGGGCTAATCTTAATCTTTACTACTCTGCCCTCCTACTCCACGTGTAGCTTAATTTTGGTGTGAAAAGTTTGCTCTGCTAGCCATGTGTCTTATATTAACTCCTGATTAATTAACTGGCAAGTACTACCCCACCAATCACAGTATAAATCTAGACCACATCTATGGGGTAAACACAGGAAGGAAAGGCACAGGCAAATTTTCTTTGGTTAAAGTGGGTTTTTTTTTTTTTTTATTAAATGGTGCAGTCCTGCTCTGCGTTTTAGTTAATGCACAAAAGGAAAATCCACCGCAAACTACTTTGCAAATCACTAAACAGACTACAGGTGACCTTGTTTCCCCATTCAGTTCTTCCATCTCTTACTCAGTCATCTTCTACCTCTCCTTCTTACAATTGTTTCCTCTCTCCTTAAAGTACATTTTCTTCTCTCTCTTCTCCACCCTGCAGCTTTTATATATCATCCTCATGTCTGTCCTCGCCTTATTTTTGCGCTCATCAACTTCTGTTAATTCTGAACCCACATGCTTCTAAAATTAAACCTCCAGGACACTGGGACATGTCCTTTCACATAAATCACGATCCGATATTACCTCCCTCACCACTCTGCTTCTCCTAACTTCTGGAGATATATCCCCAAAACCTGGGCCTCCATCATTTAACTTTGACCAACACACTTGGCACCTCCTGCCCTCTGGCAGCAGCCACATTTCACATATTCTAGTTTCTATTCCTCTTCTTCCCAAAACCAGCCTCCCCTTTTCATGTGCCCTTTGGAATTCCCACTGTGTCTGTAAGAAATTCACCTCAGTCCATGACCATGTATTGCTAACTCTTTTAATCAACTTGCTGTTACTAAAACCTGGCTTCAAAAATCTGACTTTGCCTCTCCTGCTGCCCTCTCCCACAGTGTTCTCCTCTGGACTCACTCTCCCAGACCCAGTGGACAGAAGGGAGGTGGAGTTGGAATCCTTCTATCCCCACAAAGTCCTTTTCAGGTTCTTCACACACCTCTCTCTCTCTGTCCCTCTCCTCATTTTAGGCACACTGCATTCATCTGTTTTTTCCAGTTTCTTTGATAATTGCTGTGATCTATCAGCCTCCTGGACCAGTATCAACCTGCCTTGATGACTTCTCTGCCTGGCTACCCTACTTTCCCTCTCTTCTGAAATTCCCACAATTATTCTTGGTGACTTCAACATTCCAGTTAATATTGACGCTGCTGCTACTTCTAAACTTCTCAGTCTAATCTCCTCTTTGACCTGAAGCAAGGGACACATGCTTCTACTCACTCTGATGGCAACCCCTTGACCTTGTATTCAACTACCTATGCACTACTTGCAGCCTCTCCAACAATCTTCTTCCTCTCTCTGATCACTACTTTATTAGTTTCACTCTCCCTGTCTTCCACCTCCTTTCCCTCCAACTGCCTACAAGGTACCTGTAGAACCCTTCGCCACTTTAAGGCCTCATGCACACTGAGCATTTTTACAGCTGCTTCTAGAGGCATCTGGCATTTTCCTGCTTCTAAATGCCCCTCCATGTTAGCCTATGTGTCCACACACACATAGGCTTTTAGTAGCTTTAATGGCACAAGCTTTTAGATGCAGGAAAAAACCCACTGCCAGTGCATCCAGGAGCAGCAAAGTTAGGGAACAAAAAACGCTTGACGCTACTAAAAGCTGCTAAACATAACTAAATGCTAGTGCTTGAGCATTAATTCAGTTCCATGGCCAGAAAAAATAATTAATTTCATTGGTCAGAATAAATAAATGTCTAAGAGCTTGATGCCTGTTAAAGCTCCTAAAAGCTTGTAAAAGCTTTAGACATTTTTACAAGCATCGGGCATTATTTCTGCAAAAATGCTGCTGGCTTCTAGGAGAGTTAAAAAAAAAACTTCCTATGTGCATGAGGCCTAACCTTTCTCTTCTCTATTCTGTTACTGACCACCTCTATGACAAAATCTCACCCCTGTCCTGCCCCAACTTAGCCACTTCTGTCTACAACTGTTCATTGTCATCCTTCCTGGACACACTTGCCCCCCCTCACTACACACAGAATCAGGCCCCAACCACTACAACCTCAGAAAACAGATGACACCAGAAGTCTCAAAAAACATGGCTAGCAGAGCAAACAATATAAATCTGCCCTTCAAAAATACAATTCCTGCCTCCACAGTGCCGAACAGGCCTATTTTATCATTTTTATTAACACTCTCTCATGCAGTTCCTAACAACTCTCTTCTACCTTTGACTCTCTGCTCCACTGCCTCCACCCACTAACCCACTTACTGCTCAGGAGATCACTAAGCACTTCAAAAAAAGGACTGATACAATTCATGATGAGATCTTCACTGTACAGATACAGTACCTTCCTCACCTAACCCTTTATGTTCACTGGTACAATACTTCCCTCATTTAACCCTGCTACTATAGAGGAGGCTGCTAAACTTTGCCCACCTAACCACCTGCTCCCTGAACCCTCTTTCCTTGCAAATACTACAGTCACCCTTTGGCTCTCTTACACTCTCAAGCTCACATGTTCAATCTCTCCCTCTCTTCTGGCATCTTCTCCAACTCTCAAAAACATGCACTGACCGCCCCTTAAAAAAACCTCGCAGGATCCCGCCTCTCTTTACAAGCTAAGACCCATCACCTTTCTCCCTGTTATCTCAAGTTGCTTGAATGCCTGGTCTACAACTACCTGCGCTACCACCTCACTGAGAATAACCTTTTTGATCCTCCCCTTCGGTCCGTAATTCGCCCGCAGCACTCCATAGAATCTGCTCTCCTAAAACTCACAAATAATTTAATAACAGCTAAAACCAATGGTCACTATTCTGTACTCTTAGGCTTCTTTCACACGAGGCAGACTCTGTTTTGATCAGCAGGGGATCTGTTTGCTGATGACAGATCCATGTCTGCTCAGTTTCTGCAGAGCGGACATGTGCAGAGCCTGCTTTGCTCTATGGGCAGCTAGGTGTAAACAGACTTTGCTATCCATTTACACCTGGCTACCTCTGATCCAATCCACCTAGACGTAGGAGCATGGATCCCCTTCCATTTATTTTTCATGGCCTGGATCAGATTGGAGGTAGGTGGGTGTAAATGGACACAAGTCCATTTACCCAATAATGTGTGTATTGGGATACATGGAGCAGAGTGTGGGACCTGGGACCATGACAATAGCAGTTTTGAGATCTCTGTATCAAGCAAAAAAGGTGATTACCTGGAAATGGTTAGACCCTAAACCACAATCAATAGCAGAGTGGCAGAGAATGGTTAACAATACAATAAGAAAAGAGCGATTGACCTATATGAGAAGGGGAGACAGAGGTAGATTTGAAAAGATGAAAAATAAAAGATAGAAAATAGAAAGATAAAATGGAATAAATGGATAGAAACTCCAGGTCTGATGCCCGAGAGGACAAGCTTTTAGAAAAGTATTTTTTGGAAATGTTCTAACTTTAAATGAGATGGGAGATGGGAGATGGGCTGGGACGGGGGGGGGGGGGGGGGCAGTGGGTGAGGGATGGGCATATAATTGTGGAATGTATTTTACTGTTTCTTTGTGTAGAAATGTTTGTTTATTGGAAGAAAAAAACATCCACAACTCTACCCCCAGCTATATCGCTAACCTTGTCTGAAAATTCAAACAATATTGTTCTCTTTGTTCCTCCAAAGACCTCCTGCTCTCTAGCTCCCTCGTCACCTCCTCCCATGCTTGCCACCTCCAGAGCCTCTCCCATCTTCTGGAACTCCCTACTCCAATCTCTGCGAATGTCTCTTCCTCTTACCACTTTTAAGGGGTTACCTGAAACTCCTTCTCTTTGGAGAAGCCTATCTTACCTCCACCTAACAACTGTACTTTTATTTTCTCTATCAGCTCATCCACAGTTATTGCCTTTTGTATCATCTGCCCTTCCCTTTTAAATTATAAGCTCTAACAAGCAGGGCCCTCTGATCCCTATTGTATTGTAACTGTACTGTCTTCCCTCATGTTGTAAAGTGTTACACAAACTGTGGGCGCTATATAAATCCTGTATAATAATGATAATAATAATACTCTGTGCTACTTATAATGGGAATTGGGGCTATATAAATACACTGTGAGCAGTGCCAAAATTAACTTCCTCTCTCTTAGCTTTTTGACCTGCTTTTAAACTGCTACTGTTGATAATTTCTGTTCCTCTTTTTATCTTTTTCCAACCAAAACTGTCTTTTATTGCATCATTCCCAGCAATAGAAATCATATATTACTCCCCATAGCCAGCCCTATAGGCTTCACCAATTTTTTGGCTTCATTAGCGGTTCGAAGTGTTTAAAGTTCAAATGCATTGTGCAAACAATCAACGGGTATCCCCTGCAACAGGAGATTCATTGTGTGTGACACATTTTTAAAGACTTGCAGACTAAAGAGATGCAGAGGCTGTTGCCTTTTTTTTTTTTACAACACTGAGACCAATCAGACATTTAAAATGAAGACAGAACCTTCCCTGCGGCTGTCTGTTTGATTAAAGGCTGACAAACCATAAAGTGGTAGTTCAACTTTTCAGAAAAAAGAAAAGGCGAACTAACATCGTACACCCTACCTATCTACCCCCTGGTCTCCACTGTACTTGCCTCCTTGGGTGCTGAGCTGTCAGCGCCCACATAGCCCATGAAACAGTCATGAGTATAGATGAATCAGAGCGATGTTCTGTGCCAGCAATGTCCAATCAGAATTGATTTGATCCATTCTGGAAGCGCTGCACAGAGAAGAGGGAGAGAAGTGGGGATTTCAAATCCCTGTACTGCTTCACAGGCTGCGTGGGCTCTGACAGGGCTGCGTGGGCTCAGCACCCATGAAGGTAAGTACAGCAGGGACACGGGTGTGGGATAGGGGTGTACAGTGTTAAATAGCTCTTTCAACCCCCAAAAAAATGTTTTATTAAATTGCTGCTTACTAATTCTTAGATATTATGGCTGCTTGTTTTTTGTAAGCTTTTTTTCACTTCATTTTCACATGGTAATCTGGCCAGTATGTCTGTTTTTTCAACTTCCTTTAACAGACCAAGCTGTCCAGCAGAATTGGCAGTTAGAGGGTTGAGGTAAACCATATACCATTGACAAGGGTGCTTAAAATACACAGCTTTTATTCATTTTTGTAAAACCTTTAGGCCCCTTTCACACGAGGCGGGCTCCGTTTCTACGGAGCCCGCCTCGGTCCGCCAGCTCAGCGGGAGATCAGTCAGTTGATCTCTGCTGAGCTGGCGGATGACAGGTCCCTCTCTGCTCACTGAGCGGAGAGGGGCTTGTCAGGCGCCGCTGCCGCCTATGGAGGGATCGGACGAAAACGGACAGCGTGTCCGTTTTCGTCAGATCTCCCCCGATCCGATCCACCAGCGACGGACCTGGACGTAGGGCCATCCTTCTGCTTTTCAGCGGATCGGCCCGGGTCAGATGTCAGCGGACATGTCTCCGCTGACATCCGACGCTCCATAGACTAACATGGAGCGCCCGTTCAGGTCCGCCATCAAAACTGACAGGCGGACCTGAACAGTCCGATCGTGTGAAAGGGGCCTTATCCCAAAAGTAAAAAAAAACAGTTGCTTGCTTGTAACTGCTTAAAAAGTGTTAGGTGGAGTTTGGCTTTAATTGGGTAGTCAAGTCCATCTAAATCTGCTAGTCTAAAGCCCCGTACACACGATCGGACTTTCTGACAACAAAACCGTGGATTTTTGTTCGAAGGATGTTGGCTCCAACTTATCTTGCATACACACGATCACACAAATTTTGGCCAACAATTACGAACGTGGGAACGTGGTGACGTAGAAGACGTATGATGACGGAAGTTCAATAGCCAGTGCGGCTCCTTCTGCTTGATTCTGAGCATGCGTGAACTTTTGTGCGACGGACTTGTGTACAGACGATTGGACTTTCCGACGACAAAGTTTTGTTGGCGGAAAATTTGAGAACCTGCTAGCCAACATTTGTTGGTGGAAAGTCTGACAACAAATGTTCGATGGAGCATACACGCGGTCGGACTTTCAGCCAACAAGCTCACATCCAACATTTGCCGTCGGAAAATCCGATCGTGTGTACGGGGCATGACACTACCCTATTGCCATAGTATAAAAAATGTGGTAAGTGCAGCGCAAAAAAAAACGAATGAGCCCGGAAAATTCTGGTCCCCAGAGGTCTCAATGTTGAATTTGACCTGAATTGTTTTATCAGTGACACCTAATTTTCCTCCTTTTTCTCTCCTCAAGTTAAGCACCCCTCCCCCTTTCTTTTTCCTGCTAGCTGCTTTCTGTTGCCCCTCCTGGTTTTACCCATGTACTGTATATAGACATATAAGTCTTTTAAATTGTTCTCTTCCTTTTTTGGGCCCAAGCAGTAAGCTTCAAGACATTTTCATATATTCATTGTGGTATATATTTTAGATTGTTTTACACTGGATTCTGATTTGTTTTTTATTATTAATATTTCATTGTTCATTTTTCATCAGTCATGTTTTTTTGTTATATGCATAGACATATTGTCTTCATAATAGGACAGATTGTTTGGTTTAAATCCTCAAGAAGGTTGTATACTACTCTTGTAGTATGCTTTTTATCCATCTATATTAGGGCGCAACATGTTAGGTGGAGCCTGCCCGATGATGCCAGCACACTGTATTCCAGAAGCTGCTGCCGATCTCTGCAGAGCACCATAGGGAGTGATTCATCCTGCTGTGGGCTAAGTTTATCGAAATGTGTTTACACGTTTTCATTGGCTTTGTGGTGATTTTAATAAATTTGCACAGTGAGCACTATGAATGTTCTTCCTTTCCTTTTTTTTAGCTCTTGTGACCCGTGGGGCTGATTCAGGCTTAACCGTTCCTATTCCTTTTGGCGGTCTAGACCAAATTTGAAGGCAGTTGTACATATCAGATTTATGCATAAAGCGCTTACACAACTCCTATAACTTAAGGGGTCTACACTTAAGGTGAGCATTCTGAATGACACCAGGTGAATGGGAAATTACATGTAAAATTCAGAAGAAAATTGGACAGTTTTCATCTACACTTGCTGATTTGTTTTAGATTACCTTTGGACATTTCTGGCACTGATAAGATTTATGTAACCCCCTTGGGGATAAATGTTTTGTTTTGCACATTGGCATTCTGCATATCTTTGAGTAATTGCAAAGTGTGTTCTTAGAATATTTTTGGGTTGTATTGTATGCATTTTAAACAAAGTTTTGTTAGTTATTTCACATGCTTGTATTACTCTGTTTATTTTATTTAATTGGGCTTTTATCAACACATCACTGAAGGCCCATTCGTTTTTATAGCGCGCTGTGAATCACTTCCATTAGTGCTAGCTGGCTGTTTACCATTAAGCGTTGCATACAGTACTTGTATTTATTTAGCCTTTCTCCAGATTGACAATGCTGCTGTCCAAAAGTGTCTCTGTTGCTCCTCCATACAGAGTGGCGACACCCTAATGCACTGTACACACTGTCGGACATTGATCGGACATTCCTACAACAAAATCCATGGATTTTTTCTGACGGATGTTGGCTCAAACTTGTCTTGCATACACACGGTCGCACAAAGTTGTCAGAAAATCCGATCGTTCTGAATGCGGTGACGTAAAACACGTATGTCGGGATTATAAATGGGGCAGTAGCCAATAGCTTTCGTCTCTTAATTTATTCTGAGCATGTGTAGCACTTTGTGTTTCGGATTTGTGTACACACGATCGGAATTTAACCGATTGGATTTTGTTGTCAGAAAATTTTATAGCCTGCTTTCAAACTTTGTGTGTCGGAAATTCTGACGGAAAAAGTCCGATGGAGCCCATACACGAACAAAATTTCCGACAACACAATCCGATCGCATTAGACAGGAAATGGCTGAATAAGGAAAAAAAGAACTCAATCATTTAGAAATGATTGCTTTTTTTCTGTCATAAACATTACAATTGTATTTACATTTATTTATTTTTTCTGTAATAAGTAGATGGACTGTTGAATAGATGAATACAATGCAGGGAGGACTGGGTGGGGAGCAGAGTTGCGTTTGCCTCCTGGGTCAGTAAAAATAAAATATGTTGGGCTGGTGGCCGTAGGCCGTACCTGGAAATACTTCAACATTCAAACATTAATCAGAGCATGACCCATAGTCAGTGACATGACTGAGGGACCAGCAGAGTGTAGAGGCTTCGATTATCTATAAAACATTAAACACTTGACCAAACTCACCTTCCAAAATGAGCAGGCGACACATTTAACCATTAAGTACAACATTCACAAGAAAACAAGTTGAATGCATATAATACAGTCAATGCATAACAAATAAACCAACCTCAGCTTATGCCCGATCTAAGGTCTTTGAAGGCCTATATACTCTCAATTAACTGGTTGTATCTGCCACCCAATCAAAGGCCCCCAGCCGCAACTACATCGGCTCAGGGACAATTAACCACTTATGTACTACCAGATACAACCTAATTAATACCCCAATGTTACAACCATATTGTTAGGAAGGGACACCCATACCTTAGATGGGCCCAACCCACAATTTTCCACAATTATTTAACCAGCACCGCCTTCAAAGACCCAATAGACCCCCTGCCACAGCACACAAGCGTGACACCTTATGCACGTTTTGCCCCCCAAACCGGAAGGCCCGCTGAATACCCTCTTACAAAAAACTTGCTACCTCCTAGTTCACCTTTTTCCTGGCTTTGTTGATCTTTTCAACAGAGCAAGCCATACGCCACACAGGCCTGGCAACTATATCGGACCACACAACTTAGCCCGACCCAACAGATAGCACAATAAGTTTCAACGTGACCTGGTCATTAAGTCCCCATTGGACCACTTCTATTGCCGCCCCAATCCAAAAGTAATGAGAAGAACAGTTGTTTGCACTCCAACCAGCGGACAACAGGCATTTCTTGAACACCGCCCTAAACTGGCTTCGAGACATTGCTGTTCCTTCCACATGCATAAAGAAAACTCCCGGAAGATTTGCCCAAAACTGTGAAAAAACGCCCACAACCCGTGCAGGGCAAAATAGAGAAGAGGGAACCCCACAACTCAATCCAAGAACCCCTCCCCGACTGATCAGTGTTAGATTTTCTTAGCAGAATACCCAATGTAGTGTCTCGTAATCACACATCCTGTAGGCTCAAACCACCCTTACCATGTTTGTTATGGCTTACCAATTCCCCCACCCGAAAAGCCCTCCAAAAAATGGCCAGCACAAAGACAGCCCAGAACAAGTCAACCTCATAGGCAGAAAAACCATGTGTACATCATCATCCTAACGAGAACAGCCCCATCCTCATTGACCAGATCGCTCCATTCCTGACACACTCCGCAGTATGAGGACCAAGTTGACGCACATAATGAATGACGAATTGAGAACTTGGAAGCGGCAATGCAATGCTCCACAGCTGCTTGAGGCATGGAATTCTGCGCTGCTCCGCTTCCAGTGCCAACTGATGGAATCTGTCCCACTGGAAACGAGACAAAGCATCAGCCAGGAGTTATCAACTCCTGGAACGTGCACAATTCCATTGAGAGTACATTGGGAAAACAGTTCCCAAACAGCCAAATAACACACTAAACCAACCTCCCTCCATTCCACTGGCCAACCAACTCTCAGCACTTCAACGACCCTGACAGCAGGTTCCATAACCAGCAGTGCCCGCCGCGTCAGATAACAGTTCTACATCAAAATTGGAAATCATCTGCTCCAGCCAAAGAGAGAGACCATTGTAAGAAACCAGAAATGAATCCCACACTCGAAAGTCCTCACACTGATCCTGCCTTAGCTCAATATAAGGATTGGGGGCCTTAATGCCAGCTGTAGCAGCTGCCAGTCGTTTACAAAAAATGTGACCCATGGACATACTGCAACAAGCAAAATTCAACTTGGCCAAGAGAGATTGCACAGCATGAAGTTTTGATTTTTTTTTTCCTAGACCGGTGGCAGAAACCGACCCCTTCATATCTTCAAGTTTGTCCAATGGCAAACAACATTCCATCGCCACGGTGTTGATAGCAATACCCAAAAACCACAACTCAGTGGCCGGGCCCTCCGTCTTGTTAGGGACCAATGGCAAACCAAAATACTGGAAAATATGATGGACCGTGGCCAAAAGTGAGGCATAGATAGTACCTCCAGCAGGCCCTATGCACAAGAAATCATCTAAGTCATGAATGACTGAATTAGGCTGGAAGCATCTCGAACCGCCCATTCCTAAAAGGAACTAAACATTTCAAACAACAAACAAGAAATGGCACAGACCATTGGTAAACATCTATGAACAAAATTCTGCCCTTGCCATTTGCACCCCAGCATATGGCAACAACTAGGATGTACCAGCAACCAACGAAAGGCTGCCACAATATCAGTTTTGGCCAACAACATACCTTTTAGCATACCTAGGAACCCACGACACTCCCATATCAAAAGAAGTATAGGACACCATGCAAAGCTCTGGATCAATAGCATCATTCACTCAGGGCCGTCTTTTCGCACGGGCACGCTGGGCAGTTGCCCGGGGGCCCCGCTTGCCTGGGGGGCCCCACCTGCCCAGTGACCCCAGCCAGGGCCGGACTGGCCTACCTGGATACCGGGAAATTTCCCGGTAGGCCGCCTGCCCTGGGGCCACTTTGAGTTATGGCTGCAGCGCTCTGCTCTTTCCTCCTCCTCCCGTGTATCACGGAGCTGGCTGGGTCTGTGTTCGGCGGCCGCGCTGTAAGAGACAGCTTAAGAGATACACTCACATGCGCCTGGTTAGATAAAGGCATCCAGATATACAGATTGCAGTCAGCCGCTGTGGACGCGGCAGCTCAAAGAGAAAGTCACGTGTCAGTGACGTAACGCGTGGGAGGAGCCTAGGACGTTCACTGCTGCATGACACATTGAGCTGAACAGCAGCGGCTTTTTATCTGTGAGAAAGCCTCGTCCACAGCGGCTGACTGCAATCTGTATATCTGGATGCCTTTATTTAACCAGGCGCACGTGAGTGTATCTCTTAAGCTGTTTGCTTGTGTACTTTCTTCCAGTTCATCACGCGATGATCTATTTTTTTGCTTGCTTTTCATAAAATCATCCTTGTTGAGAACCAAACTACCAACAGTATCATGGCTGAAGCGGGATGTGAAAAAAGATAAAAATCATAACGATCAAACACAGTAAATCAATCTATTCAACTAAGGAATGAACTGCTGGGCCAATTATATGTATAATTATATTTATACTCCGGACTAACGTATCTCCGCTGAACTTTTCACTTTATTATTGTATCAGATCGGCACTTATTTATTTATTCACACATAGCTATTTATCACTTTGGGGGGGTGTTTTTATGTATTAGCACCAGGATTTCATTTACCTCCACTTATTAGCTATTTATTCATTTATATGCGTATTTGATTATCTACCCATTTGAGTACTTTATAATTTTCATTTGGGATTTGACACACATTTTTTACACATTGATTGATCAACTATTAGAGCGCATCAATTTTTACATGCTTTTATTAATTGGCATAGTGATGCTGCATTCATGGGCACAGTGAGGGTGCAATTGTGGGCACAGTGAAACTGCATTCATGGGCACAGTGAGGCTGTAATGGTGGGCACAGTGAGGGTGCAATGGTGGGCACAGTAAGGCTGCATTCACGGGCACAGTGAGGCTGCAATGGTGGGCACAGTGAGGCTGCATTCGTAGACACAGTGAGGGTGCAATTGTGGGCACAGTGAGACTCCATTCATGGGCACAGTGAGGCTGTAATGGTGGGCACAGTGAGGGTGCAATGGTGGGCACAGTGAAGCTGCAATGGTGGGCACAGTGAAGCTGCATTCACGGGCACAGTGAGGCTGCAATGGTAGGCACAGTGAGGCTGCATTCATGGGCACAGTGAGGCTGCAATGGTGGGTACAGTGAGGCTGCATTAACGGGCACAGTGAGGCTGCAATGGTGGGTACAGTGAGGCTGCATTCACGAGCACAGTGAGGCTGCAATGGTGGGCACAGTGAGGCTGCGATGGTGGACACAGTGAGGCTGCATTCATGGACACAATGAGGCTGCATTCACGGGCACCCTAAAGCTGAATTTGATGGGCAATCGTGCCCAGGGGCCTATAATGCTCTTAAGATGGCACTGCATTCACTGAACCCCCTTTAGGATGCGAAAAGTGATGGATGAGGCATAACTTATTCGGTTCTTTTTTGGGGATAATACCCAAAGGGGAAATACTGGAGGTGAATCAAGAGGGGGCCAGCCATACGACCCAAAGCAAGTACTTTGAAAAGTTTTCATGAAAAAGTTTTCATGAAAACGACCACTGGATATAAACAAGATGACTGCAAGCTATCAGCCATAGGAGGAACAACCAGCAACTGACAGGGTATCAGAAAAACCCTACATGAAACCCAGCTGCAATACATGAGCTGCCTTCCTGTTAGAATAACGCTTTACGAAAGGCGCCATCTTTTCTCCCTTCATTTCCATGCTTGAAGCATCTGGACAGCTCATGAAACCCTGCACACCTATAATAGTCATTACGGAAACAGCACACGGTGCAAAACTTGCAAGATCCGGCATTGAATTGCCAACATAACCCCCTGTGATTTTCAGCCGGTTGTGAAGATTGCACTCGCCTGCAACCAGTTTGAGAACGTATGGGTTAAGTAAAAAGTGTACTAAAGCGCTGATATGAACTAGTAAATAAATAAATACGTGACAAATACTAGAAGATGACCAAATAATATACTGTAGCTGCAATTATTGTGTATGTGAACTGATATCACACAAAAAGTGTTGTATATATTCGGAATGTATAATGCGCCAATATTAACCTCCCAGTATAACACGGTGTAGTCTCCTAATGGTTAATCAGTGAATCATGTGCAAAATAATCAGATGGAGCCTATTATAAATAACATAACATCCTTCACTATAACAAAATCCTATAACTAAATATCAATGTGATAATAAATTATTGAACACAATAAAAAAGAAAGAAAGAAAGATGAGATATATTAATGTGATGAACCACAGTACACAGATATCTCAATAGGACAGCATACCGCTGTGAAGAAATATAACGTCTTTGGTGATTGATGAATATAGACAGGTTTCAACGAGTAATCCCCAGTGATAGATGGCTTGCTCATATATTCAGCTGCTCATTAGCATGGGCTGGCTTCTGACTTTCAAAGAACTTCCGTAGTATGAAACAACAAAAAAAGAGACCATTGCGCAGGTACATAATATGTATTCCCTATAAACTAAGGGTAAAACTTCACTCACACTTTTCAGCAGAATAAATCGCATATGGTAAGGTCAGTTGCATACAGCTAACAGCTGGGAGCTCCTCACACGCCAACAGTGTACACACAGCACTGCTCGTCACTGGCTCCTCCTGACCGGTTTCATCACTAGACATGTGACTAGTGAAGTTTTATCCTTAGTTTATAGGGAATACATATTACACTACCTACGCAATGGTCACTTTTTTTGTTGTTTCATACTACGGAAGTTCTTTGAAAGCCAGAAGCCAGCCCATGCTAATGAGCAGCTGAATATATGAGCAAGCCATCTATCACTGGGGATTACTCATTGAAACCTGTCTATATTCATCAATCACCAAAGACGTTATATTTCTTCACAGCGATATGCTGTCCTATTGAGATATCTGTGTACTGTGGTTCATCACATTAATATATCTCATCTTTCTTTCTTTCTTTTTTATTGTGTTCAGTAATTTATTATCACACTGATATTTAGTTATAGGATTTTGTTATGGTGAAGGATGTTATGTTATTTATAATAGGCTCCATTTGATTATTTTGCACATGATTCACTGATTAACCATTAGGAGATTACAACGTGTTATATTGGGAGGTTAATATTGGCGCATTATACATTCCGAAAATATACAGAACGTACGGGTAATCAACTGATACCGCCGTTTTCTTCCTCCTTCTTACATCCATCTGGTCTAACTTTAAAGTTAAATTTCTCCAACGGCAACAAAGAAATACATTTCCACATACTCACCCTTCCATATACACTCCTTCAATTCCGGTTTTAGATGCGCACCCAAAGGCCCTTCAAAACACACATACACATAGCATTTTTGCAGCATTTTCCAGACATACCCCATCAACCCCGTTGACTCCTTTGTTAGCCACTTTGTCGTCTGAAGCCTTTCTGGCAGTAGTTAACGCAGACGCTGCCATCCGTTGACCAGAGGAATCTGACAGTCCCACACCCGATCCCTGCTGAGCTGTCAACTAAGCCCCCCCTGAGCCCCCTTGAATAGAGGTTGAATAAGAACAAGAAAGAGGACTTGAAACAAAAGGTTCACCTGGCTGCCTCTGTCCCTCAGGACATCCAGCCGCAGATCCGGATCCCTGTGCAGCGCATGGGAGTTCACTATCTTCAGAGCTGCTGAGCACCCCTTCAGACCGGCTCTGTTCACCAAGCCACGCTGTCGCTTTCTCCCCTCAGCAGGCTCCAGGGTGCAATTGCCAGCCCCAGAGTCCGGCAGGCACCTGCTGATGATGTCAGCAGCTGCCACCGCACTGGAACCTCGGTTGCTCCCTCTCCTATTCCCACGCCGGGCTATGTAAGGGATGGAGAAAGCCTCACCAGCCAACCCCAGCTCCTTCCATCCACGGCGCACGCTCTGCGATGCATGGACACAGGGGAAAGATGCCACCCGCGCCTTCTGTCACTGGAGGCCCTGGCCGCTCCCAGGACCTGGCCGGCACCCACCGTTTTGCCACTCCCACGCCGGGTCACACTAGATACAGGCAGGGAGCCTGTATAGTCAGCCGCACCATCCATACTGCAAAGGTGTGAGGGCAGGGGAGTGGGTGCCATATGAAAACACTCCCGCCCTGGGTTCACCGTAGATGGGGATTCCTCCCAACTTGCACAGCAGGGGAAGCAGGCATGCGCTTGGCTGGTGGGGTCAGAGGGTCCCTTGAGGGGCGCCCAGATTCAGGAATGAAACGCTCAGAAGGCCTAGACCTCCTAGCACGTGGGTGACTAGAAGAGGGCCCAAGAAAGACCTGCCTGGGCTCCTGCAATAAGTCTGATAGTTTGTCTTGTAGCCTCTGGCCACAGCCGCAGCTTTAAGCTGGGACAGCATGTTGTCCAAGTCACCAACTCTTTGTTCTTCCTACAGGTGAAGTCCAGGAACAAAGGAGAAAACTGTCTGATGCTGTGATGAGCTCTGACTGAGCTGTGACACAATCCCCGTGTCACAGCTCAGCTCCGTGTCACAATACTCTGCTAACATCGTTAAAAATCATGCTGGAGAAGAGGGCAGGAGGCGGAGCCTAGCGGAGCAGACATGCATTGTTAGAGCTCCACACCGCTGAGGAGAGAAGAGAAGGACAAAGCGGAGCCTGCAGGCTCAAAAGGTATCCATTTGAACCTTTTTGCCCCAGGGAACAAACTGTGAAAGTTTGGGCAGGAAATATGGTACTGGGAGGAAACCGTGGCAGAAATAAAAATCACCTCACAAAGAGCTCACAGGCACTCACTGCAGCTGAAGCAGCTCCAGTCACCTCACAAGATACAGCATCAGGGCGCTCTCACAGACAGAAAATGTCACAGCAAGACTCTCCATTTGAGTCAGATACAGAACAAATCCTCTCACAAACTTCTCCACAAGCCTCCTCAGCATCCCCAGTAATATTATTACAATTTGAAAAGATGCTTCATAAGGCTTTAAAACAAATCTCAGACCAAATAACAAACAGTCTAACCAAAGAAATAAGAGAGCTGGGAAACCGCACCGCAGCCTTAGAAATAAAAATGGATGAAATTGAAATTACAACCCAAGAAAATATAACAGAATTGGAACAATTAAAAAAAGAGAATTTAATACTTCAAACTAAGCTCGAAGATTACGAAAATAGAGCCAGACGTTCAAACTTGCGCATAAGGGGAATACCTGAAACTGTGACAGACCTGCAATCTACTATTACTGCTCTATTACAAGAACTAAAGCCAGATATCCCTATTGAACGTTTAGAACTGGACAGAGTACACAGAGCCCTCACAGCCAAAAAGAAAGATGGACCCCCACGTGATATAATCACAAAATTTCATTATTACAGAACGAAAGAAAAAATACTAATTGCTGCAAGAGAAAAAAAGGAACTTAATTTTCAAGGACACAATTATCAAATTTTTGCTGACCTATCCCAACTTACTATTACTAAAAGACGATCCATGAAACCCCAACTAATGGAACTGCAACACCACAACATTATGTATCAATGGGGCTTCCTCTTTTCAGTCAGATTTAACTACCAAGGTACAATTTACAGAAGCAGATCAGCAGATGAACTACAACAAACCCTTTTAAAATTAAATCTGACAGAACCCACAAACAGCAACACTCCCACACGCAGAAGAATGGCATCATCTTCACCTTCAGGCAGCACCCAGAAAATTCCAGAACAATTCTGATTCATATAGCCTTAGAATATATAAGTGAAATAAGGAAATTCTTGTTCAGTTATATATTATCAGGTAATAACAATAGATTTATTACTTTTTAGGACAAATATGTTCAATAATCCAGAAGTAATGGAAGCTTTTTCTTTCTTTTCTTAAAACAAATATATTATTACCTAACTAGTTCCTAGAATTATGTTTTTGTTTATTCTAATCTGAAGCAATACAACCTCAATTTTATGAGTTAACATATCTAAACAGTTACATATGAATAAAATATGTAATTGTTTACTCTAAAAGGGTTAAAATCCCAAAATAATTCAAACTATCTTCATCAATACCAAAGTTATTAACAGTACCTTTCTAACTGAATTATTTAGCCTAGGGCAAGACTAACCATATACAACCACCCTGGAATAAATAATTTCAACAAAAACTATATTCTGCACTCCAATTAATGAAACATCATTTTGATGTCTTTTGACATAGCACTTCTCTCCTGTAAGCGGAAGATCCGTGTACCCCCATTAGCCCTCCTCATTCTCCCAACCATATTATGTGGGAGTGTGACGAAGGCACTTATTCCCCTGAGAGAGATATTTATTCTCTTTCACAGGTAAATTGTGATTACTTGCAAAAAATAATTTATACAATGTATCATCTAATCTCATATGTTTTTTGTTTACTCTTTACTCCAGAATTCACTGGTTTCTTTTCTATCTATTCATCTCTTCAGTCCACACAGGTTGATCTGCGCAGTCAGCTCTGCATAACAAAAAGTAAGTCAAAACTATTTGATCTATTGCCATGGCACCACTGAATATACTTTCCCTGAATGTTCAGGGAATAAATGTCCCTCAAAAAAGGACCAAAGCCTTCCGTACTTTCCATAACAAAAAGGCTCACATAGTATGCCTCCAAGAAACACACTTCACCAAAGATTCTACTCCAAAATATATTTCTCCTTTTTATCAACAAATTTACACGGCTTCTGCCTGTACCAAGCAAAGAGGAACTCTAATTGCATTTCACCGATCCACACCATTCACCTTATCATCAGAAATTAAAGACCCAGAAGGTAGATACCTGATACTCATGGGTTATATAATGGATACAGCAATCACGGTGATTTCCTACTACGCTCCTAACAAACAACCTACACCATTCCTCTCACATATATTACAAGTGATTAATACACACAAAATAGGAACAGTGATAATGTGTGGGGATTCGAACCAGGTCCTCCTCCCATTTCTAGATAAATCACCTTTTACACCATCCAAAATAACCTCTAGATTACCTTTTTCTCAACTTCTTTCCAAATACAATCTGGTAGATTCGTGGAGAGAAAGTAACCCAATGAAAAAGAAATTCACTTATTTCTCGCACCCTCATCAAACCTTCACCAGAATAGATCATATTTTTCTAACAATAGGAATGATACCAGAAATTATTGCATCAGATATAATTCCGATTCCGTGGTCTGACCATAATGCAGTATACACTACTATAGCCTCAGCCATACCAAAAGCGCATGACCCAACGTGGTACTTACCGGACATAATGCTCAAACACCCACTACATCAGATGGCCATTGAACAAGCTTTAAAGGAATACATATCAATTAATAATACAACAGACATCTCCCCAATAACACTGTGGGAAGCTCATAAGCCTGTCTTGCGTGGTACAATACAAAGACAAATGGCACTATTTAAACGGGAACGCAAAAATCTAGCAAAAAAACTAGAACTCAATTTTAATGCAGCCTACATATCATTTCAAGATAATCCATCTCAGAGTACAAAATCTCATCTGGAAAAATCTAGATTGGAATACGATCTATTTCTCACTGAGTCAGTTGATAAATCCCTCAAACGCTCCAAACACAATTTCTACATGAATACAAACAAACCAGGTACATATTTGGCTCGGGCATTAAATTCAACTAACAAATCTTTCAAACCAATACGTTTGAAATTATCAAAAAATGTTTACACTTGTAATCCAGTTAAAATAGTCCATAAATTTCACTCACATCTCGCAACTTTATACAAGACAAACAATGAATTTAATCCTACAGAGGCTGAATCCTTCTTCTCAAAAATAACCTTACCTGAGTTATCTCAGAATCAAAAAAGCAGTTTGGATGAGCCTATAACTATAGATGAAGTTGCTAACGCCATAAAAGACCTAAAACTTAACAAAAGACCAGGCCCAGACGGCTACTCGGCTTTATACTATAAAACATTCTCAGAAATACTCTCTCCCATTCTCACTGAAACTTTTAACAAACTTCTAGATGGACATTCTTTTCGGCAAGAAACACTAATGGCAATTGTTTGTATGATCCCAAAACCCCTTTCTGATGATACTTCCTGTGTGAATTATCGGCCTATCTCTCTGTTAAACCTCGATATTAAATTATTAGCAAAAATAATAGCAAAACGCCTCAATAGCATTATAGGAAAATTAATACATAGAGATTAAGTAGGCTTCATGCCAAATAGACAGGCAGGCGATAATATACGCAGGGCAGTGTTATTGGCACATATTGCTAAAAAACGGAAAATCCCTTTATGTTTTCTATCTCTCGATATTAAGAGGGCATTTGACACAGTATCCTGGCAATATATGCAATATTCATTACAAAAATGGGGTTTTGGACCCCACTTTTTAACATGGATCAAAGCATTATATAATAAACCCAAAGCCTATATAAAATATGCTGGATACAAATCTGAAGCCTTTAATATCGAAAGAGGTACCCGACAGGGTTGCCCTTATACTCGAACCCATGGCCCAATACATCAGAACAAACCAAACTATAACTGGCATTGAAGTAGGAGGTATTACACACAAATTATGTATATTTGCAGACGATATATTACTTTTTCTATCATCACCACAGGTCTCTGGTCCTAACTTAATACCAGCTCTTGATGGATTTGCAGCCCTATCCGGCCTTATGATTAATCCTAAGAAATGCCTAGTGCTTAATATTTCACTCACAAACATGGAATTGATCCCGGCTAGGGCTGCACTCCCATTCACATGGGCAGAAAAATCAATCCCATATCTTGGAATTCATTTAACAGCATCTCATTCTGACTTATTCTCAACCAATTATCCTCCTGTATTAAGACAGATCACAAATCTAATAAAACAATGGTCGCAACTTCCTTTATCCTGGATAGGGAAGATTAATGCAATCAAAATGACTATTCTACCCAAATTGCTTTATCTATTCAGAGTCCTCCCTATTCCAATTCCTTCCTATTTTTTGAGAATAGTACAAAAAAGAGCAACTTCATTTATATGGGGCTCTTCTAAACCACGTATACCTATACACACACTACATCTTCCCAAAAATAAAGGAGGCCTGGGATACCCTAATTTTACTAACTACTACAGAGCAGCACATTTGGCCAGTCTGTCCAAATACCATGCAAAACAGGAAATCCCATTATGGGTATTTATAGAGGCTTCGGAAAATGACCCTCTATTAATATCAAATTTATTATGGCTTGATCCTAAAGACCGCTTTAAAATTCATAATCCCATAACTAAACACTTCTTATCTCTCTGGGATAAACTAAAAACCAAATATCAGTTACAATCTCCACACAATCCTCTCCTTTCTTTTATCAGAAATCCGGCCTTTTATCCGGCATGGATCTACCCAAATTCTTTTAAAGCTTGGACAAAATCAGGCATTCAGACACTAAATGACTTCATAGCATCTAAATCATTCCTTTCATTCCCATCGCTTAGAGAAAAATATGATCTACCAAACTCTGAGATATTTAGATATCTCCAAATCAAAAATTTCTATACACCATTCCTAAAGGGGGATACACCATTATCCCAATTATCCATTTTTGAATCAATCTGTACAAAAGATCCATTTGCTAAAGGTACAATTTCATCACTTTATAATCAATTATATGGAGTAGCAAATCTTAATAGACCCTCTTACGTTCAGAGGTGGGAGGAGGACCTGGGACGAACTTTAGAAGACACGGACTGGTCTAACATATGGCTCACATCTAAGTCATCTTCACCCAACATCTTAGCACTGGAGACAAATTATAAAGTCCTAACTCGCTGGTACCTTGTACCCGCTAGAGCGGCCAAATATTCACCTAATACCTCAGCTCTTTGTTTTCAAGGATGCCCAGAAATAGGCACATATTTACACATATGGTGGACGTGCCCAGTAATCCAAACCTTCTGGAAGGAAGTCTTCGTGATTGCATCTAAAATATTTAAAAAAATAATACAACCAGATCCATATTTAACTTTACTTAATCTAAAACCGGAATGGTTAACACTCTCTCAATTCAAACTTATGATCCAACTAATAACGGCTGCAAAACAAACAGTGGCCAAGGCATGGAAATCTCCTACATTGGTACTAGCAGAAACAATTCACAGAATGAATAATACAATGTCCCATGCTAAGATGGTAGCCATCGATCAAAATCAAATTCCAAAATTTGAAAAACTTTGGCATCCTTGGATAAAACAACAGTTCCTGTCAAACTTCAATGACTCTGTCCTGTTGCCATGGTAACAGATTAAATGACTTACAGAGACACCCATTCTAAGGCTTCAAAGAGAACTAAAAAGAATAATAAACTGACGAGCGGGACAACCTTGTGGACCATACCTCTACC
Organism: Aquarana catesbeiana; assembly: GCF_042186555.1. Taxonomy (NCBI): domain Eukaryota; kingdom Metazoa; phylum Chordata; class Amphibia; order Anura; family Ranidae; genus Aquarana; species Aquarana catesbeiana. Next base: position 662,785,020 of record NC_133324.1, read on the forward strand.
TTTCAACCTTTTTTCTTCTTTCTCTTTCCTTTTCTCCACCTTACGATTAAAGCTCATTATCAGAATTTATTTGACCTATATACACTCTACTTGTAAACAATATGTATAGTAGGTATAAATCATTTAAATACCTACAAAAGTAACTAAGGAAATGATATATATCTTTAATTTAGGTTTACGTGAACCCAATGTTTAATATTTGAAATTTGATGATATTTACCTATATAAACCCTACTGTAAAACAATGAGCTTACTTTATAGATCCTTGTAAACTTACTTTATGTATCTTTATAACATTGTATACTCAATAAACTTCTTTTGACAAGGAAAAATCATGCTGGAAGTTTGTTGTATGCATTAATAAGGCTTAATGCATGTCTTTACAGAATGGAGAAACAAAGCACTGACTTCCTTTTAAGATGTCAGGTGACTGAATGCTAAGAACCAAAAGGAAGCAAATGGAAGATGTAAAAACGTGTGTGTCACAATAAACCATATCCATTGGGAACATCCACTATGGCACCATGGCACAGTGTGCTTGGCACAGTTTCTTTAGCGCACAGATACTTGTTCCTATCATGAAATGGTCACTTGTATTTCCCCCTCATACCATAGGTTTGCAGTCCTTCCCTAATACAATCACTGACCAATGCTCAAAGCTACAAAGTCTTCTATTTGAGTACAAATGCTCAGAGGGTAAACAAGATTTAAAGCAGATATACAGTATCTCACAAAAGTGAGTACACCCTCACATTTTTGTAAATATTTTATTATATCTTTTCATGTGACAACACTGAAGAAATGACACTTTGCTACAATGTAAAGTAGTGAGTGTACAGCTTGTATAACAGTGTAAATTTGCTGTCCCCTCAAAATAACTCAACACACAACCATTAATGTCTAAACCGCTGGAAACAAAAAGTGAGTACACCCCTAAGTGAAAATGTCCAAATTGGGCCCAATTAGCCATTTTCATGTGATAAGTGCACTCAACTCCTTTGGTCGACCATGGCGAGGCCTGTTCTGAGTGGAACCTGTCCTGTTAAACCAATGTATGGTCTTGGCCATCGTGCTGCAGCTCAGTTTCAGGGTCTTGGCAATCTTCTTATAGCCTAGGCCATTTTTATGTAGAGCAACAATTCTTTTTTACAGATCCTCAGACAGTACTTTGCCATGAGGTGCCATGTTGAACTTCCAGTGATCAGTATGAGAGAGTGAGAGCGATAACACCAAATTTAACACACCTGCTCCCCATTCACACCTGAGACCGGGTAATACTAATGAGTCACATGACACCTGGGGGAGTGGCTAATTGGGCCCAATTTGGACATTTTCACTTAGGGGTGTACTCACTTTTGTTGCCAGAAGTTTAGACATTAATGGCTGTGTGTTGAGTTATTTTGAAGGGACAGCAAATTTACACTGTTATACAAGCTGTACACTCACTAATTTACATTGTAGCAAAGTGTCATTTCTTCACTATTGTCACGTGAAAAGATATAATAAAATATTTACAAAAATGTGAGGGGTGTACTCACTTTTGTGAGATACTGTATACACACTATATTGTCAAAAGTATTAGGACACATGCCTTTACATCCCAGTCTTAGTCCGTAGGGTTCAATATTGAGTTGGCCCACTCAAACTCTTCTAGGAAGGCTGTCCACAAGGTTTAGGAGTGTGTCTATAGGAATGTTTGACCATTCTTCCAGAAGCGCATTTGTGAGGTCAGGCACTGATGTTGGACAAGAAAGCCTGGCTCACAGTCTCTGCTCTAATTCATCCCAAAGGTGTTTTATCAAGTTAAAGGTCAGGACTCTGTGCAGGCCAGTCAAGTTCCTCCACCCCAAACTCACCCATCCATGTCTTTATGGACCTTGCTTTGTGCACTGCTCCAAATCATTTGGTGGAGGGGGGGTGTTATGGTGTGGGGGTGTTTTTCAGGGGTTGGGTTTGGCCCCTTAGTTCCAGTGAGGGAAATTCTTAAGGCGTCAGCATACAAGACATTTTAGACAATTTTATGCTCCCAACTTTGTGGGAACAGTTTGGGGATGGCCCCTTCCTGTTCCAACATGACTGCGCACCAGTGCACAAAGCAAGGTCCAGAAAGACGTGGATGAGCAAGTTTGGTGTGGATGAACTTGACTGGCCTGCACAATACTGAACCCTACGGACTAAGACTGGGATACTATTAAAGTTCAAGTGTGTGTAAAGGCAGGTGTCACAATACTTTTGACAATATAGTGTATATATTATATTATATTATATATACATAGCCAAAACTTTTTTTTTTAATTCTGCATAAAGTAGGAAAGGATTACAACTCCTGTCTGGTTTTACTGCAATCTGAGGTCTCATTGTCCCTAGAACAGAAAGTGAGGGGGAAATTTTAAGGGAGCCCCGGATAGCAGGGGTTGTCCACAGAACAGAAAATAAGGAGTTAATATTTTTTTTTTTACAAATAACATTTTTATTATTGTTTGTATTTGCGACACGGAATAAAGAGGTATAAAAATTTCAAAGTTGAAAATCGAAATATGCATCATTTCTTTCAGACAGTTATCCATGAATATTGATGCTATGTTTAAAGACAGTAGTCATTCTTTATCTAGCGTTATTATTTCGTCAGATATGTATCTCTTATTCATTTAATAAATCGTAACAATTTGAATATTGTTGAAAGAGTTACAAGAATACTCTGTAGGAAGGGAAGAATGGGGAAAAGAAAAAGGAGTCATCGCAATAGCTTTTTTATTACCTGCTCATGGTGGCTCCTCTCGAAGGTGCCACAGCTCCCAGACCTTATTATGAGCCTCCAGTCTGTCCTGCATCCTAGCCGTCATTTTCTCCATCAATTCCACATCCCTAATTCTGGAGAAAGGGGCTTCAGGAGATGGGGGGGGCACGCTGTTTCCAATTTAGAGCTATGAGACAGCGTGGCGCTGTGAGAATATGGCGTACTAGTTTTTTGTAAGGGGTGGGGAGTTTCAGCAGTGACAGACCTAGTAGAAAAAATTTTGGGGTCGCTGGGACCTGGTTTTCTAGAAGGCGGGCCAATAGCTATTGGACTGTGGTCCAATATGGAATGATTAGTGGGCAACTCCAATAGATATGGAGGAGGGTGCCCTTCGCCCCCTGGCATCACCAACACCTATCTGTGCTAGTAGGATAAATGGTGCAGAGTACATCTGGGGTCATGTACCAGAATAGGAGGATTTTGTACGTGTTTTCTTTATACAGTGTGCATATTGAACTTTTTGCTGCTTGGGACCATATCACCTGCCATTGTTCCAAGGGAATTTCTTCATTGAAGACTTTCTCTCATATGAGCATATAAGAATGCTTCCTCTGATCTTCTAGGGCTCAAGTATTTAGTATCTTATAGATATCTGATATTAGGCCTTTCTGTGCGGTACCAGCCAGTATTATGGTTTCAAAAGAGGGTGGAGGGGAGAATTGTAAGTTAGGTGCTATAGTGAGTGCGTAATGTCGGATTTGCAGATACCCATAGAACACCTGTTTTGGTAGATCAAATTTGGTCTGAAGTTCGGCAAAGGGTAACAATTTGCGAGACCTGGGGTCCACTAGGTTCCCAAAGTGGAACAGCTTTCATGATGTCCATGGATGTGACATCCGGTGTGTGAGATTATCTGGCACTTTGGGGTTACAGACAAAGGAGGTCAGGAGCGATTTCTCAGATGATAACCCGTGGGATTGTAATAGTTTGCGCCAGAGCCGCCTGAGTAGGTCCATAGAGCCCAACAGGCGTTCAGGTGCTACCTCTGCATTCGCACTCCAGAGTAGGTTGTTTGGGTTTTGTTATAGGACCATTGAGTAAACCAGGAGGCTACTGCTCGTAGCTGGGTTGCCTGATAGTATTTAATAAGGTTGGGGAATGCAAGGCCCCCTTCACCGCGCGCCGCCATCAGTACCGACCCTGCTAGGGGTTCAACGCATAGTGCAAGCAGCAGGGGTGAGAGTGGGCACCCCTGCCTAGTGCCGTTAGCTATTGAGAAAGAAGGGGAAAGGGCAAAGGGAGTTCTAACTTGGAATGAAGGATTGGAGTAAAGATGTCTAATCGCCCGCACGAAGGGCCCTCGGAACCCTATGTGACGTAACGTGGCTAACAGGAAGGGCCACCCCAAACAGTCAAAGGCCTTTTCAGCATCCAGACTAAGTAGCAAGGATGCCAAATTCTCCCTGTTCACCACGTCCACTAAATCTCTCACTTTTCTGGTGTTGTCACCAGCTTGTCTGAGTGGGACGAAGCCCACTTTATCTTTATGAATCAAGGAGGGAAGGACCATGTTCAGGTGGATTGAGAGTAGTTTTGTGAAAATTTTAAGGTCAGAGTTCAACAGAGCTATAGGTCTGTAATTGGCACAGAGGGAGGGGTCCTTATCTGGTTTAAGAAATAGGGTGAGGAAGGAGCGCTGCATGTCTGAGGCAACGGGTGTGTCCTGGAGGAAGGCATTATACAGTTTGCGTAGGTGAGGTAGTAGGAGGGGAAGAAAGGTTTTATAATATTCGTAGGGCAGTCCATCTGGATCTGGGGCTTTGTGAGATGGTAAGGATTAATAGTCTGTTCTATTTCTTCGTCGGTGATCAGGGTGTTAAGTGCCAATAGGTCAGAGGATTGGAGATGGGGGATCCCGCTTTGTTCTAGATACTGTTGCATGTGATGGGAAAGGTCAGGTGAAGAGGAAATACTAGGAATGTCTGAGTTGTTATAGAGATCCCTGTAGAAATCTGCAAAGGTGTGTGCAATCTCTGTGGGGTGAGATAGCAAATGGCCCGATTAATCTGATGTGATGTCTGCATTTTGCCATGAGGGAGTGCGCTTTGTTGCCTTTGTCATAAAACAATTGTTTCAGTCTAGTCAGCGCTTTTTCAACTTGGCCTAGGGCCAGTTCACTAAGGGTTGCACGTAGGTTGACTATCTCTTTAAGGAGAGGTATTGTAAGAGTGAGCTGTAGTCCACGTTCGAGAACTCGCAATTCCCTCTCTGTTTGTGCTTTTGTGGCCAATGCATCCTTTTTCAAAGTGGAGGAAAGTGCCATGCACCTGCCTCGGAGGACTGCCGTGTGGGCTTCCCATAGTGTGGGTAGAGTTATATCTGGGGTATTATTCTACTCAAAATAAAATTTAAGGGTGGTGTTTAATTCTTCTCGTGCAGGACGGTGTTGGAGGAGGAATGTGTTTAGTTTCCAATTATATGGTCTACGATTGGGGAGTCCAGGTCTATCGTAAGTAGAAAAGGGGCATGGTCCGACCATGAGATTGGGAGTATCTGAGCTGTGCGTGTCATTCTGAGTGTGGAGTTATTAACAAAGAAGTAGTCAATGCGGGAGTGTGTGCGGTGGGGGGCTGAGTAAAAGGTCAACTGTCTTTCACCTGGGTGGAGAGCCTTCCAGACATCAAAGAGAGTGTAGCGTCTAGTGATCTGTCTGAAGATCCTTGAGTCTCAAAGAGCTCGAGGGGGGATGCCCGGGGGCTCACCACTAGTGATGAGCTTTGTGTTCGAGTGGAACCCATGTTCGACTCGAACATCGTCTGTTCGACCGTTCGTCGAATTGCGAACGATATAGGCCGTTCGCGCCAAATTCGTGTGGCGCGTCACGGCCCATAATTCACTGCGGCATCGCAGTGCATTGCTGGCTGATGATTGGCCAAGCATGCACTATGACCCGCATGCTTGGCCAATCACAGCGCTGTCAGTAGAGAGAGCTGTAATTGGCCAAAGCCAGGGTGGCTTTGGCCAATTATGGCTCAGGGGGTTTAGAACACGCCCCACACTATATAAGGCCGCCTGCACGGCGGCCCTGTGTAGTGTGTTCCGGCGTGCTGAGAGATAGAGAGAGAGAGAGAGACAGTGTCATTTCATTTGAGTTAGATAGATTAGGCAGGACAGTCAGTCAGTTAGCTGCACTTACAGTGTATTGTGTATATATATGCATCCCAGGTGTTGTGTGTGTGTATATATATATATACATATATACATATATATATATATACATATATATATATATACATATATACATATACATATATACATATACATATACATATATACATATACATATATATATATATATATACATATATATATACATATATATATATATATATATATATATATATATACACTGTATTCAGTTTAGCTAGATCCGTTCCTGTTATCTTCCTACTGACAGGCAGGCTTGTCTTGTTAAAGTATTTACAGCTACCTGAAGAAAATTGCTGGTGTTCTTTTGATCCTATTAGTACCACAGTCAGGCAGCTAGACTATTTACAGTTAGTGTAGTGCATCCTCCTCACAGTGTTCAGCTAAAGCTACAAGTTAGTGTAGTGCGTCCTCCTCACAGTGTTCAGCTAAAGCTACATGTTAGTGTAGTGTGTCCTCCTCACAGTGTTCAGCTAAAATTACAAGTTAGTGTAGTGCGACCTCTGCACAGTGTTCAGCTAAAGCTACAAGTTATTTTAGTGCGACCTCAGCACAGTGTTCAGCTAAAGCTAAAAGTTAGTGTAGTGCGTGCTCTGAACAGTGTTCAGCTAAAAAGACAAGTTAGTGTAGTGCGACCTCTGCACAGTGTTCAGCTAAAGCTACAAGTTAGTGTAGTGCGTCCTCTGAACAGTGTTCATCTAAAGCTACAAGTTAGTGTAGTGCGTCCTCCTCACAGTGTTCAGCTAAAGCTACAGGTTAGTTTAGTGTGACCTCTGCACAGTGTTCAGCTAAAGCTACAAGTTAGTGTAGTGCGTCCTCCTCACAGTGTTCAGCTAAAACTACAAGTTAGTGTAGTGCGACCTCTGCACAGTGTTCATCTAAAGCTACAAGTTAGTGTAGTGCGTCCTCTTCACAGTGTTCAGCTAAAGCTACAAGTTAGTTTAGTGTGACCTCTGCACAGTGTTCAGCTAAAGCTAAAAGTTAGTGTAATGCGTCCTCTTCACAGTGTTCATCTAAAGCTACAAGTTAGTGTAGTGTGTCCTTCTCACAGTGTTCAGCTAAAACTACAAGTTAGTGTAGTGCGACCTCTGCACAGTGTTCAGCTAAAGCTACAAGTTATTTTAGTGCGACTTCTGCACAAGCTACAAGTTAGTGTAGTGCGTCCTCTGAACAGTGTTCATCTAAAGCTACAAGTTATTGTAGTGCGTCCTCCTCACAGTGTTCAGCTAAAGCTACAAGTTAGTGTAGTGCGACCTCTGCACAGTGTTCAGCTAAAGCTACAAGTTAGTGTAGTGCGACCTTTGCACAGTGTTCAGCTAAAGCTACCTGTAGAAGGTTGGTGGTGTTTTCCTGATTCTATCACTACCGCAGGCAGCTTAAGTATTTACACGTTAGTGTAATGCGACCTCTGCACAGTGTTCAGCTAAAGTTACCTGTAGAAGGTTGGTGGTGTTTTCCTGATCCTATCACTACCGCAGGCAGCTAAAGTATTTACACGTTAGTGTAGTGCGACCTCTGCACTGTTCAGCTAAAGCTACCTGTAGAAGGTTGGTGGTGTTTTCCTGATCCTATCACTACTGCAGGCAGCTAAATTATTTACACGTTAGTGTAGTGCGACCTCTGCATTGTTCAGCTAAAGCTACCTGTAGAAGGTTGGTGGTGTTTTCCTGATCCTATCACTACCGCAGGCAGCTAAATTATTTACACGTTAATGTAGTGCGACCTCTGCACAGTGTTCAGCTAAAGCTACCTGTAGAAGGTTGGTGGTGTTCTCATGCTGTAGGCAGGCAGTTGATTTTGCTAGCTGCAGTATCAGTATATATATATATATCCCAGCTTAGTGCAGCTACAGGACATTAGTATGTCTGGAAGGCCAACAAGGAGAGGCAGACAGTCACAAGCCAATAAAAGAGGGCAAGCAGGCTCTGTGTCTAGAGGCAACGGTTCTGGTCGTGGAGACGGTGCATCCTCATCAGCACGTGGCCGTGGGACATGCTTGGCCTTTTTTTCAGCAGCTGGTCGTGTTGAGCTGCAACATGCGGAAGACTTGGTCAAGTGGATGACCAAGCCGTCCTCCTCCTCCTCATCCTCCCTCACCCATGCTCAGGGTACTATGTCTGGCAAAGCAGCTGCCAACGAGGCCTCTTCCCTCGGCTCAATGGCATCAGTGACTCCTTCCCTAGCCCCACCATGTCCTCCCGAGGTGTCCCTCGAACTGTTTGACCACAGTGTTGGGTACATGCTCCAGGAGGATGCCCAGCGTTTAGAAGGCTCTGATGATGATACTGAGCTAGATGAAGGCAGTAACGTGAGCACAGACAGAGGGGGTGCCCAAGAAGGACAGCAATCTGGCAGTCATGCTCCCCCTGCTGCAGCATACTGCCAGGTTTGCTCCAGTGATGAGGAAGGAGGGGATGATGAGGTCACTGACTCAACGTGGGTGCCTGATAGGAGAGAGGAGAAGGAGGAGGCACATCACCAACGAGGCAGGATGCCCTCCAGGGGCCAGCCTAAGGGCAGCACACTGACTGCATCACACCGCAAAGCTCCGCATGTGCAGGGCGCTGCTGTCTCTGCGTGTTATTCCAAAAGTTCTTTGGTGTGGGCCTTTTTTGAGACAAGTGCATCAGATCGCACCGCTGCTATTTGCAACATATGTCTCAAGCGTATCTCGCGAGGCCAAAACATCTCCCGCTTGGGCACCACATGCTTGACCAGACATATGTTGACCTGCCATGCAGTTCGTTGGCAAGCATATCTAAAAGACCCACACCAAAGAACAAAGAGGACCTCTCCTTGCTCCTCATCAGCTGAGATCTCCAACCCCACTATACCTTCAGTCCTCTCTGAGACCTGCACTGAAAGGAATGAAGGTGTAGAATTTGGTGTGTCACAGCCAAGTACTTGTGGGCAATCTGCTTTCGGTACACCGACGTCAGATTGTACCAGGAAAATTTCCCTGCCCCAGCTGCTGCACCGCCGAAAGAAGTTCGCTCCCAGCCATCCACATGCCCAGCGGTTGAATGCTAGCTTGGCAAAATTGCTAGCACTTCAACTGCTACCTTTTCAGTTGGTAGACTCTGCCCCCTTCCGTGAGTTTGTGGAATGTGCGGTTCCTCAGTGGCAGGTACCCAAACGCCACTTTTTCTCACGGAAGGTGATTCCGGCTCTCTACCGGCATGTGGAAGGCAATGTCTTGGCCTCGCTGGACAGGGCGGTCAGCGGTAAAGTGCATATTTCTGCTGACTCATGGTCCAGCAGGCATGGACAGGGACGTTACCTAAGTTTCACGGCGCATTGGGTCACTCTGCTGGCAGCTGGGAAGGATGCAGGACAAGGTGCAGTAGTGTTGGAGGTTGTTCCACCATCACGCCTCCAAAATGCCACTACTAATGATTGTGACACACCTCTCTCCTCCACCCCCTCCTCTTCTTCTTCCTCCATGGCCTCTTCCTGTGCTTTGTCCTCGGAACCAGCGGTGCTCCGTAGGCATTCAAGGGGCTACGCAAGTACGCAGGCCAAAAGATGCCATGCGGTTCTTGAGCTGGTGTGCTTGGGGGACAGGAGCCACACTGGAGCAGAGGTTCTGTCAGCTCTGCAGGGGCAGGTTCAGAGGTGGTTGACGCCACGCCAACTTAAGGCAGGAATGGTGGTTTGCGACAATGGCACCAACCTCCTCTCCGCCCTCCGACAGGGACAACTGACCCGTGTGCCCTGTTTGGCTCACGTCCTTAACTTGGTGGTGCAGCGGTTCTTGGGCCGGTACCCAGGCTTACAGGATGTCCTGAGGCAGACCAGGAAAGTCTGTGTGCATTTCCGTCGGTCATATAATGCCAGTGCTCGGCTGGCAGACCTCCAAAAGGAGTTTAACTTGCCCAAGAACCTGTGACATGCCCACCAGGTGGAACTCAACATTGGCCATGCTGCAGCGGCTGCACACGCAGCAGAGGGCCATCAATGAGTACCTGTGCGACTATGGCACCAGGACAGGGTCAGGGGAGCTTGTTTTTTTTTCCCCACGCCAGTGGGCCATGATCAGGGATGCATGCACTGTCCTGTCACCATTTGAGGAGGCCACGAGGATGGTGAGCAGTGACAGTGCATGCATCAGTGACACTGTCTCCCTTGTCCACCTTTTGGAGCACACGCTGTGTGGAATAATGGACAGGGCACTTGAGGCAGAACAGAGGCAGGAAGAGGAGGACTTCCTTAGCTCTCAAGGCCCCCTTTATCCAGACAGTGTTCCTGCGTGCCCGCCGATTACATAGGAAGAGGAGGAGGAGGATTGTGTCAGTATGGAGGTGCAGCCTGGCACTCAGCATCAGCAGCAGTCTTTAAGGGATCAGTCCCAAGAAACACATGGACTTGTACATGGCTGGGAGGAGGTGGCTGCGGACCATGTCGTCCTTAGTGACCCAGAGGACTCCGGACCGAATGCCTCAGCAAACCTACGCTGCATGGCCTCCCTGATCCTGCAAAGCCTGCGTAAGGATCCTTGTATTCGTGGTATGAAGGAGAAGGACCAATACTGGCTGGCAACCCTCCTTGATCCACGTTACAAGGGTAAGGTTGCGGCCCTTATCTTGCCGTCGCAGAGGGAACAGAGGATGAAACATCTTCGGAAGGCCTTGCAGAAAGGTCTGTGCAATGCGTTCCCAGAGACTGGGAGGTTACAAACTCCTGTTTCTGGACAACGTGTTGCTGAGGCTTTGGTCAGTCAAAGAAGGAGCGGTGGAGAAGGTGGCCGTCTGACCGATGCGTTCAGACAATTTTTTAGTCTGCAGCCCCAAGGTATGGTCGGTTCCAGCAACCATCGCCAGCGTCTGTTTTACATGGTGTAGGAATACCTAGGGGCAAGATCTGACTTGGACACCTTTCCCACCGAAAATCCTCTGGGTTACTGGGTCTTGAGGATGGATCACTGGCCAGAGCTTGCACAGTATGCAATTGAGCTACTGGCCTGTCCTGCATCCAGCGTTCTTTCGGAACGCACATTCAGTGCTGCTGGAGGCTTTGTAACCGATCACAGGGTGCGTCTGTCCACCAACTCGGTCGATCGACTGACCTTCATAAGAATGAATCAGTCTTGGATCACCACCAGCTACCAAGCACCTGATGCTGATGTAACCGAAATTTTTTTTTTGAAATCTCAGATCCCTTTAAAGACTGCCTATGCTGATGCTGAGTGACTATCCTGTTATGCTGAGTAATTATCCTCTTCCTCCTCAATGATCATGCTGATAGCTTGTAAGAACATTTTTGGTTCTGGGCGCCGGCACCAGTGCCTAATGCACAATTTTTAAGCCCCTGTTTAACATGGGCATGTAATTACAATTTTTGATGCAATTCTTTGCAGCAGGGCTAGTTCCTGCGTTCCAACTAGAGTATCTGTGAGGGGTTGCAGTGTTGTGGCACCAGCACCAGTGACTAAGGCCCAATTTTTCAGCCCCTGTTTAAAAGGGGCGTGTAATTACAATTTTTGATGCAATTCTTTTGCAGCAGGGCTCCTTCCTGCGTTCCAACTAGAATATCTGTGAGGGGTTGCAGTGTTGTGGCACCAGCACTAGTGCCTAAGGCCCAATTTTTCAGCCCCTGTTTAACAGGGGCGTGTAATTACAATTTTTGATGCAATTCTTTTGCAGCAGGGCTCGTTCCTGCATTCCAACTAGAGTATCTGTGAGGGGTTGCAGTGTTGTGGCACCAGCACCAGTGCCTAAGGCCCAATTTTTCAGCCCCTGTTCAACAGGGACATGTAATTAGAATTCTTGATCTAATATTTCACAGCAGGGCACGTTTCTGCGCCCACCAAGATTAACTTAGGACTTACAGTGTTGTGGCACCAGCACCAACACCACCACCAAAGGCCCAATTTTTCTGGCCCTGTTCAACAGGGGCATGTAATTACAATTCTTGATCTAATATTTCACAGCAGGGCCCTGTGAGGGCTTACAGTGTTGAGGCCACAACAACACCTAAGGCCCAAATTTCTGCTGAGTATATAGGGCAGGCCCCTACTTTCAAACATCCAACTTACAAACGACTCCTACTTGCAAACGGAAGGAGACAACAAGAAGTGAGATGAAATCTACCCCATAGGAAGGGAAATTCTCTCCTGTAAGAGTTAATATGGGAAAAACTTTTCTCCTTTCCACTGATGCTTTATTACCAATCCTTGTTTCACTAAAAACCCCAAATTTTCAAAAAACATTTGTCATTGGGACAAAAAGTGAGGTGAAATCTTCTGAAGAGGAGCACAGACAGCAAAACAAATGTCACAGGGGTGATAACCCTTCCCTATGCTTTCCAAAAAGCTTAAAAACAGATTTTTTTGGCTGGAGCTACACTTTAAAGATGTACCAGTTCAAAATTACAAACAGATTCTACTTAACAACAAACCTACAGTCCCTGTCTTGTTTGCACCACCTGTATACTGCTGTTCAGAGTATATAGGGCCTGGGGGGCCCCACGCCTTTCCTTTTTTTAATTTGGGTGCGGGATTCCCCTTAATATCCATACAGGACCCAAAAGGCCTGGTAATGGACTGGAGGGTACCCATGCCGTTTGCCTCACTGATTTTCATCCATATTGCCAGGACCCGACATTACATTAAAGCCGCAAGCAGTTTTAAATGACTTTTTTTCCTTTAAAAATGTCATTTTGTGCAGGGACTGTTCTAAGCAGGGGAAACACGCGCCACTTTACAGGAATACTATAGACACCCCCAGGTACGATATTTAAAGGAATATTTCACTTTTTTTTTTTTTACTTTAAGCATCAATAAAATCACTGCTCCCGAAAAAACGGCCGTTTTAAAAAGTTTTTTTTTGCATTGATACATGTCCCCTGGGGCAGGACCCGGGTCCCCAAACCCTTTTTAGGATAATACCATGCAAATTAGCCTTTAAAATTAGCACGAACATTCGAGTCCCATAGACGTCAATGGGGTTCTAACGTTCATGCAAATTTTCGGTCCTTTCGCAGGTTCTGGTGCGAACCGAACCAGGGGGTGTTCGGCTCATCCCTACTCACCACATGGCGATCTGTAGTTGCTGATTGGGTTAGGTTAAAGTCTCCACCCACCACAAGAATCCCATGGCTTGACTGGAATATACGGTCATAAACCCTGGACAAAAAGCTATGTTGTTTTGTGTTTGGGGCGTATAAGGCACAGAAGGTAACCTCTTGTGTTTGCCAGAGTCCCTGCAGTATAATAAAGTGACCATGGGGGTCACAGTACTGGGCCGAGCTGGTGAAGGGGGACCCCCGTTTAATAAGTATAGCAACTCCAGCTTTTTTTATGGGGACCTGATGAAAGGAAGATCTGCGAGAAGTATTTGGAGGCGAATGCAAAGGAGCCCTCTCTGTCAAAGTGAGTTTCTTGAACCATTATAACATCCGCTCCTGACTGTCTAAACTCCCTCGGTGCCAGATGCCTCTTTCTATTGGGGTTGAGGCCGTGTACAATCAGAGATAAGATCTTAGCCATGGTGTTGGGAATAAGTAATACGGTATGTGCCTACCTGATGAAGATGTTCAGTTTCCTAGGGCTGAGGGTCAGGAGCGGGCACTCTTCGGGAGGAGACCCAGGCGTTCTTTGCCATCTGAATGGTGGAGCCTGCGATTATTGGAAAGGGGAAAGAAGAGAGAGAGGCTGAAAAAAAGAAAAGTGATTAGAGCAGGGTAACAGGGGGAGCAAGGAGTAAACTTTATCATAAAACCTTGAGAGGCTAACGAACCTAGGTTAATACAGTTTCCCAGATGCCCCCTCGACTCCATACCAAATGGATGGGCCAGGGGTGGCATAGGGAAGCTTCAAACTGGTCAACAAGCAAAAGACAAAAATGAACAAGTAAACTTTCGGATAGCTCTAAGCTTTAAACCGGGGGGGGGGGGGGAGGGTGATATGTGTGTGAGAGAGAGAAAACCTCACTCTCAGGTCTCATCCGAGACATGCCCTTAGTATAAACTGGGTGTTAACGCTGGGGCTCTTAGGGGGGACTATGTGCTGAGAAAAAAAATAAACACAAACATAGACAAAAAGAGAGAAAAAATTGCCCAGGGGATTCAACCACAGTGTTTAGGTAATTGGTTCCTGCATTAATTTGGAGCTGCAGTTAGTATAGTTCAATTGCTTTTGTGTTTGGATCTGCGGGGAATGTCCGTGGATCGAGGTCGGTTGGAAGAGGGTACTTTCTACCAAATTGTAGGTGGTGGTGGCAGTGTGGCTACTAAGTCCCAGTTCGGTAGTTTGGGGGTTGGTATCCCCAGAACGTCACAGAAGGCATGTAGATCCTCTGGATACCGTAAAATGGCGGATTTGCCTTGATGTTTTGCAGTGAGGCTGAAGGGGAACCCCCATCGGTAGGGAATAGTTTCTTCTTGCAATGTGTGCAATAAGGGTTGGAGCAGGCTGTGATTTTGCAGGGTGATCCAGGAGAGATCGGCATATAATTGTATCTGGACTCCCTCAAAAGTCACTTTGCGTGCCAGGCAGGCTTGTTGCATAATTTCTTTTATAATAGGGTAAAAGCTAATCCTGCATATGATATCTCTTGGCTTAGAGATGGCTCTCTTGGGGCGGAGGGCTCGGTGGGCTCTGTCCATGTCTAAGTGTTTCATGGGTGGTACACCAAGTAAGTCGTTGAATACTGTCTGTAGGGACACTTGCAGGTCTTCTGAGCCCTCTGGTTCAGGTACGCCTCTTACTTGAATATTGTTCCTGCGCCCCCTGTTGTCCAGGTCCTCTACGTGTCATTGCATGTCTCTGAGAGGAGTTAATATTTTTAATGAAGCTCCAGATAACAAAGGTCATCTCCAGAAAAGAAAACAAGAAAGAAATACCATACTTTTAAGGGAGCCCGGGCGTGGGTAAACACAGCTAATGGCTGCCAGAAGAAAGACATCTAGGGAGCCTCTAATGTGCATGAACCCTAAGACTGTATGCCAGCCTGCGCCTGTGAGCATAAATCTGCCTAGAGGAGCCATCTTGTCTGCTGGCATGCCCTTTCTGAGAGGAGCCTAGGATAGCAGGGGTTGACCCCAGAACAGAAAGTACGGAAGAATTAGTTCTAAGAGGGCCCGGATAGCGGGAGTTTTCCTTACAACAGAAAATAAGGAGGGCATACTCCTCAGGGAGCCCCAGATAGAATGGGTTGTCCCCATAACAGAAATTGAGGGGCAAATATTTTTAAGGGAGATGGCAGGGGTTTTGCCCAGAACAGAGAGTGTGGGGAAAATAATACCATTATTATATATTGAAATATATTGAAATACTTCCTACCGATAGAAGGGGTTGTCTCCAGAACAGACATTGGAGGGAAATACTTCTAAAGCCTCGTACACACAATCGTACTTCCATTGCACTTTTCTGTGGATTTTTGTCCAAAGGGGCGTTGGTCATGAACTTGTTCTGCATACACACGGCAGAACTTTTTCAGCCAACATTTCCCAAATCACGTGGTTTTTCAGCTCTTTACCTCCACCCTTTGGGCAACTTCTGCTATTGTTGTCTGATCTTTAGCATTGGTTCTGAGCATGCGTGTTTGTACTTTGGACTTTAGTCCTATGGACTTGTGTACACACGATCAGATTATCCTTCATCGGACATTTGTTGCTGGAAAGTTTGAGAGCATGCACAGCGAACATTTGTCCGTTGAAAAAACGAAAACAATTGTCCGTTGGATTGTCCAATAAAACAGGTCCGTTGGACCGTTGTTGTCAAAAAGTCCGATCGTGTGTATCGGCCTTAAGGGAGCCCAAGATAGCAGGGGCTGTCCCCAGAACACAGAGTGTGGAGGAAATAATTCTAAGAGAGTCCCAAATAGCAGAAGTTGTCCCCAGAACAGAAAGTGAAAAATAAATAAATTCTAAGCAAGCCCAGGACACCACAGGTTGTCCTCGAAACAGAAAATGATGGGGAAATACTTCTAAGGGAGATAGCAGGGGTTTGCCCCAGAACTGAAAGTAAGGGGAAAATACTTCTAAGGGAGCCCCAGATAGCAGGAGTTGTCTCCAGAACAGAAAGTGAAGGGGAAATACTTCTAAGGGAGTCCCACTTAGCAGGGTTGAAGATGAAGAGAAAGGATCTGAACAGCCGCACTCCAATAAAAACGCCTTTGTTGTCAAAAATATCAAAAGTTCATGACAGCAACAGGATAAATAACTGACGCGTTTCACACTCTCAACAGTGCTTAATCATAAGCTATGATTAACCACTTCAATACAGGGCACTTACACCCCCTTCCTGCCCATGCCAATTTTCAACTTTCAGCGCTGTTGCTGTTTAAATGACAATTGCACAGTCATGCTACACTGTACCCAAACAGAATTTTTATCATTTTGTTCCCACAAATAGAGATTGCTTTTGGTGGCATTTGATCACCTCTGCGTTTTTTATTTTTTGCTAAACAAATTAAAAAATACAGAAGTTTTTCTTTTGTTTCTGTTTTAAAAATTTTGTAAATAAGTACATTTTCTCCTTCACTGATGGGCACTGATAAGGCAGCACTGACAGGCACTGATAAGGCGGCACCGATGAGGTGGCACCAATGAGGTGGCACCGATGGGCACTGATAGGCAGAACTGATGGGCACTGGTAGGCGGCACCGATGGGTGGCACTGATATGCAGCACTGATGGGCATTCATGGGTGGCACTGGTGGGCACTGATGGGCACTGATAGGCAACACTGATGGGCACTGAAAGGCTGCACTGATAGGTACTTATGGGTGGCACTGATAGGCGGCACTGCTAGGCACTGATGGGCACTGATAGGTGGCACTGCTGGGCACTGATACGTGGCACTGATGGGCAATGATATGCAGCACTGATAGATGGCATTGATAGGCATCACTGATGGCACTGGCAGGCATTGGGGATGGGTACTGATTGGCAGCTGCCTGGGCACTGATTGGCATTTCCCTGGTGGTCTAGGGTGGCATACCTGGTGGTCCAGGGTGGTGGCATCCCTGGTGGTCCTGCCAGCATCCTGGTGGT
Organism: Aquarana catesbeiana; assembly: GCF_042186555.1. Taxonomy (NCBI): domain Eukaryota; kingdom Metazoa; phylum Chordata; class Amphibia; order Anura; family Ranidae; genus Aquarana; species Aquarana catesbeiana. Next base: position 662,801,958 of record NC_133324.1, read on the forward strand.
CCTGGGTGGGCATCCGAGGGGGGCTGCACTCATCAAACTTTTAGCACAGACCCCCCGTCAGGAGAGCAGCTGATCGGCTCTCCTCTACTCGCGTCTGTCAGACGCGAGTGAGGAAAAGCCGATCAACGGCTCATCCCTGTTTATATCGTGATCAGCCGTGATTGGACACGGCTGATCACATGGTAAAGAGCCTTCATCAGAGGTTGTTTACCAAGATCGGTGTAGCGGTGTGTCAGACTGACACACCGCACCACCGATCGCCGTGATGCGTGCCCCCACAGGTGCGCGAGAGCGGTCGTTCTGGAGGGCTGTCATATGACGTCCACCCAGAACGAGAGCCACGCCGCCCAGCCGTCATTTGACGGCAGGCGGGAAGTAGTTAAGCACTGTTGAGAGTGTGAAACGCGTCAGTTATTTATCCTGTGCCCTGCTGCTGTCATGAACTTTTGATACTTCTCACAATAAAGGCCTTTTTATTGGAGTGCGGCTGTCCAGATCCTTTCTCTTCATCATTACATGTTGAGCCTGCACTGGCTACTTTTACCTTGAGGAGGGTGTTACCTTCAAACACACCACCTGGAGCGTTAACCATTTCCAACCAGGGTTGTCCCCAATACAGAAAATGAGGCGAAAATAGTTCTAAGGGAGCCCCAGATAGCAGAGGTTACCCTCAGAACAGAAACTAAGGAGGGAATACTTCCGAGGGAGTCCTAGATATCAGAGGTTGTCACCAGAACAGAAAGTAAGGAGGGGATACAATCTCAACTCCAAAAAAGTTTGGACACTGTGTAAAATCTACATAAAACAGAATGCAATGATTTGCAAATATAAACCCATATGCTATTCAATAGTAAATAGAAAACATGTCAAATGTTTAAAGTGAGAAAATGTACCATTTAGTAAAAATAAGGTCATTTTGAAATTGATAGCAGCAACACATCTCAAATAAGTTAGGACAGGGCAACAAAAAATGACAAAGTAAGTGGTACTAACAGGGAAGAGCTGAAAGAACATTTTGCAACTAATTAGGTTAATTGGCAACAAGTCAATAACATGACTGGGTATAGAAAAAGCATATTAGAGAGTCAGAGTATCTAAGAAATAATGATGGCCAGAGGTTCACCAGTTTGTGAAAAGTTGCATCTAAAAATTGCTGAACAATTTCAGAATAATGGTCCTCAAAGTAAAATTGCAAAGACTTATATTAAATATATCATCATCTACAGTACATATTATCATCAAAACATTCAGAGAATCCGGAGAAATCTGTGTGCAAGGGACAAGACAGAAATACAATATTGAATGCCTGTGATCTTCGGGGCCTCGGACAGCACTGCATTAAAAACAGGCATGATTCTGTGATAGACATCACTGCATAGCAGAATAACAGCTAGGCGTGGGATCAGTTATCTGACCGGGCGTCATATGACGTCCAGCGGGATAAGCCGCACACGCCCCCGCGGGCACGCAGCGCGGCGATCGGTAGTGCGGTGTGTCGATCTGACACACCGCATCTCGGATCTCGGCAAAGAGCCTATGACGTAGGCTCTTTACCATGTGAACAGCTGTGTCCAATCACAGCTGGTCACATCATAACCAGGAAGTGACATTTATATAGGGATGCCAATCAGTGCCCAACAGTAATGCCTGTCAGTGCCCCCTCATCAGTGCTGCCTATCAGTGCAAAGTATTAGTGCCCATCAGTGCCACCTACCAGTGTCCATCAGTGCCGCTTATCAGTGCTGCCTATCAGTGCCGCCTATCAGTGCCCATTAGTGCTACCTATCATTGGCGCCTATCAGTGCCCATCAATGCCGCCTATCAGTGCTGCATATTAGTGCCTCATCATCAGTGCCACCTCATCAGTGCTGCCTCATCAGTGCCCATCAGTGAAGGAGAAAGCGTACTTATTTACAACATTTTATAACAGAAACAACGAAAAACTGTTTTTTTTTTGTTTTGTTTTTTTAATTTTTTTATTATTTGTTTAGCAAAAAGTAAAAAACCCAGTGGTGATCAAATACCACCAAAAGAAAGCTCTATTTGCTCTATTTGTGAGAAAAAAATGATAGAAGTTTCATATGGGTACAGTGTTGCATGCCCACGCAATTGTCATTTAAAATACAACAGTGCTGAAAGCTGAAAATTGGCCTGGGCAGGAAGGGAGTGAGAGTGCCCTGTATTGAAGTGGTTAACTAGCTTGCTTGCAGTCCAGACCTTTCACCAATTAAAAATATTTGTCGCATCTGGAAACAAAAAAATACAACAAAGAAGACCCAGGACTGTTGGGCAGTTAGAATCCCATATCAGACAAGAATGGGACAAAATTCCTCTTACATAACACCAGCAAATGGTATCCTCAGTTCTCAGACATTTACAGAGTGTTGTTAAAAGAAGAAGGGATGCTACACCAGGAGAAACATGGCCCTGTCCGAACTTTTTTGAGAAGTGTTGCTGCCAATAAATTCAAAATTGTTTTTTTTTCTTAGGCTTCATGTACACGGGACGTTGTTCAACCTCTCCTGAACGATTTTAACTTGACAGCTAGAAACCGGTGTCTAAAAATGGCCGTTTAGCTGCGTTTAGCCACGTTTGGCGTTTGAAACACCTCTAAACACAGCTTCTGAACGCATTTTTTTGGGTTCCAAAAAAAGCCTCTAAATGCAACTGCCTAGAAACAACTATAAACAAACCTGTGTACTGTACATGTACTGATAAGATAACATAGAGGAGAGTTCAGGAGCAGTTGAAAAAAATGCCCAACTGCTCCTAAACGTCCGTTTACCAGCAGCAGTGTACATGAAGCCTAAATCAGTGGTCATCAACCCTGTCCTCAGGACCCACTAACAGGCCAGGTTTTATGTATTATCTTGGGGAGATGCAGACTAGAATGCTGCAATCACTGAGCAGCAAATGATATCACATGTGATGTATTTCAGTTATCTTGCAAACCTGGCCTGTTAGTGGGCCCTGAGGACAGGGTTGATAACCACTGGCCTAAATGGTATGTTTAAACATTTGATATGATTTCTATTTCCTATTGTGAATAAAATATGGGTTTATGAGATTTGTAAATCATTGCATTTTGTTTTTATGTAGCTTTTACACAGTGTCCTAACTTTTTGGAATTAGGGCTGTACTTCTAAAAGAGCACCATATTGCAGGGGTCATCCTTAAAACAAAAAGTGGGGGGGGGGATACTTCTAAGGGAGCCCCAAATAGCAGGGGTTGTCCCCAGGAAAGAAAAATGAGGGAGAAATACTTCAAAGGGAGCCTTGGATAGCTGGGTTTGTCCCAAGAACAGAAAGTGAGGGAGGAGTACCTATACAGTGATGGCGAACCTTGGCACCCCAGATGTTTTGGAACTACCTTTCCCATGATGCTCATGCACTCTGCAGTGTAGTTGAGCATCATGGGAAATGTAGTTCCACAACATCTGGGGTGCCAAGGTTCGCCATCACTGACCTATAAGATAACTTTGATTTCAGGGGTTGTCCTAGAGTTGCCACCTCATCCCTTTAAAGCCGAACACCTTTGAATTACACAGGTTCTGAAGCTAATTAAATGCAGATAAGGCACCAAGTGAGTTTAATTACCACCTTAATCAGCCACGAAACTTGTGTAATTAATATGAGTTTGGGTTTAAAGGGATGAGGTGGCAACCATAGGTTGTCCACAAAAAAAAAGAGGGAAGAAATACTTCCAAAGGTGCCCTGGATGGCAAGGGTTGTCCCCAGAACAGAAAGTGAGGAAGAAATAGTTTCAAGGGAACCCAGGATACTATTCTTATTCTCTGGAAAAGAGAAAATGTGGTATATGGAAAGAGCAGCAGAGCAAACATAGCACAAAGTGTGTATTTCCATATTTCAGGGTCAGCATTCAGCAAGTGTTTTTTTTTTATATCCTAAAACACATAGAGCAGTACAGAACAGCTGTAGTGTTATTGACAGAAAAGGAAATGTAAAGAGAGGAGAGTGGTGATAAAGGGTGTGGTTACCAATTAAACTAGGGGAAATGGCTCTAAATTATTTGTGGCTTTCCTTAGGAACTGTATTTTCTGTGAAACCATAAAAGTTCAAAGCAGATGGATGAGCATTCCAGGGTGTGGTAAAGCATTCCAGTCATTCATAGAAGAAAGAGAATTTCATTGTAAATGGCTTTAGATTTTCCAGGAGCAGTACTATACTACCTATTCCCCTACATTCAGTTTTCTCAGCTCTTGATATAAACCAATGGAAACAAAAAAAAAATAATGTAAAAACAAATAATATAAAAACAAATAATATAACTATGCCTTATAACATATTGTATTGTCTGTGATATATTCTACTATACAAAGTAACAATATAGTATAATAATTTCTCTAGTTCACAAAAAGGCAATTATGCAATGGTGATGGCTGTCACCAGGGTGTATATAAATCAATGATTTAAAAAAAAAATATATGATTTTTTTTTAATCTGATTTTTTTGGATTTAAATAGATTTTTTCTTGATTTTTATCAAATTTATTTTAATAAAGATAGTTTTCTATTTAATATACATTAATAATTGAGTTTATTCAGCATGAAATGGAGCTTAGTTACGTAGCATGAGGCTAAATATTGTGCAATATTTACATTTTTTTGGTAAACTCATTCAATGAATCCAAGCTCTGCAAGCTGAGATCACATGCACTGCATTGATGCATTCACACAAATTCACAGTAACCATGAGATAAAACAAAGTTCAGGAATATTCCTTTATCCCATTGTTTTGCAAATCTATGAACACTGCAAACTGTATGATTGAATCGGTTCTGATATCGCTGTTTTACTAACCTGACAGCTTATTATTCTAAATAGGAAACCTTAATTTTATTTGCAAATATCAAAGATTCTAACTGCCAGGAAGAGTAAGTCCTTACATTTAAAGAGCACCTGTCATTTCAGATCTATCATGGCAGCGCCTGTTAGCAGCATCCACTCACCTGCTGCCGCCACGTCCCTCACCTTGTTGTGTCACTGCCACATCACAAGCTGTCCCATTAAAGAGAATAGGACTGTAGGTGAGTCAACAGTGAGTCAGAGGAGGAGCCGCTGTAGGACAGAGATGACAGTTGCTCTTTAAAAATTATGATTTAAATCAATTTTATTTAAATTAAGCTATTTTACTAGCCATTTAAATCATGATTTAAATTGTGATTTTAACCATTTCAATAACTCAACACACAGCCTTTAACCACTTCAATACCAGGCACTTATACACCTTCCTGTCCAGACCAATTTTCAGCTTTCAGCGCTGTCGCACTTTGAATGACAATTGCGCGGTCATGCTACACTGTACCCAAACTAAATTTTTATCATTTTGTTCCCACAAATAGAGCTTTCTTTTGGTGGTATTTGATCACCTCCTGGGATTTTTATTTTCTGCTAAACAAATAAAAAAAAGACCAAAAATTTAGAAAAAAAATGTTTTTTTTTTGTTTCTGTTACAAAATGAGGCTGCACTGGCGAGGCTGCACTGACGGGCACTGATAAGGCAGCACTGATGGGCACCGATGAGGTGGCACTGATGAGGTGGCACTGATGGGCACTGATAGGTGGCACTGTACACTAATAAATGTTACTGATGGATGCCAATCAGTTCCAAACAATAATGCCTGCCAATCATTGAGGGCACTGATTGGCATCCATTGTGGGCACTGATTGGCATCCCTGGTGGTCTAGGGTGGCATACCTGGTGGTGACTAGTGGTGGCATCCCTGGTGGTCCTAGTGGCATCCCTGGTGGGACAGTGTGGGCATCCTTGGGGGGGCTGCGCTGATAATCGATCAGCACAGACCCCCCTGTCAGAGGATCAGCCAATCGGCTCTCTTCTACTCGCGTCTGACAGACGCGAGTGAGGAAAAGCCGATCACCAGCTCTTCCTGTTTACACTGTGATCAGCCGTGATTGGACACAGCTGATCACGTGGTAAAGAGTCTCCGTCAGAGACTCTTTACCTAGATTGGTGTTGCGGGGTGTCAGACGTCCGGTCAGGATATTGAAACCACTTTGCCGCTGTCATTTTGCTATATGGCGGGCGGCAAGTGGTTAATTGACTTAATTTAAATCAAATCCACCCTGGCTGTCACACAACACAGACCTGGTACTTCATGCTTTATTACACAGAAGCTTCAGTGTAAGCCAGTAAACAAGGTCAACAGGTGCTAAATATTCTGGTCATGAGTAAGATGCATAATGCGTACCCATAGACAGTAATATGCATAACAGTCATTATATAGACCAGTGCAATGGAATGCCCTGGAGCAAAGGAAATTATAATCCTGTTATCCTGCTGGCAAGTTCCCCCATAGACTAATACAAAGAATAAGCATACACAAAGTTGGTTTTTAATTGCGAATGGTAAGTTATGTGTTAACATGTTAACCTAATTAATATATAGATTGGTTTTGAAAACTACCACATCCCAATTATAATATATCCAAGAAGAAAAAATGGGGTTAAACCCCTAGCTATGGTGGGATTTTAAAAGTAGTAACCCAATTATAGTTAAAAATTCTATTTGTTAAAAAACAAACATTTAAAAAAGAAGACATTGTATCAACCATATGTTGACGTTTTCTCAAAAGTCTGGGTTGGTATGCAAAACAAATCATGCATGATTTTTTCTTTTTTATGTTCAGCAATACATCTATCAATTGGTTCCTCCACAGACTCGACGCATTTCTTCAATAAAATGACTTCATCAGTAGTTCATTGGTGGAGTATTTATATATTGACTGAACATATGGATACAGAGAGGGGGGGGGACAAAATCAACCACCTTAATAGGGAAGCACACACATGGGAGTCAATGACCCAAAGAAAGGCAGGAAGCCCGGAGAGACCACAAATTCCGCACCTAAAAAGATATAAATATTCCTTACATTATGTCTATTAGATTGCTGTTGTAACTTATCTTGATGTTGATTTAATCTAACTTTCAGATATTAGAGATCTATTTATGGATAATATCTATAATGTGGTCTTAGCGGCAGTGTGGCTCCCAGGCCAGTTGTAGTTGTAGTGTTTACTGATATTGCGTTTACCTGAAATAGAGAATAAATCTGAAAGATCATCCAGAAAATATGGTTAATCCACATAAAAATGTATCACTGAATATTGAAGTGTATGTTTTTATTGCACAGATCTTAGAGAAGAAGCACAGATATCTTAGAGAAGAAGCATTTACAGAAACATAAAATGCTTGTTCAATCCCCCAGGAAGCCCAGTGTACATTGAACTGGTCCCTGTTCCACTCTGAGTGATGGGAAAAAAATTATATTCTTTATTATTATCAGGGCTGGCTGTAGTTCCTCCTCAAGCTGAATCCCAAATTATAGCTAATCTTATATGAGAGTTACAGCCAGCACAACACTCGCTACACTCTGCAGCCCTCTGTGTGATATTGCAGCCTTATCAGCACCTCCTTTGCGTGTACATAAAACACTAACTTGACAGATAGTAGAATCTCACACCAGCCACCTGCTATTTCAAAGGACATAAACTATCAAAGCTTGACTGAGCCCAGACCCTCCTGATATTTTGGAGGAGATATTATGCGGTTGTCTTGTTTTCTTGTGAATGAAACCTGCTGCAGAGAAATGTGGTTAATTACAAAAAACAAGCCCACAGCAACACATGTCACTTACTACACTAGCCTCTTTCAGACAAGTGTAGTATCTGGTTTGTGGTGTGTGCTTATGTGAATAATGCTGCTCCTTCTGGAGCTACTGGCCCTGGAAGACGTCGAATGATGAAACGTGTAGGGCAGTACTTTGGATGTGACATCACTGCGCACACCGTTTTACAGATCACGGCCAAAGAGTGCGGCCAGAGCCGGTCCCATTTTAAAAAGACTATACAAGTTTATTTGTGTCAGTGGCGATACAATACATTGTGAGTGATTTTATTGTATGTTTAAATAAATATGTTTTAAAATGGTTTTACGCTATGGGGTTTATGGGGATTAGAAGGAGATGATTGCAGATCCTGCAGATTATTACTCCCAGAAGGAAATGCTTTACTGGCTGGTTTATAACATTGCCAGCATGTGCCTCTGGTGAGGTAATTTTATTCAGCTAGTGGTCAGTAGAAGACATTTTATAAGAATATTGGTTCAAGATTTTGAAACAATTTTAATACATATTTGGACAATTTAATTTATACACTTTTAGATGTATTCATATGAACTTTTTTCATTTCTTAGGTTTTTTTATATATACAGTATGTTTAGCACAGTCAGTTGCGAAAGTAATTTATTATTTTGTGGGTAGAACACACACGCACACACACACACACACACACACACACATACTGGGGTTGATTTACTAAAGGTTGATTTACTCAAGTGCAGTTGCACAGAGTTTAGTAAATGTGCAAGCAAAATGCATTTTTTTTATTTTCCTTGCACGTGATTGGGTAAACTTTGTATAGTGAAGCTTTACCTCATTTACTAAGCTTTAGAGAAACTGCACTTGCAGAGTGTAACTGCATTTTGCAAAGTGCACAGTCTATTTGCCTTTAGTAAATCAACTCCATTGTGGTTTGGATTTATTGTAATTATGAACTTATGAATTATCACTAGCACTGTTCTTTAGTACACTCGTATATCACAGTTGATTCACTTGAACAGCAGCTGTGCATTTAATGATTTGTATTTTTTATTATTTCACTTCATTGGCGCTTTTGTGATTTTTTTCATTTTGAAATATATTTAAAAATGAAAATTTTTTGTTTCATTTTGGATAAAGTAGGAAATGGTTAAGACCCCTGTCATATATTTTTCCATTTGTGCTACATTGACATTTCCCCTCATTTCCTGTCCTGTAGACACAACAAGATGTAATAGGCAATCTCTCCAAAGTAAGGGGAATCCCCTCTTTGACAGTTGTCCTCATTGGGAGATTTTTATTTTATTACTCTTCTCATGACAACTCAAACTTCACTTTCTTTTCTGTTGGCAACGATCGCCAAGACAAATGGAGAGGTTGAAACCCGAATATGAACTTTGTTAACATTTTGCAGACCTTATGGGCTCATTACACTTAAGGCTGGGAAGTAAAATAGGAGGTGGCACTTTTCCACCCCCTCTTAACCAGGAGGGGGTTGCACACGTGCCAAAGCAATATTTATACCCCCTGTTGCGCTCAGGGGACAGTACCACCCCTGAATTCAATTGAATAGGGCCATAGTGCAACCACATGCAATGTATGGAGTTGTGGCACAGTGGTGTAGACATTTCAGGCTTAAAACAAGTGGTGAAGAGGTGACATACTCCCTCCCAGCCATCTGTCAACTGCTCTGATAAAATCAATTCACTGCAGATTGCTTTTCTGAGGAGCATCAATGGCTGCCACCAGTGTAAATGGGAGCTTAATGAGCTTCTTTTTAGTTCCAAAATTCACTTCTAGGCAATGCCACATCATCCAAATGGTGTTACTAATACAGTTAGGTACATATATATTTGGACACAGGCACAATTTTAGTTTTTCTCAGGTATTTACCAAAACATATTCAAGCTATAGTTATATAATGAATATGGGCTGAAAGTGCACACTCTCAGGTTTCATTTCAGGGTATGTACATCCATAATCGAGGAAGGGTTTAGGAATCACAGCTCTTAAGAATAGCCACCCCCCTTTAAGGGACCAAAAGTAATTGAACAATTGAATCAAAAACTTTCATGGCCAGGTGTGGGTACTCCTTCGTTATTTCTTCATCAAATAAGCAGGTAAAAGGTCTGGAGTTGATTCTAAGTGTGATATTTGCATTTGGAATCTATTGCTATGAACCTACATCATGCGTTCAAAGGAGCTGTCCATGCAAGTGAAATAGGTCATTGTAAGGCTTCAAAAATTAAACAAATCCATCAGAGAGATAGCAGCAACATTAGGAGTGGCCAAATCAACAGTTTGGTACATTCTCTGGAAAGAACACACTGGTGAGGCCTGGATGTCCATGGAAGACAAAAGTGGTGGATGATCGCAGGATCATCTCTATGGTAAAGAAAAACCCATTCACAACATCCAGACAAGTGAAGGACACTCTCCAGGAGGTGGGCATATCATTGTCAAAGTCTACAATCAAGAGAAAGCTTCACAAGAACAAATACAGAGGGTTCACCACAAGATGCAAACCATTCATAAGCCTGAAGAATAGAAAAGCCAGATTAGACTTTGCCAAAAAAATCTAAAAAAGCCAGACCAGTTCTAGAAATGCATTCTTTGGATGGATGAAACAAAGATTAATCTGTACCAGAATAACTGAAGAAAAAAGTGTGGAGAAGGCTTGGAACAGCTCATGATCCAAAACATACAACGTCATTTGTAAAACATGGTGGAGGCCGTGTGATGGCATGGGCATGCATGGCTTCCAGTGGCACTGGGTCATTGGTGTTTATTGATGTGACAGAAGACAAAAGCAGCCGGATGAATTCTGCAGTGTTTAGAGATATACTGTCAGCCCAGATTCAGCCAAATACAGCAAAGTTGATTGGAGAGCTCTTCACAGTACAGATGGACAATGATCCAAAAACACACTACAAAAGCAACCCAGGAGCTTTTGAAGGCAAAGAAGTGGAATATTCTGCCAAGGCCTAGTCAATCACCTGATCTCAACCCAATTGAGCATGCATTTCACTTGCCGAAGGCAAAACTAAAGGCAGAAAGACCCAAAAAACAAAGAACAACTGAAGACAGCTGCATTTAGAGCTTGGCAAAGAATCAGAAAGGAGGAAACCCAGTCTTTGGTAATGTCCATGGGTTCCAGACTTTAGGCAGTCATTGCCAGTAAAGGATTCTCAACAAAATATTAAAAATGAACATTTTATTTATGATTATATTCATTTGTCCAATTACATTTGAGCCCCTGAAAATAGGGGGACTGTGTATACAAATGGTTGCAGTTCCTAACATTTTTACTTAATGTTTATGTTCAACCCATTGAATTAAAGCTGAAAGTCTGCACTTCGAATTAATTTGGATTGTTTCGTTTTAATTTTATTCTGGTGGCATACAGAGCCAAAAGCATGAAAATTGTGCCTGTGTCTGAATATATATGGACCTAACTTTTATGTTCTGGCTGGCTTATTTTTTAAAAATAATTTCTGTGAACTAGGTTATTTGTAGTGTATGAGGTGTATTTCTTTCTTGGAATTAAATGTGCCCTTAGACTTCAGGCAAACCTGTGCGCTAAGCTAAAATGCAGTAAAAGATCAAAAAGCATGATTATCGGTGTGTTGTGGTACTATTCAAATAGTGCCCCAATGCACCTTAACGCTTCATATCAGCACACCACAACACACATATGTGAACCATCTGTGTGTTGTGGTGTACTTAAAAAAATAGAGCGAGTACATTTTTTTTTTGTGCCCTGCTGGCAATGAAGCTTTTATTTAACTTTTAACTTGTTAGAAGCTAGTTCATTTGATGTAATTTTATCCTGTCCAGATGTGTTATGGGCTTGCAAGGTGGTCTCAAAGTCATATTCCAGGGTCTATAATGATTCTTTTATTTTAAATTCTAGGGTTGTTTTTTAAAACAGGCTTTTCCTTTGTTAGTAAATAGGGAAGTTTGCTGCTAATAGGCAGATAGCAAATTTAAGGAAATAAAACAGACAATAGGTTAGCCTATGAAGACTTCGGATTCAGCAGCAAGGCAGGTGCTTTCAGGGAAAGGTGGCTTGCATTTGGAATGCTCATGAGATTCTTTAGTTCGCTTTCACAATTTTTTCTGTGGGAGGAATAAAGCCATTCAGAAAGAGCAGAATGGGATACACTGCATTGACTGAAACAGGAAGCAAAACCTGACAAATGTTGCAATAAACACTTGGGGTTGACTCTGCCCTATAAAAGTCTAAAACAGAATGCAGACAGTGTATTCCAAATTCCTTTCAAATGGTTTCACAAAGGCGTGCCAGAAGCAAAAAGCAAACAGTTTTGTACACAATGCTTGAATGCATGCTTTAAAGTGCACCTGTGCTGACATTAAGGATATTTAAGTAGTAGTATACTCCTAACAGGCAGCGCAAGAGATTTAAAACGAGCCACTCCTGACCTCTCTAGCTGCTTGTGCTGTGAACTAATTACCCCTCAAAGATCCTCAAGGCTTCATTCACACTTATACAACTCCAAAGTTGCATCTTTGGAATGCAACTTTGATGCAACTTTGGATGGGTGCACCTGGGATATGACTTTGGCTTTGACTAGTAATAATGGACAACTGTTGCATTGTATAACGTTTAGTTATGACTTTCATGCAACATTTGAGGATTAACATTGAAGTCTATGGCCCTCAAGTTGTATGAATATCAGACCAAAGTAGTGCATGAACTACGAAGTCGCTGCAACCTTAAGTTTCACATATATAAATGGTTATCATTGGAAAACACGGGGAAAGACTTGTCATGTGACTTTAATGTCCAAAGTTGCATGACAAGTCACACAAGTGGGAATGAAGCCTTAAAGCGGAGTTCCACCCTGAAATGGAACCTCCGCTGTTCGGATTCCTCCCCCCCCCTCCAGTGTCACATTTGGCACCTTTCAGGGGGGAGCAGATACCTGTCAAATCCAGGTATCTGCTCCCACTTTGAGGGAAAAATCACTGCATTGTGCGGCGATCTACCCAATGTCCGACAAATCCCCCCCCCCCCGCTGTCTTCTGAGAGAAAAACAGGTCCCGGAAGACAGCAGGGACAAATCAGAATGTGCAGCGCGACATGCACATGCGCAGTGGGGAACCAGGAGTGAAGCCGAAAGTCTTCACTGCCTGGTTCCCTTACCATGAATGGCGGAGGCAGCACCCGGGAGTCGATCCGAAGATCGGCTGGGGTGCCGACATAGTGGGCTCCCTGGACAGGTAAGTGTCCATATATTAAAAGTCAGCAGCTGCAGTATTTGTAGCTGCTGAATTTTCTTTTTTTTTTCTGACGGCGGAACTCCGCTTTAAGCAGATTTTCTCTCCCCCCCACCATATTTTTTTTTAACCCCAGCTTACCTGGTGGTGTGTACAGTACATTTCAGATACTCACCAAGCCAGCAGATGAGTTGTCCAGCTGAGATCCCCTTTTGGCAGCGCTCAGTCCTGCGCCGCCAGGTTTTGTTGTAATGTCATTGATAGGCTGCTGGCTGTTCCAGGTTCAGACAGCACTCCCCACCGATGATGCGCTGATAGACACGCCCCCTCCTCATTTCCTGAATGAAAGGCTATGCCTTCTGGGAAATGTGATGTGCATATCCCAGAAGGCAAAGGGAGCTCAGTGCGTGTCAGTCATCTATGCGAGTGAAGTGCAAGTGCAAAAAACTCATTTCATTTAGAGGACCAGAGGAGGGATATCATTTTGGAGGTGAAGATCCGCTTTAAAAACACAGCGTTTTCAAAGTTGGGTTTCGGAGAGTTTGTAACAGCTTAAAGTTTGTTGCCATTCCACTAGCAGGCGCAATTTTGAAGAATGACATATTGGGTATCAATTTGCTTGGCGTAACATTATCTTTCACAATATAAAAAAAACATTTGATTAACTTTACTGTTGTCTTATTTTTTAATTTAAAAAAAAATATTTTTTCCAAAAAAAATTGCGCTTGCAAGACCGCTGCGCAAATACGGTGTGACATAAAGTATTGCAACTGCCGCCATTTTATTCTCTAGGGTGTCTGGAAAAATGTATATAATGTTTGGGGATTCTAAGTAATTTTCTAGCAAAAAAAAAATGATTTTAACTTGTAAACAACAAATCTCAAAAAGAGTCCTTAAAGCTGCTTTCACACTGGGGCGTTGGGGGCATCAGCGGAAAATCGCCGCTTTCTAGCTGCACTTTACCGTCTTTTTAGTGGCGTTATTTGGCCATTAGTGGGGCGCTTTTAACCCCCGCTAGTGCCCGAAAAAGGGTTAAAACCGCCGGCAAAGTGCCGCTATAACGCCTGTAAAGCACCTCAGTGTGCAAGCAGTCTAAGTGCTGCAAAGATGCTGCTTGCAGGACTTTTTTTACCGTCCTTAAAGTGCACCGCTCCAGTGTGAAAGCACTCGGGCTTTCACACTGGAGAGACAGGAGAGGCTCTTTACAGGCGCTATCCAGGCGCTATTTTTAGCGGTATAGCACCTGTAAAGCTCCTCAGTGTGAAAGCAGTCTAAGTGGTTATGCAGCGACGCTGTGCAGTCAGCTGACGCCCAGGGCTCTCCTGCCCCACTCCGAGGACTACAGAGGAAGGGGCTGAGGTTCCCTCTGACGTCAGCCGGGAGGAGAGGAGGAGAGCCTTGGGCGGTCACGTGACCACTCAGCGGCAGTCTTCAATAGGTATTGCGCTGCTTCATTTTTATAAAACAAAGGCACTGAGCGATAAAACAGGATATAATAGAGTGGATTCCAAGGTTATTTTACATAGTATAGCAGGAACAGGGGAGTGGCGGGGAGGAGACGGCTCCCACACAGGAGCTGACAGGCAGGGAAGGGGGAGGGGAGAGGACAGAGGAGAAACAGCGGATGACGGGGGCATGTAAACTGACCATTGTGTCAGGGTTCAGCAGTCATGATAAACGGTGATCAGTTTATAGAGGGAAGGGTAGAACCAGGCATGATCAGCCAGATTTTTTAGGTGATAGAAATGGACAAATAACACAGCACAAGCACTGTGCTGTAATACATAGTTTAAAGGAACAGGATCATATATATGTGTTTTTAGGATTACAACCACTTTAATTTCTCCACAATGTCAAGGCTTGCCTTCAGCAAGAACTGGCCAACTTTCAGTACATTTGTGCTGCTGTTTTTTCAATAGCCAGTCTGACGATGTCACGATTTCCACCTCGCCCAATCAGAGAATGATTGTCTGACAGAAGCCTAGCACTCAGTAATCTGATAAGAAAGGATAAAGACGGAGTTACTGCCCAGCTGACGGATTCCAGTTCTGTATGAGCTTGTTTCAGCACAACTAAAATAGCTGAATATATGAAATGGAGACAAGAGCTCTCCCTGCTGGTCGCATAGCAGACTATATTAGCAATTTTTATATTTAACCCAATAAAAATGTAAAAGAAAATATTCTTTAAATTTTTTTTATTTCGACTGTAATAAATGATGAAAGAAAATATGTAAACCAACTTACATTCACTTTAAAAGCAGTGTCTTTGGTAAGTCTACTTGTCTGTTTTGTGTGTACATCTTGTTACCCTTGCTCCATTCCGGACTTCACATACATTTCCATCCTGGCATTTTGCAGTTATCTCGCATCCTAGCATATTACCATTGGTCTGACTTTTAGAATGATCCAATACCATGTCTTGCACTCCTCCTTGACTAATGTAACCAGTTAATGGCCATCAGAGAGGCCATTTGGGGATTCCTGCTCTGTATCATTGATTGCACAAGATCCAGCAAACTCTTCAGTTGGTTTGTATCCCTTTCACCAGTGGTGGCCACTCATAAGGGACACAGGGACGTCGCCCCCCTAATCTATGCGCCCGGCCCCTAATCTCCATGGAGGGTGCCAGACGCATGGATTTCAATGGTGTTTTTTTTTCTGAAGCACATGATTAGAGCCTGAGGCTCTAATTGGCTTCAAAAAGGGTGGTCTCGGGGTGCAGAGCACTGCGCCCCAGGCCCACCCACTTGTGTGACATTAGTGAATTAATATTCGCTAATGAAATCCTGCTTCTCCTCGGGTCAATCAGGAAGCGGGTCCTGAGACCCAATTGTCCGGGAGTCCTTATAACCGATTGGCCGGGACTCGGGGGGAGATGCAGGGGGGAAGCCACCGAAGCCGCGACCTGAATGGGGTAAGTGAGGGGCTGGCGAGCGACAGACGAGCGAAGTGACAATTGATTGTACGTGGGGGGGGTTGGGTGGGGTGAGTGAGGGGGCCCAAGTTCGCCACCACCCCAAAAAAATTGAGCACCAACCACCACTGCCTATCACCCTCCTGTTGTTGGCTCACAAGCAACCTCTGCTATCTTGCTGTATCTTCCATGACATCTATTGTGTTGAGATATCCTTATATCACTTGATCAGAAATCATGCTGAGCGGTTCCCAAATCTTAGTGTAAGATCAGCTCTGTCAGTGACAGCGTGGTCTCAGAACTAGTTCTTAAAGAAATAAAGGTTAACATTCTCTCTGTGTAGGCACTCTGCCTGATAATTTACAGCTTGTGTTCAGGAAAGAGTTAAACATATACTGTATGTATTTTATGCAGTGTGATTAGCCCTTAGAACCCTAAAAATGTATAACAAACACACTGTTAGCACTCCAGTGCTAAAGGATATAGGTGAAGTACTTTACTGGAAGCCTCCTCTTATTTACTAATCCCATTCCTATGATGTCAGGAAATCATTTGTGGCTTTAAAGCTCTCTTCAGGATGGGGGAATCTTTAGTACACAAAAATGAGTCAGCTAACGCATTTCGAAGGATAAGCTCTCTTCTTTATGAAGAGGGCTTGACCCTCAAAATGCATCACCTGACTTGTACCAACTATAGTTTACTATAACTAAAACTAAACTATACTTAACTGAAGAGGTCTTCAGGATATAATGATTACATGTAAGGATTTTAATACTTTTGTGATTATTTTAATGGATTTTATCAATAAGGTGAAGTCAAAGGTGTTGCACAAGATCAGTGTCTTCCTAATTCTTCTCTAAATGTATTTAACTTCCCAAACCTCCCTAGACAAAAAAGGGATACAGATGGACATATAATAGAGAATCTGTGTTAGTACTATGGATGGGCTGAACACTCCCCCGGTTCGGTTTGCACCAGAACACCGCAAACAGGCAAAAAGTTCTAGCGAACATGCAAAACCTATTAAAGTCTAGGGGACACGAACATAAAAAATCAAAAGTGCTCATATTAAAGGCTTATTTGCAAGTTATTGCCATAAAAAGTGTATGGGGACCCATATACTGCCCCAGGGAACATGTATCAATGCAAAAAAAAGTTTTTAAAACTACTGTTCTTTTCAGGAGCAGTGATTTTAACAATGCTTTAAGTGAAACAATAAAAATGAAAGATTCCTTTAAATATCTTGCCTTGGGGGTCCCCTTGGTCTGCCTGTAAAGTGGCGCATCTGTGCGATGTGTAGAACAGTGTCGCAGCAAAATGACATTTCTAAAGGAAAAAATGTCATTTAAACTTGCTCGCGGCTGTAATGTATTGCTGGCTCTTGGCAATATAGATAAAAAATCAAGGAAAAAAAATGATGTGCGGTTACCCAGTCCATACCAGACTGATTTTAAGAGGAACTCCACACCAAAATGTTACATTTAAAATTTTTTACAAAGATTGGCGTGTTGGTCTCCCCCAAAATCCATACCAAATGGAGGCAAGTTGAGATAGATTAAACGGGTAGGGGATTAAATGGGTAGGGGTACAATGTTCCTGATAATTCACATGGGGGGGGCTGGGATCTGGGGGGCTCCTTGTTAAAGGGGGCTTCAAAATTCAGTTAAGTCCCTCGCCCGCAGCAGACCCCGGCAACCAATGGCCAGGGTTGTCAGGAAGAGGCTCTTGTCCCCACCAAAGCACCATCCTCATGTTGGGGGCAAATGGCCTGGTATGGTTCAGGAGGGGGGGCAGTCGCTCGTGCCCCCCCTTTCCTGGCCTGCCAGCCTGCTTGCTTGGATAAGGATCTGGTATGAATGTTGGGGGGGACCCCATGCCACTTTTTATGTTTTCATTTTGGCATGACGTGCGGTTACCCAGTCCATACCAGACCGATTTTAAGGGGAACTCCACACCAATATGTTACATTTAAAATTTTTTACAAAGATTGGCATTGTGGTCTCCCCCAAAATCCATACCAAACGGAGGCAAGTTGAGATAGACAATGAATCATATGAAAAAAATTTGTATAAAAAATATATATAATTTATTCTGACAATATCAAGAGACAGTAGTTTCAATAAATTCCAAACAAACAGGCAAAAGAGACGTGGCTATACAAGTTACATATCGACATGACAAGATAGCTATATACTATTAGGGGTCCCTGGACTCCATCTCTGCATCACGGCGGTCCGGGACATCTAACGGTATATAGCAAAAATACCTACCAGACCCTTATCCGAGCATGCAGCCTGAAGGAAAGGAATCGGGGGGACGAGCGAATGCCTCCCTCCTGAACCATACCAGGCCACATGCCCTCAACATGGTGAGGGTGCTTTGGGGTCCCCCCAAAACACCTCGTCCCCATTTTGAGGGGGACAAGAGCCTCTTCCCGACAACCCTGGCCATTGGTTGTCGGGGTCTGCGTGGCTTATCAGAATCTGGAAGCCCCCTTTAACAAGGGGGCCCCCCAGGTCCCACCCCCCTATGTGAATGCGTATCGGGAACATTGTACCCTTACCCATTTACCAAAAAAAAGTATCAAAAAGTAAAAACCACAATAGACAGTTTTTGACAAGTCCATTATTAAAAAAGGAAAAAAAAGTGTCCCGCAATGTACATCCATTGTAACAGCTGTCACAGCCAAGAGACAGCAGTCGTCGGGAAGCCTCCCATCGAGGTGGAGCTTTTTTATTTCTTTCTATTTTTTGGGTCTGTCGGGTGGCATAATTGAAAATGGATGGACATCGCAGGACACTTTTTTTTTTTCTTTTTTAGTAAAGGAGTTGTCAAAAACTGTCTGTTGTGGTTTTTACTTTTTGACACTTTTTTTGGTAAATGGGTAGGGGTACAATGTTCCTGATACCCATTCACATGGGGGGGGGCTGGGATCTGGGAGGCCTCCTTGTTAAAGGGGGCTTCAAAATTCAGTTAAGTCCCTCGCCCGCAGCAGACCCCGGCAACCAATGGCCAGGGTTGTCAGGAAGAGGCCCTTGTCCCAACCAAAGCACCATCCTCATGTTGAGGGCAAATGGTCTGGTATGGTTCAGGGGGGGGCAGTCGCTCGTCCCCCCCCCCTTTCCTGGCCTGCCAGGCTGCTTGCTCGGATAAGGATCTGGTATGAATGTTGGGGGGGACCCCATGCCACTTTTTATTTTTTCATTTTGGCATGGAGTTCCCCTTAAACGCTATGCCAGACCCAAAAGGCTGACTGCAATATAAATATATGTATATATTAAACTGCCTGCATGCCACTAACTAACCTGCCTAATCTAGCTCAAGTTCCCAATCTCCACTTTATCACACTACATATGGCCGCCGTGTAAGCAGCTTTATATAGTGTGGGGCATGAACTTAGCCTCTGAGCCATGATTGGCCAAAGGCACCCTGCCTTTGGCCAATCATGGCTCTCACAGCAGATCAAGCTTGGATTGGCCAAAGCATGCAGGTCAGGTGCATGCTTTGGCCAATCAGCAGCGATCAATGCACTGCGATCTCGCAGTGCAATATGGGGCGCTCCATGGTGTTCGAATTTGCCGCGAACGCCCCATATGTTCGTTTGTTCTGCGAACAAACAAACGGCGGATGTTCGAGTCGAACTTACATTCGACTCGAACATCCAGACCATCCCTAGTTAGTACCAGCATGCTCTTTAATTTATGTATAAAATACTATATAGAAATAAATAAATATCCTAAATTCAACAAAGTTTGAAATTCAGAATTAGTAACAGATGTTTCACAAGTAAACTTCAACCCATATAAAGAGAAAAGGGACAAGAAACTAGTTACAAAATCATTTTCCCACTAGTAAAAAGAAAATTATATTTCAAAATGTAGCATATAAGTGTTGGAGACGTAGATCAGAAGTGGGTAAAATGACAAACATATGGTGAGGTTGTCTAATATTACACCTTTTTTGGAAAAATGTGAATTAATAAAAGAGATTACATGCAAAGCCCTTGAGAAGAAATCCAAACACTATTATTATTTGTCATACCTGGCTCCACTAAATCCTTTTGAAAAGAGAATAAGATAACCTTAACTACAAGGCATGTCTGCTTATACTGTTGTGGTCATTGGCATAGCATAGATAATTCGATTTTTGTCTGAAACCATAAAAATTGCAGACATCAGATTACAGGGGTCTATGTATCTTTGAAACATAATTACATTCTCTTCTGGCTCATTTGCATTTTCTCTATATTAACTATTGTCTGGCCATATGTCACTATCTGACATGAGCTAGCTTATACTTTTTAGTGGACCCAGCATTCACATTGTTAAGGACCGCAAAGAATCACTTGTCTCTCTCTTTGAATTAATTTAACTATGAGGATTTTTTACTGCCTATAACCAAACTTTGATGGATCCGTCAGATGTGTTGTGCTGAGACGTGATAATATCCTAAGACAGCACACATAGGCACCACAGTAGCTTCTGGGTTTGTTCATGAATCTCTATTAATGGTGCTCAGAGTGGCAGATGTGGTGATGCTAACGATGGTGTGTTGGCCCTGTGGCTCTTTCTCAGAATCAATGGAGGCTTAATCAGATTTCTCCTTTTATTTCCCTAATGTCCAATTCATTTGGTTCTTTGTTAAAAAGGGCTGAGATCTGCAATCTGCTCTTCCGTAAAAACCTTGGCAAACTTTGCCCAGGGTTGGTCCCGTTGTAATTAAACCTTCGCTTCTGGTTGCAGACCTCTGCTGTACTAGGCGTCAATTAGCAAGCATGACACACACTGCTGGCAAGGAAAATCCTGTGGGTGGTATTAACCTGTTAATAAGGAAGTCTCCTCTGAATATAAGCAGTTATTTTTTTATCTGCAGTTTCTATCTAGGCCGGGTTTACTGATGAAATTCTAGAATAATGAATTTAAAATGCTTGCTATGAGGGAGTACTGCTTAAGGAGTAAGGAACAGAGGTTTGACTATTACCTGTGGCTCTCTGCCATTGGCTTTAACTAAAATATTGATTTTCAAGAATATGTATTGCACATATGCACAAATAATAAAAACACCTATAACAATACTAATACTAATATACGTTTTATACATATAATGTTCTTTCAAAAATAAATTAACAAAAACAAATGCTGTAACAGTAGCAATAAAGCAGAAATTAGGTTACTTAGTGTACCTGCACTAAATTTTCAATGTGTCATTAAATACAGGGACTTAAAGTGTAAGTAAGGGCTACATATAGGTATGCTTAAAACCATGGCTTCCCTCTCCTCCTACCTATGTTCGTTATTGCTGTTAAAAAAAGATCTGTGTATATAATTTATTTCAATCTGCTTCAGTCCAGTCATTTGATGCAGAAGCTCCGGCTCCCCTGTTTCAGGGAGTACTCAACAGCTGAATTTCAGGACCCATGACATTGCTCACTGGCTTCCATTGCTCATTTGTTGTTGGAACTTCCTCCTCTCCCCTGCAGCAGTTGCTCCAGGACACAGGGGAGCTTCTGTATTATGTGACTGGGCCACAGCGGACTGAAAGAAGGCATTTCTTTTTTACCAGCACTATACAGTATAGGCAAAAGTAAAGGGGAAGCAGTGTTTTTTTTTCAATATTTATATGGACATCTACTTTTATATATAGTCTAGAATTGTTAGAATCTCTACAAGACCAGCCCACCAAGTAGATGATAAAAACTGAAGGGTAATTCAATAAAGTATATGTCTGGGCAAAAAAAAAATTATATGTGTATATATATATATATATATATATATATATATATATATATATCTACAGTATATATAGATATAGATATATATACACACATTATATATATAATATATATATATTGTTGGTGCTATATAAATACCTGTAAAAAATAATATACTTAAAGATATCGCTACTCTCACAGTCCAGTCTGTGTTGTTAGCATGTGTGAGATGTCCTCAGCCTTGCACCACTCCACAAACCAAGCTCTCTGACATGTTTCGCCCCACCCATCAGGGGCTTAATCATAGAGGACCTCTATGACCACGTCCCCAGTGGGTGGGGCGAAACATGTCAGAATGTGTGGCCTGTGGAGTGGTGCATGACTGAGGCCATCTCACACATGCTAACAACACAGACTGGACTGGGAGAGTAGTGATATCTCTAAGTATACTACACACTACTAGATGTTGATGCTTCATGCCAGCACCCCATTCCTGAGCACCAGCAAGACCATATACACCTTCCTTTCTTGCTTAGAGCGGCACTACAAGTATAAGTTAAATGCAACAATCAGGTTATCTTTCATCCTACTGATTACAGCTTTAAACGATTTGTAAGATGTCCAGTACAAACATATTATGGTCAAGTATCATATGCTATTAGTAATCAAAAGCAGCATCTCAGGTGCTCAAGGATTCCAACCTTTGCATAGTGTGTGAACTGCAGGGTAAGCAGGTGAGTAAAAATACACCAACGTGGGGTGTAACTAGAGGAGGATAGCAAGAAAAACTCCCCCAAAGTTCACACACGATTAAAGGCATAATACAGTATCATATTAGGGAAAAAAAGAAAACAATTGCACACCCAGATGGATGACACCACGTACAGTAAAGAAACACAGTTGTATCCTCTCTCCACCCCAGCCTTCTGACTGGACAAAGAAAGAGCAGCAGCAGACTGATGGGGTCATCCCTCTGCTCCATTCAGGATGTTCCCTGTCAACACATTTGCTTGCAGCCCATCTGACTTGTTGACAGTCCTAGTTGCATTTAAAAAAAATACATTGAATGATTTGTTAATCAATATCTAACAACATCAGTTTGTGGCTTTTGTATCTGGCTGGAGTTTTACCAAAATTGCAAGCAAATAGATCACAATAGTTCTGTTATTTGGGCAGCAGAATCAGCAGTAGAATCAATATGGCCAGGGAAGCACTTCCTCGAATACAACTGATCAGGAACCTGCTCCAGATCGGAAAAGAGTTGAAGAGTCATGACAAATGTGTTTATCTCTTTGTTTGTGTGATGCAGGGTATAACAGAAATAATGTTTTTCAGACTGCCACATTAATCTACAACTGTCGTCAGTCGAATGCTGACATCAGGTGGCGAGAAATACTCTGCAGTGCAGAATTATAGGCATTAGCCATCCAGCCAACTGTCAGAAAAACAATTAAAGAAAGAAAATGTACTGGATAAGCTACATCTTTTGAAAGAACAAAAACAACACCACAAGTTACGTATTTGCGCTTAGAACCCCCAGGGTAAAGGGTAGCAAGAGGGGCCAAGAAATGTGTGCAAACAAAACCCTCTGTTTTTATACATTGTTAGACAGGGTCAATTTGGTTGTTTTGCAGGCAGGCTGGTAAGTGTGCTGGGAAATCTTTTGTTTATTTTTGATGTGTGTTTCCTTTCCTTGTGCACCTTACTGCAAAGGCTAGTTATAGGTTGGGGTGGTTGGTCACTTTTTTGTACAGTTGGTTAAAGTGGAGTTCCACCCACTTTTACAACTCTTCAGCATCCTTCACTAAACTGTGCACTGTAAACAAATTGGATATTTTTAATTTTTTTTTCTCAGCACTTACTGTTTATCTGCTGTATTCATTTTTCACTTCCTCCTCCCTGGCCGCGGCCCATCGCATCATTTCCTGTTTGCAATGCCTTCTGGGAAAGGGCGGCAACTTCCTCTGACACTGCCGTTGCTATGGAAACCTGATCTGAAACCTATTACACTGCTTGTGCTGCACAGAGCATGTGCAAGATCTGCAAGGATAAGATCCAGGAAGAAATACAGTCTGGCTTCAGATGTCCACACTTAAGATGGCCACGGCCTGCTGCAAGTTTATAAAATAACAAACTACTGCTATAAACTAACAAAACAGACCTTAGTTTACAGACTAACTTTACTAGTATACATTAAGCTTGTGTATTATAGGGGTATTTTTATTTAAAAAGTATAATTTCAGCCGGAACACCACTTTAAATTGGGTGTGGGGACACACTGGATGTCTTCGCTGCAACTGTGCTCTTGCTGGGCATCACATGTGTCCCTTTAAGGAGGGATGGGCTCCTTCCAGGCACACCTGCCCTTGATCTATCCACTGCTATATATGCTCCTATTTAGAGGACTCTGAAAATGATAGAATTAGGACTGAAGTATACAGAGGAGCTGGATGTGGGCACTGCAGCTTATGCATATATTTGCTGGTTAGTAAGTGTGCTGGGAAATCTTTTGTTTGTGAGGGGCCAAGACAACCCTGGGCATGCAGCACCAAGACACAGGCAATAAAAGACCTAGAAGAGGAACATGCAGTGTGGTGATAAATCTTTGTAGTCTTTTTTCTGCTCCACAACTGGGTTCAAGGGAACAAATCCACCAGGGCAATGCAATATACTGTACCATATAACATAATTGTGGAATAATAAATAAGGAAAAAGTAGAGATGGTGTTATGTCATTACAAACTCTGCAACTGGCCATTTGTAATCAAAATAAGATGAATCATCTCTTCCTCTGTATGCTTCTGATTAGTGCACAATACAGTCCTATGCATTATGAACACGTAAATGATGTTCAGCTTCTTCTAATGCTATAGGGGCAGTTAAAACTGATGACAACTGCATCCAAGCAGTACCAGGAATGTGTTTGGTTACTGCAAAAAGCTGCATTTGCCCATGTATGCATTTGCCCATGTATAGTGCCTTGAAAAAGTATTCATATCCCTTGAAATGTTCCACATTTTGTCATGTTACAACCAAAAACGTAAATGTATTTTATTGGGATTTTATGTAATAGACCAACACAAATTGGCACATAATTATGAAGCGGTACGAAAATGATAAATGGTTTTCAAACTTTTTTTACACAAAAATATCTGAGAAGTGTGACGTGCATTTGTATTCAGCCCCCCTGAGTCAATACTTTGTAGAACCACCTTTCACTGCAAAAACAGCTGCAAGTCTTTTTGGGTATGTCTCTACCAGCTTTGCACATCTAGAGAGTGAAATGTTTGCCCATTCTTCTTTGCAAAATAGCGTAAGCTCTGTCAGATTGTATGGAGAGCATCTGTGAACAGCAATTTTCAAGTCTTGCCAAAGATTCTCAATTGGATTTAGGTCTGGACTTTGACTGGGGCATTCTAACACATGAAAATGCTTTGATCTAAACCATTCCATTGTAGCTCCAGCGTTTAGGGTCATTGTCCTGCTGGAAGGTGAACCTTCACCCCAGTCTCAAGTCTTTTGCAGACTCTAATGCCGCGTACACACGGTCGGACTTGCCAACGGGACAAAAAAAATTTAGAGCATGTTTTCTATCTAAGTCCAATGGGGCATACAAACATTTTCTGTCGGAAATTCCGGCCATGTGTACGCGGCATAACAGGTTTTCTTCTAAGATTGCCCTGTATTTGGCTCCATCCATCTTCCCATCAACTCTGACCAGCTTCCTTGTCCCTGCTGAAAAAAGCATCACCACAAAATGATGCTGCCACCACCATGGTTCACGTGGGGATGGTGTGTTCAGGCTGATGTGCAGTGTAAGTTTTCTGCCACACATAACGTTTTGTTATAGGCCAAAAAGTTAAATTTTGGTCTCATCTGACCAGAGCACCTTCTTCCACGTTTGCTGGGTCCCCCACGTGGCTTCTCGAAAACTGCAAACGGGACTTCTTGTGGCTTTCTTTCAACAATGGCTTTCTTCTTGTCACTCTTCCATAAAGACCAGATTTGTAGAGTGCACGACTAATAGTTGTCCTGTGTACAGATTCTCCCACTTGAGCTGTGGATCTCTGCAGCTCCTCCAGAGTTACCATGGGCCTCCTGGCTGCTTCTCTGATCAATGCTCTTCTTGCCCAGCCTGTCAGTTTAGGTGGACGGCCATGTCTTGGTAGGTTTGCAGTTGTGCCATACTCATTCCATTTTCAGATGATGGATTTAACAGTGCTCTGTGAGATGTTTAAAGCTTGGGGTATTTTTTATAACTTAACCCTGCTTTAAAATTCTCCACAACTTTATCCCTGACCTGTCTGGTGTGTTCCTTTGCCTTCATGATGCTGTTTGTTCACTAAGGTTCTCTAACAAACCTCTGAGGCCTTCACAGAACAGCTGTATTTATACTGAGATTAAATTACACACAGGTGAAATCTATTTACCAATTGGGTGACTTCTGAAGGCAATTGGTTCCACTAGATTTTATATAGGGGTATCACAAAAAAGGGGGCTGAATATAAATGCACGCTACACTTTTCAGATATTTATTTAAAAAAAAGTGAAAAACATTTATCATTTTCCTTTCACTTCCCAATTATGTGCCACTTTGGTCTATCACATAAAAACCCAATAAAATACATTAAAATTTTTGGTTGTAACATGACAAAATGTGGAAAATTTCAAGGGGTATGACTACTTTTTGGAGGCACTGTATATATTTTAAGCCTGTGTATACAAGTAATATTGTTTTGTTGAATTTTGTTGGTAACTGCAATAATGGTAAGGATCATACAACATACACATAACAATAACAGACTTTATAACAGTGAATCAACATTCATATGAATGTAGGACGAAGTACTCTAAAAAGAACCTTACTCTTACTACAGTACTTAGTGCACAGTAATACACCGTGATTCTGGCAAAATTGTGACTCTAAATGATAAAGTTGTACTAGGATAAGCAATCGGAAGATGCCTTGCCATGCAAGATATTCCATTTTGAGTCATTTTAACAAAATGTTTGGGGCCTCCATCCAATAGAAGCCTAATATCAGCATAAGAGACCACTGGAGAGTGGGGGGAAACTGCTATACTTCCCGTTTACTCTTGTCATATCACATGACTAGAGACAGGAAGAGCTGCCTTTATTCCAAGGTAGGCGCCATGTGGGCACCACGCTGGGAAGGAGATTTGTGAGAACTGTGAGTATACAGAGGGTGGGGGGACCAACTCATCCCTAGCTCTCCCCTCTACACTGAAGGCCTCAGAATGCCCCACACCTATTAATTCCATCAGAGCCCTTAAGCTTCCTTCCCCGCTAGAGCCACACAGGGCTCCTTAGTTGCACCCCACAGAGCCTCCAAGCTCTCCTCCTTCATCCCACTGACAAAGATGTCAAAGCAGTCCTTCACAGATGGTAACTAAATGATCTCGTGGGGAGTTGAATCACAACAGCACACAGCACAAAGGGTTTTTGAGAGACATTTCCCTCTGGTTTTTTCTTTTTTTTGGAATACTGTATGAACGATATAGTTTCTGTTTATAGAAAAGTAAGATATCTTTTCTGCTATACTACTGTTTAGACTAAGTTCAGTTAGTCCTGATTTAAAAAAAAAAACAGCCAAATGTTTAAAGAGTAATGACAAAAGTAATATAATAAACGTATTAATCTTTTATTTGTATGCAATATTAGAATCTGGATACATTTTGGATTGTACTATATATATATATGTTTGTTGCATTTTGCTAATAACATGTATAACTATTTGGCAAATAAAATCTTTAAAAAAAAAAGCAGTCCTTCACAGAATGACACCACCAACACATTGGCATTTTTCCCCCCACTGACACAGATGCAGCTCCACTTTTTTCCTCGCAATGACATTAGCGCTGCAGCATTTATTTTCCCTCACAACACTGATGCAGTGGCATTTTTCCTTCCATTGACACCACTGATGCAGAAGAATTTTTTTCATCCAGTGACACTAACAATAAATGGGCATTTTTTACTTTCAGTGACACCACTGACCCAAGGGCATTTTTTCTAGGGCATTTTTTCCTTTGGCACTGTTAGCCTCGTATTTTACTGTGGGGCAGTATGTGAATGGTTTTAAACACTTTGATTTAGTGTGGTATGTCACAACCATTGACACAATTTAAGCACATGACACAACCATTACAGTACATATGTTTTGGCTCTACCCCCTGCTCTACCCGGGAAGGGGGGGCAGAGTTTGGCATCTTTACCCTGAGCATGTGATGCAATTTATGCAAGCCTTGGGGCATAATTCATACAACCTTAAATTCAGTATGCATTATGACAGCTCAAGGATTCCTGTCTTGGATGTAGAAATCTATATCCAGAAGGAAGGATCTTTAATGACTAATATGTATTGTAAACCATCAGCTGACACCACCTTGCTGCTCATCCTGGGTTCACACCCAGCAACCCTTGTACAAAACATACCTTATGCCCAGTACATGCGGCTGTGTGAGAACTGCACATGATAGGAGGATTTTGTCTACCAGGCAGGTATAGCTAGTCCATCTTGAAGGAGGCCTGTAATAGACCCCTGCAACAATCCAAAACCACCCTGTTATACAACTCCACGCATAGGGCAATACAACATACCACGAAAGTAATCACCAAATATTCGGCACAGCAGTCTGACATTTGCAAAATTCAAAACAAACATTGGTATCTTTTAACTGTCAATTATATTGTTTTGAAACATATGAGACATATGCCTGAAATTGTTTTTGGATGAGTAACGTCCATATGTTACCTCTTGTTGTGACTATACACATAGGCGGGATGACATTTGCCTAGAGAAGGGAACTTTTCGCTGTGGCCATTGTTCGCAGTGTTCTTGGGTCTAGATCTGTACCCAAATCACTTTATCTAATAATGAGATATTTACACCTAGGTATCACACCAACTGTGACACTCAAGGGGTTATGTATCTTATGTCAGGGCTCAACATTAAAGTTCTGAGCTACTAGCCAGGCCTTAAAGTGGTTGTTAAGCCACTTTCACATCTTCATACCATGCCCTCTGTGTTCTAATCCTGTGTCCCCCTGTGTGAGAGATTTACAAAAAAAATGCAGCTATACCTAATTTTTAGAATGCTTCTCTGCGATCACATGATCTCTCCTCTCCCCATCTGACAGATGCACTCGGGAGAGGAGGGGGAGAAGAAAGAGAGAGCCAGCCGATTATGTGATCGCAGAAAAGAGCTGTGAAATTAGGTATAGCAGGCTTTTTTTTTTTATAAATCACTCACACAAGGGGACACAGGATTAGAACACAGAGGGGATGGTATGAAGATGTGAAAGTTATTTGAGCAGCAGGAGTTGCGGGGGCGGGCACTGTCATGAGCTGACAGGCAAGGAGGGGAGGGGGGAGAGCACAGAGGAGACAGCTAGCAGGGCTGCGGATGAAGGAGGCAAGTGTACTGACCACGGTGTCAGGGCTCAGCAGCCATGATGCACCGTGGTCAGTTTTCAAAGGGGAGGCATAGCCAGGCAGGATCAGCCAGGTATTACAGGTGTTACAGGGGGCTAAATGACACAGCACAAGCACTGTGCTGTATAAAATGCTTTAGAGGAATAGGATCTTATGTTTTTTTTGGGGGGGTTAACAAACACTTTAAGAGTTACTCGCCACCAGTTGCCATAACCCAACCCTGCCCCTAATTCCACCCCTTAACACGCCCTCGTAATTTATCACAGTAAAAGGCAGACAGGAGGACACAGTACAGGGGGTTAGGAGGGCACAGTACAGGGGTCATAGCTGGCAGTGCACTAGGCAGAGCTCTGTTTCCCAACCCTTCATTTTAAACAGCCTGAACACGAGCAGAGCTACTGTTCCCACAAAGCACACACTGGAGCTGAAATCCAATTTCCATACAGCTACAATGTGCACAGTGTATAGCTAGCTACTGGTTGCAGTTCCGACCTGTGAAATTCCATGGTAGGAACAGTAACTTAGTTGTAGCAGCTAGCTGTACACTGTGCACATCGTAGCTGTAAGGGAATCGGATGGGGAGGAGGAGCTCTTAGTGCTGTGCTTAAATGGGAAATGCAGTCTGTTTACATAATTTGTAATAATAACATCTTTGCCATTCTGAAGCTTCCCTCCAACCACTTTGCATATTATTTTATATATACTGTGATTCCGTACTTATCATATGTTGCAGAAACTACTGTGGGCAAGTGAAGCTGCTGCCTGTTCACTTCCTGGAATTACACAGACACAGAGGCACACCTCCAACTCTGCAGCTCTCATCGACCCTCTTATGACTCATCCCCCGTCCCTTCATGGCAAACTCTCATTAGAGTGAGAGAGAGAGCTGTGCATGAAATCATAAGCCTAGGCTTTTTACCAGACAAGAAACAGGAAGTGGGCTGTATAAGGTATTTACTGGCAGAAAAAATATGTTTTACTATCCAAAGTTAAAACAACAAGGGCAGAAGATTTAATGATGAAAAAAATGGCTGAAGGTCTGCTTTAAGATGTGTACCATGCGGGATAGGAGACTGCCGGCAAGCATCAGGAATGGTGGAGGGCTTGAAAGGGGGGAGCCCACCCCAGAACCCCACCCCTCCCCAATACCCCCCTAGATCCAGGCATGATCTTATCACTGCTGCTTGTGCTGGAGGAATATCTACTGCTCTGATCCTCGCCGACTCTTCTCTCCTAGTCTGTGATTAGAGAACTACACATCCCGCCCACATAAGCAGTAGCAGTAGTAACATGCTCTGCCTCGGAGGGGTTCCTCCTTAAACCCTGCAAAGTGCTATAAGAGCGCTGGAAACTGCGGGAGTGGTAGGAGAATTGCAGGAGGCTCCCCCATGCACCTGGGGCCCCTGGTTGGCCCGTGCGTTAAGACGGCCATGCCCGCACCCCTCTCCTGCCTTGGCAGCGGCACCCCCTGCTTGGTTTTCAGCAGGCTCTTCCTGTCTAGGCTGCCAGGCTGTGTGGGGTGAAGGGGGAGGTGTCCAGACCGAGCAGACATGTTTCTTTTCCACAGCCTGCTCCTCAGAAGCAGCATGGATTTCTGTGTCCTGGCTGGGGTGCCCTCAGTGTCCCCCGGGTGCCTCTTCTCCTCCCCCAGCAGGCTCCTGGCTGCCGCTGCTTCTGCCTGCTCCACTTGCCCTCAGCTTACTTCCACTCACCCAATGGAGGAAACTAAGGGAAATTTTGAGCGCTGCCTTATGTTATACACTATATGGGCAAAATGATCTGCCACTTTCTACAAAGGATAGGAACATATTCATTACTCCAAGAATGGGAAAAATTATAACACTAGTCAAGTTTATGTCATTGCTCAGTATGGTCTTTATTATTTTGTCATCTTCTTTGGATTCTATTATTGAGGGCCTTGTATTCATTGCAGAGCTTACCATGTTCATTTTTGGACCTTTATTTGCTGAATGGGGCTTTCTATGTGTGGGGATCTGCTGACCTCTACTGTCTGAATTTGTAAATGCCTGTACATATATTAGGTATGCACTTTCTGGCCCTGGGTTGTTGGCTTTGAAACCCTGAAGAAGGAAGTGGCGAGCGAGAACATGTCCTGTGCATGCTGCTAAACCACAAGCCAGACGGGACTATTATGCAAATATTTCTATGATCTAATAGTTTAATTGCAGTGGTTGAGGGTATCTAAATCCTTGTGACAGAGTGTTTCTGCCTGTCCTTGTTATCATTTCACATGCACAGTTCCAGATAGCTATGTCTATGCTACTATATGTGTAGAGGTTACCTTCATGTGTATTAGTTGGTAAATGTGTTTATTGCAATGGAGTTTATATGCAGCTCTTGTTATTATAGTTATATGAAGCTCCTGTTATTCTAGTCAACCCTGTCCCTTCTAGTCTGGAATTCTATACCTAGTTTTAGTTTAGGACTTGATAGCCAGCATAGGATAGAGCCAGGTTAGGCTTCCAGGATAATAGGCTTAGAGGTCTGGTTGCATGGCAGATTAGAAAGAAAATTAGGGAGGGACAAAAGCACAGTAAAGTGTAAGTGCAGAGTAAATAAGGTGACTGTGAGTTCCAGTGCCACACCCCAGCTCCTGTCGGTAAGGAGCTCCATTCCAGGCTAGGTGGACAATAGTTGGAGGATCCCCCTATGACCACTGATCTTGCCTTCAGGTCTCTGACACAAAGACATGCACCACATCATCCTCAGGGGCCCCTGCATCTAGACTTTGCTGAAACTTTCATCTGGAGGTATCTCTATTAATAACTAATTATACTCAGGTATATGTGCACAATTCCTCAAGGACTCCTACCGAGGCCCTTTTGTTGAAGATAACTGTTTGTACATTGAATGTATGTATTGTTATTAATCTCTTTTTATATAAAGCTACTGATATTCATATATTGACTAATATTATATGCTGATACAATATAGTACCTCTGCTCCCAAATAGTTTTAGATTAATCTGATTAGATTACTGGTAATTTGCCAGGAAGAAAATAACACTGTTCAGAGAGGCCCTGTTCTGGGTGGAGGCACTGCTAACTTTATTATCAAACCCACTCTTTCACTTAGCGAAAGCTCTGGTTCTCTTATTTACCTACAGGTTTAGAACAATATCCTGTTCGGTTAGGGCTATTTCTCATAACCCCCCGCAAAAAGAGGGCTACATATGCATCCCTATTTGGTATACCATCTGGTCTATGTCCTTGCCTTATCTATGTCCTAGTTTACTATATTACCACTTTTTTTGTTTGTAGCCATTGTACTTTGAATATTTTTTTTCTTGTTGCATTTATCATCATTTTGTAACATTGACTCACAGCAGTTGATGTGTCCCCATATTCCATCTGTGCAGTGTTGGTACGGGTGGTTCTTCTGCTTTGTAGCAAGTGTACGGCCATCTGGGTGGTGTTCGAGCCAGGTGTGCACTATGATAGGCTACCCCTGTCCTCCTCCCCCCTTGCCGACATTCCAGTCCTTCTATTTATGAGATGTACTTCTGCTCATACCACCGGTGATTGTATTGCCAGCACTCCGCAAGCATGCCCCCCACCTCTGTAAAAAAGTGGTCAGACACCTTTGGTGAGTTGCCATCTACCTCACGAGCACTCGTGGTGAAGCTTTTTGAAGGAACATCAAACCAGAAGATTCACATTTATTTATTTATGGTGTTGGGATTGTCACTGTGGACTTTATATATTTACTTTTTCAATCAATCTCAATACTCAATCTCAATACTGTCTCAATCTCAATACTGTTCACACCCAATTTATATTATTCACTTTGATGTTTTAAGCACCAACACCTTTTAGATTTGATTTTTTTATACGGTTCAGTGTTTACACTTTCTTAAAGGAGCAGCTATGTTTTAAAACATTACATTAGGCGCCGTTTTCAACCCACTCGTTTTCACATGCCCCTCACCTCGGCGCCTGGGCACCAAACGTGCTTTAAAAAGATTTACTACTGAGTAGGAGCCACAGTGGCGGCTCTCTCCTGGGGATTTGTGACTGGCCTGCATGCCCACATTTATCCAGGTATAGAATATATTTTTTCTTTGACACTGGTTATACATGGTTGTAATAATCTGACTCAATTGGTCTGTTATTTTGTGACTTTTGGGATGATCTTGTTCGCTGTGAACTTTTCTTAATAAGTTGTTTTTCTCTTAAGCAACTGTTTTAGATATACAGTACTTAAAAGGTTGGAATATCTGGTATACTGTATTCTTAATGAACTCAGCAGATCTGATGTAGACCATCCTTTTTTGTTCCTATCATTCCCATGTTTAGGTATTCACCCTTCACCTATACCTTGGCTGGCTGTGGGACCTATTTTTAAACTATTTTCCTACCTGGTATGGATTCATTGCTACTAGGTGTATAAAGTGGAACATTGGCGTGTTTCACATCACATATTTTATTGGCATTTAGACAGTATGGTTAATGAGACATTTTCTTTTCTTTCTGCCTTTTTGGTATAGAATTAATAGCTTTATGTTCCTACTTTCAGTGTGGGTGACCATGAAAACGTGGTATCTACCCAACACTAGGTGGTTTATTACCTCTTCATGAACAAAGTTCATGTGATATTGTTACTTACCTTATTTATGTGTATGTCTTTCTAGAAACCTAACACCTCAATTATCCTGAGGAAGTGGTCTCTACCGCAGTCGTTGCAGTACCTTGAATCCATCCAACTACTTCGACTTCTATCTGGAATAATAGCTGATAAGGCCCTATGATCTGTTTTGATCCAGTATAAGTTTTTTTTAAATTTTTTTTATATAATCTAATAAGGGGGACCCATACTGTATCTATGGATGAAGCAATATTAGGTTTTTGTTTTTAATTTAACTCTCACATTAATGCTTTTTAGTTATGTATTGTTTGCTTATAAACTTTGTGATCTTTTAAAGTGGAACTTCACTCTCCCAATCAACATGCTGCTAGCATTAGTAAAAAGATAGGAAAATATTTCATAATTACTTGTTTTAAACATTTTTTTTTACATTACTTCAGATTCTTCCTGATTTCTTGCCTAGGCAAATTATGTCATACATCCCAGGAGTTTTCAGGAGGAGAGGAGAGGAGGGGGAGTTTTCTCAGCTAATCACACCATCCTGCTCGCATGCTAAGGCTAAGGACACATGGTTTCCAGGAAGTAAATGTTAAATGAATCATCTGCTCTTACTCAAGATGGCCATGTCCAGAAATACTGGGGGGGGGGGTTCAAAGTGATTTCTCAACAAAATAAAGCACAGATACATGAATGGATGGGTGAGTTTGCTTTAAGTATTACAAAATGAATTGAATAGTGCTTTTGGTTTGTGGTGCTCAGATGCAGTAAAGATCCGCTTTCAAGAACATCTTTTTCCACTCTTTTATTTTGCTGCTTTGCGTGCAAGGTGCTCAGTCATAACTTAAGCACATCTCAATCCAGGAGGAGAGACCAGATGCAATGAAGATCTGCTTTATCTATACAGTATATGTGTTGTTCTTGTGGTACCAATAAAGTCTACTTATTTTGTAGGGCTGCGGAAATTAACGGTTAATTCCTCGATTAATCGTTAATTTTTTTGATCGATCAAAATTCTTTTGATCGGTACTCACCTCTCCGCAGGCTTCCGGGTCTTCAGGGAGTTCCGTCCGAGATCCGGTGACGTCACGGACATCGACATCACCGGATTCCTCCCCCCTTCCCCGGTCATTGATGGTGCCCACGCTGGACAATGGTAAAGTAATGGAATACAGCAAGTGCCTGACCGATCCAATCATGCCCTGAAAGGCTTCGACCGAGTGGGTGTGTCCGCAAATTGCAGAGGTGTGGCTGCGAGCCGGTTTTGTGATTGGCCAGACACGCCCCATGCTGATGATACGTGACCCTTGCTGGGAATAAACAAGCATTGGAAGGCATTATAAAGGTGAGTGTGTTGTCTGTACTGGACAGGTCAATTGTGGAGGAGGAATCGTGGTGATTTAAAGTATATATACAGCTTGAATCTGTATATTAGTTTTAGATTAGGTCATACAGAGAGAAAACACCTCTCGGTTTAGGCTTTGCCTTGTGCATCCCAGTGTGGAGCTTTCATTTCACTTCCTGTCCCAGAGACACAACGGGAAGTGAAATGGCATTCCCATTATAGATGGTTGTCAACAGGACTGGTATACCCATCGGAGGCATTACCCAGATAGCAAGCAATTGAGCTGCAAGTTTGAAAATGTCTTGTTAAAGTGGAGGTCCACCCTAAAAACGAATTTAACATTAAAAGACTCCTTAGAATTTTTTAAAAACGTTTTTTTTTTAAAGTGTTAAGTCATGGATTGTGGAAACTAACTAGTGTTGGGTGATTGTATATAGTGTATTCCACATTTACCACTGACTAATGCAGAGTTGCAATGCAAGGAGATCAGCTAAAAGTAGTTGGATCTGTATGTGCGTTATAATTAATCAAAATTAGTCGATTAATCGATTAAAATAAAAAACGATTAATCAAACACAAAAATTTTAATCAGTAACAGCCCTATTATTTTCTAAAGGAATTTTCTTGCTTCTGGGTACTTGATGTGTCACATGTTAGCCTGCAGTTTCCTGCTTGTGTATTCTTACTTCTTTGCTGCAGTGCTTTCTCTACCCCGATTCCTTTCACATGTGTGCTTTCTCTACCCCGATTCCTTTCACATGCTATTCTGTGGGCTTTTATTTCCTTCTCTTCCATCACTTCCTGGCCCGCCTCCTAGTTTTCTTGCCTATATAAGACATTCTCAGTGTAGCCCACATTGCCTTCAACTTTACAGTTCTCTGAGCTCCTGTCCAGTTGTTACTTGTGTATCCTGTGCCTGATTACCTGACTAACCATATTTCCTGTTGTCTCCTGCTGTTTGTACTCTGCCCACGTGAGTGGTCTCCGCATCCTCAGCTGGGCATACCTGGGGGCTGTGACCTGGTTCCAGCCTGCTGCAGGTCCATCCCCACCATCAGGGGCTCTGGTGAAGAAATAGTACAAATACTTATGTGCGCTCTTTCAGTTTGATGAAGAGAGAGTGGGTAATTAAAACTCTCTTTTACTGGGGGGTTATGTACAGCACAAACACTGGCGATGGTCTCGGTATGCTGAATGTAGGAGGCTGCCGGCTCGTAACAAGCTAGAAGGAACTCTGTAGGATGCAGAAACACAAAGAAGGGCAGCTTCCAGATACTCAGGACGGCTCTCTGAGTATCTGGAAGTGCTGGGAGCCATCAGCATTAGCTGATGCTTAGACTCCACTCCCTGGGGAACCCCGAGTTGGGAATCTACAAGGGCTCACTACCACAGATGCTTGACATGATGACCTTGTCCCACCCACTGCTCATAGGCACATTTAATTAAAGGATATTTCAAAATGAAAAAAATACAGAGAGCACTAACACTTTGTCTGACCTACCTTAAAGAAGAACGTTATAAAATAGTTGCAAATTACACATCAAAGGGGAACTGTTAACAAAATGCTTGGCATCAGTGGAAGGAAAAATGCCCTTCATCAGTGGGCAATGCCCAGTTTTGGTGGTCAGTGGAAGGTAAATTGCCTTGTATCAATTTTCATGTCCTGATATCAGTGGTCAGTGGGGAGAGTACATGCCCTTGTGTCAGTAGGAGGAAAAAATGCCCAGAGTCAGGGGTCAGTGAGAGAAACAAATTGCCCGGCTACAGTAGGAGGAAAAAAATATCTGATGCTGGTGTTCAGTGGGAGGAAAAAATTGCTTGGCATCAGTGGGAGAAAAAAGAATTCCTGGTGTCAGTTGGAAGATAAAATGTCCAGCATCTGTAATCAG
This sequence comes from Aquarana catesbeiana, assembly GCF_042186555.1. Taxonomy (NCBI): domain Eukaryota; kingdom Metazoa; phylum Chordata; class Amphibia; order Anura; family Ranidae; genus Aquarana; species Aquarana catesbeiana. Next base: position 662,838,750 of record NC_133324.1, read on the forward strand.
AGGGAACAAAAAAGATAACCATTGGAGGTCAGTGGGAGAAAAAAAGCCCAGTGTTAGTGGACATTGGAGGGAAAAAATCCCTAGCATCTGTGGTCAGTGGGACAATAAGGTATGAGGATATGGCTAAGATACATGTGACTACAGGGTTGTGCAAAACTCTTGAGACAGTCACACAGAATCCAGAATGGTTTGGGGGTATGCCAGCAGAAAATACCACTTTCAGTTTGGCAGGCAAACAGTAGGAAGCTATTTTAATCATCATGTGATTGATGTAAACATACTAAAGGGTACATTATTATGAGATGCTCTATCTTACATTAAAATAAGTTACTGATCATTAAATGACACAGAGCATAGAAGACATCTAGAGATATTAACTGTGCCTAAACAGTAACCTTTTGTCCTAAATTCCTCCTGAAAATGGTCATTACCCTACTATGCCACTACCCTACTATGTGAGGGTGCCTAGACACTCCTGTGCTTACAACTTCATAGCTATATACTGTATATGCAGTGTGAGATCTAATGCACTGCTGCATGTAACGTTTATTCATATGCCCCGTACACATGATCGGACATTCCGACAACAAAATCCATGGATTTTTTTTTCCGACGGAAGTTGGCTAAAACTTGTCTTGCATACACATGGTCACACAAATCTTGTTGAAAATTCCGAACGTCAAGAACGCGGTGACGTACAACGCGTACGACAAGCTGAGAAAAAATAAGTTCAATAGCCAGTGCGGCTCTTCTGCTTGATTCCAAGCATGCGTGGAACTTGTGTACACACGATTGGAATTTACGACAACGGATTTTGTTGTCGGAAAATTTGAGAACCAGCTCTCAAATTTTGTGTGATGGAAAATGTCCGATGGAGCCTACACACGGTCGGAATTTCCAACAACAAGCTGTCAATAAGTCAATAATGGGGGAAACTCGCTTCAGGAAAACAGCAGGCAATACTGGTGACTAGTTATTTGTCTTCTACTTGCCTGTTTGGATATATCTTTAAACAATTAAGTTTCTTTTTAATCCGGCATCTACAGAAAAGTACATGAACCACAACATCGTGGGGTTCATTTATTAAAACTGGGAGAGTGCAAAATCTGGTGCAGCTCTGCAAAGAAACCAGTCAGCTTCCAGGTTTTGTTGTCAAAGCTTAATTGAACAAGCTGAAGTTAGAAGCTGATTGGCTACCATGCACAGCTGCACCAGATTTTGTACTTTCCAGTTTTAGTAAATCAACCCCCATGTGTCATTTGAACAACATGGTGTCAGAGGTGCCTGCACCTACCTACAGAAACTGCCATCACCCTCTGCTATTCTCCAATTTTGGAGCTTTCTGAACAAGCAAAGCTTGAATTATGAGTAGTGTCGGAGCTTGCCCAGATCCACCTCTCTCATTCTTTTTTGACGATCACTATAATGAGCTGAACTGTTTGGCATTAGGAAAGTGTATGAGGTTGTAGGCAGGTGCAGTTAGCTAGTTTGCCACTAGGTGGCTCTGTATCAATATAGTGTGGTAATAGGGAATTATGTAATTGGGTGTTAGATCTCCTCTTAAATAAAGCCTTCCTGTAGTGATATAATGGGTTGAGTTAGTGCCCATATAAATGCCAGGAGGGGAGGAGCTCTGTGAGATGAGGTTTGGGAGCCAAACACCCCAGAAGCCGTGTGGATCTAGTTAGCTGTCAAGAGTCTTAACAGGGCTGAAGCCCTGAGTGAGGTAATTCAACATTCAGAAGAATCAGCTGTCGGAGCCTTGACTCTTAAATGGTCTGCTGTCGACTGTAAGCTGGATGCAAAAGGCCCTTTAGGCCAGGCTAAGTGTTCTCTGATGTGAGTACTAGTAGCAAGGTCCCAGGCCTCCTTTGATCTAATGAGAACCTCCAGGGCCAGGGATCGCTGACATCCTTCTGTATGTGGTGGGTTGTGAGGCATTGTGGGTGTATAGTTGTTAAAGTTATTGGGTGCCAGGCACTTTTTGGATGCAAAAGAAAGTTTATTTCTCTTAACAAACCTTTTTTGGGGGAGAGAAGGTTAGGGCCAGGACACCCTTAGGTAGTTGCAAGATTAATTGGCAGACTCCGAGACTTCAATAGGAGGACAGCCATGCAGGGAAAGGCATCCAGGAAGACGCCACATCTGCGTGTGTAGGATTGCTGTCTCCTATGGCAACAGTCTTTAACAATTCCAAACACAAGGCTTAACAGTTCCTTCACTTTTACTTCAATCATTCCTTGTAGTTCTTCAATACACTGAGCTCCTGGTCACTCATTAGACCCACTGATTCACTGCCACTGAACCCCTTGAGCTCCTCCAATCTTCACAGTGGTATTTTCCTCAAGCGTCACCCCCACTTCTCCGCTGGGTCCCTAGTTTAGCACACAAGGCTGCTCTGGAAGCATCACCTCCACTGTCTGGGTCCCTGGCTTGATTCCCACTGAAGTTTCCCGATTCTTCACCATCCCTGGTTGGTGAGAATACTGCTCCAGTACTTGCTTCAGTTACTCACTGTGGTCCCTGGTAATAAGGCGGATAGTCCCTTACTGGTGACAGCTTCGCCTCTACCCTGACCACGACAGGTTCCCTGGCTGACAGAACCATCACATTTGGTTGGACTGCAAGCCGCAGTCCCAACCCTGCGCTGCTCTCTTGCTTCTGGATAGGCCGTCAGAGAGCCTAGCAGCCAGATGTGCCTGGGATAGGCCCCATCTCTGGCCTAGCAACCTGGGCAATACAACACACGTCCACTCAGACAGCCGTCCAGGTGGCACAGAACACAGATCACCTGACCTCACCCGAATATATAGGCTCTCCCAGCAGGCCAAGGGATTCAAGAAAACCCCTGCCCATTGGCTGAGATACCCCACATACCCATAACCTGACCTTGCGTTGCCCTTCTTTTATCTAGTACCACCTAGTGGTAGAAGAGAAAAGTGCAACAAGGCCAAACTTAGGGAGAAATCAATGGATCTCTAGCAATCAACCAGGATAACTACTCCTGGCAAGTAAATTTGTGAGGAGCAAATCTGCCTAAACTCCAGGGTGCTACATAGTATACCTGTGAGAGAGTATCTTCAGGGAGTGTGCCCAGCTGGGCAGATCTATGGAATTGGACATAGAAAGAGAGACTGGTTCACAGGGAGATCAGTCCCAACACTGTGGTGCTCCTAAGGAGAGGGGAGATGCTAAGGGAAGATAGCTTAATATTTATGTACCGGTGTTCTGCGCCAGAGTGGCTGCTACAGGGTGTCTGCTTATGCCTATGGCGTTTTCGGCAAAGAGTTCTGTCTGTTTGTCAATGTGTCTTTGCAATCTACAGTAAAGTGCAGAAAATATACTTCTTGTGTGGACATTCCTTTCTTATTGAATATAAAGGATCAAGGCTGGGGATGTTGTGGGTGGGCTTATGGCCAAAAGTTTGGCATAATATGGGGAAGATTTCTATCTAGCAGAATTGGGTCACTGTCCTATCCAAGAAGAAGCAGGGTGGGGGTTCCAGCAATTTGGTGCCAACACACATCCAATCGTAGTCCTCCTTACAAGGTGGGATGGGGGTAGGTAAGCTCTGTCACTAGTAGAAATTGCCAAATCTTTGCCTGTTCAGAACGGCCCAACAATTTTTTAATATATTTTTATTTCTTTCGAAATTGCAGGGATACATAATAGGTCCAACATTCTTCTGTACATAAAGTGGCATAATATCAAGTCACATTGGCCTCAGACCCATATTGCATAGCTCCCAACTGTCTGTTGATTTCGAGGGACTGTCCCTGATTTGGAACAATGTCCCTTTGTCCTCCTCATTTGTCCTCATTTTGGTCTATATAGTTGCATATAAAATGCACTATTTATCTATCAAAAATGTTTCCCAGTGCTAAACCTTTCATCCTATTTCTAAATGGCTGTATTTGTAAATTCCAAAAGATAGTATAAAGGAATAGTAGTGGTAAAAAAAAAAGTACTGGGTCTAACAAAACATTTTTTTGTACAATTCTCCTTTAAGAGGGCACGAAAGGGGGTGTGTCCTATGCCTACATACTTTTGCTAATGGGCGTCCTTCATTCCCATTTTAGAAAGTTGGGATTGCAATGAGGTCTGCTAAAAGTATATGTGCAGGCGTCCCTGAATGCCTTTACTTTATACCTGCTAGCAGCTTACTTTAAATAGTTATTTTGGCATTGAAGACATATTCCATGTTTTTGAAGTCAGTTCTAGATCACAGCACATGGCTCATAAAAATAGCGGCAGGACTGGCATAGCCACAATGTTACATTATAGCTCATTCAACGAGTGGGCACATTTTGCTAGATATCATTGCAAGGAAGCTGTGGCATGATTTATATAAATCAAAACATGGCTTTCTCTTATGGTGCAATTATTCACTTTCATTTCCTGTAGGATATTAACACTTGTATTTCAGTGAAATAAATATTCTTTCCTGGCAAATCATGGGCATATTAAATCTAGAGTGATGTAAGATGGGCTTGAAAAAAAGCTAATTGAAATATAACACAGAGATCATCATAAATATTTTACATGGCACCATTTACCCATGAGCCACAACAGCTCTGACTTGGCTTACTGCTATCTTGCTCTAAGTTTCCCTAAGGTTTTTATCACACCGAATATAGTCTGAACATGGTAGCACACGTTAATTTTCTGTGTCCTCACCTGATCTCTTAAGTGTGCTCTAATTAACCTCCTATTAAAAACAGCCAGCGGCTAATTAGTGAAATTGTACTTTGCTGAAGTGTGTTTATCTGGGGAAATAAAAATTCAGCTGAGCCCTGCCTTGTATTTGGTGATTTACATGTGGTACTTGAGACATAAAGTACCATCAAACTGAACCGAGAAATTCTAGAGACAAGCAAAGAATGGTTTGAGGCCCAGTTCACACTAGTGCGAGCCAGACATTGCGTGTGATTCGCACAGCATTGCTGTGCACATCACATGCGATGTCTGTGCGATGCGATTTCAGCCATATAAACTGTATGGCTGAAATCGTATCGCATTCGCACCAAAAAGGTGCAGGACCCTTTGGTCCGCACTGAAATCGGATCGCATGGGTGTTCACATGCACCATTTTACAGTTCACATGCACCATTTTACAGTTCGCACTGCGATCTGCGAACCGATCTGGGGGTGTGTTTAACTTTACATTGACACCCGCAGCGGTTTGCAGATCTCAGTGTGAACCACTGTGTGATTCAGGTGAAATGGGGGAAACCGCACTGGATTCGCAGAGTTCTTGTATTGCACTAGTGGGAACCTGGCCCGACGATGCACATACACGTGTAGGTCAGAAAAAAAATAATTGTTGGACTTTGTTTTTCTTTGTCATTCTGTGCAGAGGTATGTGGTTATAAGAACCATTTTCAAAACTGTACATTGCCTAGCAAAAAAGAACGGCCCACCCAGGTCCCAGCGCTGCCTCGGAGGGTGAGGGGGAGGGCAAGTGCCGCTGGATCACACAGAGCAGGGATCTCCTGCTTACCTGGAGAACTGCTGTCATGCGATGTCCTGCCTCCTGCACCGGCTCTCTTGATAAACATCACACTTGTCCAATGCGGGGACGTGTGACGTCTATCAAAGGTGGCAGGACATCCGATGACAGTGGCCACCAGGTGTCACAGAAGGAGATACCCGCTCTGTGTGATCTGGCAGCTCTCCCCTCTAACCCCCATGCACTGATCAGGCTACATTGAGGGGCATTGGTGAGGCTGCACTGAGTGGCACTGGTAAGGCTGCACTGGGGGGCACTGGTGAGGTTCCATTGATGGGCACTGGTGAGGCTGCATTAAGGGGCACTGGTGAGGCTGCATTGATGGGCACTGATCAGGCTGCATTAATGGGCACTGATCAGGCTGCATTAATGGGCACTGGTGAGGCTGCATTAATAGGGATGGGTGAGGCTGCATTGATGGACACTGGTGAGGTTGCATTGAGGAGCACTGATGAGGCTGCGCTGATGGGCACTGGTGAAGCTGCATTAATGGGCACTGGTGAGGCTGCATTGATGGGCACTGATGAGGCTGCATTGATGGGCAATGGTGAGATTGCATTAAGGGGCACTGGTGAGGCTGCATTGATGGGCACTGATCAGGTTGCATTAATGGACACTGGTGAGGCTGCATTGAGAGGCACTGGTGAGGCTGCATTGAGGGGCACTGGTGAGGCTACATTGATTGGCATTGATCAGGCGCTACATTATTGGGCACTGGTGAGGCTGCATTGATGGGCACTGATATAGCTGTATTGATGGGCACTGATCAGGTTGCATTAATGGGACCTGGTGAGGCTGCATTGAGGGGCACTGGTGAGGCTGCACTGAGGGCACTGATAAGGCTGTATTGATGGGCAATGATGGTACTGCACTGATGGGCACTGATGGGGGCTCTTTCTAATATAGACTCTCAAATGGACACAGAGAGGACCCACACACACACATGCAATGTCATTAGGTGTTGCGCTGTGCACCTCCGCGCAGTGGGCCTGCTGCAAACCTTCTAGTTCTAACGTCCCGAATAGGGCAAAGGCTGCCGCCTTCTTCCAAGTTCCTAACTCGCCTCTGCCCGGAATGGCGGAAGAGGGGATGACACACCAGCCAGCCACAGCAGGGCCAGGGTGCCAGCCAGCCACCCACACCGGTGACCCACCCACAGCAGGGCCAGGGTGCCAGCCAGCCACCCACAGTGACCCACCCACACCAGAGAGCCAGCCAGCCACAGATACAGTACCCATAATTAAGGTAAGAGGCGTGCTACACAGTGCCAATTTTATGAGAGCCCGTCAGCCGGCATGAGAGAGCCCGGCAGCTGGCATATGAGCACCGGGTGGAAGAGATAAGCGAGTGGGCAGGCAACATGGCAGGTGACATAATCTCTCTCTGCCCGCCCGCATCGCTGCTCTTCCACCCTGTCAGCCTCAATGTCGGAGGTGCGGTGGGGAGCAGAGAGATGACATCATCTCTCTCCGCTCTCCTGCCTTCACTCGGCACCCCTCTGTGCTAAATGGACCAGTGCTGCCACCAATGCAGTGGCAGGCAGCGTGGCAAGTGACAGTCCGCATCTGGGGACAGGCAACGTGGTAGGTGATGTGGCAAGTGACTTTCTGCATCTTGTGGCAAGCAACGTGACAGGTGAAGTGGCAAGTGACATTCCGCATCTAGTGACAGGCAACATGGCAAATGACGTGGCAAGTGACATTCCGCATCTGGTGACAGGCAACATGGCAGGTGACGTGCCAAGTGACATTCAGCATCTGGTGACAGGCAACATGGCAGGTGACGTGGCAAGTGACAATCCACATCTGGTGGCAGGCAACATGGCAGGTGACGTGGCAAGTGACAAGCCACATCTGGTGACACACTCAGGGCTCCCACTAATTCTGCATTATGGTGAGTTGAACTATTTCATTTATTACTACAATGTAATAATAGAAAAATTGCCCACAAAAAATCGCTTACCCCTCGCATGCCAAACCCCCTCCCCCAACCGGGCCTTGCCACAATTTTCTGCCACGCAGCTGGTCCCCGGTGTCAAAAAGGCTGGGGACCACTGCTCTAATGGACATTGTTAGAGAGAGACCCCCCTCCCTCCAGGTCCCATTAGACTCTGTTGTAGACTCTAATTATACTTTGTTCAAAATGTAGGGGTGGGGTCAGGGACGGGCCATGGGTGGGGTTAAGGGGTGGGGCCTGACAGGGGGCCCTTGCTTTATTTGGTTCGGGGCCCTGAGTGTTGTCAGTCTGCCCCTGTGCTGAACACAGAAGGTTGGCTGCTTGGCATATGCAGTATTTAGAGAATTTTTCTGTTTGAAAGCAAAGCACTCCCTGATTGCTCAAGGTGGAGGGGCAGGGTGTGACGCTACAATCTCCACCTTGTCCAATCAGAGGATGCTTTGCATTCATTCAGAAAATGCAAAACATTCTCTGAATGGCACAGCAGTCGAACTCCTGTGTTCACAATGCAGGAGAGCAGCCACTGGAATGGCAATGTCTACTTCAGTGATTTACCAGGTTCCAGGGGCATCAACCAGGTACATACAGTCCGATTTTCCTGGGACAATCCTGATTTTAGGACCCTCATCCAGATCGGAGCTGGACCCGATTAAATTCCCGGGATTTTGCCTTTGTCCGGGGAAAATCGGGAATGTTTTAGGCAAAAATGGCCGGCAGGCTACAAAAAGATGGCCGCTGCGAGGACTAATCCCCGTGTGTTCAGTGGAGAGGGGAGGGGCAGCCAATTGGCTTATCTCTTCAGTGTAGAAGTAGACAATTCTCTTGTACACTGAAGCGGATTGGTTGCAGGGCCCAGAGGCCCCTCCCCTCTCCACTGAACACATGAGAAAGCCGGGAACTGTGTAGCTGCTGATGATGGGGACAGACGCATGTAAGGAGGGCTCCGCTGCCAGGTATACAAATGTGAGGAGGGCTCCACTGCCAGGTACACAGATGTAAGGAGGGCTCCACTGATGGGGACACTGATGTAAGGAGGACTCCACTGATGGGGACACTGATGTAAGGAATGCTCCACTGATGGGGACACCAGATGTGAGGAGGGACTCCACTGCTGGGGACACTGATGTAAGGAGGGCTCCTGTCAAGTCTGTAGTGTTAGGCCGGGTTGCTGAGAGGGCGTCCCTTGCGGCTGAGTGCAGTGTATCCCTGGATTTGTTGTTTCTTCTGGGGTATCAGGAACCATTTGGGATAAAGCATCGGCCTTGCCGTTCTTGGAGCCAGGGCGGTAGGTGATGTGAAAGTTGAATCGTGAAAAGAACAGAGCCCAGCGGGCTTGACGGGGTCTCAGGCGTTTGGCAGTGTGGAGGTACTCGGGGTTTCTGTGATTGGTGAATATCATTATAGGGTGCGTGGCTCCCTCAAAAAGGTATCTCCACTCTTCTAAGGCTGTCTTAATGGCCAGAAGCTCACGATCACCTACGTCGTAATTCCTCTCGGGCTGGCTCATTTTCTGGAAGGAGAAGGCCACAGGGTGAAGCAAAGACTTGGGTCCCAGGCACTGTGAAAGTACTGCTCCTGTAGCTACCTCTGAGGCATCGACCTCTAAAATATAGGACAGGATCAGGATGTTGAAAAATTGGTGCAGAAGTAAACAAAGACTTCAGTTTCTCGAAGGCAGATTGGGCTTCGGAGGACCACAGGAAGCGAACATGTAAGCGGGTTACTTGGATGATGGAAGAAAAGTTCCTTATAAACCTCCTATAGAAGTTTGGAAACCCTACAAACCTTTGTACACCCTTCTTGTCTGATGGAATTGGGCAGTCTAGGATTGCCTGCACTTTCTGTGGATCCATAGCTACACCACCGGTAGAGATGATGAGCCCTAGGAATTGTATGGATTTCTTTTCAAAGTCACAAAGTCCGTGTTTTCTTAGTGTGAGTAATACTGTCTTTACATGAGTCCGATGGAGCTCCAAGGTGGTTGAGAAGATAAGGATGTCATCCAGATAGATGATAACGAAGTAGTCAAGATATTCCCGGAAGATGTTGTTTACGAAGTGCTGGAAAGTAGCTGGGGCATTACAGAGCCCAAACGGCATCACCAAATACTCAAAGTGCCCGAATCTCGTTCTGAATGCCGTCTTCCACTCATCGTCCTCACGGATGCGAACGAGATTGTAGGCACCCCGGAGGTCGAGTTTGGTGAACACGTGGGCTGAACGAAGTCTCTGGACGAGTTCGGGGACCAGTGGGAGTGGATATTGGTTCTTTATGGTGATTTTATTTAACTCCCTATAGTCCACACATGGTCTTAGAGTCTTATCTTTCTTTTTGACAAAGAAAATGCCGGCACTGGCAGGAGAGGAAGAAAGACGGATGAAGCCCTTTGCCAAATTTTCGTCTATGTACTGTTGTTGTGTCCCCAATTCCACTTCAGAGAGGGGGAATATACGTCCAAATGGAACTTCGGCCCCTGGAAGCAGGTTGATAGGACAATCGTATGGCCGATGTGGTAGTAGAACATCGGCCTTTCTCTTATCAAAAACGTCCAGGAATTCATGGTACGCCCGGGGTACATCCTGGTTAGTGGAGGATACCAACTGGACTGTCAGACAACTGGTGGTATTTCTGGATTCAGGGATGAGGCAATGTTGTTGGCAATAGGGGGAAGTGAACAGGACTTCCTTCTTGATCCAATCGATCTGGGGGTTATGGGCTTGGAGCCAAGGAATACCCAAGATAATTGGAGACATAGGTGAACTCAAAACGTCAAAACGTATGAATTCCCGATGGCCATCGGGAGAGGTAATAAGGAGAGGAGAAGTCTCTTGAGTAACAAGGCCAGAGTTAGGTAGGGTGCCATCTGCTAAACAGACTTCCAGACCCCGTTTTTTGTGGAGGAGGGGCAACCTAAGGTTTCTTGCCAGCTTTAAGTCCACAAAGCAACTGCATGCTCCAGAATCTATTATAGTGGGGAGCCGGATCTCTTCTTCTCCCAACTGCAGTGAAATGGGGAGAACGAGTTGTGAGGGAGAAGTCCCGGAAACCTGGAAATATCCTGGAGAGTAGGTGGGTGGCTTCTTGAACTTCCTGGGACAGTCACATAGGTAATGTCTGTTTCCTCCACAATAGAGGCAGAGATTGGCTAGGATACGACAACGTCTTTCATCAGGAGTTAGTGCCGAACATAACAGGCCAATCTGCTTGGGAACTGATCCAAAGGTGGGTGTGCAGGTTCGTGACTGTGCGGACTGTCTCTCCCGCAAACGTCGATCCAGTTGAATGGATAATTGGATGAGACCCTCGAGTGTAGTGGGAATCCCGATCCTGGCCAACTCGTCCTTGAGGGATTCGGAGAGTCCTAGGCAGAACTGGTGTAGTAAAGCTGCCTCATTCCAGGCTGTGTCTGCGGACCACCGCCGGAAGTCTAGGGTATAGTCCTCTACTGGTCGCCTACCCTGCTGCAGAGAATGCAGAGCGGCTTCAGCGGTGGCAGTACGCTGGGGATCCTCGTAAAGTTGTGCCATAGCTGCCAGGAATGCGTCCACCGTGCAAATGACTGGACTCTTTTGTTCCCATAAGTTATGGGCCCAGGCCTGAGGTTCATCGGACAGCAAAGAGATGAGGAACCCGACTTTAACAGTCTCTAAAGCAAAAGTCCGGGGTTGCAGGGCTAGGTAAATAGGCAGGCAGTCTTGAAGGATCTGAACTTTTTCCGGTCTCTGTAGAATCGCTCCGGAACGGGAACTCGGGGTTCTGGAGGCGGGAACATCATCAAGGGCGCCACAGAGGATTGTTCGTGAGCAGATGACTCTGACATTTGTTGCAACGTATCCGTTAGTTGCAGATAGCCTTCCTGTAACTTCTGAACTGCTTGGGTCAGAGTGGTTGCATTGTTGGCACAGAGTCTCTAATGTGGACGCACCTCTGCCGGCCTCAGTCATGGCTGGATTATACTGTCAAGTCTGTAGTGTGAGGCCGGGTTGCTGAGAGGGCGTCCCTTGCGGCTGAGTGCAGCGCGTCCCTGGATTTGGGTACAGGGAATGCGATGCACAGAGGTGCATGGGTTGCCAGGAATACTGCAAGCTGGCTGGTTGGCTGTAAGTAGCTAGAGTGTATTGTGGCAGTCGTGCGGAGAGAAGTCTTGAGCGGTAACAGCAGGGTAAACCAGAAACAGGGTCCGCAGCCAGGCCAGGGGTCAGATACCAAAAGACAGTCTGAGAGAGGTACAGGAACAAGCCGGGTCATACACGGAGGGCAGAAGATCGGAGAGTAGTCAGCCAAGCCGGAGTCAGAGCGAGGAGATAAACAGGAACACAGGTCAAGCCAAGCAGAGGTCAAGCAGGGGTCTTCAGAATATACAAGGCACAGGAACACAGGAGCTGTTTGATAATCTAGCAAACTGCAAGTGTCAGTGGCAGGTTTAAATAGGCCGGGGAGGTGTGCCCACAAGATCAGGGTGTGCGTGGATGTGTGCGCTCATTGGCGCGCACAGACTGCTGTGGTCCAGCTATCGCGCATCTGCGTGCGCATAGGCGCACAGAAACTCGCCTGGCACCAACCATGACGGTTACTGGCGGAATTGCCCACAACACGGCCATTTCCCTGACAGCTCCACTGCTGGGGACACTGATGTAAGGAGGGGCTCCGCTGCTGGAGACACTTATGTGATTAGGGGCTCTGCTGCTGGGGACACTGATGTAAGGAGGGGCTCCGCTGCAGGGGAGACTGATGTAAGGAGGGGCTTCACTGCTGGGGACACTGATGTAAGGAGGGGCTCCACTGCTGGGGACACTGTTTTAAGGAGTGGCTCCACTGCTGGGGACGCTGATTTAAGGAGGGACTCCACTGGGGGCACCTGATGTAAGGAGAACTCTGCTGGGGGCACCTGATGTAAGGAGGGACTCTGCTGGGGGCACCTGATGTAAGGAAGGATTCCGCTGGGGGCACATGATGTAAGGAGGGACTCTGCTGTGGGCACCTGATGGCATCTGGTGGCAGGCAACCTGGCAGGTGACATGCTCAGTGCTCCCACTGATTCTGCATTATGGTGAGTTAAATGATTTAATTTCATATTACAATGTAATAATAGAAATAATGCGCTTCAGTCATCCTGACACCATAACAACCATGGTGCCGGAGTGATTGAAGCGCTAACACCAGGTGTTTGGAGTATCTTTATCTGCTGATTGTTAAACTTTCTGGAATACACATATTTCTATTGTTGTGTAGGATCTGGGCCTGCTGTCTGTCTGTCCCTCTCTCTTTCTTTCTCCCTCCATCCCTCATTCATCTTAGACTCTAACCACACCCCTTTGAGCCACGCCCAAAATTTAATGAAACCACGCCCATTCTTTGTGCGGTACATTTTTTCTTTTCCACTATGCCACGCCTACAAATGAATGCCCTGCCCCTAATTATAATAAGACTCCGCCTACAAGCAAAAAAGTGTCCCTACCAATTTTTTTACAATGTTGGCAACTATGCAGGCATGGTATACACATAGCTACATTGGTCCAAGGGGAACCAATATAACTAAAAGGTCTGTACCGAAAGTAATAAAAAAGTGGACATACATTTTTTATTAACTTACATAGGTCGTACAAATTACAAACACAGACACAGGTCATAATTTGACAAGCACATGAGTGCATTCAGGGCCACCCACCCATGCCTGCACACCTGTCAAATTAGGACCTGTGTGACTGTGGCTGTGTTCATGCAGATGCCCTGATCCCTTGGAGTAGCAGGCGGCTCCAGCTGCATGAACAATCCAATTATTCACACGGCCAGAGTACCTCTGTAAATAATCCCTAGGGCTCATTCACACATGAGGTTAGGGGCAGTAAAAACCCCATGGTTGAGCTGCGCTTTTACTACTCACCAACCACTACCCCTTTAGCAACAGAGGCTGTGGATAGAGGCGTACACAAATGCTGCGGCCGCCATGCTATGCTTTGCAGTCATGGCAGAAATTATACAGAGCAAAGCACATGTGAGCAAGTCCTTAAAGCGTAGCTTTGTCCATTCAGAATGCAGGAGCCGCATGGGCAGTGGGCTCCCAGCTGTGAAATTGCAAGCTGTCAGAACCGAGTACCCACAGTTAAGATGCCGGTGGTGGGGAATGAAGATGGATGGAGAAAGGATCTGGGACAGATGAGTGTCTGTTTATTAAAAGTCAGCAGCTAAAGTTTTTTAGCTGAAGTCTTTTAAGTTTTACAAAAATAACTGGAGCTCCTCATTAATTTTTTTTTATTATTATTATTTTTTTAAATGTATTTTTTATTTTATTTTTTTTGCCCTGGTGCATGGGGTAATTAGGGTGTAACCATGCACATCCGTCACACCCCGTGTGCATGGCTATGGTTTTGTTATTGTTCACTCAATGTCAATGGTGTCATCTCCGTAAAGTTTCCGTAGTTTCTGTGGATGTCGGACAGCCTGCACCCCTCCTTTGTCAAGGACTCAATGACATCATGTTACCTCTGCATGGTAACTAGTCAGTTCTGGTTGTGTATGTAGAGAACACAAGCAGAAGTCTGCAAGACAACAAAATTCTGTTTGATGATTTTGAGCCAATGCATACTTCATTAATGGGGATCTAGCCTGACAAGTTGACTGGATAGGCATATACAGTGAACCCCCAAGGTCTAAATGTCCTTGTGCTTAATCTAATGTTTTAACAAGTTGTGTTTTTCCCAATAGAAAGTCTTCACCTCTACCAAGATGTCCACCTCTACAGAGAAAGACAGGCATGGCAGCACTGGGAAAAGATCAGCTTCAGGGAGACCACAGACCATACTAATTTGCCCTCTGCTTGCCTTTTTGGGAACAGCTTCCACAGGTTAGGTTCTCTTCTCTCTGAGGGTAGTCATGAACAACCTGATTTCACTCTTAAAGTGATTCTAAAGGCAGAAGGTTTTTTATCTTAGGATAAAAAACCTTTTGTGTGCAGCAGCCCCCTTCAGCCCCCCAATACTTACCTGAGCCTCATCTTGATCCAGCGATGTGCAAAGTGTCTCGGCCATCCAGGTCTCCCTCCTGATTGGCTGAGACACATCAGCAGTGCTATTGGCTCAATCAAAGTCCGTTAGCCAATGAGAAGAGCGAGGAAGCGGGGTCGAACCGTGGCTCTGTGTCTGGATGGGCACAGGAAGCTGCGGCTTGGGTGCCCCATAGCAAGCTGCTTGCTGTGGGGGTACTCGACAGGAGGGAGGGTCCAGGAGCTCCTTTTTTAGGTAGATCTGATTGGAAATTCCATGCAGGTCTATGGGCAGAAGGATGTAAAATGGACTTGTGTCCATTTAAATCTGCAAACCTCTGAGTTCTCTCAGGTCCAGAAAGAAAAATGGAAAAGGACTGTGTCCATTTCCATTTTTCCAGACTAAACATGACGGATCAGAGGTAGAGATGTAAAATTTCTGGAAGTGTTTCCCCTGTTTTTATCCAAAAAAAAAAAATGGAAATTTTAGTAAAAATGAAAAATATAAAACAGAATAGTTTGTAGTTTTATACATTTAGAGTCATTTAGAGTCATTGTTACACTGGGAAGGTGAAATGCAGTGTATATAAAAGGATGAGGCTTAAAGTGGTTGTAAACCCCAGTTATAATATTTGAACTAAGCACATATATCTGTAGTGTTTACTTCTCTCTCTATAAAGCTCTAATTGTTGTTTCTCTCTGGTGCTTTGTTTGTTAGCAGCATTAGTCATTCTGAGAAGTTTTCCCCACACATGAGATAACAATTTGACATATAATCACACACATACTTAATGGACTTGTGTCTTTTTTCAACCTCACCTACTATGTAACTATGTAACTATGACCTAAAAATTTGTTTTGGGGAGGGACATACAGTGGGGCAAAAAAGTATTTAGTCAGCCACCAATTGTGCAAGTTCTCCCACTTAAAAAGATGAGAGAGGCCTGTAATTGTCATCATAGGTATACCTCAACTATGAGAGACAAAATGTGGAAACAAATCCAGACAATCACATTGTCTGATTTTTGAAAGAATTTATTTGCAAATTATGGTGGAAAATAAGTATTTGGTCAATATCAAAAGTTCATCTCAATACTTTGTTATATATCCTTTGTTGGCAATGATAGAGGTCAAAGTTTTTTGTAAGTCTTCACAAGGTTTTACACACTGTTGCTGGTATGTTGGCCCATTCCTCCATGCAGATCTCCTCTAGAGAAGTGATGTTTTGAGGCTGTCGCTGGGCAACACAGACTTTCAACTCCCTCCGAAGGTTTTCTATGGGGTTGAGATCTGGAGACTGGCCACCCGTTTGGGATCATTGTCATGCTGAAAGACCCAGCCACGTTTCATCTTCAATGCTCTTGCTGATAGGAGAAGGTTTGCACTCAAAATCTCACGATACATGGCCCCATTCATTCTTTCATGTACACGGATCAGTCGTCCTGTTCCCTTTGCAGAGAAACAGCCCCAAAGCATGAGGTTGCCACCCCCATGCTTCACAGTAGGTATGGTGTTCTTTGGTTGCAACTCAGCATTCTCTCTCCTCCAAACATGACGAGTTGTATTTCTACCAAACAGTTCTACTTTGGTTTCATCTGACCATATGACATTCTCCCAATCCTCTTCTGGATCATCCAAATGCTCTCTAGCAAACCTCAGACAGGCCTGGACATGTACTGGCTTAAGGAGGGGGACACGTCTGGCACTGCAGGATCTGAGTCCCTGGCGGTGTAGTGTGTTACTGATGGTAGCCTTTGTTACGTTGGTCCCAGCTCTCTGCAGGTGATTCACTAGGTCCCCCCGTGTTGTTCTGGGATTTTTGCTCACCGTTCTTGTGATCATTTTGACCCCACGGGGTGAGATCTTGCATGGAGCCCCAGATCTTGTATGTCTTCCATTTTCTAATTATTGCTCCCACAGTTGATAGTTGATTTCTTCACACCAAGTTGCTTGCCTATTGCAGATTCAGTCTTCCCAGCCTGGTGCAGGTCTACAATTTTGTTTCTGGTGTCCTTCGACAGCTCTTTGGTCTTCACCATAGTGGAGTTTGGAGTGTGACTGTTTGAGGTTGTGGACAGGTGTCTTTTATACCGATAATAAGTTCAAACAGGTGCCATTAATACAGGTAATGAGTGGAGGACAGAGGAGCCTCTTAACCACTTCCTGACCGGCGCATGCTGATGTACGTCGGCAGAATCGCACGGCTGGGCAAATGGACTTACAGGTACGTCCATTTGAATTCCCCGCCGTGCCATTGCGTGCGCACTGCCGGGAGCTCCGTGAGTCGGGTCACAGGTCCCGCGGACTCAATCGCCGCGGGGATACCCGTGATCGCCTCACGGAGAGGATGAACGGGGAGATGCTGATGTAAACAGCATCTCCCCATTCTGCCTAGTGACAAGTGTCACTGATCACAGCTCTCTTTCATCGGGAACAGTGATTAGCGTAGGGACACACACAGCCCATCCCCCCTACAGTTAGAATCATTTCCTTAGGACACACTTAACCCCTCCCCGCCCCCTAGTGGTTAACCCCTTCACTGCCAGTGTCATTTACACAGTAATCAGTGCATTTTTAATCGCACTGATCGCTGTACAAATGACAGTGGTCCCAAAAATGTGTCAAAAATGTCCGACATGTCCGCCATAACGTCGCAGTCACAATAAAAATCGCTGATCGCCGCCATTACTAGTAAAAAAAAAACATTATTAATAAAAATGCCATAAAACTATCCCCTAATTTGTAAACGCTATAACTTTTGCGCAAACCAATCAATAAACGCTTATTGAGATTTTTTTTTTAACCAAAAATATGTAGAAGAATACGATCGGCCTAAACTGAGGAAAAAAAATGTTTTTTTATATATTTTTGGGGGATATTTATTATAGCAAAATGTAAAAAATAATGCATTTTTTTCAAAATTGTCTCTTATTTTGTTTATAGCGCAAAAAAATCGCAGAGGTGATCAAATACCACCAAAAGAAAGCTCTATTTGTGGGAAAAAAAGAACGTCAATTTTGTTTGAGAGCCACGTCGCACGACCGTGCAGTTGTCAGTTAAAGCGACGCAGTGCCGAATCACAAAAAGTGCTCTGGTCAGGAAGGGGGTAAAATCTTCCGGAGCTGAAGCGGTTAATGAAGAAGATACAGGTCTGTGAGAGCCAGAAATCTTGCTTCTTTGTAGGTGACCAAATACTTATTTTCCACCATAATTTGCAAATAAATTCTTTCAAAAATCAGACAATGTGATTGTCTGGATTTGTTTCCACATTTTGTCTCTCATAGTTGAGGTATACCTATGATGACAATTACAGGCCTCTCTCATCTTTTTAAGTGGGAGAACTTGCACAATTGGTGGCTGACTAAATACTTTTTTGCCCCACTGTAAGCACACAGCTTGTCTATTCAGAATACAGCTCTGCACATTCCTTCGTTCCTCTGCCTTTGTGAAGGGGATGTGTCCCTTTTCTCCAATCAGCTCTCACCCAGTGTAACTGCAGTTCTCCACCCCCGCCACTGTACTCCTCACAGATGCAGAAGTATTTTATCACAAATGTGCACTTTGAAGGGGTGTAGGGAAGAGAAGACTGCAGATAAACAAGTAAAACTTATGTAGGAGGTTTTTTTTCATCTCTGTGTATCACCTGAGGCTATTAACTTCACTGGGTATATGTGAGGGTTTACATCCACTTTAAAATAAAAGTACAGCTTAATCAGTAAATAAACTAAACGTGCTTTTTTAAGTTGTATTTTGGTTTTGCAAATATAATATCAAAGACTGTATATGTGTAGCAAGGTCTTTTACCTCTTTTGGTCTAATGAGAACCTCCAAGGCCAAAGATAGCTGACATCCTTCAATAGGTGGTGGGTTGTGAGGCATAGTGGCTGCAAAGATGGTGGAAGTAATTGGGCGCCAGACACTTCTTGGATGTAAAAGAGATTTTATTTCTTTTGACAGTCCTTTTTATATATTTTGGGGGAAAGAGGGTTAGGGCCAGGATACCCTTAGATAGTTGCAAACTCAATTGGCAGACTCCGAGACTTCAATAGGAGAACAGCTGTACAGGGAAAAGCCCCAGCAAGGCGCCACTTCTGCATGTGCAGGATTGCTGTCTCCTATGGTAACAGTTCTTTAACAGTTCCTAACTCAAACATATCAGTTCTTTTAGCTCCACTACAACTGCTCCATGTAGTTCTTCAACACTGAGCTCTTGGTCTCTCACTGGACCCTCTGATTCACTGACTACGAATCCCTTTCGCTCCTCCAAGGTTGGCGGTGGTATCCCCTCAAGCGTCACCCCCCGCTTCTCTGCCGGGTCCCTAGCTTGGCACTCCAGATACTTCTCAAGCTTCACCCCTGCTAACCGGCTCGGTCCCTAGCTTGACACACAAGGCTGTTCTGTAAGCGTCTACTCCGCTGTTTGGGTTCCTGACTTTATCACCGTCTGAAGTTTCCCGATTCTCCACTGTGCCCTTCGGTGAGAATATGGTTTCGGTACTTCTTCAGTTACTCACTGTGGTCCCTGGTAAAGGCGATTGGTCCCTTTGTGGCGACAGCTTCCCTTCTACCTCTGACCATTGACAGGTTCTCCGGCCGAGAGAACCGTCACTTTTGGTTGGCCTGCAAGCCGCAGTCCCAACCCTGCGCTGCCCTCTTACTTCTGGATAGGACCTCACACAGCCTGGCATCCAGATGCCCCTGGGATAGGCCCAATCTCCGGCCTAGCAGCCCAGGGCAGATGACACACGTCCACCCAGACGGCAATCCGGGTGGCACAGAACACAAATCACCGGACCTCACTCAAATATATAGGCTCTCCCAGCAGGCCAAGGGATTAAAGAAAACCCCTGCCCATCGGCTGGGACACCCACATACCCATAACCTGACCTTGGGTTGCCCTTCTCATATCTAGTACCACCAAATGCCCAGCCACCTAGTGGTAGATGAGAAAAGTACAACAAGGCCAAACTTAGGGAGAAATCAATGGATCTCTAACAATTTACCTATGGCAGCTACCCCTGACAAGGAATTTGTTGAGGAGCTCCCTGACTAAACCCCAGGGCGCTACATATGTTAAGAACATTTCAACTGTACTGTACATGAGAACAGGTAACCACCCCCTTTCCCTCATAATAATGTAAAACTTCCTACCAATATGCAATGCGGATCCAGAAGCATATATTGCTCTTGCAAGAGCTTGATGAATTTTCTCCTTATTTTTAGGTGTAATTTTCTCTATAAATGAAGGGATTGTGTATTTTTGTGAGGCTGTGGTTTGTAACACTTCCTTACCTGAAGATGCTGCTGGTGAAGAATCACTTTGTGATGATCCAGAAGCAACAGAAAGTGTTTCTGGAATATGAACTCTGGATGGAAAAGCTACTTGCACTTTCATTATGGTCCTCATCATTTCATTACACTCTTTAGTGTATCTCTGGCATGCCAGGATGTGTTTTGTAATCCTTGTAGCATTTGGAAAATAATATTTCTTCTCACAATATTTGCAAATTGCAGCTTTGATCTGATCAGAAATTGCTCTGTGGAAATGTTTCCAAAGTCTATACAGTGGATATAAATAGTCTACACCCCCATTAAAATGTCAGGTTTCTGTGATGTAAAAAAATGAGACAAAGATAAATAATTTCAGAACGTTTTCCACCTTTAGTGTGACCTACACAGTGCCTTGCAAAAGTATTCACCCCCATTGGCATTTTTCGTGTTTTGTTGCCTCACAACCTGGAATTAACATGGATTGTTTGAGGATTTGCATCATTTAATTTACAGAATATGCAACTTTGAAGATGCTTTTTTTTCTTTTTCTATTGTGAAGCAAACAACAAATAGGACAAAATAACAGAAAGTCAATGTGCATAACTATTCAGTCCCCTAAAGTCAATAATTTGTAGAGCCACCTTTTGCGACTATCACAGGTCCAAGTCGCTTTGGATAAGTCTCTATGAGCTTGCTACATCTTACCACTGGGATTTTTGCCTTGATTGAGGTCTGGGCTTTGACTAGGCCATTCCAACACATTTAAATGTTTCCCCTTAAACCACTCAATTGTTGCTTTTAGCAGTGTGTTTGGGATCATTGTCCTGCTGGAAGGTGATCATCTGTCCTCGGCTCAAATCACACATAGAGTGGTACAGGTTTTGTTCAAGAATATTCCTGTATTTAGCACCATCCATTTTTCCCTCAACTCTGACCAGTTTCCCAGTCCCGACTGCTGAAAAACATCCCCACAGGATGATGCTGCCACCACCACGTTTCACTGTGGGGATGGTGTTCTTTGGGTGATGTGATGTGTTGGGTTTGCGCCAGACATAGCGTTTTCTTTGATGGCCAAAAAGTTCAGTTATAGTCTCATCAGACCAGAGCACCTTCCTCCATACACTTTGGGAGTCTCCCACATGCCTTTTCGCAAACTCAAAACGTGTCATTTTGTTTTTTTGCTGAAAGTAATGGCTTTCTTCTGGCTCCTCTGCCATAAAGCCCAACTCTATGGAGCGTACGGCTTATTGCCATCCTATGTACAGATACTCCAGTCTCTGATGTGGAACTCTGCAGCTCCTCCAGGGTTACCTTAGGTCTCTGTGCTGCCTCTCTGATTAATGCCCTCCTTGCCCGGTCCGTTTTGGCGTGCGGCCATCTCTTGGCAGGTTTGCTGTTGTGCCATGCTCTTTCCATTTGGTTATGATAGATTTGATGGTGTTCCTAGGGATCATCAAAGATTTGGATATTTTTTTATAACCTAAGCCTGACTTGTACTTCTCAACAACATTGTCCTTTACTTGTTTGGAGAGTTCTTTGGTCATCATGGCAGTGTTTGGTTAGTGGTGCCTCTTGCTTAGGTGTTGCAGCCTCTGGGGACTTTCAAAAAGGTGTGTATATGTAATGACAGATCATGTGACACTTAGATTGCACACAGGTGGACTTCATTTCACTAATTATGTGACTTCTGAAGGTAATTGATTGCATCAGAGCTTTTTATGGGCTTTATAACAAAGGGGTGAATACATACGCACATGCCAATTATGAGTTGTTTATTTCTGAAAAAAAAGTATTATGTATATATTTTTCTAATTTTACTTCACCAACTTAGACTATTGTGTTCTGATTCATCACATATCATTCAGATTAAAAAAAAACATTGAAACAAGGGCTGTATTGTAATAAAATAGGTAAAAAGCCAAGGGGGGTGAATACTTTGGCAAGGCACTGTAACCACTGTACAACAAATTTGAAAAACAAACTGAAATCTTATAAGGGGGGGATGGGTTTCTGGTTTCACAGGTTTCTGTGATGTAAAAAAATGAGACAAAGATAAATAATTTCAGAACTTTTTCCATCTTTAATGTGACCAATAAACTGTACAACTCAGTTGAGCAACAAACTGAAATCTTTTAGGCGGAGGGAAGTAAAACTAAAAAAACTAAAATAATGTGTTTGCATAAGTGTGCACACCCTCTTATAACTGGGGATGTAGCGGTGTTCAGAATTAAGCAATCACATTCAAACTAATGTTAAATAGGAGTCAGTACACACCTGCTATCATTTAAAGTGATTAACCCCAAATGAAGTTCAGCTGTTCTAGTAGGTATTTTCTGACATTTTCTTAGTCGCATCCTACAGCAAAAGCCATTGTCCGCAGAGAGCTTCCAAAGCGTCAGAGGGATCTCATTGTTAAAAAGTATCAGTCAGGAGAAGGGTACAAAAGAGCTTCCAAGGTATTAGATATACCATGGAACACAGTGAAGACCGTCATCATCAAGTGGACAAAATATGGCACAACAGAACTGGACGTGCCTCTAAAATTGATGAAAAGACGAGAAGAAAACTGGTCAGGGAGGCTGCCAAGAGGCCTACAGCAACATTAAAGGAGCTGCAAGAATATCTGGCAAGTACTGACTGTGTGGTACATGTGACAACAATCTCCGGTATTCTTCATATGTCTGGGCTATGGGGTAGAGTGGCAAGACAGAAGTCTTTGTTTATGAAAAAAAAAAATCCAAGCCCAGAAGCCCAGCTAAATTTTGCAAAAACATATCTGAAGTCTCCCAAAAGTATGTGGGAAAATGTGTTATGGTCCGATGAAACCAAGGTTGAACTTTTTGGCCATAATTCCAAGATATGTTTGGCGCAAAAACAACAGTGCACATCGCCAAAAGAACACCATACCCACAGTGAAGCATGGTGATGGCAGCGTCATGCTTTGGGGCTGTTTTTCTTCAGCTGCCTTAGTCAAGTTAGAGGGAATTATGAACAGTTCCCAATACTGTACCAGTCAATATTGGCACAAAACCTTAAGCCCCCGTTCACACCTATGCAAATTAGATGCGGCTTACAATGCATCCAATTCGCAGGACATTTTAAACTAGGTTAATTTAAATGAGGCTTGTTCACATATGTGTGTTGCATTCGCACTGCGCATTGCACAAAAAACATGTGCGTTTTCTGGTCATTGCGGTGCGAATTACGAGCCCCTTATCTTCTATAGAAACGCATCTGCTTCGCAGATGCATTGCGTTCTGAACATGGATTTTCTCCTTCTCCTCACTACACCTCCCCCTCTCCCTCCCCCTCTCCCTGCTCACTGATCCTGAGCTAAAACGCAGGTGAACTTTGAACAGGAGATTTTTTATCTCCCCAGTGAAACCTGAGCTTCAATTTGCACCGCACATGTGTGAACCCAGGCTTAGGCTTCTGCTAGAAAGCTGAACATAAAGAGGAACTTCATCTTGCAGCATGACAACGACCCAAAGCATACATCCAAATCAACAAAGGAATGGCTTCATCAGAAGAAGATTAACATTTTAGAATGGCCCAGCCAGAGCCCAGGCCTGAAACCGATTGAAAATCCATGGGGTGATCTGAAAAGGGCTGTGCACAGAAGATGCCCTCACAACCTGACAGATTTGGAGTGTTTTTGCAAAGCGTGTGCAAATATTGGCAAGTCAAGATGTACCATGCTGATAGACTCATACCCAAAAAAGGGACGAAACTGCCTGGTAATGAAGTGGTTAAAGTATAACTATAGGCAAAACTTTTTTTTTTTTGGATAGAGTAATGGCGTGTTATAACCCCTGACAGTTTATTTTTCCCATCTGCGTCCCATTGGGGTCATTTACCTTTATTTCCTGTCCCATAGCCAAACAGGAAGTGAAATAAAATACCTGCAAATTAAGGGAATTTCTTGGGGACCCCCAGGTCACCAGAACTAGTGTCCCCATTGGAAGATTTCCCGTGTATTCCTTTTCTGGGGACAACCCAAAATTAGGGTTTTCTTTCACTTTCACTTTCAATGATGATAAACAGGACAAATAGAGAGGGTGAATCTCCCTAACGGGGGGGGGGGGGGGAGGGGGAGGTAGCAATAAAAACCTAAAAGGTCTTCAAATTCATCTCCAATCTATCCAAAACCAAAAAAAAAGTTTTGCCTTTAGTTATACTTTAACCACTTCAATACCAGGCACTTTTGCCCCTTCCTGGACAGGACAATTTTCAGCTTTCAGCACTGTCGCACTTTGAATGACAATTGCACGGTCATGCAATACTATACCCAAACGAAATTTTTAGTATTTTCTTCCCACAAATAGAGCTTTCTTTTGTATTGGTATTTGATCACCACTGGGGTTTTTATTTTTTGCGAAACAAACAAAGTTTTCTTAGTTTCTGTCATAAAATTTTATTTTCTCCTTCACTGACAGGTGCTGATGAGGCGGTACTGATGAGTTGGCACTGATGGGCACTGATGAGGAGGCACTGATATGTAGAATTGATGGGCGCCAATAGGCAGCACTGATATGCAGCACTGATGAGCACTGATAGGCACTGATGAACACTAATAGATGGCACTGATGGGCAGCACTGATGATGAGGTACTGACAGGTGTTACTGTTGGGCACTGATTGGCACTGTGATGGACACTGATTGGCACTGTGGTGGACACTGAGAGTCTTTATTGAGGGGGCACTGACTGGCAGCAGTTGGGCACTGATTGGCACATCTGATGGGGCTGTGCTGATAATCAATGTGCTGATTATCAGCACAGACCCCCCCAACTGTTTACCTGCACTTCCTGGTTCACGCGATGATCAGCTGTGATTGGACGATTTACTGACCAGACTACAGGGAAACATTATGCTGTGATAATGGAAAACATTATTAGGAATCATTTAACCACTTAAGGACTAGCCTCGTTTTGGATTTAAGGTGTTTACATGTTTAAAACTGTTTTTTTTGCTAGAAAATTACTTAGAACCCCCAAACATTATATATGGTTTTTCTTCTAACACCCTAGAGAATAAAATGGTGGTCGTTGCAATACTTTTTTTTGCACCATATTTGCGCAGCGGTCTTAAAAGTGCACTTTTTTTGGAAAAAATTCACTTTTTTTGAATAAAAAAATAAGACAACAGTAAAGTTAGCCCAATTTTTTTAATATTGTAAAAGATAATGTTACGCCAAGTAAATTGATACCCAACATGTCACGCTTCAAAATTGCGCCCGCTCGTGGAATGGCGTCAAACTTTTACCCTCATAGGCGATGTTTAAAAAACTCTACAGGTTGCATATTTTGTGGTACAGAGGAGGTCTAGGGCTAGAATTATTGCTCTCCCTCTACCGGTCGCGGCGATACCTCACATGTGTGGTTTGACCACCGTTTTCATATGCGGACGCTACTCGCGTATGCGTTCACTTCTGCGCGCAAGCTCGTCGGGACGGGGGGGCTTTAAAAAAAAAAAAAATATATATTTTTATTATTTATTTTACATTATTTTATTTATTTTTACACTTTAAAAAAAAAAAATTGTTTCACTTTTATTCCGATTACAAGGAATGTAAACATCCCTTGTAATAGAAAAAAGCATGACAGGACCTCTTAAATATGAGATCTGGGGTCAAAAAGATCTCAGATCTCATATTTACACTAAAATGCAATTAAAAAAAAAAAAAAAGTCATTTAAAAAATGACATTTGAAAAAATGTGCCTTTAAGAGGCATTTATGGAAGTGACGTTTTGACGTCGCTTCCGCCCAGCAGTGTCATGGAGACGAGTGGGCGCCATCTTAGCCTCGCTCGTCTCCAGGCACAGAACGGAGACAGATGCGATCGCCTCCGCTGCTAACGACGGCTCCGGTAAGCGGCGGAGGGCGGCGGGAGGGGGGGCCCCTCTCCTGCCACCGATAAAAGTGATCTTGTGGCGAATCCGCCGCAGGGACCACTTTTATCTGAAAGCTGGCCGCCGCACGAAAACGGGGATACCGGGGTTATGGCAGCTAGCTGCTGCCATAACAACGATATACCCCTTCAAAGTTTCGTGCAGCGGTCGGCAAGTGGTTAAAGCAGAAATCCGGGATTTTCAAAAAATCCCCCCAGTAGGCTTGTTCTTGTAAATGTGAACTCGCCCACTTCAACATAAATCACACCCCTCATTCTGCAGCTAGCAAGCGATACATATTAATATTATATTAATTTAATGCATTTAATAAATACATTTTAATTCAATGAATACATTTAATGCATTTAATATAAATGCAAACCAATGCAGCTCATCAGTGTCCCCCAGTGCTGAATGCCAGGGACCACCATGTCAGGGACCACCAGTGCTGCTTGTCAGGGACCACCATATCAGGAACCACCAGTGCCGCTTGTTAGGGACCACCATGTCAGGGACCACCAGTGCCACTTGCTAGGGACCACCATGTCAGGGACCACCAGTGCCGCTTGTCAGGGATCACCAGTGCCTCATGTCAGGGACCACCATGTCAGGGATCACCAGTGCCTCTTGTCAGGGACCACCATGTCAGGGACCGTCATGTCAGGGACCACCAGTGCCGCTTGTCAAGGACCACCAGTGCAGAGTGGGGATTATCATCGGTAATTACTTGTATATACACAGCGGGAATCTCCTGCAGTGTCCGGTATTGTTATATGAGAACGCCAAGCGCTGATGCCATGCCCCCCCGCTGTTATTATGATTAACACATTGACAGCGCACTGTTCCTATAACGGCGGGGGGGTGGGACATCAGTATCTGTGCCACATGTCAGGGACCACCAGTGCCACTTGCTAGGGACCACCATGTCAGGGACCACCAGTGCCGCTTGTCAGGGATCACCAGTGCCTCATGTCAGGGACCACCAGTGCCTCTTGTCAGGGACCACCATGTCAGGGACCGTCATGTCAGGGACCACCAGTGCCGCTTGTCAAGGACCACCAGTGCAGAGTGGGGATTATCATCGGTAATTACTTGTATATACACAGCGGGAATCTCCTGCAGTGTCCGGTATTGTTATATGAGAACGCCAAGCGCTGATGCCATGCCCCCCCGCTGTTATTATGATTAACACATTGACAGCGCACTGTTCCTATAACGGCGGGGGGGTGGGACATCAGCATCTGTGTTCTCATATAACAACACTGGACATTGCGGGAGATCCCTGCTGTGTATATACAAGTAATTACTGATGATAATCCCTGCTCTGCACAGAGATAGCAGGCGGACGGTGGTGAGGGGGCGGTGCGGTGCGGCGGGGATAGAGTGGAGGGGGACGGAGTGGAGGTGAAGTGGGGGTGGATTACTTGCAGGAGGAGGGAGGAGAGAGGAGAAGGAGGACACCTCCTCCATGGGCAGCACAGACCGGGGGCTGTGAGACCCCTTACGCCCACTACATGTCTGCTTCCTCCTGCTCGCCTTTCAGAGAACTACAAGGGGGCGTGCTGAGCTGAGGAGAGGGATAGAAGCCAGCGGTCTTACAAACAGGAGGTCAGCAGGCAATGACGGTTTTTCAGCAAGTTCAGCAGCCTATTACAGAGGAACTACAGAGCTCGGAAGAACATGGATAGCAAAGTGGGTGTAGGTAGGAGATCAGCAACAAGGACATGGGAAAAAAATTTGGCCGGAATTCAGCTTTAAAGGTTATAAAGATAAAACTAATTTGTCATACTAATTTACCCTCTTACCTGGAAATTAAAACCTGAGAGGATAACTATCATCTACTGTATCCCAACAATCACCCAACTGTGGGAGGTACATGATTGAGCCCACAAGCAAACTAAACTGGAGCCTTTCCCCTGCAGTGCTCCCAAGTGACAGACATGCACATTTATATTGTTTGTGAACTGCATTGAGAAGTACAGTGTTACTTGAACTGTGTTCCAGGATTTGCTTGGCTTCAGCTGAGAGAATTAGCAATAATTTAAGAATTCACATAAAGTCTCATAAATCTTTCATTAAGATCTTTGTGTTATATAGTTTGAATACCATGTCATATAGATATTATTTATCATTGTAAAAGAACATATTCCACACCTCCTTGTTTTCAATTTTTCTGGAAACCCTCCCCAAAAAAACAGCTTTGAAAAAAGAATGGTTTTCCCACTTCTTTCCAGCCTTTCCATCTCTAATCAGAGATAGCCTGATATGGATACAAGCCTGGCAGTCTATAGATCCAACACAGGTCTGCCTGAGTTTGCTGTTAAAATGTGAAAAAAAAAAAAAACGAACAGGCACAGATGCCCTGTTCAGCTCTGATTCAGCAGGGGTTCTTTAATGGAGGACAAAGCCCATGTAAATGGACCATTATAAGTGGTATTAAACCCAAAACTAAAAATGGAATATATTGCAGCTTACCAATCATTAGATGCGGTGGCTGCAACAGTTTTCTTTTATATTTAGGCTTTTTCCCTTATTTTCAACTGGTGATCTGGCCAGTGACACAACTCCTATATTAGGATGCCTACACATTGGAATAAGGAGCAGCAGAGACACATTAGGACAGCAGCACTGTTAATCTGGGGGTGGTGGTGGTGGGGGGTAGATGCACTAGCAGATTTATATACATTAAACAAACTGAAGGCAAACTCCAGCTAACAATTTATAAGCAGTTACAAATTTTTTTTTTTTGCTTTGCTTTTTGGGATAAAGGTTTTACATAAAATAAAAGCTGATCATTGTAAGCACCCCTGTCAGTGGTAAATGGTTTGTCTCAATCCTCTAACTGATACGTCTGCAGGGCAGCTTGTTCTGTTGAAAAACAGACTTACTCAAAGTATTACCAGGTGGAAAAAAAAGGAAAGAAAGCTTAAAAAAAAGACTGCATAACAATATCGGGGGAAATATAGGTCTTCTCAAGAAAGCAAAAACAAGTGTCTTAGGTGTCAGAAATGCTGTGCATTGAACATACATAGCCCACTGTTATGCCTCGTACACATGATCGGACTTTCCGCCAAAAAAAACGTGTTTTTTTTTTTCAAAGGATGTTGGCTCAAACTTGTCTTGCATATACACGGTCACACAAATGTTGGCCAACAATTACAAACGTGGGAAGGCGGTGACGTACAAGACGAACAATGAGCCGAGAAAAAGGAAGTTCATTAGCCAGTATGGCTCCTTCTGCTTGATTCCGAGCATGCGTGAACTTTTTGTGCGTCGGTCTTGTGTACACACGATCAGAAATTCCGACAGCAAAGTTTTGTTGGCGGAAAATTTGAGAACCTGCTATCAAACATTTGTTGGCGGAAAGTCCGACAGCAAATGTTCAATGTTTGGTCGGACTTTCAGCCAACAAGCTCACATCCAACATTTGTTGTCGGAAAATCCGATCGTGTGTACGGGGCATAAGTCTATCAAATGATAAATAGACATGTTCGCCAGCACACCATGGATCGAAGTGCAGTCCAAAGCTTTTATTGTAGAAAGATCACATCACAACAGGAATTGTGCAACGTTTCAGAGCCACGCAGGACCCCTTCGCCAGACATGTGCCTGATGAAGGGGTCTTGCGTGGCTCTGAAACGTTGCACTTTTCCTGTTGTGATGTGATCTTTCTACAATAAAAGCTTTGGACTGCACTTCGAGATCCATGGTGTGCTGGCGAACATGTCTATCTATCTGTGATATATCCAGTGTCCAGCTGATGATCGCTGCAGCACCCACTACAGATGAGCCTTTAATCCAGGAATGTGTGCGATGGGAATATGAATAATATTGAGTCTATCAAATGAGTCATATGAGATAGGGCTTTGACTCTACATAGGTATGGGTAGATGTCTTCCAAGTTGAAATAACTTTTTGTTATATAGGTTTACTTCCAGCTTTTACTGTGAGAGAAATGCGTATGTCTGTTATTAGTTTAGTGCATAGTAATTGTTCTGTTGGCAGAATAGTGCAATATTTTTTTTTTAGCGAACAAATATCTCTGGTTCACAAATCTGTGGGTAAGGAATAGATCATTTATCTCTGTTCCAAGCATCTAGATGACTCTTGCATTGTGCATAATATTTCTCAGCTCTGGTAAATAGTGAATGACTACAGAATGCCTGAAGTGTACTATGGACAGATGGAGTGACCTTACCATTAGGTCATCATGTCTTGCTTCTTTATTTGGCGGTATACATAAAGGTAAAAGCTGCATTGCTCATTCCAGCAGCTCTTTACTGTCTAGAAGATGAAGTTTATACTGGGTTCCCTCCAGGATATCATTTACCACACTAAAAATGACCTCAGTCAAAGTGCTTATTTCACCACATTGCTTCTGGAAAGCAATGGATAAGACAGTTGAATCTGCTGGCGGGACTAATAATCACAGAGATTTACTAGTGAACAACACAGCTCGATGCGACTGTGTAGAACCTCTTGGATAAATCTCTAGGCGATTCAGTCCACAGGGAAACCTTAATATCTTCACACATAAAATGAATCAAGAAATACTTTAAAAGTGGGGCCAAACAGTTTGCCAATCTATAGCCTGCTGTCAGTGGAAACTGTGAACGCCAAGCACTTGACTCCACGCCAATATACTGAAAGGTTCTTGGGGAATGGAATTTGAAATAACTAGCATTCAAAGAACATCTGCAAAGAATCAATGAGCGCTTTAAGAATACTCACAGGAAACATTTAAGCAGAGGAAAATACTGATCTTGTGTTTGCATTATGTTTTGCTCAGGTTTCAGAATGCGTTAAACCCTTCTTATCCTTCAGTCTCCACAACACATAATTCATTGGCTTCTTATACTCGTATGAATGTACAGATACATTAGATGGTAGACAGGCATGAACTCTTCCTTGGGAAGCTTTCTGTGCTGCTCACCTGTCCCAACGCACAGTGGGAAAAGGAGGATATGGATACGACACCTGGAGGTAAAATATCCACAATGTATGGACAAAAGATGTCCAAAAAATTAACTCTCTATAAACCCTTCTTATCCTTCAGTCTCCAAAACTATGTACACTTCAACACATAATTCACTAGCTTCTTATATGGATGTACAGATACATTAGATGTTAGACAGGCATGAGCTCTTGCTTAGGAAGCTTTCTGTGCTGCTCACCTGTCCCAAAGCATACTGGACAAAGGAGGACATAGATATCACCGCTGGAAGGAAAATAAACCACAAAGTATGGAAAAGTAAAAGTAAAGTATGGAAAAGTATGGATGAAGCACGTGAAGGGAAAAATTAGAACCAAAATATCTGATGAGCACCTTGAGAATTCATTGAGAATTTGTACATTAAACCAGATATTGATGTGTGAGTTTATCAAAAACAAATATGTCAAATACCTCACTAGTTTTATGTTGTCCTCTTTTACTTTCATAATAAAAAAAAATTACATTTTATTACTCAGATACATTTTCTATATCAGTGATCGTTAACTTGTGATCTGCCAACTTTTTCTGCTCATGAGCTATTCTTATTGTTAATGTATTTTATGTGTGGCCCAAGAAAATTCCTCTTCTTCCAATGTGGCCCAGGAGAGTCAAAGGGTTGGACACCCCTGTTTTATACAGTTTGGCAAGAAACACGCAAAACCAATACAAATTCATACAATTATGCATGTGCACTAGACAAATCATTCATTTCAAAAAGCAAAAGGGGTAAAACAGTGAGTGATAAGAACCTCTGTGAAGTTGTTTTTATTGTTATCTGTGTCACTATTGGGGAGATTTTTCCTAACTTCTCATCATGTCATAGACATTTCAGAACATATCTCAACATAATGGGGGCACAGTAAAACTCTTTTCTTTTTTTGTAGAATCGAGGAGCAATGGAACCTTTGTCATTTCTAACATGTCTTCCTATAGGAAAGTTTATGACAAAGGTATATATAAGTGTCAGGTGCTTATCACACCTATATTTGGCTTTTAATAAAGAGCACATTTCATATGTCCAAATTGGGCCCAAAGTGTCAATATTTTGTGTGGCCACCGTAATTTTACAGCACTGCCTTAAAGCGGAGTTCCACCCAGAAATGGAACTTCCGCTGATCCAGTTCCTTCCCCCCTCCGGTGTCACATTTGGCACCTTTCAGGGGGGAGCAGATACCTGTCTTATCCAGGTATTTGCTCCCACTTCTAGCGAAAGAGCGCTGCAGAATCCACGGTGAACGAAGCCATGTCCGGCCCGTCCTCTGCCCCCCCCCCCCGCTGTTTTCTGAGAGACACACAGGTCCCCAAAGACAGCAGGGACCATTCTGAATGCGCAGCGCAACTTGCGCATGTGCAGTAGGAAACCAGGCTTTGAAGCTGCAAGACTTCACTTCCTGATTCTCTTACTGAAGATGCTGGCGCCTGCACCTGGAGCCGAGAGACGGGTTGGCTTCGGGTGAGGACATCGCAGGCGTCCTGGACAGGTAAGTGTCCTTAATTTAAAATTCAGCAGCTGCAGTATTTGTAGCTGCTGACTTAATTTTTTTTTCTCCTGGCAGAACTCCGCTTTAACCCTCTTGGGCATGGAGTTCACCAGAGCTTCACAGGTTACCACTAGAGTCCTCTTCCACTCCTCCATGACGACATCACAGAGCTGGTGGATGTTAGAGATGTTGCTCTCCTCCACCTTCCATTTGAGGATCCCCGCAGATGCTCAATAGGGTTTAGGTCTGGAGACATGCTTGGCCAGTTATCACCTTTACCCTCAGCTTCTTTAGCAAGGCAGTGGTTGTTTTGGAGGTGTATTTGGGGTCGTTATCATGTTGGAATACTGCCCTGCAGCCCAGTCTCCGAAGGGAGGGGGTCATGATCTACTTCAGTATGTCACAGTACATGGTGGCATTCATGGTTCCCTCAATGAACTGTAGCTCCCCAGTGCCACCACCATGACCATGACACTCCCACCACCATGCTTGACTGTAGGCAAGACACACTTGTCTTTGTACTCCTCACCTGGTTGCCCCCACACACGCTTGACACCATCTGAACCAAATATGTTTATTTTGGTCTCATCAGGACATGGTTCCAGTAATCCATGTCTTTAGTCTGCTTGTCTTCAGCAAACTGTTTGCGGGCTTTCTTGTGCATCATCTTTAGAAGAGGGTTCCTTCTGGGACGACAGCCATTTAGACCAATTTGATGCAGTGTGCGGCGTATGGTCAGAGCACTGACAGGCTGACCCCCCCTCCCCTTCAAACTCTGCAGCAATGCTGGAAGCACTCGTACATCTATTTCCCAAAGACAACCTGTGGATATGATGCTGAGCACGTGCACTCAACATTTTTGGTCAGCCATAGCGAGGCCTGTTCTGAGTGGAACCTGTCCTGTTAAACCGCTGTATGATCTTGGCCACCGTGCTGCAGCTCAGTTATAGGGTCTTGGCAATCTTCTTA
Organism: Aquarana catesbeiana; assembly: GCF_042186555.1. Classification (NCBI taxonomy): domain Eukaryota; kingdom Metazoa; phylum Chordata; class Amphibia; order Anura; family Ranidae; genus Aquarana; species Aquarana catesbeiana. The sequence goes on from NC_133324.1 coordinate 662,871,801, forward strand.
TAGCCTAGGCCATCTTTATGTAGAGCAACAATTCTTTTTTTCAGATCCTCAGAGTTCTTTGCCATGATGTGCTATGTTGAACTTCCAGTGACCAGTATGAAAGAGTGAGAGCGATAACACCAAATTTAACACACTTGCTCCCCATTTACACCCGAGACCTTGTAACACTAACGAGTCACATGACACTGGGGAGGGAAAATGGCTAATTGGGCCCAATTTGCACATTTTCACTTAGGAGTTTACTCACTTTTGTTGCCAGTGGTTTAGACATTAATAGCTGTGTGTTGAGTTATTTTGAGGGGACAGCAAATTTACACTGTTATACGAGCTGTACACTCACTACTTTACATTGTAGCAAAGTGTAATTTTTTCAGTGTTGTCACATGAAAAGATAGAATAAAATATTTACAAAAATGTGAGGGGTGTACTCACTTTTCTGAGATACTGTACGTAATATTAAGGTGTCTGTACACCTACATAAAAGCACTTATATTATTCCTCTGTCATAGTTGACACTCATACTGTACTGTAATTGAGAACAAAGAATAAGACTGAACTCTCATCTGTATTTTCAGGTACGTGAAAAGGCATTATGATAAACTAGCCTATTCAAATGAAAGGACTGCCAACGCACCACAACAGAAAAAATGTTATACATGCATGTATGTTATAAGGCATGTGCATTGGGATGCTATTTTTATTGAATGCCACTGTATCCCGCTAATGCATGTAACGTGTGTTGCAGTAACATGCCCTGCAACAATGTGAATAGGCCCTTGATACCTGGTGATTCTGTTGTCTGCATAGCATGACTGACCTCAGCTACAGTAGTTTCTGAGCCAACAGCTACAACAATGCCACAGGTCGGAAGTTGCCGCTAGGACCACATCCCCTGCTCTTGGGAACAGAGATGAACTGGGAAATATTGTGATCATTTAACCACATTAAGAAAAAGTGTTAAAACAGGTATTCTTTTTTACTTTGATCATGGCACCTTTTATGATATATTATTCCACAAATTCCTGTTTAAGTAATATATCATAGGTGCTTCTGTATATGCTCATGACATATAGACAAGAAAAATTAAAGTCTTTGATGATGTGTAGTAGGGCAAGTCATCCTTAAAGGAAGTGATCTTGCCCATAGGAAAGGTTTATGTACACTAACAATATAGCAGGTTATGCAGGGAGATCAGCAGATCAGCCATATATCCATATCATCACATTAGAACCTTCACACCTTAGATACCAAATGTGCACATGCTTGTCCAGGTCAGTGACTCACTGAATTGTGAGGGCAGTATAAGAATAACAGATCCCCAGATAATCAACCTTTCCTGACAGCTTCCCTTTACAGCAAAGCAACAGGTTTGCATTCATGTCCACTGTGTAAATTTAGAGTTATTCTAGTCAGAGCTTACACTGAAACTCTTTTCCCAGTCCAATTTCATAGCACTGAATCAATTACCAGCACTATCATGCGGCAGGAAGGGATATGAAATCACGTTTCTCTTTGACCAGAAGTATTGTCCCTCGTGCCTGAACAAAGCACTGGGGGTGCAAAGAAAAAGTGTCTATGGGCTGTTGAGGATGGAGGTTTAAAGCAGGATTCCAGTCCCCTGTGGAAAAAATAAAAGTCAGCAGCTACAAAAACTGTAGCTACTTTCCCATGATCCAGCGGAGTGCTCACCTTAGACAAGCTCACCCACTGTCTTCTTTCCTTGGCGCCAGCATCTTCACTATGGGCACCGGCTGTGACAGCTTGCGGCTTCACAGCCGGGTGCCCACTGCGCAGGCGCGAGTGGCGCTGCGCATCGTGAATTGTAAATGCAGTCTTCTGGGACCTGTCACGTGTCAGAAGACTGCAGGGGGCGAGGGATGGAGGAGAAATTCCACTCTGATCGCCTAGGGGGTCAGAGCGGAAATCTGTCAAAATCGGGTACCCCTGCTCCTCAAAAGTGCCAATTGTTCAAGAGGAGTGGGGGGCGAGTACTTAAAGCGGAACTTCCCATTTTGGGTGGAGCTCTGCATACCTGTTGCTTTGCCCTGCATGCTTTTTTTTTTTTCTTTTTAAACAAGTATTTATGACACACAAAAGGGGGTAACAATACTATGACAGATGCTTAAAAAAAAAAAATGAATGTGGTTTTACGACGACACACTACAGTTTGGCTTTTTATCTTGGCAGTAGAGATAGCTATTCTCCCAACAAGAAGGTACAACCTATATATCAGCATTATTCTCCATCTCATTTTAGTGTGTCTTATTACATTAAAAAAAAAAGGCATGCAATGCTACCATCAGAAAATTCTGAAACTCATTCTTAACAGTCATTCATTTTGCTCTTGATAAACAGACTATGGGGAACAAGTTACATCTTAAAATGCAGAACTAGTTTTCTGCATCAGTGAATCTCAATTTTGGTTTTTTAAGGCTAGGGCTGCATAGGCAGTTAAATCTCTTATGACCCAGAGATTAGGGCTGGATTCACTTCCTGTTCATTTAGCAGGTTATAATAGGTAAACCACACATGGTGGGAATGGGTCCTTAAAGCAGAGTTCCAGTCATTTGTCTGTTTATTACAAAAACTGTAGCTGCTGACTTTTAATAAACACACACTTACCTGTCCCGCGGTCCAGAGGTGCACTCACTCCAGCAGTTTCCTTCCTCTCTCCTCCCTCGGCAGTGCTGGCATCTCTACTATGGGCACCCAGCTGTGACAGCTTGCGGCTGCACACCCGGGTGCCCACTGCGCATGCGCGAGCGGCGCTGCGGTCTATGATTGGTCCCGTAGTCTTCTAGGACCTGTCCTGTGTCCCAAAAGACTTCGGGAGGGAGGGGGAAGGAGAACTTCCGCTTCCGAAGGCGACTGGAACGGAAGGGGCTGTGGGTACCTGTCGAAAATAATAAATTAAACTTGCTTTCATCACGTGATCTTTGGACCAGTTCTCCTCTGTCCACACAACATGCTCCTCAGCAAAGGTTAGTCTAGTCTTTTGATTCTTTCTGCTGAGAGGTTTGGTCGCTGCAGAGTGGGCTTTCAGTCCAAATTCTCTTAAACAGCGAGACACTGTATGACGAGACAGATCCATACTCTGTTCAGCGCTGAACTGGCGAGCAATCGCAGCTGCAGTGTTTAACACGATTGTCCATTGAGATTTTCTGCATTATCCTGTCCTCTCTTGCATTTGTCTTTCATGGACGACCAGCCTTCTTGGGGGACTTGAATGCGTTTCTGACGTTGCAAAGATGCAATATTCTGGAAATCACAGATTTGGAACAACAAACTTCTCTTGCTAGGGCTGAAAGAGTCGTCCTTTTGGCCTTCATCTAGACAACCTGCTGCCGGAGGGTTTCAGTCACTTTAGAAAGGCTCACCATCTTGCAAAGTCAGTGAAAACTGAAAAGTCAGGCTGCTAGTTAAAAAGGGTTTGTCAGAAAATTTAAGAATTTACCACAAGGTGCCAGATTAACACCAATAACTGGGAAGTATCTGAAAGTGTTCTCTAATTTTGATCAATGTTCTTTATCAATTCTCATTGACGTTTTTCAATTCTGTGCTTCAAAATATTTGAAACTCATGAAATATGCTTAACAAAGCTACTCTTTTACTCCTGTTTAGTTCATTTCAAATAGGACTAAGCAGTGACCTTGAAATTTAGGAAATTGTAGGTTGTTCTGTATTTTTGATCTCCAGTGTATATACAGTATATATACAAACACTGTATGTAGGTAGAAAATAGATTTATTCACCTATGAAGCTCTAAACTAACTGCATGCCTTCCCCATTATTTAGGCTGGATTCACATCACACCCATAGAACTCAGTTCCCATTTATGCACAATGAATGCATTTGAGTTGATGTTCGTCGACATTCTTTTTAACCCATTGCATTGATGAGGTTTTTGTTTTTTTTTTACATCAGGAGCCACAATACATTATTTTTATTTAATTAATGCGTGTTAACAGAGCCTATGGGAAACAATGAATTTCAGCTTGTTATTGCATTGGGCCTGCAGTGAGCAATGCAGCCCAAGGCATGTGGGGTGAATCGGCCCTTAGAAGCTCTATGTATTTAATTAGCAACGTGTGAAAGGGTTCATGTGCATACAGGAAACATGAAGTACAGTACAACACAGTGGCTAGCAAGTCTGCCTTGCACTAGAGTCAGCAGTTTGAATCCCAACCATGATACGATGCATGTTTTCCCTGTGCTTGTGTGGGCTTCACCCAGGTACTTTTATTTGCTCCTACGCTCCAAAGACATGCTGGTAGATTCATTGGATCCTGCTTAAATTAGTCCTAGTATGTGTATTATGCATGTGAGGTGGGGACCTTAGATTGGCAGGGACTGATGTGAATGTACAAAATGTATATGTACATTGTTAGTGCTATACAGATATATATATATATATATATATATATATATATATATATATATATATATATACACACAGTATCTCACAAAAGTGAGTACACCCCTCACATTTTTGTAAATATTTTATTATATCTTTTCATGTGACAACACTGAAGAAATGACACTTTGCTACAATGTAAAGTAGGGAAGGTACAGCTTGTATAACAGTGTAAATTTGCTGTCCCCTCAAAATAACTCAACACACAGCCATTACTAACCGCTGGCAACAAAAGTTAGTACATTCCTACTTTCAAAATGTCCGAATTGGGCCCAAAGTGTCAATATTTTGTGTGGCCACCATTATTTTTCAGCACTGCCTTAACCCTCTTTGGCATGGAGTTCATCAGAGCTTCACAGGTTGCCACTGGAGTCCTTTTCCACTCCTCCATGACGACATCACAGAGCTGGTGGATGTTCGAGACCTTACGCTCCTCCACCTTCCGTTTGAGGATGCCCCGCAGATGCTCACTAGGGTTTAGGTCTGGAGACATGCTTAGCCAGTCCATCACCTTTACCCTCAGCTTCTTTAGCAAGGCAGTGATCGTCCTGGAGGTGTGTTTGGGGTCGTTGTCATGTTGGAATACTGCCCTGGGGCCCAGTCTCTGAAGAGAGGGGATCATGCTCTGCTACAGTATGTCACAGTATATGTATGTTGCCATTCATGGTTTCTTCAATGAACTGTAGCTCCCCAGTGCCAGCAGCACTCATGCAGCCCCAGACCATGACACTCCCACCACCATGCTTGACTGTAGGCAAGACACACTTGTCTTTGTACTCCTCACCTGGTTGCCGCCACACACACTTGACACCATCTAAACCAAATAGGTTTATCTTGGTCTCATCAGACCACAGGACATGGTTCCAGTAATCTATATCCTTAATCTGCTTGTCTTCATCAAACTGTTTGCAGGCTTTCTTGTGCATCATTTTTAGAAGAGGCTTCCTTCTGGGACAACAGCCATGCAGACTAATTTGATACAGTGTGCGGCGTATGGTTTGAGCACTGACAGGCTGACACCCCCACCCCTTCAAACTCTGCAACAATGCTGGCAGCACTCATACATCTAATTCCCAAAGACAACCTCTGGATATGACGCTGAGCACGTGCACTCAACTTCTTTGGTTGACCATGGCGAGGCCTGTTCTGAGTGGAACCTGTCCTGTTAAACCGCTGTATGGTCTTGTCCACCATGTTGCAGCTCAGTTGCAGGGTCTTGGCAATCTTCTTATAGCCTAGGCCATCTTTATGTAGAGCAACAATTCTTTTTTTTTTCAGATATTCAGAGAGTTCTTTGTCATGAGTTGCCATGTTGTAACACTAACAAGTCAATTGACACTGGGGAGGGAAAATGGCTATTTGGGCCCAATTTGGACATTTTTTTTTACTTGGGGGTGTACTCACTTTTGTTGTCAGCAGTTTAGACATTAATGGCTGTGTGTTGAGTTATTTTGAGGGGACAGCAAATTTGCACTGTTAGGCTCGGTTCACACTAGGACGACTTGTCAGGCGACCTAGGTTGCCTGACAAGTAGCGTCCCGTTCAGTACAATGGAACCGTTCTAATCGGAGCGACGCAAGTCGCTCCGACTTAGAAAAAGGTTCCTGTACGACTTTGGGGGCGACTTGGGGCGACTTGCATAGACTTCTATACAGAAGGCGTTTTGCAAGTCGCCCGGGCAGTCGTGTGCAGGTCGCCTCGGTGAGGCGACCTGCAAGTCGTGCCGCCTCTGGTGTGAACCGAGGCTTATACAAGCTGTACATTCCCTACTACTTTACATTGTAGCAAAGTGTCATTTCTTCAGTGTTGTCACATGAAAAGATATAAGAAAATAATTACAAAAATGTGATGGGTGTACTCAATTTTGTGAGATACTGTATACCTGTAATGCAGGGATGTGCGGTGAGGTCAGTGGCTGGTGAGGCACTGGCTAGTATCAGGGGCAGATACACATAGGTTACATTCGAGCGAGAGCAATAATTCTAGCATTAGACTTCTTCTGTAACTCTAAACATGTAATCTGTAAAAAAATGTAAAGAATCGCCTATGGAGATTGAAGTATGAAGTACTGAAGTTTAGTGCCATTCCATGAGTGTGCGCAATTTTAAAGCATCACATGTTAGGTTTCTATTTGCTTGGCCTAACATCATCTTTCACATTATACAAAACAAAAATTGGGTAATCTTTAGTGTTTTTTTTTTTTTCATATTCATGAAAAATTGCTGTTCAAATACCGTGTAACATAAAACGTTTTATTCCCTAGGGTATCTGCCAAAACAATATATATAATGTTTGGGGGTTCTGGGCAATTTCTAGCAAAAAAATTATTATTACATGTAGGAGCGAAGTGTCAGAATTAGCCTGGGTGGCGAGGGGTTAATTACCATAAGTAATATACACTAATTATTATATATTGTTTTTAAGGTAATTTACTATATTTTCAAAAACTGTACTCAAGCAGGTGGCTTAACAGTTAGCTTGATTATAACAGTATATTTTCAACAGCAGCAGATTCTCATTCTCCCTCTTAACTGTGAGAAAAACATGGGCTTGTGGGTAAATCTTATACCCATAAACCCATGTTTTTTTCCTTGTAGTTAAGAGGGCTGGGCTGGAGGGAAGTATTTGTCTTTTAGACACATGCCCCTTCTATGACACCTCAGTGAGAGGCGTGCCTCCACTGCGCATTTTTATTGGACATCTGGGGCTAATGGTACCTTACCACTGGTCCAAGACTCCAAGCTGTCCATTGAGCTCAGTGCCTCTGACAAGAAGTGAGGAGAGGTACTGTGAGATCAACCTCTCAGTCTGCTGCAAACAGAGTGTGCCAGTTTGTATTTAAACTGGCCGCTCTGTATGTATCGTCTGATAGGCTGCTCAAGGAGCCCTGTATCTCCTGAACCATAGGTCGTAGGAGCCCCAGATTTTTACCAGTGGTGGGATAGGTGGGTTCTCTGTAACCTCAGGTTGCTGAGCTACGACCCTCGAAGCTCAATTTTTATTTTTAATGTTCATGCCTCCCCTGACTGCACGTCTCTGCTGTAATGCACATTGCTTGAATTTTCACTTACACACGCTGCTGTTTATCAGTCTTTTCAAAGAATTTCATCTAGTCTGTTTTTTTTTTTTTTCAGAGCATAGGTGCAGGTAGTCCCCTTTTCTGAGTGACCCTTTTTCTATGCTCACGCACCTACCCACCTCTGAGCACTGTCCCTTGGTTGAGATATACTTTGAGATGCTGCCCCAGGCGTTTCTCACGACAGAAGCAAAGCAGGTTTTGTGATATCTTTGCTTTCTGAGAGAGCCTTGGCCTATACAAACCCTCTATGGGAGACGCAAAAAACCTGTTGTCTTGAGTTACCCTGAGTTTGTGGCTTCTTTTAAAAGGGTATTTGACGTTCCGCACGATCCGCTTTTGCTGCCAAGTGCCTCATGTCCATCAGAGTACAAGAACTGTTGCCGATTACGCCATTGAATTCCGTACTCTGGCAGCAGAGGTTGCTTGGAACAATGAGGCCCTTGTGGCTGCTTTTTCTCATGGTCTCTCAGATACCATCAAGGTTGAGATAGCAGCCACAGATATACCCACTGAGCTGGAGAAGTTGATCACGTTTGCCATCCTCATTGACTCCAGACTCAGAGAAAGACTTCCTTTTAAGGAGCGCTTGCAGAAGCCTCCTGTACATTTGTCTCCGAACTTTGCAGTCCCACCCTTGCCTCCCTCACCTCCCATGCCTCCTGGTACCGAGTCGATCTGTGAAGATGAACCCATGCACTCGGGCTTCACTTGTCTCTCTGCGGATGAGAGAACAGTTAGGAGGAGGGAGAGATTGTGCCTTTATTGTGGCAAGGCAGGTCACTTTTTGAAGTCTTGTTCTACCCTTCCAGGGAACGCCCGAACCTTGAGGTCCTGTCACGGACATACCTTAGGTGGCGTTGTTTCGCCCCAGTTATCCAGAAGAATAAGCCCCTGGTTTTGGTTACCCTTTCTTGGGCTGAGTCCTCCGTCAAGATACAGGCTCTATTTGACTCTGGGGCTTCAGGCCTGTTCATTGATGCTGCCTTTGTATCAAAGCACTCGATTCCGCTGCAGCTGCGTGACACTCCACTTGCCATTGAGGCTCTTGACGGGAGACCTCTACAGTCTGCCCACGAGACTGTTCCGTTGTCCATGGCCAATTATTGGTTATCCTTGGTTACAGAGGCACAACTTCTCTTTTGATTGGCTCCATGCTGAGGTTCTCTCCTGGTTGCCACAATGCAGCAAGAAATGCTTCCAGAAGGTAGCCAAGTACCGCGATTTTAGCGATGTCTTTGACAAAGGTCAAGCCTGTAGTTGCGCAATTGACCTTCAACCTGATGCCATACCCCCTCGTGGCCCGGATTTAACCTTTGTCGGTCTTGGAGGATAAGGCCATGGAGGAGTATGTTGCAGACTCACTTTCTCGAGGTTTCATTCGCAAATCCTCGTCTCCTGCTGGTGCTGGTTTCTTCTTTGTGAACACGAAGCGTGGTGAACTGAGACCTTGTATTGATTATAGGGGTCTCAATCGTTTCACGATTAAGAATGCCTATTCGATTCCATTGATTATGAAGTTTTTTGACCGCCTCAAGGGAGCAATGGATGGATTTGAGAGGGGCATACAATCTTGTGAGGATTAAGGAGGACGATGAGTGGAAAACTGCGTTTAATACCAGAACAGGCCATTATGAGTGCCTCGTAATGCCTTTTGGCCTTTGTAACGCCCCGGCAGTGTTCCGGGAATTTATTAGCAATGTCCTCCGAGATTTGTTGCAGTTATGTGTGGTGGTTTATCTCGACAATATCCTCTTATTTTCCAAGTCCCTGGAGAGCCACCACACAGATGTTGTGTGCTTCAGAAACTAAGCATCAGGCATTCCTGATCCTACGTTTCCCTTTATCCTTGAGGTTGATGCTTCTGAGACTGAAGTTGGCGCCCTCCTGTCTCAACGTCCTACCGCTGAGAGAGCTATGCATCCTTGTGGCTACTTTTCTAAGAAATTGTCACCTGCAGAGTACAATTACGAGATTGGTGACAGAGAGCTGTTAGCGATCATTTTAGCCCTGAAAGAATGGAGACATCTCCTCGAAGGTATCACTGTGCCAGTTTTCATTCTTACTGACCATAAGAATCTCAGATTCTTGTCTGAGGCTAAACGACTCTCTTACAGAAGGGCGTGATGGGCTCTTTTCTTGCCTAGTTTCAATTACATTGTCTCAGTCTTACCGGTACTAAGAATGTAAGGGCTGACGCTTTGTCACGACAATTTTCCTCCACTTTCAAGATGGAGTTGGTTCTGGTTCCTGTGATTCCTCCTTTGGATGAAAAAATTCTTGCCGCTCAGGTCCATGCTGCTCCTGAGAAAGCTTGTGACCGCTGCTTTGTCCCAGAGATTCTCCGTTTTGCTGTGCTACAGACTTTCCATTCTCCCAAGGCTGCTGGCCACCTTGGGAAGAATCAACTCTTTTGGGCCATTTCCCAACAATTCTGGTGGCCTAGTCTACGTGCTGATGTAACAGACTTCGTAGCTGCCTGTTCTGTGTGTGCTCAGAGTAATGCCCTGTACACACGATAGGATTTTCCGATGGAAAATGCGTGATAGGACCTTGTTGTCGGAAATTCTGACCGTGTGTAGGCTCCATCCCACATTTTCCATAGGAATTTCCGACACACAAAGTTTGAGAGCTTGCTATAAAATTTTCCGACAACAAAATCCGTTGTCGGAAATTCCGATCGTGTGTACACAAATCCGATGCACAAAGTGCCATGCATGCTCAGAATACATTAAGAGAGGAAAGCTATTGGCTACTGCCCCGTTTATAGTCCTGACGTACGTGTTTTACGTCACCACGTTCAGAACGATCGGATTTTCCGACAACTTTGTGTGATCGTGTGTATGCAAGACAAGTTTGAGCCAACATCCGTCGGAAAAAATCCATGGATTTTGTTGTCGGAATGTCCGATCAATGTCCGACCGTGTTTACAGGGCATAAGACTCCACGACACCTTCCAGTGGGCCTCCTACAACCCATACCCAATGGAGAGAGGCCCTGGACCCACCTGTCTATGGATTTCATTGTGGAGTTACCCAACTCCCAGGGCAACACAGTTATCCTTATGGTGGTTGACTGGTTCGCGAAATGTCCTATTATATTCCACTTAAGAAGTTACCCACTTCTAAGGAACTAGAACCAAAGAAAAATACCCCTAGATATGGGACTTTGAAGGCACTACCACAATACAAAAAAAAAGTATAAACATTTATTTAAACAGTAACATCAAAAATAGAAAAATAGAAAAGTGTATGGATGCATTTGAACATGAATACAAGGTGAAAACCAGTCAGATGGTGAATGAACATATCTCCTTGAACCGACATGTTTCAGAGAAAACAGATCCTTCGTCAGGGTTCTTTATGGAGAGAAGATATCTGGGGGTGCGTAAAGTATCAATGATTAATAATCAATATAAATACAAACAGTTTCTATCCCAGATCGATTACATCAAAATAGGTCACTTACATTGTATTCCTTATTAGAGCAACTAAGCATCCATAAAGTTAAAAGTAGGAGATATGCAACCTCGCATCCTGCTCCCCACACGCAATGCCCCAATGGTTTAGCCCATAATATGTATGAGTAGCAAGATATGCCAAGGGGGGACTACAGAGAGTCCCCAAATAGCATCCAAGGGATGCCACATCCTGGCCTGGGCGCAGCTCCTGTATGTGAGCTGGGGTCCAGGGTGCAAACCTAAGAATAAAGACACAGAAAATCACAGGGCTAGACACAGGAAAAGAACAATCTATAATGGATGTAAAATGCTGTGCAGAGGATAGAAACCTACCTATAAGTAAGAAAATCTGCATAAATCGGCAGGTGGGATGGTCAGAATCAATGGCATGGATAGTGTGAAGGAGACCTCCCGGACAACACTGTGATGTTTACATGGTTAAACAGGGAAGTTGCAAGAATGCATATATGAAAAAGAGAAGGGAAAACAAAACCAAGACCAGTGTGTTAATACAATGGTCAGAGAAATGCCTATCTCTGTGTGAGTAAATAAAGGAAAATGATTAACTTACTCTGATATAAACTCCAGCCAAGATTACCTTAGACCATCTTCACCAAAGCCATGATAGATAATGAAAGAGCAAGGCTATTTAAAGCCCTGCTAGTTCAGCCCCGGCTGATTTCAAATTGAAATCAGCTGAGAAAGAGTGCCTGGATCAGAGGTTCGCGATGGGCCCCCTGAGACTCGGCCGCGCCCCGCCTCCACACAGTGCAGGGGCTGGCAACGTCCCACGCATGCGTGAAAACCAGGCTGGAACGCACAGGGGAGGAATGTCATCCGGCCGCACCGTGGAGAGGCCCGCCGCGGACGAGTCCCACCGGCACGACAACCTGCCCTGGAGACAGTCAGAAAAGACTGATCCATGGCTAAGGGGGAGTGGATGCCAGGTGGAAAAGGCAGCCTGTCACCAACCATCCTAAAAAGGATGTCTTTGCCGTGCCGGGGGCACAGACATAAATGGATATTCCATTGGCACGTCTATGAGAAGGAAGGGGAAAGAATAAAGAAGGAAAAAGGAAAAGGGGGAAAGAATTTTGTGTTTTTATTAGTAAAGACATAAATAGCACAGATCTAATGCAAGTGTCCACAGAAGAAAAGGGAGAGATAAAACAATAAATGATATCCCCACTGTTAGAAGCCCCCTGCTGGATATATATAACAACACCCCAACCATGAAGTTCAAAAAATAATATCTCCAAAACTGGGCAGTACGTGTAGAGAACAAATGCGAGGAAGCATGTACAGGGGCAAGGCATGGCAACAAATATGTAACAAATACATACACCAAACAATAAAGCCTATATATATATATATATATATATATATATACACAAATCATACTACCTCCTATTGGAATGAAGGTCTAAAGGAAATAAACAGGACAAGATTAGAAAAAGAAAATGCAAAAAACAAAATAGTATGAATAGATCCAAAATGATACAAGTAATAATGGAAATTTGGCACTAACCGAACCCCAAAGAACAGAAGCAGAGGGGGTACGTCTATTTCTCCATGCCTCCTGAGCTGAAGCCCTCCAAAAATGGCTTAAAGCAGACTGCATCGTTCAACCCGGGGGATTTTGTGGCTTTTAAAATTGTAGATCCAACGCAGTTCGAGCTGGAGGAGACTTTTATACCAGTCCCCCCCCCCCCCCCCCCCGAGCTCAGGTGTACCCGATCAAGGATCAGAAATTTGATCCTTGGGAAGATCCCATGGTGTACCAAGGCAGTATGCATTAGATCTGTGCTATTTATGTCTTTACTAATAACACATCATTCTTTCCCCCTTTTCCTTTTTCCTTCTTTATTCTTTCCCCTTCCTTCTCATAGACGTGCCAATGGAGTATCCATTTATGTCTGTACGCCCGGCACGGCAAAGACATCCTTTTTAGGATGGTTGGTGAAAGGCTGCCTTTTCCACCTGGCATCCGCTCCCCCTTAGCCATGGATCAGTCTTTTCTGACTGTCTCCAGGGCAGGTTGCCGTGCCGGTGGGACTCGACCGTGGCACACCTCTCCAAGGCGCGGCTGGATGACGTTCCTCCCCTGTGCATTCCAGCCTGGTTTTCGCGCATGCGCGGGACGTTGTCGGCTCCTGCGCTGTGTGGAGGCGGGGCGCGGCCAAGTCTCAGGGGGCCCATCACGAAATCAGCCAGGGCTGAAATAGCAGGGCTTTAAATAGCCTTGCTCTTTCATTATCTATCATGGCTTTGGTGAAGATGGTCTGAGGTGATCTTGGATGGAGTTTATATCAGAGTAAGTTAATGACATTTTCCTCATACAGTGATGGGCATTTCTCTGACCATTGTATTAACACACTGGTTTTGATTTTGTTTTCCCTTCTCTTTGTCATATATGCATTCTTGCGACTTCCCTGTTTAACCATGTGAACATCACAGTGTTGTCGGGGAGGTCTCCTTCACACTATCCATGCCATTCATTCTGACCATCCCACCTGCCGGTTTATGCAGATTTTCTTACTTATAGGTAGGTTTCTATCCTCTGCACAGAATTTTACATCCATTATAGATTGTACTTTTCCTGTGTCTAGCCCTGTGATTTTCTGTGTCTTTATTCTTAGGTTTGCACCTTGGACCCCAGCTCATATACAGGAGCTGCGCCCAGGCCAGGACGTGGCATCCCTTGGATGCTATTTGGGGACTCTCTTTAGTTCCCCCCCCCCTTGGCATATCTTGCTACTCATACATATTATGTGCTAAATCACTGGGGCATTGTGTGTGGGGAGCAGGATGCGAGGTTGCATATCTCCTACTTTTAACTTTGTGGATGCTTAGTTGCTCTATTAAGGAATACAATGTAAGTGACCTCTTTTGATGTAATCGATCTGGGATAGAAACTGTTTGTATTTATATTGATTATTAATCATTGATACTTTACACCCCCCCAGATATCTTCTCTCCATAAAGAACCCTGACGAAGGAACTGTTTTCTCTGAAACGCGTCGGTTCAAGGAGATATGTTCATTCACCATCTGACTGGTTTTCACCTTGTATTCATGTTCAAATGCATCCATACACTTTTATATTTTTCTATTTTTGATGTTACTGTTTAAATAAATGATTTATACTTATTTTTTTGTATTGTGGTAGTGCCTTCAAAGTCCCATATCTAGGGGTATTTTTCGTTGGTTCTAGCTATTACGGGATGTGGCACGCCCTTATTTAGGTTTCTCTGTCAGATTTCTTTTTCCACTTCTAAGTAGGGATGAGCCGAACACCCCCCTGTTTGGTTCGCACCAGAACTTGCGAACAGGCAAAAAATTTGTTCGAACACGCGAACACCGTTAAAGTCTATGGGACACGAACATGAATAATCAAAAGTGCTCATTTTAAAGGCTTATAGGCAAGTTATTGTCATAAAAAGTGTTTGGGGACTTGGATCAATGCAAAAAAAAGTTTTAGAAACGGCCGTTTTTTCGGGAGCAGTGATTTTAATAATGCTTGAAGTGAAACAATAAAAGTGTAATATCCCTTTAAATTTCGTACCTGGGGCGTGTCTATAGTATGCCTGTAAAGGGGAGCATGTTTCCCGTGTTTAGAACAGTCTAACAGCAAAATGACATATCAAAGTAAAAAAAGTCATTTAAAACTACTTGCGGCTATTAATGAATTGCCAGTCCGACAATACACATAAAAGTTCATTGATAAAAACGGCATGGGAATTCCCCACAGGGGAACCCCGGCCAAAATAAAAAAAAAAAAAAAAAAATGGCGTAGGGTCCCCCTCAAAATCTATACCAGACCCTTCAGGTCTGGTATGGGTTTTAAGGGGAACCCGATGCCAAAATAAAAAAAACGGCGTGGGGTCCCCCCAAAAATCCATACCAGACCCTTATCTGAGCACGCAACCTGGCAGGCCGCAGGAAAAGAGGGGGGGACGAGAGAGCGCCCCCCCCCCCCTGAACCATACCAGGCCACATGCCCGCAACATTGGGAGGGTGCTTTGGGGTAGCCCCCCAAAACACCTTGTCCCCATGTTGATGGGGACAAGGGCCTCATCCCCACAACCCTTGCCCGGTGGTTGTGGAGGTCTGCAGGCAGGGGGCTTATCGGAATCTGGAAGCCCCCTTTAACAAGGGGACCCCCAGATCCCGGCCCTCCCCCCTGTGTGAAATGGTAAGGGCCTACCATTTCACAAAAAAACTGTCAAAAATGTTAAAAATGACAAGAGACAGTTTTTGACAATTCCTTTATTTAAATGTTTCTTCTTTCTTCTATCTTCCTTCGGTTTCTTCCTCCATCTTCTTCTTCTTCTTCTTCTTCTTCTGGTTCTTCCACCGGTGTTCTCATCCAGCATCTTCCTCCGAGGCGTCTTATCTTCTTCTCCTCGGGCCACTCCGCATCCATGATGGCATGGAGGGAGGCTCCCGCTGTGTGATGCTTCTCCTCTTCTGACGGTTCTTAAATAACGGGGGGCGGGGCCACCCGGTGACCCCACCCCCCTCTGATGCACGGAGACTCGACGGGGACTTCCCTGTAGCATTCCCCGTGATGCACGTGACCCCGCCCCTCTGACGTCACGGGGAATGCCACAGGGAAGTCCCCGTCAAGTCCCTGTGTGTCACGGGGGGGTGGGGTCACCGGGTGGCCCCGTCCCCGTTATTTAAGAAACGTCAGGAGAAGAAGATAAGAAGACGCCGCGGAGGAAGATGCCGGACGAGAACACCGGAGGAAGAACCAGAAGAACCAGAAGAAGAAGATGGAGGAAGAAACCGAAGGAAGATAGAAGAAAGAAGATAGAAGAAAAAAGAAGCATTTAAATAAAGGAATTGTCAAAAACTGTCTCTTGTCATTTTTAACATTTTTGACAGTTTTTTTGTGAAATGGTAGGGGTACCCCCTTACCATTTCACACAGGGGGGAGGGCCGGGATCTGGGAGTCCCCTTGTTAAAGGGGGCTTCCAGATTCCGATAAGCCCCCCCACCCGCAGACCCCCACAACCACCGGGCAAGGGTTGTGGGGATGAGGCCCTTGTCCCCATCAACATGGGGACAAGGTATTTTGGGGGGCTACCCGAAAGCACAATCCCAATGTTGAGGGCATGTGGCCTGGTACGGTTCAGGAGGGGGGGCGCTCTCTAGTTCCCCCGTCTTTTCCTACGGCCTGCCAGGTTGCATGCTCGGATAAGGGTCTGGTATGGATTTTTGGGGGGACCCCACACCGTTTTTTTTTTTATTTTGTCACGGGGTTCCCCTTAAAATCCATACCAGACCTAAAGGGTCTGGTATAGATTTTGAGGGGGACCCCACGCCATTTTTTTAAAATTTTGGCTGGGGTTCCCCTTAATATCCATACCAGACCTGAAGGGCCTGGTATGGAATTTAGGGGGACCCCCCACGTCATTTTTTTTTTTTTTTAATTTTGGTTCGGGGTTCCCCTGTGGGGAATTCCCATGCCGTTTTTATCAATGAACTTTTATGTGTATTGTCGGACCGGCAATTCATTATTAGCCGCAAGTAGTTTTAAATGACTTTAAATTACTTTTTTTCCTTTGAAATGTCATTCTGCTGTCAGACTGTTCTAAACACAGTAAACATGCGCCCATTTACAGGCATACTATAGACACCCCCCCAGGTACAAAACTTAAAGGGATATTACACTTTTATTGTTTCACTTTAAGCATTATTAAAATCACTGCTCCCGAAAAAACGTCCGTTTTTGAAAATTTTTTTTTTGCATTGATCCATGTCCCCTGGGGCAGGAACGAGGTCCTCAAACACTTTTTATGACAATACCATGAATATAAGCATTCAAATTTGCCACGAACACCCCAAATTGTTCGGCGAAGTGGCAAACAGCCGATGTTCGACTCATCCTTACTTCTAAGGAACTGGCTTCGATTTCTGCTCAGGAGATCTTTCGCTTACATGGGCTACCCAATGCTACCCATCAGCATTTTCCATCATGCTGGGGACACTTCCGCCCCCCCCGACGTCACCGCGCCTCATGACATTTTTATTTTTGCTTAGGGGTGTCCCCGTGCTATAGTGTCAATCCTTGAGGACCCAGTCACTCGACAGCGCCCCCCACTGCCCGGCAAACCTACCGCATCCCCCAACTTTTGGAAATACTGCCAAGGTTTAACTATATGTCATTTTTCAGCTAAGAGTTACCATCTATGTGCTTAAAATCTCTTTTTGGAGACTCCTTTCCCAAATGATCCACGCTATGGAGCTACCTTGAGATGCAGACCATGATCCAAGCAGGACCTTGATGTGTACGATGTTTTATTACAGTTGGTTATTTCCTAAGTACTATCAATTTAAAAAAAAAACTTTGTCTTATTTCTATTCCCCTATGCTTCCCTCCCAGTTATATGCCTACATACATTTTTTTACGTACATATACAATTGATTTGGCTGACCTCTATTTTCTCTCTGCCACTGTACCATTGGACAATACAGCTTGACTCAAATCACCCCTGAAGAAGGAATTTAACAATTCAAAAATATTCCGAAACACGTTCGGAGCGCTGAACTCATGTATATTGATTGGCCCCCTACTATGAGACCCATTTCACGACTCACAATTTTTGCTGTAAATTACTATATATTAACCACTGTTTTTTTTTTTTTTTTTATTTTAACATCTCTATATGTAATTTTGTATGTCTTATAAACTAATAAATTTTGTATTACTTTTTTTACATACGCTTTCTACTCCTCTATCCGGTTTCAACCCTCGCTCATAAAATCCCTGGGGCACCTCCTCTTTTCGTTTTCTCTCGATATGAGATGTGGCTTGGGTTCCAGGCCCCAATCTAATAGGTAGTCTTCCACGAATTTTCTATATCTGACCATCATAACAACTGGTCAGACCTCTTACCGTGGGCAGAGTTTGCTCACAATAGTGCTTTGAATTCTGCTTCCCGAATGTCCCTGTTTATGGCGAACTATGGTTTCCAACCTTCCATGTTGCCTGACTCGTCTGTTCCGCAGAGTATTCCTGCGTTAGAGGAGCATCTCCGTGGTCTTTGTTCCACTTGGGCACAAGTCCAGGAGGCTTTGCAACATGCTAATGATAGGTACAAACTCCATGCTGACCGCAGATGCCTGCGCCTTCCTACCAGGTTCGGCACAGGGTCTGGCTGTCATCTCGTAACCTCCGACTTCGTGTTCCCTCTCTGAAGTTCGCACCTCAGTTTATTGGGCCTTTCCGTATTCTTTGCAGGATTAACCCAGTGGCTTACGCATTAGACCTTCCTTCTAATATGCGTATCTCAAATGTATTCCATGTCTCCTTATTAAAACCTTTGGTCTGCAACAGCTTTACCACCTCGGTGCCTCGTCCTCACCCTGTACATCCATGAGGAGTATGAAGTACAGTCCATTGTTGACTCCCGTAGGTTCCGTGGGAGCATACAGTACCTGGTTTATTGGAAAGGGTATGGTCCGGAGGAACGCTCTTGGGTCTCATCCTCGGACGTACATGCCCCTGTCCTCCTCCGTAATTTCCATAGACGTTTTCCCCTCAAGCCTGGTGGTCCTCCGAGGGGTCATTGAGGTGGGGGTACTGTCAGGGCTCAGCCCCTCCTTCTCAAAGCTGGCCGCTCAGCTGTCAGCTAATTGCCAGCTCCTTTCTCTCCACAGTGACTCACCTGTTGATACCCTGCTCGTCAGTCTTGCCTACTTAAGCCATCCAGCCCAGATGATCTCTGACTTCGTCTTGGTCACATCCCTAGAGACGTTCTCCTGTGTTCCTGTCAAAGACTTGCTTGGCTGACATTCCTTTTGGCTCCAGATCCTGCTTGCTGTTCTACTAAGCTGTTCTCTGGCTCCCTGGCATTTTGGCTTGTCTATCCTTTCCGGTTCCTGAACTTTGACTATGTGTACCTTTTTATTATTTTTAAACAAGTGTGATTTAACTGTACTTCTGTCTGAGTCCAATTCATGGTTTCTCCTGGTATTCACTTTCAAGATCTTTTCCTCTGGTAAAATTACCTTCTGTTGCATGGAGTCCAACATGTACCCTAGAAAGGTTACAACCTAAGCTGGCACATATTTGACTTCTGTAGTTTAAGAGCCAACCAAGGCTCAAGTATTCCTGTGCCAATTTAAAATCCAGGGCCAGCTGCCTCTTGGAGTCTGCAAAAAAGTAGCAGGTTGGCCAAATAAGCCACTACTGCAACACCCTTCAGGTGAAAAAAGGCTAGAGCCTCTGCCATCGCTGTGGTGAATATTCTGGGTGACAAAGGCCAAAAGGAAGTGCCTGGAACTGAGGATGCATTATCCCAGACATCCTCAAAGCCAGCCGGAGGTGCTTCTGTGACTTTGGGTGGATAGGATATGCAGGTAAGCATTCCTCAGATATATTAATCTGAAAGTAACCTGAAGTAAGCTTATGACATAAAATATGGAGTCTATCCTGAACCTCCTGTATTGTATGGATTTATACAAAGGCTTCAGGTTTAAAAATCAACCTGAACTTCCGAGGGCTTTTTCACCACAAAGATATGGGAATAAAATTCTTTGCCAATTTCTTCTGGAAGAAACTGAAATCACAATATCTTGCTTCTTCAATTCCTCCAACAGAGAGACTATGGCCATGGATTTCCCTAGACACCATAGGAGCTCAATGATCTCTTTGGTGGGGTATTTGCAAATTCTAGGCAGTATCCCCTCCTAACAATCACCAAAATAACTGATTGGAGGTCAACGCTTCTCACTGTGGGAGGAAAGACACCCAACCTTCTTGCCACTGCCGGTATACCATTACTGGGTTTTGTGGGGCTGTTCAGGACTACAAAAAGATGCTCCTCCTTTACTCTTCCCTTTTGGAGGCCCCATGGCTTTTTCCGCCTAGAGCCCTTACTGGCCTGAAACTACTTTTGCAAAGGAAAAACTCTTCCTGTGCACGTACTTCTTACGTTTAATCAGGAAGGCCCTCTCATCTACGGTACAGTCCAGGACCACCTTAAGATCTGGGCCAAAAAGAAGGTTTCCCAGAAAAGGGACACCACACAACTTAATTTTTGACGCAGACTCTCCCTGCCAGGTCTTTAGTCACAGTGCCCTGAGCAGAGTTAGCCAAAAACCTTGCAGACATGTAAATAGATTCTGCTAAAGTGTCTACAATGTACCAACATCCATCACGCATCAGCATAGAAAGCACTAGAATTTGTTCCTTTGGGGTACTGGCTTCAATATCCACCTTTAGCTGCATCAACCAGTATTCCATATTTCATTGTTGTGGCCATGGCTGGTTTGAAAGAATAGAAGCCCATGCCTTCTTCAGCAAGCAATCCATCCCCCATATCCTCGAGCGATGTTCTTCGACACCTGAGAAAAGGGTGCATCGAGCCTAGGATTTTTAGTCAACACCAAAGTCAAATCTTCAAACAAAAATCTCCACTTGAGGGCCCTAGGGAAAAAAAAAAACAAAACTAAAGTTACGCTTACCTGGTAACGTTTTTTCCTGGAGAATTTCAGGACAGCCACCTTGAGAGACCCTGGCTCCTCCCTTCCACAGGAAACACCGCATCAGACATTTAAAAAAGCAACTTCCCCTGCCGGTCCTTTAGTTTTCCAAGAGCACCTCTGGCCAGCTAGGGAGACACAAGAACACAACACCACACAATAAACTAGTTCTGCAGTTCCTGTGTTGAGGCCCCCCTCAAGGACCTTACATATTCGGGTGGTTAACCGATGCTTGTCCTGAAAGACTCCAGGAAAAGACGTTACCGGTAAGCGCAACTTTAGTTTTCCCACCACGTCTTTCAGGACAGCCACCTTGAGAGGATAAACGAGCACCTACCATTTAGGATGGGACTACGGCCTGCAAGACCTTTCGGCCAAAGGACTACTCTTTTGCCGACACCAGGTCCACCCTGTAATGTTTCACAAAGGTGGTGAAACTGGACCACATTTCCATTCTACAGATTTGCTCTGGCATCACTCCAGCCCTTTCTGCCTGTGAAGCCGCCATGGCTCTTGTGGAGTGTGCCTTGATACCTACAGGAACCTCCTTCTCTGCTAAGGTGTATGCCTGGACAATGGCTAACCTAAGCTACCTAGATATAGTGCGTCTGGAGGCCCTATATCCCTTTCTTGCTTTGGAAAATAAAACAAACAAGGAACCTCTTACTAATAGATTTTGTTTACTCTAAGTACCGAAGGATGCATCTCCTTACATCCAACATATGAAACTTAAAATCCCTTTCTCCTGAGGAGTTAGCACCAAAAGTGGGCAAAATCATCTCCTGGCTTCTGTGAAACTTTGAAGCCACTTTTGGCAAAAATGGTGGATCTGTTTTAAAGACTACATAGTCAGGAAAAACAACAAAAAAGGGGGGTCTAACAGACAAAGCTTCCAGCTCGCTGACCTTCCTGGCAGTTGTTACTGCCACCAAAAAAAACGTTTTTAAGCGTTTTTATTGAACATCCTTTTAGAGGTTCAAAGGGGGGCCCCCACGAGGGCCTGCAAAACTAAGGATAGGTCCTACTTAGGGGAAAGCTGGACCCTAAACCAGCCTCTGCCTTCCCAGTGCTTTCAAAAACCTGACCCCCCAGGAATTGGAGGCTAGTGTTTTTTCCAAACACACACTAAGTGCCGATACCTGACTTAATGTGCTTAGGGCTAACCCTTTGTCCGCCCCGCATTGCAAAAACTCCAGGACTGCAATGGCACTCTGAACCTCAAAAGGAGCTTTCTGAACACCCGTCATTAAAGCGTCTCCAGACTTTCCGGTAGATCAGGCGTGTCTCCGTTCTGCTATCAAGCAGAGTGGACACCAGCCTCTCTGAGGACCCTTTAGATTTTAGCAAGTCCTCCTCAGTAGCCAGGCAGCGAGGTTCCACCACTCCACCTGGAGACAAAATACCAGACCCTGCGTGAGAAGGTCCTCCCGGACTGGAAACAGCCGTGGGGGTTCTGCCGCTAGTTGTCTTAGAACCAAGACTTTTTGGGCCAATGTTCACTGTGGTACCACCAGGATCAGGGAGGCATTCTCTGCTTGAAATTTTCTTAAAACCGCCGGCAGCAAGGCTGGTTGGGGAAAGGCATAGCACCTTGAGAAATACCAACTCTGCGTCAGGCCATCTACCCTGAGGGCGCTCTCGCACCTGTTGAAGAACAGAGGTGATTTTGAGTTTTTCCTTTGATTTGAAAAGGTCCACAACCGGGAACCCCCATCTCATGGCTATGAGATCGAAGACCTCCTGGATTAGGACCCACTTGCTCTCCTTCAGCACTCTGCTGCCGAGGAAGTCCGCCATTGAGTTCTTTTCCCCTTATAAATGAACTGCCAAGAGGGACAGTCTGTGGTCCCACACCTTCAAAATGAAACCCTGTAGAGGACGAAAGTGCAGCCCTGCCCACTGAACTGCTGGGATAGCAGAAGTTAAAAGTCCCAAAGCTGACATTGCCCTCTTTTATTGGGACCAGCAAGCTGCCCTGAAGAGATCTCACTGCGTTGTTTATTTTCTGTACTTTTTCCTGAGGCAGGAACACCCTCTGTTGTGTGGAGTCCAACAGATACCCCATGTAAGTGATGCGATTGGAGGGTACCAAGCTGGACTTTGAGGTTCAGCAGCCACCTTAGGCCCCTCAAAAAGTTCTTTGTCAACTCCAAATCCCGAGTTAACTGTTCTGGGGATGCCGCAAAGAGAAGGTCATCCAAGTAGGGGACGCCCCTGAGACGCAGACAAGCCTAGGCTTCTGCCATGACCGTCGTAAAAATTTGGGGCGAGGAGGATAGGCCAAATGGAAGAGCCTGAAACTGCAGGTGGAGTGCATCTTCCCTGACCCTTACCGCTAGACGCAGAAACTTGTGAAAGGCTTCTGCCATAGGAATATGGCGATAAGCATCCCTGAGGTCTATAGACACCATGTAACAATTTTGAGGTAGTAGTACCCTAGCCGAGAAGATCGACTCCATGCGGAAACTTTTGTAAGTTACTGACTGGTTCAGGGGTTTTAAGTTTAGGATAAGTCTGTATTTTCCCAAGGGCTTGCACACTATGAAGACATACGAGTAGAAACCCCCTCCTGCTTCCTCTGCTGGGACCTGGCATACCACGTTCTGGCCTTCCAATTCTCTTTGTGACCTCAACAGGGCATCGGCTTTCTCCACACACCTGGGGAGTTCTGTGACCAGGAGTCTTCATGGGGGACGTCTTGAGAATTCTAGGCGGTATCCCCTCCTTACAATCCCTAGGATGAATTGACTAGAGGAGATCACCTTCCACTATGTGAGGAAGGCCCCCAGTCTTTCTGCCACTGTGGTTCGTTATTGAGTTTTGCGTGGCTGGTCAGGAGGGCGAAAAATTGTGCCCCCTCTGTTTTTGCCCCTCTGTCCCCAGAGTTTTTTCTCACCCGCCGGTTTAGGGACTCCTCTGCGCTTTTGAGTGCAAAACCCCTTTACCTGAACTGGGAGTTTGTGCTTGACTGGGAAGGACTTATTTTTATCTACTGTGCAGTCTAGCACAGCTTTCAGCCCGGGCCCAAAGAGTAAATCTCCAGTCAACGGAATGCCACATAGCTTGACTATGGAGGCACTATCGCCCTGCCAAGTCTTAAGCCACAAGGTCCTTCTATCCGAGTTGGCTAGGGCCAAGGATCTGGCGAACATGCGTACAGATTCTGCCGATGCATCCGCTATATAGGCCACCTGCATGGGAAAGGATGACAGGAATGTCTCCAGTATTCCAAGTTCCGGGCCACTACTGGCTTCATATTTCCAACGAATGATTCCCACGGCTTCTTTAGAAGGGAGTCCATCCTCTTGTCCATAGCACTGCTAAGGCGTCCATATCCTCAAATGCCAGATCTGTGTGCCTGGACACTTGGGAAAAGGAGGCGTCCATCATTGGACTTCTATTCCACACAGACGCTGGATCTTCCGAGAACGGAAACCTCGGCTTCAGCGATCTGGAGAAGAAAGGTTTCCTTTCTGGGTCCTGCCACTCTTTTTGACCGAGTCCACCAGAACATCGTGGACCGGGAAAACCTTCTTCTGTTCTTCCGTGCCCAGGTACATCTGATCGTGGAGTATCAAGGGCTTTTTGTCCGCCTGGATTCCTAGAGTGGTGTGAATATCCCCAAAGAGGTCCTCTACCTCCACTAGGGAAAGTTTATGCCGTGAAGGTCTGCTGGACTCAGTCCTGACCTTCCCGCTTTGACTCCGTCTGGAAGCCTGAGGCCGCACTGTCCAGTTCCTCCCTGGAAACCCCAGGAGTGCCTTCATCTCTGGAAAGGGTGCCCGGCAGTATTGGTGCTGAACCCTGCTGTGCTGCCGGAGGAGCTGCGATTTGCATTGCTGGTGAAGGGGCCAAAGGATGCAGAGCCTGAAACTCCTCAAAGAAACATTTTAAACGACTGAAATGTGGAGGTAAGTCCCTTAACAGAGGCTGGCAAATCGCCCTCCTGCTCTGATGCCCATTCCTTAACCAGATTGTCTATGCAATCTCTGCATAACCCCTTAGCCCAGGAATCCCCTAACGTGGCCCTGCAGGAGGGGCACTTTCTCTTAAAGCCATGGGAGGCTTTAGATTTGTCTGTAGCTTTGCTCTGGAAGACAAAAAGAAAAAACATTTTGGGAATAGTTAGCAGGTGCTGCTCCCCTTTGCCAACCTGCACCTAGGGAACACACCCAGGCTCTCCTAGCCCCAGGGTCCTGAGCCTCCCTGAGGCCGACCACCCAGAGGGGACCCCTTCCACCCTAGGAACTATGCGGTTGGGGGGAAACAAAGACAAGGGGGAACCCTCCTCATGCTTCCCTTACCTTTTGGATGGCTGGAGCTGGCATCGCTATGCGCTGTCTGTGCTGGCTCTGCTTCAGACATGGCCACAGCTTAGTGGTTGCTTGTGGAGCCTCACGCCACCTGTACAGCATTCCCAGTTCCTCTCCAGCCTGTGCCCAGCTCGCTATCGGCAGCCGGGACTGGAAGCTGCAGGTCAAAGGGAAGTGCCCACCCCCACCACTAGGCTTGCCTGAGTTCCATTGGGGTCGCACGAGCTTGCAAGGGGAACGGACTGCCTACCTGCAACATCCCTGTGGATGTTATGGCGGGCCCCCGGATCTTCCGCCTGCTCACCTAGAGATGGGGTGGCCAGAAATGTTGCAGTAAGCACCGCCGGTCCCAGGAGCCCCAGCCTCCCTTACCGGACCCATTAGCCTCAGCCTCCCCGGCTATCTGGCCTCAGTTCCTAGCAGTGTCTCTCTGGTGGAGGAAACACCAATAACTGAAGGACCAGCAGGGGAAGTTGCTTTTTTAAATGGCTGACGCAGGGTTTCCTGTGGAAGGGAGGAGCCAAGGTCTCTCAAGGTGGCTGAAAAAAAAAAAAAATAAATAATATGGTTTTCTTTCAGGGTCCTGCCATTCTTTTATCCGCCCTCCACTACACCTGGAAGACTTTGCCTTTCCGCTCCCTCAGACCCAGGTACATCCGATCGTGAAGGGAAAGTTTATTTACACTTCCTTCAAAGGGAAAGTAAACTGTCTTCAAAAGGCTATCCAAATCTTCAAGAGAAGTCTCGAGGTTCCTCTAGTCTCCCCCTCTACCTCCGCCTCGGACTCCACCAAGTTCCCTGACCTAGTAGACGGGGTAAGTGGCAGAGAAGGTGAAGAACACTTATGACTAAATGGAAGTGGTATGCTGGCTAACAAGGACCCGAAGGATTGAAAAATGGCTGTCAACTGTTTGATCGACAAAAGCAGGCCACTATACTGAGGCACAGATTGCTCCCAAACTAAACCAGAAATACATGCGCTGCACAGGGCTTTGGTCCAGGACTCCTTTAAGGTGATCCTGCAAGAGGGACATTCCTTTTTACTCAATGCGGGAGGAGGCTTCTGCAAGAAACACCTCCACAATCCACCAGTGTTCTATTCTGTAACAGTGCACAGGAGCACCTTTAAAAAAATAAATAAAATAAAAAATCCACCACAATAAGTGTATATTGATTGGTTTGCGCAAAAGTTATAGGATCTACAAAATGGGGAATAGATTTATTGCATTATTTTATTTATTTTATTTTATTTTACTAGTAATGGCAGCGATCTGATTTTTAGTGTGACTGCGACATTTCGGTGGACAGATTGGACACTTGACACATTTTTTGGGACCATTGACATTTATAGAGCGATTAGTGCTAAAAAAAAATAAAAAATAAAAATAATAATGCACTGATTACTGTGTAAATGTCACTGGCAGTGAAGGGGTTAACACTGGGGCGATCAAGGGGGTAAATGTGTTCCCTGGGTGTTGTTTCTAACTGAGGGGATGTGACTGACAGGAGGAGGAGTAGGAACAGACGATCGGTTTCTCCTCCCCTGTCAGAACAGGGGTTTGTGTGAACATTTTGAAAAAAAATAAATAAAAAAAAAAACTGTAAAACTGTCAGTAAACTTTGTAAATAAGTCATTTTTCTTCTTCACTGATGGGCGCTGATGAGGTGGCACTAATATGCCGCACTGTGGCACAGCTAGGTGGTACTGGTGGGCATTGATGGGCAGCACTGACTGGCATCACTAATGGGCGCTGATTTCTGGCAGTGGTGGGCACACAATTGTAATCAGGGCACTGATGATCCTCTGTGAGGAGATGCCACTGACCGGCTCTCCTCACACTGTCCGTGATTACAGGCATCTCCATGTTTACATGTGACCAGCTATGATTGGACACAGCCGATCACATGGTTAAAGAGCCGCGGCTCTTTACAGAGATCGGGGCCACACCATGTCCTAGCAACATGGCCCAGCCCGGGCGCACGAGAGCAGTTGTTCTGGGAGGCCCATCATATGTCATTAACCCAGAACGAGAGCCGCACCGCCCAGCCATCATTTGACGGTGGGCGGGCGGCAAGTGGTTAAAAGAGGCCGCCATACATATACGATGATTCGCACAGGAGAGCCATCCTGCCACTGTATATGTACTGGAGCCGGTCGGAAAGATGTTACAGGATTTTGGATAGCTAAAAAGTCCTCCCTTGCAGTGCACGCCATGGGTTATCTGCTTAGTCTAGGGATAAGCAAGAGCACTTTTCCCTTTTCTACTCCCTGGCAAACTGAGCTCCCCTTCCCTCCAGAATTATGGCTGTCTCTTGGTGTCCCAATGTCTAATGCAAGGCTTTTGGCCCTATAATTGGTCTTGATACCAGAGGACTTTAGACCACCAGACCAGGTGAGGGTAGAAGAGGCGGTGGGGACCAGTCTAGCAGCACAGAGTAGCCTGCGGAAATAAAGGATTGAGTAAGTAAACTGCTTTTCACAGTTCCTTATAACATGAATGAGCAGATAACCCTTGTTGTGCCCCACTGCAAGGGAGGACTTTAGTTTACTGGGCTTCAGCCTTAAAATAATTTAAAACTTGGTTTTTGTTTTTAAAGAGTTTGGCAAAGTATCTTCTGCAGTCTATCTACTGTAAATAGTTCAATGTGTTTTGCAAATCAATGCAGACAGACTTTTGGAACCATGAAGGGTATGGCACCATGAGTATCAAATCAGGTGGGCATGTCAGCAAGATTAGTTTCAGGGATATAGGCTGCCGAAAGATCACATAATATACCAGTCTGTAAACTAGTCAAAAACTGGCATTCATCACAAAATGAGATACAATGATTCTTGTATATTAGTGTTTGAAATGAAAAGAACTGTTAAGAACTAGACAGCCATATATTTAATTTATTAAAGTAATAGAAAAAAAAAAAAAAAAGTTATAATTTAATTAGTTGCTATGGCAATGCAAACAACTCAAGGAGATCTGTTAAATGAGGCTGGCTACTGTGAAAAAGGGTCTAAATTGAATGGGTTCACATTCAGTATGAAATGCTGTACAACATATCACAGCTATAAAAGGGAATAAAAGAAAAGGCTTCTAATATAGAATTAAAGTTTAAAGCTGAACTCTAGCAATATATTAAAGACACAAATTAATGCAAATCATAAATAACTCATACGTTTCTAAAATACAAAAAGTGCAAGATTCAGGATTTGATTTGGTGTTACTCTTGCAATACATGTACAGCAGAGCCTGAAACGATGAGTGCCACAAGTCACAAAAGCAGCAGCATGCAGATACACTGACTGTATCCTAGCATACATTTCACATTTGTGCATCGTGGTGCAATAAAACATAGGTCTGTTGTGCCTTGGTGCTGCAATACACCTCTGGGCTGTATATGTTTGTTTAGGTATGTTTTTGTAAAAACGCAGTAAAATGTACATTGTTTCTGAAATCTAAATATGTGAACCAGGCCCAAGAATTAGCAAAAGCAGTCTGCTCTGGGTAAAGAAATCCTTTAGAGCTCCATAAAGACCCTTGGTAACGATATGTACATTTTACTTTTTGTGCAATGGCATCTCAATGCATGGATAAAGCAAGTGCCAATAAACCTATGCTGCACTAGCTGTTCATTGTAGTGCAGTGCGTTAAAAATGTTGCAGGTCTTGTTTTTGGGCAGCCAATTAAAAAATCAACGAGTTTGAGAAACGGTCTTCATGAAACATGGTAATGTGCAATATACCAATCATTAAAGAGGTGCATTACAAAGGTTTAAATAGGCCTTAGAGGTTCTGAATATGGACTTGGCAGCTGACACTGGGGTGAATTTACTAAAGGCAAATATACTACGCACCTTGCAAGTGCAGTTGCTTCACAAGCACTTTATACCTTTAAATGCACAAGAGTGCATAATAAATGATCAAGTGGATAAAGAGACTACTAAAACGAAAAAAATGTGTTTATTTACACAAGGTCATCAAATTCCATTAAGTGGTAGTAAAACATATACATATATATATATATACATATATATATATATACACATATACA
Source organism: Aquarana catesbeiana (assembly GCF_042186555.1). Lineage (NCBI taxonomy): Eukaryota > Metazoa > Chordata > Amphibia > Anura > Ranidae > Aquarana > Aquarana catesbeiana. Next base: position 662,900,601 of record NC_133324.1, read on the forward strand.
TATATACATATATATATATATACATATACATACACACACACACACACACACACATAAAGATATACGATCGATTTTCTTCAAAAAAATTTTAATTATTTGAGTTACTTCCTGAGGAAATGCCAGACATCAACTGTAAGAGAAGGACATCCACATTAATAAAAAGAGAAAATATCTTTACCATTTCTGTCTCAAAAGAAAACCAAAACACCACACATGAATATCACCACAATGATTAACAGAATTATACAAACTTCTAGCAGAAAAGAACATTATATAAAAAAGGGACATCACATGTTTAACAAAACTTGTCTATATTATTGCAATGGATGAATAAAATGGTACTCAAAAGGGTCTGGATGCCCAAAATGAATTTTTAAATTTTTGGTGGCTCCTGGAGTATTACCATAATAGACACTCTGACTTCTTTTGGTGAGAGTGCTCAAGTTCCTGGGTATACTTTGGTACACCTGCTGTAACCACCATCAGGTTTTTCATTAGCCCAACAGTTTTTTTTTACATTATATTATTAAGGAGAGCACAACAGGAGCTACCAGGTAGAACAAAAACAGAAAATTACGACAGGGAGATTTTGATATTAAAGATTGGGGACAATTTTATTTTTACTTCTTTTTGGATAACTCCTGTGTTAATAAGTTAGTCCCTGATAACATTAACAGCTTTTTTCCATTTTAGAAAAGTTAGGGGTTAGGGGTTAGGGGATAGCCACCACTAAGAAATCAGTTTGCGAGCAAGAGTTAGCATGATCAAGGTGTAGTTCAGGAGAGCAGAATGTAAATGTTTGAAAAATGACTACAGTATAGTCAGCTTTAATTCATGCTTGCATACTTGGGCCAATTTTAATAGGAAGGGAACGATGTGCAAACTCAGTAATTCTCTTAGTTACATATTAAAGTTCAGCTGCTACTGTTCTGACTTTGCAAACATTTAAAATTTACTATAGAAATATTTCATTTTCAGGTTTCAATATGTAAATATGTATCTACCTTCAGAAGAGACTGGAACCGATTCTCCTGGAGATGCAGCCTGTATAAATAATACAATCATTAAATAATATCAAAGAATATAGGCTTTATTTAAAAATCTCTGGTGTGTTAACAGAACCACAAAGTTGCTCTGCTTTCTTGAACTGCATCAATGTTTTTTTTTTTTAAATAGCTTTTTGTGTGCATACTGCACTTGGGCAGCAATGGTTTTCAAAATGCAAGACATGATGCCCACAGAAATCTTGGTGGTGGTGCTCAAAGCCCATGAGTCTCAGAAGAGCAAGCCTAAAAGAGATTGAGTGCTTCTCACTATCCCACTTCAGCCTTCTAGTTTGATCTACCCATGCAGACTGCTATTGCCCCTTTCCCCAACCTCAGTGTGACAATGTATGGGCCTGACAACCGACAAAGAAATGCATCAAGGGAGAAGGGGCAATGGGTCACTTACTCTTCAAGTATAGCCAAGGGCACCAGCAGGTGAAAGGAGTGGTAGGGGAATGCAGTGAAGAAGAGAGCATTGACTGAAGGAAGGTTTGGTGTACTGCTCTGATTTTCAGTGAGGGTGATTAGTGACAAAGCTGATATAACCCTATAAAAAAAAAAACACTGTTACCTTTTCCTATATAGGGGCAATGCTGACCCCAATATACTCTTGTAACCAGTGATCCCGTGACGCTACTTCCTGGCTTGCCAGCACTGCTCATTCAAATGCAAGCTGGTAAGTGAGGGCGAGTGATCACTAGTGAGCTAAAATACTATATATGAAGGTCAAGTATGGTCCTTACAGACACACTATTACTTTGCTCTGCATGGGTGATGGTACCTACTTAAGTTATAACCCCGTCTAAAAGTTTTATTATTTAGTGGCATGGGTAAGAGTCAGATCTTCTGGAAGGTTTGCACCCATCTTTGGGACATTTTCCTCAAACTTTGTGAAATAGGGACACAGCAATAAAAGCAGACTAAAGCCACAGCCCTCAACCGTGTTAATTTAAAAAAACAAAAGCTTTTCTGGGTTTTGTGCCTCTATTCAAGAGAGATTTGCCCTACCTCACTGTGCCACATAAAACATTGTCACTAGGACAGAAGGAGAAATATCAACTATGGAAACACAGCAAGTTAACTTTTCTGTATCCCATCTAAAAACAGAAACAAATGGGCTAGAGTTCCACTTTATAGCAAAATCGTATACTTTGATAAATGACTGCATCAGAGAAATACGCTTTAGCATTACATTCACTACAAAAGGTTTGCGTGTTAATTTGAAGAGTATAAAAGTTGATATAACACTTACAGAATGCACTATTGCTGTAGCTTCTTTTTCATTACAGCAGAAAGGGCTCTCTTCAATCAAAACATTTTTACTGGAAAAAATAAAAAACAAACAAATAATGAAATTATAAGTTCTAAAAATCCATCTACTAAAAAACTGAGACTGAGCCAACAATTAACCACTTCACCCCCGGAAGGATCTGTCCCCTTCCCGACCAGTCCATTTTTTGTGATATGGCACTGCGTCGCTTTAACTGACAATTGCGCAGACGTGCAACGTTGTACCCAAACAAAATTTATGTCCTTTTTTCCCCACAAATAGAGCTTTCTTTTGGTGGTATTTGATCGCCTCTGCGGTTTTTGTTTTTTGCGCTATAAAGAAAAAAAACAAAGTGACAATTTCGAAAAAACAATATCGTTTGTAGTTTTTGCTAAAATAAATGTCCCCAATTTAAAAAAAAATCCCTCAGTTACGCTGATATGTGTTCTACATATTTCTGGTAAAAAAAAAAAAAAAAAAAAAAATTGTGTCTCCTCTCCCCCATTTACATACACATCCCGGTTCTCGCTCTGTCACGAGCGATCGCGGGTGCCCGGCAGTCATCGCACGCCTGCTCTCAAAGGAACGTACAGCTACGGTGATTTGCGCAGCCGTGCCAACCTGCCACAGTATAACTGGGGCGGCTGGTCGGCTAGTGGTTAAACCCAAAACGTTTTAAGAAAACCAAATCTTTTAACCATTTTATTCCTGTAATTTGTTAGCATTAACCAACTACCAAGAAAATGCAGAAAGACAAGTCAGTTTCTTGTTTCAGACTTCTTGGTCTAAATAATTCAAAATATACTGAAAATATGGACTTTACTCAAGCCTTATACAAAGATACAATGTTTTGTGAATAAAATCTTAAAAGGGTATTTCCATTCCTGCTGCTAAAATTTGGACAATACCCATTTTATATTCGGTACATGTCCCGATTCACATACTAAAACTTCAAAATATTTTAAAAATTGCAACTTGCGCCTTTTAGATGCGCTTTTCTGGAACTTTCAACAAGGAAAAATTCAATTTAGCGCCCTTTGTTATGAGGGGAACTGTGTAGCTGTGTTTACCATAATGTACTCTGGCCAGCGACAAAATATCTCAAATAGCTGTACTAGATTTGAACACAGTCTTAAAAGGTTAAAAAGGATTAGGGGCTGAGCTTCTCCATTGTATTTTAATGAGAACTGGACTCAGCCAGTCTCCAGCTCCGCTATTGGGACAGATCACTCGGAGATAGCTCAGAAATGTTTGCAGTCAGCCATGGCACATTCTCTTCAGAAACATCAAAAAAAAAAAAAAAAAAAAAAAATAGATGTTTGTTTGACTACAAAAGTGGAAACACACTTTAACCACACGCCGACCAGCCGCCGCAGTTGTACTGCAGCAGAATGGCACGGCTGGGCGAAACGACGCTACGCAACATCGCTTCACCCTGTGGCCACTAGGGGGCGTGTGCATGCCACCGGAGGCGTGCACCCCTCGCTCGCCCCCCCGAGCCGATGCGAGTGCCCAGCAGTCTCAAGCAGCGCCGGGCTCCCGCGATCGCTCGGGGCACACGGAGAACCGGGGAGCTGTGTGTATGTAAACATACAGTTTCCGGTTCTCTGAGGGGAGAACTGACAGATCCTCTTTGAACAGAGGATCTGTTAGTTTCCCTGCACAGTCCACATCCCCCTTCAGTTAGAACACTTCCTAGGACACACATTAACCCCTTCACTGCCCCCTAGTGTTAACCCCTTCACTGCCAGTGACATTTTTACAGTAATCAATGCATTTTTAATCGCACTGATCGCTGTATTAATGCCAATGGTCCCAAAAATGTGTCAAAATTGTCCAACGTGTCCGCCATGTCGTCACAGTCACGATAAAAAAAAAAATAAATAAAAAAAAAAAGCTGATCGCTGCCATTACTAGTAAAAAAAAAAAAATATTAATAAAAATGCCATAAAACTATCCTCTATTTTGTAGACGCTATAACTTTTGCACAAACAAATCAATATAAAAACCGCAGAGGTGACCAAATACCACCAAAAGAAAGCTCTATTTCTGGGGAAAAAAAAAGGACATTGATTTTGTTTGGGAGCCACGTCGTACGACCGCGCATTTGTCAGTTAAAGCGATGCAGTGCCGACTCGCAAAAAGTGCTCTGGCCAGCCAAATGGTCCGGGGCTGAAGCGGATAACAAACAATGGCTCATTCAGGCTATAAAGCTATGTACACTAGCAGCCCCTAAATTTGAGTTTGGGAGCTTTTGTTCTGGAGTTTTTTTTTGCCAAAGCTACTAAACTCAACTCCATAAAAGCCTAGGTGTCAATGTACTCATAAGCTTTTAGCAGGGTTTAGGAGCTGCCGCATTCGACCTCCCTCTGACGCCAGAAGAATCACGTTCAGGATAGGAGCATTTTGACCGACGGCCGCGAGAAAACACAAAATTCATCAAAATTGCGCAATAAATGTAGGCCAGTATACATGAGGCCGAAGTGTGCATTACCAAAGAGATACAAATCAGCCCATTAAAAAGGGAGGGGAACACACTTTTTTCAAGAATATCTGCAGAACACATACCATTGTATCTCACCACATTCTGATCTTTTGTGGACCATGTCTTTCCAAAAGTCATGAGTAACTTTGATGACCTCCATTGCAAATTCCTACAAGAATTGTGAAGGAAAAAGAAAAAGAGAAAAAAAAAGAAAAAGAAGAAAAAAAAAAAAAAAAAAAAAGAAAGAAGAAAGAACACAAGGCATCAGTACTATGGCCATTGCCAGCAATTAAAAAAAAAAAAGTTTAAGAACTAGCCAGAATACAAAATATATATAAAAATAAAGAGAATTGCATATATTTTTTTTATACCTATACCATGGAATTGTGCTAAAAGTCAAGAAAAGGTTATTTGATTTGTCAGAATCAACTCAATAGATAGAAAAACTGAAGACAGATGTATTTAAACTGCCATTGCCTTTTTGTTTTGAAAAAAGTGCTGGCTCCAAGGGCATCCTGAATTCTGACTTCACTACCTACAAATTAATTACTAGTTACAAAGTATGCAGGATGGAAATTTAGGTTCCTAGACTTAGTCTGCTGTGTGCTTGGTCCAGTGACCCAAATAGTCAGGATGAAAAATGACAACCCTGGATTCTGCACTTAAGTTAACACCAGTTAAGAAAGGCAGTTTTATACTACTATCCAAGAGGACATTACCCATCCCATTTACGCTACCTTCTACCACCCAACAGCAGAACCTCAGTGGCCAGTAGGCGCTCTGACATAGAATGGACAAGGGAAAAGTCTTAATCTTGCCTTTGAAAGAAGTCACAGCCCCATATACAGCCCGTACCTAGGATCACAAATCCACTGCAGAATAAAGGACTTTGAAGACAGATACTTTTAGGGACCACAATGTGCTTGCACATTACGGGTAACTTTAGTTTGAAATTAACCCAACAAGTTCAAAGTATATAAACCAAAAGAACCATGGCAGTCTAGCAAAAAAAAATAAATACAAATTGTGCATCAGATCCATCTGTTCAGGCACTAATATTTTTAATGCATAAGATAAACTATGAGGAGAGAAAATTTAGTTGCTTCCTATATCTTGGAACATCTGAAAAGCAGAAAGTAAGATGTGCGCTATAATTAACCAAGGTCACATGCTGCTGATGAGGGTTACCATACCTTCCTACCGCAATTATAAAACACATACAATTACTTATGGCATCTATATTCTAAGCTCCCTGTAAGTTTCAGTGCAATCAATTATCACACAGTATAGCACATTTCACATCAAATGCAATACTCCACAGCAAACCTTCTGAAAACAAGAAAGCAGCAGTTCATAAGGACCAGATGATTCGAAGTGTGAAATAAGATAAGCTCAACAATGGAAAATGAATGTATACTTCCAGTTATCCAAGTCTGTTCTTGGCCACAGCTTTTCATAAATTTCACTTTGCACTACAGTATATTGGCCGCACATGTCCCCCATCCCCCGTGGGCCTCAGCTGGCAGAATACTTTGCCACTTTAAAAAACTCTGGTTAGGCCACATCTGGAGTATTGAGTCCAGTTCTGGTCACCAGTCCTCAGGAAGGATGTGCTGGAGCGTGTCCAGGGAAGGGCAACAAAAATAATAAGGGGACTAGAGGACCTCAATTAAGAGGAACGACTACAAGCACTAAATGTATTCTCCCTGGAGAAGAGACGCTTGAGAGGAGACATGATGGCAATATACAGATACCTCAATGGTGATCCCAGCGTAGGAAAAAAGTATTCAGTCTCAGGGAGCATAAAAGGACACAGGGCCACACAAATGAGACTGGAGAAGCGGTTTAATCTTAGCTGCGTAGGGGGGGGGGGGGGGGGGTGTTCACTGTCAGGGCGATAAGGACGTAGAACTCTCCCACAATTGGTGGTGTCAGCGGGGAGTATGGATATTTGTAAAAGCCTCTTGGATGTGCATCTTAATGAACACAACATACAGGGATATGGGAAATGATTATCAACACTGACACACATACACAGGTTGAACTGGATGGACTATGGTCTTTATTCAACCTTACCTACTATGTAATAAATGGAAAGTAGCAACCTTAGCCTGGAATTGCTCCACCATTCTATAATCATACTTAAAAGCCATTATACATGCAGATAGAATTATATTTGAGAATAAGAAAACCTTTGGTTCTATTTAACATTTTTAGTATATATATTTGGCCTTACTTGGTTTTTAAACTCTCCATTAAAGCCAAACTGGTTTTCTGGTTTGCCATCTGGGACTTTATAGGATTTCAGCCAATCAACAGTAGCCTCAAGATAACCAGGCTTGTGCTTCCTTACATCTTCAATATCTGCGAAAAGCCAAAAAAGAGTAAGATGACCAGAATACATAAACGCCTAGGCATGACATGCTATACCAGGGATCCTCAAACTACGGCCCTCCAGCTGTCGCAGAACTACACATCCCATGAGGCATTGTAAAACTCTGACATTCACAGACCTGACTAGGCATGATGGGAATTGTAGTTCCTGAACAACTGGAGGGCCGTAGTTTGAAGACCCCTGTGCTATACAATCAAATTTACAGAGCAAAACATCTCTTTGCCACATTCTCCATCACTATACTCCAGCAGCAAATAAAAAACCAATAGCAAGAAAAGAAAACCTAACACATTCCACTGATTACCACTGGAGCACAAATTTAAAAATGGCGAGAAGAGCGAAGAACCAGTTCTGGCTAGGACAGCACTGGACCCCTGGACAGGCAAGTGTTCTTTTATTAAAGATCAGCAGCTACAGTATTTGTTTGTGTTTGCTTTAACCTTCCCCTGCATTGAATGCCAACCTTTCCTTTGCTCCCTTGCCACTCTGTTCAGCACTGAGAATCGAAGCAAAATACCATATACTTCTGGGTATAGATAGGCATTTAACTCAACTATTTTTTAGGTCATTGTGAGAGCTGGCCAAATCTGTGCTGATCAGGGGCAAATAAGCCTACAAAGTGCACAGGACCCAACAGCAATGTGCCAGGATCAGTTTTCATTCATATAGAACAGAACACTTAAAAAGTCTACAAGGGAGCATATAGCAGAAGTTTGTTAGGCTTTACATATACTTTAAAATTTTGACTTTTTGCATTTTCCTACAAGAGTAATCCATAGGTTCACAGTTGCACCCATTTTATAATCCAGGACTTCTGTACATAGCTCACCAAGACCGAGATGTGCACCTACAACTTTACTATGGCCCTGTAAATTGAAAAATGTTTGAAACAATGATATTCATGGTCTAACAAAGCTATTGAGACAAATACCCATGTGCCACAGGCACATAGTTTGAGACCCTTTAATTTCTTATCTTACAACCACCATACATGCCTTATGAAAAAAAAAAGGAAGATTTTTTTTTTGGATAAAAATTGGCTGTGTGAACAGAAAAAAAAAAAAAAAAAAAAAAAAAAAAAAAACACACCACACATGTACACTAATGTTTAGGGTCCAACATTTTCAATTTTCCGAATGGGAAGTAGGGGTGTAGTCGGTATTACAGTGGGCCCTTACCCTTTATACAGTTCCATCTGCTTATACAATAGATCAGTGATGGCGAATCCCAGATGTTTTGGAACTACATTCCCCATGATGCTCAACTACACTGCAGAGTGCATGAGCATCATGGGAAATGTAGTTCCAAAACATCTGGGGTGCCAAGGATCGCCATCACTGCAATAGATTCTATGTTAAGCCTAGTTTAAGTGCCCTCCTTTTTTTCATTCTATGGGTATAGAACATACAATGGTTTATTTCTATACAGGCGGTCCCCTAAAATTTTCAAAATCCAATTGAATTTGGGACAGAAAGTGAGGTGAAATATTCTAAACAGGGGCACAGGACAGCAAAACAAATGTTAGTTTTGTTAACCCTTCCCTATGCTATCCAAAAATCTTAATTATTCTTTAGGCTGGAGCTACACTTAAAAAATGTACCTGTTCCGACTTACAAATTCAGCTTAAGAACAAACCTGCAGGCCCTATCTTGTTTGTAACCCAGGGAACGCCTGTAATACTTTTCAGTCTATATACTGGACTGCTGAAGGACACTGGCTTCTTCTGCTGTGAGGAAGACAGCGGCTTTCTCTCCATTGTGGTCATCCATTGCAGGCTGTCTTTCTCTATGGTTTTTATGTGTAATAGTCAGTATCCACAACTGGTATGGAACAGTACTACGGTGTTAGGAAATATTGATTTATAGAAACCTTACTGAATTAACTGTTGCATTTCTTACATTTTCAGGTGTATCTTTTGCTTTCAGGGCTTTTGTCCTGTGAAACACGTTGAAGTTGCAAGAAATCAACACCCTATTTAATACACCTCAAGTGGGGATGATACAATTGACTGTTCTACTCTTTGATGACCGTACCATGTAATATACAGTATATATTTATATCTTTATGTGCCCTGGCTAGAGTGCTCTATTAAAATGTTCATTTTAATTTTTTTTTATACATGCATAAATACAATTGAATAATTTTTAACATATTTGGGCAACCCTAATCCTTAATACTATTAAACTTTAAGGGTCCCCTTTTCTCCCATACTTATTGCGCTGTTCGAACAGAGTACATAAAACCCTTCGATGGAGCAGAGTGCAAGTTCTTCCATCAACAAAAATCAGTTTGTAGGTAGGAATTTAGATAGAATAGTGTTTACATAGAATGATTAGTGTTTTGATTCAGAAGCTTAAATTCTTGATACAGACCCCAAGTTTTAATTGCCCATTTTTCTGCCTCAAAAATAAAATAAATAAATAAATACAGTCAGTCAATTAGTTGACAATCAAAATCAGAGGAATTACAACACACATCCAGTCGAATGACAATTTGGTGCATATATATTTAATATTAAAGACCCTCACTAGATGTGAAGATTAAAAAAAAAAAAATATTCAGGATGCTTTTAAAAAAGGACTTTAATTTCCAATTCAAGGTGATAAAGTTAAAATTTTCCTGTCCATCCTTCTAGCTTTCATTTGGTGTAAAGACTTTGCAAAATAGGGGATATTCCCCCAAGTATACCAGTTTTCTATTTTCTTAGAAGTTTAACAGATGCATATCATCCTCGAGGGTAGACTTGCGAGTGAGGGTTACTTTGGAAAACAAAAGCATTACAAATCGTAAAATTACTTCTAATTATAATCGACCATTTAAAGCGGGGTTGCACTCAAATTTTTAACTAAATCTAACCCCCTTCAGTTAATTGCATAGATGTTCAAATGGCGCACGAAAATTTTTTTTTAGCGCTGTAATTACCTTTATATTGTACTTTATTGTGGCACTTCCTGTCTCTCCTCCCATGGGAGTAGGCGTGTTTATTGCCTTTCCCCGGTGCCGCACTGTCTCCTGGGAGCTTAGTGTCAGGCTTCCCAAGATTCAGTGCGGAAACAATGATCATGCTTGTGAACAAGCTGTGAATGAACAGTATTCACCTCATCCAGGAAATCAATCCTTGTGGGCTTCACGTGCCCACAAGCAAGTTGGAAACAGCCAGCATCACATTTTTTAAGTTATTCTTCAGTACAAAAACAGACAGAGGTGGAAATATTACACCCAAACTGAGTATTATTTTGGGATTAGCAAAGTGTCTCAATGACAAAAAAAAAAAAATAATAATATATAATAATGCATGATGAGGAGTCTATAGACAAGAGTTTTTGTTTAATTGAATACAGTAGCACACTCTTGTTCTGTGTTAGCCATCAGTGAAGAAAGTTTGAAGTTTGTGATGGCCTTTATGAGCCACCTTTCTAAGCAAGCTTTTACAACCAGTTCAGTTCTAATTCTGAAAATGATTCCATTAACCAAATAATTATAGAGCAACTAAAATTTTACAATAGCCATTAATTCTCAAGTGTTTCAGGAAAAATAATTATATGGTCATAACGTTTGTATTGTGTTGTGTTGCGTTTCTCTTTGATATTCTGAGTATAAATCAGATTTTAGGAACCAATTTTGAGAATTGTTTAAAGCCCGAGGAAGGATTCCAATGAGTTCTAAAAGCTTGCGTTTTTAAAATAACCCTTCTCACTTAAAACTCAAAATTTCTAAATTAAATTTACATAGACTTATCACAGGAAAGGATTTGAGCAAAGGAGATTTCTATAGATGCAGGATACAAATGCTTGTCTTAACAAGTCTTAAAATTAGGTTGATCTAAGAACAGGAGAAATGGGACTAGAGCATGCACAAATTTTGGACAGAAACAAAATTACCCAACATGGGAAAGAAGTTAAAGTATAGCCAAAGCCTTTTTTTGGCCATACTTTTCCTATGGATCACAAGAGGGCACTCCTGTGTCCTGTTTCAGCCCGCTGTCGTCGACGTCACTCAGCAGGTTCAGACTAAGGACTGGACCGGCACCTGGCTCAGCGATCCGCTGAGAGCCTGAGCCAGCCCCTCTCACTTCCTCCACAGCCCAGCACTCCAGTGAGCACTGGAGGGGAGAGCAGAGAGCTGCTGACTGACAGCCACATTGCTCTGCTCAGAGTGAAGGGGGGGAGATAAAGGATTTACATGAATAAAAAGGTCATCATTCTAAGCACCCGTCAGTGGTAAATAGTTGGTCTCAACACTCTAATATTATACATTTGAAGGAGAGCTTGGTTTTGTAAAAACTGCCTTATTGCCTGGATCACCAGATAAAAATAATGGACAGAAAGCCTAAAATAGAAAACTAATACAACCATCGCAGCTAAGAATTGGTAAGCTGCAATATAATAAAGGCTTGCTTTTGGGTTTAATTCTGCTTTAATCTGAACAAAAAATAAATAAAACTTATGCAACACAGCAACCACATTTAAAAGGACAAGCTGCAATACATTACATTAAATTCCTGGTTTATATAAACTTTAAATAAGAGACAACTGGGCATTTATGCATTTATTGCTAGTGCAGTCCAGGAATGCACGGTTTTGTCAACCAAGACATTAGAACAGAGTGCATCTGTGGCAGATAAACAGGTAATTGCATGGTCTTTAAAGGGATACATCACAGGAAATGTGTATATAGTAGACACGTACTACATATATTTAAAGGAGACCTTCCCCTTAATTCCAATCTTCTTCTACATGTTCCAATATGACAAGAGTAAAGAAAGTAAGAAAAAATATCCTCCTATTTATGTGGTGTCTCAAGTCATGCTGTCCAGACTGGGCATTCTGTCTTATAAAACATATACATACATCCATACACACACACACACGGGACGGAAAGTATTCAGATCCCCTTAAAATTTCACTCTTTGTAATATTGCAGCCATTTGCTAAAATCATTTAGTTAATTTTTTTCTCATTAATGTACACACAGCACCCCATATTGACAGAAAAACACAGAATTGTTGACATTTTTGCAGATTTATTAAAAAACTGAAATATCATATATTTCATATATTTCATATATACACATTATATATATATATATATATATATATATATATATATATATATATATATATATATATATATATATATATATATATATATATATATATATATATATATATATATATATACACACACACACACACACACACACACATATATACATACACACACACACACACAGTAAGGCTAAATTGCCTGGTGTGTGCGCAGTAATTTCTAAATACTCATTGAAACATAACCTCACAGTACCAAGCAATAAAAACAGTAGCTTCTTTGGACTGCTATAGGAAGAAATAGCAACATTGGCACCTTTGGCTAGGCACCTTTTAAAATTGTAAGAAACCCTCCCTTATAACGGAAGGAGGAGACCCCTGTCCTGTGAAACGTCTAAAAAAGGGGCATTGTCCATGTTGATCCTATACGCCAAGATAGGCAGACAGACAGACAGACATTCTCCATACTTTGCAGAGCCATAATTGACAAGATTTGCAACCTGCCTCTGTTTTCACATCTTGTTGTAATGGCTGGGTATTCATTGTGCTTTTGTTAAACACTTTTGTACCCCTTCACTGCGCAAACATATGCTGTTCATTACTTAAAACATCATACCTACAATTGGATTTTTGTTCCTTGCTGGTATTAAAGTAGAACTATGGGCAAAACTTTTTTTTCTTCAATTTGGATTAGCCAAGCAGGAAGTGAAAGGAAATTCCTGCAATATAAAAAAGGTAATTCTTTGGGGACCCCCAGGTCATCAGAACTAGTGTTCTAATTGAAAGATCAGAAATCAGAATACTTTATTAATACCAGAAGGAAATTATTGTAACACAGTCACACTCAAAGACAACACAAGATCACAAAAATGAACAGAACAAGACACAATGACACAAAATTACCAATAACAGCAATTAGCACCAAAAAAAAAAAATAAAAAATCATCTATACAATTAAAATGCCATAGAGTAAATAACAGTTTAAAAAAAAATAACAGAAAAACAAACTACCACAATGTAAATCATTTTCTCTAGCATTACCCCAAATAATAATACCAACATACTATAAAGACTACATAAAAATCCTGATCATAAACCAGATTTAAATCTTCACCTCCAGCCCTCACAGAGAGGAATTGTAGAACTTGATGGCCACAGGCAAAAATGATTTCCCGTGTCGCTCTTTGGTGCATTGTGGCTGTAACAATCTATCACTGATGGAACTCTGCAGACTGACCAGGGTTTGTGGAGTGGGTGGGAGGAGTTGTCCAAGATTGAAGTACCTTGAACAACAATCTCCTCTCCAACACAGTTGTTAAAGTCTTCCAACTCCAATACAACATCACTTGCCTTGTATAAATCAGTTTGTTGGTGTAGGCCACCCCAAGCCTGCTTCCCCAGCATGCCACTGCATACAGGAGAGCGCTGGCCACCACAGACTCAAAACACCTTTAGCATCGTCTGGCAGATGTTAAAGGACCTCAGCCTCGAAAAGAAAAAGAAAAAGAAAAAGAAAAAGAAAAAGAAAAAGAAAGAAAAAAAAAGGAAAGAAAGATTTGGCCTTTAGTTATACTTTAACCTGACCAAGTCCCCACAAGTGTTAGTTGGCCACCCAGTGGAGGGAGCTCCAAGGCCTACACAACACCCGATTGCATTTATTTTTTTTGGCAGCGAGAATCCCTATAGCTAGATCATGGAAATCCTCCACAATAACTTTTGACCTCCTGAAGGGTAAAAGGTCTTAAATCACAATCATCAAATGCCTTATTGCAATTTTGCAGGACAAGATGCCAATATTTGAAAAAACCTGGGACTCCTGGAATAAATAGCCGACGGGCACCTCCACCTAATTATGACCTGTGGCCTACTGAGGCAGTCGGGGGCTAGCAACTGCTACCCTTCTTTATTTTTCCTCTTTTCTCTATATCTCCTCCTCTCAGTTACTCCGACCTACCAGAAGGAGTTTTGGTTATGGGAGGGCCGCCCTAGGTATTCCATCCCACTTGGAAATGCAGTTAACTGACGTAATGATCTTGTGGTGTTTTTTGGGACCCACTAGGGTATACACTGAGCCTAGATGACTCAACATAGAAATGTTTAATGCTCAACTCAGGGAATGTTGTAACTGTTCTGGATCGACGCACCTGTTTGCATGTGTGTACAAATGAAGTCACCTTCTCATTTGGTGCCTTGTTCTTTTCTTTTATTGTAGATTTTCAATAAAAACAATTTTTTTTTTTTTTTGTGAAACAAAAAGGGTATTGCTTAACCCAATGCGCGTTAATTTTAAATATGTAATCATGTTTAGGGAAAATTTCTGTTTTCAAGCTTTTCTAAACCTGATGGTATACTAGATGTGAACAGAGGCTAAAGAACAAATTTCTCATTTACTCAATCAGCTCCATAGTATCTTTATTTTCTCACTGGTATAAAAAAAAAAAAATTATATATATATATATATATATATATATATATATATATATATATATATATATATATATATATATATATATATATATATATATATAATAGAGTCCTGTTTAAAAACCCTAGAAGGCAGGTACATGTAATCCCTGCAATCTATGCTAGAATAGAACCACCAACCATTGAACTTGTCGGCTTCAGGATCATCAATATTGATTGCGATTATTTTCCAGTCCATCTCTCCTTCATCTAGGAGTCCCAAAACACCCAGAACTTTCACTTGAATTACATCTCCCCTGGAGCAAACCTGCAACACCACAACAGCTTTTGTTAATGTTTCCTTATAATTTTTTTAAAGAACAGCATACAACACTCTGTCAAGGCTTTTCAACAACTGTCATAATGTTACACCATCACTGATCTTTAATGTGCAAGTCAAAATCAGAAAAGGGAAATAAAACATATCTAAGGTCCGCACAACTCCAATTATAACCAACCGTTTGATGCAGGAAAATTTGGCATACTAAATCTAGCAGAACTTCTGGCATACTTTTCTGTGACAATCCTCAAAATCAGTCCTACAATATTGTCACCCATTAGCCAACCAATACTACAGCATACAACTACAATGGAGCATATCTGCCCAATTTGTGTTAGCATGTGCCAGCTTTGTCACTCTGCAGAATCTTTGCAGCACCATCTAAGAGTTGGATTGTACCTACAGTACAGACTCAGAGCAGCTCTGCACTACTACTCCTGAACAGCCCCCAAAACCCCCAGCGGCTCCTGCCATTAATGCTCCTGGAACATAAAGCTTTGGCAGTTGCTGACACATCACAAAAGGTGGGGAGGTGCAATTATGGCCATTAACCACCTACAAAGCACAGGATTGTTACTAAAACTGCAATGAAAATGCATCATAGCAGGTTGAAAAGAGGACACTGGGAAGCAGTTTAAAGAAGATCAAAACCAAATGATAAAAATATAGTATATTGCAGCTTACCAGCTCTGAGATTTGGTTGCTGCACTAGATTTATTTTTTAGGCCAAGAAAATTTTCAGGAAATACAGAGCCTTTCTTTTGATCTTGCCAGAAACAGAGTCCCTGTCACTTCTTATGAGCTTCACTGAAAGCACAAACAAGGAAAAAGGAAAAACACTATGGAGAATCTAAATATGTAAAAGATAACGAACCAAGAGTACACTTATCCTTAGTGGGCCCATCACCATGTCAACAGAAATAAAATTAGTACCTACACAGTGGGGTTCCAGGCTTTAAGAATCAGCCCTAAATCCCCCTCCCCCTTTCTGCACAAAGAGCCAGGTTCCCCTTTAGACCCACAGGGCACAATGTCCCTCCACTATGCCTACTGAGCACCTCCCATTAGCCACCAATGCCAGACATTTTTTCCTCCCACTGACCACTGGCATAGGCCCATCCCCCCCCCCCCCCCCCGGATAGTTGGTATTTTCCTTCCCCTGTACTAACACTGGACATTTTTCCTCTCCTGACCATCAACGCTGGGCATTTTTTCTCCCTGCCATTGTACACAGTAACCAATCAGCTTCTATATTCAGCTTCAGGCCTCATGCACACTGGACATTTTTACAGCTGCTGTTTTGGGCTTCATTTTTTTCTGCAGCCAGTAAACTCCCCAGCATGGTATCCTATGTGTCCATGCACACAGAGGCTGTTTTCAGCTTTTTTTGGCAGGGGCGTTTTCTGGCTGGACCAAAAACCAGCAGCTGTAAAAAAAAAACGCTCCGACTCTGATAAAAGCTTAATAACGCAAAATAAATAAATAAAAAACACACCACAAACACACACAGTAAAAAACTCATTCTACAGTGAACGCTACTGGCTTTTTTAGAACATCCAATGTGCATGAGGCCTGAAAATTAAAGAAAGAAGCTGACTGATTGATTGCCATACACATCTGCTCCAGATCTGGCTGCTCCAGTTTTTATACATTTCCCTCATTGTGCTGTACATAAAGTGCTTACCGCTGTACATTAAATACTCTTGACCAAAGGGTTTATAGTCTCAACAATTGCTGATTGCCAAGTAGTTTCTGATCATAGTAACAGGGTTGTCCATGAAGGTATACTCAGAAAGGGTTAGCTCTTTGTTCATATTCGGTTTAAATTATGCAATTGTGCTGCAGCCTGAGACTTACATTAACATAGGCAAGCTGACAGGGCCAAGTTTATAGTGTCTGCAGCTGGAAGCAATTTCTCCCCTCCCTTTTTCTCCTCACTGTGGATGAGTCAGAGGCCTTCACATGCAGGAAAGCCCACTCTGTTGCTTTCTTCATTGGCAGAGGGAAGCCAGCCAACTGTCAGTGCAACAAGGAACTCTGGGAAATGGAGTCAACACAGGTTGTTTCATTGTAATCCATACAGTGAGAACTACAGATTCCAGCCTTAGCCGGGAAAAATAGGATCTTACCACCCAGAGGCTTCCTGGGAGAAATTAGAGTTACCACGAGGTGGGCGAAAAGACTGGACACTGGAGAAGGGTGTTGCAGCCCTAAGTTTGTGTGATCATTCCTGCTACAGCCTGGAGGTCAGCAGCAGGCATACAGAACTAAAAGGAAAGACCCCAGGAGTATCTCCAGGCATCCTTGTCAGCGTGTGGCGTTTGTGAGGAGGTGGCCAGTCGGTCACCCATAAGGACCTATACCATAATATTCTCTCCCTGGACTTCTGGACACAGGATCGGTGAGGGGGCATTTGCCCAACCCTCCCTAAACAAGAACACTGAATTGTTGTTGTTGTTACTCTGACCCATTTAATAGGAGAATCTGTGACGCTGCTACACTCTGCCTGGCAGGGAAAGTACCTACTTGAATTAACTGAAGATTACCAATACCATTCTTACGGTCTACCAAGCCTCTGTGAATGTACTTTGGTTCCCTCCACTAAAAGAAGTCAACAAGTGCATCACCTTAAAGTCATTTAAAGTCTTAAAGAGCTCCATATATACTCAGGACTCTGGTCATCACATGAGAGGGTTCAATTTGTAGGTTAATTCAGTGCACTGAGTCAGGTATTGTGTCTAAGGCCCCTTTCACACTGAGGCACTTCTAAACTGCCAGTAAAACGTATGAGTGCTTTTGAAGAGCTTTCCATTCATTTCAATGGAGAGGGGCGTTTTTTCACTGCCCTGCCAGCCCACTGCCCCAGTGTGAAAGCATTCATTGATTTTAATGGAAATAGGCTTTCGTGAGCTTTTCATGCGCTTTTTTTAGCGAGAAAGCACCTGAAAATCGCCTTAGTGTGAAAGGGGTCTAAGCAGGCCTGCTGGGACTGTGGTGCTAGGGTGAAGGGAAAGAATTGACAGAGTGCAAGGTCATTCCTCTACCCTCCTCCTGCCTGGACACATATAGCCCAATTTAACTAGAGTTGACAAATTCATTGAAGTAACATCCCATTTTTAATCTGTTATTCTCACGTGTTTACCTCTGCTTTTGGGGTTACTTCACTTAAAGGAGTCCCCTGAAAGCAGACAAATTGATCTTGGAGTTTTTCCAGTAACTTTTGCTCTTCTACTACACATACATATTTGCTTACTACTCAATATTACTGTTATGGTTTGTTTCGCTTTTCTTTAAAACAAGTTCACAGTAAAGATACTTTCTGTGTTCACTATAACCAGTGTCCATTTCCTGTGGTATTTACACTACATTGTTGACAGGTGTGCCAGTGGGGTCAAGGAGGCAGAGTAAGGAACCGACAATATTCAAAGCAGCTCCTGCAGGGGTAGCGCTAAAATTAAGATATTCATTTAGGTTTATGTGTGTCGGTGAAATGCACGTGTGCTACAGTAGTTAAGGAGTAATTTTTGGGTACAAGGACTGCAGCTTGTGTGCTATGAGTAGACTTATTCCATGACTATGTTCCTTTAGGCCATGCCTAACATTCAGCACAATTTAGCTGCACATTTTCTCCTTTCCAAGTTACCCACCTTTAAACGTCTAATGTTGGGACTTATGCATGTACTGACTAAGAAGCCCTAAATTCTCTACATAGCCTGAAATGCTCAATAATAATCTTATCACTGCAACCAGAACTTGTGCAGCCATATTCTGACCACACAAAGAGCCTTCTGACATTGGATGTAATCCATCTGCTGAGGCAGAATGCCTGAATTTCATGTAAACAGGCCACCCATGCAGGTATAGAATAGCTGTAGACATTAACATTTTGTCAGCATGCTTCATGGGCTCTGTATTACTGAACAGCTACTCTTAGTATTAGAATACACTAATCTTAAAATCTCTCCTTTCTGGAGCACACCGACTTAACGAGAAAAAAAATGCTTTTCTCAGAAAAAGTCAAATCATTACAATAAGTCCTCACAATTGAAAATTAACTGTGGCTCATTAAAAACTCAGAGATACAATGAGGCATGTCATTCATAAAAACGCCCAGGAGACTCCCAGCACAAGAAAGCAAACATCTGTATCTTTTTCCTGAAGAGTAAACGCTTAAGTGATACCCCTAATTAGAAGTTCCCGTTCACAGCTCAAATTACTAGCTATAGGAAAGCTAAGACCTTGTTTAAGACGTGCTTAGATAATATGAAGCTAAAGTGGGGGGAAAACCTTACCAATTTAAACTTTATGCAGATATAAAATGCTAGGCTACCATTTAGGCCAGCTAGATACTCCTAAAGCCTACCTACAGTTTTAGGTAATTGTAGCAGACCTTGAAGAAGGGGGTACACCCTGAAAGCTTGTCCTGAAAATTCGGATGTTAGTGCAAACAAAAAAATAATATTATGGACAGTGCTCAACTACATTTTTACCACACTGCCTTTAGCACGTTTTTCTTTTATGGATGTTCCTTCTACTTTTCCAAACAGTTCCATGTAGATTTACACCATAAACAGTATAGCGATAAAATTCTCCATTCCTGTCGGAGCATAATAATTAGTGCTTCAAGATGGCCTAAGGTGTTATCTAAAATGTGAGCTGTGCCCAGTATTCCTCTTTTTTTTTTTTTTTATGAAGTAAATAAACGTTAAAGTAAAAGGCATTTGCTGCGTCAGACATGCAGGAATGGAAGGGTAATGCTATACTAGGATTAGTTCTAGAAATGGGAAGCTCTTTTTTGCTCTCCTGCCTGTCTATAGGGACCAAGCTATAGCCAAAAGACGGCTACAGCACAGACGGCAGCCCTGAGATACCGTCATAGGACAGTCTCACGTAATCGTGCCCACTGCCGGGTGCTCTGACCAGTGTCTGGAGGACACTGCTGATCACAGATTGAGGTAAAGAGCCAAACAGTGGCTCTTTACCATGTGATCGGCTGTGTCCAATCATGATGGATGTAAATAGAAGCCAGTTATCGCCACGCTTTTCCTCATACTAACAGCATGAGGAAGGGAAAAGACCAAAAATAGTCAGCTTCTCCCCCCCACCATGGGGAAACATCGCCTCACTGTCAGATTTTTGCAACAGGATGGAAATGGTGGATTCGATAGCTAGTGCTTTCACCACTTGGAAGCGCTAATAAACATAGACTGGTTGTTTTGCAAGTAGTAATTAGAGCCACTATTGATGTACATACATGACATTTTTAGCAAATACACCCCCCCCCCCCCTTCATTAGGATAATAGAACAAGTTAAAAACTGTACAATGTAATTTAATTTAAAAACTGTGTAACACAATTTAAAGCACACCTTGGAGCCAATTTCACAGACATCTATAGGATCATTATCTCCACAGCAATTTGTATCCTTGTCTTTGTGACTAGGGTCCTCCCAAGTCTGTTAAGTAAAAAAAATTAAAAAACAGCAAGTTACATCAGCAAAGATGAACATGTCACACGCTGCTTACTGAAGAGCAACGCAGGCGACCAGAACAACTCAAACCCATCATCGGGCATGTAATGTAGGGTCGTCCAGCTCTAAAGGACAACATAAACAAGATTTAAATCAGACATTTACTAAAAACAAAACTTTTCCTTCTGCATCAGCACTCTCCCATGCCCATACTTACCTCCTCTGCCCCCCTCAACTGCAAGAATTGTTGCAAAGATAAAGGTGTTAAAAATAAAATTTCTTGCCCTCTGCTATGTGATGCACGCAGGCTCTGTAATTAACCAGTCAGACACCAAGTACTGCATTGCGGGAGGCCAAGGGATCATACACAGCCTTATGTATGCAGCTGCACATTTGTAGTCAGAGTGGCGACTGAAAAGGGGATAGGCACCAGAGTGAGGGAGTTTGGGGTGGCTAGGGAGCTTAAGGCATATCTATCCGTAAAACCAAAAAATGTTATATATTGCAGATTACCAGCACTTAATATACAGACTGCAAATATGGCCTTGTCTTTTCATCTCCATGGGAATGAGGGGAGATTGAGATTTCAGTTCAGTTCGCAAGTGACAATTTCTAGCAAGATAGTATTTCTTACTTGCTAAAATTTTTTGGATGTTCTTAGGCTGAAAAAAAAAAAAAAAAAAAAAAAATGATTGCAGGCCTCGTAGCTAAAAAGGGGCTGGTAACCTGCAATATCTTAAAGTTTGTTTCTTGGTCTACTGTATCAGTCTTATGCCGCGTACACACGATCGTAATTTCGGCCCGCAAAAGACTGATTAGAGTTTTTCGTCCGAAAATGCGACCATGTGTATGCTCCATCGGTCTTTTGCTGGCGGAATTCCAGCCAGCAAAAGATTGAGAGCATGCTCAATTTTTCGGCCAGGAAAAGTTCCTATCCAAAATTGCGATAGTCTGTGGCAATTCCGACGTGCAAAATTCCTACACATGCTCGGAAACAATGAACTTAATTTCTCGGCTCGTCATAGTGTTGTACGTCACCGCGTTCTTGACGGTCGTAATTTCAGCAAACTTTTGCGTGACCATGTGTATGCAAGGCAAACTTGAGCGGAATCCCGAGGAGGAAGGAGGAAGGAGGATCTAAACCTAACAATTTACTAGCAAAAATAACACTGGCAAATGCAAACAATTTAAGGCAGGAGAACAATTCTCAAAATGTATTAAAAAAAAAAAAAGAAAAAAGGTGCATTTTTTTTTTTTTTTTATAAGGTGCCTGCAGAGCATTGCACCCGCTATCAGCAGATCCCGGTTGCAATGCCAGGCTCCTGCAGACACTAAAGACAGCTATCTGCTCATACCTCAGATATGGGCAAGCAGTTACTTGAGAGCAGGAAGATCAGTGAACTAAGAGGTCGCTCACCGGAAGGTGTGGGGGGGAAATTGAGGGAAGAATCGAGGGGACAGGGGGTGCATGCTGAACAGAGTACACCCTAAATACAGGTGTAACAGAAAGGTGAACTTAGCTTTTAAATATAATGCCACTACACACAAATATAAATTGTGTAGGCCAATTTGGACTAGAGACATCCAAGTACTAAAAATATGATTTTAAAGCCATGTAAATTAACCAAAAATGGTTTGAACAGCTACTTGCATAACATTTTTTTAAAGACCATAAAGAAATCTTGATATTTCTGTCTCTTTAAAAGATATTGGCTGTTAACATGCAATTTTGGAGGGAGAGAGGGAGAGAGATTTGTGCTCATAAGTTTACATACCCTGGCAGAATTTATGATTTCTTGGCCATTTTTCAGAGAATATGAACGATAACACAAAAACATTTTTCACTCATGGTTAGTGTTTGGCTGAAGCTATTTATTATCAATCAACTGTGTTTACTCTTTAAGTCATAATGGCAACAGAAACTACCCAAATGACCCTGATCAAAAGTTTACATACCTTGATGACATGCACACAAGTTGACAAAAAAGGGGTTTGAATGGCTAATAAAAGGTAACCATCCTCACCTGTTATTTGTTTGTGTGTAATTAGTGTGTGTGTGTGTGTGTGTGTGTGTGTGAATGTGTGTGCACGTGTATATAAAAGGTCAATGAGTTTCTGGACTCCTGACAGACCCTTGCATCTTTCATTCAGTGCAGCACTGATGTTTCTGGATTCTGAGTAATGGGGAAAGCAAAAAAGAATTGTCAAAGGATTTGTGGGAAAAGGTAGTTTAACTATATAAAACAGGAAAGGGATATAAAAAGATATCCAAGGAATAGAAAATGCCAATCAGCAGTGTTCAATCTCTAATCAAGAAGTGGAAAAGGGAGGGGGGGTTCTGTTGAAACCAAACCACGGTCAGGTAGACCAACGAAAATTTCAGCCACAACTGCCAGGAAAATTGTTCAGGATACAAAGAAAAACCCACCAATAACTTCAGGTGAAATACAGGACTCTGAAAACGTGGTGTGGCTTTTTCAAGATGCACAATAAGGAGGCACTTGAAGAAAGATGGGCTGCATGGTCGAGTCGCCAGAAGAAAGCCATTACTACGCAAATGCCACAAAGTATCCCACTTACAATACACCAAACAGCACAGAGACAAGCCTCAAACCTTCTGGCACAAAGTCACTTTGAATGATGAGACCAAAATTTAGCTTTTTGGCCACAACCATAAAAACTACATTTGGAGAGGAGTCAACAAGGCCTATGATAAAAAGGTACAGAGGTGGATCGCTGATGGTTTTGGGTGTGAGCTACAAACAAGGCACAGGAAATTTGGACTAAATTGTTGGCAAGATGAATGCAGTATGTTATCAAAAAATACCGGAGGAACATTTGCATTCATCAGCCAGGAAGCTGCGCATGGGACGTACTTGGACATTCCAACATGACAATGATCCAAAACACAAGGCCAAGTTGACCTCGCTACAGCAGAATAAAGTGAAGGTTCTGGAGTGGCCATCTCAGTCTCCTGACCTCAATATCATTGAGCCACTCTGGGGAGATCTCAAAACGTGCAGTTTATGAAAGACAGCCCAAGAATTTACAGGAACTGGAGGCTTTTGCCAAGAGGAATGGGCAGCTTTACCATCTGAGAAGATAAAGAGCCTCATCCACAAATACCACAAAAGACTTCAAGCTGTCATTGATGTTAAAGGGGGCAATACAAGGTATTAAGAACTGGGGTATGTAAACTTTTGATCTGGATCATTTGGGTAGTTTGTTGTCATTATGATTTAAAGAGTAAACACAGTTGATAATAAATGGCTTCAGCCAAACACTAACAATAATTGAAAGAAAAGTTTGTGTTATTCTTATTCTCTGAAGGGGGGATAGACTATGTAGAGGTAAGCCAATGAGGAGGTAGTTCAAGGGATTGCGCAAGAGAAGCAAGACAGATCATAGTCTCCTTTGTCTCACTTGTGTAAAAGGATGGCTCAGCTAGGGATCTATTTGCATGAACGAAGAGGTGCCCTTTTGCAGCAGGGACACCATGTATTTCAACAGGTGAGGCATTATTTCAGAGTTGCCTATAAATGGTATAATGCTAGTTTATTAAAATTGGTTTGCCAACAGGTTTTTTTTAGTTTAGCCCTAAGAGTACTGAACAGTTAGTGTTTTACCATAAGACTGGTCTTGTCACAGACTGGTCTTGTCACAATGCAATACATACATTTACCTTCCCATAAGGCTATTGGCAAAAACATGCAAAATTTGGAGGGGCCGATAGTAGAGTCTAGAAGCAAGGACAGGCTCAAGAGAAATATGCATTTCAAGCACAAACATTTTTACTATGTATGTGTCAGGTCTATATTTTTCTTTTTTGAGAAGAGAACAGTCAAGCAGATTTCTCCTGATTGGGTAATCAAAAGAGCCTGTGGCCAGATCAGATAAATGTCAATAAAAAGCTTTTATTATTTCACCTATATTCTGACTGTGAAAAACAGGTTATGTTTTACATGTAACTTTTTTACGTGTAACCCACAAAAAAAAAAAAAAAAAAACCAACAGGTGCTGCTCAAGGCTCCACCAGGTCCTTTTGCATGGAAAACCACTAGGAGCGCCGACAAGGACGGAGCTCGTCTCAGCTGAAAACATCTAGTAGGGAAAGGAAGTGCTAAAAGTCACACAACACAGCAAAACCCTGTGAGGTGTATGACAGCCTCAGCCTGGACTGCAACCAGGCCACGCCTCCAACGCATTTCACTCTGCACCTGGAGAATAACACGGGAAACAGGATTAAGCTCTGGGGCAGAGTGAAACAAATTGGGGGCTTGGCCTGGTTTGAGTGCAGGCTGTGGCTGTCATACACCTCTTTACAGGGTTTTGCTGTGATGCAAATTTTAGGACTTCCTTTGCCTACTAGATGTTCTACGTTTATGTTCACCTGTAAAAGCCTCCATTGCTTAGACAGCCAAAAGCCATAAAAACTGCTGCTGGACGCCACCATCTTGGATGGGAGGTCAGCAGCCCCTTCAAACTCAGGGCGGTCACTATAGTATTCCTCTTCACTCCTCCTCTTGTAGATACATAAAAAGATAATGCAAGGAAGGTAAAATGAGGGGGTGGAGATGCTGAACCAGTCCAGACAGTAATTAGACACTCCCAGATGAGTGGGATAGGAGGCTGCAGTAGGAACCTAAACTTGCTAGAAAATGTTATTACTCCAAAAAGAGTCAAAAGCATTATTGCAAGGGAGTAAAACTCAGTTATCAAATGGAAACATGCTGCAAAGAAGCAGTTAAAATAGTTTGTTGAAAATTAGCAGAGCGCTGCCTGGTAAGTGAGTGTGCTTAGACACTTCTGTGCTTCCAGCTACATAGCTGTATATATGCAATTCAAGATTTAAGCACTCCTGCCTTTGACTTGTACTCTCTGAAGATTTGGGGATGTCACTACTGTGCTTTTCATGGTTCTCCTTGTTGGAGGCTCTGACAAGGGAAGCAAAGCCCTGCTTCCATCAAGATGGTCAAGTCTACATAGCGAGTGCAGAATAAGGCATGGCAAATCTGTAATGAGGAAAAGATCAGCTGCTGGGAAAACACTAGACACTTGCCTTCCTTTAGCAAAACTTCCAGAGGGCAGTTTCTCATTAAACCAATATTTTATTCTAATCTGAATGAGCAGTAAAAGACAGTTTGAATTTCTTAATTTGTGATTTTTTTTCCTTTTTTAAACCATTACGTGCATTGTCAGCACTAGAACAGGGCATTTCTAAGGATGCTGCTAATTTGACCTCAAGCTTTAGGCAGACTTCAAGGATAAGTACAGAGTTCACTACAAAATGATGGTATGAGAATTCTGGGAAATCCCATATATAAAACTGCAGTACATAGTAGCTGGCTGGATACTGAAGAGAAAAAAAAAAAAAAAAAAAAAAAAAAAAGGGGGGGGGGGGGGAAGAAGAGATACATATCTATATCTATCAAGAACAACAAATTATTATTATTAGAAAAAAGCCCAGCAATTAAGACCTGCGGAAGAGCCCCGTAGTTCCATATGTATCCTTTGTAAGGGAAGACGTTCGACACATATCGAAGTTTTCCTTTTTTTATATCTTGCTTAATTGGATTCAGGGACTCCTTGGTTGCAATCTAAAGAAAAAAGGAGCAATAAATGTAGGTATTTCTAGTGTTACAAAAGTACTATGTGCAATTTGATGTATACTAAATCTAATGTATAGTGAAAGTGCCAACTACCTCCATTTTAGCATTTGTCCATCGTGGAACTTCAACCACCATGTTGAATACAGTCTGGAAGAAATGGATATTAAAACCAACATACCGACAGTGTGACAGTATGCATAGCGAGATGCAGAGTCAAAGCTATATGGTTTTTCAAGAAAAAAAAAGAAAAGAAAAGAAGAAAAAGACGACCAAAAACCATTTACCTCTTAAATACCATGTATATTATTTCTTTCACCATTTAGACACAATATTCCTTTAATCATACCTTATCCCAGTTAGATTTTGATTTCTTTGCTGGCACATCATTGTTCTAAATCAATAAAAAATCCACATATGTAGCAATCAATAAACATGTCATTATAGTAAGTACATACATGCTAGGCTGACTTTAAATTATTCTGTATTAGAGACCACAGCATGGAGGCATTTCAGGACAGTTTCCAGTCTAGAATACCAAAAAAGGCACCATGGTGATCCCGAATGCCCTGGAATTTTCATTCACACACCAATATACAGTACATTTGGAAGGAATCATTACAGAAACAAGGGTCAGTAGTGTTACAACCTTCAGTGACTTCAACAGCTGTGTTTTATAAATGGAACTTTCTGGTGTAGGATGTAGTGGTTCCACCACTTTTCTCAGGTTGTGTACTACTGTCACAACCTTTGTAGTTTCTAAATGCTCCCACATACCCAACAAGCAAGCATCCAACAAGAATGCTTTTCTTTAAATGTTTTACCATATTTACTAGGACAATGGTCACTTTCACCGACAGCTGACAATAGAGTAGACATACTAAGAAACCCAGAGCTCTTCAATGGTCTCCCTATAGTATAGAGATACGTTCCACCAATGGCACACATCCCCCACTTTGAGAATACTATTATAGTGAAGATTCTGAATTAAACTAAAGTACAACTAAAGCAAAACATTTTATGTTAGTTATGGACAGAGTGGAGATGGATTAGATTTAACATCTGTCAGTTTTTATTAAATGTCTGTGGCCCTACTAGGGAGATTCACCCTCTCTGTTTGTCCCGTTTACTATTATCATTAAAAGTGAAAGGAAAAAAAAAAAAAAAATCCAGAATTGTGGGTTGTCCCCAGAAAAGAGGGGAAATCTTCCAATGGGGACACTAGTTCTAGTGACCTGGGGGTCCCCACAGGCTTCCATTTTTTTGCAGGGATTTCTTCTCACTTTCTGCTTTGGCTATGGGGCAGGAAGGGAAGGGAGATCTTCCCAATGGGACACAGATGGCATAAAATAAACTGACAGGGGTTTTGATGGTAATACTTTAAAATGGAGTTCCACACAAAAATGCAATTTCCACTTTAAGTGCTGGTGACCCTCTGACATGCCACATTTGGCATGTCATTTTTTGGGGGAGGAGCGGGTACCCAGTTTTTACAGGCACCCAGCTCCACTTCCCCCACTCGCCTACTTTTTGTAGCTGCTGACTTTTAAATGGGTGGAACTCAGCTTTAAGTCTCTGCACATTGCTATGCAACCCTTATATATTTCTCAGTGTCACACCTGTCATCTAATTTTTTAATTGTACAATTGTTTAATTGATTAATCCAGTGGTGAAGTTTTTACTATATATGCTCTGGTTTTAAATTTTGTGGTGTGCTACGATCAAGATAAGTGTTAGCATTTTTTATACTCCAGCAGTGATGGTGACTCTTGGCATTCCAGAAGTTTTGAAACTACATTTTCCATGATGCTAAACTACACTGCAGAGTGCATGAGCATCATGGGAAACTTAGTTCCCAAACATCTTGGGTGCCAAGGTTCGCCATCACAGCTCTCATGTAAGCAAATAAAGAAATTTATATGGATTTCGGAGTTGCCGGCTCTATCATTCATTTGAAGCACTCGGTTTTACATATTGCTATGCAGTTCAATCTAGCCAAATGCATTAAAGTGATCTGAGAGTTCTAGTAAGAGACATTCTCAACTCTCGCCACACTGGAATCTCCCCCTCCAAGGCATTTGACACAGTAATAAACAAGGCGGCTGCAACTAAGAAAGCATCTTATATTTTAGATTTGTCATGTTATCTAAGAACGTTTAAGAACATACCTCATCAGTTCCTGCATGTAGTGGGATATCATGAAAGGGTGAGATGAATTTACCATCAGCATTCTCTGTAAAGAAAAGACAAGCAATAAATAGTAATTTGAAAGTAAAAAAAAAACCACACACACACACACACACACACACACACACACACACACACACACACACACTTAAAGGCTGCAATCTGAATTATCAGGTCATGGATCAGAACACAATAGTCTAAGTTGGTGAAGTAAAATTTTGTATAATGTATTATACACACAAATACTAAACTATTTTTCAGAAATAAAAAAAAATATATAATTGGCATGTGCATATGTATTCACCCCCTTTGTTATGAAGCCCATAAAAAGCTCTGGTGCAACCAATTCCCTCCAGAAGTCACATAATTAGTGAAATGATGTCCACCTGTGTGCAATCTAAGCGTCACGTTATCTGTCATTACATATACACACCTTTTTGAAAGGCCCCAGAGGCTGCAACACCCAAGCAAGAGGCACCACTAACCAAACACTGAAGACCAAGGAAACTCCAAAATAAGGGACAATGCTGTTGAGAAGTACAAGTCAGGGTTAGGTTATAAAAAAAATATCCAAATCTCTGATGATCCCTAGGAGCACCATCAAATCTATCATAACCAAATGGAAAGAACATGGCACAACAGCAAACCTGCCAAGACCAAAACTCACGGACCAGGCAAGGAGGGCATTAAATCAGAGAGGCAGCACAGAGACCCAAGGTAACCCTTGAGGAGCTGCAGTGTTCCACAGCAGAGACTGGAGTATCTGTATATAGGATGACAATAAGCCATATGTTCCATAGAGTTGGGCTTTATGGCAGAGTGTCCACAAGAAAGCCACTATCTTTAGCAAAAAAGGCACGTGGGAGACTCCCAAAATATATGGGAGGTGCTCTGGTCTGATGAGACTAAAATTGAACTTTTTGGCCATCAAAGAAAATGCTATGTCTGGCACAAACCCAACACATCGCCCAAAGAACACCATCCTCACAGTGAAACATGGTGTTGGCAGCATCATGCTGTGGGGATGTTTTTCAGCAGTCGGGACTGAGAAACTGGTCAGAGTTGAGGGAAAGATGGATGGTGCTAAATACAGGGATATTCTTGAGCAAAACCTGTACCACTTGGTGTGCGATTTGAGGCTAGGACAGAGGTTTAACGTCCAGTAGGACAATGACCCCAAACACTGTTAAAGCAACACTTGAGTGGTTTAAGGGGAAACATGTAAATGTGTTGGAATGGCCTAGTCAAAGCCCAGACCTCAATCCAATAGAAAATCTGTGGTCAGACTTAAAGATTGCTTGTCACAAGCGCAAACCATCCAACTTGAAGAAGCTGGAGCAGTTTTGCAAGGAGGAATGGGCAAAAATCCCAGTGGTAAGATGTGGCAAGCTCATAGAGACTTATCCAAAGCGACTTGGAGCTGTGATAGCCACAAAAGGTGCCTCTACAAAGTATCGACTTTAAGGGGCTGAATAGTTATGCACATTGACTTTTTCTGTTTTGTCCGATTTGTTTGCTTCACAATAAAATAAAAAACACCCACACACACACCTTTAAAGTTGTGGGCATATTCTATAAACTAAATGATGCAAATCCTCAAACAATCCATGTTAATTCCAGGCTGTGAGGCAACAAAACATGAAAAATACCAAGGGGGGGGGTGAATACTTTTGCAAGGCACTGTATGTAGATGAATGTGGCCTCAGCCAGCACTGCACCAGCCACGCCCCCTTGACATGTTGCGACCTGCTCACTAGGGCGTGGCTGGAGCGGTGCTGGCTCAGGCCACATTCATCTACATACTAATGAACTGGGTTGGTGAGTGGCACCTTCTCTTCGATCATAGCCTGCTGGTTGCCACATACTGGACCCTGCAATCAGAAGGCCTTGACTCAACCATTTATACATCCATCCCACGCAGCAAAGAAAGGATGGCTGGGTTATGCGTTACAGATAAGCAATAAAAAAAAAAGAGAACTTGTTCACGTCCCCCATCCTCAGGCTACCGAGGGAAGTGATGAGAAAGCTTGTTTATGAGTAATGAGGCAGCATTTTACTTCCCTGTATTTACAAGCTGGGGGGGGGGGGTGTAAGAAGGGGAACACACACTTCTAAATTTGAAATTTTAATGATCAATCTCACATTTGAGACTAGTTTCATGTCTAGTGGTAGCGTTACACATAGCATTATGTGATCCATCGAGATAGCTCTTAGATGTACAAGATCAAATAAAACATTTAACGATTCTCCAGAACACATGAATGATCGTTGCAAAATTGGTCTTTAGTTTGCGGGATTTTTTTTTTCAATCAGAATTGATCAGAAAAAAAAAAAAGTATTAAAATGATCATATTAAATACATATGTGGCCACCATTAGATCGTTAGTGCTGTAAAATGCAACAAAGCCATAATGTACTCACACTGCTTGCCCCCCGTTCTGAGAGTTTGAGTCTTGGCATGCAGGGGATTAAGCGAAAATATAAAAAAGGGAGATTTAAATAAATAAAACAACCTACTATTTTAATGAATACATAGAATTAAAAGGGTAGTTTCCCTCCCCCCAGGAAAAAGATATCGCCCACCCGACTTTGCTGATTTTTCAGTTCTCTGTGTGATATGCTTTTAAGGTAAAGTCTGTAGGTGGTTAAATATCTCATTAAACATTTGAGGATTGTTTATTACAATTAATTGTAAGGGGTGTGAAGTATCCACATTATGTACTGACATTTTTCCTGGCGATTAAAAATATATCCTTTCTATAATGTGTTCCCAATACTGTACTGCTAGCAAAAAAATCCACATATGCTCCAGGTGGCTTTTATTATGCTGCAATTCAGTTTATATGCTGATCGGTGACAGCAAAGTTTACCCACAGGAATTCTGAAATAATATAATAGCCTGTTTACGCATTTAAATCAAAAGAACTCAATGCAGGAAAAGAACCCTTCCACTAAAACAAACACTGCTGTATGGCTGAGCTATTATCTATTCAAAGCTGGGCTACAGCAGTGCTTTTGGTGTGCCACAGCAAGTTTTACCCGGTCAAATGATCTCATCCAGTGTCAAACAAAGTACTGCATACAGTAGGAAAGGAAAACGGACAAAAAAAAGGGGCACAGATCCAAGATCTCAAGTCACATTTCTGCAGCAGTGCCGACTACAAAGTTAAATGAAGACCGTGTGTTAAAAGCCATGAATTCACAGTGCCAACTTTCCAAAACCAGAAAAAAAAAAAAAAAAAAAAAAAAAAAAAAAGGGAAGGAGAAGAGCTCATCACATCTTGCTTTTCTTAGTAATATTTAAAGCAACATTTGGTGTATGTTCAGTGTGTACATATTCTGGGCCATTACCAAGTTTGTAAAAGTTGAAAGCACAAACATTCCTATGTCCCAAGTGACAATGCCCAAGCCTCTCTGGCACACAGCATTAGATTGTTGGATGTAGCCTAGCGATGTCTATACATCAGGCATTGGCAGGCTCCTGTGACACAATAAAGCTGTGTTTTAAGAAGTCAGAGTCCGTTAGTACCTGTTGTCCTGCTATAAAAGGGTTGTTTAATCGAAGTAGAACTTTTTTTCTTAGTCTTGGATAGAATAGGGCAAGCTTAGAACCTCTGGGATTTTTTTTTACTCATTCCCATCCAAGCTGGGGAGATTTCATTTAAACTTCTGTACCGGACAGCAGATAGCAAACGAAAATTAAGACAAGAAGGGCAATATTCCCTTAAGGCCCGTACACACTATACGAAAATTGGATGGAAAAATTCATACGATGAGCAGTCTGCCGATTTTTGGATCGTTAGGACGGTGCTTTCGACAGCCGATTTCACTTTTTCGTCAGACAAAAGCTGGATGTGCAGACTAACATTTGTTGGATGTGAACTCAACGTCTGATTTTCGTTTTAGTACAGTTTACATACAACAAAAAATCGTAAGAGCAAGACTACACATGATCAGAAAGAAGGAACACATACAAAACTCTTCAGGCGTACGAAAATTTTCGTATGGTGTGTAACCTCTTCACTTTTGACATGAGACTAGCAGGCCACAAAAAAAACGGACGTACGGTCGTCTGAAAATCTAAGTGTGTGTACGAGGCTTTAGTCTGCATTCACACTTCGCCTGGCACTTGACTTGAGGAACCATATTGTCTAGACTATGGGATTGTCTACTGTCAGATCTATACAAACGCGTCTATGAAATTTGGAAATAGGTGCAGGTGCTTCTTTTAGTGCAACATGATGTGCTTTTGGCCCCACAGACTTCAAAGTGAGAGCATGAAACAAAAAAAACAAAAAAATAAAACAAAACACACACACACACACACACACACACACACCAAAACAGTAAAGTTAGCTCAATTTTTTTGTATAATGTGAAAGATGTTATGCCGCGAGAATCGTGATTTTTATCCCAAGCAAAAAAAAATAAATAAATATTGTGATTCTCATTTTATCCAGAATCGTGCAGCTCTACCTCCCACTACACTAGATGTGAATGGGATCTGAAAGCGAAATTGGTGCGTTTTACACAAGAACAGTGAGGCTCCATTAACACTGGCGCATTTCTGAACTCACAACAAACAGCACAGAAAACACGTGCTGCAAACGTGCATTGCACTTGCGTTAAATGTTATTAACACCCCAAGCACGGATAGCAGGCATGCGTCTGCCATACAACAAATATGCTGCAAGCGCGCCACAAAGTGTGGTAAGAAAAAAAAAAACAACGTTCCATGCTTTGTTCTAAGAATATTCTAGAGCTTTTTTGGAGTGTTTGATGCATGCAGGGCAGCCCACTGAAGTGAATAGGGTATTCTATGCATGACGAGTGGACCCCACACACCTTAGTTAGACTTACCGGTGATGGTATTTCTAAGAGCCTTTCAGCACAGCCTTGCAGAGAGCGTAGCTTTGCGCATTTTTCCAGGATGCCTTTAAAATCCCTCCTCTTCCACCATTGTCTCAGTTATTGCATGGGCTCCAACATGCTGGAAAACAAAGCACATAAACCACCAAACAGCCATGACAGATACTTAAAGGGGTTGTAAACCCCTGTTTTTTCCACCTTAATGCATACTATGCATTAAGGTGAAAATGAGCCCCGTAATTTCCACACCAGAGACACGCACTTCCCCTCTGCCCGTTGTCTCAGCTCTTGATTGGATAGATTGATAGCAGTGCAGCCATTGGCTCCCACTGTTGTCAATCAAATCCAATGACACGGGCGTTGGGGGGCGGGACCGAGTCTGGCATTCTGAGCCTATGGCGCAAATGCTGGACTCAGGAGCACGCTTGCAAGGTAACCCCCCCCCCCCCCCGGAAGAGCGCTTCTCCTAGGGGGGGGTTTATACGATGCGGAGGAGGAGCTACCAGCGCCACCGGGGGACCCCAGAAGTCGAGGATTGGGGGCCACTCTGCATTCTGAACTGCACAGTATGACTTATTTAAAAAACAAAACAAAAAACCCACCACACACACACACGACGAAGAAGCTTTACAATCACTTTAAGACACAGAACAGGGAGGATAATAACTGCTGTCCTGAAAGGCTCTTAGAAATACCGTTGCCGGTAAGTCTAAGGTTTTCCCAAAATCGCCTTTCAGGACAGCTTTGGAGAGGATGACTGAGAAACGTACCCTAGGGTAAAAGACTACTGCCTGCAGCACCTTCCAACCGAAGGCCTGATCTCCAGCCTGTAGTGCCAGACGAACGTAGAGAAGTTGACCAAGTTGGACACAGCCTTGCATATTTGTTCAGGCATAGCACCGACCCTTTCGGCCCAGGAAACTGCCGTCGATCTTTTAGAGTGGGCAGCAATACCTGAAGGGGGCACTTCTCCCTTAACTGTGTAGGCCTCTATGATTGCCCATTTAAGCCACCTTCCTAGCATGCTCTTGCAAGATTTTTCTCCTTTGCGGGGTCCCGAAAATATTTTTAAAAAGTGCATTTGACTTTCTAACCGTTTTAGTCACAATTAGGTATTGTAACAGGCATCTTCTTACATCCAATGTATGGAAAGCTTTCTCTCTTGGATTGGCTGGGGCCGAAGAGAAGGTGGGTAATACTAGCTCCTATGAACGATGAAAAGATGTAGCAACCTTGGGAAGGAACACCGGGTCCATTCTAAGGATGACCCAAAGCAGGAATATCAATAGAGGGTTCTGTGACCACCAAAGCCTGAAGCACGCCGATTCTTCGGGCTGACGCCACAGCCACCAAATAGTCTTTAGGAATAAATTTCTCAAGGACATCTCCTGTAGGGGTTCAAAAGGAGCCTCCATGAATCCTTGCAACACAATAGACAAATCCATCTGGGGGGGGGGGGGGGGGACCCACACACAAAAGAGCCGCCACCTGGGTTTTTAGGGTGCTGGCTGCCAGCCCCTTCTCCATTCCATAATGGAGGAATTCCAAAACTGAAATCATATTCTTGACCTGGAAACCCTTAGAAGAGCACCAGGAATTACATTTCTTCCATAATTTCACGTAGATAGCCTGGCTAACTCTAAGAGCCCCTTGCTCCTTGTTCCTCCCTGTTTCAATACATAGGCCACCGCTGTTGTATTGTCCAAAAGGACCTGTACGTGTTGTCCCCTGATTGTTGAAAGTACAGGAGTGCTAGAAAGATGGCCTTCAGTTCCCGCCAGTTTGAGGACTTCCGGGCCTTTACTTTTGGTCCAGGAACCCTGCGCAGTCTGGCAGTCTAGGTGGGCTCCCCAGCCCCAAGCGCTTGCATCCGTCAGACATTTGTCCAGGGGAAAAACCCAGTAGAGATCCTATGTTAGATTGGTCAGATCTCACCACCACCAGAGAGCCCTCCTCAAATTCGAGGCGATCTTGATCGGTTTCTCTAGAGGCTTCTAGTGTGACCATTTCTGAAGGATATCCATCTGGAGTGGTTGGGAATGTAGCCTGGCCCACTGTATGGCAGGATGCGGTGAGCAGTCCTAAGACTGCCACTGCTGTCCGCAATGTCACTGAGAGGTTGGATTGGATCCGTTTCACCGCAGACTGAATTTTTTCTACCTTCTCCTGTGGGATGAAAATGTTCCGGAGCACTGAGTTTTTGTACCCCCAAAAACCGCATTTCCTGTGCTGGGGACAGATTTGATTTTTCTAACTTTAGGGGTCGACCTAGGCTTCAGAGGCGAGTCTGAGTCACCTGTAGATTTGAAAACACTTGGCTTTTGGAGTCTGCAAAAGTAACAGGTCGTCTAGGTAAGGTACAATAGATATTCCCTTTAGTTTCAGTGGCTCCAGCGCTTCTGCCATCACTTTTGTGAAGATTCTGGGGGAGGATGACAGTCCAAATGGCAGAGCTCTGAACTGGAGACACCATATCAAACTCCCCAGGTTGACAGCGAGTCAGAGAAATCGTTGAGAAGCTTGGGCTATCGGGACATGCAGATAAGCGTTCCTCAGATCCAGAGATGCCATGAAGCATTTTGGGGACAATTTTGTTATTGAATAAATCGTGTACATCTGAAAATGCTTGTATCATATTGACTTGTTCAAAAGGCTTCCCTTTTGCTGATGTCTTGAACTATAATAAAGCATACAAGACACACCCTATACGTCACCCACCTGCTGGGAGACTACACACACACACACACACACACACACAATTTATTGGCGTATAACACTCACTTTTTCACCCTGAAAATCGGGTGCAAATAACGTGTGCGTGTTATACGCCGATACTTCAATTTTATGTGCCTCGGAGGGGATAGGGAGAGGGGGCAGGACGAACGCCGTCAGATTACATACAGTGCGAATTTCCTGTTTACTTGGCGGCCTCTGTAATAGGAAGTCCCGTCTCCTGGGCCGCCGTTGGACAACTGTTCTGTCTATCATAGGAGATTCTCACTGTATGTAATCTGTCGGTGCTTGTCCCTTTTAGGCTGCAGATGGGCATCGATCAAGCTGAACTGATGGCAATGTTGAGGCTGCTGCATTGATGGCAATGGTGAGGCTGCAGCTTATTTAAAATTTAAGTTTTTTTCCTGAAATTCCCCTTTTAAAAATGAATGTGCGTGTTATACGCCGATAAATACGAATATATATATATATCCCCGAGTGAGACATCCCCCCCACCTGACACAACCGGGGAAGAAGAGGGACCCCCGAAAAGTGCCCCAGACGACAGACCCCCTGTGGAGTCACTTCTGGCCCTGCAGCCACAGGCTCCCCCCACAGGGAAGGATAGAAGGCAACAAACATACTCAATTAGGGAAGATAGGGGCACCACTGTACCCCTCTTACCTGGGCCTGGCCGGTGCTTAAGGCGCCCGCTTCTGCCAATGCTGCAGATCTCTCCTCCATCTTGCAGAGAGCAGCGGGGTGCTGGGGAAAGCCACCTGGCTTTTTAACTTCCTGGTTCCAGCGTCTTCCCCGAGGGCCGGAACCACCGGCCTATGGACCCGCCCCCTGCATTCCAGGTGACAGGAACCACTGTTGCCACGCCCAAACAGGAAGTCCCACCTCCGTAAACGACGTCACCTGCCGGCCGAGATAGCTGTGTGATTACGGCATCCCGCCTGGCCCCATGAGCCAAAACCCACGGCCCCCGGGCACATAGACCTGGTCTGTCCTGCAGGCCATTGCTCCCCATAGCTGGAAAGGCCAGAGACTCCGGAACACCCCCTGCTTGTCCCGAAGGGGTGCTGGGATGGTCATGTTTTTTTAAAAGATTCTAAGGAGCCTACCCCCCCCTCCCACCTGGAGAGAGTGCAGCCCCCCTTTGGTTCTCTGCAGTGCTTCCTCCGTGGCGGAGGAAACAATAACTGAGGCCATGGTGGAAGAGGAGGGATTTTAAAGGCTGCAAGTGTTTCCTGGAAAAATGGGCAAAGCTACGCTCTCTCCAAGGCTGTCCTGAAAGGAGATTTGGGAAAAAAGAAAACAGAGTTCCTGCTACATGGAGATGTGAACGGGGACTGACCACTCCCTCCTACTGTATGTACGTGTTTAAAGATGCCCATACACTATGCAATCAGATTGTACATTCTCTGTACAAATTTCCTTTAGATTTACCAAAACTATGGAATACGAGAACCCACCTGAACAATCTATTAAATTTGTATCAAATCAGGTAGGCTCTTGCACTACATGGTTGATGCTAGATTTAAAAGGAGATTGTACAATCAAACTGTAATGTGTATGGTCATCTTAAGGGAAGAAGTAGGAAAGTGGGTGGAAATAAAACAAGAGGTGGTATAGTAATGAGGAAGGTGTGGTCCAGAGTGATAATACGTGCCCTGTTCTGTGATGCACAAGGCAGTGCATGATGGGACATGATCTACAGCAGGGGTGGCCACATGTGGCCCGCAGCGCCCCCTGATGGGGCCTGTGACCTCCTGCTCTGGAATGGTAGGTCGGCAAGCCCAGATTGTGGGTTTCTGACTCGCCATCCCAGAGCATCAGTGTGAAGAATAGGGTCGACGGTAGAGGAAGCATGCGGCTGCAGTAGAGAGCAGAGCCCAATGCTCCCGGTATAGCGTGGCTCCTGTCACAGGCGAAGTGATACCAAATGCACTCCGCCTGGGACAACAGCAGCCAACTAGTCGGACTGCAGCCAGCCCTGCCGGAGCAACCGCAGCCAGCCAGCCATACCCGCCGGAGCAACCGCAGCCAGCCAGCCATATCCGCCAGGGGGGACCGCAGCCAGCCAGCCATACCTGCAGGAATCCTGGAGGAAGTGAAGACTAAGATTAGTTTTAAATTAAAATCAAACAGCAATGGTCAAATCTGCTCTCTACACTGGTAGATTAGCTACACTGGGCTGCTTTCAAAGTGATCCAAAAGTGCAGTGCACTTGCGTGTTACCTGCAGTGCGCCATAGACTTCTGTTATTACCTGTTTGGTGCGCTTTCAGAAAGTGCACCACACCTGCAAGATATAAATAGAATTATATAGCAAAGTGTAGCTAACCTGCAGGAAAGCCACAGGTGCACTGCGGTGTGGGTAAACCGCAGCACATCAGTGTGAAAGCAGCCTTAGGCCCCTTTCACACGATTGGTCTGATTGGGTCCGCCTGTATTTTTCAGGCGGACCCAAATCGGACCCTACAATCACCTCTATGGAGCGGCAGATGTAAACAGATTTGTGTCTGTTTGCACCCGCCTACCTCCAATCCAAAAGGTTCTGTTCTTGGACCTCTCCTATTTTCAATCTCCACCTCCTCCCTGGGTCAACTGAGCCTCCCATGGCTTCCAATACTACCTCTACGCTGACAACACCCAAATCTATTTCTCTACCCCTCAGCTCGATCCCCCTCTCTCTATCCAAAACCAAACTTATAATTTTTCCTCCCCCATATGCCCCTTACCCTGATCTCTCTGTCAAAATCGATGGCACAACTATAAGCCCATCCCCACGTGCCAAGGTTCCAGGTGTAGTCCTGGACTCTGAACTCTCCTTCAAGCAACACATCCAATCACTGTCCAAATCTTGCCGCCTCAACCTCCACAACATCTCCAAAATACGCCCCTTTCTAACCAATCCAACACAACAAAGCTCTGAATTCACTCGCTGGTCATCTCTCGCCTCGACTACTGCAACTCCCTTCTCATTGGCTTACCTATACATAGTCTACCACCTCTTCAATCCATTATGAATGCTGCTGCCAGACTCATCCACCTTACCAATTGCTCTGTCTGCTACTCCTCTCTATA
This sequence comes from Aquarana catesbeiana, assembly GCF_042186555.1. Classification (NCBI taxonomy): domain Eukaryota; kingdom Metazoa; phylum Chordata; class Amphibia; order Anura; family Ranidae; genus Aquarana; species Aquarana catesbeiana. Next base: position 662,939,520 of record NC_133324.1, read on the forward strand.
AATCCCTCCACTGGCTTCTGCTCGGCCAAAGAATTAAATTCAAAATACTAACTACAAAGCCATCCACAATTTCGCCCCCAGCTACATCACTAGCCTAGTCTCTAAATACCAACCTACTCGTTCTCTTCGTTCCTCTCAAGACCTCCTGCTCTCTAGCTTCCTCGTCACCTCCTCCCATGCTCACCACCAGGACTTTTCCAAAGCCTCTCCAATTCTATGGAATGCCCTACCCCAATCTGTCCGCTTATCTCCTACTTTATTAGCTTTTAGACGATCCCTGAAAACCCTTCTCTTCAGAGAAGCCTACCCTACCCACACCTATCAACTGTATTTTCATTTTCTCTATCAGCTCATCCCCCACAGTTATTACCTTTTGTTTCCACTTGACCCTCCCTTCTAGATTATAAGCTCTAACGAGCAGGGCCCTCTGATACCTCCTGTATTGATTTGTATTGTAAGTGTACTGTTTGCCCTTATGTTGTAAAGCGCCGCACAAACTGTTGGCGCTATATAAATCCTGTAGAATAAGAATATAAAAAAAAAAAAAAAAAAAACACACACCTAGAAGGGGATCTGTCCGCTTTTGTCTGGGTAGATAGGATTGGGGGGCCCATAGAGTAGGGTGGGCTGTGTCTGTGTCTGCATATGCGGAATGGACACGGACCAGTCATCCACCCACTCCGCTCGTTGTGACCTGCAACTGTTTACCAAGTCATTTAAAGGGTCCTCGCTCTTCAAAAGGTTGGGCACCCCTGATCTACAGGAACTGATAGAAACAGAAAGCATTTTTTAAAATGTCAAACAGAGGTGAACATTTACAGCTGCCATGGGCTAGGCAAGTGAGAAACTCATTGGGATTGCTTGGGCAGAAAAGACATTAAAAAGGCTTTTATTTATTATGAAAAGTGAGATTCAAACCGAAAAAGTGAATTTGGCCTTTAAAGGCTACCTCATGTGTGGTGCGATCACCATTTACATATACATACGGGAGCAGCACATGAGCACAGAGACACTTGTGCTGCTTCACAAGCCGACAACCGCTTGTAAACATACCAAAACCGGAAGTGACTAAATACTCATCGCTTCCAGTTTCTGACATCGCAGAAGAGAGGTAGGAACTCTGATGATTCCCTAGGAAAAGTGTTAGGAACAAAGAATCGCCGGCTGAACAGTTTTATACAGGCATCATCCCGGTATAACCACTTCAAATCAAGGATGTCACATGGCGTCCTGTGGGCAGGAAGTGGTTAACCCACATAGCACTCAAAGTCAAATCTTTCTCTCATGCTATGGGTGCATCTAGTGGCCAACCAGGGCACCTACCACAAGCCACATCCATACCCTGTAAGTATAAACCGAAAATAGATGACATGGAGTTTGCCAAAGCACTGGTGCCATAATTGATTGTTCTTCCCCCTCCTCCCCTTTTAAGATAATACAGTTTTACTTTTTTATCGTTTGTTGCATCTCAAGGCTGATCTCTTCCAGCCATTTTCTGCCAACATGCAATGGCTTTAGTGTGAGCAGTAGGTGAACGCTCAGGGAAGGCAGCAACATATGGGCCTGTGACGATGGTCTTTGGGCTTGGCTAGATGGTATCAGTTTGACTTCTGAGATAATTCTGAATTCATTAACAGGCACACCTGACATGCAGTTGACTTTATGACCTGCTTCAAACTGTTTAATCATTCTCATAGACATATGTGAAAGCTGAACCTGTCTGATGTCAACAATAGTCCATTGGCCTAGGCCCTTTAGATGCCACCAAAAGCCAATGTGACAGGGTGACAACTTAATTGGGAAACAGAATGAAGCCACCCCATAACAGAAGAGCCGGAAAACAATGAGTAATGGGTGTGGTACATCTAAAAGCAGGGGTAGGCAACCCCGGCACTGGTGCCGCAAGCGGCACGCAAAGCCTCTTTTGCCAGCACTCAACTCCCTCCCCCATCAGCAGAGCAGGAAAGCGTCAGTGAGACACTAGTGCATTCCAATTTCAGAATTACCCACACCGCACCTGCACTGATGATTGTAAAAGATGGGAAGTATTATTTGGTTCTATAACTTTGTTGTAGCTGCGATCGTCGGCTTTTGTGATGGGGAAGAGATTGGGTGCAGTTCTTCTGGGGGGGGGGGGGGGGGGGCAGTCCCTGTTTCCAGGAGGAGGCCACTGCTAAAGCCAATCACAGTCCTGCTAGCCCAGTCCACCATCTGGAGAAAGAAGACTCGCTTGGTTGCCACTACCAATCTCAGAAAGAAGGGATTTCACTGTGATTGAGAAAACCACAGACGACAGTTTGTGGAATTACTGTTGAGCTTCTGGGAACTTTGCTGAAATTATTCCTGAACCTTTGCGTCACTTACTACTGAACCCCGGCACTCTGTGTCCCTTTAAGCCAGAGCCAGTATTCAGCACAATAAAAAAATAAATAAAATCACACCCGTTTGCTGCGGTGCAGAGCGCTGCACTTTTTCCCAGCTGCGGGGGCCCAACTTATGATCATGCACACAGGCCCACTGCTTTCAGAAAACTCCCCTGACCTGAGCTCATCATTGCGTATCCATTCCAGATGCTTGAATGTGACATCACATACATCCATACAACCCATACACGCACGTGGGCTGGATGCGAGAGGTGGATCAGCAGGATGAGTGTGTCAGGACAGGTAGACGTGTCTCATCTCTGCTTCCTTTCACCACTCTGCATATCATAGATTAGAAGAGGGTACAGCGGTGGGGAAAATGAGCAGGAGGGGTTCAGAGGTGGGACAGAAGAGCAGGAGGGTACAGTGGTGGGGCAGATATGCAGAGAGGTTCAGTGTTGGCATAGATGAAAGGGGGGTAGAGCAGATGTGAAAGGAAGTGTATTGGTGGGATAGATGAGCATGGGGGTACAGCAGTGGAGCAGATGTGCAGGGAGGTACAGCAGTGGAGCAGATGTGCAGGGAGGTACAGCAGTGGAGCAGATGTGCAGGGAGGTACAGTGGTGGGGAAGATGAGAAAAGGGGTACATTGATGTGGCAGATGAGCAGGGGGGGGGGGTTCAGTGTTGGGCCAAATGAGAAGGGGGTTACAGTGGTGGGAAAGTTGAGCGGGGGGGGGGGGGGGTTCAATGTTGGGGCAGATGAGAAAAGGGTTCAGTGGTGGGACAGAAGAGCAAGGGGGTACAGTGCTGAGGCAGATGTGAAAGGAGGTGCATTGGCGGGGCAGAGGTGCAAGGTAGTGCGGCGGCAGGGCAGAGGTGCAAGGGGGACAGTGATCTGAGGTGTGAAGGTACATGAATTGGGGCTAATCTCAGGCGTGAGAGTGCAGGATGTTAAATTTCTCACTACTAAAGTAGTTTACAGCATTTACATTATAAAAAATCCTTTTCATGATTGAGAGTGTGAAGTTGACTTTTTTTTTTTGTTATAAAATCGGCACGCTCAATTTCTTTGAAAACATTTTTCGCCACACTGTGCTCAAAAGGTTGCCTACCCCTGATCTAAAGGATAAGTTCACCTTTTGTAAAATGTTACACCTGTATTCAAGGTGTAATATGTTACTGTTGCAACAGCCTACCCGCCCGATCCCCTGTTGCGACAACGAGCAGGGGATATTTTCCCAGCACTTGCTGTCACAATTTTTAAAAACCGCAGTTGGGTGGGCGCCTCATTCATTCGCAGAATTCTGTGAATGGGAGAACTACAAGTACCGACATCCTTTGCAGCTGTTGGTTTGTAGTTCTCAATAAACTACCCCTTGCTTGAGCGCTCCAAGTAGTTCATTGATGCTTCCTGTCACTGTGTAATGCCTACCGTACGAGGTACAAGTAGACACCGTACACTGTCAGTCTGCAAGAGCCCTCCATTGCAGCCGCGATCTGCTGCGGGTGTAATGCTTTGCAGGCTCCTAGTAAAAAAATAAATAAATATGCACATTGTTTTTACCTGCAAAAAGATGTGCAATGTGCATTTTACAAGGGTGAACTTACCATTTAAAGAGAATGAAAATTGAGGTTGCATCCAATTAACCACTTCAATACCAGGCACTTTAATCCCTTTAAAGTGGTGTTCCGGCCGAAATTATATTTTTAAATAAAAATACCCCTATAATACACAAGCTTAATGTATTCTAGTAAAGTTAGTCTGTAAACTAAGGTCTGTTTTGTTAGTTTATAGCAGTAGTTTGTTATGTTATAAACTTACAGCAGGCCGTGGCCATCTTAAGTGTGGGCATCTGAAGCCAGACTGTATTTCTTCCTGGATCTCATCCTCGCAGATCTCGCACATGCTCAGTGCAGCACAAGCAGTGTAATAGGTTTCAGGTCAGTTTCCATAGCAACGGCAGTGTCAGAGGAAGTTGCTTCCCCTTCCTAGAAGGCATTGCAAACAGGAAATGATGCGATGGTTCACGGCCAGGGAGGAGGAAGTGAAAAATGAATACAGCAGATATACAGTAAGTGCTGAGAAAAAAAATAAAAAAATATCCAATTTGTTTACAGTGCAGGTAGTAGTGAGGGATGCTGAAGAGTTGTAAAAGTGGATGGAACTCCACTTTAATCTGCCAGGCCAATTTTCAACTTTCAGCACTGTCACAATTTGAATGCCAATTACTCAGTCATTCACACCACACAAATGTAATTTTTTTAAGACAGGTAGAGCTTTCTTTTGGTGGCATTTACTCAGCACAGGGCTGTTATTTTTTGTTGCGTTTAGCAAAAAATTAAAAAATAAAATACAAAGTTTCTTCATTTGTTAGATTTGTTTGCAAAATTCCTTTTTTACAAAATTGAAGCAAAAATGTATTTTTCTCCTGCATTTCTTTAGAAAAAATAACCTAAAGCAATTTTATATACATCTACACAAAAATGAGTACACCCCTCACATTTTTGTAAATATTTTATCATATCTTCTCATGTGACAACACTGAAGAAATGACACTTCGCTACAATGTAAAGTAGTGAGTGTACAGCTTGTATAACAGTGTAAATTTGCTGCCCCCTCAAAATAATTCAACACTTCAGCACACAGCCATTAATGTTTAAACTGCTGGCAACAGAAGTGAGTACACCCCTTAGTGAAAATGTCCAAATTGGACCCAATTAGCCATTTTCCCTCCCCGGTGTCATGTGACACGTTAGTGTTACAAGGTCTCAGGTGTGAATGGGGAGCAGGTGTGTTAAATTTGGTGTTATCGCTCTCACCCTCTCATATTGGTCACTAGAAGTTCAACATGGCACCTCATGGCAAAGAACTCTCTGCAGATCTGAAAAAAGAATTGTTGCTTTACATAAAGATGGCCTAGGCTATAAGAAGATTGCCAAGACCCTGAAACTGAGCTGCAGCACGTTTGCCAAGACCATACAGTGGTTTAACAGGACAGGTTCCATTCAGAACAGACCTCGCCATGCTCGACCAAAGAAGCAGAATGCACGTGCTCAAAGTCATATCCAGAGGTTGTCTTTGGGAAATAGACATATGAGTGCTGCCAGCATTGCTGCAAAGGTTGTAGAGGTGGGGGGAGATCAGCCTTTCAGTGCTCAGACCATATGCTGCACACTGCATCAAATTGGTCTGCACGGCTGTGGTCCCAGAAGGAAGCCTCTTCTAAAGATGATGCACAAGAAAGCCTGCAAACAGATTTCTGAAGACAAGCAGACTAAGGACATGGATTACTGGAACTATGTCCTGTGGTCTGACGAGACCAAGATAAATTTATTTGGTTCAGATGGTGTCAAGTGTGTGTGGCAGCAACCAGGTGAGGAGCACAAAGACAAGTGTGTCTTGCCTACAGTAAAGCATTGTAGTTGGAGTGTCATGGTCTGGGGCTGTATGAGTGCTGCCGGCACTGGGGAGCTACAGTTCATTGAGGGAACCATGAATGCCAACATGTACTGAGACATACTGAAGCAGAGCATGATCCCCTCCCTTCGCAGACTGGGCCGCAGGGCAATAGTCCATCATGCTAACGACCCCAAACACACCTCCAAGACGACCACTGCCTTGCTAAAGAAGCTGAGGGTAAAGGTGATGGACTGGCCAAGTATGTCTCCAGACCTAAACCCTATTGAGCATCTGTGGGGCATCCTTAAATGGAAGGTGGAGGAGCACAAAGTCTCTAATAGAGGTCAACCAATATATCGGCCGATATTTGGCCATTTTTGATAAATCGGCATCGGCCGATTATCAAAATTAGGCCGATATTTAACACTGACCGCCGTTCCTCCTCCCTTCTCCACACTCAGCGCTGCACTCGATGCTTGCCAGAGCCGCAGAGTGTGTGAAACTGACACGTAACAGGGAGGAGACAGAGCGGATCTGTCAGAATTGACCTTGATGTCGGGGGTGGGCGGGACCCAGCAGCTATCAAAACACCAGCCAATGGGATGGGATTTGGGCGGGCCGCTACGCTGTGGCCCCGCCCCTTTTCTTAAGCAGTCCAATCAATGGCTGGCGTTTGATAGCTGCAGGGTCCCGCCCATCCCGGCCAGGTCCTGCCAACATTAAGCGCAATTCTGACAGCTCCTCTCTGTTACTTGTCAGTTTCACACACAGTTATACTCGGCTCAGTGTGAAACCTGCCAGTGCCATCTGTCAGTGCCAACCAGTGCCACCTGCCACTGCCAACCAGTGCCACCTGCCAATCAGTGCCACCTGCCAGTTCCAAACCAGTGCCACCTGCCAATGCCAGCCAGTGCCACCTGCCAACCAGTGCCAAATGTCAGTGCCACGTGTCAGCGCCCCCTGCCAATGCCAACCAATGCCACCTGTCAGTTCCAAACCAGTGCCACCAACCAGTGCCATCTGTTAGTTCCAAACCAGTGCCACCTGCCATTTCCTAAACCAGTGCCACCAACCAGTGCCACCTGCCTAAGCCAACCAATGCCATCTGTACTGAGGCTATCAAGTGTGTGGTAGAGTGACAGGAGCAAGCAGGGAGGAATGGATGAGGTGTTTTTTTTTTTTTTTTTTTTTTTTTAAATCGGCCTAAAATATCAGCCACAAAAATTGGCATCATATATCGGCCACCCCAATCTCTAAATATCGGCATCGGCCAGAGAAAAACCCATATCAGTCAACCTCTAGTCTCTAACATCCACCAGCTCTGTGATGTCGTCATGGAAGAGGACTCTAGGAGCAATCTGTGAAGCTCTGGTAAACTCCATGTCCAAGAGGGTTAAGGCAGTGCTGGAAAATAATGGTGGCCACACAAAATATTTACACTTTGGGACCAATTTGGACATTTTCACTTAGGGGTGTACTCACTTTTGTTGCCAGCAGTTTAGACATTAATATCTGAGTGCTGTGCTATTTTGAGGGGACAGCAAATTTACACTGTTATACAAGCTGTACACTCACTACTTTACATTGTAGCAAAGTGTCATTTCTTCAGTGTTGTCACATGAAAAGCAGTACAGTGTGGCAATGATCAGTGACACAAAATTTATCACAACATTGCTCAGCTCTAAGAGATAAAAAGAAACACTATCATTTAGTTCTTTTAGAGATCAAAGGGATGAAATTTGGTCTGCAAATGAGGTCATATTAACCATTTCTAGACCAGGCCTTTTTCTAATACGTGTTTCATACAAGTTAAAACTCAGTATTTTTAGTTTTAAAATTACTTAGAAGCCCCCAAACATTATATATATTTTCTTAGCAAAGACCATAGAGAATAAAATAGCGGTTATTTCAATATTTTTATGTCACACTGTATATGCGCAGCGGTCTTTCAAATGTAATTTTTTGGAAAAAATACACTTTAATGAATTTAAAAAAACTAAACCATAAAGTTAGCCCAATTTTTTTGCATAATGTGAAAGATGATATGTGATCTTTATTCCAGGAAAAAAAAAAAAAGCGATTCTCATTTTATCCAGAATCATGCAGCTCTAATATCTATTTTACAATATTCTTCTTTTACATACTGTGACAAGTGCAGTACAGTGTTACCATAGTCACGCTGTACCGCTCTGGGAAGGCGAGCGGGATTTTTTTTTTTTTTTTACACTATAATTGCTTCTATGAGCAACCATTTTTATGAATGACATCCATTCAGTGTGTACTATTGTGAAATATGTAATCACATGGTACAGAAGCACTTTGATTTGACTGTCTTTACCATGTGATCACTGCGACCAAGCATAGAGATCAACACAATAGTACACAATGAATAAAAGCCATTCTTGTATACAATTGTCATGTGATTAGTCACAGCAATCACATGGAATCAGGCCAGCAAGGTACAATGATCAGTCACCCGCTGTCCAGAGGACACAGCAGGTGATTGATCACACTGCAGCATGGGCCCTAGGGCCCAGGAGAGCTCCTGCTCATCCATCATTGGACTATAAGCCTGGCAAAAGGCAGCTAAAGTGGAGTTCCACCCCCCCGCCCAGCAAACACATACTGTAGCTGCTGACTTTTCATATTAGGTCACTTATTCTGTCCTGGAATCCAGCAATGTTGGCACCACAGCTGATGCTTCCATCGGCTCTCGGGCGCTACCACCGCCATTCATAGCTTCACAGGCAGTTCCCTATAACACAGGCACAAAGCGCACTGTGCTTTCTGAATGGCCCGGCGGCAGGGGAAGGAGGAGGGAGGCCGAACTTCTGAATTTAGTAAATTCTGCTTTTCTATCGCTTTATACTACCTGCAAAAATGTTCTACTAATAGCCATCTAAGCGCACATTTTTAACGTTTTTTTATTTATGTCATCGTGTGACTACAAAGCTCTTGTTGGTCCAGGTGTCACTGCCAGCCAACAACATTGTGAAGTCCCATACCATCACCCACTGGCCTCCATAGCTCCAGGGTCATGATCTTGGGTTTGGTCCCAACCTGGAAGTTAGCTGTCATTACTGGACCAATGGGCTGCAGGCAGGATATTTCCTGCCCCACATGTATACAAAGGGGTGGGAATGCTTGTGACATTATACAGCCAATGACCTATCATAGCCAGGCATCCATCTGAGGTCATGGACAAACTTGCCCCTTTGTGTACATGGGCTGTGAGGTGGAGAATCCCCTTCTGCAGCTCATTGGCCCACAATAACGCCAACCTCCAGGTTTGGACCAAAACCAAGCTGGTCACTAGTTGTCAGCCAGCAGAGAGCTCACTAGCTGCAATATCAGAGAAGGTTGGAGCTTCTGTGGTCATACAAGAATTGTGATTAGATAATAATTTAGTAGACTGTCTATGGAGAGTATACAAGCAGTGGGGAAGCCACATGTATCTTGTGCAGCCTTCCTTCCACTTTAGGTCAAGGTCAAGTCCCTGCTGTCTTTACAGTAAGTGGAGTCAGTGAAAAGAGCACAGAAGACCATAGCAGGCTTGTCAGACTGGCACACAGCACCAGAGTGACACACTAACCCATAGCTGCGGCACAGTCCACGTGGGGAACAAAAGAGGGGGGGGGGATTCTGTGAGGAGTACTGCTTATTCCTAGCGCAGCGCGACCGTACCACAACCCGACGCCCCTCTCCGCGTGGAGGCAGCAGCGTCTACTTACTGAAGTAGAGCCGATACTCTGTGGTGTTGGGCCGCCCTCTCTCTTCAATGCTATAGCGCTGCATGCTGAGGCGGCGGAGGAGCGCCACGGGCCTTCCAAGGCACTGAGTCCAGGCAGCTGAGCACAGCCTAAACGAGCCGTATCGCCATAGCACATTCATGTTTTATCCCCTCCTCTTGTCAGTCAGTCAGGCACGGCCCCTACAGGCTCCAGAGGACAAGCCGACACTGCCATCTACACGCCTGACAAGGGCACGGCACGCTGCGGAGGCGTCCAGAACATGGCCGCTGGGAAAACAAAAGCCAAGCCACAGAAAATGGCTGACCGGCCGCTCGTCACTGATTAACCGGCGGCCCTTCTTCTCCCTCTGACAGAGCTGACGCTGTGGGGAGCTTTTACCTTCCTCTGCTCGTGTACAAAGTCTTATCCCTATAGGGCAACGCACACACAACACAGGAATTGGCCTGCTTCTGTCTGTAGATAGCCACACACACAACACAGGAATTGGCCTGCTTCTGTCTGTAGATAGCCACACACACACAACACAGGAATTGGCCTGCTTCTGTCTGTACTTCTGTCTAGATAGCCACACACACAACACAGGAATTGGCCTGCTTCTGTCTGTAGATAGCCACACACACACACAACACTGGAATTGTCCTGCTTCTGTCTGTAGATAGCCACACACACACAACACTGGAATTGTCCTGCTTCTGTCTGTAGATAGCCACACACACACAACACAGGAATTGGCCTGCTTCTGTCTGTAGATAGCCACACACACACAACACAGGAATTGGCCTGCTTCTGTCTGTAGATAGCCACACACACACAACACAGGAATTGGCCTGCTTCTGTCTGTAGATAGCCACACACACACAACACAGGAATTGGCCTGCTTCTGTCTGTAGATAGCCACACACACACAACACAGGAATTGGCCTGCTTCTGTCTGTAGATAGCCACACACACACAACACAGGAATTGGCCTGCTTCTGTCTGTAGATAGCCACACACACACAACACAGGAATTGGCCTGCTTCTGTCTGTAGATAGCCACACACACACAACACAGGAATTGGCCTGCTTCTGTCTGTAGATAGCCACACACACACAACACAGGAATTGGCCTGCTTCTGTCTGTAGATAGCCACACACACACAACACAGGAATTGGCCTGCTTCTGTCTGTAGATAGCCACACACACACAACACAGGAATTGGCCTGCTTCTGTCTGTAGATAGCCACACACACACAACACAGGAATTGGCCTGCTTCTGTCTGTAGATAGCCACACACACACAACACAGGAATTGGCCTGCTTCTGTCTGTAGATAGCCACACACACACAACACAGGAATTGGCCTGCTTCTGTCTGTAGATAGCCACACACACACAACACAGGAATTGGCCTGCTTCTGTCTGTACTTTCTGTAGATAGCCACACACACAACACAGGAATTGGCCTGCTTCTGTCTGTACTAGATAGCCACACACACAGCGCAGGAATTGGCCTGCTTCTGTCTGTAGATAGCCACACACACAACACAGGAATTGGCCTGCTTCTGTCTGTAGATAGCCACACACACACAACACAGGAATTGGCCTGCTTCTGTCTGTACTTTCTGTAGATAGCCATACACACACAACAAAGGAATTGGCCTGCTTCTGTCTGTAGATAGCCACACATACACAACACAGGAATTGGCCTGCTTCTGTCTGTAGATAGCCACACACACACAACACAGGAATTGACCTGCTTCTGTCTGTAGATAGCCACACACACACAACACAGGAATTGACCTGCTTCTGTCTGTAGATAGCCACACACACACAACACAGGAATTGGCCTGCTTCTGTCTGTAGATAGCCACACACACACAACACAGGAATTGGCCTGCTTCTGTCTGTAGATAGCCACACACACACAACACAGGAATTGGCCTGCTTCTGTCTGTAGATAGCCACACACACACAACACAGGAATTGGCCTGCTTCTGTCTGTAGATAGCCACACACACACAACACAGGAATTGGCCTGCTTCTGTCTGTAGATAGCCACACACACACAACACAGGAATTGGCCTGCTTCTGTCTGTAGATAGCCACACACACACAACACAGGAATTGGCCTGCTTCTGTCTGTAGATAGCCACACACACACAACACAGGAATTGGCCTGCTTCTGTCTGTAGATAGCCACACACACACAACACAGGAATTGGCCTGCTTCTGTCTGTAGATAGCCACACACACACAACACAGGAATTGGCCTGCTTCTGTCTGTAGATAGCCACACACACACAACACAGGAATTGGCCTGCTTCTGTCTGTAGATAGCCACACACACACAACACAGGAATTGGCCTGCTTCTGTCTGTAGATAGCCACACACACACAACACAGGAATTGGCCTGCTTCTGTCTGTACTTTCTGTAGATAGCCACACACACAACACAGGAATTGGCCTGCTTCTGTCTGTACTAGATAGCCACACACACAGCGCAGGAATTGGCCTGCTTCTGTCTGTAGATAGCCACACACACAGCGCAGGAATTGGCCTGCTTCTGTCTGTAGATAGCCACACACACAGCGCAGGAATTGGCCTGCTTCTGTCTGTAGATAGCCACACACACAGCGCAGGAATTGGCCTGCTTCTGTCTGTAGATAGCCACACACACAACACAGGAATTGGCCTGCTTCTGTCTGTAGATAGCCACACACACAACACAGGAATTGGCCTGCTTCTGTCTGTAGATAGCCACACACACACAACACAGGAATTGGCCTGCTTCTGTCTGTACTTTCTGTAGATAGCCATACACACACAACAAAGGAATTGGCCTGCTTCTGTCTGTAGATAGCCACACATACACAACACAGGAATTGGCCTGCTTCTGTCTGTAGATAGCCACACACACACAACACAGGAATTGACCTGCTTCTGTCTGTAGATAGCCACACACACACAACACAGGAATTGACCTGCTTCTGTCTGTAGATAGCCACACACACACAACACAGGAATTGACCTGCTTCTGTCTGTAGATAGCCACACACACACAACACAGGAATTGACCTGCTTCTGTCTGTAGATAGCCACACACACACAACACAGGAATTGACCTGCTTCTGTCTGTAGATAGCCACACACACACAACACAGGAATTGACCTGCTTCTGTCTGTAGATAGCCACACACACACAACACAGGAATTGACCTGCTTCTGTCTGTAGATAGCCACACACACACAACACAGGAATTGACCTGCTTCTGTCTGTAGATAGCCACACACACACAACACAGGAATTGACCTGCTTCTGTCTGTAGATAGCCACACACACACAACACAGGAATTGACCTGCTTCTGTCTGTAGATAGCCACACACACACAACACAGGAATTGACCTGCTTCTGTCTGTAGATAGCCACACACACACACAACACAGGAATTGACCTGCTTCTGTCTGTAGATAGCCACACACACACAACACAGGAATTGGCCTGCTTCTGTCTGTACTTCTGTCTAGATAGCCACACACACAACACAGGAATTGGCCTGCTTCTGTCTGTAGATAGCCACACACACACACAACACTGGAATTGTCCTGCTTCTGTCTGTAGATAGCCACACACACACAACACTGGAATTGTCCTGCTTCTGTCTGTAGATAGCCACACACACACAACACAGGAATTGGCCTGCTTCTGTCTGTAGATAGCCACACACACACAACACAGGAATTGGCCTGCTTCTGTCTGTAGATAGCCACACACACACAACACAGGAATTGGCCTGCTTCTGTCTGTAGATAGCCACACACACACAACACAGGAATTGGCCTGCTTCTGTCTGTAGATAGCCACACACACACAACACAGGAATTGGCCTGCTTCTGTCTGTAGATAGCCACACACACACAACACAGGAATTGGCCTGCTTCTGTCTGTAGATAGCCACACACACACAACACAGGAATTGGCCTGCTTCTGTCTGTAGATAGCCACACACACACAACACAGGAATTGGCCTGCTTCTGTCTGTAGATAGCCACACACACACAACACAGGAATTGGCCTGCTTCTGTCTGTAGATAGCCACACACACACAACACAGGAATTGGCCTGCTTCTGTCTGTAGATAGCCACACACACACAACACAGGAATTGGCCTGCTTCTGTCTGTAGATAGCCACACACACACAACACAGGAATTGGCCTGCTTCTGTCTGTAGATAGCCACACACACACAACACAGGAATTGGCCTGCTTCTGTCTGTAGATAGCCACACACACACAACACAGGAATTGGCCTGCTTCTGTCTGTACTTTCTGTAGATAGCCACACACACAACACAGGAATTGGCCTGCTTCTGTCTGTACTAGATAGCCACACACACAGCGCAGGAATTGGCCTGCTTCTGTCTGTAGATAGCCACACACACAACACAGGAATTGGCCTGCTTCTGTCTGTAGATAGCCACACACACACAACACAGGAATTGGCCTGCTTCTGTCTGTACTTTCTGTAGATAGCCATACACACACAACAAAGGAATTGGCCTGCTTCTGTCTGTAGATAGCCACACATACACAACACAGGAATTGGCCTGCTTCTGTCTGTAGATAGCCACACACACACAACACAGGAATTGACCTGCTTCTGTCTGTAGATAGCCACACACACACAACACAGGAATTGACCTGCTTCTGTCTGTAGATAGCCACACACACACAACACAGGAATTGGCCTGCTTCTGTCTGTAGATAGCCACACACACACAACACAGGAATTGGCCTGCTTCTGTCTGTAGATAGCCACACACACACAACACAGGAATTGGCCTGCTTCTGTCTGTAGATAGCCACACACACACAACACAGGAATTGGCCTGCTTCTGTCTGTAGATAGCCACACACACACAACACAGGAATTGGCCTGCTTCTGTCTGTAGATAGCCACACACACACAACACAGGAATTGGCCTGCTTCTGTCTGTAGATAGCCACACACACACAACACAGGAATTGGCCTGCTTCTGTCTGTAGATAGCCACACACACACAACACAGGAATTGGCCTGCTTCTGTCTGTAGATAGCCACACACACACAACACAGGAATTGGCCTGCTTCTGTCTGTAGATAGCCACACACACACAACACAGGAATTGGCCTGCTTCTGTCTGTAGATAGCCACACACACACAACACAGGAATTGGCCTGCTTCTGTCTGTAGATAGCCACACACACACAACACAGGAATTGGCCTGCTTCTGTCTGTAGATAGCCACACACACACAACACAGGAATTGGCCTGCTTCTGTCTGTAGATAGCCACACACACACAACACAGGAATTGGCCTGCTTCTGTCTGTAGATAGCCACACACACACAACACAGGAATTGGCCTGCTTCTGTCTGTACTTTCTGTAGATAGCCACACACACAACACAGGAATTGGCCTGCTTCTGTCTGTACTAGATAGCCACACACACAGCGCAGGAATTGGCCTGCTTCTGTCTGTAGATAGCCACACACACAGCGCAGGAATTGGCCTGCTTCTGTCTGTAGATAGCCACACACACAGCGCAGGAATTGGCCTGCTTCTGTCTGTAGATAGCCACACACACAGCGCAGGAATTGGCCTGCTTCTGTCTGTAGATAGCCACACACACAACACAGGAATTGGCCTGCTTCTGTCTGTAGATAGCCACACACACAACACAGGAATTGGCCTGCTTCTGTCTGTAGATAGCCACACACACACAACACAGGAATTGGCCTGCTTCTGTCTGTACTTTCTGTAGATAGCCATACACACACAACAAAGGAATTGGCCTGCTTCTGTCTGTAGATAGCCACACATACACAACACAGGAATTGGCCTGCTTCTGTCTGTAGATAGCCACACACACACAACACAGGAATTGACCTGCTTCTGTCTGTAGATAGCCACACACACACAACACAGGAATTGACCTGCTTCTGTCTGTAGATAGCCACACACACACAACACAGGAATTGACCTGCTTCTGTCTGTAGATAGCCACACACACACAACACAGGAATTGACCTGCTTCTGTCTGTAGATAGCCACACACACACAACACAGGAATTGACCTGCTTCTGTCTGTAGATAGCCACACACACACAACACAGGAATTGACCTGCTTCTGTCTGTAGATAGCCACACACACACAACACAGGAATTGACCTGCTTCTGTCTGTAGATAGCCACACACACACAACACAGGAATTGACCTGCTTCTGTCTGTAGATAGCCACACACACACAACACAGGAATTGACCTGCTTCTGTCTGTAGATAGCCACACACACACAACACAGGAATTGACCTGCTTCTGTCTGTAGATAGCCACACACACACAACACAGGAATTGACCTGCTTCTGTCTGTAGATAGCCACACACACACACAACACAGGAATTGACCTGCTTCTGTCTGTAGATAGCCACACACACACAACACAGGAATTGACCTGCTTCTGTCTGTAGATAGCCACACACACACAACACAGGAATTGACCTGCTTCTGTCTGTAGATAGCCACACACACACAACACAGGAATTGACCTGCTTCTGTCTGTAGATAGCCACACACACACAACACAGGAATTGACCTGCTTCTGTCTGTAGATAGCCACACACACACAACACAGGAATTGACCTGCTTCTGTCTGTAGATAGCCACACACACACAACACAGGAATTGACCTGCTTCTGTCTGTAGATAGCCACACACACACAACACAGGAATTGACCTGCTTCTGTCTGTAGATAGCCACACACACACAACACAGGAATTGACCTGCTTCTGTCTGTAGATAGCCACACACACACAACACAGGAATTGACCTGCTTCTGTCTGTAGATAGCCACACACACACAACACAGGAATTGACCTGCTTCTGTCTGTAGATAGCCACACACACACAACACAGGAATTGACCTGCTTCTGTCTGTAGATAGCCACACACACACAACACAGGAATTGACCTGCTTCTGTCTGTAGATAGCCACACACACACAACACAGGAATTGACCTGCTTCTGTCTGTAGATAGCCACACACACACAACACAGGAATTGACCTGCTTCTGTCTGTAGATAGCCACACACACACAACACAGGAATTGACCTGCTTCTGTCTGTAGATAGCCACACACACACAACACAGGAATTGACCTGCTTCTGTCTGTAGATAGCCACACACACACAACACAGGAATTGACCTGCTTCTGTCTGTAGATAGCCACACACACACAACACAGGAATTGACCTGCTTCTGTCTGTAGATAGCCACACACACACAACACAGGAATTGACCTGCTTCTGTCTGTAGATAGCCACACACACACAACACAGGAATTGACCTGCTTCTGTCTGTAGATAGCCACACACACACAACACAGGAATTGACCTGCTTCTGTCTGTAGATAGCCACACACACACAACACAGGAATTGACCTGCTTCTGTCTGTAGATAGCCACACACACACAACACAGGAATTGACCTGCTTCTGTCTGTAGATAGCCACACACACACAACACAGGAATTGACCTGCTTCTGTCTGTAGATAGCCACACACACACAACACAGGAATTGACCTGCTTCTGTCTGTAGATAGCCACACACACACAACACAGGAATTGACCTGCTTCTGTCTGTAGATAGCCACACACACACAACACAGGAATTGACCTGCTTCTGTCTGTAGATAGCCACACACACACAACACAGGAATTGACCTGCTTCTGTCTGTAGATAGCCACACACACACAACACAGGAATTGACCTGCTTCTGTCTGTAGATAGCCACACACACACAACACAGGAATTGACCTGCTTCTGTCTGTAGATAGCCACACACACACAACACAGGAATTGACCTGCTTCTGTCTGTAGATAGCCACACACACACAACAC
This sequence comes from Aquarana catesbeiana, assembly GCF_042186555.1. NCBI lineage: Eukaryota > Metazoa > Chordata > Amphibia > Anura > Ranidae > Aquarana > Aquarana catesbeiana. Next base: position 662,956,962 of record NC_133324.1, read on the forward strand.
AGGAATTGACCTGCTTCTGTCTGTAGATAGCCACACACACACAACACAGGAATTGACCTGCTTCTGTCTGTAGATAGCCACACACACACAACACAGGAATTGACCTGCTTCTGTCTGTAGATAGCCACACACACACAACACAGGAATTGACCTGCTTCTGTCTGTAGATAGCCACACACACACAACACAGGAATTGGCCTGCTTCTGTCTGTAGATAGCCACACACACACAACAAAGGAATTGGCCTGCTTCTGTCTGTAGATAGCCACACACACAACACAGGAATTGGCCTGCTTCTGTCTGTAGATAGCCACACACACAACACAGAAATTGGCCTGCTTCTGTCTGTAGATAGCCACACACACAACACAGAAATTGGCCTGCTTCTGTCTGTACTTCTGTCTGTAGATAGCCACACACACACAACACAGGAATTGGCCTGCTTCTGTCTGTACTTCTGTCTGTAGATAGCCACACACACAGCGCAGGAATTGGCCTGCTTCTGTCTGTAGATAGCCCCACACACACAACACAGTAATTGGCCTGCTTCTGTCTGTAGATAGCCACACACAACACAGCATTACATACATATGTAGATATTTGTCTTCAAAAGTTTACAGATTTTTTTATTAATCCATAAAGAATTTTTATTAGTATTGAAATTGGCATCAACGTTGACAAAGATATACATATAATTATTGTACGTATTAGGCAGGCGTTATTCACATTGCAGGATTTAGAATCGCTGCAATTTGGCTCGCGACTCCTAATTGTGGCAAAACACACCACGCACGTTCGGGTGCATTTTTCTTAATTGCACTCCAAACACAGTACCATGATTGTCGCATGGCAAAACATGCATTTAACCACTTCAATACCAGGCACTTTTCAGCGCTGTCACACTTTGAATGACAATTGCACGGTCATGCACCCCTGTAACCAAACTTAATTTTTATCATTTTTTTTTTAGACAGAGCTTTCTTTTGGTGGTATTTAACCACTTCAGGCCCGGAAGGATTTACCCCCTTAATGACCAAGCCAATTTTTGCGATACGGCACTGCGCTGCTCTAACTGACAATTGTGCGGCCGTGCGACGTTGTTCTCAAACAAAATTGACGTACTTTTTTTCCCACAAATAGAGCTTTCTTTTGGCGGTATTTGGTCACCTCTGCGGTTTTTATTTTTTATGTTATAAATAAAAAAAGACTGACAATTATGGAAAGAAAAACAATATTTTTTACTTTTTGCTATAATAAATATCCCCCCCCCCCCCCCAAAAAAAATGAATTAAAAAAAAAAAATTCTTCCTCAGTTTAGGCCAATATATATTGTTCTACATATTTCTGGTACAAAAAAATCACAATAATCGTATATTGATTGGTTTGCGCAAAAGTTATAGTGTCTACAAAATAGGGGATATATTTATGGCATTTTTATTATTATTTTTAAATTTTTGTTACTAGCAATGGCGATGATTAGCGTTTTTTAGCGGGATTGCGGTGGACAGATCGGACACTTTTGACACTTTTTTTGGGACGAGTGACATCTAAACAGCAATCAGAGATACAAATAGCCACTAATTACTGTATAAATGGCACTGGCAGGGAAGGGGTTAACACTTGGGGGCGATGAAGGGGTTAAGTGTTCCCTAGGGAGGTGTTTCTAACTGTGGGGGGAGTGTATGAGCGGCTTGTGACAGATGTCTTATATGGTGCCCAGTCACAACAATGATCCCCCGACCGGCCTATAGCAAAATGACAGCCAGACAAGGGTTAAAAATGGTGTTAAAAATCACCCCAAATTTGTTGCCCATAAAGGAGCAAGAGCTTCTTTTGGGCAACAAACATGCATTCGATCATAAGCTCTAACGAGCAGAGCTCTCTAATTTATACTGTGTTAAATTGTATTGTCTGCCCTTATGTTATAAAATGCTGCGTAAACTGTCAGCGCTATATAAATCCTGTATAATAGGACAGTTATTTAAAGAGGAAGTAAACCCTGATTGGTTTTACTTCCTCTTTATTTCCCTGCAAAGGTAACGCATAGTAGCCCATTATGTGTCACTTACCTGAAACCGAAGCCTGCGCTGTCACCGCTGTCCCCACTAGCAGCGAGCGTCCATCTTCACCCCTCTTCCTTGCGGGGCCGTGAACTCCAGCTCTGTGACTGGCCGGAGTCGCGTGACGTCACTCCCACACATGCGTACAGGATCCGACAGTCATGACATGACCCCTTTAGAAACGCCACGATCTGCCCTTTGTAAAGTGCGCATGCGCCGTAAACATTGGCGCTCGGCTTTATTGTAAATATTTCCTAAACCATGGAGGTTTAGGAGATATTTCCAGCACCTACAGGTAAGCCTTAATATAGGTTTACCAGTAGTCAGGGGTATTCAAACCCCCCCTCCCCCCAGAGCATCCTGGCAAAATGCCCAGACAGTGTCCATGCTGTTTAGCCTTAGCATCAGCACAGTAGAAGCATTCAGAGTGCAGCAGCCAGCCCCCCTTCTATTGTGCCCCATCCCCTTAGTTTAATAAGGGGTCCCCCTGAAAAAGCATGAAATTATTGCAGGGTCTCAGATGCTGGCAATTGACAGTGCATGGTTGAGGGAACTCCTAGACTCCCCCTTGAGGTATCATATGACACAGCCGAAGGGAGACTAGAGATGCAGAAGTTTTCCTACTTCTGTGCCGTGCTGAATCTGAGGTCTGGTAAGTGGGGAGGCATTCATTTTCTGATTTGAGAAGGAGGAAGTGAGAATTCCAGCCTGGGGGAGTTTCTTTTGGTGGGGGTTAATGAAAGGGGCGGGTTTGCTTTTGGAGAAGGGGGGGGGGGGGTTTAGAGAAATTTACAGGGGGTGGTTAATGGCAGGGATTTGCTTCTGGGAGGGAGTTTGATTGGATGAACGGAGGTTTTCTTCATAATTAGGAATCTTTCCTGGGGGAGAGGGTGTTGACTGAGGGAGATATGTTTGCTTTGGGGGGTTAGTTTAGAGACAGGGGGGTTTAATTTTGGGGGGGATATTTGAGGGAGGGAGATATTTTACAGTGGGAATCTTTTCTTGGGGAGGGAGAGGGGGATTTTTTTTTTCTTTAAAAGGGATGGCTTTTTTTTTGTAAATTATACTTACCTAGGTGGATGGAGCATCAATCCAATGTTGCATCTATCCCCAGCTGTTTCTAAGACCAAAAACAGAGCGATCAAAGACCACTGATCACTTAGTTCTCTGCCTTCAGTGAGTAAAGAGTGGTGACCATCAGTCCCTGGTTCTACCCCCCCCCCCCTTCCCCAAGCTCACTGGAATGCCAGGCTGTTGAGGGGAAGGAGCAGCTGGCTCAGGGTCTCTGCGGCTCACTGAGAGGCTGAGCGAGCTGCTGGTCCAGGCATCTGGGTGAATCCTGACTTTGGACCTGCCGAACGATGTCAGCTGACAGCGGGCTATAGCTGGCTGTTGGCTAAAAATGGGTCACAAAAGTGCAGAACTAACTGCACTCCTCCCCAGGGGAAGTACAACCAAGCGGTTTGCCATCCCTTCAGAGCGCATGCACCGGTGACATCACCGGCTGCTTTCCATGGCAATATCTCCTAAACTCCACAAGTTTAGGAGATATTCACTGTACCTATAGGTAAGCGTTATTATAGGTTTACTTGTAGGTACAAGTTCAAAAGCTGGGTTTACCACATTAAGACTGAATAAAAGCCAACCATATTGACCAAGTGCAAAGGGCACCAACCTGTGGTAGGCAGTGCACAATATTTTTTTTCCATCTCAGTTTTTTAGGTTTAAATAAATCACAGAATTTATTGCCTACAACAATATGTTGCCCCTTGCTCAGCTTGCATAGTAAGGTTAACTAAAATCCAGTCTTGGGTCTCAATTATACATCCTACATGACCAAGGTGCAGCAAGTATACTTCAAATACCCGCACCCAGGATCTCAGATGTTCCAATATCTGCTCAGCCTGTACACCTGAGTGATGGGCTGAAAAGAGCCAAGGCTGTCTGTTGCTGTAAAAATGTATCCCCCTGTATCTGCACATCCAGTGGTTACCTGCAGGTAGGGGTACATTTTTGCCCTTGGATAAAACCTCTCTGCATCCAGAAATGTTTCCCTAACAGCAGGTAACCACTATGACCCACGGTTTGTTAGTGTGTCGCTCAATCGATGTGGGGAGTAATGTAGATGATACCGAATGTGCTGCAGGAGTGCCGGCAAGGTATGGAGCTCATCCCAGCTCCTGTAGTCACCAAAGAGAAGAGAGGAAAAAAAATCCCTGATGCTACACATCCACAGAGTCCTATGGTAAGGTAGTAGTGATGGGAGAGACTACCTCAGCCCTGGTTCCCGTCAGGCCACACCCCAATGTGTTTTGCTTTGTCCCCCGAAGCTTAAACATGGGGACCACTGGATGTGCAGATATATGTTAACAGCAGTGGCTCTTTTCAGCCCATCACTCAGGTGAACAGGCTGAGTAGCTGACAAAAATGGGAACATCTGGGATCCTGGCTGTAGGTATTCATGGTATATTTGCAATTCCATGGCCATTTAGAACATATGAATGAGATCTAAAGCCTGTTTCACACAGTAAGTTTTTTTTTTAGTTCAGTGGGCTAAACGGAAAAAAAAAAACTAGGGAGCTTAGGAGTAGCTTGCTGTACTAATGAGTACACTGCCGCACCACAACTGCGTGCATTGCATTCTATTCAGTTGATTGGGGATCATTTTTGCTGCGCTGCATTGCAAAGCCTCATGGCCCCACTCTGCTGTCACATGTTTTTAACGTACCTCCCCCAACATAAAAGTGTAAATGATGCCTTTAAGTTTGAAAGACCTGAACCCCCCCAGGAAAAAAAATTATCTACGGCCCTGCCTGTAGGTAAAAGTGGTTGTACAGGGTGTACAACCACTTTAAAGTCAATGGGATGTCCTATGGGCGACATACAGAATCATGCAACAAAAATTGGGAATGCTTGTTCCCGATATGCGATATGTGAACGGGGCCTCAAAGGAATAGCTAAGATGATGTTTCAGTAATATAGCATACACAGAAGGATTGTATTACATAGATAATTGGCAAGTTACCAAATTGCTGGAGACAAATAGGCTGACCACAGGTCAGCCTGAATTTGTAGGAGGAGTCTCGCTTCATAAATACTCAACCCACTCGCCTCGTCGACGTTACCTTTCATGTTGCTGGTTCCGCTTCTGGGTAAATGTAAAGCATGTATGGTAGTGTCCCCTGCGGCTGCCTTAGAACAAGTCAGCCCCAACGGGTGTGGGGGCCCCACATTCAGGGACTCACAGCCTAGTAAGAAAATGTATAGTAAGGATCATAGGCTAGAGTAATATACACACTGATAAAGCAGATGGTATTAAAATCAGTATATGAATTATTTATATCATGCTCACACATATGCTATTCAGAAAATAACCCCCAAACTTCAAACTGCAGATATAGATATAGGCTTTACCTTAGGGAATAAGCGGGTAACCCGTGGAAACATCGAAGTGTGTGTGTCGGCATATAGAATTCCTTGGGTAAATTTCTATCATCAGGTATGTCTAGGGTAAATAGCAAAAGAGAAGAGGCATGTGATACCCAACAGGCATGATGCATATTGCATCAGTCAGTATACACAAGGCATCACTCAATAATAACGTGAAAGCATATACACTCAAAGCTCACCTTCAGCAGACAGTAGGCATGCACAAGATGGGGGATAATGCTGCACTGTAAACTTAGACTGATCAGGCAAGCGTACACCACATATTCCAAAGAGGGTCCCCTATGGTAGAAAACATGCAGTAATATCCAGTTGTGGCCATAGTGTAATAAATCTAGCAAGCTGGGAAGGACTTAATATCTCACCTGCCATCTGGAGGACTGATCCTATAACCGCAACATCAGGGAGGCTGTGTATCAGGGCCTCCGTATTTACAGTGCCTTGCAAAAGTATTCAGCCCCTTGGCATTTTTCGTGTTTTGTTACCTCATAACCTGGAATTAACATGGATTGTTTGAGGATTTGCATCATTTAATTTACAGAACATGCCCGCAACTTTGAAGATGTTTTTTTATTGTGAAGCAAACAACAAATAGGACAAAATAACCGAAAAAGTCAATGTGCACTAACTATTCATCCCCCTAAAGTCAATACTTTGTAGAGCCTCCTTTTGTGGCTATCACAGCTCCAAGTCACTTTGGATAAGTCTCTATGAGCTTGCCGCATCTTACCACTGGAATTTTTGCCCATTCCTCCTTGCAAAACTGCTCCAGCTCCTTCAAGTTGGATGGTTTGCGCTTGTGAACAGCAATCTTTAAGTCTGACCACAGATTTTCTATTGGATTGAGATCTGGGCTTTGACTAGGCCATTCCAACACATTTACATGTTTACTCTTAAACCACTCAAGTGTTGCTTTAGTAGTGTGTTTGGGGTCATTGTCCTGCTGGAAGGTGAACCTCCGTCCTAGCCTCAAATCACACGCACAGAGTGGTACAGGTTTTGCTCAAGAATATCCCTGTATTTAGCACCATCCATCTTTCCCTCAACTCTGACCAGTTTCCCAGTCCCGACTGCTGAAAAACATCCCCACAGCATGTTGCTGCCACCACCATGTTTTACTGTGGAGATGTGTTCTTTGGGTGATGTGATGTGTTGGGTTTGCGCCAGACAGCGTTTTCTTTGATGGCCAAAAAGTTCGATTTTAGTCTCATCAGACCAGAGCACATTCCTCCATACATTTTGGGAGTCTCCCACATGCCTTTTTACACACTCAAAACATGCCATTTTGTTTTTTTCTGAAAGTAATGGCTTTCTTCTGGCCACTCTGCCATAAAGCCCAACTCTGTGGAGCGTACGGCTTATTGTCGTCCTATGTACAGATACTCCAGTCTCTGCTGTGGAACTCTGCAGCTCCTCCAGGGTTACCTTAGGTCTCTGTGCGGCCTCTTTGATTAACGCCCTCCTTGCCCGGTCCGTGAGCTTTGGTGTGTGGCCGTTTCTTGGCAGGTTTGCTGTTGTGCCATATTCTTTCCATTTGGTTATGATAGATTTGATGGTGCTCCTAGGGATCATCAAAGATGTGGATATTTTTTTTATAACCTAACCCTGACTTGTACTTCTCAACAACATAGTCCCTTACTTGTTTGGAAAGTTCCTTGGTCTTCATGGCAGTGTTTGGTTAGTGGTGCCTTTTGCTTAGGTGTTGCAGCCTCTGGGGCCTTTATAAAGGGTGTGTATATGTAATGACAGATCATGTGACACTTAGATTGCACACAGGTTGACATCATTTCACTAATTATGTGACTTCTGAAGGTAATTGGTTGCACCAGAGCTTTTTATGGGCTTCATAACAAAGGGGGTGAATACATACACACATGCCACTTATCAGTTTTTATTTTTGAAAAATAGTTTTATGTGTATATATATTTCTAATTTTACTTCACCAATTTAGACTATTGTATTCTGATCCATCACATATTATTCAGATTTAAAAAAAATTGAACTAAAGGCTATAATGTAACAAAATACTTTTGCAAGGCACTGTAGGTAGGTACAACCCAAAAAGGCCCCATGGAGGCAATAGGGGAGAAGGGACAACAAAGATGGAGATCTGTCTAGTCCCTTGAGGTATTACCTATGAACACAGATGACAAACTTAAATCACCCCCTTTCACATCCACCTGAGGAGAAACCCTCCAGGATCGGACAAAAACTCAATTGGCCATTCAGGCCTGGGGGACAGGTAGCCTCAAGTTCCGCAATCCAGCATGCCTCACGCTGGAAGAGGAGCTTATTCCAGTCTCCCCCCTAGAGCTGGGATGTACCTGGTCCAGGATGAGAAATTGTACATGGTTTATATGCATGGCCATTGGGCAAAACAACATTCGATTTTACATTCATGTATTGACAAAGCAGTTAGGGGCATCCCCCACATCGAAAAGTACCCAATCGTTTGCATTGGGTCGCATTTGAAAGTTCCTACAAATTCATTTTGGACCAAATAGTTCTTGAGGGATCTAGCCCTATGGTATGTAATGGCTGTAAGAGTAGGTATATGTGGACTCAAAGTGGGATCTATTTGCAGCAGATGCCAATATTCCTCAATTATCTTTTTAACTGCTTTGTGTTGTTTATTGAATTTTGTAATGATCCAAGTCGTTGGTGGCTTGGTAATTTTTCTAGTAGAAAACAGGAGATTATGCCTAGATTGACAGTTAGCTCGTTTAAAGGCCTTATTAAGGCATGTCCTAGAGTAACCTCTCTCGAGTAATCTTTCCCTCAAGGTATCTGCTTCTAACCGAAAGGACTCATCAGTGGGCAATTCCTTCTTAGCTGTAAACATTGGCTATAAGGAATGGAGTGTACTAAGGGACGTGGATGTGCACTTGTAGCATATAAAACGGTATTATTCGCAGTGGATTTGCGGTATAAACCAATAGAAAGACCCACATCGTCGTTTTTGGTGATGTGACATCAAGAAATGTAATTGCTGATTCACTGTGTGATATAGTGAAACTTAAAGTGTAAGTAAACCCCCCTATTTTTTTCAGCCAAGGAAGCTACCATCTTTGCCTCAGTTTAATCTACAACTGCCATGATGCTGCACATGTGATCAATATAGATACCAGCCATTGGATGGTTTGACAGTTTGGTTGAGAGCACAACCAATGAGAGTGTTACATTCCCGGCATGTGCTGGAAATTAAACTGTTTTATGGATGTATTTACTTCCGCTTTAAGTTAAAGTTGTCATTGTTCATTATGTGTACAGTTCATATAAAAATTTTGGAGAGAGCTTTGCAGGACTTTATAAACATTTCTGGCCCTGGGAGACAGGGGTTTCCTCTATATCCATGATTCCTGCGCTGGGTGAACATTAGCCTACTTCTTTCAGGGTTTACTGTTGCATATGACGGCTTTCTTGCCGGTTGCGAGAGTAGAAGCTTTCACCCCAGGAAATACTTTGTGGGAAGGGTCCGAACCTTTCCCATATTTACAACTAGGGATGCACCGATGCCATTTTTTTTTTACAGCGAGTACCGATATTTTTTTTTGTACTTTGATACCAATTATGCAGCGTACACATGAGTGGACTTTCTGGCTGGACTGGTCCGACAGACCGAATCCGGCAGACAATCCGACCGTGTGTGGGCTGCATCGGACTTCCGACGGACCGTTCCGGTCGGAAATCCGACGGACTTTAGATTTGAAACCTGCTTCAAATCTTTATGTCGTAACTCCGCCAGACTCCGTTCCTGATGGAAAGCCCATTCGTCTGTATGCTGGTCTGACGGACCAGATACGACGCAAGGGCAGGGTACTACATCTCGCACTCGCTGCAATAGGAAAAAACACATTTTCCTATTGCGGCAAGCGCGAGGCGACGATGTTCCTTAGGTCTGGTATGGATTTTCAGGGGAACCCCCTACACCGAATGAACGGTGTAGGGTCCCCCAAAAATCCATACCAGACCCCTATCCGAGCACGCAGCCTGGCCGGTCAGGAAAGGGGGTGGGTATGAGCGAGCCCCCCTCCTGCACCGTACCAGGCCGCATGCCCTCAACATGGGGGGGTGGGTGCTTTGGGGGAGGGGGGCACCCTGCGGCCCCCCCAAAGCACCTTGTCCCCATGTTGATGAGGACAAGGGCCTCTTCCCGACAACCCTGGCCGTTGGTTGTCGGGGTCTGCGGGCGGGGGGCTTATCGGAATCCGGGAGCCCACTTTAATAAGGGGGCCCCCAGATCCCGGCCCCCCACCCTATGTGAATGAGTATGGGGTACATCGTACCCCTACCCATTTACCCAGGGAAAAAGTGTCAATAAAAAAACACTACACAGGTTTTTAAAGTAATTTATTAGACAGCTCCGGGGGTCTTCTGACTTCGGGGGTCTACTTCCGACTTCGCCGCTCTCTCCGGCCTCTTCTCCTGGTGTTCGACCTCTTCTCCCAGTGTTTGGTTCTTCTGCCAGCTCCTCCGCTATCTTCTGCCGCTCTTTTGCTAGCGGTGGCCCGGACCTCTGCGTCGTCTTCTTCCCTCTTCTCTTCTTCCGGTGTTGACACGACGCTCTCTCCCACTGTAATGACGTGTGAGAGCTCCGCAATCACCTATATAGGCGGTGACCCCGCCCCCTTCTGTCGTCACAGTTCCGGGGCATGCTGGGACTGTGACATCAATAGGGGGCGTGGTCACCGGGTGATGTTGACCCCGCCCCCCTATTGACGTCACAGTCCCAGCATGCCCAGGGACTGTGACGTCAGAAGGGGGTGGGGTCACCGCCTATATAAGTGATTGCGGAGCTCTCACAGCATTACAGCGGGAGAGAGCGCCGTGTCAACATCGGAAGAAGAGAAGAGGGAAGAAGACACAGAGGTCCAGGCCACCACTAGCAAAAGAGCAGCAGAAGATAGCAGAGGAGCCGGCAGAAGAACCGGACACCGGGAGAAGAGGCCGGAGAAAGCGGCGAAGTCGGAAGAAGACCTCCCGGAGCTGTCTAATTACTTTAAAAACCTGTGTAGTGTGTTTTTTTATTGACACTTTTTCCCTAGGTGAATGGGTAGGGGTACGATGTACCCCATATTCATTTACATAGGGTGGGGGGCCGGGATCTGGGGCCCCCCCTTATTAAAGGGGGCTCCCGGATTCCGATAAGCCCCCCACCCGCAGACCCTGACAACCAACTGCCCCATGTAGGGCATGCGGCCTGGTACAGTTCAGGAGGGGGGGGGCGCTCGCTCGTCCCCACCCCCTTTCCTGACCGGCTGGGCTGCGTGCTCGGATAGGGGTCTGGTATGGATTATGGGGGGGACCCCCACGCCGTTTTTTTTCGGCGTAGGGGGTTCCTCTTAAAAACCATACCAGGCCCTTAGGTCTGGTATGGTTTTTAAGGGGAACCCCCTATACCGAAAAAAAAAAAGGGCCCTGCGACGGGGCTCGCAAGGTGTCAATCTCGCTGATAAAAGCAGCGAGATTGACTTCCTTTTCTAGTCCCATCGTACCCGAGTCACGTTCAAAATGAACGGACTTGTCCATGTGTGGGCAAGTCCGTTCATTCGGAAAGTCCGCCGTAATGCCGTTGAAAGTCCGTCGGGAAGAGCAGCGGACCTGGTCTGCCGGAAAGTCCGGTCGTGTGTACGCTGCATTACTGATACCTACAGGCAACTGTTCTGTTTACACCCCAGCACTGTCAGCAATGGTACAAAGACCTGAAAAGTTATTTACAAATTAAATACATTTTTTTTACATTTTGTGCTTTTTTCAATGTAAAACATGTAAATATATGTTAAAGGTGTAAAAATATTAACGAACAAAGCAAAAAAAAACAAAAAAAAGTTCTAATTATTATTAGTAGGGCTGCAACGATTAATCGATATTATCGATAATAATCGATAATTAAAATAGTTGTCAGCGATTTTCATTATCGATTAGTTGGTCCGCACCTTCCGTCCGTTAAATAAATCCTCCTCCTGTGTCCTCCTGTCTGTGTACAAGGCGCCGCCGTATGTTACGAGGCATGTCCGCGCCGCACATCCACGCCTCTCCTCCGATGTCAGCTCCCCACTGATCTTCTCAGCCCTGCCCGCTGCTGCCTCGAGGGAACAGAGAGGCGAGAAGCAGCCGTGAGGGGAGCTGAGCTGGCGAGCTGCACAGTGCACACTGACTGTGAAAGGTAGCTAACAGTAATATAACAGTAAAATAAAACACACAGTACATTAATTTTTATGACAAGGGCCCCATCCTAGTATTCCTGGGGAGGTGCCCCATCATTGGTGTTATGGGGGGTGGGTGGAATAGTACTGCCCCATCATTGGGTTTCCTGGGAGGGGGGGAAATAGTGCCCCATTGGTGTTCCTGGGAGGGGGAGAAGAGTGCCCCATTGGTGTTCCTGGGAGGGGAATAGTGCCTCATCATTGGTGTTCCTGTGAGGAATAGTGCCCCATCATTGGTGTTCCTAGGAGGAATAGTGCCCCATCATTCGTGTTCCCGGGAGGAATAGTGCCCCATCATTGGTGTTCCCGGGAGGAATAGTGCCCCATCATTGGTGTTCCCGGGAGGAATAGTGCCCCATCATTGGTGTTCCCGGGAGGAATAGTGCCCCATCATTGGTGTTCCTGTGAGGAATAGTGCCCCATCACTGGTGTTCCCGGGAGGAATAGTGCCCCATCATTGGTGTTCCTGGGAGGAATAGCGCCCCATCATTGGTGTTCCCGGGTGGAAAAGTATCCCATCATTGGTATTCCCGGTAGGAATAATCCCCCATCATTGGTGTTCCCGGGTGGAAAAGCACCCCATCATTGGTGTTCCCGGGAGGAATAATGCCCCATCATTGCTGTTCCCGGGAGGAATAGTGCCCCATCATTGGTGTTCCCGGGAGGAATAGTGCCCCATCATTGGTGTTCCCAGGGGGAGGAATAATGCCCCATCATTGGTGTTCCCGGAAGGAATAGTGCCCCATCATTGGTGTTCCCGGGAGGAATAGTGCCCCATCATTGGTGTTCAATGAAGAATCATTTATTTTTATAATACTGTACAATACATAATATTAATTGCACTCCGTCACCGTACTTTTTTTTTAACTTCTAGCTGCAAAAAAAGCATTATAAAAATGGCAGAGGGTGCTGCTGACACAATGACCTCAGAAAAAGGTGTGCGACCCAAATCTTCTAAGGCATGGGAGCATTTTAATTTAAATGCTGCAAAGAAGGTGGTCACTTGCAAACTTTGCAAAACGGAACTTGGCACAGAAGCACAACAACGATGAACGAGCACATGAAACGAAAACACATGGGGTTCACAGAGGAGGTTGAAACATCAGGACGGTAAGTTATACCCAAATGATATATAGAGTTAAACAGAAATAGTTTTTCCTGCATACTAATCATTCATATTATCTCTTTCATTGCAGAAAGAAACAGCGCACCATGACAGAGTTTGTGCAGCAAAATTGTCCGTGCACTCCCCAACAATCAGCAATTATTACAGATTCTATCGTGAAAATGCTAGTCACCGACATGCGGCCACTATCCATGGTTGAAGACCGAGGATTTAAAAGCATGATCAGTGTACTGAACCCTGGATATACTTTACCATCAAGAACCCATTTTACCAAACTAGTGGAGAGAAAGTACCAGGAGGCATTTCAGAATGTGAAGGATGCCATCAGCGCTAATGAAAGCAGAATTGCCATTACTGCAGACATATGGACAAGTATAGCGACCAAGGCTTTCCTTGGCATTACATGCCACTACATATCGGAGGATTGGAAGATGATTTCTATCTGCCTCACTACCATGCCTCTGGAAGACAGACATACAGCAGCAAATATTGCAGAATGGTCGGAGGAGGAGGAGGTCACTGAAAAATTTGAAATTCCGACTCAGAAAATAATTGCCATTGTGCATGACAATGGTGCAAATATTGTGGCTGCTGCGAAAATCCTGGCACATACACATGGCTGGGCCAGTATCTGCTGCACTGGCCACACCTTGCAGCTGGTGATCAGTTCTGCGTTAAAGAATTCCGGAATTGAGAGAGCCGTTAGTGCTGCAAGAGGACTAGTTGAACATTTTTAAAAAAGTGAGCTAGCCAACAGCAAATTGAAGGAGAAACAAAAGCAAATGGGTACATCTGAGCACAAGCTTCTTCAAGATATAAGCACAAGATGGAATAGCATTTACTATATGGTTGAACGACTCATTGAACAAAGGTGGCCGGTAACTGCAACTCCATCTGCCCATCAGTTACACAAAGGGGCAAACATTATCTGGACTTAAAACCAGACCAGTGGAGTATTCTTGAAGAACTTTCCACTGCTCTGAAGCCCTTTGAATGCTGCACTGTATTCATGAGTGGCCAAGAATATGTTACCCTATCATCCATGCCTGCACTGGTAAAGGGGCTGTTGCGGTCCAATGAATGTGCTTCATCCTTAAACACGTCCCAAACACTATAATCCTTTCCTTTGCCCTGGACCCACGATTTAGAAGACAAAAATTTTTATCACCAGAACAGATCTTAAATGTGCAGGCAAAAGTACAGACAGAGGCGCTTGCTTTAAGAAGGGAGATGGTGGTGCAGCAGCAAATGACCATCACGTCGCCTGTAACTAGAGATGCTGAGCCTTCAACATCTACAGCATCTCATTCTCTACTTGACATACTCCTTGAGTCTGGGGGCAGCAGTGAAGAGGAAGAGGGGCAACTTGAGGAGGATATTCACACACAAGTCCGGACAAGTACAAAATGAAGTGCAGGCTTATTTTGCTGAGAAGCCACTTCCAAAGGAGGGAAACCTTTTGAATTGGTGGAAGGGTAACCAAGATAAATATCCTACTTTGGCAAAACTTGCGAAATCCTTCTTGTGCATACCAGGCACCTCCACTCCATCAGAGCGCCTCTCTTCTGCTGTAGGCAACATCGTTTGTAAAAAGAGAGCCAGCCTTACCCCCGAGCATTCAAACGCAAAGTGTCTTGAACAGGTATAGTTCACCTCTTTTCAGAATGTTTGTTGTTTTTGTACTGCTGCAAAGTTTTGTAATGTTAATGTTAATTGTTTTTTATTCTGCAGTTTGACTGTAATACAGTTTTTTCATCATTACTTTTAAATAAGCGAAAAAATGGCACATTACTTTTTTTTATGATTTTATCCGATTAATCGATTAATCAAAAAATAATTGGCCGATTAATCGATTATGAAAATAATCATTAGTTGCAGCCCTAATTAATAGTTTATAAAATAGAAGTGAACAAAAAAAAACAGCAAGAAAATAATTAAATGGAAAAGGAGAATAAGAGGAGTTAATTAGGGCTGATTAGAGTAAATTAAGAGTTAATAAGGGGCTAAACTGAGGAACATTTAATTAAAAAAAAAAAAAAACAACAAAAATTTTTTTTACTTGACAGGTTACTTTAAACTGACTTCATCTGCAGATCGAAGTTCAACATTGCCCGACTGCTTTTTTTTTTTTGGCTGCTCCAATTGCCAGGACTTTGTTTACACTTCAGCTGTCAACAGGGGAACCCCACTGACAGCTGAATGAGTCATCAGTTGTTAAGGACGCAGTGGCCCAGCTCCTTAACCACTTGCCGACTGCGCTATAGCGTAATGATGGCTACAGTGTGCCCGGCTAGTTTTGGGAGGGCCTACATTGACGTCCTCCCAAGCTCGTGCTTCCTGCACGCACGCAGAAGTGTCCATGATCGCCAGGTCCTCGGGACCCAGTGCATCACAGATCGAGGTAAAGGGCCAATGACAGCGGCCCTTTACCACATGATCTCTCCGTCCAATGACGAAGCGATCCCTTGTCAGCAGACCGATGCCATGTCCGATTCAGCTCTCTCCTCACACCGATCGTTACAGCCTGTGAGAGGAGGAAGACTGCAGCAGCGCGAGTGGGCTGGATCTGGAGTGCCCACAGTGCTGATCTGTGCCCATCTATGCCTCATCATTACTAGGGGTGCAACGGATCAAAAAATTCACGGTTCGGATCGTTCCTCGGATCAGGAGTCACAGAACGGATCATTTTTGGATCAAAAAAAAAATTGAATTTACAAAAACCTGTGAAAATTCCACCACCATATAGTCCCCATTGTAATATCTACAATCTCCCCCACTGTAATATCCACAATCTCCCCCACTGTGATAGTCACAATCTCCCCCACTGTAATATCCACAATCTCCCCACTGTAATATCCACGTCATCTCCCCCACTGTAATATCCACGTTATCTCCCCCACTGTAATGGACATCTCCCCCACTGTAATATCCACATCTCCCCCACTAATATCCACATCTCCCCCCACTGTAATATCCACATCTTCCCACATCTCCCCTACGATTGTCTGCTTGCTTGCAGTTGAGGCGGGTAATTATGACGTCAGCACGCCGCTCACCTAGGCCGCCGCCGGGTGTACCAAGATTGCCACTGCTCCGGAGCTGGCTGAAGCCACGGCCTTTCCTAAGGCCGAGGCAGCGGAGTGCCGGGGATCGCGTGTGTGCCGATCTGAAAAGGTTGAACCGTTCAGATCACGGATCAGTGCTGATCCGTTGCACCCCTAATCAGTACCCACCCATGCCTCATCAGTGCCCATCCGTGCTCATCCATGCCTCATCAGTGCTCATCCATGCCACATCCATGCTCATTCGTGCCCACTCATGCCTCATCAATGCCTATCTGTGCCTCATTCATTCCTTATCCGTGCCTCATCCATGCCCATCAGTGCTCATCTGTGACTTATCACTGCCCAACCAGTGCTCATCCGTGCCTTATCCATGCCAAATCTGTGCTCATCCGTGCCACATCCATGCCTCATCCGTGCCTCATCCATGCCACATCAGTGCTCAACCGTGCCTCATCCATTCCACGTCAGTGCTCATCTGTGCCTCATTTGTGCCACATCAGTGCTCATCTGTAGCACATCCATGCCACATCAGTGCTCATCCGTGACTCATCCATTCCACATCAGTGCTCCTCCGTACCTCATTCATGCCACATCAGTGCTTATCCGTGCCACATCCATGCCACATCAGTGCTTATCCGTGCCTTATCTATGCCACATTAGTGCTCATCCGTGACACATTAATGCCATATTAGTGCTCATCCATGCTGCATCAGTGCTCATCTGTACCACATCCATGCCACATCGGTGCTCATCCATGCTTCATCCATGTCACATCAGTTCTCATCCATGCCACATCAGTTCTCATCCATACCACATCAGTGCTCATCCATGCCACATCAGTGCTCATCCGTGCCTCATCCCTACCATATCAGTGCTCATCCGTGCCTCATACATAGTTACATAGTAGGTGAGGTTGAAAAAAGGCACAAGTCCATAAAGTCCAACCTATGTGTGATTATGTGTCAGTATTACATTGTATATCCCTGTATTTTGCGGTCATTCAGGTGCTTATCTAATAGTTTCTTGAAGCTATCAATGCTCCCCGCTGAGACCACTGCCTGTGGAAGGGAATTCCACATCCTTGCCGCTCTTACAGTAAAGAACCCTCTACGTAGTTTAAGGTTAAACCTCTTTTCTTCTAATTTTAATGAGTGGCCACGAGTCTTGTTAAACTCTCTTCTGCAAAAAAGTTTTATTTCTATTGTAGGGTCACCAGTACGGTATTTGTATATTGAAATCATATCCCCTCTCAATCGTCTCTTCTCCAAAGAGAATAAGTTCAGTGCCCGCAACCTTTCCTCATAACTAAGATCCTCCAGACCCTTTATTAGCTTTGTTGCCCTTCTTTGTACTCGCTCCATTTCCAGTACATCCTTCCTGAGGACTGGTGCCCAGAACTGGTCAGCATACATGCCACATCAGTACTCATCCATGCCACATCAGTGCTCATCCAACCAAGGGAGCAGTAGTTGTGTGTTCTGGCCTGTTCAGGGTCTCACAGGTTGGAAGTATGATTGCTTCCCCCTGTCTCTGGAAGAAGCTACCAGAGTTTAGGGTAGGAGATTCAAATCAACCAGCTTGAATATTTATTGGGCTGCAGCCTATCCCTGGCTAAGTGTCCAGTAGGGGGCTGGAGTGTGGATAGATAGTCTGAGACACTGGAGAGCAGGGTCCTTTCTTCATTTGAAGCATTCTGCAGAACCGCACTACAAGGGATCTGGTCCTGAGAGGCTCCATATCACTCAATGGTTTGGGTCCAGAGGAGGTTCTGGGGATGTATGAGTACTGACCTTAAGTTTATCCCTGGGACTGTGTGCTGGACGCTGCACTGGGTACCGATTTGGTGCAGGATAACCAGAGGCCCAAAGGCTTGCTTCAGGTTCTTCAGCTGTAAGGCCTTGGACTGTTCACGATAAACTATTACTACTATCACTAGAAAGTCTGTCCTCAGTCACCAACCATTGTGGAGCGTTTTGGAGTATTACATGCCCTAATCCCTATCCTGTTCTCAAGTTTACCAGCAATAAACCACAAAGAGACAACCCCTAGCCTGTTTATTGGAACCAGAGTGAATGAACTGCTTGGGTGGCAGGTAACCTCTGTGCTGTTTGGGGGAGAAGCCGTAACAATCAGTGGCCCCTGCAGGGGTAGCTCTACATGTAATACCCCAAGAGGATGGCACATAGCAAGATGGCAATACGTACCTGTTAATGAGCAGATTGGAACATATATTTGCCCCAGTTTAATGTTTTAGCAAAAAGTAAGGCCTCATTCACATGGTAGTTTAATACCACCTGCAGCAAAAATTCAGTGGATTCCTGCATTTGGAATCATGAGTGGATATGGATGACAGCCTTTCATCCTGTACAAAGCAATGACCAGCTGACAGTAGTCGCAGCTGTCTGCAGGTGTTTGGAGGTAATCACACAGTGATTATCTACATTTAGGGACAGATAAAAGCTCCTGCAATGGCTCTGTGTCCAGGGGAGATCATCTGGTCCTAACAGCAGATAACCACTCCATGTGTGATTACTTCTGAACACCAGTGAACAGCTATGGGAACTGTAAGCCTTGTGCAGGCATAAGTATCTGCAACTATATGCATCTATCTGTTAATCCAGCCAGAGGAATCCTTTGGGTTTTTGCCATGGTTGGTACTAAAATACTGTGTGAATGAGGTATTACATATAAAACAGATCTGAATATTTAAACAATCGATGCAAAGTCTGAAACTGTGAATCAGTGGCAAACATACATCAAAGCAGCGCTCCTGTCAATTAATAAATAACCGACTGGCAAATATGTGGTAACTACCACATACGCAAAGAAAGGTAAAATAGGTGAGACGATGTGAAAAGTGGTAAGTGGACAGTCTCTAATGGACACAGATGGGATAAACAGCTGAAAATTGATGAGTGCACGTTTCACTAAATATTTTTCACCAAGTGCTCCACACACCCCCAAGGGGTTACAACTCACCAGAGCCCGAAGGTTATCAGGCCTCTATCCGCATCCTGCGGTATGTTGAATCCGGGTGTCTTTGCAAGATCCTCCAAAATCCAGGGACATGGAAAAAGAGCCTCCACATAGTCTAGCTCAGTTTCACCATTTATTAATTCTATAAAAAATATATCCAATGTTTGGTAGCACAGTGCCAGTTCCAATAGTGATCGTATAGCTCAAGGTCGGTTCTAGGTGAGCTGCAAGCCAATTCACTTTCCCCGAAGACTAAAAACGAAAGTGCCAAGAGTGCTTCGGTGGAGATCATGATGTTCTTGGCATGCGGCACTTCCTTCCGGTGTCAGCTCTCCAGGTCCTGGAACACACAGCATCAATGACGTAATGTCCGGTCGCCGCAAGGTCACGCACTGACGCGTTTCATCATTACGACTTTGTCAAAGGGCGTGGTCTTACGGCGCGGCAAACCCGGTATTTATCTGTAAAGAGTGTGATTGGGGTTAACCCATCACATACCTACCACCACTCATTCCCCGCGGTGCACAAAAGTTTTGCTACTGTAGTAGGGTATTCAAAATTGTTGTATATTTTGTATTTGACCCAATTTTTAATTTCTTCTATTAAAAAAAATCCTAGTTAAAATCATGCTTTCCTATCTGTTTCTTCTGCCTACCTTTGCTTTTGTTAATACCCAGGTCTCCATTGCATACATAACCAGGGGTGGCCCATCCTCTCTCCTCGCCACCCCCTATATGGTAATGGATAGATTCATGCATAGCATCCATCAGTCCATGGCTACCACCCCCTATTCATGCATCCGGCCCCTTTCGGGTCACCTGGTGCATGAATTACAGCGGCCAGGTTGCTTCCGGAGCCCACCCAGGTGTGTTACAACAGAGAATGAACATTCGCTGTTGCAACATTGATCTTCCTCCTGGCCAATCGGGAAGCGAGACCGATACCCGTCACCCGATTGGCTGAAAGGACAGGTGATCCTATTGGACACCTACAGTAGGTGACCGCGATATTGTGTCAATCTCGCCGCACTTCTCGGCGAGATTTGACACCTACGAGCCCCGTCGCAGGAGCCAGCGCCGAGATGGCTCACTCATCGGGAAAGGAAAACTTTGTTTTCCTTCCGCGATGAGTGACAGGCAGCGCTGACAGCTGCCTGGTATGAATCCTGAGGCGGGAACACTGCGCCAAATTTTAAATGAAAAAACCGGCGTGGGTTCCCCCCTCGGAGGCATACCAGGCCCTTAGGTCTGGCATGGATTGTAAGGGGAACCCCCTATGCCGAAAAATCGGCGTGGGGGTCCCCCCCCAAATCCATACCAGACCCTTATCCGAGCACGCAGCCCGGCCGGCCAGGAAAGGGGGTGGGGACGAGCGAGCGCCCCCCCCCCTCCTGAGCCGTACCAGGCCGCATGCCCTCAACATGGGGGGGTGGGTGCCTTGGGGGAGGGGGGCGCCCTGCGGCCCCCCCACCCCAAAGCACCTTGTCCCCATGTTGATGAGGACAAGGGCCTCTTCCCGACAACCCTGGCCGTTGGTTGTCGGGGTCTGCGGGCGGGGGGCTTATCGGAATCCGGGAGCCCCCCTTAATAAGGGGGCCCCCAGATGCCAGCCCCCCACCCTGTGTGAATGAGTTTGGGGTACATGGTACCCCTACCCATTCACCTAGGGAAAAGTGTCAATATAAAAAAAAACACACTACACAGGTTTTAAGAGTCATTTATTAGTCAGCTCCGGGGGTCTTCTTCCGACTTCGGGGGGTCTCCTTCCGACTTCTCCCGGTGTTCGGCCTCTTCTCCCAGGCCCCGCCGCTATCTTCTTCCAGCTCTATTGCCAGCGAGGGGCCCGGTCTGCTGCCGCTGTCTCGCCGCCGCTGTCTCTCCGCTTCTTCTCTTCTTTTCTTCTTCCCCGATGTTGACACGACGCTCTCTCCGGCTCGAATGCTGTGTGCGAGCTGCGGAGCCATTTATATAGGCGGTAACCCCACCCCCTTACGACGTCATGGTCCCAGCATGCGCAGGGACTCTGGCGTCATAAGGGGGCGTGGCCCCAGAGTCCCTGCGCATGCTGGGACCATGACGTCGTAAGGGGGTGGGGTTACCGCCTATATAAATGGCTCCGCAGCTCGCACACAGCATTCGAGCCGGAGAGAGCGTCGTGTCAACATCGGGGAAGAAGAAAAGAAGAGAAGAAGCGGCGAGACAGCGGCGAGACAGCGGCGGCGAGACAGCGGCAGCAGACCGGGCCCCTCGCTGGCAATAGAGCTGGAAGAAGATAGCGGCGGGGCCCGGGAGAAGAGGCCGAACACCGGGAGAAGTCGGAAGGAGACCCCCCGAAGTCGGAAGAAGACCCCCGGAGCTGACTAATAAATGACTCTTAAAACCTGTGTAGTGTGTTTTTTTTTATATTGACACTTTTCCCTAGGTGAATGGGTAGGGGTACCATGTACCCCAAACTCATTCACACAGGGTGGGGGGCCGGCATCTGGGGGCCCCCTTATTAAGGGGGGCTCCCGGATTTCGATAAGCCCCCCGCCCGCAGACCCCGACAACCAACGGCCAGGGTTGTCGGAAAGAGGCCCTTGTCCTCATCAACATGGGGACAAGGTGCTTTGGGGTGGGGGGGCCGCAGGGCGCCCCCCTCCCCCAAGGCACCCACCCCCCCATGTTGAGGGCATGCGGCCTGGTACGGCTCAGGAGGGGGGGGCGCTCGCTCGTCCCCACCCCCTTTCCTGGTCGGCCGGGCTGCGTGCTCGGATAAGGGTCTGGTATGGATTTGGGGGGGGACCCCCACGCCGATTTTTCGGCATAGAGGGTTCCCCTTACAATCCATGCCAGACCTAAGGGCCTGGTATGCCTCCGAGGGGGGAACCCACGCCGGTTTTTTCATTTAAAATTTGGCGCGGTGTTCCCGCCTCAGGATTCATACCAGGCAGCTGTCAGCGCTGCCTGTCACTCATCGCGGAAGGAAAACAAAGTTTTCCTTTCCCGATGAACGAGCCAGCGCGACATTCACAGTACCCTGTCGCCGAGAACCAGCGCGATGCTATCGCGCTGGAAACACAATCTCGCGGTCAGGTACTGTAGGAGGAGGGGAGGAGACGCACAGAGGAAGCAAGGAGGAGAAGAGCCACCTGGTCCCCGCCGATGCCTGGATGCCCGGTCCCCGCTGCCGTTTCATGGATGCCTAATCCCCACCTCCGCTCCGTGGATGCCCGATCCCTGCCATCTAGATGAGGCAGACAGGGGGGGTGGCGGTGTATGGGGGGTTTGGGTTGCCGTGGGGGAGTTTGGTTGTTGGCCACCCCCTCCCCCCGCCAAACAAAGAACCACCAGCCGCCACCATACATAACAGTGGGTTTGGAATAGCTCTTTAAATCTCAATTATAGCTCACTGTGACAGAGGGTTTGATTCTTTTAAAATGGAGAAAAATATAGGAGAAAATGAGGTTGTTGCACAGAACAACCAATTGAAATTCTTGTTAATTTCTCCATGAAAGAGAGATGATTAGCTGCTATTGGCAACATCTTCAGTTTTGTTTCTTTTTTTTTTTTTTTCTTGACCTCTGACTTTAGTGAATAATAAGATCTCTTTCTCTGGCAGCTTCCCTTTTGTTTAATGAGATACAGTTTTGCCCTATCATAAGGCCAAAGTAGCAAAATGATTTTACTCTTTCATATCTATTCTCTTTGCCACATATTTGCTTCACATTTTTAGATTTGTTATTTTTCTTTATCATGATCATGTAATGGGTATTCCCTACCTTCAATCAAACTTTCTCTGATTTTTTTTCACTGGTTCGTTCAACTCTTCAAATAGCCCTGATTTTATTCCCCTATCACGCTATCATTAGCATACACTATACTGTTCTATGATGCTGCATACACACGACCGGTCTTTCTGGGAAACTAGGTCCGACGGTCTTCCCGACGGACTTCCAACGGACTTTCTGAACGGACGCACTTGCCCACTCACGACCAGACTTTCCGGCAGACTAGGTCCGCCGGTCTTCCCGACGGACTTTCGACGGAGTTACGGCGGGCTTTCCAAATGAATGGACTTGTCCACACACGGCCAAGTCCGTTCATTTTGAACGTGACTCGGGTACGAAGGGACTAGAAAAGGAAATCAACCTCGCCGCTTTTATTGGCGAGATTGGCACCTTGCGAGCCCCGTCGCGGGGCATACCAGGCCCTTAGGTCTGGTATGGATTTTAAGGGGAACCCACTACACCGAAAAAACGGCGTGGGGTCCCCCAGGTCCATACCAGACCCCGATCTGAGCACGCAGCCCGGCCGGTCAGGAAAGGGGGTCCCCGCAGGCCCCCCCTCCCCCAAAGCACCCACCCCCCCATGTTGAGGGCATGCGGCCTGGTACGGTTCAGGAGGGGGGGCCCTCGCCCACACCCCCTTTCCTGACCGGCCGGGCTGCGTGCTCAGATCGGGGTCTGATATGGACCTGGGGGGGGGGGGTTTCGGCATGGGGGTTCCCCTTAAAATCCATACCAGACCTAAGGGCCTGGTATGCCCCGCGCTCGCCGCAATAGGAAAATTTGTTTTTCCTATTGCAGGGAGCGTGAGATGCAGTACTCTGCCCTTGCGTTGTATCTGGTCCGTCGGACCAGCATACAGACGAATGGGATTTCCGTCAGGCGGAGTTACGACGGAAAGATTTGAAACATGTTTCATTTCTAGGTTCGTCTGACTTTTGGGAAAAAAAGTCTGCGGGAGCCTACATACGATCGGATTGTGCGGCGGACTCTGGTCCGCCGGACCAAGTCTGCTGTAAAGTCCGCTCGTGTGTACGCGGCATGAGGGACCATTCACACTGATGCATTATGGTAACACGTGGTAAAACACAGTAGTGGGTGATGCACATGAAGAACAACGCACCAACACCACATGTAGTAGGCCCTTAGAGTTACAGTATCTGATATGTAACATTTTTCTAGTATTTGACATATTGTAAAATTCTGTCATTTTTCCATAATCTACACTATTAGTCCACCACTTGCTCCTTCATATGAGACTTCAGTTGCCAGAATAGTATTTTTGTAAAAATCATTAGCACCTGTAGTATAATATCACTAACAAAGCTTTACCCCTGTAATTTGTATGCGTAAGTGTCAATTAACAAAGCAGCATGAGTTATATTATATCATGGTAATTATTGCATCAAAATGTTCAATTCACAAAAATATCACGTTGGTGGGGATGGGAATAATTTTTTTGCATGAAATGGACACTTAACTATTGAAAGCTTCTATAGCTCATAAATCAGCATTTTATCTCAATAAATTGTTTTTTTTCCCCCAAACATCTTCTTTTCATGTTCTCTGCAACAAATACCTCATAGAAATCAACAGTTTTTAAACAGTAGTATTTATTAACCCCGGGTTGTTTGCTGCAATCCTTTACGTGATTGGCAACTCGCAAAAAGGATAGTTGCAGGAACATCCTGATATAACCCTTACCACTCCTCAGTTTTTTGTGTCCTTAGAGGATGGACCTCTTCCTCTCTACTGAGAGAACTTAAAACAGTATTAAACCCAAAAGCAAATATTTATTACATTGCAGCTTACCAAATCTTACATGTTATGGCTGCTTTCGTTTTCTTTTTTAGGCTTTCTTTCCTTTATTTTCACTTGGTGACCCAACCAGTAAGTCTGTTGTTTTTCAACAGAACAAGCTGTAGCAAATGTAGCAGTTTATAGTGTTGAGACAAACCATTTACTAATGACAGGGGTGCTTACAATGTTGAGTTTTTATTTATTCATGTAAAACCTTTATTCCAAACGAAGAATAAAAACTGTTGTTGTAACTACTTGTGTAACGGCAGTGCAAACTGGAATTTGGCTTCAGTTTGTTATTACATCTAACACCCCTCCCTTCAGAATGACAATGCTGCAGTCCAAATGTGTCCCTGTTCTCTTTCATCCAGATTTGGAGCACTCTGACACAGGAGGTGTGTCACTGGCCAGGTCACCAGGTGAAAACAGAAGGAAACCTAAAAAAATAAATGAATGCAGCCACCACATCTAATGAATATCTATGCAATATATTATATATATATATATATATATATATATATATATATATATATATATATATATATATATATATAATAAGGAGGTTTTAGCTTTCAAAGATTCTTCTATAAAGCTTCCGTATCAGTTGGCTCTTCAGCTGAGCCTTAAAGCGGAGTTCCACCCAAAAGTGGAAGCTCCGCTTATCTGCCTCCTTCCCCTCTCTGGTGCCCCTTTTGGGGGGAGGGGGGAACGGGTAGCTGTTTTTGGCAGGTACCCGTCCCCACTTACGAGAGATCTCATCAATGTGAGATCACTCGGAAATTCGGCCCCCTCCTCCTTCCCCTGCCACCGGGCCATTCAGGAAGCGCATCGCACTATGCGCAGTAGGGAACTGGCTGTTCACTGTCGACTTCCCTTACAGGCAATGGCGGCGGCAGCACCCGAGAGCTGATGGAAACAT
Organism: Aquarana catesbeiana; assembly: GCF_042186555.1. Classification (NCBI taxonomy): domain Eukaryota; kingdom Metazoa; phylum Chordata; class Amphibia; order Anura; family Ranidae; genus Aquarana; species Aquarana catesbeiana. Next base: position 662,982,327 of record NC_133324.1, read on the forward strand.
CGGCTGGGGTGCCGACATCGCTGGATTCCAGGACAGGTAAGTTTCCTAATATTAAAAGTCAGTAGCTAAAGTATCATGTGACCGCACAGCTGCGGGAATCACGTGACCGCACAGCTGCAGTTTGAGTAAAGGTATTTATCCTTTTAATTTTAAAAACACACACACACACACACACATTATAGTTAAAGCGGAGTTCCACCCAAAAGTGGAACTTCCACTCATCTGTCTCCTCCGGTGCCACATTTGGCACCTTTCCGGGGGAGCAGGTACCTGTTTTTGGCAGGTACCCTGTCCCCACTTCCGCCTGACCTTGCCGTGGAACATCAGAAGCCCGGCTCCCTGCTCCTCCCTCCTCCTTCCCTCGCCGCTGAGCCAGTAAGAGAGCACAGCGCAATTCGCGCATGCGCAGTAGAGACCTGGCTGTGAAGCCACAATGCTTCACTGCTGGGTTCCCTTACCAGCAATGGCGGCGGGAGCACCCGACAGCTGATGGAAACATCAGCTGCAGTGCTGACATTGTTGGACTCCAGGACAGGTAAGTGTCCTAATATTAAAAGTCAGCAGCTACAGTATGTGTAGAGTTGCTGGCTTTTCATTTTCTCCAATCGTCTTCCAGGGCAGCATCCGAGAGATAGGCTCCTCCTCCCTAAAACAGGAAACACATTAGTCCACCATTATAAATTTCACAGTCTTACCTGCGTGCCTCAGTTGTTTTGTTTTTCCTCCGGACCCACAGGAGCTGCAAAGAATGTTTGTTATTTTCACTATGTCTCTGTGCTTGTTGCAGGAGACCCCCTGCCAGCATCCCATACCGCCCAACGGGCCTTGGGAGGGCGAGCAGGAGCAGCACTGAGCAACCTTGCTCAAGCCTGAGATTTCGCCCCTACTGAGGGGTCTGCAATCATCCCCCCAGGCTGCAGGGGGACTCTGTCATCCCCCCCATGCCGCTGCTCTAGGGCCTGCTATTCTGGTTTTTAGCAGGTCTGACCATCTCTTTCATATGCTTTCCATGAAAGCAGCTTCTCTGGCAGCTGTCACTGTGAGGCCGCCAGGGGGATACATCAGCACATGTACGGGTGGCTGCCCCCCGCCACCGCCGCCACAGCACACCGATCGGGTAAGTTATTTTTACCTCCTATCTGGTCCCCAGGTGGCCGCGGCCGATACCCCCGAGCGATGCGGCTGGTCCGGCCGGCCGCCCGCTCTCCGTGCGGCGCGGTGGCGTCCTCGGCACGCCGCCATGCAGGCCTCTCCATGGAGGCTCTGTGGGTGTGCCAAGATGGCGCCGGAGCAGAGGCGGTTCCGTTACCGGGTGGCGGCCATTTTCCCGTAGCCTATCTCCGGGAGGAGATAGAGCGGAACGCTCAGGACTTCCGGGGGTGGGAATTTAAAAAAAATAAATAAATAAAAAGAAAAAGCAAATACATACACTTAGGTTACAAATTAACCTTTGATACAGGTCCCTTCCTATCAGTACCATGGAGGAGTATACCAAAAGGCAGCGGCATGTGCAGGTGTGTCCACCAACCTGCACGGGGTCAGCTGGGGGCGGGGCCGGAGCTTATGCAGGAAGCAGTTAAAAAGGCCCTCTAAGCAGAGGATCCTGGTGGCTGATCATGTCTGACGCTTCTCCACCCTGCCCTGCAGATCCTGCGAGCCAGGACAGCTCCAAGGTAAGCCAGAATACTCTAGAGTTATCTCTGTCTTAACCTCTCTACAAAACTGCCTACTTTCAGGCAGTCTTTGACCACCTGCCTCACGGGGACTTTGTTTACTATGCTTGCTTCTAGGCATAGACCCCCGAGGAAAGGAAGGCGAAAGGCAAAACATGTGCCTCATGCAGCCACAGGCTTTCCCCAGATTGGAAAAAACCCCTATGTCAGAAATGCATAGACAAAATGGTGGCCAAAGAATCGCAGGGATTTTTGAAAAACCTGCTCAATTCTTTTAAGAAAGAAATTCAGAGCACTATGGCGCCACTACGCTCAGCTATTGAAAAATTAGAAGCGCCATCAAGTGTCGGTCAGGCCAGTATCCCATCTACCAGCGGAACAAACATTCCGGTGGGTAACAAGGTACAGGTAGATCAAGAGGTGGATTGAGATGAATCGGAGCAATCTGAATCGGAAGATGGAATCTGTTCAGACTCAGAGGAGGAAGATGACACTGCAGACTGCAACCTCAGAGGACACAGATAATCTTCTTAAAGCCATCACAGACACTCTAGGCATTAAAGAACAGAAAACCGCAGAGCTCACGATGCAGGACAGGATGTACAAGGGGTTACAGCCCAAGAAGCCAAGAACGTTCCCTGTACACCAAACCCTTAAAGACATAGTCAAAAAAGAATGGGAATACCCAGAGAAAAAACTTTTTATACCTGCCACAATCAAACGCAGATACCCGTTTGCGGAAGCAGACATCAAAACCTGGGCTAAATGCCCCAAGGTGGATGCCTCTCTGGCAAAAATTACAAACAAATCTGACTTGGCCTTTGACGACGCAGGTACCCTAAGCGACCCCATGGACAAGAAAATAGAAGCCCTCCTGAAAAGGGCATGGGAAGCAGGGGCGGCAAACCTAAATCCGGCTATTGCTTCCACCTGCACAGCCCGGACTTTGCTAATCTGGCTAACCCAGCTGCAAGAACTGCTGGAAAATGACACGCCCAGGGAAGAACTAATAAAAACCATCCCCACACTGACTAGAGCGGCAGCCTTCTTAGCAGATGCCTCAGCGGAAACTGTCAGAATATCCTCTAGGACCACAGCACTACTGAACTCAGCCCGCAGAGCCCTGTGGTTGAAATCTTGGGGAGGGGATGCCCCTTCCAAGAACCGATTATGTGGGATCCCATTCACTGGAGACCTAGTTTTTGGACCTGAACTAGAAACAGTCCTGGATAGGACTGCAGCAAAGAATAAGGGGTTCCCTCAAACCAAGAAAAAACAAGGGAAGGTGCCCTTTCGTCATTTTAAGAAATTTAACAAGCCAGGGGCAAAAAAGCGCTGGGGTCAACAAAATAAAAAAGGCAAAGGTGAATTCATCCTCAAGCCTCCTAACCAAAAGAACAAAAAACAATGACTGTCTCCAGGTGGGGGGCAGACTTGCAGCCTTTTCCCGCCAATGGGAAGAGACAACAAAAAACAAGTTCATATTGCGCACCATAGCGGATGGCTACGCAATAGAATTCTCCACCCACCCCCCAACCAAATACCTAGCAACCATGCTACCAAAGGACAGCGACCAAGCAAGAGGTTTTTTAGAATCCCTGCAGAACCTGCTGGATCAGAAGGTGATTCGTCACGTTCCTCAAGAGGAGGAACAAAGGGGCTTCTACTCCCATATCTTCGCAAAAAGAAAACCGTCAGGCAAACTAAGACTGATACTAAACCTCAAGCCACTCAACCGAGGGATAAAATACAAGAGATTCAGAATGGAATCTATCTATTCGATCAGGAACATCCTACCGTGGGAGACATTCATGGCAACACTGGACCTACAGGATGCCTACCTACATGTCCCCATAAGGGAGGATCATCAAAAGTTCCTGAGGTTCACAATTCAGGGGCCAGCAGCTACTCTGCACCTACAGTACACAGCTCTCCCCTTCGGAATCTCTTCGGCACCAAGAATATTCTCAAAAATAATGGCGGAAGCATTAAAGGGTTTAAGACAGCAGGGTATTGGAATAATACCGTATTTAGTAGAACTACTGTTCTTTGCGGACTCGGCAGAAATCTTAGAAAACAACTTGCGCACAAGTATGACCTATCTGCAAAACCTAGGATGGATAGTGAATGCAGAAAAATCTCAAATGACCCCAAGCCAGAGAGTGGTAAACTTGGGATATGTGCTGGATTCCAGACTGTCAAAAATTTTCCTAACAAAGGAAAAGGACGAAAAAATTACACAGGCAATTACCTCCCTGTTAAGGAATCATTCCACAACAATCAGGCACGGAACGTCCATACTTGGACTGATGACATCTTCCATTCCAGCCATCACATGGGCACAGATTCATATGAGACCCCTACAGAACTACATTCTGTCTCAGTGGGAAGGCAGGCAAGCATCCCTAGACAAGTCCATTCCCGTCCCAGCCACAGTCAAACACTCCACCGGTGGCTCAACCCACTTTGGTACATCGAGGGGCGCAGATGGGCTCAAGTCGATCCAGTCAGGATCACCACCGATGCAAGCGCCCTGGGATGGGGAGCCCACATGAAAGGGCTGTGCTCACAAGGGAAATGGACATCCAAATGGTCCCAAGCCTCCTCAAACTTGAGAGAGCTGAAAGCTGTGGGGGAAGCACTAAAAGCTTTCAAGCCAGCATTACAGGGGAGAGATGTAAAAGTACAAAGTCCCAAAACTTGATGAGGCTGACACAATCAATCCTACTATGGGCAGAAGCGAACATAAGATCGATATCCGGTATTCATCTGAAAGGAACAGACAATACATTGGCAGATTTCCTGAGCCGGAAAACGATAAGACAAACAGAATGGTCACTGAACCAAACAACCTTCGCTCAAATCACTCAAAAATGGGGAATACCAGAAGTAGATCTATTCGCTTCCAAGGCAAATGCAAAATCTCCAATGTTTTTCTCCCTGGACCCTACAGATGGCAACAGCGGGGTAGATGCTTTCAACCAAAGCTGGAAATGGCAGCTGTGCTATGCATTCCCTCCAACTGCCACAATCCCAAGGGTAATTCAAAAAATCAAGGCATAGAAAACAACGGTGATACTAATAGCACCGCACTGGCCCCAGAGAGCATGGTTCAGTCACTTGAAAAACCTCAGCATACAACCTCAGCTGACACTGACGGACCGGCCGGATCTACTATCACAGGGCCCGGTCAACCACCCGAACCACAAGATCCTGAAGCTTTCGGCTTGGTTACTGAGAGGGTAAAACTCCAAAACAAAGGACTGTCAGACAGAGTGATCAACACCATCTTAAACAGCAGGAAGCCGGTAACGAGGGCTATCTATGAGAAAATAAGGAAAAAGTTTGTTTCTTGGTACAGAAACAGACCAATCTCCAACGGCAGGATAATTCCATCAATTTTGGACTTCCTACAAGATGGTGCAGACAAAAACATATCGCCAAGTACCCTGAAGGTACAAGTTGCAGCACTTTCCTCGGTCATGGATACTAGACTAGCGGAGGACCCGCTGATAAGACGATTCCTTATAGCACTTAAAAGAACTAGACCAGCCAAAGCATACAGAACTCCCACCTGGGACATGGGCACGGTACTTAAGGGATTTCTGTCCCCTCCATTTGAACCTATGGAAGAAAGTTCAGACAAAAACCTCACGTTAAAAATTGCGCTCCTTCTGGCCCTAGTATCCGCCAGAAGAGTGAGCGAAATCCAAGCGCTGTCTACAATAAAACCGTACTGTCTGATACATCTGGACAAGATAATTCTCTCCCCAGATCCGGCCTTTCTACCCAAGGTCTCTTCTACGTTCCATAGAACCCAAAACATCATCATACCCTCACTTCCAACTACCATGGATAGTAGGAAAAGGGACATTTACAGTAAACTAGATGTAAGGAACACGCTCATAGCGTATCTCGAAAGAACGAAGGAATGGCGTAGAACGACCTCCCTTTTCATTCTCTATGCAGGAGTCAACAGAGGGAAACAAGCTTCAAAAAGTACCATCAGCAGATGGATAAGGATGGCCATACAGATTGCCTATAAGGCACAGAATATCACGCCACCTAGTGAAATCAGAGCGCACACAACTAGAGCCTGGGCAACCTCGGTCGCAGAGAAGGCAGGGGCAACTCCGGAGCAGATCTGCAGAGCAGCGACATGGTCGAGCTTCAGTACCTTCGCAAAGCACTACCGGATAGACCAGCTGTCTGACCAAGACCAAGCATTTGGTCGCAAAGTGCTCCAGTCTCTAACCCCACCCTAGTAAGTATTGCTTGATACATCCTCTCGGATGCTGCCCTGGAAGACGATTCGAGAAAACAGAGTTAGGTACCTGGTAACTCTTTTTCTAAGAAGTCTTCCAGGGCAGCACTAGTTCCCACCCTTGAAATGACAAATACCAGGTACAGCGGGGGAGCTTTGAGCTTACGGGTTATTCCTTCAGTGCTTTAACACAACTGAGGCATGCAGGTAAGACTGTGAAATTTATAATGGTGGACTAATGTGTTTCCTGTTTTAGGGAGGAGGAGCCTATCTCTCGGATGCTGCCCTGGAAGACTTCTTAGAAAAAGAGTTACCAGGTACCTAACTCTGTTTTTTTTTTGTGGGGGGGGGGGGCAGAACTCCGCTTTTATGCCAACATAATCCAGAGGAGACACCAGCAAAGTCACAATGTGACTCGGCAGGAGGGAGGGGCCAGGAGTGGCAGCGAGGGACTCCAGATGAGGATCTGGGCTGCTCTGGAAAACATGTATAACATGTTTGTTATTTTTAAATTAAAAGAAATAGACTTTAGTATCACTTTAAACTTTCTAGTCTCAAACCGTGTAACATACATTCCAGATGTTGTGATAAATTCTTCTAAAAGTAACTTTCCGGTGGCGGCTGGTGCTCCATTTTTGTGGGGGGGAAGCAAACAAACCAACCACCACGCCCCCAATCACTTGGTTGATCAGTCAAACTCCCCACCCCCGTCGCTCGCTCGTCCGCCCACCAACTCCACACTTACCCCATCTAGGTCGCAGGCAGCTTCGGCTCCTTCCTGCGTCTATGCATTCTATGCACCAAGATAAAAAAACCTTCTGTGTGCAGCAGCCCTCCCCAGCCCCCCAATACTTACCTGAGCACCATCTCGATCCAGCGATGTTGCACGAGAGTCTCGGCTGTCCGGAACTCTCCGTCCTCATTGGCTGAGACAGCAGCGGGGTGCTATTGACGTGAGCCAATGGCGAGAGAGAAGGGGCGGGCCGAGCCGTGGCTCTGTGTCTGCTGTGAGGGGACTCGGCAGGAGGGTGAGGCCAGGAGTGGCGGCGAGGGACTCCAGATGAGGATCTGGGCTGCTCTGGAAAACATGTATAACATGTTTGTTATTTTTAAATAAAAAAAATAGACTTTAGTATCACTTTAAACTTTCTAGTCTCAAACCATGTAACATACATTCCAGCTCTTGTGGTAAATTCTTCTAGAAGTAACTTTCCAGTGGCGGCTGGTGCTCCATTTTTGTGGGGGGGAAGCAAACAAACCAACCACCACCCCCCCAATCACTTGGTTGATCAGTCAAACTGCCCACCGCCCTGTTGCTCGCTCGTCCGCCCACCAACTCCACACTTACCCCATCTAGGTCGCAGGCAGCTTCGGCTTCTTCCTGCGTCTCCACCTCTTTGGCGGCTTCACTCTGCGTCTCCTTCTCCTCTGCGGCTTCACGGTGGCTTCACTCTGTGTCTCCTCCTCTTCAGCGGCTTCCTCCTCAGTGGCCAATACAATCGCTTCATCTCTCGGCCAATCGGGTCTTCCTGGGAAGCATGAAGACAATAGTGAATATTCATTCGAGCCCACCCTTTTTTGAAGCCAATTAAAGCCTCAGGCTCCAATCATGTGCTTAAAAAAATAAAACCCCAATGAAATCCATGCATCCGACGCCCTGCATGTAGATTAGGGGCCGGCGCATGGATTAGGGGGGCAGCACCCCTTCAACCCTAATGGAGCGGCCACCACTGTAAACTTCCTAGCTCTTAACACTGTGCGAAAAACCCACATCAGACACCCCCTTTCCCTCAAGATCCTGGCATCAATAGCCAAGCCGTAAAGCCAGTAAAAAAGGATGGAAGGTCCTTGCATAAGGAGATCTGGCCATGCCTGAAGACACCAAGGACCAACATACAGAGACAAATTAGGAGATACCTCAGTGTTCTTAGAGATGCCACCTAATTGTTAATGCAAAGCATTGGAAAAATACTCACCTTCATCTGGACAGTGTCCAGGAGCAGGCCCATATAATCCAATCACTGAGCTGACATCAGTGCCGATTTCTGGTGATTGAGAACCCAGCCAAACCTCTCCAGAGTGCATACCATGAGAGATACAATGTGCTCTAGATGCTAGAACAGATTGCTCCCTGAGCAGTAGATCGTCCGGAGTACTCCCTGGACCATTAAGAGCCCTAGAATCGGAGCCAGCACCTTTGTAAATACCCAAGGTGCTGTGGGAAGAGCAATTGGCAGGGCCACAATCTGAAAATGTCTTCTACTGCAAACCGCAAGAACCTCTAATGAGGAAGGAACATTGGGACAAGAAGGTAAGCATAATTTATGTCTACCAATCCCAGGAAGTTTTCTGGCTGAAACTTCCACGTCCGAAGAAACTTGAGATACCTGGGGTCCAATATAGGCCAAACCTCATTATTTGGCTTTGGAACCATAAAAAATTTTGAACAAAAATCGAGAAACCTTTAGTCCTGTAGAATTGGCACAATCACACTCTGAGTGATTAGGCGATCAAGAGCTTGTAACACCAATAATCTTTTTTTGCGGATAAATAGAAATATTTAAAAGCATTAAATAGTGTGGAAAATTATTGTATCTGGCTCAACTTGTAACAGTGAGCAAGACCCATTCGTCTGCTACCTCCCCCTCCACGAAAGCCCGCAAAAATCCCCCTTCATCGCGAGGGAGATTTAGCATCCAACTTTGTTGGCTTAGAGGATCAGGACTTGCTTACAAGCGACAAAAGGACTGCCTCATGTATACAGGAGTAGTAGTAGAGGGAACAGGCACCCTTTGAGATGCACGTTTAACCTGTCTTACGCAGAGGTGAGAAAACTCTTTCCTCCTGAAATCTTCTGGATATGTTTATTGATGCAAATAGAGGCTACCACCAGCTGCATAGCTGCCCCAACCAAAGCAAAAGATACCTAGAGCAACATTTCCAACTATTTATCAGCTGGATCATTAAAGACTAGAAAATCATCCACAGGATACTTAAGACTCTTAATAAAATAAGAGATTGTTGCATCATCAATGGCATACTCCACTTTTTAGTGATTTTTTCCTCCATAGGATATAGCTGCACAAGCCTCTTTGGTGGAACAAAGATTTTGTCAGAATGAATCCAATACGCATCCACCACTTCCTCTAGATGAGGATCTAAGGAGAATGACTGGGAACTTTGTGGCAGATCCCATGAACCCGGGGCAAAATCTTCAAAGATGCAAACTCGGGAAGTGAAACCTTTAAATCAGTGCGGACCATTTTGAAAAGAGAACCCATTAAATCCGGCCATAGATTTGATCCTTCTATGGCCTGCTGTAGTGGGTTTTCTGTCCAAAATGGTCCGCGTTGATTTGAAAGTGTCACTTTCCAGGTTTGCATCTTTGAAGGTTTTGCCTATATATTTCAATCCATCTATGGGTATCTCAGAAGTGCTGGAAAAAAAGGGGGAGAAGAATGAGGATTTCAAATCCCTGGATCACTACATCGGCTGTGTGAGCACTGACAGCTCATCATCTATGTAAGTACAGCAGGGACCAGGGGGTGGGGAGGATGTGTGGTGTTAGTAAGAGAAACAACATGTCAGTGCCACAAAGTATTGGAGCAAGGGGGTCAGAGTGGCAGCTAGGTAACTAGCATTTCTAGAAGAGAATAAAAATTTAAGCTCCCATGTTTTTCTGAAGATTGGTTTCCTTTAATTATTCGTAAGGTAACTATTGGGGGGGGGGGGTTGAATTCAGTGTGTTAAGAGTTTACTTTGCCTGGCCAACTGTCAAAAATAGCCCTTGGCAACATGGCTTCTTGCAAACTGTAAATGGGACTTCTTATGGCTTTCTTTCAACAATGGCTTTCTTCTTGCCACCCTTCCATAAAGGCCAGATTTTTGAAATGTAGGACTAATAGTCGTCCTGTGGACAGATTCTCCCACCTGAGCTGTGGATCCCTGCAGCTCCTCCAGAGTTACAATGGGCCTTTTATCTGCTTTGTGATTAAAGCTCTCCTTGCCTGGCCTGTCAGTTTAGGTGGACAGCCATGTCTTGGTAGGTTTGAATTTATGCCATACTCTTTCCATTTTCAGGTGATGGATTGAACAGTGCTCTGTCAGATGTTCAAAGCTTGGAATATTTTTTATAACTTAACCCTGCTTAAAACTTCTCCACAACTTTATCCCTGACCTGTCTGGTGTGTTTCTTGGCCTTCGTGTTGCTGTTTGTTCACTAAAGTTCTCTAAAACAGTGGTTCTCAACCCCGTCCTCAGGGTATCCCCAACAGGCCATGTTTGCAGGTTTTCCTTTATCTTATACAGGTGCTTTAAATCAGAATCAGTAGCTTGGTATTTTGGCCAGGTATTTTCTCTAAGAGAAATTCCCAAAACATGGCCTGTTGAGGGTACTTGAGGACAGGGTTGAGAACCACTACTCTAACAAACCTCTGAGGGCTTCACGGAACAGCTGTATTTATACTGAGATTAAATTACACACAGGTGGACTCTATTTACTAATTAGGTGACTTCTGAAGGCAATTTGTTCCACTAGATTTTAGTTAGGGGTATCAGAGTAAAGGGGGCTGAATACAAATGCACACCACACTTTTCAGATATTTATTTGTCATAAATTTTGAAAACCATGTATCATTTTCCTTCCACTTAACAATTATGTGCTACTTTGTGTTGGTCTCTCACATAAAATCCCAATAAAATACATTTACGTATTTACGTTTTTGGTTATAACATGACAAAATGTGGAAAATTTCAAGGGGTATGAATACTTTTTCAAGGCACTGTATTTAAATTTCATTTAACAAGTATCAGGATTTGTAGGTGTCATCATGTGTTGTAGAAATAAATAAAGGAACTTGGTGTTCGCTGAGTGTTGATGCATAAATATTTATGGCAGAGAAAGATAACGTGTTAGGCCTGGTCCATGCACGTTCTTGCAGGTTTTCATACCGTGCTGTGTCAGTAAATCCTGCTGTACCCTGTGCAACACAGAAATACTAGAAACTGTTTACTACTGACAATAAGCAGCTTGCAAAGTACAGGGCTCAAGCAGAATGTTGGTTCATTAAATGTCATTGTATAGAGTAGTAAAGAACTATGAATGCTTTAGTTTGGCTTCTCACTTGTGTGGTGTGCTAACTGCAGCACACGTTAACGCACAATTGTATATGTGTGTTGATGCCATTTAACACTCACATATAGTAGTTGCCAATGCAGTGGCTCTGCTGAGCACAACAACGCGCATACATACAAGTGCTGCAGATGTCAGTGTGTTGAGATGGGCTTCCTATATGCAGCACAGTTCAGTGCATGAAACCGCAAGGATTAACACATGAATAAGGGTGAAAGGGACCCTAAGGGCTCATGCACAAGTAGGTCAAACCATGTCAGATATTACAAGTGGATTGACCAGACACACTATATTACCAAAAGTATTGGGACACCTGCCTTTACACGCACATAAACTTTAATGGCATCCCAGTCTTATGCGTGTACACACGAGCGGACTTTTGACGGACTGAACTCCGGAGGACTTTTTGACGGACTTTCGACGGAGTTCCGACGCAACGGACTTGTCTACACACAATCACACCAAAGTCCGATCGTTTTGAACGTGATGACGTATGACCGGACTAGAATAAGGGAGTTCATAACCAGTAGCCAATAGCTACCATAGCGTCGGTTTTCGTCTGTCGGACTAGCATACAGACGAACGGATTTTTCGACCGGACTCGAATCCGTCAAAAAGATTTGAAACATTTTCTAAATCTAAAGTCCGTCTGATTTTTCGACAGCAAAGGTCCGATGAAGCCCACACAGGATAGAATGATCAGGTGGATTCGTTCCATCGGACCTTTGCTGTCGGAAAGTCCGCTCATGTGTACACGGCATTAGTCTGTAGGGTTCAATATTGAGTTGGCTCATCCTTTGCAGCTATAAGGAACTTGACAGGCCTGCACAGAGGCCTGACCTCAACTCAATTGGGATGAATTAGAGCAGAGACTGCGAGCCATGCCTTCTCGTCCACATCAGTGTCTGACCTCACAAATGCGCTTTTGGAAGAATGGTCAAATATTCCCTTAGACACACTCCTAAACCTTGTAGACAGCCTTCCCAGAAGAGTTGAAGCTGTTATAGCTGCAAAAGGTGGGCCAACTCGGTATTGAACCCTACGGACTAACACTGGGAGGCCATTAAAGTTCATGTGCGTGTAAAAGAAGGTGTCCCAATATTTTTGACAATATGGTGTATATTATACTGATATCATCATATTACTATAGTAAACTTTTGTCGTATCCAGTCATTTTGCTTGAAGAGCGGTCACCTGGATTAGATCGGTTGCTTTCTCATGTACAGAAGCTTACAAAAGTGACTACACCCCTCACATTTTTGTAAATATTTTATTATATCTTTTTATGTGATAACACTGAAGAAATTACACTTTGCTACAATGAAAAAAAGTGAGTGTACAGCTTGTATAACAGTGTAAATTTGTTGTCACCTCAAAATAACTTAACACATAGCCATTAATGTCTAAACCGCTGGCAACAAAAGTGAGTAAATCCCTAAGTGAAAATGGCCAAATTGGGCCAAATTAGCCATTTTCCCTCCCCCGGTGTCATGTGACTCATTAGTGTTACAAGGTATCAGATGTGAATGGGGAGCAGGTGTGTTAAATTTGGTGTTATTGCTCTCACTCTCTCATACTGGTCACTGGAAGTTCAACATGGCACCTCATGGCAAAGGAATCTCTGAGGATCTGAAAAAAAGAATTGTTGCTCTTCATAAAGATGACCTAGGCTATAAGAAGATTTCCAAAACCCTGAAACTGAGCTGCAGCATGGTGGCCAAGACCATACAGTGGTTTAACAGGACAGGTTCCACTCAGAACAGGCCTCACCATGGTCGACCAAAGAAGTTGAGTGCACGTGCTCAGCATCATATACAGAGGTTGTCCTTGGGAAATAGATGTATGAGTGCTGCCAGCATTGCTGCAGAGGTTGAAAGGGTGGGGGGTCAGCCTGTCAGTGCTCAGACCATACGCCGCACTCTGCATCAAATTGGTCTGCATGGCTGTCGTCCCAGAAGGAAGGCTCTTCTAAAGATGATGCACAAGAAAGCCCGAAAACAATTTACTGAAGTCAAGCAGTCTAAGGACATGGATTACTGGAACCATGTCCTGTGGTCTGATGAGACCAAGAGAAACTTATTTGGTTCAGATGGTGTCAAGCATGTGTGGTGGCAACCAGGTGAGAAGTACAAAGACAAGTGTGTCTTGCCTACAATCAAGCATGGTGGTGGGAGTGTCATGGTCTGGGGCTGCATGAGTGCTGCCGGCACTGGGAACTACAGTTCATTGAGGGAACCATGAATGCCAACATGTACTGTGACATACTGAAGCAGAGCACAATCCCCTCCCTTCGGAGACTGGGCCGCAGGGCAATATTCCAACATGATAACGACCCCAAACACACCTCCAAGACGACCACTGCCTTGCTAATGAAGCTGAGGGTAAAGGTGATGGACTGGCCAAGCATGTCTCCAGACCTAAACCCTATTGAGCATCTGTGGGGCATCCTCAAATGGAAGGTGGAGGAGTGCAAGGTCTCTAACATCCACCAGCTCCGTGATGTCATCATGGAGGAGTGGAAAAGGACTCCGGTGGCAACCTGTGAAGCTCTGGTGAACTTCATTCCCAAGAGGGTTAAGGCAGTGCTGGAAAATAATGGTGACCACAGAAAATGTTGACACTTTGGGCCAAATTTGGACATTTTCACTTAGGGGTGTACTCACTTTTGTTGCCAGCGGTTTAGACATTATTGGCTGTGTGTTGAGTTATTTTGAGGGGACAGCAAATTTACACTGTTATACAAGCTGTACACTCACTACTTTATATTGTAGCAAAGTGTAATTTCTTCAGTGTTGTCACATGAAAAGATACACTAAAATATTTACAAAAAAGTGAGGGTGTACTCACTTTTGTAAGATACTGTATATGAATTTATCAGACAGAAGTCCAAAACTTGCACGGTTATTTTTTTTTTTTTTAAGAAAGCACAGCAAAACTTAGTATGAAAACAACTCCTAAATCTGATGAAGTGTAAAGAGTAGTTCCCTACTGACTGCAGGTTTCTCTTTCCCCAGATGAGAGCACATAATTTGAATATATCCCATGTGTACTACACACTGTGATGTGCCAGCCTCCCGAGTACACACAGGAGCTGGGGAAGAATTCTAATGGCTTACTCTAGCAACTCCACCAGGAATTATCTACAGTGAAAAGATCTGGGAGGCTTTTATGGCCGTGAGGAGATTGCGTTGCTTAACAACTGATGCAAACTCAGCAAATAAGTGCTGGTAATTTAATGGTTGCTTACTGTATATGACCCAACAGTATTAATAAACAATATATTGTAACCCATCTAGTTCAGTGAAAAAAGTAATCTGATCAAAGCATTGACCAAACAACAGCAATCACTAACTCACCATATTCTAATAGAAACTCAGTTTGGAAAAAACACTCAACTCATATTGTATCAAAATTCTAAAACATACTGCTAGGTTTATTGGCTTTAGTTGGTTCTAGTGTGTATGCATTTTTGATATAGCTGTAATAGGGAGCAGATCAGTGGCGTAACTAGAACTTTCAGTGCCCTGATGCAAGAAACCATCAAGGGCCGGGGCCCTTCCCTCCCTTCATTGGCAGAACGCCAGGGCCTGGTTACAAGTTCGACCTTTGTGAACTTGGTAGTTCCGTCACTGGTGTCAGTAGTTTTTTATTATTTAAAAAAGAAAAAAAATTAAGAGCCCTGTTAGAGGGTTTTGGTGAGATATCAGGGATCTCAACAGACCTCTGATGTTCCACCTTAGAGAAAGAGAAAGGAAATTGAGGGCTTTGCTTCAGTTGAGCCTCAGCTGCACAAAATGAATGGACAGGAATAGCTCTGCACAAAGCTTCCAGTTCATTCACAAATTAAAACATAGTTTTTTTAGAAGCCCCATTGGGGGGTTTTGGTATCTCAACAGACCCCTAATGTTCCAACTTTGAGACTGAGAAAGGAGATTAAGGGCACAGCCCTCAATCTCTTTCTCTGAAGCCTCAGCTGCACAGAATGAAGGGACAGGAATAGCTCTGTACAGAGCTTCCTGTTTATTCACAAACTAAAGCATAGTAAACACAGTTTACTATGTTTCAGTTATGGATGGACAGTCAGTGAGCGGTACAGGGGCCGGGAAAGAGCACGGTGGGCTGGAGAGCACAAAGGGCAAAAAAAAGCTGGATCGGAGGAGCGGTGGTGAATGCACACTTCTCCTCCCTCCCCCTCCCTTGCATTCAGCGGCTGCAGAAGGAAAATGGAGAGATCAGTTCCTTTATATGTAGGTGCCCCCACCACTTCTCCTACCCAGGCGTACAGGTGGGCCGCACAGACCCCCTGCAGCATGGGGCCAGATTGTGATTGCAACCCCTGTAGGTACACCACTGGAGCGGATACAAAGCAAGACATAATGGAGAAATAAAGATGCAATGACATATTCTGAAAAAATCTGGGGTGAAGTAGGGAGCCTGCAGCCTCCCAGTTTAAAAACTATATTTACTGCCCACTGCAAATGAGATGACAGAGACACTAGGTTGAGATCATTTAGATATTTATTTTTTATAGTATATCTAAAGCCAAAACCTTTTTTGGTGGCAGCGTGAAAGGAATTGGTCAGGAGTGGTGGGAAATGTCTGCATTTGATAATAAGCTTCTCTAATTCCCAGGATCAACCTTGTTTAACCTCTAGTAGTCTGATCGTCACAAGTGATGCTCAAAATGTCACTTTTTGCCACCCTTAGGCTTGATGTGTTTGCTCCTTGGCTACTTCAGTGTTACATAATTAGTTAGGTTGAAAAAGTCAGGAAAGGAAGAGCAAAGATGTTATTGACCAGATATCGATCAAATGCTTGCATTCATTTTCTAGCTGGCATTTCCTTTCTTTAACCATTTCAATATTGGGCAATTTCACCCCTTCCTGCCCAGGCCAATATTCAGCTTTTAGCTCTCACACTTTGAATGACAATTACTCAGTCATATAACACTGTACCCAAATGAAATTTTTATCATTTTTTTTTTTTTTTTTAGATAGATGGATAGAGCTTTCTTTTGGTGGTATTTAATTATCAGTGGGTTTTTAATTTTTTTTTGCTATACAAGCAAAAAAATACCAAACATTTTGAAAATTAACACATTTTTCTTAGTTTCTGTTATAAAATTTTGCAAATAAATAATCGTTCTTCATAAATTTAGGCCAACATGTCATCTGCTACATTTCTTAATTTCGTAAAAATAAGCCAAATTAGTATATATTATTTAGTCTGTGTTAAATTTCTACAAACTGTGGTACTGTATAATTATAATTGATCAGTTCTGATGTCCTCCTCTGTTAGCGGCTGGCATAGCACACTATGTCAGTAGTTTTAAAAAACGAGTGTTGTAATAACCTCATTTCAGCTGTCTTCAGGCCAGTCACATCACTTGCGGCCGCTTTACAGCTCTGATCTATTGCTTCTGAGGGAGGGGCCATGATCTCCCTCTGACGTCAGCCAGGGAGATCACGTGGCCGGTTGTCTCCTCTGCAAAAGCCATGTCTCATAGCTGTAAAGCGGCCGTGAGTCACGTGACCTGACTGAAGACAGCTGAAATTAGGTATTTACACTGCTCGTTTTTTAAAACTACAGACACAGTGTGCTATGCCAGCCTCTTATAGAGAGGCTAGCAGAGAAATATTTTTAATTTTATTCTACAAGGGGGTTAAAAAACACTTTCATTTTTTAAAGGAGAAGTCCAGCATTCTCTTGTTTGGCTGGGCTTCTCCTATGGGTCACAGGAGTGCAATTAGTTTTGCACTCCTGTGACCCGTTTTCAGCAGCGAGTGGGGTGAAGTCCGCCCTCTGCTGACGTCACTGGAATCAGTCCAGGCACCGCATCATTGCGACAATAAAGTCTGGATCCGCCTGGTGCCTGGACTGATTCCTGTCTCAGCCTTTCAGCGAGCCACTGAGATGGCCACTCCCTGCCCCTCCACAGCTCATCTCTCCAGTGAGCATGGAGTAGCAGAGGGGAGCGATACTGATTGACAGTCAACAGCTCTCCCTCTGGGATCTGTGAGAACCGAACCATCGGCAATGTTCGATGGCTCGGTTCTCAGTGTAGAGACGCCGGGGGACAGATGCAGCATTGGTCCCATGCTGCATACACCTAGTTAAGTATAAAAGGGGGGAAAAAACCCCATAGTTATCTTTGAAATTATCCTTTAGAATCACTGTAAAGTGGTTGTAAACCCTTACATATACCCAGTGAAGTGACTGGCTTTAGGTGATACACAGACATAAAACAAATCCTCCTACATAAGTTGTATGTTTATCTGCAGCCCTCCCTCCTCTGCAGTCTTCTGAAACACACTGAGGCTGAGTGAGTCATGCAGATAGCAAAGAAAGTAGAGATCAGAGAGAAACCAGACTTGGTGCTTTGAAATCAGGATAGTACACACTATAGCGAGATGAGCTCTGTTCATTTTTCATGTCTGATATTTATAACCACTTTAACCCCAACCGCTCTATAACCGAAAGACAGCTACAACTCGGTTGTCCAGTTCTGGGAGGGCGTCTACTGACGTCCTCCCGGAACCTCGCCCCCTGTGCACCCTGTGATTACTGTGTCCTTTGGACACGTCTGATCACAGATCGAGTTAAAGGGCCAATCACAGTGGCCCTTTACCATGTGATGAGCTGTGTCCAATCACAGCTCATCACATGTAAATAAATGCAGGTTATCAGCATTTCCTTTCCTCAATGCTGTCACTGTGTGAAGAAAGGAAAGCCAATAACTGGGGAAATTTACAATGATAATCAGGGCATTGATCATCAGTGTAGCCCCACCAGTGCCCTGATTATCAGAGCAGCCGCATCAGTGCAGCATATCAGGGCCCCTTTCAGTGCCCATCAGTGCCACCTTACATGTGCAGCCTCATCAGTGCTCATCAGTGCCCAACAGTGTAGCCTATCAGTGCCGATCAGTGCAGCCTCATCAGCGCACATCAGTAAAGAAAAAAAATTACAAAATAAAAACTTTATTTTGGTCAAAATTTTCAGTCTTTTTTCATTTGTTTAGCAAAAGAAATGATAAGAATTTTATTTGGGTACAGTGTTGCATGACCGCACAATTGTCATTCAAAGTGTGACAGTGCTGAAAATTGGCGTGGTCAGGAAGGGGGTAAATGTGCCCAGTAGGCAGGTGGTTAAGCTAGCCATACACCCATCAATTTATTTTTTCCAGCCTGTGTGAATGTAACTAATTCTAATGTAACTAATTCCTCTTTGATGGGTGCATCCCCCACCACAGCTATTGTATTCTGACAGCCAGCGTCACCCACTGTCAGAATACCTGAACAGTGCCTGTATCCGATTAGATGCAGGCACTATTTGACTAACAATTTTCCACCCACCTTCTTAAATTTTTCTTAAATTTTTCAATCAAAGGTTGTCAGATTTAGTGGTGCAAGCAGGGCCACACATTGATCAAATTCTGGATAGTTCATCTGGCTGAAATTTGCTCAGTGTATGGCCAGCTTAGGTCTCTTATTTTAGCGTCTAGAATTGCAGCCTAAACAATGAGGGCCCATTCAAACCAGATGCAGTGGTATGTATTTTTGAATGCGTTCCCGCTGCATAGACAGTCCAAAATCCAGGTTATAGTTCATATTTTTTTCACACCACAAATGCGCGAAAATGCATATAAACTTGCAGAAATGCAACACAGTGCAGTACACATAAAAGCTCAAAGAAGAAGGAAGTGACCTCAAAGGAAATGCAAGCAGAAAAATCCCTGTACATTACAAGGATTATAACAACCTCTGTTGCAGATCCCTGCCTTTTGTTATTCTGGAGAAATCTGTGTGTGTGTGTTGTGCCTCTGTGCTAGTGGGTCTAATGGGAGTGGTTTCATAATTATCTATCAGCTGTGGCAGCTGAAGAGCACTAATGAGGAAAGCTGCAGGGCCTGCATCCCTTTAGGCCCCTTTCACACTGGGACGGTGAATGCGTGGGCAGTAACGCGCCGCTATTTGTAGCGGCGCTTTACCGTCAATTTTGCAGCACTATTCGGCCGCTAGTGGGGAGCTTTTACCCCCCGCTAGCGGCCAAGAAAGGGTTAAAAACCAGCCGCGAAAGGGTTAATACCACCGCAAAGCGCTGCTGCAGCAGCGCTATGCCGGCGGTATAGCCGCGCTGCCCCACTGATTTTAATGAGCAGGAGCGGTGTAGGAGCGGTGTATACACTGCTCCTTCACCGCTCCAAAGATGCTGCTAGCAGGACTTTTTTTTGCGTCCTGCAAGCGCACTGCTCCAGTGTGAAAGCCCTCGCTCTTTCAGGGCGCTTTGCAGGCGATATTTTTAGCACTGTAGCGCCTGCAAAGCGCCCCAGTGTGAAAAGGGTCTTAGACGTGTTCCTATTGGAAATATCTTACCAAAAATGACATTTTTGTTGCAGGGGATGCCGGAAATCTGACTTGTATCTTAGGCAGACTTCTGGGAAAATTGGTGAGCCAATTATACAAGCAGGAAATGATGTTTCTGGGGAGTGGTCAGTACAAACAATGTGTACAGAACAACTCCATGTAGCCATATTGCATTGCATTTATAGAAAATTACAGCGGACTGCAGATTGAAATGGAAAGGTAATTTTTAATAACATTCAATAACAATATGACTTATATCGCAATTGTACACACTATATTATTTTTTCTTTATTTGCTTTTTTTTCCCCCCACAAAAGTGGAGTTACCTTTTAAGAAAAACACATTGCAAATGTATGTAAATGCATGCAAAAAATGTGTCAATGTGCACATCAATGTGCATGCAAAAAGACGTGGTTTCTGGTGTGAATGGGCCCTGAATGTTGTAAAATAAATAAATGACTTATGCCGCGTACACACTACTGGTTTTGCCGTCGGAATAAACTCCGAAGGTTTCTCCGACGGAACTCCAACGGAATTCCATTCAAGCGGTCTTGCCTACACACGGTCAACCCAAAGTCCAACCAAAGTCCAACCGTCCAGAATGCGGTGATGTACAGCATGTACGACGGGACTAGAAAAAGGAAGTGCAATAGCCAGTAGCCAATAGCTTCCGTCTCGTACTTGCTTCAGAGCATGCGTAGTTTTTGGTTCGTCGGAACAGCATACAGACGAGCAGTTTTACCAATAGGAATTGGTTCCGTTGGAAATATTTAGAACATGTTCCATTTCTAGGTCTGTCAGAATTTTCAAAAAAAAAAAGTCCGATGAGGCATACACATGTTTGGAATAGACGATGAAAAGCTTCCGTCTGACTTTTTCTATCGGACATTCCGCTCGTGTGTACACGGCTTTAGAGATTGTTTTATTGTTCTGGTCAGCACCTGTGCATGCAAGTCTCATGATGTGGATTTACAATCAATAAGTGATATTGCAGGCCATTTGGCAGACCTGCTCAGTACAGATTTATCTGTGGTTGCTCTAGGATGTAGATAACAGTATGAGAAAATTAAGTCTTTTAAACAAGTTAAATATAGGCAGTGGAAAATATTGACACCGTGTTTTCCGCTGTATACAATAAAAGGTGCTCCATTTTCTTCCAATCGCCGCTTTGGAAAATCCCAGCATGCATCATTAACCTTTATAGCCCTTGTGTATTCATATATTAACATGTGCTGTAGCTGGTGATGTATATTGAAGCTTGGTTACCACAGACTATGTATTTAACTGTATGTCCAGGTTGCTGCTAGCTAGAGATGTGTGATAGTAAGTAGACAAATAGTAAGGAAGGCATCTCCTAAATCCCTAGAATTTATCTGGGTCTGTGCAGCATTCACACTCACCAAATGACTAGCAGTCTCCTAGCTAAGAATAATTAAAAAAAGCTATTGGAAATTATTTCTATACATAAAGGTCTATTATTTTCTGAGAAAACACAAATAGTACAAAAACCTTATTATGACCCTCAAGGTCAAATGCCCTCTCAAATTCCACATATATAAATGTTAAATGGATTACACATGCATAATGAGTGAGGGATTTACTGGTACAATTACATAATGACATAAGAAAATGAAGTAATAAAAACCTAGTTTAGACTTAACCCCCCTCTTCTTTAAGGCTGATACTTATAAAATGGTAAAGTGGGAAAACCCTTCCAAAAATATATTACTTTATTATTTTACAAAAATAAAATTAAGACTACACCAAAACACCAACCACACATAGACATACTGTAGGTTAAAAACATATAATATACAATGGCCCCCTCTCTCTCAAATCCTGAT
The DNA here is from genome assembly GCF_042186555.1 of Aquarana catesbeiana. Taxonomy (NCBI): domain Eukaryota; kingdom Metazoa; phylum Chordata; class Amphibia; order Anura; family Ranidae; genus Aquarana; species Aquarana catesbeiana. The sequence goes on from NC_133324.1 coordinate 663,003,605, forward strand.
CACAAATGTCAACATTGCACCAATCATATTGCATATATTCTATTTATAATATTGTGGTAATAATAGCGCAGGTGATCATGTAGTGATCCTCTGAATGAAAAACACCTACTGTATTTGATTAGACACTCCAGCTTTCTGAACCAGTCAATGGATAAATGAATCCATAGCTTATATCCACTGAGAGTGAGACCCTTAAATATGGCCACAGTTCCAAAGCCTCATTGCAAAGTAAACTCAGCTGAAAAGCCCTGTGTAATGCACTGGTGATGCCTGAGTAGAATTATAGGGGTCTGATAATGTTGAGTTAAATATACAGTGGAGACGGAAAGTATTTAGACCCCCTTAAATTTTTCACTCTTTGTTATATTGCAGCCATTTGCTAAAATGATTTAAGTTCATTTTTTTTCCTCATTAATGTACACACAGCACCCCATATTGACAGAAAAACACAGAATTATTGACATTTTTGCAGATTTATTAAAAAAGAAAAACTGAAATATCACATGGTCCTAAGTATTCAGACCCTTTGCTCAGTATTTAGTAGAAGCACCCTTTTGATCTAATACAGCCATGAGTCTTTTTGGGAAAGATGCAACAAGTTTTTCACACCTGGATTTGGGGATCCTCTGCCATTCCTCCTTGCAGATCCTCTCCAGTTCTGTCAGGTTGGATGGTAAACGTTGGTGGACAGCCATTTTTAGGTCTCTCCAGAGATGCTCAATTGGGTTTAAGTCAGGGCTCTGGCTGGGCCATTCAAAAACAGTCACGGAGTTGTTGTGAAGCCACTCCTTCGTTATTTTAGCTGTGTGCTTAGGGTCATTGTCTTGTTGGAAGGTAAACCTTTAGCCCAGTCTGAGGTCCTGAGCACTCTGGAGAAGTTTTCGTCCAGGATATCCCTGTACTTGGCCGCATTCATCTTTCCCTCGATACAACCAGTCGTCCTGTCCCTGCAGCTGAAAAACACCCCCACAGCATGATGCTGCCACCACCATGCTTCACTGTTCGGACTGTATTGGACAGGTGATGAGCAGTGCCTGGCTTTCTCCACACATACCACTTAGAATTAATGCCAAAAAGTTCTATCTTGGTCTCATCAGACCAAAGAATCTTATTTCTCACCATCTTGGAGTCCTTCAGATGTTTTTTAGCAAACTCCATGCAGGCTTTCATGTGTCTTACACTGAGGAGAGGCTTCCGTCGGGCCACTCTGCCATAAAACCCTGACAGGAGGAGGGCTGTAGTGATGGTTGACTTTCTACAACTTTCTCTCATTTTCAACTTTCATCTCCTGACTGCATCTCTGGAGCTCAGCCACAGTGATCTTTGGGTTCTTCTTTACCTCTCCCTCCAAGGCTCTTCTCCCCCGATAGCTCAGTTTGGCCGGATGGCCAGCTCTAGGAAGGGTTCTGGTCATCCCAAACGTCTTCCATTTAAGGATTATGGAAGCCACTGTGCTCTTAGGAACCTTAAGTGCAGCAGAAATTTTTGTGTAACCTTGGACAGATCTGTGCCTTGCCACAATTCTGTCTCTGAGCTCTTCAGGCAGTTCCTTTGACCTCATGATTCTCATTTGCTCTGACATGAACTGTGAGCTGTAAGGTCTTATATAGACAGGTGTGTGGCTTTCCTAACCAAGTCCAATCAGTATAATCAAACACAGCTGGACTCAAATGAAGGTGTAGAACCATCTCAAGGATGATCAGAAGAAATGGACAGCACCTGAGTTAAATATATGAGTGTCACAGCAAAGGATCTGAATACTTAGGACCATGTGATATTTCAGTTTTTTTTAATAAATCTGCAAAAATGTCAACAATTCTGTGTTTTTCTGTCAATATGGGATGCTGTGTGTACATTAATGAGGAAAAAAAATGAACTTAAATGATTTTAGCAAATGGCTGCAATATAACAGAGTGAAAAATTTAAGGGGGTCTGAATACTTTCCGTCCCCACTATATATATATATATATATAGAGAGAGAGAGAGAGAGAGAGAGAGAGAGAGAGAGAGAGAGAGAGAGAGAGAGAGAGAGATCACTTTAAGAATTTGTAATGCACTTTCTTGCTTCTTTTTAGACACAGAGTTTTTAGTCCATGATGACCTTCTCAGACAGATAAGAAGCAACAGTTTATTCCTTTTTTGCTCCAAGAAATGGACAGTCTTATCTAGCTGGTCTGATCCAGTACCATCATGGCGGCACCCATGTTTTCTTTCACTTTCTATTAGTCACATGATGTAACCACCTACTTAACTGTTCCCTTGCTGTTAAGAAGATATGAATGCTGATTGGACTAAACTATACGGTCACACTTATAACACGCCTAGACCTTATGCATATTCATATGTATAAAATTGTATAGCCTGTAGCTGTAACCTCAGAAACACTTCCACTTTACTGCTTTATTGAGAACTGTGTATTGTGTTTCTCCACTGCAGTGTATGGAATAAAAGCACCTAATTCTCTTAAGATTTGGACTCACTGTCTCATCAGAAAAATGTCTTGTTTGGAGACTCCCTAACCTGATATAACATGCCCTAGAAACACTGAAAGGGCAACTTGGTCTAGAGGAGGGTGTATTACAGGATTTATGCTTGCTTCAATCATGGGGATCCAGTCCCTTTAGATGAATAAACAAATGACGAATTCAAGACTGTAAAGACCTCACTCATACACCAGTGAAGGCCAGACACACACCATAGTGGGCCCAGGAGCTTACACTTACAAAGGTCCCAAAACATAGACTTTCAGAGATCTTCCAAACTGGCCCGCATAGCCCACAAGGTCACACTCAAAGTGTCCATTGTTCTCCCTGCAACAGGAATAGGCTCAAATTGAGAGCATGTGTGAAAATATGTATATGTGCCATACTTATCAATCTATATTGGGTCACCAGAGAGAGGCTGGGCTATTGAAGAGGGCAATGCCTGTCCAGTTTAGCCAGGTATAGACCGGCTGCTTCAGAGGCAAATATTTGGCACTGTGGGCAGCTGTGCTTTTAAGTCATTTGCAAATGGCCACCATGCCCCGCGGGAGCATGCGTGATAACGTCACACACAAAGCATGGTTATGTTACTCGCTCAACGTCACCCATGGCCTAAACCTTCATAAGAAGTGCTGCAAAAAAAGCCCCTAACTACAACAAAAGTGTATATATACTGTGTTCAACTTAAAACAAATAAATAAAAAAAAGGGGGCACATTCCAAAAACATGACAAAATAACAAGGAATGCACATGATGCCCACCTACCCTTTAGGGAGAGCCCTAACAACGCGCCCACATTTACTTATTACATAAAGGTAAATACAATAATGCCATTATTATTACATTTTTATATAGAATAGATTAATACAATAGGTCAGTGAGTAGTGTAATCAAAAAGAATACCATTATAAACAATTTTCACAATAGAAAGCTCAGTTACATATGAGAAAAAAAAGCAGTCTTAAACCTTCAGCAGTGCCTTGAGTTTTTAAAATGTCCCTGCTGTTCTAACATATCCTCTGCAACCAAAACGTTTTACAAACATATTTAACACCTGCTCCAGGTTCGGTGTGTCTGTGTGTGATGGCTGCAGGATAATAATGTGAGAACTCATGCCATTCCAAGAAGTATTTTCCAGGTTTCTTCTACCTGCTGGGGCCAACCAGCAAGGCCTGGTGGATAAAGAAGAACCAATACTGATTTTCACAAGACGTTACAATAAATATTCTAAGTTGATTCTGCATTCTACATACTAATTTGAAAATGCAGGGTGCAATGAAGCCTGCAATTTCCTCCAGAGTGTTCTCAGTATAACACTGCAGAGAACACTCCATGATGGGTACATGTGACCAGTACCTTTCCCCTCCCAACATTTTTAATTCCCCATTAATTAAAGCCAGTCTTTGGGCAAATCTCTCCCATTGTCTGTCCATTCCCATCTGACTTATTATTAATATAATAAAATACCTTGCTACTGTAGTCTTCTAGATCCAGAGAAGACCCTGCTGTTTGGCAGCAAATAGGAAGTGTCCATGTCAACCAGACAGGGACTTTGACACAGGAAGAAGGACCCTCCTCTGTAGTAATTATATAATAAGACCTGGGGTATCACATGATCACAGATTTAGATGAGTACTTTAGGAATTGGTTGGAAATAGGGGAACAGATGGTGTGGGTGTGTGGCTGGGTGAGGATTTCAAAAATAAAAAAGGGCCTTCACTACTTTGGGACCCTTGCTAAAAGGACCATTTGGTATCCCATGTAGGGACTCATTTACTGTAATTGTTTATATGGTTGTCAACTTTAACTATTTTGGTGGGTGAATGGGACAGCAGAGGAGCACATGAAAGGTAAGTTACAGTGGAAAAAAAATCTGAATCACCTCATGATGAGTGCTGCACAAATGTACAATGTTTAATCATACCATGGGAATGCAGGCCGCACCTACCCTCCCTGAATACCACAAAGACAAGTACCTATTTAAATAATAATACAAAACCACTTGTTGGCAAAAAATTGGCCGCGGCACATTAGATAAGCACCTGAATGACCGCAACATTCAGGGATATATAATGTAATACTGACATATAATCACACACATAGGTTGGACTTGATGGACTTGTGTCTTTTTTCAACCTCACCTACTATGTAACTATGTAACTATGTAATATTTATTGGTGTATTCAGATCAATAAATAAAAATAACAACATCTTGATAATTTTATTAATTTATAAAATTCTTAAATTTCAAACAATAAACTTAAAACAGCTCAGTCTTAAAGGATTCGAGCATACAGAATATTTATAACCCAAGTCCTCCCTACAAATATGAAGGTTGACAGACCACATAACGTGCTTAGCGACTAGGGAGGGAGGGTGGAGAGCTTGTTGCACTGACGCTGACTAGCTGAACACTGGCAGGAATACTCCCGTGAGAGGGTCCTATATACAATAAGCCCCTTTCCAGAACATTCCAAGGGGGTCACATGACAATCTGGGAAATTCCCAAATGTCATGTGACCAAGTTTCCCACCCCAATCCTATTTGAAATGTTCTTAAAGGGACCTTGTCCCTAATACAGTAACATGTACATATATATATATTTCTATAGCCTCGCGCCACTAAATTGAATTGTGTGTAAATGCACAAATATGAAGCTGCTATCCCCCAAACTAGATGAATAATCTAGTGCAGTGAGAAAAAATATATGGTGAGGGGCGCTGGGTTGGTGAACAAAATTACATGTATAGTGTTAATAAACAACTAAGTGGCATACAAAAATACTAAATTAGTAAATATATACCAAAAAACGTGATTTACAGTCATGCAATCCCTGCAAAGTGTGAAATTATAGTGTCCTTGTGGAAAAACCCTATAAACGTATTTTTCTATACAAAAACCATACAAGTGCATATAAAAGTCCACATGCAATAAAAAATATAAAATATAGATTCCGATGCAGGTCAATATATATGAATTCTCCACGGTAAAAATTAAATTCCATAAATCCAATAGATGTGGAATGTCTTGCTGTGTTGATAGATATACCACCTTCACCAGCTGTAATAAACACCCAATGTGCTCAGTATATGGATATCCGCTTACCAGATGCTGTTGACCTTTTTAATTAAAAAGAGGTTAATATGGGCCTTTAGCAAAATAAGGCTTGCCGCCATGGTATGGATAAGCCTTGTAGATATCTTTTCCTCTCCCCCAGTAGCACGTCATAAAGTATAAAAAGAGGGGACAAAAAGGACTGGAATAGTGTAACCCCGTTTATTAAAAATATTTAAAAACAAAAGGTCAATTGGCTGCTTACATGAAAAAATGCCCTCGCCCGGCACTGAGGCTGTAATGCTCGTAATGGATCTTGTCGTTCCGCTCTGCGCATGGCGGCTGGCGTGCGCTTCACCATCCACCGCTGACAACCACAGTGACCGGAATGTGTTGTCACGGAATGCGTAACCAAGCACGCCTCAAAGGCGACAAGATCCATGTTGTCGCCTTTGTTTCCTTAAAACATGCCATAGGGAGCGGTGAGCTAGACATATTAATCTCAGCTGTTATCAATATTTGAGGATTAATATTACATGTTGCTGACGGAAGACTATTGCTATTGCCTAAATTGCTTATACTGACAGTATTTCTTCCCTCATTAGACCAGATGCTTCCATAATTACTGCTGTCATTTACTGGTGTATTAATATTGTCAGCCAATCTATTAATAGATTCCATAATGTTGTTAAGTGTATGTGCTAACTCACCTATACCACCAGGGTATAGGTGGAGCATTGGATAGAGCTGAAGCAGTATCATGCTGCTCTCTGTTTCCTCCAATTGCCAGCAGCAGGACGTCGATGACACTCGCACTGCCTGCAGCTTCATGCTGTGATAATGATGTACTGGGCAGGGCTTGCCTCTCCAGATCTCCTACCTCAGACACCGCCTCTGTCCTTCTCCGTGAAGCCGCTCCTCCCGCACGTCCGCCCTTGCCACTGGGTGGCCTTGGGGACCAAACCCTCCTCTTCTTCTTTTCCCTTAGGCTGACTCTCCACCCCCATAATATTAGCTGTCTCCTCCTGCCACGCCATGATACCTTCTTCTCTCTTTAGGGTAACGGGCTGCCGAGACAGCGCGCCGTGCTGGCATGTCTGGTGGTGTTGCAGGCTTCTTACCACTGGTCTGCCTCCCTGGGGAATACTGGGTAGGTCCACGGCTCTCTGCTCTCTTTCTTCTCCCTTCCGCTTGTTATCCTCTTCAGCCATGGTGAGGCACCTCCTGAGCCAGTCTTCCCCGCCACTTTTCCCTGCTCTTTCCAGCACTTGTCGCATTAGGGATTTCATAGTCATGCCGGCTGCAACTGAAAAGTATTATAGCCCTTCTGAGGAGCTTGTTGCACCGACGCTGGCTAGCTGAACACTGGTAGGAATGCTCCTGTGAGAGGGTCCTATATATAATAAGCCCCTTTCCAGAACATTCCCAGGGGTCACATGACAATCTGGGAAATTCCCAAAATGTCATGTGACCAAGTTTCCCGCCCCCAATCCCATTTGAAATTTTCTTAAAGGGACCTTGTGTCAGAGAGCTCAACTGGCTGGTCGCGGTGCTGGTGCACACCGGGGTGCGTTGGCGCGCGCGTCCCTGTGCGCACTGCCGTGCATGTCCCTGCAGGCGCTGGTCGGCGTACTGGCGTGCGGGCGGGCGCGTGCGTGCATGTGCGCGCGCAGGCATGCGCGTGCGCCTGTGAGCGTCGGTGTGCACGTGCGCGCGCTGTTTGGCGCCAATCGGCCTATTTAAGTTTGCCATGCACTCTTCTCAGTGCTGCCTGTTCATCAGCTTCCAGTTCCTAGCTTCCCAGTATCTGTCCCAGTGTTCCTGTGTTCCTGATCTCCTGGCGACCCGGCTTGCCTCTGACTCTCCTTTGATTGCTGCCCGTACCCGACCTTGGCTTGTTTGACCCTTCTTCTGCCTGCTCCTTTGTACCGTGCTGCCTGTCTGTTGCCGAACTCTGCCTGAACCCGGATCTGCCTGCTTGCTCCTGCTCAGCACCTGTTTGCCTGTGCTCCAGTTCACCATCTGCTGCTTGAAGTTCTATTCCCATCTACCACCTGGATTCCTCATCAGGCTCTCTTACCATTCCTTACTCCCGTGCCTCCTGTCCATCCTACCAGGGGCCGCGAGTGGGATACGTACGGGAGACCACCCTCTGCCCAAGCGGACTCACCGGTCTGGTAAGTAAGTCTGACAGTATCAGGCAGCCATGACCGAGTCCGGACAGGCCTCCCCCATGGATGAACTTTGCAGACACTTGGCGGGTCTTACCCAAGCCGTGAAGAGCCTTCAGGAAGGCTATGCAAGATTGGAGGAGCGAGTTTCAGTTCTATCCTCTCCTTCTGATCCCCAGGGAGCATCTTCTGCTGGACTCTCATCTGCACCCTCCGTGGTAATGCTTCCTCCTGAGCCTAAAGTACCCACTCCAGAAAGGTTTGCCGGAGAGCGCAGCAAGTACCGTGCGTTTCGCAATGCCTGCGAGCTCTATTTTGCTTTGCAACCACGCACCTTTTCTTTAGAAGCGACAAAGGTGGGCTTTGTTATCTCACTACTGTCCGGTGAACCCCAAACCTGGGCCCACCGCCTACTGGAACAAAAATCAGCTTCCTTGAATAGCTTAGATGCTTTCTTCATGACCATGTCCCAACTGTATGAGGATCCACAGCTGACTGCGACTGCAGAAGCCGCTCTGCATTCTCTTCAGCAGGGTCGCAGGGCAGTGGAAGATTATGCGGTGGAGTTCAGACGCTGGAGCTCCGACACCAACTGGAATGACGCCACCTTGCGTCACCAGTTCAGAATGGGACTTTCAGATCCACTAAAGGATGAGCTAGCACGTGTCGGGATACCCGCTTCCTTGGATGAACTCATCAACCTGTCCATCCAGATTGACCGTCGCCTGAGGGAACGATGGTCAGAAAGGTCTTCTCACCAGTTCCGCCCTACCTGGATGCTACCCAAGGTTCCCAGTGTGGCCAGTCAGCTTCCTCCCATCTCCACCACACCTACTCCAGACGCTCCAGAGCCTATGCAGCTTGGTTTGCTCCGTCCTACACTGACTCCTGAAGAAAAACTGCGTAGGCGAGCCCGCAATCTTTGTCTATATTGCGGTGAACCCGGGTACTACGTGAGGGCCTGCCCCAACAAGATGCGTAAGTGCCTTCCTGCTACTTCGTTTTGTGCATCTGTTGTACCTAAGACCGGTTCTCACCTTGCTCTCTCCATCATTTTGCAGCTTCCAGGAAGGACTACCTCAGTGACGGCCATCATTGATTCCGGTGCCTGTAGTTGCTTCATCGACCTGACTTTCGCTACCAATCTCCGTATTCCACTTGAACCTAAAACCCAAGGACTTACTATACACCTGGCAGATGGCTCTACCCTTCGTTCTGGCCCGGTCACCCAAGAGACTGTCCCTTTACTAGCCATCATTGGTACCCATCACCAGGAACTCCTTCGTCTGGATGCCATCTCCTCTCCGCTCTTTCCCATCATCCTGGGAATACCTTGGCTGCAAGCCCATAATCCCAGCATTAACTGGGCCACAGGGGAAGTTACTTTTCCTTCTGAATACTGTAAACAACACTGCCTGTACAGGTCTTCTACTGAAACCTCTCCTCTCCTTTGTATGGACTCAGATCGGGAACTATGACAGTCCATTCCTGAACCCTACCGAGACTTTGCAGATGTATTTAGCAAGAAAGGAGCAGAAACATTACCTGAGCACAGGCCTTATGATTGCCCTATAGAGCTTCTACCGGGAACTGAGGTCCCAGGCCTTATGATTGCCCTATAGAGCTTCTACCGGGAACTGAGGTCCCTTTCGGAAGAATCTTTCCGCTAACTGAGCAGGCGTTAAGCACACTAAAAACCTATATCGACACTTTGACACGAAAACTTGGAAAAAGGGTTTATCCGCCCCTCTACTTCCCCAGCCGGTGCAGGCATCTTTTTCGTCGAAAAGAAAGACCATTCTTTACGTCCCTGCATAGATTATCGGGAATTGAATAGGATAACTATCAAGAACCGTTATCCTCTACCCTTAGTACCTGAACTTTTTCAAAGATTGGGATCCGCAGTTGTGTTCACAAAACTCGATCTTCGGGGAGCTTATAATTTAATTCGAATTCGGGAAGGGGACAAGTGAAAAACTGCATTCCGCACTCGATTTGGGCACTTCGAGTACCTTGTCATGCCCTTTGGCCTCTGCAACGCTCCTGCAACATTCCAGCACTTTGTCAATGACATTTTCCGTGACTACCTGTATCTGTACGTAATTGTGTATCTGGATGACATTCTGATCTTCTCCTCTTCACTGGCTGTTCACCGCAAACATGTCCGGAATGTCCTAACCCGGCTCAGACTACACGGCCTCTATGCAAAATTAGAGAAATGTGAATTCAAACTCCAGAGCATCCAATTCCTAGGTCTAATCATCTTGGTGGATGGCATCAAGATGGACCCTCAGAAGGTGACCGCCATCCTGGCTTGGCCTGTGCCCGTAGATAAAAAAGGTGTGCAACGCTTCATCGGCTTCTCTAATTTTTACCGGAAGTTTATTAAGGGGTTCTCAGTAATAATCGCCCCATTAACCGAACTAACCAGGCAGGGAACTCGATTCTCTTGGACTCCTCAGGCCCAGACAGCTTTTGAGAAACTTAAAGAGCTTTTTACATCGGTTACCATCCTGAAACACCCTAATCCTGCTTTACCGTTTGTCTTAGAAGTCGATGCCTCAGAAATAGCAGTCGGGGCAGTTTTGCCTCAGCGGCAAGGTGCCAAAGCTCTTCTGTATCCAGTGGCATTTTTCTCACGCAAGCTTTCAGTTTCGGAAAGGAACTATGATGTGGGAGATCGGGAACTTCTTGCCATCAAATCGGCTCTAGAGGAGTGGCGTTACCTTCTGGAGAGTGCTGCTTATCCCATCTTGGTGTATACAGATCACAAAAACCTGGAGTATTTGAGGACAGCCAAAAGACTGAGACCACGGCAAGCCAGATGGGCACTTTTCTTTTCCCGATTTCAATTTCATATAACCCATAGATCAGGTTCGAAGAACATTAAGCCAGACGCGCTTTCATGTATGTTTTTGGATTCTGAAGAAACTCTGCCTCCTGACACGATCCTTCCCTCTGGAAACTTTTTACTCCTTCAAGAGGACCTTTTGACCCAGTTAAAACAAGCCTCTGTGGGAATGCCCCCATATCCTGAAACCAATCTGAGTGATGGCCTGTTTTGGCATGAAGATAAAATTGTAGTCCCGGCACCTTTACGGGTGACGGTGATGGAACTTTGCCACGACCATAAATTAGCTGGACATTTTGGCGTGTTGAAAACCACAGAGTTGGTGCAGCGCACCTTTTGGTGGCCTCAACTGTCCAGTGATTACAAAAGTTATGTGGACTCATGTACCACTTGTGCCCGAAGCAAAAACAGCCGGACAAAGGCTTTACCCATTCCAGAGAGACCATGGAAAAGAATATCGATGAACTTTATCGTAGAACTCCCTCCATCGGAGGGTTTTTCCACCATTTTTGTTGTCATCGATAGGCTATCCAAGATGGCACATTTCTTGCCCATGAAGGGCACACCCTCGGCCATGGACACCGCAAAAATTTTTGTTAAAGAAGTGGTGAGGCTACATGGAGTCCCGGCAAGTATTGTGTCTGACCGTGGAGTCCAATTTACTTCGAGGTTCTGGAAGGCTCTCTGTGATTCCTTGGAAATAGAGTTGGCATTCTCATCGGCCTACCATCCACAGACAAATGGGCAAACAGAGAGAACCAATCAAACCCTAGAGCAATACCTCCGCTGCTTCTCTGCATTCTCGCAAGACGACTGGGTCTCTCTACTACCTGTTGCAGAATTTAGTTACAACAACTCATTGCATTCAGCTATCAACCAAACGCCATTCTTTGCTAACTACGGTTTTCACCCTTCCTTCTTGCCGAGCTCACTACCCGAATGTACTGTTCCTGCAGTTGCGGAAACCATGGATTTTTTCTCCTCTAACAATAAACTTTTGCAGGAAACAATGGCCAAGTCTCAAGAGTACAACAAAAGGATGTATGATAGGAAGAGGCGTGGAGAGCTGATTCTGGAAACCGGCAACCAAGTATGGTTATCCACCATTAACCTAAAGATGGCCTGTCCCTCAAGGAAATTGGGCCCTAAATTCATGGGTCCTTTCCCTGTAAAGAGGAAGATAAATGATGTCGCATATGAGCTTGATCTGCCTGAGTCTTTAAAAATACACCCGGTATTTCATGTGTTGAATTTCATCTGTTGAAGCCTGCTGTCCCGAATCCTTTTACTGGCTGTAGGACCGGCCCACCTAAACCTGTCATAATTAATGATGAAGAAGAGTTTGAGGTTGAGGCAATCTTGGATTGCAGAAGGAGGAACAACAGAATTCAATATCTCATCAAGTGGAAGGGGTATGGGCCGGAAGACAACTCCTGGGAGCCGGAGAGCAATTTGCATGCCCCAGAACTTTTACGATCTTTTAAGAGCACCCATGCTTCCAAGCTGGCTCAGCTGGGCATCCGGAGGCTGCCCTTTGGGGGGGGGCATTGTCAGAGAGCTCACCTGGCTGGTCGCGGTGCTGGTGCGCGCCGGGGCGCGTTGGCACGCGCGTCCCATGCGTGCTGCCGTGCATGTCCCTGCAGGCGCTGGTCGGCATACTGGTGTGCGTGCATGTGAGCGCGCGCCTGTGAGCGTCGGCGTGCACATGCGCGTGTTGTTTGGCGCCAATCGGCCTATTTAAGTTTGCCATGCACTCTGCTCAGTTCTGCCTGATCATCAGCTTCCAGTTCCTAGCTTCCCAGTATCTGTCCCAGTGTTACTGTGTTCCTGATCTCCTGACGACCCGGCTTGCCTCTGACTCTCCTTTGATTGCTGCCCGTACCCGACCTTGGCTTGTTTGACCCTTCTTCTGCCTGCTCCTTTGTACCGTGCTGCCTGTCTGTTGCCTGAACTCTGCCTGAACCCGGATCTGCCTGCTTGCTCCTGCTCAGCACCTGTTTGCCTGTGCTCCAGTTCACCATCTGCTGCTTGAAGTTCTATTCCCATCCAGCACCTGGATTCCTCATCAGGCTCTCTTACCATTCCTTACTCCCGTGCCTCCTGTCCATCCTACCAGGGGCCATGAGTGGGATACGTACGGGAGACCACCCTCTGCCCAAGCGGACTCACCGGTCTGGTAAGTAAGTCTGACACCTTGTCTCTAATACAGTAACATGTACATAACCCTATATATTTATTTATTTTTTTTAATAGGAGGGGCAACTGCATACCCATGCTGTCAGGCTCAAAGCCTTAAGCTCTCCTAGTCCATTCTTTTATTTTTGCTCCATTTCTATCCCTTTAGTTGTATGTGTTTGTTGCTTATCACTGTATTTCCAGTAGAGGCCTTGCAGGTCACTCCTCAAATTACTACAGCGTTGTTACCCCTTCCACACAGTACGTGGTATGTGCTTTTGCCAACTTACAGGCAATGTCACTTGGAAGCCACACAACACCTAGTACAGTCCAGCAGTTGTAGTTTATCACAGGAGGAGGGTGCTTCCTGCCATGATGTCAGTGCCATGTTAGTTCCCACCCACTGACCACAGAATAAAAGTCATTTGATGCATCACAAAGTAATAAAAAGGTGCATTTTTTAATTAATTCTATTGTTGTAGAGGCAGACTAGCATCACTAGTCAGGGGTTTCGCCTTGCGGGTTGAAATGTAAAGGCTTGCCATCTATTCTAGGGCTTATTATTATATCTCTTGTGTGTATGTAACAATCAGCGCCACCCCTAATTCTTACTAAAGTGTTAAGTGCAAAATAATAAATAACAAACACTGTGCATAAATATATCAAAATATCACAGCTGCTGTAAACTCTAAGTAGATTCACTACATTACAAAGAATTGATATATACATATATATACAGTGGGGACAGAAAGTATTCAGACCCCCTTAATTTTTTCACTCTTTGTTATATTGCGGCCATTTGCTAAAATGATTTAAGTTCATTTTTTTCCTCATTGATGTACACACAGCACCCCATATTGACAGAAAAACACAGAATTGTTGACATTTTTGCAGATTTATTAAAAAAGAAAAACTGAAATATCACATGGTCCTAAGTATTCAGACCCTTTGCTCAGTATTTAGTAGAAGCGACCTTTTGATCTAATACAGCCATGAGTCTTTTTGGGAAAAATGCAACAAGTTTTTCACACCTGGATTTGGGGATCCTCTGCCATTCCTCCTTGCAGATCCTCTCCAGTTCTGTCAGGTTGGATGGTAAACGTTGGTGGACAGCCATTTTTAGGTCTCTCCAGAGATGCTCAATTGGGTTTAAGTCAGGGCTCTGGCTGGGCCATTCAAGAACAGTCACGGAGTTGTTGTGAAGTCACTCCTTCGTTATTTTAGCTGTGTGCTTAGGGGTCATTGTCTTGTTGGAAGGTAAACCTTCTGCCCAGTCTGAGGTCCTGAGCACTCTGGAGAAGGTTTTTGTCCAGGATATCCCTGTACTTGGCCGCATTCATCTTTCCCTCGATTGCAACCAGTCGTCCTGTTCCTGCAGCTGAAAAACACCCCCACAGCATGATGCTGCCACCGCCATGCTTCACTGTTGGGACTGTATTGGACAGGTGATGAGCAGTGCCTGGTTTTCTCCACACATACCGCTTAGAATTGAGGCCAAAAAGTTCTATCTTGGTCTCATCAGACCAGAGAATCTTATTTCTCACCATCTTGGAGTCCTTCAGGTGTTTTTTAGCAAACTCCATGCGGGCTTTCATGTGTCTTGCACTGAGGAGAGGCTTCCGTCGGGCCACTCTACCATAAAGCACCGACTGGTGGAGGGCTGCAGTGATGGTTGACTTTCTACAACTTTCTCCCATCTCCCGACTGCATCTCTGGAGCTCAGCCACAGTGATCTTTGGGTCTTCTTTACCTCCCTCACCAGGGCTCTTCTCTAGCTCAGTTTGGCTGGACGGCCAGCTCTAGGAAGGGTTCTGGTCTTCCCAAACGCCTTCCATTTAAGGATTATGGAGGCCACTGTGCTCTTAGGAACCTTAAGTGCAGCAGAAATGTTTTTGTGACCTTGGCCAGATCTGTGCCTTGCCACAATTCTGTCTCTGAGCTCTTCAGACAGTTCCTTTGACCTCATGATTCTCATTTGCTCTTACATGCACTGTGAGCTGTAAGGTCTTATATAGACAGGTGTGTGGCTTTCCTAATCAAGTCCAATCAGTATAATCAAACACAGCTGGACTCAAATGAAGGTGTAGAACCATCTCAAAGATGATCAGAAGAAATGGACAGCACCTGAGTTAAATATATGAGTGTCACAGCAAAGGGTCTGAATACTTAGGACCATGTGATATTTCAGTTTTACTTTTTTAATAAATCTGCAAAAATGTCAACAATTCTGTGTTTTTCTGTCAATATGGGGTGCTGTGTGTACATTAATGAAGAAAAAAAATGAACTTAAATGATTTTAGCAAATGGCTGCAATATAACAAAGAGTGAACAATGTAAGTGGGTCTGAATACTTTCCATCCCCACTGTGTGTGTGTGTATATATATATATATATATATATATATATATATATATATATATATATATATATATATATAGTGCAGTACTACTCACGTGAAAACTCTAATATCAAAAAACATTTGCAAAATTATGTTCATTAATCAAATATCAAACAGTACGATCATCACAATATCCCATAAAATAGAGTCCTAATGTAAACATACAGTATGTGTAACTTCTTGATTGTTGTGAACATCTGTGAATATCATTCACCCCCAAACTCTTCTATAAAGACTGCTTGGTTGTGCACACCTCCACCAGCCGTTATACCCGCACACCTCAACAATGAGTCAGGTAGACTCAGATATAAATCTTTACTCCCACTCCTCTACGGTCTCTCTCGTCCACAGTGGATCAACTGTTCATCATCAGCCCTTTTCTGCTTCAACAACTTCCCGTGTGACTCCAATGGGTAAGGAGTTGATCTCTCCTATATAAAACCCCGCTCCTTAGACTCTCCTCCACTTCTGGGATATCGCTTCCAGTGTCATGCAATCACAAATCTACTGAGGAAGACCAATCAGAGGTCGCTATGTGTGTGGAGGGGAGGAGTTCAGCCCGTGACGTCACGCAGCCATGGTGGTGAGCGAGCGGACGCTATTGTATTGTACAAATGCGGGTTTCATTTTATTATCCTGTAAGTGTCTTTTTAGCTGGGTTTTAATAAATTTTAAAACAGAGAGCACTATGTTTCCAGTGTTTGTGATTGCATGACACTGGAACCGCTTCACAGAAATCAAGAAATTACACATATGTTTACATTAGGACTTTATTTTATGGGAGATTGCGATTATCTTACTGTTTGATTTATGAACATCATTTTGCACATGTTTTTTGATGTTAGAGTTATCATGTGAGTAGCGCTGCACTAATATATATATATATATATATCAATTATGACCATATCTGCTTCTCTGTTATTTTTACCTGAATGGGCAAACTACAAGTTTACTTTGGTTCGCTTTAAACATTTTGTTAGAGCAAAATTCTGTCCTCATTCAAACTTCTCTCTTGGTGCGCTTGGTGAGGCGAGGCCTGTCAGGGAGAAACTTGCTTACAGGGCTGTGAACTCTCTCTCTCTCTCATGCCAGTGTGGCAACACGGTGAACCCAAATGGCCAATGACCAAGGCTTTGACTTGGGTGAAAGGATAGCAAGCTGCATACTCCCCATGAACAAAAGTACCAGTATTTTGCGCTTGATGTCCAGGTAGGTGGGAGAAAGAAGAGATGGAGAATATATGTAGTTGGGAATAGCCACCGTTAAGTAAATCTATTGCTGTTCCTGCATAGATAGGTTCACTTTGAAAAAGCCAAAATGCCAAAAGAAGGAGTGGGAGAGCCAAAAGGTAACCCCCCCCCCAAAAAACATCTCTAATATGCTATAACTTGTTCCCTAACATAGGAGCTATATGGGTCGGCATCCCTATAGTAAGAGGTTTGTGGCCCCTTGCTATGTTTATTACATTCTGTTTATTACATTCTCAACTTTAGTATTAGGAAGGTGCTGCCAAAGGGGTATTAAAAATAAATCTAAATGAGAAAGATACAATCAGCACAACCCCCAACTCTGTGTTCCCTATACCAAATTACGTAATTCTATATATACAGTGCATCCAGAAAGTATTCACAACGCTCCACTTTTTCCACATTTTGTTATGTACAGCCTTATTCCAAAATGGATCAATTCATTATATTCCTCAAAATTCTACAAACAATACCCCATAATGACTATGTGAAAGACGTTTATTTGAAATCTTTGCAAATTTATTAAAAATAAAAAATGAAAAAAAATCACACGTACGTAAATATTTACAGCCTTTGCTCAATACTTTGTTGAAGCACCTTTGGCACCAATTACAGCCTCAAGTCTTTTTTAGTATGATGCTACAAGCTTGGCACACCTATTTATGGGCAGTTTCTCCCATTCTTCTTTGCAGGACCTCTCAAGCACCATCAGGTTGGATGGGAACGTCGGTGCACATCCATTTTCAGATCTCTCCAGGGATGTTCAGTTGGGTTCTGGCTGAGCCACTTAAGGACATTCACAGAGTTGTCCTGTAGCCACTCCTTTGTTATCTTTGCTGTGTGCTTAGGGTCATTGTCCTGTTGGAAGATGAACCTTCACCCAAGTCTGAGGTCCAGAGTGCTCTGGAGCAGGTTTTCTTCAAGGATGTCTCTGTACATTGCTGCATTCATCTTTCCCTCGATCCTGACTAGTCTTACAGTTCCTGCCACTGAGAAACATCCCCACAGCATGATGTTGCCATTACCATGCTTCACTGTAGGGATGGTATTAGCCAGGTGATGAGCAGTGCCTGGTTTCCTCCAGACACGTTGCTTGCCATTCAGGCCAAAGAGTTCAACCTTTGTTTCATCAGACCAGAGAATTTTGTTCCTCATGGTCTTGACAAACTCCAGATGGGCTGTCATGTGCCTTTTACTGAAGAGTGGCTTCCGTCTGGCCACTCTACCATACAGGCCTGATTGGTGGAGTGCTTCAGATATGGTTGTTCTTCTGGAAGGTTCTCCTCTCTCCACAGAGAAACACCGGAGCTCTGTCAGAGTAACCATCGGGTTCTTGGTCACCTCCCTGACTAAGGCCCTTCTCCCCGATCGCTCAGTTTGGCTGGGCGGCCCGCTCTAGGAAGAGTCCTGGTGGTCCCAAACTTCTTCCACTTACAGATGATGGAGGCCACTGTGCTCACTCGGACCTGCTGCAGAAATTTTCTGTACCCTTCCCCAGATCTGTGCCTCCATACAATCCTGTCTCGGAGGTCTACAGACAATTCCTTGGACTTCATGGCTTGCACTGTTAACTGTGGGATCTTAAATAGACAGGTGTGGGCCTTTCCAAATCATGTCTGATCAACTGAATTTACCACAGGTGGAGTCCAGTCAGGTTGTAGAAACAGCTCAAAGATGATCAGTGAAAACAGGATGCACCTGAGCTCAATTTTGAGTGTCATGGCAAACCTGTGAATACTTATGTACTTGTGTTTTTTTTCGTTTTTTTATTTTTAATAAATTTGCAAAGATTTCAAACAAGCTTCTTTTACGTTGTCATTATGGGGTAATGTTTGTAGAGTGTTGAGGAAAAAAATGAATTGAATTCATTTTGGAATAAGACTGTAACATAACAAAATGTGGAAAAAGTGAAGCGCTGTGAATACTGTCCAGATGCACTGTACATAAATACAAATATCAGTGCTCATAAAATATAATGTGCTTAAAAATCCATGAGTTGCCGCTGAACACTACTTAGTGATTTCACTACACTAAAAACCATATATAACTCATAAAGTGCAGTGCTACTGGATAATTAACATTGTAATACCATGTTAATGTAGTCCATATAATCACTGTGCTATACACACATAAAAAAGTCGTAATGGAGCACAGCAGTAGATTACGTTTATAGAAAGACTTTTGGATGTGTGTATGGCACAGTGATTATATGGACTACATTGACACGGTATTATAATATTTATCATCCAGTAGCGCTGCACCTTATGAGTTAAATAAAAATAAATCTAGGCTGATATAAGTCTCCAGAAAGTTGGTATAGGCATAGGTCTGTGGGGGGTGAGTAACTGCCATGCAACAGGAGAATGCCAGAGTCTGTAAAGGTACTATATGGTACTAGGGGGTGCATGCTAACAATCTGCAGCATTGCTTTGCTTTCTAGGGCCATGTTAAAGGTTTTCTTTACACTAAAATTATATTGGTGAATCCCTCAATATCTACCTGAAGGGTCATCAGGGTGCTCCCAGAGCTTAAAGCCAAACTTTATTTTGGATTCCAGGTTCAAGCAGAACAGCCTTCCAGGAGGAGCAGGGCTTTTTCTTAAGCTCTATATAGTAATATGTGTGCTCTAATAATGTATTTACTGTTTTTTCACACATACCTAAAACAACAAGCCTTTGTTTGCACTCTTGTTTTACAACATAGCTTGCAGGAATCTTCTTTTGAGTTCCAGCCCCCAGCTGTCAGTAATTACAGCCTTCATATGGATTGTTGACAACTCTTCAAGAACTCTCAGATGGGTCACAGAAGGGGGAAGGGAGTAATAAAGATCAATGATCAATTCCTGGGATTGTGGCAAGGAGATTTATTGAATGTGATTTATTGATTTTAAATTGACTATGAATATATGCAGACTAGATGGCAAACGTATTGCCATTTTCTTTCCCAATTTAAAATGTGTGTGTGTAATGTGTTCATGAACACCATCAAGTGTGGCTCTTTTTGCGTATATGAATTTATTAGTTTACGTTGATTTTAGTTGGGGCCAAGGCTTTTTTTCTCAGAGAATGGGGTGCAGGAACTCCTCCCTTCCGAATCACCCCTTGACTCCGTCCCCTACCTACCTTCGAGCACCATTCCTTTGTTCCACCACTTACCCACCTCCCAGTACCACCCCTTTTAGAGAATAGAGAACCAAGTATCGTTTTGTGGTGCTAATTATTTTGTATGGAATTTGTTAATGATAACAAGAAAGGCAGTAAAATAGTAATCTAGCAACAATGAATACCCCAGCGACAATAGATCCACCCCAGCAGCAATGGAATCCCAACAGCCAGCATCAATAGACCCTCCAACAGCCATCAACATTAGACCCCCTATCTCAACAGTAGATCACTCCCAGTCTAGATTGACCCTCTGCAACTTAAGACCCACACTGCGCAACAATAGATCCCTCACCAGCAACAATAGACCTCCCCAGCAACAATAGACCCCAGCGACAATAGATCCACCCCAGCAGCAATGGAATCCCAACAGCCAGCATCAATAGACCCTCCAACAGCCATCAACATTAGACCCCCTATCTCAACAGTAGATCACTCCCAGTCTAGATTGACCCTCTGCAACTTAAGACCCACACTGCGCAACAATAGATCCCTCACCAGCAACAATAGACCTCCCCAGCAACAATAGACCCCCTGCAAAAAATAGATCCCCTTCATAAAAGGTAGATTCCCCAGCAGCCAGCATCAATAGACCCTCCCTCAACAGTAGATCCCTCTCAGCAATGACAGACACCCCAAGAACATAAGACCTACCCCAGCCACAATAGATCCCCCCTTCCTCCGCAAAACAGATCCTCACAGCATTAATAGACCCTCCAGCACACCCCCGCACCCCTTGCCATTACATACATTCAGTTCTGGAGGTGCCGGAACTGCCTTCCCCAGCGTTCCTGCTGAAAAAAAGCCCTGAATGAATCCTTACAATCTATGAATGGAGGACTGGCAGATGACTGAAAGGTCCGTCCCCTCTTTTCATAGATCTTATTACAGCATCCTAATACAGCTTCTATAAATGGCGGCGCTGGGCAGAAAGGGTGGGCGTAGTCAGGCATTCTTGATTAATACCAGCTTCAGCTCTCTCAGCTCTATAAGCCACTGTCTCAGTGGAAGATTACAGCTGGGGGAGGAAGATTTGAAGAAATGCAGGAATCAGCAGCACAAAGGACATATTAGATTATTAGTAAGCAATGTCCCTTCTGCTGATTTTAAACTAAAAGTAGGCTTTAAGAATACGTACTTGAAAAGATTTTTTTTTAAACCAGAGTCTAGTGGCACTTTGATGCATGTCAACACATGCGCACGGGTTGTCCATTGTATTAAATTGCGCGAACTCAGATCTTTGGAATGCATTATCTGTTTATGATGCATTAGCTATAGGGTCATTGATAACAGAGGCAGCACATAATAATGCAGGATTGTTCACAACACATGTAAAAATGCACAAAAATATGTACAGCAATCCAGCCTAAAGGTATTTGTCCAGTAGTTGTTTAGTTTTGTATAACGTTTAGAAGGATTAGAACTCCTGTTAGGTTTTACTGCTATCATGGGCACCATTGGAGAGATTTCCCATCATTTACTGTCCCGATGACAGAGGGTTTCCCAGACAGAAGTAAGGGGCAACTCTCCAACCGCAACACAGACAGAAAAATATCTATCTATATATATATATATTTTTTTTTAAGTAGGGAACTAGAACTCCTGTCAGTTTTTTTTCTGTCTGGTGAAACCATTGCAACTGGGGCAGTACGGCTCCTTCCACACCTAAGCATATTGGAATCACGGGCAGAATTGTGTGATTCTGCCTGCGATTCCAGAATTTCAGATTCCAGAAACAAAACGTTCAACGCGTTTGCGGTGTCATTATTTTTTAATGGCACCCCAAACGCGGTGCAATTTTCACCATGATTGTCACGAGATAAAACATGCAAAAATCAAGGCAAAACACACAATGCTAAACGTACCTGTTTTAGGGGCAAAATTTGGTACATGAGCATCTTTGGTACATTTTTGGGGGGAGGCAAATTCAAAATGAATGGTGCCACTTCAAAAACTTGCCACAAAAACGCACAAAAAAAGTGACACAGCAGTGTCACTCAGGTTTGGGCAAGGCTTAAGTGCAGGGAAATTTTTCTAAGGGATCTCTGAATAACAGTAAAAACCTGACAAGGGTTTTAATGCCTCTCCACTCTATTCAAAAACTAAAAAACTGTTTTTTGGGTTTTTCTGCTGGACTTAAATGTTAACCACCTAATATTGCACCATTGTAAAAAAAAAATGCTACATAGTGTTAGGGCATTTTTGAAGAACAGGACTTGAACGCATTAGGCACATATGTGCTCAATGTGCTAAATACATACTAACTATTTGGATTTGGCCTTTGGCATACATAACTATACTTTAAAGCAGCCTTTCTCAAATGGGGTGGCACGGCACCCTGGTAGAGAAAGGCTGTGAATGAGACCGAACTCCCGATCCTTAGCCAAATTGTAAGGCTAGGTTCACACTGATGTGAACTGGATGTGGGTTTCTCCACATCCAATTCGCATGGCAGGTGAGTGCGACCGGCTCTCAATAGAGCCGTTTCACACAGCTCTGGGGCAGTCGTGGTCCGCACTGGAAAAGGGTCCTTTGTGCCTATGGCTCTGTTTCAGGTGCGAATTCAGACAGAAATTCAGGCCTGATTCACACCTGAAACTGTGTACAGGGACGCATGCTGTGAGCTGCGGCCGGAGGAAGAGTGAACCCAGCCTAAATCGGCAATGCGGGAGCGCCGTCAGACTATGACATGAACTCAGCAAAGTGAAAGCAGTGGAAGAGGAGGTGTCTTCCTGAGTGTGTACTATACTTTCTGCCTCCCCCTACAATGTAGTATCCAGCTGTGTAAATTAAGGTAAAGTACTGAAATTTTTTAGAAAGCTATATATACAGTGGGGACGGAAAGTATTCAGACCCCCTTAAATTTTTCACTCTTTGTTATATTGCAGCCATTTGCTAAAATCATTTAACCACTTGACCACTGGGCACTTAAACCTCCTTAATAACCAGACCAATTTTCAGCTTTCGGTGCTCTCACATTTTGAATGACAATTACTCAGTCATGCAACACTGTACCTATATGAAATGTTTGTCCTTTTTTTCACACAAATAGAGCTTTCTTTTGGTGGTATTTAATCACCGTTGGGTTTTTTATTTTTTGCGCTATAAAAGGAAAGAGACTGAAAATTCTGTAAAAAAATGAATTTTTCTTTGTTTCAGTTATAAAATTTAGCAAATTAGTAATTTTTCTTCATAAATTTTGGCCAAAATTTATACTGCTACATATCTTTGGTAAAAATAAGTACAAATTGGTGTATATTATTTGGTCTTTGTGAAAGTTATAGAGTCCAAAAGCTATGGTGCCAATATCTGAAAATTGATCACACCTGAATTACTCTAATTTCTTGAGACCCTAATATGCCAAAAAAGTACAAATACCCCCCAAATGATCCCTTTTTGGAAAGAGGACATTCCAAGGTATTTAGAAAGATGCATGATGAGTTTTTTGAAGTTGTCATTTTTTCCCACAATTCTTTGCAATATCAAATTTTTTTTTTTCACAAAATTGTCATATTAGCAGGTTATTTCTCACACACCACATATGCATACCACAAATTACACCCCAAAAC
This sequence comes from Aquarana catesbeiana, assembly GCF_042186555.1. Classification (NCBI taxonomy): domain Eukaryota; kingdom Metazoa; phylum Chordata; class Amphibia; order Anura; family Ranidae; genus Aquarana; species Aquarana catesbeiana. The sequence continues at coordinate 663,026,713 of NC_133324.1, forward strand.
ACATTCTGCTATTACCCCCGAGTATGGCGATACCACATGTGTGAGACTTTTACACAGCGTGGCCACATACAGAGACCCAACATGCAGGGAGCACCTTCAGGCGTTCTGGAGCACCCTGGCCAATTCTGACATTTCTCTCCTACATGTAAAAATCATCATTTATTTGCTAGAAAATTACATAGAACCCCAAAATATTATAAATGTTTTTTTTGCAAAGACCCTAGAGAATACAATGGCGGTCGTTGCAACGTTTAATCTCGCACAGTATTTGCGCAGCAATTTTTCGAACGCGTTTTTTTTTTGGAAAAAAAACAGTTTTATGCTTTAAAAAAAACAAAACAGTAAAGTTAGCCCAATGTTTTTGCATAATGTGAAAGATGAAGTTATGCCGAGTAAATAGATACCTAATATGTCACCCTTCAAAATTGCACACGCTCGTGGAATGGCGCCAAACTTCGCTACTTAAAAATCCCCATAGGCGACACTTTAAAATTTTTTACTGGTTACATATTTTGAGTTACAGAGGAGGTCTGGGGCATTATTGCTCTCGCTCTACCGATCGCAGTGATACCTCACATGTGTGGTTTGAACACCGTTTTCATATGTGGGCGGGACTTACATATGCGTTTGCTTTTGCATGCGAGCACACGGGGACAGGGGCGCTTTAAAAAAAAATAATTTTTTTTTATTGTTTTACTTTATTTATTTTAGTTTGACGCTTTTTTCCAAAAAATTTATTTTTTGATCACTTTTATTCCTATTACAAGGAATGTAAACATCCCTTGTAATAGGAATATGGCATGACAGGTGCTCTTTACAGTGAGATATGGGGTCAATAAGACCCCACATCTCACCTCTAGGCTGGGAAGCCTGAAGTAATAAAAAAAAAAACGATACTGGCTTCGATCGTAGCGGTAAGTCGGTAGAAGCACTGGAGGGTGGCGGGAGGGGGGGACGTCCCCTCTCGCCTCCCGTAAGAATGATCAAACAGCGGAACAGCCGCTATGATCATTCTTATAGTGTAGGGAATCCCCGGCTGAAAAAGATGATATCTGAATGATGCCTGTAGCTGCAGGCATCATTCAGATATCCCCGCACAAAGTCAAGAACGTCGTATGACGACGGGCGGGAAGAGGTTAAAACACATTTTTTTTAACACAAAGTTGTCCATTTATACAACATTTCTAACACATAGCATGTACATACCAAAAATGACACCTCAAAATAGATTCTCCTACTCCTCCTGAGTACGGCGATACCACATGTGTGAGACTTTCACAGCCTGGCCACATACAGAGGCCAAGTACAGCTGAGTATGGCTGAGCATGGCAGAGCATGGCAGAGCATGGCAGAGCATGGCAGAGCATGGCTGGGTATGGCAGAGTATGGCAGAGTATGGCTGGGTATGGCTGGGTATGGCAGAGTATGGCAGAGTATGGCTGGGTATGGCAGAGTATGGCTGAGCATGGCAGAGTATGGCCGAGCATGGCTGGGTATGGAGGGGTATTGCAGGGTATTGCAGAGTATTGCAGGGTATTGCTGGGTATTGTGGGGTATTGCAGGGTATTGTAGAGTATTGCTGGGTATTGCAGAGTATTGCAGAGTATTGCAGGGTATTTCGGGGTATTGCAGAGTATTGCAGGGTATTGCGGGGTATTACAGAGTATTGCTGGGTATTGCAGGGTATTGTTGGGTATTGTGGGGTATTGCAGAGTATTGCAGGGTATTACAGAGTATTGCTGGGTATTGCAGAGTATTGCTGGGCATTGCAGAGTATTGCAGAGTATTGCGGGGTATTGCAGGGTATTGCAGAGTATTGCAGGGTATTGCTGGGTATTGCGGGGTATTGCAGAGTATTGCAGGATATTGCAGGGTATTGCGGGGTATTGCAGAGTATTGCAGAGTATTGTAGAGTATTGCACATGGTATTGCACAGAGTATTGCAGAGTATTGCACAGGGAATTGCAGAGTATTGCAGAGTAGTGCAGGGTATTGCTGAGCATGAAGGAATGGCTGAGCATGGATGGATGGGTCCATGGATGTGACTGCACATGTCACAGAGCAGCGCTATGGGCACTACACATCCCGCCCACAGCGCTGCTGCCATCCGATCCCTCCCCCTCTGTGTACCGATCGTGTGTCATGACGCCGGTTTGTTTACATGTGATTTGACGGAGCGATTACATGGTAAACGGCCGCGATTAGCGGCCGTGATCCGTGATGCGCCGGGTCCTCTGTACCCAGCGGTCACGGATGTTCTCGGGTGCGCGCCCCAGGGGGCGCGCGAGAGCGGAATTCTGGGAGAACGTCACTGTACGCCCTCCCAGTGTTAAGAAACAGCCCTGTAGACGTCATTCGGCTATGGGCCGGTTGTTAAGTTTAAAAGTTCATTTTTTTTCCTCATTAATGTACACACAGCACCCCATATTGACAGAAAAACACAGAATTGTTGATATTTTTTCAGATTTATTAAAAAAGAAAAACTGAAATATCACATGGTCCTAAGTATTCAGACCCTTTGCTCAGTATTTAATAGAAGCATAATTTTGATCTAATACAGCCATGAGTCTTTTCGGGAAAGATGCAACAAGTTTTTCACACCTGGATTTGGGGATCCTCTGCCATTCCTCCTTGCAGATCCTCTCCAGTTCTGTCAGGTTGTATGCTAAACGTTGGTGGACAGCCATTTTTAGGTCTCTCCAGAGATGCTCAATTGGGTTTAAGTCAGGGCTCTGGCTGGGCCATTCAAGAACAGTCACAGAGTTGTTGGTGGCTTGAACACCATTTTCATATGTGGGCGGGTCTTACGTATGCGCCCGCTTCTGCATGCGAGCACACGGGGACAGGGGCGCTTTAAAATCTTTTTTTTTTTATTGTTCATTTTACTTTATTTATTTTAGTTTGACGCTTTTTTTCCCCCAAAATTTTTTTGATCACTTTTATTCCTATTACAAGGAATGTAAACATCCCTTGTAATAGAAATATGGCATGACAGGTCCTCTTTACAGTGAAATATGGGGTCAATAAGACCCCACATCTCACCTCTAGGCTGGGAAGTCTGAAATTTAAAAAAAAAAAAATCGATCCTGGCTTCGATCGTAGCGATGAGTCGGTAGAAGCACCGGAGGGGGGAACGTCCCCTCTCGCCTCCCGTAAGAACGATCAAGCAGTGGAACAGCTGCTATGATCATTCCTATGGTGTAGGGAATCACTGGCTGAAAAATCTGATATCTGAATGATGCCTGTAGCTGCACCCATCATTCAGATATCCCCGCACAAAGTCAAGGACGTTGTATGATGGCCGGCGAGTGGGAAGTGGTTAAAACGCATTTTTTTTTTTAACACAAAGTTGTCCATTTATACAACATTTCTAACACATAGCATGTACATACCAAAAATGACACCCCAAAATAGATTCTCCTACTCCTCCTGAGTAGGGCGATACCACATGTGTGAGAATTCCACAGCCTGGCCACATACAGAGGCCGAGTACAGCCGAGTATGGCTGAGCATGGCCGGGTATGGCTGGGTATGGCAGGGTGTTGCAGGGTATCGCAATGTTCTAGAAAGAGGGCTGGGCCTGGAACTGGAGTGGCAGGCAGCTTATGTGTGATCCCTAATCGATATTGGCAGGGGGTGGGCCTCATATATAAGCTGAGGTGATATGCCACTGGGGGAGGGAAGTCGGCTGAGTGAAGTGAGGAATGGCATGTTAGATAGCAGCAGGAGGCCATCCCCATCTGGGGGGGGGGGGGTGCGCCGATCGCAGGAGAAGGCCCAGGGAGAGCTGTGAGGGAACATTGCCTCTATCTACACGGTCATTGGCAATGTCTCTGCCACCACACGGTCGGATGGCGGGGAACTCCTGAAGCAAAGGGGAAGGTAAAGATATTGGTACGCATGGTCCAGTCAAAGTTCCTTAATCAAGGACTCAGGGCTGTTGGAAGGTCAGAGAGTGTTACCACAGTGGAGGGCTGGAGGTGCCAAGGGCTGGAAGTGCCAAGGAGTCTTTGAGGGAACTCTGCTAGTACATGGTCACTAGTGGAGTCTTCATCAATACAATACGGTGAGTGATGAGGAGTCCTGAAGCAGAAAAGAGACTGTGGGGATCTATGTCAAGTCGATGTTGCCTGCGGGCACATGATATGCAAGCTGGGGTGGCTGGGAACAGTAGTCCATATTTCCTAGAAGATATGCTTTTAACCCACTGGGCCTGGAGGTTCTGCGGGCCTCAGGCATAGTGGCAGCGAGCAACCAGAGGCACAGTAGGGAAGCTTATTCAGAGTGGGCCCCTACTATTCAATAGAAGAGGATGTGTCATATTTCAATACAGTAACTACAAGTTTGTGCAGGAGGAACCAAGTGTACAGGAGAAAACAAGTTATGGGCAGGAGGTGAAAGAGATCTAAGAACATTGCTTTTACACGGTCATTAGTGATGTCTCTGCCACCACACGGTCGGATGGTAAGAGAACTCTTAGATGGAATAGTCTGCGGAGGTTGAGCTGCAGGAGGAGCAACAGTCTGCATGGAGATGCAGGAGGAGATTCGTATCTAATTAAATTTGCACATTCAATCTTCTGGCTCTAACTTTATTCAGAATGTACTAAATCCTCAAATATGATGGCAATAACTTAAACTATGGGCATCCCATATTCCAATCCCTATCCAACGTGTACCCCCCCAATAAAACAAAAAAAAAAAAAAAAACTCGCAAAAGACTGTTCATTGTCTCTGAAGTGATGTATGAAGTCTGGCAGTGGGGTGATTTGGTGAATTGTTTGTTATTAGCTGCAATAGTCATGGCCATATGGCCGAGAGAGATGTGGATCACATAAACACGCAACAAGACTTATAACAAAAATAGACCTGAAGTGTGCCTTGGTGGTCTGGTCGGTATGCCAAGAAAACGGGTCATACCCAAGGTAAGTAATGGGTAGTTTATGAGGAAGGATGTGCTGAGAAGTGCCCTGAAAAAGGGAAGCTCGGGAGAGTATCGCGCACTGGAACCGACAAAGAGCATGGGCGAGTGGGCTGCTTAAATACCCTCCGGGCTCCTCCCATAAATTCAGGCCACCATACTGGCCTTCTTATTTATGGTCGTGGCCCTATGACCGAGAGAGAGATGTGGATCACATAAACACGCAACAAAGCTTACAACATAAATAGACCTGAAGTGTGCCTTTGTGGTCTGGTCAGTATGCCAAGAAAAGGGGGCAAAAGACTCAGATACTTGAATAAATCTTAATTGATTTTTGTGGTCATTGAGCCAGCTTGGTGAAGGCTTGTGCCATTTCTTCCTGAGGATTTAGGATGTATGTGGCAAAACAAGCCTAGTTTCTTGATTACGTAGTCTGATACTCCCTGTTGGGAGGCAGCTGAGGCTGCTCCAATCCGGAAGGAATATCCAGAGAACTGACTGGGGTTGAAGCCCAAGTTGCATAGGAGGATCCTGACATGCTTGATAAGCTGTCTGCCACTCAGGAGGGTGGTTAGAAAGGGTAGCAATGAGCTACCAACAGATTGGCTGGGTAGATGGGACCATAGTCGGTCGAGCACTGTCACTAGGCACCAGGTGTTGTAAGCCTGAAACAGGTTGATGTTAACCCCGGGGCCGGTTTGTTGCGTTTTGCAGACTGTGAGATGAAGAGTGTAATGGTCGGAAAGCGAGTCAGGTGGCGTCGGAGCAGTGTCTGACTGCCGGAGCCGCTGACAGTAAATTCACTAGATCGTAGGAAACCGTAGAAAGCCTGGTAGATGGCCGCATGGATGACTAGGCTGGGCAAAGCCCCAAAACAGAGGACGAGTAAGGATTTCAGACATGTCCCTGAAGAGAGCACTCATGATAGGTAGGCATTTGCCACTGACTATGGGTTGGTGCTTCTGAATGCCCTGTAGGAGGGACTTAACTGCATGGGCCGAGAATACTGACGGTATACTGGGGTCCTGTAAGGACAGGAAATGTTGGACACCGACTAGGTATAGCCTGATAGTATTGTGAGAAAGGGCCAGCTGCATGTGGCAATACGATATGAAGGCTAGGATGTGTCTAACGTCGCCTATCGCTGCTCCGGGGCAAGAGGCCAAAAACTTGCCGTAAGTGTTCCAAGCATCGCGATAGGCCTTCAGTGTGTTGCGTCCCAAGGAGTGGTTAATAAACTGGGTTGCGTTGGTGAGATGCAACTTCAGTCCATCGTCAGCAACGACCAGGTTGGGACAGGAGTAGTTGCTGGGTTGGCTCCAGGCTCCTACTGGAAAAACAAAGTAATGCTGAAACAGGACAGCGCATCAGCTGCGATTTTGCATTTGCCTGGAATATGTCTACAGAAGATATTAAACTGGTGACGGAGTGACAGCTGCGCGAGCCTGCACAGGAAGGACATGATGGGGAGTGACTTGGATCTACCTTTATTGATGATGTCGGCCGTAGCCTGATTGTCCATGGTAAAGAGCACCGTGTGTCCTGTCCAAGTGTGGCCCCAGACCTGGGCAGCTGCCACGATGGGATACAGCTCGAAGAGTGATGAAGACTGGGTGAAAGCATAAATTTGAGGGAATTTCTGGGGGCCAAGGTTCGGCCCATGGAGCCCATGGAGGCTTCGGCATCGGTGACCACCCGTGGTGGCTCGGCTGACACTGCCGGGATGAACATTGAAATGCTGTTCCAGTTGGTGAGGAACTTGTCCCACATAGCTAAGTCTGCTACTGCTGCTTGATCTAGTTTGAGAACTTGGTCTGGATCTTGCACTGGTGTGAGAAAGACTAAAAGCTGTGATATAAAGGACTGTCCTTGAGACATAATCCTCATCGCGAAGTTCAGCAACCCTAGTAAGGATTGCATCTGCCTCATGGTGCACCCTTTTGACCAGGTGAAGTCGTGGATAACTGTCCTGGTACGGGCTTGTTTGTGAGGGGGCAGGCTATGGCACACGTGTCCAGAGTGACACATATGCTCGGCCATGGGCACATTGAGATTGCTAAAGACCACTCTCAACCTGTCCAGATCCGCCGTTGGCGTGCCCGGTTGTTCGGTGAGTAGGAAGTCATCGAGGTGGTGGATAACCGTCTGACGGTGGGCCTGGTGTGACTTTACCTGAAATTAACTGGCTCACCCCTGCCATGCGACTGACCCTGGTGAAGATGCAAACTATATGTTATTCCCCTCATATTTTTTTGGGGGGGGGAGATAAAGTCCAACCTGGTGCTGGATGGAAACCTGAACTAACCTCAGGGAAAAAGACAGAGAAAAGAGGAATGGCCCGCGTGCCACTGAAGATGAATGGCCAACTGGGTGCCGCTGCGTGTTTATGTGGCTGATTGTTTGCCACTGAGGTGTGTTTGCAAGTTAGATTGTATGCGGGATTGCACGTAGGTGCATGCTGCGAAGTGTTTTATAATACTGGAGATGATATTGCGTGGTTGCAAGGGTGTCAGTGAGTGTGAGGTTGCTGAGACAATATTGCATGTTTGCAAGGGTCTCGATGAGTATGAGGTCTGTTTTAAGATGGCGTTGCGTGGTTGCAAGGGTCTCAGTCTGGTTTGCTGAGACATTATTGCGTGGTCGCAAGGGTCTCAGGTTGCTGAGATGGTATTTCGTGGTTGCAAGGGTCTCGATGAGTATGAGGTCGTTTGAGACGGCATTGCGTGATTGCAATAGTCTCGATGAGTATGAGGTCGTTTGAGACGATATTGTGTGGTTGCAAGGGTCTTGATGAGTATGAGGTTGTTTTGAGAAGATATTGCGTGATTGCAAGTGTCTCAGTGAGTGTCAGGCTGCTGAGACAATATTGCGTGATTGCAAGGGTCTCGATGAGTCTGAGGTTTTTTGGGTTTTGTTTATGATGATATTGCGTGGGGTCTCGACGAGTGAGAGGTTGCTGAGACGATATTGTGTTTGCAAGGGTCTCAAATGAGTGTCAGACTGCTGGGACGATTTTGTATGGCTGCAAGGGTCTGAACGGGTGTCAGGTTGCTGAGACAAGATTGTGTGGTTGCAAAGGTCTAGACGAGTGTGAGGTTGCTGAGATGATATTGAGTTTTGCAAGGGTCTCAAATGAGTGTCAGGCTGCTGAGACAATATTGCATGACTGCAAGGGTCTCAATGGGTGTCGGGTTTGCAGAGACAACAGTGCGTTTGCAAGAGTCTCTGTAAGTGTGAGGCTGCTGAAACGATATTGCCTTTGCAAGGGTCTCAACAAGAGTGTCAGGCTGCTAAGACGATTTATCTGGCTGCAAGGGTCTTAATGAAGTTCAGGTTGCTGGGGTGAGACCGCGTGGTCACAAAGGTCTTGATGAGTGGGAGGTTGCTCAAGATGGTATTGCATGGTTGCAAGGGTCTCAATGTGTGTGAGGCTGCTGAGACGATATTGCATTTGCAAGGGTCTCAACCTGCTGAGACGATTTTGCGTGGTTGCAAGGGTCTCAACAGGTGTCAGGTTGCTGGGCTGAGCTTGTGTGGTGACAAAGGGGTTTTTATTTATTTATTTATTTACTTTTATTCATATTTTATTTTTATTTTTTTTGACAAGTGAGAGGTTGCTGAGACGATGTTGCGTTTCGCAAGGGTCTTAACAAGGATGTCAGGCTGCTGAGATGATTTGCGTGGTTGCAAGGGTCTCAACAGGTGTCATGTTGCTGGGCCGAGATTGCCTGGTGGCAAAGGTTTTTCTTTTTTTTTTGATGAGTGTGAGGTTTGCTGAGACGATATTGGGTTATGCAAGAGTCTCAGGCTGCTGAGACGATTTGCACGGTTGCAAGGGTCTCAATAGGTGTCAGGTTGCTGGGCCGAGATTGCGTGGTGGCAAAGGTTTTTTTTTTTTGATGAGTGAGGAGTAGCTGAGACTGTATTGCATTTTGCAAGGGTCTCAATAAGAGTAACAGGCTGCTGAGACAGTTTTGCATGGCTGTAAGGGTCACAACGATTGAGAATTGGGTTACTGAGAAAAGGATAGAAACACCTGGTTTGTTTGGCTTACCGTACCCTTAAGCAAGCAGTATAAGGGATAAGGACAATGTCCATTTAATTCGTAGGTTCCGTAGGGGGAACTAAGGAACAATATAGGAGACAATGAATGGTAACGAATTGATAGGACATAAAGAATGTGGTAACAAATCTTACTTGCAAGTGGGCCATGCAAGTGAGTTCGCGGCGGACTGTGGCTGGAGTGCAACATATCGGGAAGGTGTGGCGTGATGCCGTGCACGGGGCAAAACAACAAGGTTTGGTGTAGAAATTAGAACACGAGAAGTGCGTATGAATGATTCCTAAGTTCCACTGAGGGAACCAAACACACGGTACGGGCGACACCGCGAGTGGCCACGAATTTTGACGTGACAGAACATGGTAACAAATCCTACCTGCGACAGTGACCGTGCGACTGGGTTCGCATTGGACTGGAGCAGGTGTGCAATACATCTGAAGAGTGTGGTGTGGCGCGGCGCCGTGCATGACACACATAAAATAACTTTGGTTTGGTAAATAAATGAGAGAGGAACCGTGTACAAACGATTTGTAAGCTCTGCTGCAGGAACTAAAACACATGGCATGGGGGGATACAACGAATGGCAACAGTAGAAAGTATGCAATGTATCTGATATGAATCGGTTGTAAAGAGAAATGACTCCGATACGATTCGGTTGTAAAATGTATGAAATGAATCTGATATGAATCGGTAGTAAGGAGTATTGAATGAATCTGATACGAATTAGTTGTAGAGTGTATGCCACCCCTTACTCTGAAACCGAACACATACCAACCACCCAGCCCCCCAGGCTAATCAAAGTGCAGACAAGGCATCAGGTGGGTCTAATTACCACCTCAATCAGCCACAGAACCTGTACAAACAATACATGTTCATCTACAAATGGATGAGACGGCAACCCAATGGACAGTGAATCTTAAAACCAGTGAAGCCTATGTCGAGTGATATTGGACAACAACCGACAGCGGCTCAGAGGCTTGGATTTACAAATGAATTGTATGTTGGCAGAAGGAACTTACACATGTACTACGCCTGTGCCAAATGATGTCGGAACATTGCCGACAACAAACTCAGAGGCAGGTTTTTTGAGACAGGGATGCAGGATAGGAAGCATAACGAATCACAATATTGCACATGATACGAAAAGGTTCGAATACTACCTGTAGTGAGTGGGAACCGCAGATGAAGACCACAAACGGAGAAGCCGCAATGCACTTGCGATCAAATGCACAGACTCACGAGCATAAGGTGAGCGGGGAGGAGGAGTTGGCCAAGTGATGTGTAGTATTGCGCACCAGAACCGACAAAGAGCATGGGCGAGTGGGCTGCTTAAATACCCTCCGGGCTCCTCCCATAAATTCAGGCCACCATACTGGCCTATATATATATATATATATATATATAGATAGATAGATAGATAGATATATCTATATCTATATAGATATGTAGATATTTATATATATGTGTGTGTATTTTAATGTGTATAGTATATATGGCCATGCCACTTAGTAGCCTGTGTGTCCTCTCCCGGGTCTCTCTTCCTGCCAAAGATGTCATCCTGTCAGCAGGGTAGGGGAGAAGAAAGATAAGTTAGGCAGCTCCTGCCCTCCGTCCAGTTCCACAGCTCCTCCCGCCCCCTGCCCTGCTGATAGGATGACATCATCAGCAGGGCGGGAGACATGGAGAGGACACACAGACTTATAACTTCCTCTGCCCTGCCAAAGGACTGTGCAGAGGAAGCAGAGACTGAGAGGGGTCAGTGATGTAAGAGAGAAAAAGGGAGGTCATGATTGCAAGGGGCACTGTGATGGGGGGGGGCTCTGATTGCTAGTTGCACTGTAATGTAAAGGGACACTGTGATATAAAGGGGACTGCACTGTAAAGGGACTGCCACGTACCTTGATGCAGAGCCTGACGTGTAGAAGGAGGCCTTTCGTACAGCCCCTGTTCTGAGACCACTAAAGTTGCGACAGTGGCCACAAGAGCACGGCGAGGTATGAGTGCCTGTAAGATGTTCCGTCAGCCACAGCAGCAGGCAGCAGGTCCATTGACAGGAGCAGGTAAGATCACTGGAACAGCGGATGGCAGCAGACCCAGAACTGGGCAGACAGCAGGTGGCAGATGCATGACGGGCAGCTAGCAGATGACTGGTGTGGAAAGGACTGGTAACACTCAGCAGGTGAAGAACCAGCAGGGACCAGGTAACATGCAGATTAGAGCTGGAGAATAACTGGATGTAAGGTGAGACAAGCCAGGTCGGCAACAAATCGTCAGATGTAGGCATAGACGGCAGGCAGCGAATCATCAGGGTACAAACAGAGGTCTGGAATGTTGAATCAGGCAGATAAACAGAGACAGAGCAAATCCAGAGACAGGCCAAAGTCAGAGCAGGAAGCGCTCCAGCAAGGTCAAGGCAAGCCAGGTAAGTAACAGGAGTCAATACAGGAACAGAAGCAGTAACACAGGTAATAGCTGCAGATCAAACAGCATTGGCTAACAGCACTGTTGCAGTTTAAATAGTGTCATTGGCACCAACATTAGCGACGGGGATTGTGCTTTCGCAATCGTGCACGATTATGCACAGGCAAACGGGCACCCACACATCTGCACCTGTGCACCCGTAGAGCTCTAGCAGCTTCAGCTGTACTAGTGCTAGTGCCTTCCTTACAGGGGCACTGTGATGTAAAGGGAACTGCATTATAAAGGGGCACTGTAATATAAAGGGGGGCTGTGATGTGAAGGGGAACTGTGGACACTCTGGTACTGCTTTAACCACTTGAGCCCCGGAAGGTTTCATGGCCAGGCCATATTTTGAGCTACGGCACTGTGTTGCTTTAACTGACAATTGCGCGGTCCTGCAACGCTGTACCCAAACAAAATTGGTGTTCTTTTTTCCCACAAATAGAGCTTTCTTTTGGTGGTATTTGATCACCTCTGTGGTTGTGTTATTTTTTGCGCTATAAACAAAAAAAGACTTATAACTGTAAAAAAAACAATATTTTTGACTTTCTGCTATAAAGCATATCCAATAAAAAAAATGTAAAAAATCCAATTTCTTTATCAGGAAAAAGATGGTTGGACTATATCAGGAGGACATTTCAGACAGTTTTTCCCATCCCTGGTTAACGTATAGCTTATAAAAGGAGGAAGAGGGGGGGGGGAAGGGGAAAAAAAAAAAAAAGAAATGGGGAGAGAATGGAAATCCCCCTCCTCAAATAAATGGGACTTTAAGGGAAAAAACTAAGTCTAGTAGGTGAGAATCAAACACGCTTGATAAAATTAAACAATATTTATTGAAATACAGTAAAAAGTAGTATTGTCAATACATATACAAACATATGACCATTCAGTAGTAAAATCCAGAATTCATACGTGACTAGAGCCAACATGTTTCGCAAAAGAATTTTCGCTTCATCAGGGCTAGGCACGATGTAATTGATTCATTTAAACTACTGTTAAAATTACAAAGGAATAAGGCTATTACCACCATTCACCGGACATCAACCGCAGAATCACCCAGCACGGACTGTCTCTGGGTGCCAGATCCCAGGCAGACAATACCGGCAGGAGGCCTGGACCACACACTTAGGGCAATATAGGCTGGTAACCCGTACCCTAGGTGTAGAGAACAAAGGGAGAGGAGCTGTGATGGTTCCTAATCACAAGATTGAGCGTCCGCCCGTTTCCGATGGATGGAAATGGCCGGACGCTCAATCTTGTGATTAGGAACCATCACAGCTCCTCTCCCTTTGTTCTCTACACCTAGGGTACGGGTTACCAGCCTATATTGCCCTAAGTGTGTGGTCCAGGCCTCCTGCCGGGGATCTGGCACCCAGAGACAGTCCGTGCTGGGTGGTTCAGCGGTTGATGTCCGGTGAATGGTGGTAATAGCCTTATTCCTTTGTAATTTTAACAGTAGTTTAAATGAATCAATTACATCGTGCCTAGCCCTGATGAAGCGAAAATTCTTTTGCGAAACATGTTGGCTCTAGTCACGTATGAATTCTGGATTTTACTACTGAATGGTCATATGTTTGTATATGTATTGACAATACTACTTTTTACTGTATTTCAATAAATATTGTTTAATTTTATCAAGCGTGTTTGATTCTCACCTACAAGACTTAGTTTTTCCCCTAAATTCCCATTTATTTGAGGAGGGGGATTTCCATTCTCTCCCCATTTCTTTTTTTTTTTTTTTTCCCTTCCCCCCCCCTCTTCCTCCTTTTATAAGCTAATTTCTTTATCAATGAATATGTATTCTGCTACACGTTTTTGATTTAAAAAATTCTCAATAAGTGTATATTGATTGGTTTGCACAAAAGTTATCGTGTCTACAAACTATGAGATATTTTTATGGCATTTTTACTTTTATTTTTACTAGTAATGGTGGGGATCAGCGACTTTTAGCAGGACTGCGACATTGCGGCGGACAAATCGGACACTAAGTTACACTTTTTGGGGACCAGTGACACTAATACAGTGCTTAAAAAATGCACTCTCACAGTACTAATGACACTGGCAGAGAAGGGGCCAACATCAGGGGTGATCAAAGGGTTAAGTGTGCTCCTAGGGAGTGATTTCTAACTGTGTGGGGAATGGCTTAACTGGAGGAAAACAGAGATCCGTGTTTCTGCTTAGCAGAAACACAAAATCTTAATTTTCCTCTCTGACAGAACTGCGGTTTGCCTTTTTTACATGCGGATCGCCGTTCAGCCTCTCCTATCAACGATCCCCTTGTCCCGTCGATCATTGCGTCCACCGGACCCGCTGATTGGCTCCCGCTGTGTCAATCACAGCGGGAGTGGGTCACCGGCAGTCCCAGACCTGGAAGAAGAGACAAAGGGGGAACTGTAAGGTGAAGGGGGACTGCGGACACTGATATAAAGGGGGGACTGTGCTTGAAAGGGGGGTTGTGATGTGAAGGGGGGGCTGAGAACTGACATCTGTGAACCTCCCCCCCACAAAACCAATCTCTGGTGCCAAAAAGGTTGTGGACCACTGCGTTAGTCCACTGATCTTCCCTCGTTTGGCCTGGAGGTTTAAGGCTGCATTCACACAACAGCGTTTTGAATCGCGGGCAGATTTGCCCGCAATTTGACAGCGCCGAGGTGTGAATGACAAAACGCGGGACTCGCATTCGAGATACCATTCATTTGAATGACACCTCAGATTGCGGTGCGGGTCTGCCAAGATTGTCTCACTATAAAACTTGCTGCAATCGCGGCAACCCGCATCGCAGAACGCATGTCGCCCAAAAGCGGCCCCTGAACTATTTTTGGGCCACATGTGTCCCGCGATGCGGGTTGCAGTACGTTTTATCGCGCAACAATCGCGGCAGACACGCACCGCAATTTGAGGTGTCATTCAAATGAATGGCATCTCGAATGCGAATCCCGCGTTTTGTCATTCACACCTCGGCGCTGTCAAATCGTGGGCAGATCCGCGGCAAATCTGCCCGCGATTCAAAAGGCTGTAGTGTGAATGCAGCCTTACAAGAAAAAAATAAAAGTGTATGGCTGGCTTACCTTCACTGTGACTTTCTTTATCTGCATTGTGTTCTGGGTAAACCAGACAACTAGCTTTTTTAGATGTTAGCCAGCAATGTGAGCCTTCATATTTCTCTCAGGACAGATTTCCATGAATGAGTATTGTTGTTCAAACAACACAAGTTTAGATGCAGCTATAGCAAACGCTCTGTGTGTGCCTCACTGTGCTCTCATGGAGATAAAATTACAGGACAGTGATAAATGAACACAAATAAGGCAGGTTCAAATCCAGTGTAACTGGAAATCTAACCAGTTGTCTATTATTGTACAGCATTGAGTGTAGACCTTCTCCCCATCATGTTTTAGCTTTTCGTTGTCATTCCCATTTCTGTAGGCATTTCATTATTCAGCATATAAACTGTATCTACACAATGGAAACCAGGAAAAAAAAAACAGATGTCCAATGTATAAGGTTAGGGGAATTTTAGCTGTCATTATTCAGATGTATGTTAGAAAGTAAAACCTGTTTTTCATTTTTCCATCTTCTACACAAGGTCCCCAGGATTAGTGATCCTGTGGAAGTGAAGTAGTCAGCAGCTTTGATTACGGGAATAGAAAATAATGGTGCAGTAAATCTGTTTTAAAATGTAACTAGTTTAAAGCAGAACTTCACTCATAAGGGGAAGTTCTGTCCCCCCCCCCCAATTTTTTGTATAATCTGAAAGATGATGTTATGCTGAGTAAATAGATGCCTAACATGTCACGCTTTAAAATTGCGCATACTCGTAGAATGGCGCCAAACTTCGATACTTAAAAATCTCTGTAGACGGCGCTTTAAAATTCTTTACAGGCTACCTGTTTAGAGTTACAGAGAAGGTCTTGGACCATAATTATTGCTCTCGCTCTACTTTCGTGGCGATACCTAACATGTGTGGTTTGAGCGCCGTTTACATATGCAGTCGCGATGTATGTATTCGCTCAATTCTGCGTGCAAACACGCGGGGATGAGGGCACTTTAAATAGGAATAGTAAAATTAAAAAATCTCCCTGGTACTTTAAATGAAGTGGGTACCATTTCTGCCAGTAAACAAAGTAGTAGTAGATACAGTATAAAATGTATTTGAGTAGAAAAGTTTACATGCATAGATATCACCAACACTTGCCAATTTAAAGTAGATACATAAACATAGAGTATTGGTACATAATTGTAATAACAGTCATGGTACACGGGCATCTATCCGACGCGTTTCGCGAGACCCGGCTCGCTTTTCAGGGGTGGATGCGTGTAGACATGTACCTAAGATGAAAAAGTATAAATTTGGCGATGTAATACAGTATTGATTATAAGGGCACAGGGTAAGAGGGGTCTTGGGTCCCCATACTCACCACTGAACTTGACCAGGGCTGCGGGTGTGTGGCTCTCAGAAGGCGGCAGCAGGTGCCTCACCAGGTAACTGAGGGGGTGGAGCCAGAAAGGAGAGCATGCACGGCATGGGTGTTGTGGTATGTCCCAGAGAACCTCGCTTGTCCATAAAAGTATAGGCTGTAAATATGAATATATTTGTCAGGCAACTAGAGTAAAATCAATGAGTATTGGCATTAAATTGTCTATGCTTGAGTAAGGGGACAGAGCAAAAGATGGTAAGGACATGGAGGCAAATGGGAACATAGAGTAGCAGGGGAATACCAGCAGATGAGAAAATGAGCTGTGATGTGAAAACCAAATAAAAGTGAAATGAAATTAAGTCCTCAAATATAAATAGGAATAGGAAAAGTGCATGACAGGTCTTCTTTACAGAGAGATGTGGAGTCTGTAAGACTTCACATCTCTCCTGTATGCTGGAAAGCCTGAGATAAATAACAAAAAAAACGATCTCAGCCTTTCCAGCTAAAAAAACACCAGTGAGGTCATAACGTCGTGCTCCGCCTCTAAAGGTCATAGAGATGGTGTGGGACCATCTGGTCCTCGGTTAGCTGTATGGTAAATGGCTCGCTGATTGCACGGGCGAGCAGGTAGAAGCACCGGAGGGTGGTGGGAGTGGGGGACGTTCCCTCCCACCGCCTGTAAAAACAATAAAGCGGCTGAATAGCCGCTGATTGTTTTTACTTTGCAGGTAATAGCCAGCAGAAAAAAAAGATATCTGAATGATGACTGCAGCTGTACCCATCATTCAGATATCTCCACACAAAGTCATCATATGCTGGCGCCGGGACTGGAAGACCAGTGAAGAAACTGGTTTGGGTGAGGCGCTGGATCCCTGGGCAGGTGAGTGTTTATTAAAAGTCCACAGCTACAGTTTTTAAAGAAATGACTGAAGAACCCCTTTAGGTACCTAAATTTGAATTGGTATGAGCCTGTTGTTATCCACTAAGCAGAAGACCTCTATTTAGTAGGACCATGGTGAAATAGGTAGAGGACAGAAGAATGATCTTGGCAGTCTGCAGCTGCTTTTTCACTATCCAATCACAGACTAGGGGTGGGGAGGTCACCTAGTTGTCTTACCTAATTGCAGCAGAGAAAGATCAGATCACCAACTTGGCTCTGCTGTTTGGCAGAGCTGTGTAAATCTCAGGACTGGATCAACAGCAATACAAATAGTTTGGCTAGTAGAACAGCCCCTCATGTGTTTTAAGGCATATCTAGCTGTGTACCTAGAGTTCAGCTTATTGAAGTGCCACTTCAATACAGGGCACTTTCGCACCTTCCTGCCCAGGCCAATTTTCAGCTTTCAGTGCTGTCACTTTTTAAATGACAATTGCGCGGTCATGCTGTACCCAAACAAAATTTTTATTATTTTGTTCCCACAAATAGAGCTTTCTTTTGGTGGTATTTGATTACCTCGGCGGTTTTTATTTTTTGCTAAACGAATAGAAAAAGACCGAAAATTGTGAAAAAAGTTTTTCTTTGTTTTTGTTATAAAATTTTGTAAATAAGTAAATTTTCTCCTTCACTGATGGGCACTGATAAGCTGCACTGATGGGCACTGATAAGGCGGCACCGATGAGGTGGCACTGATGGGCACTGACGATGGGCACTGATGGGCACTGATAGGTGGCACTGATATGCGGTACTGATGGGCATTGATAGGCGGCACTGATGGGCACTCATAGGTGGCACTGGTGGGCACTGATGGGCACTAATAGGTGACACTGATGGGTACTGAAAGGCTGCACTGATGGGTACATATAGGTGGCACTGATGGGTACTTATAGGTGGCACTGATAGACAGCACTGCTGGGCACTGATAGGCGGCACTGATGGGCACTGAAAGGCGGCACTAATGGGCATTGATGGGCACTGATGGCTGGCACTGATAAATTTAACTGATAGGCATCACTGGTGGCACTGGCACTGCCAGGCATTTTACTTTGGCACTGATTGGCAGCTGCCTGGGCACTGATTGGCGTTTCCCTGGTGGTCTAGGGTGGCATACCTGGTGGTCCAGTGTGGTGGCCATCCCTGGTGGTCCTGGCGGCATCCTGGTGGTCCTGGGCGGGCATCCGAGGGGGGGCTGCACTGATAAACAATCAGCACAAATCCCCCCCTGTCAGGAGAGCAGCCGATCGGCTCTCTTCTACTCCCATCTGCCAGACGCGAGTGAGGAAAAGACGATTAACGGCGCTTCCTGTTTACATCGTGATCAGCCGTGATTGGACACGGCTGATCAGTGGTAAAGACTCTCTATCAGAGATTCTTTACCTAGATCGTAGTTGCAGTGTGTCTGACTGACACGCCGCAACAACGATTACCACCCCGGGGGGGCGTGCATCGGCTTGATATCCTGAAAGACGTCATATGACGTCCGGTCAGGATATCGCAGCCACTTTGCCGACGTAATTTTGTTATATGGTGGGCGGCAAGTAGTTAAAGAGACATTTTCACATTGCCCACTGCAAAGTGACAGTGGGGTTGATTTACTAAAGATGAATAGACTGTTCACTTTACAAGGGAAGTTGCACTTTACAAAAGAAATTTTTAGTTTCCCATTGCATTTTTTTATTTTTAGTGCACATTATTGGGCATTCTTTGCAAAGTGAAGTTTCACCATATTCACTAAGCTTTGGGGAAATATATGTCTTGCAGAGACTCTAAGGTGTTCTGGGTATAAGACAGGAAGTCTCGGCTCAGAACATAGTGCTGTATGTTGTATACAGCCTCAGCTACCTACAGTTTATGCAGCACATCCAGTGGCCTCACGTTAGTGAGATACATTGTTTGTTTGGGCCAGCTTGGCCCAAACAAACTATGTAAAGTGTATCCAAAGCTGAGCTTTAAATCCCTACCAGACTCCCACCACCTGCAATCTGAAATGCTGATTTTATTTTTGTTTGTTCATTTACTTTACTTTTTTTTTTTTTACTACAGTTTGCCCACTGCCTCCAAGTCTCCTCGGCTTCTGAAGCCTCAGCTTTAGCACAGTGGTCAGAGGAGGGTAGACCTGGTGGTACATCATCAGAGGGCCAGCTGCCAGTTCCCAATGATAAAAAAAACAAAGATGGCAGTGCTGGGCCCACTACAGGCAATAGTGATTCAACAGATCACAGCAGGCAGGTGAGTATGTTTTTTAAGGACAACTCAACAGACAGGGTAAGTGGGAAAAGAAAAACAAGATCTGCAGGGGAAATGAAGTTGCTCTTTAAGTATATATAAATATTTGAATGTCCATTGCCTGGACACAGGTTGACTTTAAGACAATAGACTAAGGAAACATGCTATTTCAAGTCGATTATTTGTTCAAAAATCTCACATACTTTTTTGGCTGAAAATCACAAGAGTCCTCTGTGGAAGGGACAATTGATCTTTTAGGCTGGATTTGTCTCTACAGTTATAAATATACTCTTTTCATCTTTGCCTATATGGTTGCCTTTAATAAACAACTGTACATGGTATACACATACATATCTAAAGTATTTAAAAAAAAACATTCTTTTGGATAGAACTCATTCTATGAATGGCCATTATTACTGAAATTTCCAGTGGATGGTGGGATCTCAAAATACATGATTTTTTGTATGTCATTTTCCCTACCGCTAGGTATAAACTAGATGTTATTTGTCACTGTCAAGTCTATGTTGAAAGCTTTTATCTTGTAGTCAAAGTTGTTGCTATTTGCATATATGTCTGTACAACCGATGATTTGTACAAAGCTCTGGCCAAAGTAATTTAATCACTATGGTCAACTTGACCGAAAAAGGGTAGTTTGAAAATCTCCAGCAGTGAATAAAGATGATGTGTAATCATACACTTTATTGTTTTTTTATCCAGAGGGTTAAACATTTCCTTTTAGGCTTAAAGTATATAATCTATTCTAATAAGAATGCTTATAAGAAAAGAAAGTCTGAGGCCTGTAAGCTGCACTGCAGGATCGTGTTGTAACAAGGTAATATACTGCTGAGAGTTTGTTTTGATCTTTGAATGAATCAAGTATTTAGCTAAATGAAGGCATGCTTCCCACTGATTTTGGATCACAGAAGAGAATAAAAAGAATAGAATAAATTGCACATAACATTTAATAAATCGTGAAGATTATTAATTGCAGAAATTATAATTGTTCTCCTATTAGATTACATTTTTCCATTTAATGTGAACTTTAAATTGTATGTAAACCTTAAAGCGGAGTTCCACACAAAAATGGAACTTCCTATGCATGTCGAGTATCACTCACACCTAGAAACTCATAAGGAAGTTAGCAGTTCCAGGCCTACAGATGAAAGTTAAAAAGAATAAGCCTGGTATTGTGGTGATGCGATCACCACATGGTAAAAGGGTCCCAAAAGGGGAAAAGGGATAACTGTAAATGCAGAGATCCAGAGGGCAGCTAGGAGTTCTTAACCACATCCCAAAAGGGGTCCATCCAAGAGTATGGCCAACATCAATGCCAGGGAAGATGCAGACAGGAGTCTTGTGGCTGGCCATGCTCTTGGATGGACCCATTTTGGTCTGTTGCTAAGATCTCCTAGCTGCCCTCTTGATTTCTGTATTTACAGTTGTCCCTTTTTCCCCTTTTGGGACCCTTTCGCCATGGGATTACATCACCTGAAACTAGAAAACATGTAAAAAGGAGTTGAGAGCTCCTCCTACTGACTATGTCTGAGAATACAGAATATGTATTTGTCTTGTTACCTGTTGAAACCTTTTTTCAATGGGATGATTTTTTTAAACCTGACCATAATAAATCAATAAAATGTGTCCAGAAATGACTGTACATTACTATACAGGTACACTTTAAATTGCCAATAAACTTCTACAAAATATATTTTAAAGATCTGTTTGTCTTAGGATTAGGACCTAGAACAGACTGAATAAATTAAGACAAAGTTCTGTTTCAAATGTGTTTGGATGCTTTCCGACAGCAAAAAAATTGTGTAATCCACTTAATAATAGAAACAAAGCCAAGGATAAATCCAAGGAAAAAATCCAGGCTTACTTACCGACCAGCCCGCGGACAACCGAATCAACATGTCTAACAGTATGCGTTAAAAACAGGGGTTTAGTCTGCACACATCTGAAAATACATGCGTAATCTACAGGCCCCACCAAGGCACCCTGGTAGCTGTAGTCCTATCACTAACTGATAAGTGACTCCACAGTGGAAGCACATGCATTCTGATGTATAGATGGAGTGCAGATGAATTGAAGGGAGCCCACCACTACTTTTTGTAATGCACTTAATAATAGGCCATACATAATATAGGATATCTGAATTTCTCCCAAGATATCAAGGTATGCATAGCTCCCAACTGTCCCCGATTTGAAGGAGATGTCCCTTGTTTGAGACCAAATCCCTCTGTCTCTTTTGCACAAAATGTTTTATTTTACTACCAAAAGTGTTATACTTTAATACATTTTGGTCCAATCTCTATATTACTGCATTTGTTATTTTCGGATTCCAATATAAAGGAAAAATAGAGGTAAAAAAGGCATTTGTGTGGTTTAACCAATCACTTTCTACATATAAGATCTTTGTATTTGGCTCTGCATACTGTGTGCTAAAAGGCATCTCTCTTTATCAGAATACTAGGAAGTATGGCATGTCTGCATTTACTTGTGCTTGCAGCATTAGATTGACATAAAATGAGTAAAAGCTGGAATCTAAGCATTAAGACACATGCTAATTGATCCATATTAAATAAAAGTAGAATCCCAATTAAAATAGCAGTTGCTGTGGTTTAAAGATTACTGAAAAAAAGGATCTCCACCATCATAGCTTAAAGAACATATTTATGTACACTACAAAGAGATAGCAGGAATGCCAAGTCACACACATTCTGCATTCCCAGAATTAAACAAAGTCAAGTGTTTAAAGAAGATGCTTAGTACTTACCTCTATGGCGGGTGGTGCCTTGTACCTTTCCTGCTTTTAAGAGCTCTGGCGGCTAAAGAATGCTTAGCATCCAACACCAAGTGTGTCGCATGTCTGCTTCTCCACTGTGCTGTGTGATTCCTTTCACACACTAGATGGCTTCATTGGTGGCCACCAACAGCTGACAAGTTTAAAAGGGGTACTAGCCACTAGAAAGTTAATGGTCAGCACCGAGCCAAGGGTCATATACAAGAAACTCAGGAAAGCCACATCCTTTTTTTCGCTTATTTTTATTATACAGTGTCCTTTAGACCTTGCTCTCTGATGCATATTAACCCCAGAAGGGGCTTAACTGCTTCAGGTACGCCCCATAGCAGTTTTACTGTTACGGGGTGGCACCTGTGCACCGGATCACGTATACATACGTGATCCGGCTCTTCCGGGTAGGGCGTGCATGCCGGCGGCCTGCTCCCGCTGTGATCACTCAATGTCCGCCAGCACCCACTGATGATTTAGCAGAGAGGCAGAACGGCAGTCTGCCTATGTAAACAAGGCAGATGGATCCATGCCTTCCCCTAGTAAAAGCACCTCCCAAAGTTTAGAGAAACACAGGCTAGGCACACATTTAACCCTTTGATCGCGCCTGATGTTAACCCCTTCCCAAACAGTGTCATTAATACAGTAACAGTGCATATTTTTTAGCACTAATCACTGATCAATTGTGTCAATTAGTGTCCATATTGTCCACCGCAATATCGTAGTCCCGCTATAAGTCACTGATTGCAGCCATTACTAGTAAAATAAATATATAAAAATATCCCATGGGTTTGTAGATGCTATAACTTTTGCGCAAACCAATCAATATACGCTTATTGGTATTTTTATTACGAAAAATATTTAGCAGAATACATATTGCCCTGAATTTATGAAGAAATTCGATTTTTAAAACATTTTTATTGCATATGTTATATAGCAGAAAGTAAAAAATATTTATTTTTTTCAAAATTGTAGTATTTTTTATTGTTTATAAAAAATAAAAAATGCAGAAGTGACCAAATACCACCAAAAGAAAGCTTTATTTGTGGGGAAAAAAGACATACGTTTTATTTGGGTACAGGGTCGCACAACCGCACAATTGTCAGTTTATAGTAACACAGTGCCGTATCGCAAAATATGTCCTGGTCATAAAGGGGGGTAAATCTTCTGGAGGTCAAGTGGTTCATCATATAAAGCACTACCCCTGTAGCTGGATGATGCTTGTACTCTGATGCTGCCCTGACCTCGCAAGCTCCTCATCCCTTCTGTCATTCTAGGTTCAGACATAGTTTAGACAATCAGAGTTCAATAAATGGATCACCAATAATACCCAGCTCAGAGTAAAGGACAATAGACCACATATTTCAGCAACCACAATTATTTTAAGTAATTCAACATGGCACTAATTGGTATTCAGAAGGCTACAACAACACATTCAAAAGAGAAGTAAAAGGTAACACACATGAAATGGCAGTAATTGAGTAACACCAGCAAACTGTAATTACTCAGTAGATATCTACAGTGACTAAGGAAGGTGCAGTACTGGTTGTGGGGAAAGAGGGCTTAGAAAAACAGCCAATTCCCTGGCAGACACTGGTACAAAGTAAAGGAACCAAGTGAGAGACATTAATGCCCCTTTAAATAAGTAGTGAACGTTTGTGGTCAGAAAATGGAATAGGTACCAAAGTTGTAGTTATGATCTTCTGCTAGCAAGTTGGGGCCCTTTAAGGTTGAAGAGTAATGGAGGATGACAAAGTAAGATCTGCAAACGGGTCAAAGGAGTGACAGGTGGGGTTTCTTTAACTGGCCTGGATATACAGTATATACATTCAGGTATAGCTTCTGAATACATACATACATAAGCCTTTTTGTAGCATCTGTAGCATTTTGTACCTGTCAATAGGATATCATGGGAACCCCCCCACACTCAAGCCACACCCACACAAAACCCCACCTACATATTTCACTGCCCACTGCGTTCATCACAGAATTTCTCTACATCATGCTCAAAATAAATGTTTATTAAGTTAATAAAGAAAATCAAGAAAAACAAAATTACATTAAAGTGGTAGTAAACTGAATTAAAAAAAAAAAGGCGCCAGGCAGGTAGGTCATAATGTGTAAGTATGCATTGTATATGACAGACTTACCTGAAAATGAAGCCCTGCACCGCTGAAGGCGCTTCCATCTTCATTTGTCTTCCTTAAGGGTTTGGAGGCTTTAGCGATATGAATGGCCGAGCCGGCAATAGCATCCAGGGACGTGCGGTGAGGTCAGTGGCTGGTGAGGCACTAGCTAGTATCAGAGCCAGATACACACAGGTTACATACGCCTCAAACGTTAGAGCGAGAGCAATAGTTCTAGCAATAGAACTCCTCTGTAACTCTAAACATGTAACCTGTAAAAAATTTTAAAGTGTCGCCTATGGACATTTTTAAGTACTGAAGTTTGGCGCTATTTAACAAGTGTGCGCAATTTTAAAGCGTGACATGTTCGGTAGCTATTTACTCGGTGTAACATCATCTTTCATAGTATACAAAAAAATAACTGGCTAACTTTGGTGTTTTTTTTTTTTTCTTCTTCATAAAAAATACTGTGTAACATAAAAAGTTGACCAACGACCATCATTTTATTCTTTAGGGTGTCTGCTAAAACAATATATATAATTTCTGGGGGTTCTGAGTAATTTTCTAGCAAAAAAATGATTATTTTTACATTTAGGAGAGACGTGTCAAAATTGGCCTGGGTGGCAAGGGGTTAATTACCATAAGTAATATACAAATAATTATTATATATTGTATTTAAGGTAATTTACTATATTTTCAAAATCTGTACTCAAGTAGGTGACTTAACGGACAAATTACTGAAGTTTGAAGTTATAACTTCAAACCAGTAATTTCACAGTAAATAGATAAATAATAACATATAGCATAATAATATATGATTTAGCTTTATTAAAACAGTACCTTTTCAGCACTAGAAGATTCTCATTCTCCCTCTTAATCTGAGAAAAACATGGGATTATTGGTAAATCTTATACCCATAAACCCATGTTTTTTCCTTCTAGTTAAGAGAGCTGGGCTGGAAGGGAGATTGTGTCTTTCAGACAAATGCCCCCTTCTATGCCACTGCAGTGAGAGGACAGCCTCCACTGCAGCATTTTTATTAGACAGCTGGGGCCAATGGTACTTTACCATGGGTCCAAGGCTCCAAGCTGTCTATTGAGCTCAGTGCCTCTGACAAGAAGTGAAAGGCACTGTGAGCTCATTCTGTCAGTCTGCTGCAAAGTGCGCCAGCTTGTACTTAAACTGGCCGTGTTGTATGTAGCTTCTGACAGGCTGCGCAAGGAGCCCCGTATCTCTGGAAACCATAGGTCCCAGGAGCCCCAAATTTTGACCAGTGGTGGGGTAGGACTTTGGCTACAACCCCCCCCCCCCAAATTTGGGGTCTCTGTGACCCCAGGTCTGCCTCACCTGCCTCCCCTGACTGCACCTCCATGAGAGCATCACTCCTGTGCATGCATGTGGGAGTTACTGTTTACGACATGGCTCTGATGGAACGGCACAGGGATGCGTTCCTTCAGAGCGCATGCGCCAGTGACATCAATGGCTGCATCTAAAGTAAATATCTCCTAAATGGTGCACATTTAGGAGATATTTACTGTACCTATAGGTAAGACTTATTATAGACTTATTATAGGCTTACCTGCAGGTAAAAATCATACAAGGGAGTTTACTCCCACTTTAAAGAAAGTGCAACAGTGTCTTGCCATCTATGCAATCTATAGGATAACACTGCAGTGTCCTATCATCACTGCATTCTATAGGATGACCCTGCAGTGTCTTGTCATCTCTGCAATCTATAAAATGATCCTGTCATCTCTGCATTCTATTGGATAACCCTACAGTGTCTTGTCATCACTGCAGTCTATTGGATGACCCCCAGTGTCCTGGCATCACTACATTCTATAGGATGACCCTGCAGTGTCCTGTCACCACTGCATTCTATAGGATTGCCCCCCAGTGTCCTGTCATCACTGCATTCTATAGAATGACCCCGCAGTGCCCTACCATCACTTGTGTGCCAAACTTTACATCCATTGCTGTCAGTTTCCTAGCACTTGTCTCTTCCATGATCCTAAGCTCACCGCAGGTAATCTGTGCTTTGTCTCCTATCTGACATAGAAGAAGAGATGCCCATCGTCTGGTACAAGTTTAGGAGGATCACACTGGTTCACATTGACATGGGTCCTGTCCAGCAGCTACACTTTACAAATCAGCACTAACTTGCTGTCCCCCGCGGCAGGGATGTGGACTGTGGCCCCGCCCCTACACTGACCCCAGAGGGAGACAGATAGGTGGGTTGTGTGTAGAACACCACAGGAGGAAAAGTGGCTGGAGCAGCTGCCCTCATCTCCGTGGCTCCATCATCCCAAAACAGCACAAGTCACTCTTCTCACAACATGCTGCTGCATCGACCACTGGCCAAAGGTCGTCCGCAGGAACCGCATCATCGTTCACTGCCTTCTCCCTTGAACCTCTACTTACTGGGTAATAAAGCTGTGGTCACCTGTCAGATGCCTCTCATGGGGCCTCCTACTGGCCTTGGGCCCTCAGGCGCTGCCCCGTAGTGTCCTTCCTGGGCTGCTGACATTATATCTAAGATAGTGGCATCCAGCAGCAGTCTAATGGCTTTTTGATGTCTACACACGAGGGGATTTTACAGGTAAATAACATAAAGAATATACATAAAGTAGAACTATAGGCAAAACTTTTTCTTTCATTATGGATAGCGTAAGAGAGGGTTATAACCCCTGTCAGATTTTTCTCCCCATCTTTGTCCCATTGGGGACATTTTACTTCACTTTCTGCCCCGTAGCCAAACCGGAAGTGGGAGGAAATCCCTGCAAATTAAAAGAACCAGAACTAGTGTCCCCATTGGAAGGTTTTCTTTCTATTACACTTCTGGGGACAACTCAAAATGAGGATTTTCTTTTACTTTCACTTTCAAAGAATATGGGAAACAGGACAAATAGAGAAGAGAAATCTCCCTAACAGGGGCACAGACAGCAATAAAAGCTGAGAGGTGTTCTAATCCCTCCCCCCACTATCCAAAATGAAAAAAAAAGTTTTGCCTTTAGTTATAATTTAAAATGCTCATATAACCTTATAGAAGGATTTTTTGTTGAATTAAAAGTCTGGAAACAGAGTCTCGTTAAAATGGTTCTGTCAGCAAGCTGCTAACTGGTATAGACCCCTTTCACAAGGCCATTCCTCATTCCCATTCTGATCCAACTCAGCAAAGGATCTGCTGAGTGTGATCAGAACAGGACAAATGTAACTTTTGGGTCTTCTATTTCCTTTCCAATTTTGTCCTTCTTTTTGTGATGAAGGAAAAACTGACCCACACAATCTCTAAAATAGCTTTAACCACTCGCAACTCGCCGTCATTGTACGTCGGTATTTTGACGCTTAATACCATTGTTATGGCAGCAGATAGCTTCCATAACCCTGGTATTTTCAACAACGGTGAGCGGCTAGATTCAGATAATAAGTGGTCTCCGTGGAGGATTCGCTGCAAGGTCACTTTTATCAGGGGTGGGAGATGGCCCCCCTCCCGCCACGGTAGTGGTGGAGACGATGGCATCCTTCCCCCCTGACAGGCATGGAGCTGAGTGAGGGAAAGATGGCACCCCACTTGGCTCCATAACATTGAATGGCAGAAGAGACGTCAAACGTCACTTCCGCCCAATGGCCTTAAAGGGGGGAAAAAAATTTTTGCAAAAAAAAAAAAGAAATGACATTTTATTTTTTATTTTTTTTTATTTTATTGCATTTTAGTGTAAATGTTAGATCTGAGGTCTTTTTGACCCCAGATCCCACAGTTAAGAGGTCCTGTCATGTTTTTTTTCTGTTACAAGGGATGTTTACATTCCTTGTAATGGGAATAAAAGTGACACAATTTTTTTTTAAAAGGACAGTGTAAAAATAAAAAATAAAAAGTAAAATAAATAAGAAAATTAAAAAAATTAATTAAAGCGCCCCGTCCCACCAAGGTCGTACGCAGAAATGAGCACATACGTAAGTCGCGCCCGCATATGAAAACGGTGTTCATACCACACATGTGAGGTATCGCCACGATCGTTAGAGCGAAAGCAGTAATTCTAGCACTAGACCTCCTCTGTAACTCTAAACATGGACCTGTAGAAATTTTTAAATGGAGATTTTTAAGGGTAAAAGTTTGTCGCCATTCCATGAGCGGGCGAAATTTTGAAGCATGACATGTTGAGTATCAATTTACTCGGCGTAACATTATCTTTCAGAATATAAAAAAAATTTGGGCTAAGTTTACTGTTTTCTTTTTTTTTTAAGTCAAAAAAGTGTATTTTTTCCCAAAAAAATGCGGTTGTAAGACTGGTACGCAAATATAGTGTGACATAAAGTATTGGAACAACTGCCATTTTATTCTCTAGGGTGTCTGAAATATATATATATAATATTTGAGGGTTCTAAGTAATTTTCTAGCAAAAAAAATTATTTTAACTAAACAACAAGTGTCAAAAAGAGGCTCGGTCCTTAACTGTTTGCATCATCTGGTTTGTCACATTTGGGTCAGCAAAAACAGAAAGGGATGCAAACCTTTTCCTATTGCTTTTACGGACCTACACAGATTCAGATTTGAGCGGATGTAAATAGACACACCTTTGTTTAAATTTACTTACATCTGTGTGACCATAGAAATACGTTCTATTCCATCAAGACCCATCAAGAAAAGGAAAGACGGAATGGGCCTAAGTTGCAGGCATATAGAGACAACTACACATAGGGGTTGATTTACTAAAACCGGAGAGTGAAAAATTGGTGCAGCTCTGCACAGAAACCAGTCAGCTTCCAGTTTTTTTTTTTTGTCAACGCTTAACTTATCAAACTGGAGTTAGAAGCTGATTGGTTACCATGTACAATGCAGCTGCACCAGATTTTGCACTCTTCAGTTGGTAAATCAACCCAATACTTTCAGTATATTCAGCAGTTTTAAGTGACTTCACTTTGCTCAAATGCTTGGCTGTCCCTATTACCAAAAGCTTCAGAATTTCCTAGTACAACTAATATATATGTTTAAAATTATTACATTTTGGCCATTCAGAAAACTTTTTAAATAAACCTTTACATTTTTTATGGCTTTTGTTTTCTTTTACTTCTTACTCATTATATTGTCATTGATTGTGCCATAGTTTTTAAGTCTAGGCAGAATCTATTTAAACCACATGAAAAGGACTGAAGGGTTCCCAGCCTCAAATCGTGCTGAATGGTGGGATCTAGGAGAGGAGGATTTGTCATTGCACATATACAATTCCACCAGCTGAATTCTTTGCTGGAGATTCTGGCTTGGTTGGCCCTATTGTACTACAGTTATGTGAGATGTGACAGCTGGCTTAGCTTCTTTTATTAACCTTTATTCACTATCTCCTCTAAAAAGACTTAGCTAAACCTGCTTATACACTTTCCATTTGAAGAATTGTTAAGTCAATTTTAAAAATTGCACTTTATATTTAGCCACAGAGTGGGAAAAAAAGCACAATTCAAAATACAATTTTTTTTGTCCGATATTTTATTATGTCCATGTTTAAACTTTAAAAGTTGTATTTTAGTTTGAGAACTCTTAGGGACATGTTAACAAACTTGGTACCAAAGGCCACAGTGTCATGAGAAATATATAGGGTCTTCATTGTTGGCCCTCTTTTGGAAATGCTAGTTGCCTGGCTGTGTCTGGGTTCAGTTCTTTTGAGTCATTATAAACCCGTAGCAAGCATTCTTTAACTAAGTGTCAAAAAAGTGTCAGAATCCCTTAACTTGTTCCAGGTCAGAGATTCAAAAAGCACTGAACAAAAAAATCAGCACATTAGCCAGGAAACTAACATGGCGGAAGAAGAGGTCAGCAGTAAAACCATACCTCCAAACATTTTGAGATGGGAATGAGGGACACCTACTAGAAAATGTATGTAGGCATAGGACACCCCCCCACCACGCCCCTTAACCCCAAAAGGGGTTAAGGGGCGTGGTGGGACATAACCCCAAAAAAAAAGGTTAATTAACCACTAAGCCACCGCCCACCATCATATGACGGCTGGACGAGGCTTCTGTTGTTCTGGGAGGACGTCATATGACGTCCTCGCCCTCCCGCTGCGTCACTCGGGACCCGGTGCGCGTGCCCGGCGGCCGCGATGTCCGCCGGGCACCCGCGATTGCCAGGTAACAGAGCAGAAGCGTGGATTTGTGCATGTAAACACAGATCTACGTCCTGTCAGAGAGGAGAGGAGACCGATGGCGTGTCCCTTGTACATAGGGACAGCGATCGGTCACCTCCCCCAGTCAGTCCCCTCCCCCCACAGTTAGAATCACCTCCTTAGGTCATACATTAACCCCTCGAGCGCCCCCTAGTGTTAACCCCTTCCCTGCCAGTCACATTTACACAGTAATCAATGCAATTTTATAGCATTGATCGCTGTATAAATGTGAATGGTCCCAAAAATGTGTCAAAAGTGTCCGATGTGTCCGCCGCAATATCGTAGTCACAATAAAAATCGCAGATCACCGCCATTACTAGTAAAAAATAAATAAATAATAAAAATGCTATAAGTCTATCCCCTATTTTGTAGACGCTATAACTTTTGCGCAAACCAATCAATATACGCTTATCGCAATTTTTTTTTACCAAAAATATGTAGAAGAATACGTATCGGCCTAAACTGAGGAAAAAATTTGTTAAAAAAAAAAAAAAAATGGATATTTATTATAGCAAAAAGTAAAAAATATTGTGTTTTTTCAAAATTGTCCCTCTTCTTTTGTTTATAGCGCAATAAATAAAAACCGCAGAGGTGATCAAATACCACCAAAAGAAAGCTCTATTTGTGGGGAAAAAAATGATAAAAATTTAATTAAGGTGCAGTGTAACATGACCGCGCAATTGTCATTCAAAATGCGACAGCGCTGAAAACTGAAAAATGGCTTGGGCAGGAAGGGGGTGTAAGTGCCCTGTATTGAGGTGGTTAAACCTAAATTATTAAATAAGTGCTTTTTTTACCACTAATATTCCTTTATATTGGCTTTTAAAATTGACAAATGCAGCAATTTAGATCTTGGATGAAAAGTTTAGCTCTGGGAAACACTTTTTGAAAGATAAAAAGTGCATTTTATATACAACTATATAGATGAGACCAAAATGAGGGACAAATGAGGAGGAAAGAGGGACAGAGGGTCATTGTTCCAAATCAGGGACAGTCCCTTGAAATCAGGGACAGTTGGGAGCTATGGTGAAACCTTCAATATTTGTCTTGTGAGTCACTTTAAAGAGAAATTTCACCCAGTTGATATTCTCCTCCCACTGTTTCTCTCCTGTGCCACCATCTACAAATATCCCTCAAGTACTCCGATGTACTGCAGGTCTCTGATAGGTATTTGAGACCTGGCAGAGACCTGTGGCATGTCTGTGTATGTTTGGGGCAATCCAGAGCATGAATACACATACCGCTGGTTACTGGTATCTGGGACCTTGTAGAGACCCATGGGAATTACCTGCATGTGCACAGACATGCTATGGATCTTTGCCAGTTCCTGGTCTCTGAGCCTTGTGATGTTAATGGACCCCCTCAGTAATACACTGCCTCCAGGAATGTGTGACGAAGACACCCCAGAAGGCAGCAGGGGTCTCTACATAATTCTCACCTGGTCAAGAAAGCATAGCGCTATAGCACAAAAAAGGTACGAAACATTTCCAAAAATGATGAAACATTTTCCAATTCTGTAAGAGGGAGGTGGGAGGAAAACAAAAATGTATTTTAATGTATTAAGTCTGCTTGAAGGAATAGGTCATTCTTGTATTGTTCACAAATAAATATTTTAAAGTAGTGCACATTCAGTGTCATACATTATAACTATCCTTTAATCAATGTTTGCTTCAATAGTGATGGTTTGCATGCTTTTGTAAGGTAGAACCTTGCAGTGATGGAAGCCGATTTAACTATAATATGAAAAATGGTTCCAAAGGACAATCTGGTGCTAACGGCACTGCAATTTATTTGGACTAGGGACATATCTTATGAATTTAAATAGTGCCAGTATATTCCACAGTGCTTTACAGAGAACAATGAGCCATTCAAATCATTCCCTGCCATGAAAGTAGTCTAATGTGCCCACAACAGTCACAAACTTGTATGTTAGGCACATTTTTACAGAGGCTGATTAACCAATAGTAGATTGAATGTCACATTGGATAAAAGGATTGTAGCACAATACATACAATTTCAGTACAATACTGCAATAATGTCACTGTGTATAAGATAAAAATGGTTGAAGGAAAGGATTGCAGTAGGCTAACATAGGGTGGGAAAATGTGCTAGGGTAGAAAAAGTTTACCAGTAGCATATTGTTCTTCCAGATCCACAGTGAAAAACCAATGCTACACCACATTACCTATGGGAGGTAACAGAGAGAGTCTTATGGGACATACACGCGGTCTGACTTTTCGGCTACAAAAGTCCGACGGACCAAATCCGGTGGACAATCCATCTCGTGTGTGCTTCCCCGGACTTTCAGCGGACTTTTCTAGTCGAAAATCTGACAGACTTTAGATTTGGAACATGCTTCAAATCTTTACGTTGTAACTCCGCCGGACCCAGAAATCCGCTCGTCTGTATGCTAGTCCGACGGATAAAAATCCACGCTAGGGCAGCTATTGGCTACTGGCTATCAACTTCCTTATTTTAGTCCGGTGTACGTCATCACGTACGAATCCGTCAGACTTTTGTGTGATCGTATTTAGGCAAGTCCATTCGTTAGAAAGTCCGCCACAAGTCCGCCAAAAGTCCGTCGAAAGTTTGTCGGACGGGCTGTCGGACTTTTGTAGCCGAAAAGTCCGACTGTGTGTACGCGGCATTAGGATCTCCTGTGTATGCAGTCATTCAGAAATGTATTATCAAGTCCCTTCATATCCAGTAAGCTGTTTAGAGCATGGGTGCTCAACCTGTGGCCCTCCAGCTGTTGCGGAACTACAAGTCCCATCATGCCTCTGCCTTCATGAGTGATGCTTTTAACTGTCAGCCTTGCAATGCCTCATGGGACTTGTAGTTCTGCAACAGCTGGAGGGCCACAGGTTGATCCTCCATGCTTTAGATCATCCATGTACAGGAGAATCTCTTTAAAGACTGCAAATTCTTTCTTTTGTGCCAAATCTTCCTGTACTGCCACAATCGAAACATTCAGCTTGTGGACCGGTAACGTAGATCATTTGCAAAATGAAAAAAAGGAAGAGGGCAGCACAGTGGCTTACTGGTTGGCACTTCTGCCTTGCAGCCTTGTGGTTTAGGTTCAAAACCCAACCAGGACAATGCCTGCAGGGAGTTTGCATGTTTTCTTTGTGCTTGCATGGGTTTCCTCTGGGTACTCCAGTTTTCTCCCACACTCCAAAGACATGCTGGAAGGTTATTTGGCTCAAGTGTAAGTTGGCCCTTGTATGTGTGTGGATGCATGTGAGGCAGGCACTTTAGATTGTAAGCTCCTTGAGTGCAGAAACTACTGTGCAGTCCAATATGTAAAGCACTGCATACATTGTTAGTGCTATATGAATACCTGAAATAAATAAGGAACAGATAAATACTGATTACAAGAAATATTTAACTGCAAGCTGGACAATGTCATTAATCTCATTTCCTCCTAAGATCAATTACTTGACTCTGAACAATGTAAATCTTTGGTCAGCTGTAGTTCACAGAAATAAAGTCACTTATTAACGATCACCACTTGATAGCTGAGAATAAAGCTGGCCATGCACCTATAGAATTTTTTTCCAAAAAAGTTACCTTTTGGAATGTTTGTTCCATTTTCTAGTGGCTAGTGGGGTCAAATCGGCAATCATAGTCGACCATAGTGATGAGAAGTTTTTAAGGAGCAGGATGGAAATTTTTTCTTGTTTCTTATCTGAACAAACAAAATTCTAACCATGAATGTGGTTTCGTTGGGGAAAAATTGTACATTTGTAATGTGCATGTGATAGGCACAATAGAAACCTGTTTAATACTTCTGGGATTCCATTCAAATATCAAGTCTGGATGAAATTTTAGGGATTTTTGAAATAAATTAGGGCCCTTTCTCACTGATGTGTTTTTGCTGGATGAGTTTACCTTGCTACAAACACAAGAAAACCAATAAATATATCTGCGGGTGCGGTGTGTTTTGAAAAGTCCTGCATACTGCATCTTTGGTGTGCTTTTCAAAACAGCACCAAAAATGTAGCTTCCCATTGAAATAAATGAAAAACGCATAAAAAATGCACCGCGGTTGCATTTTTGGTAAGTTTTTTGAGTCACATGTCCATGTTTCAAAAGTGCATGCCAACCAGGCAAACGCACTGGAAACGCATATGCAGTTTTAACTGTTTTTTCGTCAAGGGAGCAGTGTAAAAGCACCCGAAGTTGACTCAGTGATGGCAAGATCGAATGCATTGATGAGCGAGTTTTTCAGAATTTCAATTGAAATTCTACTGGTGTATGACCAGCTTTACGCTGTCAAGCTTTCCCGGGAAGGAAAATGATGAGCGGGGGTTGTGCGAGGGCTTGGTTTGTTAGCTTTACTTCTTAGCAATCCTTTCATCAGTCAAGGAAATAAGTATAGAGATTACAATGTCTTCCTCGCAAGGTGCAGACACCTGTATTAGCATACAAAGCCCTAGAGAACATTTGACACTTTTAGTTCCAGGTAACATACTACATTCGCTGTGTGTCCCAAATGTTAGACACAATTCTAAAGCTGCTTGTGCATTTGTCACAAATGGCTGGCACAATAGGGAAAGGATAACAAAGGCATTGAATGCAGAGGTTGGACTCCCCTCTGTGTTGAAGGGCTTAGCAATGTGCAATCATTCCAAGCTTTATTATCACTCAAGGAGTTAAAGGGAAGAGAGCACACTCCTCTGCCTAAGGAAGTTAAGTTTGTCCTGGGTAAAAAAATGAGCCGGTGCTGCTTTGCCAGCTTGTGCTGCGAGTGTCTCAGGTGACAAGCCCTCAGGTACATTGTAACATGACTTCATAGGGGAGGAGCTATGATCTGTACAGGTGTCTCCCTTGGACAGGTTACTAGTGCAGGTACAGCTGATTACTTAGAACCAGCGCTGACTCATTCCATTGCTGGAATCATACACTTATAAAATAAAGCGGTGGCAACGGAGAGTCTGCTTTGGATGACCGGCCATGGACATCAAGGACATGAGTGGAAAAGATTCTGGAGGGATCAAGAAGAAGAATCTAACCTTTCTCAAAAGCAGGCTATACATGTTAGAGAGGAGGAAAACAGACACCATAGTAGAGCAAAACACCAATGGGGAAAATGGAAATTCAGGAACCCTGCGCAGGAGTCAGTCTGACAGAACAGAATATAACCAGAAGCTAAAAGGTAAGAAAGAAAATTTCAATAAGTACACTATAATGTTGACTGTAGATAGACAAAATTTGCGTAAGACTTGCAAGATCTGCATTAGAGAACGTCTGGCCTGCACCAGATGCTGCAGCGACAGTTACTTCTGACTCGTGCAATCTTTCTTTCAGCAATGCACTTGCAATCACAAGTACATTGATATTTCTTTTGGAAAGAGAAAAAAAAAAAAACGTTAGCATAGCCTTTCTCAAGTCTCAACAAGGGTTCTATAGAACGTTAGAGTTCCTCCAGAGGTTGCTAGGGGTTCCTTGAGCAACGCGAAATTTCTGTAACCAATAAGTAACCACTGACAACATTGATCTTTTCATGCTATCTGTAAGGGTGGATTCTTCCCGATGACCATAAGTCAAAAAAGCATTCTTTCAAGTGACCATTACATTATTGTACCCAGAGCTATAGATATGGTCATTTATAGGAGGGGTTCCTTAAGACTGGGAAGTTATTTCTAAGGGTTTCTTCATGTTAAAAAAGTTGAGAAACAATGCTTTACCAGCACTGTAACCATTTGCATTGCAAAAACCCACAATATGTTTATGTATAGTCATCCTTAGACTTGGAAGAGAACCTGGAAGCATTGCTCTTTAAAATGTGTTTAGTGTGTTCTTATCTGACTTAATCCATCCATGTACTCATTCAAATGCAGTATATAGTAAACTGTATATTCGTGGTAATACTGTGACCAATGCCTACATTTTAACTGTGCTGCCTTTAGCAGAACTATACAAAAGTATGTGTCTTGTCAGTGGCAGGTGGTGCTCAAAATTTTTGAGGGGGCGCAAACAAACTAAAAAATAAAACTGTTCAGGTGATTATGCATCATTACAGCTGGATAAAATATTGAAAATGTTATTTGTTAAAGTCATCTGTTAAAGAACACAATAAATGTACCATGAATCAGTGATTTTTTTAAAATCAGTAAACATCAAATGTGCACATCAATTGCCATCTCACTGTGCCCATCAATCGCAGCCTCATTGTGCCCATCAATTGCAGCATCACTGTGCCCATCAATTGCAGGCTCACTGTGCCTATCAATTGCAGCATCACTGTGCCCATCAAATGCAGGCTCACTCTGCCCATCAATTGCAGGCTCACTGTGCCCATCAAATGCAGGCTCACTGTGCCCATCAATTGCAGTGCCACTGTGCCCATCAAATGCAGGCTCACTGTGCCCATCAATTGCAGTGCCACTGTGCCCATCAAATGCAGGCTCACTGTGCCCATCAATTGCAGGCTCACTGTGCCCATCAAATGCAGGCTCACTGTGCCCATCAATTGCAGCCTCACTGTGCCCATCAAATACAGGCTCACTGTGCCCATCAAATGCAGGCTCACTGTGCCCATCAATTGCAGCCTCACTGTGCCCATCAAATACAACCTCACTGTGTCCATCAAATGCAGCCTCACTGTGCCCATCAATTGCAGGCTCACTGTGCCCATCAAGTGCAGGCTCACTGTGCCCATCAATTGCAGCCTCATTGTGCCCATCAAATGTAGGCTCACTGTGCCCATCAAATGTAGGCTCACTGTGCCCATCAAATGCAGGCTCACTGTGCCCATCAAATGCAGGCTCACTGTGCCCATCAATTGCAGCCTCACTGTGCCCATCAAATGCAGGCTCACTGTGCCCATCAAATGCAGGCTCATTGTGCCCATCAATTGCAGTCCCACTTTGCCCATTAATTGCAGCCGCACTGTGCCCATCAAATGCAGGGTCACTGTGCCCATCAAATGCAGGCTCACTGTGCCCATCAATTGCAGCCTCACTGTGCCCATCAAATGCAACCTCACTGTGTCCATCAAATGCAGCCTCACTGTGCCCATCAATTGCAGCCTCACTGTGCACATCAAATGCAGCCTTGTTGTGCCCATCAATTGGAGCCTCACTGTGCCCATCAAATGCAGGCTCACTGTGCCCATCAATTGCAGCCCCACCTTGCCCATTAATTGCAGCCTCACTGTGCCCATCAAATGCAGGGTCATGGTGCACATCATATGCAGCCTCACGGTGATCATCAATTGCAGCCTCATTGTGCCCATCAAATGCAGGGTCACTGTGCCCATCAATTGAAGCCTCAGTGTGCCTGTCAATTGCAGCCTCAGTGTGCCCATCAGTTGCAGCCTCACTGTGCACATCAAATGCAGCCTCACTGTGCCTATCAATTGCAGCATCACTGTGCCCATCAATTGCAGGCTCACTGTGCCTATCAATTGCAGCAGTACTGTGCCCATCAAATGCAGGCTCACTGTGCCCATCAATTGCAGGCTCACTGTGCCCATCAAATGCAGGCTCACTGTGCCCATCAATTGCAGTGCCACTGTGCCCATCAAATGCAGGCTCACTGTGCCCATCAAATGCAGGCTCACTGTGCCCATCAAATGCAGGCTCACTGTGCCCATCAATTGCAGCCTCACTGTGCCCATCAAATGCAGCCTCAGTGTGCCCATCAAATGCAGCCTCACGGTGCACATCATTTGCAACGTCACTGTGCCCATCATATGCAGCCCCACTGTGCCCATCAATTGCAGCCTTACTGTGCCCATCAATTGCAGCCTCACTGTGCCCATCAAATGCAGCCTCACTGTGCCCATCAAATACAGTCTCACTGTGCCCATCAAATGCAGCCTTGCGGTGCACATCATATGCAGCCTCACTGTGCCCATCATATGCAGCCTCACTGTGCCCATCAATGCAGCCTCTCTGTGCCCATCATATGCAGGCTCACTGTGCCCATCAGTTGCAGCCTTACTGTGCCCATCAAATGCAACCTCACTGTGCCCACCAAATGCAGGCTCACTGTGCCCATCAATTGCAGGCTCACTGTGCCCATCAAATACGGGCTTATTGTGCCCATCAATTGCAGCCTTACTGTGCCCATGAAATGCAGCCTCACAGTGCCCATCAATTGCAGCCTTACTGTGCCCATCAAATGCAGCTTCACTGTGCCCATCAATTACAGCCTTACTGTGCCCATCAATTGCAGCCTCACAGTGCCCATCATATGCAGCCTCACTGTGCCCATCAATTGCAGCCTCACTGTGCCCATCAATTGTAGCCTCACTGTGTACATCATATGCAGCCTCACTGTGCCCATCAATTGCAGCCTCACTGTATTCATATAATTGCTCTGCATCCACTCCACTGCTAGATACTGTATTTTCCATCCCTAACCTGGTAAAGCCTTTGAAACAAATGTATCAGTATAAATAATTAAGACATTATTTTTTTCTCTTTCATTTATTTTACATTTCTCTGAACCTACCAATAGAATGTGAAAGAAGGGGTTGCTCGAGCCGTGCGTTCCATCCACGGAGCTGCAGAGTCACTTCTGGTTTCCCACTGGCACAGAGTAACCGGAAGTGACACCACAGCTCAGAGCTAAGCACCACCCATTTCCTATGGTGGTGTCAATAGAAAACCCCACAGCAAGGAGAATGACTGCAAGATGGGAGCGTTCAGGTGCATTGCTTTGTGCCAAAAGGACTCCCAAAAGCAGGAAAATGAAGCCTCTCACCTGCAATCACGTGATTGCATAGACGTCACGCTGCCTATAGTGCACTGTATCCGGCGCCCGTACACAGTGCACTCAAAGGACCTTTTTTTTGTTTTTTTTAAAGGGCTTTTTTTGGTGACTAGCTTTGAGGGGGGGGGGGGGCGCCGCCTGTGGGCCCCCATAGACGGGCCGCAACTGTGTCTAAAGTTATAGGACAATCTGTCTCAACTGTCAACAGTCTCAATTCAATATGTTTATTGTTGCTGAGATGATGGATGGATGGCTGGATGTGGCTGTGTGCAGAGTAGGAGTAGCAGAATTTTTGTGTCCAGCACCATAGTGCAGATCTCACTGCATCTTATCTCCCTGCCTTTTCCCAATCTCTCTGTTTGCTGAACCATGTTAGGTTTGAATTAATGAATGCTTATACCATTGTTAAGGCCTTATGGTTGCCCTAACCCAGTATTATTAATTATGTCATTTTGGCAGTTGTGTGTTCAGCATTGCAAACTGTAGCCAACATCAACCACTCTAACATAATTACCCACGTATAGTGAATGCTTGAAGGGCAGTAATTGAAAACAACAGTTTCCATTTACAGAAATCACTGACAAATATTTCCGATTGCTGGGATATATTTTGCACCTTGCCTTACTATCTATGATCATTTCATGCATCCCTGTTTGTGGGAAAAGATATCTCCTGTGGAATCATCTGCACCCTATATTCGAATGAATTTCGGACATCTCTGGCAAAATTAGGACTTCACTATGAGATTGCATATATCTATTGTGGCATTTGCTTGCATTAGGCTTGCTTTTTTATCTATACGATTCAATAGGAGTGCAATATTGGCTGGCAGTAGCTCAGACGTAGGTCAGACGCAGCTCAGAAAGAAGTCAGAAGTACCGGTAGCTATGCTGCTTCTGACCTCTTTCTGAGCTGCGTCTGACCTACTTCTGAGCTACTGCCAGCCAATATTGCACTCCTATTGAATAGCCTAAGAAGGAATTTAGAAGGAACTTAAATGCAAACTTATTTAACCTGTAAGCATACCTCCCAACTTTTTGAGATGGGAACGAGGGACACCTATTAGCAAAAGTATGAAATAAAATACAGGAACTAATGTGCAAAACCACAAACTGAATAGATAAAAGATAGTACCAGATAAGAAGATGCCAACATAGATCAGTGTACTCACACAACCCTGACAGACAAGCATTCAAATATGATAAATATGTGGCCCTAGCCTATCCTTGTGTACCAACTCCAAATACAGGAAAATCCCAAAATGCTGCAAAACATATATATATAAATATAACTTCCTCTTGCAAGTGCAGTGTGCATATATAATAGCAATACCCTATGATGACCAAATGAGGTCTCATTCAATATATAATAAATTTGCCATAAATCCAAAAAATATAGTGCATCAAAATATTATATTAGGTTTCCTCGTGCTCATAAACATACAAAATATATTAAAGTGCTCCGTGCAAAATGCAACTCCTGTTGCGATTATTAGAACAAAAATTAAAAAGTGACAAAATGTGCAAAATTACCATAAAATGCATATGTGCATATGGGCATATGACAGTTGTGCAATAAAGTCTACAAAGACGCTGTTTCATGCAATGCGACTCGTAATGTCCGCAGTGGTTCGGCCGAACCCGGAAGCCTTCACTGCAGGTGAGAGGCTGGGGGAAACAATTGTCTCGCATCAGAACGGAATTGGAAGAATTTATCACAAGTCACCTGTATTTGCACTTTTCAATAGACTTTCCTTTGCGGAAATTACGAGTCGCATTGCATGAAACAGCGTCTTTGTAGACTTTATTGCACAACTGTCACTTTAGATGTACTGTATTGCCTATGTGTGGATGCGGGGCTCTTAGTCGCATCTTCAGTCGCACATATGCACTTTATGGTAATATTGCACATTGTGTCATTTTTGAATTTTTGTTCTTTTAATCGCAACATGAGTTGCATTTTGCAAGGAGCACTTTAATATATTTTGTATGTTTATGAACACGAGGAATCATAATATAATATCTTGATGCACTATTTTTTTTGGATTTATGGCAAATTAATTATATATTGAATTCTTAGTCGCATTTTCAGTCGCACATATGCACTTTATGGTAATTTTGCACATTGTGTCACTTTTTAATTTTTGTTCTAATAATCACAACAGGAGTTGCATTTTGCACGGAGCACTTTAATATATTTTGTATGTTTATGAGCACGAGGAATCCTAATATAATATTTTGATGCACTATATTTTTTGGATTTATGGCAAATTTATTATATATTGAATGAGACCTCATTTGGTCATCATAGGGTATTGCTATTATATATGCACACTGCACTTGCAAGAGGAAGTTATATTTATATATATATATATATATATATATATATATATATATATATATATATATATATGTTTTGCAGCATTTTATGATTTTCCCGTATTTGGGATAGGCTAGCGCCACATATTTATCATATTTGAATGCTTGTTTATTAGCAAAAGTATGTAGGCATAGGACACACCCCTTGCCCCCTTAAAGGTGAATTATACAAAAAACAAAATATTAGTTAATATTTTGCACATAAAAATAAAAGTGCAAATAAAAGTTATTATAACGTGAAGCTCTATGTATCCGCCTTTCTATTACATATAAATTATATATGGATACGAGTACACTGACAGCTGGAGATTTGATTAAGATCATATATGAGCACAGATTTATGAGCTTGAGGTGAGCAGGTTTTCTACCTGGGGTGTGGAGGTATATATATATATATATATATATATATATATATATATATATACACAGTATATATATATATCAATGGAAGATTGTGAAGGATAAAAGAAACAGAATTTTTTGGGGGGGGAACTGGACTTAACTTTTTTCTGAACTTTGCATGTTTTTGGATTAGTTAAAGCTGAACTTTTTTGAGCATTTATTGTGGACTTCCACAAATATTTAGATTCAGAGCATTTTTTAATAATCACTGATTATTTCACAGATATTAAAGCAGAGCTACACCCAAAAGGGGAAGTTCCGTTTTAAGCACCCCCCCTCCTATGCCACATTTTGCATGCCTTTTTTGGGGGGGAGGGGGGAGCGGGTACCCAGTTTTGAGAGGTATCAGCTCGCACTTCCGCTGGGACCGCCTAGGTGATCCGAGTGGAAGTTCTCCTCTCCCGCTCCCTCCCTGCAATCTTCTGGGACTCGTCACAAGTCCCAGAAGATTGGCCGATCATTTGAGAAGCGCACCACGACTCGTGCATGCGCAGTGCACACCTGGCTGTGAAGCCGCATGCTGTCACAGCCAGATCCCAACAGTTGTAATGCCGGTGAGAGGTAAGGAAGAGAATCGAGGGTTTGCCGGCCATATCGCTGGATCCTGGGACAGGTTATTGTGTGTTTATTAAAAGTCAGCAGCTACACTTTTTGTAGTTGCTGACTTTTAATAAATGGGAAAAAAAACAAGGAACAGCGCTCAGGTGGGTGAATCCAGATAAATGAATACGTGAAGTGAATTGAAGGACTCGTCTCAAGGGTGCTTGCCACGGCTCG
This sequence comes from Aquarana catesbeiana, assembly GCF_042186555.1. Classification (NCBI taxonomy): domain Eukaryota; kingdom Metazoa; phylum Chordata; class Amphibia; order Anura; family Ranidae; genus Aquarana; species Aquarana catesbeiana. The sequence continues at coordinate 663,069,087 of NC_133324.1, forward strand.
CCCATCGTACAAACTGCTAAAAGGAAGAAACGGCTGTACTCCAAGATGATGAATATGAGTCCTTTATTAATCCATCCAAGTGACACACCTTTAACCAGTTGCTGACAGCCGCACGCCGATATACATCGGCACAATGGCAGCGGTGGGCAAATTGGCGTACCTGTACGTCCCCTTTAGGAGCCGGGGATAGCAGGCGCACCCGCCACTTGCAGCGTGACCGTGCCCGTGGGACCGGCGGACTCGATGTCCACCGGTCTCCCGGCGATCGTGTCACGGAGCCTCAGAACAGGGAAGTGCTTATGTAAACTTCCCCGTTCTGGCTTGTGTCGTGACAGAGATCGCCGCTCCCTGTCATCGAGAGCAGTGATCGCTGTCATGTGACTAGTAGCCCATCTCCCACAGTTAGAATCACTACCTAGGACACACTTAACCCCTTCATCGCCCCTAGTGGGTAACCCCTTCACTGCCAGTGTCATTTACACAGTAATCAATGCATTTTTATAGCACTGATCGCTGTATAAATGACAATGGTCTCAAAATAGTGTAAAAAATGTCCGATGTGTCCGCCATAATGTTGCAGTCCCGATAAAAAATCGCAGATCGCCGCCATTACTAATAAAAAAATAATAATAATAAAAGTGCCATAAAACTATCCTCTATTTTGTAGACACTATAATTTTTTGCGCAAACCAATCAATATACGCTTATTGCAATTTTTTTTACGAAAAATATGTAGAAAAATACATATCGGCCTAATCTGAGGAAAAAAAAATATTTATATATTTTTGGGGGATATTTATTATAGCAAAAAGTAAAAAATAATGCGTTTTTTTTCAAAATTTTCGCTCTTTTTTTGTTTATAGCACAAAAAATAAAAACCGCAGAGGTGATCAAATACCACCAAAAGAAAGCTCTATTTGTGGGGAAAAAAGGACGTCAATTTTGTTTGCGTGCAACGTCGCACGACCGTGCAATTGCCAGTTAAATCGGCGCAGTGCCGAATCGCAAAACATGCTCTGGTAAGGAAGGGGGTAAAATCTTCCCCCCAAAAAATGACTGGAGCCCCTCTTTCAGGTTTATTGTTGTGTATGCACAGGTACTGATTAGGTTGCGCTGCACTGATTTAATCCGAAATAAGACTCATGTACTGCTCCACCGAATCAATCCTCACATGTAGAGACCAGCCATTTTTACACAGACACCACATGCACTTTTGCCTTTGGAGCCTGTGTGTACGGAGATGAAAGGTAGTCGTATCTGTGGGCTGCTATATCGGTCATAGGAGGAGCACTGACAGTTGTATATAAGCCTCGATGACCTGAGGAGGTTATTACTGGTTGAGTCAGCCGTGAGAACCAATGCTCTAGGCTGTGAGCAGCATGTAATATAGTGCAATAAAACTCCTGCCCAGTGAGACACCAGCTCCTGCAGTGTGTCAGTGCTGTGTGCATAACAGAGTCCTCCTAGCATAGCAACAGATCCATGGTGACAAAAAGACTGTCAAACTATTTCCTCATACCCTCTGTGAAAGTAAACGATGTCATTCAACCACAAGCCAGATTTTAGGTGTTTTTATATGTGAACAGTATCCATTAAACAGGAAGTTGCTATTGGTGTGCACAGTTGTCATAAAATATGCATGTTAGATACCATTTACGGAGATATAAAAAAGTATAAATAATACCCGTGTCAAGTGTTTCTCTGGAATAAAAATTTAGATTTTTCAAGAGAGTCGGGAAGGATTAGCTCTTGTCAGATATTTTTGCTGTCTGTGTTTCCAGTGAGGAGATTCGCCACGATGAGCCTAAGTGCGCTAATGTAGCCAATTCATTTTGAATGAGCTGTCAACGCAACGCAATGATTTAGCGCACATTTACCTTTATTTCTCAGTGTAGCATAATACAACACCCAGATGGTTCACATATGTGCATTTTACATATAGCGTAAAGGTGGACAAAGATGCAGGCGCTGCATACTAGCACATTATGAAAGACTTACCTTAAAGCGGGGTTCCACTCAAATTTTTAACTTAATCTTACCCCCTTCAGTTAATTGCATAGATGTTCAAATGCCGCACGAAAATTTTTTTTATCGCTGTAATTACCTTTATATTGTACTTTATTGTGGCACTTCCTGTCTCTCCTCCCTTGGGATTAGACGCTTATCTGACTTGGTGTTTCTCTTTGATGAACCTACAAAGTGTGTAATAGTAGATAAGGTTCAGGTCCCCTATATTCTTGATTTTGTGGCAGATCCCTGGGATTCACATTTGGGCCAAATCACAAATTATAAGCAGATATGTGTTTGTGCCAGAAATTAGGAACAGCCCATAATGCATTGCTTAGCTTTTTCCCAGCTCAGCTGAGTGAAAAGAGCCAATATCCTCTGACTACAAAAGGGTGCGATCACAGCAGTCATATTGACTGTGCATGTTGGAGCTGACTATTGTATGTAAGGACTGTGTAAGGAGAGATAATGGGGTTGATTTACCTAAGGCAAATAGACTGTGCACTTTGCAAGTGCTGTTGCTCCAGAGCTTAGTAAATGAGGTAAAGCTTCACTTTGCAAAGAATACCCAATCACATGCAAGGCATATTACCAAAACAACATTTTTGCTTGCACATGATTGGATGATGGAAGTCAGCAGAACTTTTGCACATTTACTAAGCTCTGGAGCAACTGCTCTTGCAAAGTGTGCAGTCTATTTGCCTTTAGTAAATCAACCCCATTATCTCTCCTTACACAATCCTTACATAGAATAGTCAGCTTCAACATGCACAGTCAATATGACTGCTGTGATCACACCCTTTTCTAGTCAGGGGACTGGGTTATCCATTTCTTATGAATATTGGCTGCAGATTGCAGTAGTAGCCTACACATCCTTAGGTATCACATGTTCACCTTTCACCATAGTTTCAAGAAAATACTACACCAGACAGGTCTAATCAGAGGCATTTTTTTTTTTTACCTATTAAGATAATGCTTGGGGTGATGTGATAAAAAATGAGGTCACAACTATGCCAATAAACTCTTTTATCACTGGCCAATTTTTACAAAGAACCGCCTGCTTTATCTGTATTTTTTGAGCAGACACCTTCCTATAGCTTTTCAACCTGTTGTGGCTGCTACTTCCTTGGGTCAAAGCCAGCTAAGTACCACTTGATGAAATAGCATGCATCACAGCTTAAACTACCTTGAAAAAAAGGCCTTTTTTTAAACTCAAATGAATCCGATTGGGGTGCTGATGACGTCTATAAGACAATCTCAGTGTATGTGAAAAAATCAGTTCCATAGCCCAATATGCAATGCCAGAGTCATGCTGCCACTGTCATTCTGTTTTTGAAACTCCCTTACACCTTTAAAGTGGAACTAAAGTTTAAAAAAACAGGAGGGCTCTTTATTGCAGAAAAAAATGCAATGTATCTTCTTCAATAAAATACACTTGTCTGCCTGTTTGCAATCCCCTGTAGAATGTAAATTCAGCTACGCATGCGCAGCTCAGTTTACTTTCTGGTAGAGAGTGTCTATGTGCCAGGATGACTACACTCCTGCGCATGCATGGGAATGAGATCATCCTATCATCCTGCACCTGCCATTCAAGACAGCTGAAGACTGGCACCTGGAAGAAGCCAGGGCAAAGATGCCAGTACATATGAAGGACCTCATTGGCATCGGACCTTTGGAAGTACTTTTGCCTTTTGTTCTGTTTTATGGCATCGCCCAAGCCTGTATTTAAAGTATTTGTGTATATTCAATGTCAATCAGAAATTTAAATGAATGTATAAAAAAAAAAAAAAAAAGAAATTTGAATGAAAATGTATTGTTTCCTTTTACTTTTTTATTTTGTCATTGGTACGTGTTTTCCACGGTAGTGTCATGCTTCCCTTACCATTTGTTTCACAATAGCTTGCTTTTAAGCTCTACAAATGACCAGAATTTATTAACAAGACTTGCCCCTCACAGAGTTTATTGGGGTTTACCGAAAGTTCAGGGTCACTGAATATTTAGCACGATTTTTCAAACTGTTCGCAAATCCAACTCAGACATGTTTGACCATCACTAGTGTTATTAAGTTTATATGTTATATTTACTGGTATACACACACATTTATATATATATATACATATATTTGGCCACCCAGGCAGATCAGACCACTCAGTCCATGTTCCTGACTGCTGGTGGCCTCATCTGTAAATAATTTAGGCTTCTTTGATGGCCCAATATAACAAATAAAGAAGTTTGACATGTATGAGCAATGGTAAAAGCTATTGTACATAATTTGCATATATACACACCAATACAACCCTCATAAAAACCGACGTCTCTCATTCTGACCAAAGGTCATTTGCGCAGAAGCAGTTTGTAGGATCCTGGATTACTTTACTACAAAACATAGAAGGCATCTGCATCCCATTCTGCAGACAGCATTGAAGAGATTAAAGTTCACACAGGTTGATGCCTGAGGCTTTTGGGCATGAAGTGGCTTTGTTAAGATCACAGCAGATTGTCTTGGGAATTGGGAGTCTGGTTTCCAGGAGTATTCGCAAACATACCCAGTGTTACCAGATGACATACTGTGCTTTGTGTGCTAGCATAAATGTGACTACACATATTCAGTATGCCCTGCCAATTAATACAGATTAGCTGGTCTTGGGCCAGATATGTCCTGTAAACACTAACAGTCATCTGGCATGAGATTTGAAAACCTGTAAAACTTAAAAGGTCATATTGGCAAGGACAAACAATGATTCCTATTCAACGTGACCCTGTACTGTCACTTAAATCACCTAGTTCAAGTGTATGTCGAGCCAAAAACATTTTTTTTACTAGTTAGAGTAGGAAAATATCAGAACTTCTGTCAGATTTTAGTCCTATCTGGGGCTCTGCCAGAGAGATTCACTTGCACTTCCTGTTCTGTTGACAACATTTTACCACAGGAAGTGCGGGAAACTCTCCCATAGCGACACAGAAAGATATGACATTTTTTCTTTCTTTAATACTAGGCTAGGACCTCTGTCAGATTTTTTTTCTGTCTGTCTCCCTGTCGCAGATTTTCCCTCATGTCCTGTCTTCCTGTCTGGTAAGAAGATAATGAGGGAAAAGAAGTGAGAGGAATTTTCTCTAATGCAGCCACAGACAAGAAATCTAAACCTTCCCCATTCTAACCAAAACTAAAATACATTTTTATTTCTGTCTGCATTGCTGTTGTAGATTTTCATTCACTTCCTGTTTAGTGACATCATTGTCAGCGGAAGTTATAGTAAATCAAATGGAGCCCTCATAGCATTAACAACCTGATAGGGGTTCTAACCCTTTCCCACTCTAGCCAAAAAAAACTAGAAAAAATTTGGACTGGATATACTCTTCAAGCTACCCTTGCATATCAGCCACCATTAATTTTATCAGGCAGTAATTTTAACTTGTCTGGAATCCTTCTCTCGTTGTTCCTGAAGCCCCCTGAACATCTCATGCAAATACCGTATTTATCGGCATATAACACGCACTGAAAATCAGGGGGAAAGTGTGTGAGCGTGTTATACGCCGATTCCTGATGTCTCTGAGGGAAGAGGAGTAGCGAGCGCCATTGGATTATGCCGGTGTTCTGCCGAGAAAGTTCCCCTCGGCGGATAAGGACCCCCCTCTACTGTGCAGGCGCAGCGCTTGCGCAGTAGGAACAACAAGGGAGCCGCCGAAAAGAGCCGAAGCTGAACACCTGAGTCAGCTGTACACGGTGCCTGCGTGCCAAGACTAGTTTAATAAAAAAGAGTTTGTAACAGGCCCCTCGCGGGCTTGCTAATCTCGCCACGCTTCGGGCACGGCCTCGCTGCACTCGGCATATTATTATTCTACCTCTATGTCCACTTGGATGGTGGGGCTTTGACGTGGACATAGGGTAGAATGTAGTGCGCAGGCGCCATGTACAGTTGACGATCAGCTGTTCATCTTCTTCTATTTTCGGCGGATCCGTAGTCGTTCGTACTGTGCAAGCGCAGCGCATGCGCAGTACAGGGGGGTCCTTATCCGCCGGGGGAACTTTCTCGGCAAGACACCGGCACTCAGACACGCACAGCCAGGCCTTCTGGCCCCGCATTGGGCCACTGTTCTGTCTATCATATGAGCAGGGCCAGGAGGCTTGGCTATGAGTGACTGAGCGCCGAGTACACAGGAGATCGAGGCTTTGTGTAATCCAACACTGGCGAGGCTGCAATGATGGGAAAGGGGAGGCTGCAGATGGGCACTGAACAGGCTGCATTGTTGTGCAATTTAAAGGCTGCAGATGGGCACTGAGCAGGCAGCATTGTTGGGCAATTTAGTGGCTGCAGATGGGCACTGAGTAGGGTGCATTGATGTGCAATTTAGAAGATGCATTGTTGGGCACTGAGCAGGGAGCATTGATGTGCAATTTAGAGGCTGCAGATGGGCACTGAGCAGGGTGCATTGATGGGCACTGAGCAGGCTGCATTGTTAGGCAATTTAGTGGCTGCAGATGGGAACTGAGCAGGGTGCATTGATGTGTAGTTTAGAGGCTGCATTGATGGGCTGTGACCCTTATTGTAAGTTTTTTTTCTTGAAACATGAAGGTGCATGTTATACGCCGATAAATACAGTAATTACTTTTTTACATTTAGTATCAGAATATGCTTAGGCACACTTACCTGCCCCCAAGGTGCTAATTCTTTTGGCTGAGGGTAAGACACTCAGGCACTGACTGCTGTCACATGGAGGGATATGGCTGGGAGCACCGTGCTCTTGGCAGCTTTTGGGGTGAGGGGAGGGGGGGTTCTAGTTGCACTGAGAGGAGAAATATAAAAAAGTTAGAAGGCCTTGAAAAGTTCAGGAGTACTATCTGGCAGGTTATGGTACTTGGTATAAAGCAGGAAGAATAAGTGGGACATTTTAGTACAGTCTGCTACAGTCTAGGTAAAGTGTAAACCACATCAAATTTTTTTCTTTCTTTTGGATATAAAGGAGACGGTTTATTGTCACCTTCTAAGGGTTCATTGTGGAGATTTCCCCTCTATTATCAGTACACGAGGAGCATATTCTGGTCTCTGCTCCATCAATTGACAGTACATGAGGAGCATATTCTGGTCTCTGTTCCATCATCTGACAGTACATGAGGAGCATATTCTGGTCTCTGTTCCATCATCTGACAGTACATGAGGCGCATATTCTGGTCTCTGTTCCATCAGCTGACAGTACATGAGGCGCATATTCTGGTCTCTGTTCCATCATCTAACAGTACATAAGGAGCATATTCTGGTCTCTGTTCCATCAGCTGACAGTACATGAGGAGCATATTCTGGTCTCTGTTCCATCATCTGACAGTACATGAGGCACATATTCTGGTCTCTGTTCCATCATCTGACAGTACACAAGGAGCATATTCTGGTCTCTGTTCCATCAGCTGACAGTACACAAGGAGTGTTATTTGGTCTCTGTTCCAACAGTTGACAGTACACGAGGAGTGTATTCTGATCTCTGTTCCATCTGGTCTCTGTTCCATCAGTTGACTGTAAACAAGGAGCATAGTCTGGTCTCTCTTCCATCAATTGACAGTACATGAGGAGCATATTCTGGTCTCTGTTCCATCATCTGACAGTACATGAGGAGCATATTCTGATCTCTGTTCCATCACCTGACAGTACATGAGGCGCATATTCTGGTCTCTGTTCCATCATCTGACAGTACATGAGGCGCATATTCTGGTCTCTGTTCCATCAGCTGACAGTACATGAGGCGCATATTCTGGTCTCTGTTCCATCAGCTGACAGTACACAAGGAGTGTTATTTGGTCTCTGTTCCAACAGTTGACAGTACACGAGGAGTGTATTCTGATCTCTGTTCCATCTGGTCTCTGTTCCATCAGTTGACTGTAAACAAGGAGCATAGTCTGGTTCTGTTCCATCATCTGACAGTACATGAGGAGCATATTCTGGTCTCTGTTCCATCATCTGACAGTACATGAGGCGCATATTCTGGTCTCTGTTCCATCATCTGACAGTACATGAGGCGCATATTCTGGTCTCTGTTCCATCAGCTGACAGTACATGAGGCGCATATTCTGGTCTCTGTTCCATCATCTAACAGTACATAAGGAGCATATTCTGGTCTCTGTTCCATCAGCTGACAGTACATGAGGAGCATATTCTGGTCTCTGTTCCATCATCTGACAGTACATGAGGCGCATATTCTGGTCTCTGTTCCATCAGCTGGCAGTACACAAGGAGTGTTATTTGGTCTCTGTTCCAACAGTTGACAGTACACGAGGAGTGTATTCTGATCTCTGTTCCATCTGGTCTCTGTTCCATCAGTTGACTGTAAACAAGGAGCATAGTCTGTTCTCTCTTCCATCAATTGACAGTACATGAGGAGCATATTCTGGTCTCTGTTCCATCATCTGACAGTACATGAGGAGCATATTCTGGTCTCTGTTCCATTATCTGACAGTACATGAGGCGCATATTCTGGTCTCTGTTCCATCAGCTGACAGTACATGAGCCGCATATTCTGGTCTCTGTTCCATCAGCTGACAGTACATGAGGAGCATATTCTGGTCTCTGTTCCATCATCTGACAGTACATAGGCGCATATTCTGGTCTCTGTTCCATCAGCTGACAGTACACGAGGAGTGTTATTTGGTCTCTGTTCCAACAGTTGACAGTACACGAGGAGTGTATTCTGATCTCTGTTCCATCTGGTCTCTGTTCCATCAGTTGACTGTAAACAAGGAGCATATTCTGGTCTCTCTTCCATCAATTGACAGTACATGAGGAGCATATTCTGGTCTCTGTTCCATCAGCTGACAGTACACAAGGAGCATATTCTGGTCTCTGTTCCATCAGCTGACAGTACACGAGGAGTGTTATTTGGTCTCTGTTCCAACAGTTGACGGTACACGAGGAGTGTATTCTGATCTCTGTTCCATCTGGTCTCTGTTCCATCAGTTGACTGTAAACAAGGAGCATATTCTGGTCTCTCTTCCATCAATTGTCAGTACACGAGGAGCATATTCTGGTCTGTGTTCCATCATCTGGCAGTACATGAGGAGCATATTCTGGTCTCTGTTCCATCATCTGACAGTACATGAGGAGCATATTCTGGTCTCTGTTCCATCATCTAACAGTACATGAGGAGCATATTCTGGTCTCTGTTCCATCATCTGACAGTACATGAGGAGCATATTCTGGTCTCTGTTCCATCAGTTTACTGTACTCAAGGAGCATATTCTGGTCTCTTTTCTATCATTTAACAATAAAAGACAAGCATATTTTTGTCTCTGTTCTGTTAACAGAACACAAGAATTGTAATCTTGACTACACAAGAGGGGCTTATTCTGGTCTCTGGTCCATCAGTTAACAGCACTCGAGAACCATAATCTGGTCTCTATTTTGAATGAATACCCCAGTACATAACAGTCTAAAAATCTCCTGGCAGAACATTTTCAGCTGCATTGCGTGAGTCATACCCTGTGTTTGATTACTGATTTGCATGCTGTCATACTGGAGATTTCATCCTTGTGACAATATACTTCCGCATTCTGAAAGGAAACCTTCAAAGAAAAAACAAATGTATCCAAGGAATTTTGCATACTGCAAGCTACATTTAAAAGGCTAAAAAAAAATTAAATATGTTGAAGCGCTCTCCTCTAGTTAGGCTAGTGTTTGGTTTCACTGTAGTGGAAGCAGTGGTTGTTTGTTTGGTCTGTTCAGGGTTTACTGATCTGTAGATTTGATTCTTTCCTCCGGCCTCTGAATGAAATTTCCAGAGTAATAGGCAGGGAGTTTCAAATGATCAGGGCGAATATTTATCTTGCCCCAGCCAATCCTGGGAAGGAGGCATCCAGAAGGTGGCTGGGGAAGTGATAAATGTTTGGGAAGATTTGCCAAAGTTTTCTTTTCCCTCCAAGGTGGGTTTCATGTCTCTTGGGGCTGCTGCTCCTGGAGGCAGCTTTATTGAGACAGGAAATTGCAGTCTGGGCTTCAGCAGCTGCTGGACTGAGGGCTTTGGAGAAGATTGTCAATGGGAATTTGCTAGAGGGCACTGTACTGAAGTCCTCGACTGGAAAAGGACCTTGTCATCTCCCTCACTGAGAAACTACCTGTGGATGCTGGGTGGCTGACAGCTCCTGGACACTGTGAGTAAAGACCTTGCTGTAGACTATTGGCTGTGCAAGTGTCAGAAGGGAACTAAGTGCCAGAAGTGGCTATATGGACTGTTGCTGTAGGGTCCTAGATATACTGACTTTCTGCGTTACCTCCAGAAAAATCTACTATTAGAAGATTAGTGGAAAGTTTGTCCTCCCATTATTGCTATTGATTGGCTTGGTGTATCCTGTGACCCTACATCCCTCATGTTAAAGTTCTTCAGTAATAAATACTAAAACGACATCTCCTAGACTGAGCCTGAATTGTTGATGTGCGTGGGACTGTGCTTGTGTGAATGGCAGCCTCTGTACTACTGTGGGAAACCTGGGTATATTCTCAGCGGCCCTTTCGGGTTTAAGCATACAATTAGTTATGAGTCACCTGCTGGCTTCTTGTATCAGAAAGTCCATTGGTGAGATTTCCCCTGTAGTACTTTGTGCCACTTACAGACTGATGTAGGAGAGTCCACTGGGTAAGTGCAACATTATTCTTTGGCTATAACAATTCAGGAGTATTTTGAATTCTGGTGGGGTTTACTTGCTCACAAATGTTATACCCAAGATTTATCCCGAGCTCAGCTTAATTTTTTTTATTGTGCAATCATTCAGTTTACTGGAGGAACGAGGCCAAGGGGCTTTTGAGAAAGTTTATGCTATGGGTAACTTTTACTCATGTAGCTCTTGGTCCACAGTGCTGCTTCATCTGGCAGGAGGGACAGGCTACTGTACTACTGATGCTGCACTGCACTTCCTCTCCACCTCGCAAGCTGTTATGGACTTTGCAGCCACAGAGCAAGACAGAGCACTGGCAAGCTGCAGGATTGTATGCAGCCAGCACAGAGAGAGCTGGAGAAAAGCCCTGCCCACAACCAGAGATAACAGAGAGGGAGAGGAAACTGAGCTGCTGTGGACTGTGGGAAGGACAGAGCCTACTAGTTACCCATAGGAAGTTGAAAGCCCGGATTATGTGTGCTATGTGTCCACATCCCTAAACATCATATATACAATACCAATATTTGTAGTCATGAGACGTTTAAATTGTTTTTGATAATACTCAGTTCTCTTATATAAGAGATATGTCCACAAAAAGTCCAATGACTACAAATGTTTTTATTGTATATAAGCCTGCTAGGTATATCTGTGACTTGTGGGAGATGCCAGACAGACTGAGCCTATATTACAGATTGCCAATGGAGCTACAGATAACAGCATGACCAGGGCTCTGGAGAGGAAAAGGAAGGTCTGTTCCTGGGCTTGAGGCAGATGTGGTGATGACATTGTGGGAGACAGATCCTGCTGCATGCTGTTAGAAGAACATTTCACTATCACATCAGGGATGCAGAGAAGCAGAGTAGTAGACATCTCCTGGTACTCGAGAGCACCACTGTCACTGACTGGTGCTGTTACCTGATCGTTGAGGGGAACATCCTTCACTGAGCCATGGAAAGAGAGCAGAGGGAGATTGGCAGTCACCCCAGGATTTGATGAGAGGCTACTGGCAAAACCTTATTCCACCCAATTAAAGAGGAACAGTAATGTTTACTTAGGACACAGTGAAGGTGCTTATACCTGGGTTAGAAGGAACTTTCGAACACCAGATCTGGACCCCAATGTGCTGGCCAGCAGGGAAAGGATTTATACAGATTGACAGACTGTTATTGTAACATTGTCCTTTAGGCAGGACCCTCCCTAGTATAGACTTTAGGGGTCAATCTCTGGATCATTGATTTAATACCAGCTGCATATCCTTATTGCTACTGTACATATTCACAAAAAATATCCCCTCTTCTGTCTGGATGTGTCAGAGAGCATGGTGTTGTTTACACAGTCATTGGCTTTGGAAACAGGGGACTTGAGAAAATAGCAACTCCTTCGTGGGTTAGCGCCACATTTAAACTAAAACAAGTTCACTGTTAAATATTTCAGAACATACATACAGTACTTTATAAGTGGCCTGTTAACTCAGGCCGAGGCGCCCTTCACATTGGGCACTCTTTACGCTTTTGTTATGGCTTTGGGACCACCACAATCTACTGGGATAGCCAAAATTGGTAAAGAGTGTGTTAAAGTCTTGGAATGGATCAAAGCTGGTCAAAAGGGAACGAAAATTTGAACAAAAATCAAAACGTTCTTTCGATCTAACATTCGACGGCCTAATCATTGTATCATTCAATTTCCAGCAATCTTCAAAACCTTTCCAATCATCTTCAACATTAAACTTTGTTTTTTCCTATTGATTTCTACTACTATCCCTACTGTTCCTGCGCATTCCTCTTACATTTTTATTTTCAAAAATTGACCTACAAACGATTAGAAAATTGTTCATTCAAGATACATTTCTAACATGTTCAATCATTCCTTTTAAATCCTGAAAAGGAAATCAGCTGTAGCAGTAAACATACTAACCATACAAAAATTTAATGATCGGTCAACCGACTCAATTTTTTGTTTGCTTTCTATACATGTATGGCTAGCTTAAAGTAATTGTAAAGGTTAGTTTTTTTTTTTTTTAAATAACAAGCATGTCATACTTACCTCCTCTGTGCAAAGGTTATGCACAGAGTGGCCGCGATCCTCCTCTTCTGGGGTGCCCGGGCGGTGCTCCTGGCTCCTCCTCCTCATTGAGTGCCCCCACGGAGAGCCGCTTTCCATGGGGGCACTGGTGCGGGCCCGCGCCCGAGTTCTGCTGCTGCGTCCATTGACACAGACAGCAGGCTTCGGCCCCGCCCTCGACTCCCGTGTCACTGGATTTGATTGACAGCAGCGAGAGCCAATGGCCCCCACTGTTACAAATCTGTCCAATGAGGACTCGAGACAGCAGCTGGAGCTGCTGGGCTCGTCCTTGAAGCTGGAACGAATGGGTTCAGGTAAGTAAAATGGGAGCTCTGGGGGGGCAGCTGTAGCACGGGAGGTTTTTCACTTTAATGCATAGAATGCATTAAGGTGAAAAACCTTGAGACTTTACAACCCCTTTTAGTATGTTTTATGTTGCTTTCTTTATTATAGAGAATATTTTGTTTATGCCATAGCTAACAGGTCAAATGCAAAAAAGTATTTTTGTGTTCAATATGTTATAAATCATGTTCATTGTTTGAACAGGGTTATGAAAGTTTTTATGTTCTTATTAGCCCTGCAGTACTGCCTTTGTACTATTTACATAGGCTTCAAGTCTAATAAAGTTACTTATGAGTTGACCCTTTAAATTACTTGGCTGTACATTTATGGCCTATAACTTAGGCTAAAAGGCATCCTATTATATTAAAGAAGAATTCCAGGTGTGGATATTTTATATACACAGTAGTTACACTGGTTCAGCCTGGAGCAATGTAACTTTTTTGTTCCATACCTGACCAACGCTCCTGAAAGCCAGAAATCTCCAGGAGTAGAGGCCCCTGGAAACTGCTACTCCAATAATCACCACTTTCTTTTGGGTTATGTGCCAAGCGGCTGCACTTCTGGTTACTGAACATAGGAGGTTTTGCCATTTGAATGAATGCAAAGTGTTCTCTGATTGGGCAAGGTAAAGAGGTGGGGTGGTGACATCACACTCTCCACCTTGTCCAATAAGAGAACGCTTTGCATTCATTCAGAAGATGCAAAGCATTCTGTGAATAGTGCCCATGCAGAGTGGCTGACCTCCTGTGTTCACAATGCAGAAAGGCAGATCCTTTAGGAAAGCCCGGAGGGGCGTAACGCATCAGGTGGTCGGTGCGGAGTAAGGTCAGGCGCCATCTTACTGATATCTAATCTGCCATTGTGGGAGTATACTGTGCTTGTTACCACAAATGTGATGTGTTATTTTATCCTGTGAGTGTTTTTTTAGCTTTCATCTTTAAATAAATCAAACAGTTTACACTATGAAGCCCCTTTTTTTGCAATTTACATGTTCGGTACATGCTGAGGACTGGAGAGCTTGAAACGATTTCTGTATGCTGACCAGCTGGCTGCTCTAAAATGGGCTTATTGACCTCTTTTCATTAATGAGGTCTGCTTTATAAGGTGAGGAGACATATTCACTGTGAGCAATGGTGATCACTTTTTGTCCAGGGTGTTTCTGCACACGTTTGGATAGACTGAATAATTGCTGAAGTTCACAGGCTATTTGCCAGATCAAGATAGCTTAAAGATTTAAATTGGACTGTGTATGAGACTTTTACTTTGTCACTTTATAATCCACATGTGTGGCATTTGAGACTTTGTTTATGACTTATTTTTTCTTTTGCATTATTGTATTTTTTTTTTTTGCTGTCTCATATTTACTTTTAGGTTTGTAGTGTGGAGCGCTTCACTTTTACCTGAATAAATGCGGCAAGGCAGCCACTGAGCACAGGACCCAGAAGCTAGTGGAGATCACTGGAGTAGTGGTATTTTCTTCAGTGATTTCCAGCTTCCAGGGGCATCGACCAGGCATTGTATTTACTGTACATAGTTACATTAGTCCAAGCTGGACCAATGTAACTATATATTAACTATCCATAACTGTAATTCCTCTTTAAGTTGCGTATGCAATATATAAGACTAAACAAACAGAGAAAGATATCCCATATTTAGTTATTGTAATGCCGCATACACATGACCGGACTTTACGGCATACTTGGTCCGTCGAACCAGAGTCCGTCGGACAATTCAATCGTGTGTGGGCTCCAGCTGACTTTTTTTTCTCAAAAGTTTGACGGACCTAGAAATGAAACATGTTTCAAATCTGTCCGACGGACTCGAGTCCGGTCGAAAAGTCCGCTCGTCTGTATGCTAGTCCGACGGACACAAAACAACACTAAGGAAGCTATTGGCTACTGGCTATCAACTTCCTTGTTTTAGTCCGGTCCTATGTCATCACATACGAATCCGTCGGACTTTGGTTGATTGTGTGTAGGCAAGTCCGTTCATTTGGAAAGTCCATCGAAAAGTACGCCGGACAAAGTAAAGTCCGCTCATGTGTATGCGGCATAAGGTTGTTTTACACTGGTGCGAACACAGACATCGCATGTGAATCGCACAGCATTACTGTGCAGATCACATGCGATGTCTGTGCGATGTGAATTCAGCCATACAGTTTGTATGGCTGAATTCGCATCATGTTTGGACCCGCACAGGATTCGCAGGGTTTTCTGCATCGCACCAGTGTGAACCCAGCCTTAATCCTCATTGTAATTTTACGGGTGAGTATTCTCTGGTAATACTGTCCTTCTGGTCCCGGTGGCTCCTGTCCATAAAAGAAGAACAGTAAATGTATTTCATCATTACAAAGAACACTACAAAGAACACATAGTTTACTGCTCACAATCTTGTTTAACAGGTCCATAAATGCATACGCACACCCAAATTCTCTCTAACTCATAATAGTTTAAACCATAAAAAGGTAATGGTTGAACAACTAGGAAACAAAACTGTCAGTAAGTTTAAATATGATGAAATATTTATCATTAGTAATAGAAAACGCACTCACTTGTGCAAAGAAGCTGCTGGCAAAGACAGACACACTGTGCAATCAACTAAATAAACAACATTTTGCCGCCCTAAAGATATATTGTGATACAAAACACATGTCCATTTTAAATGTGCAAAGATGGTAACAACAGTCCCAATCGGAAGATGCGTGCACCACTGTGTAGTGAAAGGTATCAGGAAGCTTCTATATTCACCAAGTGGGCCATCACCAGTAGTAAGGTGGACTCTTACCAGAATCTATGGACTCTATTACAGAGTCAAATTGGCCTGCAAACAGTATCCTAGTTGTTGATGCTAAGACCTGGGTGGTTACATCAGATCCTCATGATATCTCTGATTCCCCAATGGTATATTGGATATATATGGCAACAATGATATTGCAGGATTCCTCAAAGAAATAAAATAAATATGCTCACATAGTGTGAATCTGTAAAACACATTTATTAAAAGTATAAAGCAAGGCTATTTATATGTGAGTCAAAAAAACAGCGCTGTGTATACAAAACATTCACAGGCAATGTAGTAAGCAATACCAGGTAACACAAAGATTCCATACAAGCGTGGCAACGTCACATGCATTAGCTCCATCCAATGCGTTTCGTCATAACAGATGTCATCGAGGGCATTACCGTAACACAGAGCTGTTTTTATGACTCACATGTGAGTAGCCTTGCTTTTTACTTTTAATAAGCATCTGATGTAACCACCTGGGTCTTAGCATTGAACACTAAGACACTGTTTACAGGCCAATTTGACTCTGTAATAGAGTCCATAGATTCTGGTAAGAGTCCACCTTACTACTGGTGATGCCCACGTGGTGAATATAGAAGCTTTCTGATTCCTTTCACTACACAGTGGTGCACGCATCTTCTGATTGGGACTGTTGTTACCATCTTTGCAGATTTAAAATTGACTTATAATATTTTTTTTATCACAAACTTTTACTTTATTGATGTGTTTTGTATCACGATATGTTAAAATATTTATCCAATAGGTAACAAAACCTGGATGTTAGATCAGATTTGTCACCGTCTGGGTATTATACAGTATATTGTGCAGCTCATTTTTAAAAATGAATCCCTTAATGTCCAGTGATATTCAAGTTGTTACTGCATTATTGCATAATGCAGACTTAATAAAATGAAAATGAACCATTAAAGTGGTTCTAAAGTCAAAACGTTTTATACCTTAATGCATTAGGTTAAAAAATGCTCTACTACATGTCCAAGTCCCCCCTGCCCCTAAACACTTACCTGGCTCTATGTCACCACTCTAGCACTGTCCCCATCTGCAGCACTGCTCCACTTCCTAGTCTCGCAGGAGACACAGGAGACACGGACAGCAGCAGGAACCATAGGCTTCTGCTGCTGTCAGTCAAATACTGTTAGGAGTGAGCAGGGGAGAGGCTTACCTGCACTATGTGTGCCTATGGATGCACACACCCTGGTTCAGTAGTGCTTGCTGAGGGGGCACGCAAAAGAATGAGTGCAGGCAGGGGACTCCTGAAGAGGAGGTAAGGGACTGCTCTGTGCAATATAAATGCACAGAACAGGAAAGTATAACAGCTTTTTTATTTTAAAGCAAAAAATATATATATTTCAGTAGTAAACTATGTTTTTTTTTTGTTGGTTTTCCTCTATTTTATAAACAAGCAACATAGTGGTTTCTTGATACTCTTCTGCAGGCTTACAGTGGTTGAAAAGCCAATTTGTTATCTTCCTAGAATCCCCTATGTTCCATTACGTTATGTACCCCAGTGTGCTATATAAAAAATATGCCGCTTTACACCTTGTTTCAGACTGCCGCTCTCCTCTCCCGATCTGACAACTACAAAATGCTTGTATACACCTGCAAAAACGCTCAAGTAAAAAACACCTGAAAATATTATTCATTATTCAGGTGTGAATGCAGCCTAAAGGCAATCAGCTAAGTTCACATCTATGTATTTTTAAGAAAAGAGAAATCCCCCTTCAATGGGACTTTTAAGACGACATACACTGATATAATGCGAAAAATATTTATTTGAGATACATAAAAATCTGCGATCAAATTAAATGATCGATATTAAAAAAAACATCAAAATTTGTACAAAATATACATACATATAAGAAAACAACAAAAACAAAAAACAACCGGGGATTACTATTTACCGGAGAGTGTTATCACCTTTTTGTCATGTTTTTCATGTAAACTGTTGTTTTTTGTTTTTGTTGTTTTCTTATATGTATGTATATTTTGTACAAATTTTGATATTTTTTTTAATATCGATCATTTAATTTGATCGCAGATTTTTATGTATATCAAATAAATATTTTTCACATTATGTAAGTGTATGTCACCTTAAAAGTCCCATTGAAGGGGGATTTCTCTTTTTCTTAATTATATCCCAGGGATGCGGCAACCACACTGTTTCAATCTGATATGGTGAAATCCTCTTTTTTGCTCTATGTATTTTTAGTGTGTTTGCAGAGCCACAGAAACGCACTACAATCCATTTAACCTTATTTCCTATGTGTCCGATTCACATCTATGCAGTTTCCTGCAATGTGTTTTTTGGAAAGTTGTAGAGACTCTTTTTACACGCAGCATGGTGCATTTTTGGCTCCCTAGACTTCAGTGGAATTGCGTCAAAAACGTATAAAATAAAACACATGTACATGTGTTTTTGGTGCGTTTTCCTGCATGACAACAGACACCTCCTCCTAGCAACATCAACACTACTCATGAAAAAACAGAAAATGCGCTGCTAAAATGCATCAACCGCACATGCATAAATGTGAACCTAGCCCTGGACAGCATAAAGTACTCAACAGGGGTTCAATATTTCCCCACTCTATCCAAAATAAAAAAACAAAATTGTTTGATGCATTCCAGATGCTTTTTTTTTTTTTTCCTCTTTTTTTTCTTCCTCTTCCTGTTTTTTTCACTGTACTGGGGTCGAGTGCGTTTTTGATGCATTTTTAATGCAGTTCAGTGTGCTCCAGTGCATTTTTGATGCATTTTACCGCGTACAGCTCTGTGCAGAAAAAATGCAGCATGTTCTACTTTTTTTTCTGGAACCGGAAAGCACTGGAACTGCAAGCACTGGTGTGAACTATGCCATTGAAAACCATGTAACCTGCTTTCTATGCATCTTGGATTAGAAAAAAAAAAAGTACTGGAACGATTGTGGTATAAACTAGCCGCATAACATTACAAAAGACACAGTCCAATGTGACCGCATCAATTTCAGGATACAAAGCACAGTGATTGGCTGAGATAGCAAAATGAGACATACAGGAGACATTTTATCCCAGGGAACAAGAAAAGAGGACCAAAAGTTGTAATACTTTCTTCCTTTTTCTTTGTTTGATACTCGTTCTTTAGTCAGTACAGTATCATGTATGATTCAGAAGTGGAAAGAACATAAATTAAGATAACAAAGTGTGCACTGCCATGTAACCTCCTCAGGGAAAGTCTCCAATTGTTTTGAAAAGTAGGTCACGGTTTATAGCAACTATATTTTTCACCATGTAGCAAGGCTGAGGGCCATTTTAACTCAATGCATTAACACTTGCTTTTGATGCGAAGTAATATGTTGCATTTATGTGTGTTTTAAATGTTTATTTATGTGCATTTTAAAGCCATGTTTCATGCAAAGTGAGGGCAAAATATTAACAATATAGGATTCCTAAATGTATTTTAAAAAGCATAAAAATGCATTTTATGTGCTTTGTTGTGCAGTTTTTAACATGCATGAACAAAAAAAGTGCTTTGTATCCTGTTTTTTTTTTCTTAAATCACCTTGCACATTATTAGCATGTCTTGTGTATGACCAAGGAGAAGTTCATAACCAGAATTGTTCTCATGAATATCTACCCCACACCATACATGCAGAATATAGGCTGACCATTCCAGCCACCATGCATGTCAAAAATATGCCTAACATTGGACATCATTACCAGTGTGGTTCTTGTTATCAGTGGGACCCCCCAATAGGTTCATACCTTTATCTTTAACAGAGAGAGGCATTGTCTACCATCTTTGCCAGGGTTGCCAAAATAACTTCACTCATCATCATTGTGGTCAGCATACTGATTTATGTTTGTCTATATGACAGATTATTGTTTGATGTTAATATAATAAATGTAAACCTTTGGCTTGTAATATATAATATCTATTTTTAATAAATATACTGTATATATTATATCAGAATACATATTTTCAATTAAAAAAATGTTTTCCATTAAAGTAGAACTAAAGGCAATTTTTTTTTTTTCATTTTGGATAGAGCAAGGGAGGGTTATAACTCCCGTCAGATTTTTTTTCACCATCTGTGTCCCATTGTGGAGATTTCCCTACACTTCCTGCCCCATAGCCACCAAACAGGAAGTGAGAGGAAATCCCTGCAAATTAAGGGAATTCCTTGGGGACCCCCAGGTCACCATAACTAGTGTCCCTGCTGGAAGATTTCCCTCTATTACTTTTCTGGGGACAACCCAAAATTTGAGGGTTTTTTTTTTTACGTTCCATTTCAATGATAATGGTAAACAGGACAAATAGAAAGGGTGAATCTCTTTAATGGGAGCACAGACAGCAATAAAAACTGTGTTCTAATCCCTCTCCACTCTATCCAAAACTAAAAAAAAGTTTTGCATTTAGTTATACTTTAAGTTTTCCAGTACAGTGGCTGAAGCTACTGTATATCATTTAATAGAAAACACATGTTTTAACTTTGTTTCAAATATGTAATGTAATTTTGGCATGTATTTACATTTTAGTTTAGTGGATCACAGAATTCTATTTTATAAGGTGAAATAAGGTTAGATTCCAGATTTACCATTGCAAATAATGATGGTAGTTTATATATGGATTATTCCATCATTAAACTCATAAGCCCATTTCCTAAGAACAACATTATTTGTTGGAAAAATGTATTTTAGTTTACTAGTTTAAATGTTTCAGAATCTTTTTAAAACAAAAGCATATTGATTACTATTAAAATATATGCACAGGATATAAAACCGCCTTAAGAGTTCCCTTTACTGGAACTAAGGGGCCAAGCCCAACCCCTGAAAAACAACCCCACACCATAATCCCCCCTCCACCAAATGATTTGAACCAGTGTACAAAGCAAGGTCCATAAAGACATGGATGAGTGAGTTCTGACCTCAACCCAATAGAACACCTTTGGGATAAATTACAGTGGAGACTGCAAGCCAGGCCTTCTCTCTTACATCAGTGTCTGACCTCACAAATGCACTTCTGGAAGAATGGTGAAACATTCCCATAGACACACTCCTAAACATTGTGAACAGCCTTCCTAGAAGAGTTGAAGCTGTTATAGCTGCAAAGGATGGGCCAACTCAATATTGAGCCCTACAGACTAAGACTGGGATGCCATTAAAGTTCATGTGTGTGTAAAAGCAGGCGACTCAATATTTTTGACAATATGGTGTATGTTAGCCATCGATTAATGCAGAAAATTTGGAGTTTAGGTGATACTCTTTTTTACTATCTTAAATTATCAAGGACGCAAGCTTTTGGGACACCTTAGGCCCTTTTTTCAGGCTTTATACATTTGCATAATTATGTATACTACTTTTACCAGAGACAGGTACAGGTACTTCGATGTGCCTGTAGGAGCCACCCGTCCACAGTACAATGCAGACAGGCAGTCCTAAAGAGGTTAATGACTTACAGTATGGTAGCCAAAAAAGAGTATCATGTAAACGTCAGACTTTCTTTAGAAAATTGTCATATTTGTCTGAGCGAAAAGTTCACAAATCTGTAGTGGAACAATTCTGGGGTTTGAAAATGCTTTGGGTAGTTGTAGATGGCCCAAAATTCACAAAAGTTACTCCCATTTTCAGTATCCTTTGCAGTAAAACCATATGTGACCTCTCTTTGGGAGCACACAGAACTGGCTGTAGAAAGTACGGGGACCGACCCCCTCTGTTACTTTGGATAATAGAGAACAATCAATTTTCTACATTTTTATTTCCCTTATTGGCAGCACAACCACTAACATTATATCCCAATCTGTTGTTCTCAGGAAGATATCTGTGAATTTTGGCACAGACAAGAGATAAAGCTCATAATCTGAAGAGGAATGTGTATCAGTCACTCATCACCCAAGGCAGAAAATAAGATTTTTTTTTTACTTTACTGGTAACATAAGAAGATAATACATGGTAGTTAGACATTAGCAAGCATGACAACTGCCTTATAGATTGCACATGTCTTACACGAATGCATGAAAATGTGTACAGCAGAAATGTTGGAAAAGTTTGATCTCAAGAGAATAATTGGCTTTAGTAAAAAAAAATCTAAAATCTAAAGTTCTTTCCCTAAATGGGTGTGCAGGGTGTCTGTTGAGGTCTGTGATTGCTCATAGACATCACTGGTTCTTGAAAGTTCCCCAGTAATGTCTGACACAGTAGGGGTTATTTACTAAAACTGGATCATGCAAAATCTGGTGCAGCTCTTCATAGAAACCAATCAGCTGCCGGGTTGTATTGCGACAGTTTAACTGAATAAGCTGACATTAGAAGCTGATTGGCTACCATGCACAGCTGTACCAGATTCTGAGTGCTCCAGTTTTAGTAACTCTCCCCCAGTGCACCTTTCTTTGGGCCTTTGTACTCATAGTTTTAGTGTGGAATTGTTTACAAGCATATGACTGTTCCATAGGACTTGTAAGACTCAAGTCGATAGGCTATAATGGTAGGTTTATTTGCCATAAATATTTATTTTCACCAATGAGAGACAATTGTAAATGATATTGTATATCTGTTAAAGCTTAGTAAATCAGGTCCATAGAGTAGGTTTTCTTAGGTTGGTCATAAACAAGCCAATAATTACAAACTTGAGGTGCTTTCAAATAGTTCAGAGGTAATCAGACAGATAACACAGTGTTAGCATACAGGGACGTTTTTCAACTGAGTGGTCCTCTTTAAAGTACCTTGCGTATGCCCATATCTGCCTTGGGCTAAAAATGTAGCAAGCACAAGAAAAAGCATATACAGTATATCCTAGCACAGTGTTCTCATGAAGTTATCTGTCTGCTCACGGCAAACTTTAGGGTTTTTACCTGAAATGCCTACCTGTTTACAATTGGCCCCTTGAGCCAAGCAAAAAACATAATCTGTCCAATCACAATTATTCCTCTGATAAGCCTGCTCCTTATTCTGCCCCTCTCTGTAGAAGATACTTGTAAGCTTGGCTAGGCTGACCCTACATGTAATGTAGAGTTCTACAGCGCTCTTACTAGAACAGAATAGGTAATTGGCCGAATGTTTAGAAAGGCTGTAACTGTAACTTGCAGTTTAATAAACAGGTGCATTGGGGTTGATTTACTAAAGGCAAATAGACTGTGCACTTTACAAAGTGCAATTGCACTCTACAAGTGCAGTTGCTCCAGAGCTTAGTAAATGAGCAGAAGCTCTGCTGACTTCAACCATCCAATCATGTGCAAAAAAAAATTCTGTTTTTTAAATTTTCTTTGCACGTGATTGGGTATTCTTTACAAAGTGATCATTTACTAAGCCTTGGAGCAACTACACTTGCAAAATACACATTCTATTTGCCTTTATTAAATCAACCCCAAATTGGGAAGCAATAATGCAAAACAAGTTCAGGACAGCATGCATACACTGCCAAATAATGAAAGCTACACAAACATGGACTCTTCAGAGCAATGTATCTGTGACTCAGTTAGGCCCCTTTCACACTGGGGCGGTGGGGGCGTCGGCGGTACAGCAGCGCTATTTTTAGCGCTGCTGTACCGTCGTTCTTGCAGCGGTATTCGGCCGCTAGCGGTGCGGTTTTAACCCCCGCTGGCGGGCGAAAAAGGGTTAAAATCCCTCGTATAGCGCGGCTATAGCCGCGGTATAGCCGCGCTGTCCCATTGATTTCAATGGGCAGGAGCGGTTTAGGAGCGGTGAATACACCGCTCCTTCACCGCTCCAAAGAAGCGGTTTGCAGGACTTTTTTCACCGTCCTGCCAGCGCACCGTTTCAGTGTGAAAGCCGTCGGGCTTTCACACTGAACAAACAGCGGAGGCTGTTTAGGGGCGGTTTGCAGGCGGTATTTTTAGCGCAATACCGCCTGCAAACCGCCTCAGTGTGAAGGTCTTAGGGTAAAACAGGTCTGCCTAACATAGGGGTTGATTTACTAAAGGCAAATCCACTCTGCACTACAAGTGCACTGCAAGTGCACTTGGTAGTGCAGTCGCTGTTAATCTGAGGGGAAGATCTGAAATGAGGGGAAGCTCTGCTGATTTTATCATCCAATCATGTACAAGCAAAAATGTTGGTGTTTTTTTTTCCTTTTATCCCCCTCGGATCTACAATGACTGCACTTCCAAGTGAACTTGCAGTGCACTTGTAGTGCAAAGTGGATTTGCCTTTAGTAAATAAACCCCTAGGTCTCTCTCTGATTTAATAGCAACAGAAAGTCCAAGCTGAGAATTGCTACTTCAGTAAAACAGTTCAGAACACAACTACTTGTTATTTTCTTCATAAACAGCATTGCTCTCAGTGATTTCCAGGGTAGCTTTGGTAACACAGGTGAACATCAGGAGGAGTCCAAGGCCCAAGGATAAAGGGCCCACCCCTCTGGAACTGCAGTACTTTGATAGCAATTAGGAAGGGACTACACAGTAGCTGTGCCTTCTGGAAAAACTGCATGCTATTAGGCGTTGGCCCGACTGTGGACACCAGTTCTGACAGTGAAGGGCCTCTTTCCTGGTCACAGATCACTTGTGCAGCTACTTCTGCCTCATCAGGTATGGCCTCTGTGAGTTACAGAAGGCAGGCAGCTGAAGAATCTATACTCCCTGGCCATGTCCAGGAACCCAGGGAGAGAGAAATATTAGGATTAAATGGGCCTGCATCTGAGCATGTAAATGGCCACTTCGCTACAGAACATGCAATAAGGGCAACCAAAACACCCCCTAAAGTTACTGTGCAACTTTAAACTGGAAGGTGGGGATCCATGCAAGATCCAACCACATTCAGAGCACAAAGGATGAAATCTGTTGCAGGTTGGTCTGAAAAGGAATGGAGAGGGGATATGGAAGGGGCAACTACAAACATGAGAAAACAGCTCGATTGATGACATGAAAATGACCAAACAGGAAAATGCCCTCTCTTGCCTGTGTGCACGTTCATTAAACACTTTTTATTTGAATTGTCACTGAAAAGAACTGTGATATAATCACAAAATTAGCTAACCAATCATCAATCCAACAAATCTTTTCTTCTCTGCTTTTCATATTTTTAGCTGTTAATCACGTTTTTATTCCATAAGTATTTTATTGTGGCAATAGTACAAATATATAAACATCTTGTTGTTAAGAATACTCAAGTTTCATTCACATTTTCACATTCAGGTAAGGTTCAATGCCATTTCATCTCCATGGCACCCCAATGCACTATTACAGGAGAAGGTATTGCACCATCACTATGGTGACCCACAAGTCAAAGAAAAATGTCAGGTCTGTTTGTCATGCATTGAGGTATGCTGCCAGCCCATTCAAACATTCAAATATATTGGGCTGCCTATTGTGTAATAATACGTTGCATTAACGAGGGGCATTGCTAGTCCCTGGCACCCAGAGCCTGTGCCCCAGGTCTTTTTTATGATTCATTCTATGCATGTCTCTGGTGGCCATGTGGTGTCTCTGGTGGCCATGTGGTGTCTCTGGTGGCCATGTGGTGTCTCTGGTGGCCGAGCAGGGTCTCTGGTGGCCGAGCAGGGTCTCTGGAGGCTGTGTGGGGTCTCTGGAGGCCATGCGGCAGTAAATCTGCTTTAGGGCAGTTGTGAACTGGGTAATAATAGCTGCCAACCTTAGTGCCAGCTTACGCAATAACAACCCACAGCATTGGTGTCAGTAGCTGCAATAATAAGCCCCCAGCAATAGTGCCAGTTTCTGCAAAAATAATCCCAGCAATGGTGCCAGTTTAAAAATAATAATAACCCCCAGCACTGATGGTAGTTTTTGCAATAATCCCCATGCAAACTGACAATGGGGGGGGTGGGGGTGCTGGGGGTTAGGGGAGGTTAATTAATTAACGAAGCTATTTGTAATATGCAGCATGAAGGGGTTAATTACCACTGACACTGGTGCCACTAGTGCAGCACAAAGGGGTTAATTAACTGACACTGGATACTAATGCATAAATGACCAGTGACAGTACATTAACCCAATTCATGCTGCATATTACAAATAGCTTAGTTAATTAATTAACCTCCCCTAACACCCCCCCAAGAGTGAACCACTTCTGTCAGTTCACACGGACACTGTGACACAAGATAGCAAGTCCTCATCCGCCAGCCCAGTGCCTCGCGTAAATTGATTGTTGTGTCCACTCACACATTCTTTCCTGTCAGGTCGCAGTGCCAACAGCACTCTCCTCTCCACTCCAGTCCCGCCTCCTGGCCTCTGAATGATGTTGAGCCAGGACTAGGAAGCACCTGTCAGACGGAGAGTTCTCCATGACTGTGTCTGACACAGACTGCGTTGGTCTTTGACTTGTGCGGGGTGCAGAAGCACATTGGCACTGCTACAGGCAAGCTGTATACAGTCCGGCCTTGGCACAGCAAGTATTTCTGGTTTCTTCTGCCCGGCAGCAAGCTGTATACAGTCTGGCCTTGCACAGCAAGTATTTCTGGTTTCTTCTGCCTGGGGTCAGCGCCGCCCCCCTGAAAAGTGCCGCCCAAGGCAATTGCTTTGTTTGCCTCACGGAAGATAAGCCCCTGCGAATCAGTATTATGGTTGGGCCACTAGTCTGTAAGATTAGATGTCCAGAACACCTCACTCTCCTTTACATCAGATGTCAAGAGCCCTCCACCATCAGAAGTAAAGAGCCCCCCACCATCCCTTACTTCACAGTGCACCCCCCCCTTACCATGTGCTGATGCCGGGAAGAAGATGGGGGCAGAGCTGGAAAGCAGAAAGTGCAGGGTCTGGAGGAGAACCAAAGGAGGGTTGGAATCAGCTGCCGGAGTCTGCTTAATACTGGAACCAGGGGAGGTGGAGATGAGGGCTTGCTGCAACTGCACAGAGAAGCACAGCATATGGTGGAGGAGTTCTGTCCTCCTCTCTGCTGCTGACTGCTAAAACAAGGCGAGGCCGGAGACGAGGGGGTTCCGCAGCTGCAGGAATGATACGAGGGCCACATGAAATGGACTGGTGGGCCGGATTCGCCCTGCGAGCCTTGTGTTTGACAAATGTGGTCTAGATGAAACCCAATTAAAATGACCCAATATATAGATACATGCTTAAAATCGGTGTCCTGTAATATTTATCATGCGCAGAAGTAAACCAATACACTTTTCTTTTAAAACGGCCCCCGAAGGGTATGCATATTACAAGAATTGTGCAAGCATGGTCTGACCACCCTCAGATTTCACGGTTGAGCACTGCATGCTCTTTACTAGTATTCTCTTCCATTGATGTTGCTGTCATGGTGGCTGTGTGTGTACCAAAGGAGTATATTTGCATTATGCTATGTAAGAGTTCCTGTCACAAAATAAACAGAGTTGGTGGGAATGTTCTGCCTGCTTATATAGATAAATATTTATGAATCCACTACGCAAAAAGGGAGACATAGTACATACATACAAGACTGTTCTACTCTACTCCACTCCACTCCAAAATGCGGGCACACTTCCAAACATGGTAGAATAGGTTTATCTGTGATCCACTTGGTAATCTGTTCCTTTTCTGGATTTATTCTCATGTTACTACGTTAAGGTGTACTTTTCCTTACTTTTCCTGATCAAACAGAAGATAAAGCTATGCACACAAGCACTGTTTGTCTTCGTAGCTCAAACACAATTACATTTCCCTCTAATATTGGATCATTATACCTGAAGGAACAGGCTGTTGTCGAAATGTCAAGCTGACTAGACTTGTGTTTTCTTTGAAATGATAGGTTAGAAAATAGGAATATGAAATGTACTTAGTTTGTTCTGAGAACTAGAAGATTTTTTGGCCCTGCCTAAAAATGTTATGTTTTCCACTTCAAATGATTTTTGAGCACCAACAGTGCACTTTGTTTCTCTTTCCAGCTTGAACAATGCTTTTTCTGCAATACAAGGTGTAGTTAGAGGAGTATACTCTTTTATTGGCTGAGTTTTTTTTTCCATGCAACTTGCAGTTAAAGCAAAATTAAACGTAAAAAATGTATTATATTGCAGCTTACCAATCCTCGAATATGGAGCTGCATTTATTTTTTTTAGGCCTTTATTCTTTATTTTCACCTGGCTATCTCGCCAATAGCACCCTTCCTGTCTTAGGGTGTCTCCACTCCGGATGGAAGAGCAGTGGAGCGCAGAACTTGCTGTACAATGCAGTATGCTCAGTACTCCCTAACAACACTACTGCTCATCATATCCCATTCATCTCCTTAAACTTTTGAATCAAAAGGGACTTCTCAATAGTTTTCAGCACTGACAAACCTAAAAACTCTCAGTGATGATGCTCCAGCCTCCCTGTGGAATACGTATGGTCATAAAGTGGTTAAAGCTGAACTCCATGCAGATGATGCCATGCCACCTAACACTATTATCTGTCCCATTGCTTGCATAGATGGGACTAGATATGGGTAGCCATGTATTTGAGTTGTGGAAGAAATTGGAGCCTTCAGAAGAAACCAACTGGATCATAAGGAGTACAATGAGCAAAGAGCAAATGTATGATGTTGGATTGGGATTGAGCCCAGGACCAAAGCAATGCAATCCATTAGTGCTATCTACTTTGTTCTTGTTGCTTTTGACTCCATGTTGTTATATTTAGTTTCCATAGCTATGGGTAGGCTAAGGCCGACCTTCTGTTTGGGTGTACAGGTCTTGTTCCAAAAGATAGGGTCTGAAAGAAGTATTATGAACTAAGTGGCCCCAATGGTGAAGTTTTTGTTATGGTAAAGCAAAAATAAAAATACATTGAGCCTACAGACTCTGCAAGGTTTTGGCATTGTCATTTATTTCCTATGTCTCAGTTGCTTGAAAAAGGGATCAGCAAGATTTGAATGCATGAACATCTGAGCCACTCTTTGTACCTGATGCTCATATACACGAGTCCTTACATAGCTTTTCTCTAGTCACCCAGTCACTCAGTAAGCGTAATCTATCTATTAATATATCCCAAGTAGCACTGCATTGATATATGATGCCATTAGCACAGTTAAAACTGTAAAACTACATTAAAGTACATATACATCCTAACTGAATAATTTTTAGTTGCTAAAGCACCGTATACCTTAAGCAATTACCATGTTTAAAAAAAATGCTTACGTACTTAAAAATACTTCTTTTACCCATATTTCATCCTTTGTTGTATCTCAACGCTGCTGATCTACTGCAGTCTCTTTGTGACCACTTTCTGTCTATATGCATGTAGTCTGATGATGACTTAGGGCATACTCACAATAGGAGATCTATGCCATGCCCGGTCACATTTGATCCCCGAATTAAAGTTTGTTTGTCTAGTGTAATTGCTCCACACTGTGCTCAGGCATGGTTCAGTGTACTGTGCCCTGCCCTGAGGTGGGTTCAGACAAAGTTTAGTTGGATTTGGGCACAGTGCGAATCTATGTGAGGCAGAGGTGATGATGTACACATGCGTGGGCCTGGCACAATGTGAGGGCAAGCCAGTGGGAGAGTGGGGCAATCATGTTCAAGCATGGTACAAGGCAACCATACCTAACGTCAGCATGCTCTAGGTGGCATTTCTCAGAGTTAGTTTTCTTATGATGGCAACAGAGGACCGTGCCTATATGTTGAAATGGCCACTTATAGTCTCCATCAGAAGTCCATCTGACAAAGTCACAATGCAAGAGCATAGATGGAAGACTGGGACAGGCAGTTTTCTCTCTATGATGGAAGGTGTTTGAATAAGGACCTTCTTGGCAGGAACATCATGTATTATTTTAATGAAAGACGAAAATTAAAAAAAAGAATGAACATTTTTTTTAAAATTACATTAACAAATTTGTGGTTTTAGGAGATTTTAGTGATTGGGTTTATATTTACTTTATCCACTTGCCGACTACTGCTGGTCAGTGGCTTAAGCAGGCGTTGCCCTGCTTATGCGCACGCCCTGGGATCACATGGTACCTGGGTCAACCACAGCACCCTGTATCATGTGGTAGCTGTGGCCAATCACAGCATCAGAATAGTAAACAATACAAAGTACAAAAAAAATGTTTAAAAATTTACGCTGTACTGCACTAGTGACTATGTAAAAAACAAAAGTGTAGAGAAAACACATTTTATTTAATTCCTTCATTTTTCAAAAAATGTTGACAAAAACATAACAACTTCAAAAAACTTGTCATGCCTCTTACTAAATACCTTGGACTGTCTACTTTCCAGAAAAAATCATTTGGGGGGATATTTGTACTGTCCTGGAATTTTTGGGCCCCAAGAAAGGAGATAGGCCGTCATTTCATCAGAATTGATCAATTTTCAAATATATGTACCATAGTTTTTAGACTCTAAAGCTTTCACACCAACTAAATAATATACACTGATTTAGGTTATTTTTACCAAAGAAATGTAGTAGACTACATTTTGGTGTAAATTTATGAAGAGAGATTATTTATTTACAAAATTTGATAACACAAAATCCCATGGTGATTAAATACCACCAAAAGAAAGCTCTATTTGTGTGAACAAAATTATATAAATGTATTTACAAAATGTTATACCAGAAAGTCCAGTGGTGATTAACCACTTCAGCCCCGGAAGAATTTACCTCCTTCCTGACCAGAGCACTTTTTGCGATTCGGCACTGCGTCGCTTTAACTGACAATTGCGTGGTCGTGCGACGTGGCTCCCAAACAAAATTTATGTCCTTTTTTCCCACAAATAGAGCTTTCTTTTGGTGGTATTTGATCACCCCTGCGCTTTTTATTTTTTGCGCTATAAACAAAAAAGAGCGACAATTTTGAAAAAAACGCATTATTTTTTTACTTTTTGCTATAATAAATATTCCCCAAAAATATATAAAAAAAACATTTTTTTTCCTCAGTTTAGGCCCATACATATTCTTCTACATATTTTTGGTAAAAAAAAATCGCAATAAGCGATTATTGATCGGTTCGCTTAAAAGTTATAGCGTTTACAAAATAGGGTATAGTTTTATGGCATTTTTATTAATAATTTTTTTCTTTAAACGGCGGCGATCAGCGATTTTTATTGGGACTGCGACATTTTGGCGGACAAACCGGACATTTTTGACACATTTTTGGGACCATTGTCATTTATACAACAATCAGTGCTATACAAATGCACTGATTCCTGTGTAAATGACACTGGCAGTGAAGGGGTTAACCACTATGTGGCAGTGTAAGGGTTAAGTGTGTCCTAGTGGTGTGTTTCTAACTGTGAGTGGCATGGCTGTGTGTGACATGTGACTGATCTCTGCTCCGATAACAGGGAGCAGAGATCAGTGACACTGTCACTAGGCAGAACGGGGAGATGCTGTTTACATTAGCATCTCCCCGTTCTTCCTCCCCGTGAGGCGATCGCGGGTATTCCCGCGGCGATCGAGTCCGCGGGACCCGTGACCCGACTCACGGAGCTTGCTGCGCGCCCGCTGGCCGCCTCTTAAAGGGGAATGTACAGGTACGTGGTTTTGCCTGTACGTGCCCTTCTGCCGCAGTATATCTGTGTGAGGCGGTCGGCAAGTGGTTAAATACCACCAAAAGACAGCTCTATTTGTGTGAAAAAATTATATAAATTTCATTTGGTACAGTGTTGCTTGACTGAGTGATTGGCAGTTAAAGTAGCACAGTGCTGAATAGTAAAAAATGCCTTGGTCATGAAAGAGGTCAAGTGTTGGGAAATTTGGATGTAAACATTGCATCTTACCTGTACTTGTGTACGCATTATATGACCATTTTCGGGTTCCAAGAATATTACAGACATTTTTCAGGATTTCCAAACAATTAAATTATAAAGGGCTTTGCAGTTTTCAAGAATATACCGTAGTTAAAATCCCCAATGGCCCTTATATACACAGGCTCCACAAGTCAAATTGTGAAAGTTTATTATCATCTGTTCCAACTGTATTTACTTCTTTATTTATTAGGGATGGTTCATCCCCGATTGCTTTCCAGTGGGTTTTTAAAACTCATGGAAAACGCATGCGCAGTGGCTTCCATGTATTTCAATGGCCCTAGTTCACACCAGTATGGTCAGTTCCAGTGCAGTCAACAAAAGTAGAAGCTGCTGCATTTTTTTCATGAATGAATTTGGAATGTTGTAAAATACATGCAAACACACCAGAACACATGTAAAAGCACCTGAATGAACATTGTCCTAAATTAAGATAAAGATTATTCAAGTGTCAACATAAAAAAAGTTTAAAAAATGCACTGAAAATCCATCAAAAATGCGTGCAAGCACACACGAAAAAATGCATCCGGATACAGAAATTGTGGAGTGAACCAGCTCTAAGGGATTTTAACAGCATGTGTAAAGGAAGTTGCAGTGATGTGATGTTTTTGGTGTAAATATTTTAAGATGAAAACCTTGCATCTTCTATTGATTTTAGCTACTGTCTGATTCTTAAAAAAAATCAGCTGTTCTGTTATTCCTTTTGGGTATTGCTTTCATCCACTTATCTCTGGCTAATAGATAAAAGTTCATGCTGCAGACCAACGTGGCTGCATTAATTGTCAGGGAATGTTGAAAAAGGGAACAATGTAAAAATGACTACCATGTCATTCCATGGTGAGCACTGTAACAAAATGTTTAATTAGGCATTTCTTGCCCTGTTTATCCAAACCAAAAAGAAATGCATTTACTATTTGTTTAAACACGCAGATAATTGATATGAGTCATGCTTTCACGTACATAAAAAAAGGGATATTATAATGTAAACTATACCCCTGCCTCCCAGCCCTGAAGCATTCATTTTCTAATGTCCTATGACAAGTTACACATCTATTGGGCATGAGGTCCATCCACAGAGGCACAAGTATAGACACACGCCATTGATCTATTATGGGGGAAAGAGGGCTCATCTAGCCTGGTATAACAGATGAATAGGACTACAGTGCCATACATGGACAGACTTGGACATTAGAGTTGCCACCTCGTCCCTTTAAACCCGAACACATGAATTACACAGGTTCTGAGACTAATTTAGTGCAGATAAGGCACCAAGTGAGTTTAACCACTTGCTTACTGGGCACTTAAACCCCCCTCCTATCCAGACCAATTTTCAGCTTTCAGCGCTGACGCAATTTGAATAACAATTGCGCGGTCATACAACACTGTACCCAAATGGAATTTTCATAATTTTTTCCCCACAAATAGAGCTTTATTTTGGTGGTATTTGATCACCTTTGCGGTTTTTATTTTTTGTTTAAAAAATGTAAAAAAAAAATGTAAAAAGGTAATTTTTCTCCTTCATTGATGTACGCTGATGAGGCGGCAGTGATGGGCACCGATAGGTGGCAGTGATGGGCACTGATGGGTGGCAATAATGGGCACTGATGGGTTACACTGATAGGCAGCACTGCTAGGTGGCACTTATTGGCACCACTGGTGGGCATTGATAGGTGGCACTTGTGGGCATTGATAGGTGGCACTGGTGGGCACTGTGGGCACTGTCAGGTTGCAATGGCAGGTGGAACTGGCAGGGGGTACTGATGGCACAAATGAGGCAGAATTGCCTCTTCCTCTTCGGGACCAATGTCCTTTGCTGATAAGCTGGTGATCGGCTTTTTTTTTCTCCTCGCGCTGTCAGCGTGAGGAGAAAAAAAAAAACGATCACAGAGCTTTTGTTTTGATCATGTGATCAGCTGTCATTGGCTGACAGCTGATCACATGGTAAGGGGCCGCGACCGGCCCCTTACTCGGATTGGTGATCACCCAAGTCTCAGTGACTCGGTGATCACAGCGTGCTCCGCGCGCGTCCTGCAGGGCGCGTGCACAGGGGAGGCCGTCATATGACGGCCTCCCGGAAATTCAGGTCCGCGCTGTAGCCATCATTCGGCTATAGCGCTGATGTCAAGTGGTTAATTACCACCTTAATCAGCCACAGAACCTGTGTAATCAATATGTGTTTGGGTTTAAAGGGATGAGGTGGCAACTCTATTGGTCATCCATGTTCGATTTAAAACACCATTATAGTGTAAAACAAGCAAAGACTTTGATCAGTGCTTGTGTTTATTTTACTTGTGCTTTGGGTGTCACAAACACCTACCAAGCCTCCCATTATATAGCAAGCAGTGAGAAGGGCAATGGAAATATGTAAAGTGCAGTAGCCAATAGGGGTCAAAAATCATCTTTCATCATCTTTCATCATCATTCACATTAGTGCAATTTCTCCTTCATCTGCCATCGTGCTGCAATGGAGGACAATAGAAATCACATTACTCTCTAGGGTGCGCCGTTCACATCAATACAACATAGTACAATGCAATTTTTGAAAGAGTGCGGGTGCTTCTTTTGGTGCAGCATTTTTGGACCCATGGATTTCAAGAAATTTTGAGAAATTACCCATTGAACCTGCCAGTCATGGGAACTTCCTCTGTCTTGATGGCAATGATCTGCAGGTTCATAGAACCTCTGCAGCGTTGCCACCCCACTGCGCACGCCCCCGTTCTTTTAACAAGTAAGCAATATCTACTCATGCCTTTAATCTCTGAGCCTCCTACATCAGCATGGCCTAGGTCACAGACTTCACTACGCCGCAACCCATCATATGTCCTGGTGATGTAGCTTTAGCTTTCTGAGGCCTTCCCCTCCCAGGCCATGCAGAACAGAGTGGGACAGTCAGTCAAGCAGCTGATCTGCAGGACATTGTTTTAGAGCTGCCTAGAGGCTGCTAACACACCAGAATGAATCAAAAATGGAACATGCGTCATTTTATTACAACCCATGTGATTTGGAGGGATATTGGGTTGTCTTTGACAATAATTGGCACTCCAACTTGCTAATGCAATGCACTGAACCGGAGAAGTCTTAATAGGCCCCCAACTTTATTTATATCAGTTGTATACATTTATAGTGTATACTTTCAGCAACTAGATGGGAGAATATCATACCTCCCAACATTTTGAGATGGGAATGAGGGACACCTACTAGCAAATGTATGTAGGCATAGGACATGCTCCCTGCCACACCCCCTTAAAGGAGAATTCATTAAAAAAAAGTTAATTAAAACCACCATGGATTTTTTTTACCACTACTATTCCTTTATATTGCCTTTTAAAATTTACAAATGCAGCAAATTAAAATTTGGATAAAAGGTTTAGTACTGGGAAACACTTTTTGAAAGATAAAAAGTGCATTGTATATACAACTATATAGAACAGATCAAAATGAGGGACAAATGAGGAGGAAAGAGGGACAGAGGGACATTGCTCCTAATCAGGGACAGTCCCTCGAAATCAGGGATAGTTTGGAGCTATGGAATAAGCTATGTTTTTGGCCACTTCCTATTCTAAAGATATGGATAAAATAACCAAAGAATGATATATGATTCTGATGGTAGATTTCTTTGTTTTAACAACAAAACAATCAATTCATCTAACGCTGCTATATCCAGAATATCCATAGAAGGACTATAATATTGCCTTGGTTAAAAGTGTGCAATTGACACGAAAAATTGGAAATGGAACACATAATATAGACAATGTTAAAAGTCATTCATTGTATTGCTGCCATTTGTGCAAAGCATTTATCACTGTCTGTGGTTCTATCCATTCAGCTAGGCCCCAGGTGCGTTAAGCAAATTACATAACAACACCTCTGTTTATATTGCAAATCTAAAAGTGTGATGTAGACTAAGAATCTGAAGATCTGACATGAGAAACACTTCATCACCCTCCAGCCTTGTTTGTAACATGGAGAGACATATTAGAAATGGAGCACTAATACATTGTTTAGACTTGCTTTGCTGTCTGAAGTGTGATCCACATTCAAATCACACTTCAGACAGCAATAGATAGGCAGTGAAGAGGCAAAGGGTTTCATTTACTAAAACTGGAGAGTGCAAAATCTGGTGCAGCCCTTCATAGAAGCCAATCAGCTTCCAGGTTTTATTGTCAAAGCTTCATTTGAAAAGCTGAAGATAGAAGCTGATTGGCTACCATGCACAGCTGCATCAGATTTGCACTCTCCAATTTTAGTAAATCACCTCCATTGCTTTGCCTCTCCACTGCCTGTTTTAACCCCCTAATTACTTGACAGCCGTACCACAGGCACATGCACTGTGTGTGGTTGCAGGGTGGTTGCAGTGCACCACCAATCACTTGAATGGGTCAAACTTAGTGGACAGTACCACCCGCTGAACTTTACAGGTGTAATTCCTGCATGTGTACACCCCAGACAGCAACAACAGAGGGAGCAGTTGAGGGGTGGTATAAAACCCCTTTTAGCGCCCCTCCCCCCAACCGCAAGTCTAAAGGAGGCCTAAATGATTACTAGTATTTTAAATATTAGGGACTGACAATGTGAAGTTTCATTGCATAACAGGCAAATTCATCCAAAGTAGGGGCTTTGCCACATAAACCCACCAGAATAGATGATAATTACTATGGTCAAGCATGGATCAAGCCATGTAACACTTAGGGGTTGATTTACTAAAGGCTTAGTGCGCTTTGCAAATGCAGTTGCTCCAAAGATTAGTAAACGAGGTAAAGATTCACTTTGCAAAGAATACCCAATTGCAGGAAAATTTAAAAAACTGCATTTTCGCTTGCACATGATTGGATGATGGAAGTCAGCAGGTCATTTACTAAGCTCAGAAGCAACTGCTCTTGCAGAGTGCAACTGCACTTTGCAAAGTCTATTTGCTTTTAGTAAATCAACCTCTTAGGCTCCATTCGCACGGGCATTTAGCCACGCTATGAAAACCAGTAAAAATAATCGACTGATTCCTGTGTCTGGGCATGACAGCTGTGTAAGGATAGCTGCAATGACAAGGTGCCACTGGGAGCCGCTATTTGTGACTGTTCTCATGCGGTGATCATGGCTGGATGCCAGGGCTGTTTTTTCCACTGGGCACGCTGGGCAGTTGCCCGGGGGCCCCACTTGTCTGGAGGGCCCCATCCAGGCCGATCCTCAGTGCTGCAATCTGCTGATTAAGTTGACTGACTGCACTGGTTGCTCACTTGCTAGAATCACCGGCCGCCCAGCGTCTAGCTAGCAACAAGTGATGTCAGTCAGAGGCCGCGGCCGCCCCAGCAAGCTCCGCCCACCTCTGCCATGTTTTTCAGACAGCGTGGAGAGGGAGCGGAGCGGAAAGATGGCCCTTGATAGCTGGCGCTGCCTTGCTGCTGTGAGTGACACACTGTACTGCACCAGGCCGGCGGCTTCAAGTAAGCCTAACACTGTCTACTTAAGTACATTCAAGTTGTGCATCACACACAGCCACTGTCTGTGCCAATTTAAAAGCTGCCACTGTGCCCATCAAAGCTGCCACCGTGCCCATCAAAGCTGCCACTGTGCTCATCAAACGCTGCCACTGTGCCCATCAAAGCTGCCACTGTGCCCATCAAAAGCTGCCACTATGCCCATTAAACGCAGCCACTGTGCCCATCAAACGCTGTCACTGTGCCCATCAAACGCTGTCGCTGTGCCCATCAAACTCGTGTTATATTGTCCAAACGTTGTGTTAATGTTTAAACACTGATTTTGTTGGAAGTACCAATAAATATAGCTTTTTTGATAATTTGCATTTTTATTCTCGTGCGTGATTGTGTAGACAGGGCCCCAGTGCACTGTATTGCCCGGGGGCCTTTAATGCTCTTAAGATGGTCCTGCTGGACGCACTTTGCCTGTACCACAATCAGAGCAGGGGACTTGTGGTGCAGGCTGTGTATAACCAATGGGGGCCACAGAGGTTGGACATTGGTAATTATATATCTGCAGAGGCGGAGTGAGTTAGTTCAGGGCCAAGGGGCAATAAAGGATAAGTACGCTTTTTTTTGTAAATGCACATATCCCTTAAAGAGGTTGTAAACCTATCTGTGGAAGTTGTACCTATAGGTAAGCCTAGAATAAGGCTTACCTATTGGTACTTTAAATATCTCCTAAACGTGCGCTATGACCCCGGTATTGTTTTTTTCATGAAATCATTCCGAGCAGCTCACGAGCTGCTGGAATTATTTCCAAAGTTGCTTTCCACCATGAAGTCACTTCAGGTTCAGGCTGGAAGTAAATCATTTTTATTTTTTTAAAGCAAAAGATCAAAATATTTTTTTTTCACTTTTTGACCCCAGAGCTCTCCATAAAGAGGACCTGTCATCCTTATTTCTATTACAAACGATGTTTACATTCCTTTTAATAGAAATAAAAGTGATTAAAAAAATAAATTAAAGGGACAGTGTCAAAATAAAAAGTGAAATAAAGAAGTAAA
This sequence comes from Aquarana catesbeiana, assembly GCF_042186555.1. Classification (NCBI taxonomy): domain Eukaryota; kingdom Metazoa; phylum Chordata; class Amphibia; order Anura; family Ranidae; genus Aquarana; species Aquarana catesbeiana. The sequence goes on from NC_133324.1 coordinate 663,107,048, forward strand.
AAAAATGTTAAGCGCCCCCATCCTTCTGTACTTGCGCGCAGAAGTGAATGCATACTTAAGTCAAGTACGCATATGTAATCAGTGTTTGCACCACACAAGTGAGGTATTGCTACAAATGCTAGAGCGAAAGCAATAATTCTAGTGCTAGACCTCCTCTGTAGCTCTAAACAGGTAACCTGTAAAGGCATTTGAAACGTCACCTATGAAGATTTTAAAGTACCATAGTTTGTCGCCATTCCACAAGCATGCGGAAATTTAAAGCGTGACATGTTAAGTATCTATTTTCTCGGCATAACATCATCTTTCACGTTTTACAAAAAAATTAGGGTATATATTGTGTTTTTTTTTAATTCATTAAAATGTTTTTTTTCCAAAGAAATTGCGTTTTAAGAAAAACCGCTGCTCAAATACCGTGTGACATAAAAAATTACAACAATCGTCATTTTATTATTTAGGTTCTCTGCTAAGAAAAAATGTAAAATGTTTGGGGGTTCTAAGTGATTTTCTAGCAAGAAATACTGATTTAAACTTGTAAATCAAAAGTGCCAGAAAAAGCCTAGTCTTCAAGTGGTTAATAGCTGAAAGAAGCGTTTACTGAAAATAAAGTATATTTTGCTTTTAAAGATAGTTATACATTTAAAAAAAATGCAGAGTAAAGGAAATAACTACCCTTTCACCATTGTAGCTACAACCAGGACAAGGTTCGATAGTGAGAACAATGATTGTGTGAACCACCACAAATATTTTTCTTATTAACAGACACTTTTGAATGGCGGAAAATGACATCATACGACTCTGACAGTTTATTCAAGAAAGTACCTTAGAATCATTTGTATGTTGAGGAAGTCAGATGACTCAAATCTAACACAAGCATTTCAGATATACTATAATGAGAAGGAAAATATGATCTCATATCACCCAAGGACATATGTTTCAGCATTACACGGTATGCTATTTCCGCTGTGATCACCTTCCATTAAGAACTGTACTTTCCAGTTCAACCTCATGTTGAAGCATATAACATTGTTCATTCAGAAACTGCCTGTCACAAGTATGGAAATGGATGAATTTTAATTGCTAATGTATCCTACTTTAAGAAGATAAGCAAACAGAAATTAATACATCACTGAATATCCTAATTTTTAATGTAAAGCTGGGGATATTATTTAGCAAAGCTTATGTCAAACTGGCAGGCCTTAAAGCTGAACTCCAGGCAAACTGCTAAATACACAGATAAAATACATATATGCAAGGGAGCTGTTTTACCTGCCAAGGGATTTGTATTTCTGTCCATCCAGTTCTGAGATTTGCCAACTCTGCCATACAGCACAGCCCTGTCCAGCAGGGCAGGAGACCTGAATTTTTTTTTTCTGCTGCAGTTTAATAACATTAAGGCCTCATGCACATTAGCAGATTGGTCCACACGGTGTAAAAAAACAGGGGTATTTTGGCATCCAGGAAGCATTTGTGCAGCATACAGCCAGGGCCGGTGCTAGACTATTTTGTGCCCTTGGCAGGACCAGCTACTTGCACCCACCCTACAAAAAATAAAGGCTGCAAATGCAGCCAGTGCTGGGTTGCTTTCTCACCCCCTTGCCAATGTTAGTCCCATGTGGAGACTGACTGGGGAGCTGGGAGGAAGAGATGTTGCGTGCAGCACGGCTTGCACCTCATTGGCTGGATACCTCTTCTTCACAGATTGGCTGACGTTTGCAGGAGACGGATTTGTCTCCAGCTAACATCATCCAATCCTGCAGTGGTATGTGGAACGTTGGCGCAGTGTAAGAGGAACAGGGCAGCCATCGGAAATTTTTAGGGCACCTTACACAGCTTTATGCCTGGGCCCCCTGGGCCTGACCCCCCTTACATCAAAATTTACCCCTTTCATTAGGGTCCCCAAAGTGCCCAACCCTTATGTCAGGGTCCCCAGATTCCCCCTCCTTTCCTCAGTGTCCCCAGAGTCATCCCCCTTACATAAGGGTCCCAAGATTCCCCTCTCCTTAAATCAGGGTCCCCAGAGTTCGCCCTTACAGGGTCTTGTCGAGTGGGAGAATTATCGTTTTATCTCTGGAGTTGATCCCTTTTTAACCTCCCTGGCGGTATGATTATTTCAGATTTTTGATGCTGAAAGCGGTACAATTATTTTGCATGAAAATTTGGCGTTTTATATTGTAGGCCTGTAATTCTAATGCCGCGTACACACGAGCGGACTTTTCGACCGGACTGGTCCGACGGACCGAGTCCGGCGGACAATCCGATCGTGTGTGGGCTTCATCGGACCTTCAGCGGACTTATCCAGTCGAAAATCTGACGGACTTTGGATTTGAAACATGCTTCAAATCTTTCCGACGGACTCGAGTCCGGTCGAAAAATCCGCTCGTCTGTATGCTAGTCCAATGGACGAAAACCAACGCTAGGGCAGCTATTGGCTACTGGCTATCAACTTCCTTATTTTAGTCCGGTCGTACGTCATCACATACGAATCCGTCGGACTTTGGTGTGATCGTATGTAGGCAAGTCCATTGGTTCAAAAGTCCGTTGAAAGTCCGTCGGAAAGTCCGTCGGACCAGTCCGGTCCAAAAGTCCACCCGTGTGTACGCGGCATTAGGAATAACTCACTTAAATCTGACCAAACAAGAGTCTAGTAGACATCCCGGGTATGATAAAGTTTGAAAAACGAAATCATAAATTATAATATAATAAATAACTATAAATAGTTAAATCAAAAACACTGAGATTTTCTCAGTTGCAGAATTGTCGCTGTCATTACTTTCAGCGTTTGATGACGGATCTCCCCACAAATCACTAGCGCTCAATTCTGCGAGTGATTCTACTTTATTATCGCTGTTTTCTAGCTGGTCTAAAACCACTTTTGATGTAAAGGGACGGTTTTGGTTACAGAAAGAACAGTTTTTATAATATAAAAGTGCATGCAGGGCACTGGAGAAACCACTAGGAACAAAAGGGATGTGAAATAATTTCATACAGTAATGTAATCTGTAAGATTACAGTGTACTGTATGTATAGTGTGTGATTCACTTTTTGAATTTGGTGCCTTTCTCCGTCCCCGTGTGTCGCAATGCTCGCAGGGAACAGAGCTCGGCTCCGTGATGAATCAAGCGGAGGACGAGCCGCTCACACTGCGGGGGAGACATCGCAGGATCCAGGGGACTAGGTAAGTAAGCTCTTCCTGGATCCTGCGATGCGATCCCGAGTCTGGATCGAGGTTACCGCTTTTGGTTCTGAAATTCCACCCCGAGCCAGACTTGGGAATACCGCCAGGGAGGTTAATGCAAGCCAGTATTCTATTTGCTTTGTTAGCAGCAGCTTGGCATTGCATGCCATTGCTGACCCTGTCATCTACCAGGACCCCCAGGTCCTTTTCCATCCTAGATTCCCCCAGAGGTTCAACCCCCAGTGTATAGATTGCATTCATATTTTTGCCACCCAAATGCATTATTTTACATTTTTCTACATTAAACCTCATTTTCCATGTAGTTGCCCACCCCATTAATTTGTTCAGATCTTCTTGCAAGGTTTTCACATCCTGCGGAGTTGTGTCTCTTGTGATGATTTTTCTGTTTTTAGTTTTAGCTACACTCAGGCTTTAGCCTCCTAGCACCCTTTAAGTGAAAAATACTCCTTAAGGCTCTGTTCACATTTGACATGTTGGGATCTCGGGCAGATTCGCTGCGATTTTGCCCGTAATCTCAAATCGCAATGCAATCGCAAAATGCATGTCCGAGTGCCATTCATTTTCAATGGCACCTAAACGTAGTGCGATTTTGCCCCCCGATTACCGTGCGATGGATTGTGCTGCAATCGCAGCAAACCTCAATGCACAAAGCTTGTCGCCCAAGAGAAGCTCCTGCTCCTTTTGGGGCAACCAGCTCCACACCTTGCGGTTTGCTAAGATTGCTGCATGGCAAAACCGCACCACACTTTAGGTGACATTAAAAATAAATGGCACACAAACACATACTGTATGCTATGTTTTGCCAGCGTTGCAGTGGATTCCGCCTGCATCTAAAATGGCTAGATACGAATGGGGCCTTAGTAAATTACAGTACAATCTGGAGAAAAGAAAGAAAAGGGCAGACGTGATTGAAACCTTTAAATGCTTAAGGGGTGTAAATAAGGTTCAGGAGGGCAGTATACTCAATATGAAGCTAAGATCAAGAACACGGGGACATGACCTCAATCTACCAAGAGGAAAGCTCAAAACTAATCTTAGAAAGTATAATTTTTTTGAAAGAATAGTTGATGTTTGGGATATATTCCAACTAGAGGGCATTCAAACATGCATTTGTACCAACATAGATCAATACTCTGAAAATAAAGTATAGTATAGTATATGCTGCATACAGGATATATAAAAGGAGGCAGACTTGGTGGACCACTTGCCTTTTTTTCTGCCATTATTCTTTTTTGAGGCTATTACTCTACAATAATCCTTGTCTACATTACCAGAGTGCCATATTTTGCAAAATAACAGAAAATGTTATAGTCAGGGTCAGTTAGCACACATATTTGGCAAACATGTTGGAAAATCTGTTTACAACTGCATCTGAAGCACAAAAGTGCTTGCTAATGCCACCCTGTCAATTCCCACTTGGCCCATCAGTCTCACTTGTTACCTAAACCTGTACTATTTGGATGCTGCAACTATTGTGTCTAATATAACATTGGCTTTTTGACATAGCTAGAACCCAAAGAACTGCAACAGTACTTTAATTTTTTTTACCACCAACAGGTAATATTGGATACGTGTGAGTATCTGATTTGAATATCTTTCTTCTTTACCTTGCCATTGTCCCAGGGCTATATTTTGCAAGCATTTCTACCACATATATATATGGAACAACCTTTGCACTAGCAAGGTTTTGCCGAAGACAGTGGTCATCCAAGTGGGGTCACAGACAGCAATACAAATTTTAATACTTTCACAATCTATCCAAACCAAATAAAACTGGCGATATCTCTTTAGATAGCCCATAGTGCGTTGTCAATCCTTTGTCTTATATTAAATGTTTATTTGTAAAAAAAAAAAAAGTTGTGTATATATAGTTAACAGATATAAGGTAAAAATGCACAAATAATAATAAAAAATAAATACATAAAATTCACCCCAAATCATAGCTTTCTTTAAAGTGTTTGTAAACTCTAACAATGAACTCCTCTTTTTTTCTTTTTTTGGAAAGAAATGTCAGCTTCTAATCCTCACACCATGTGATTAATTTAAGTGCTACATAACTGTTAAAAAAAGGAAACAATTTACTATGACAGGTATAATTAATATGCCATTTAAATTACTGGATTTTGCAGCACAAACATGTGATATAAGTCTTGGGTTTTCCTTCTTTTTCACTTATCATAGAAAAGATGGCACCCAATGTTGCATCATCCGCTCCGACGTCTCCCATTCAAGACACAGAAGAGCTACAGAGGAGGAAAATGGAAAAGAGAGCCAAGATTATCTCAGAACTGATCCAGACAGAAAAGGACTATTTGAATGACCTGGAGCTTTGTATCAAAGAAGTTGTTCATCCACTTAGGGAACATCATGTGAGTTTTTTATTGTCTGTGTTTTTTCATCTGGGATTCTTATCTAATAAGATGTTATCATCTATCCAATAGGGCCATATGCCAATCAATCATTAAAGTAGTAAAGTATCACCTTGTAAAACAACCCATTCAGCTTAAACTATATGAAATGAAAGGCAAAACATTTGTGTATAGATATAAAAAAAATATAAATACCTTTTTCCATTTTTTATAAGTAATCACATTCTCTCTGTTCTCAGCTGCATAAGGGCTGATGGAAGGAGAAGCAGCAGCACACTGAGCTTCCAAGTGAATGGTTGCACAACGAGGTGTGTCAGGACAAGTTTGATCATTGGAGGAGAGCACACTGAGTTCCTAGCACAGCTAGAGACTGACCATGGTGTGCTGTCCTGCTTAGTGTGGTCAGTTTTTAATAGGAAAGCAGAAGGACTGTCAGGAACACCAGGGATTTCACATAACGGGAGCAATACAAAGACAGCATGATACCTTCTCATACAAGTACATGGTACAGCAGGCACTTTTCAGGATTGTAAAGTGTTAATTTACTAAATCACTTTGTTCCTCCTTTTCCATTATGAATATTGTGGTAATATGTACTGTAACCAGTGGCGGCTGGTGCTCAAAATTTTTTGGGAGGCGCAAATAAACTGAAAAAAACTGAAACCCCCCCATTAATTGCAGCCTCACTGTGCCCATCAAATGCAGCCATTGTGCCCATCAAATGCAGCCACTGTGCACATCAATTGCAGCCATTGTGCCCATCAAATGCAGCCACTGTGCATATCAATTGCAGCCATTGTGCCCATCAAACGCAGCCCCTGTGCCCATCATATGCAGCCATTGTGCCCATCATATGCAGCCACTCTGCCCATCATATGCAGCCACTGTGCCCATCATATGCAGCCATTGTGCCCATCATATGCAACCACGTATGCCCATCATATGCAGCCACTGTGCCCATCATATGCAGCCACGTGTGCCCATCAAATGCAGCCACTTGTGCCCATCATATGCAGCCACTTGTGCCCATCAAATGCAGCTACTTGTGTCCATCATATGCAGCCACTTGTGCCCATCATATGCAGCCACTTGTGCCCATCAAATGCAGCCACTTGTGCCCAGTATATGCAGCCACTTGTGCCCGTCATATGCAGCCACTGTGCCCACCGACCCCCCCACTCGCGGCTCTCGCAGCACCCCCAGCCCCCCTGCGCATGCAGCTCTGACAGAGGGGACTTACCGCAGTAGCTCCCCTCCAATGCACCAGAGCAGCGACAACCTCTGCTCCAGCGTGTCTCCTCCGCTCCTCTTCCCAAGCGCCAGGCATCCAATAGGGTGGCCTGGCGCTTTGGCCAATCAGGAAACAAAACAGGTCTGACGCTCTGCCTCCTGATTGGCGGGGAAAAAGGTTAGTGTGAAAATAGCGAAAATGAATTCGCTATGGTCACACAATTGGGTGGGATCAGGGCTGAATCTCTGCACCCCGAGCCCACCCTATTTTGAAGCCTATTAGAGCCTCTGGCTCTAATCAGGTGCTTCAAAAAGTACCACCCCTCCCACCCTTGCCATAGGAATCCATGCATCCGGCATCCTGAAAGGGGCCGGGTGCATGCATGGGTGGGGGGGCGGCGCCCGTGCACCCACAGTGCAGGGGCCGCCACTGACTGTAACAGGTGTATTCAGTAAGTGGAAGAGCAAAGTTCATAAACCATACAAAATGAGATCAGAAGTCTTACATTAGACAATAAACAATAAAGAGAAATATGATTGGTTATTATGGGTCACAGCTCATTGCACTTTACTTCCTGTACCATTTAAGAATGATAATACCCATTGATATTGGTCAGGAGTTTAGATTCCAGTAATTTACGTTATGTAATTTATGTAATTTATGTTACGTTATGTAACTTAAGTTATGTGGATTACAATGAAGTAAAAGAGACAGAGAGATTTTTCTTCTATTAAAAGAGATTTTTCTTCTATTAACACAGTGGTGTACTGGATAGCACTCTCACCTAGCAGTAAAAAGGGTCACTGGTTCGACTCCCAACAACGACACTACCTGCCTGGAGTTTGCATGTTCTCCCTGTGCCTGCGTGGGTTTCCTCCGGGTACTCCGGTTTCCTCCCACACTCCAAAGACATGCTGGTAGGTTAATTGGCTTCTGTCTAAATTGGCCCTAGCATATGAATGTGAGTTAGGGACCTTAGAGTGTAAGCTCCTTGAGGGTAGGGACTGATGTGAATGTACAATGTATATGTAAAGCGCTGCGTAAAAATTGAGGGCGCTATATAAGTACCTTAAATAATAATAATATTAAGTCTTAATTGCTTAATAGTGATAACAGGCATCTAGGACCCAAATATTCCATCACAACATACATTCCTTCAGCACAGGGGTAGTTTTATTCTTTGCTAAATGGGATGAATGTGAGGACTACTTTTATGGTTTGTTCCTTAATCCACATTACAAGTAGGGAAAGTTCAACTTGAATGACTTCCATATTATTGCTGGTGACATCATCTATTTGCTGATCCGTGTAACATGGAAATTAGTACAAAAGGCAACTTCTATGGTTTCATTTGACTGTAATGTGATCCACAGAGCGTAGTAACTTGAACAGTGACAGTGTGTGTGTGTGTGTGTCAATGTACATGTGTCGCTGATCATATACACACCTAAATATGCACTCATAAATTGTATTTGTTTGTGCATGCGTTTATATAGATCAGAGAAACCTGCAGAATGTTTAGTAATATAGTTATGGTAGCTGTTAAATGGATCTCTTAAAGCAAATAAATTCTCACCTTTGAGCTTGTTTGAAGTTCAGTTTTATCTTTGAAGGGAAACGGTAGGGCATTTGCAGTGACTAAACAGTTCATATCATTATTATATACTTTGTAGTAAAATAGTGACCCCTCCTGCCCCTGGTCACGAGCATTCTGTAGGTGTTTTTAAAAATAAAGTATTTTTAAGAACACCCTTGGCTAGCTTGTGACCGCATACAGGGCCTATTTACATATATACGAGCAGTCTTCAAAAAGTTTCCTCATTTTTATATTTTCGTTGGAAACGGTGAAGGAGGGAGGAATAACTTTTGGTTGAGTCATGTGACTAACCTGTCTGGCAAGCCGGATGACCTTGCCGTTTAGTAGAAGAGTTGTCACACTGTGGTGAAGATGGCTGCAAAACGTATAAATTGAACCGAAGAGGAACAGCAGTCATATCCATTTTGTGGGCAGAAGGTGTACCGGGAGCACAAATTCATCTCCGCATGTGTGCTCAGTATGGGGATAAAGTTTTCTCTTGTAGAGTTATTTATGAGTGGGAGGTTATGGAACACCCAGCTTATAGTCCAGATTTAGCGCCGTCTGATCGCCACTTTTTTGGACTTCTCAAAGAAGCTTTAAGGGGGAGAAGATTTTCATGTGATGATGATGGTGTGAAAGCAGCAATGCATCAGTGGGTACGCGCTCAACCAAAAACGTTTTTTGCTGAGGGCATTAAAAAGTTGGTACAACGCTGGGAAAAATGCATCACAAAGGAAGGTTTACTATTTAGAAAAGTGATGTAATTTGTTTTTGAAATTCTTAATAAAAAGGGTTTAAAAAAGATCAGAAACTTTTTGAAGACCCCTCATATTTTTGAAAATTCAATCATATAGGTCTTATCTAGGGGACAATAACTACTTCTTCTAGCCAATGGAAGTTTTTGTCATTGATGTTTATTCTCTTTCCTATAAAGGGCAGAGGAGTACTACTCATTACACATGTAGCCCTACCACATGTCAGAAAGTTTGATAATTGATAATAGCAGGAGTTGAAAATGCAAATATGATTTCTCCTGTCTGTGGGTTGTCTCTCAGCCAGCAGCTCTATAAACAAGTACACACAGCTTAGCTGATTTGGCAGGTTGATTCTATGGAGTGGGTGGTAGAGTCTGCACCAGACACTTGTAGTACTGGCTTATTTGGAAACAATAGCAATCCCTCAGACAGGAATGTTTTCTATTTCCCTTAAGATCTGTCAGCCAGGAGTGTCTGTAACCCACCATAGTCATGAAATTGTCACTTTATCTGGCCGAAGCCATCCATATTTTGCTACTGTCAGACGTCTTCATGCCTGTTGTACTATGAGAAACCTTTAACATGGTCAGGCATTTTGATTAACCTATTTATTGCTTGTGTTCATACAGTCAGACCGCTTTGATGTGGATGCTCTCTTCAGCAACATTGAGTCTGTCTGTCAAATTTCAGCCAAGCTGGTATCCTTGCTGGAAGAAGCCACGACCAATGTGGACCAGGAGCTTCAAGTTATAGGTTAGTAAGGATGTCCATAGACAATAGGGTGTTTGAAGGTGCAGACATGATCTAACTGCTCCTAGGGATCTCTATCATGTGGCCTCACATAAACAGCAACACTTAACCTAGCTCAGCAGGGAGGGAGGATAGCGGTCAAGTGGACACCACCAGTGCTGCTCATCTTGAAAGATAACAATAGCAAAACATGATTTTAGTTATGTTTTATTAAAAATAAACCTGTCACCTTGTCCCACACCCTCCACCACCAATGCATTCCCTGTATTACCTCACCATCCCATTCACCAGCCAAAGCTCCCTGAAATACCAGTTACTTCCATGTTGGGGGAACATGTGACCCTTTCTCCTTCCTTTTCGATGCTGTGCATAGTGTCTGAGTAGTCAGCCCGAGCACTAACAGGGAGATAGGGGAAAGTCCATAGATCTGTGTAAGCTCTGACACAGAACAGCACTGAACATACACAGGGCTATTTAATCAGAGCTCAGGCAGGCAAACAGCTCAGTGGAGAAGGTAGTTATCAGTAGCACAGTGACATGTTCAGTTTAAAGTATACCTTTCTATACTGTAATTTTACTAAACTGGCCTCAGGTCTAAAACTCAGACACCCAGTGGTATATGTGCACATTTTCAGAGAGCCAGGCACATGATTGTGAACAAGGATAAGCACCTGAACGACCGCAACATACAGGGATATACAATGTAATACTGATGTATAATCACACACACAGGTTGGACTTGATGGACTTGTGTCTTTTTTCAACCTCACCTACTATGTAACTATGATGCCTGTGAAAAAATGTCGAGATCCGGCCGCTGCTCCAAAACTCATAAGACCAAATGAGTAACAACAAAAATTCCAACACAAGAAGCGCAGTTCCAGTATATTATTACACAAGCAAAGTGGAGTAAAAAGTATAAATCTTTAATGACAGTTGTATCCATTCATAAACTTTAACCAAATTATCAAGTGGGGAATGTCTTGAAAGCACAGTAACTCATGGCTAGCATGTCATCCTCTGCAGACCTGGACGGGATGGATGGCTGTAACAAACCTTGGTACTGTGTGAAGACAGTGAGGCATACATAAAGGCATACATGGAGGCATACATGGAGCTCCCACTCTCAAACTGTCAGATACAAAACTAGGGAGGGTGGAGGGGGACCCGAATGCTCCAAGATGTAAATTTTCAGCCCAGGAAAGGCACACTCTGTTCCCGATGGTCGGGGAGGAGAGGAGAGACAGAGCCATAGAGGCTGTACAATCCTGATTGGAGGAACAGGAACAAACCAGTAGCTTATTTACTGGTCTATGCAGACAAATGTGCAGCAGCGATCACAGACAGGCTGAAAACGGTCAGGCTGGAGTATGACCATGGCAGCTGTGGGGGACCAGTCACAGTGCTGGAGGGTCCCTTCACGAGCAAGGAATATGCTAAGATTTCTTCTTAATCCTCTACCCCTAGACATAATGAGCATTTAAGACTTCCAGTGAGTAGGGCCCCACTGCAAGGGTGATATTTATATTCCTAGAGTTGGGCTTTAAAGTATAACTAATGGCAAAACTTTTTTTTGTTTTGTATAGAGTTTAGAGGGATTAGAAGACCTGTCCGTTTTTTTTCTGTCTGTGCCCCCATTAGGGAGATTCATCCTTTCTTGTATTATTTACCATTATCATTAAAAGTGAAGGTAAAAAAATCGTGAGTGTCTTACAGGATAAACAATTAATTGTTGACAAAATATGGTCCCCTTGGCTTGCTTATTTACAGGTCACAAATAAATGAAACTGACTTTATGGATGATCGATAGAGGATCCCCAGATGGACTTACCTTTTCTTTCTTTCTCCTCTTCTCATTTCTTCTATGACTTTTCTGATTCATACCAGCCTTGGCACCATGCTCTAATGACTTTCTTTTTCCTTTTTCTTATTTTAGTTGCTCATGTTTGCACTCTGGGATTAAGAGTCCCTAACGTGGGACCATCATGTTGCTGGGCAATAAATGTTTTTCTGGAAGCTGTAGTCGCTGGGGAAGGGCTTTCTAGATTTTTGGGCCTTTTTACAGTGACTACGCTTTAGCGAGATCACAATCTCAGGATCCTTATGTATCTTATTTTCATACCCTGATTATCTGGATAATTGTCTGAACCGCTACCTCCCTGTGTTTATGACGTTATTGACGTCTCATACTTAGTCTATAGCTCAATGCAAGCTCTCTCTGTTTATATGTGCTTATGCCCATGTACCCACTTGTGGCCTTGCGGAAGGCCTAATGCGATTGCCAAGTTTTTTTTGTTTGTTTCCCCTCCCGATTTATGTACCAATTTTGTTACATGTACAGAGCAAGCGAGGACTGTGCGCCACTCTGTTAAGGGATCATTTACTTCTTGTTTTCTATTAATAAAAAAACGATTGAAACAGAAAGTGAAAGTAAAAGAAAATCCCAAATTGTGGGTTGTGCCCAGAAAAGCAATAGAAGGGAAATCTTCCAACGGGGACACTGGTTCTGGTGACCTGGGGGTCCTCAAGGAATTAATTTGTATTAATTGCTGTTTCAATGCGATAATTAATTGGAAGGTGTGGTTTAGCAAACAGTATACATGTTCTGTTTTCAAACTTGAAAATAGTGCTGTGATCAAGGCTTGTAATCCGGAATGTGTGAGTCCCTGTATATTTTTACTCACTTTTTTATGCACCAATAAAGAAGCAACAAGGACGTTTGGAGTTGCCGGCTCTATTCTTTGTATTTAGGTCCCCAAGGAGTTCCCTTATTTTGCAGGTGTTTCCTATCACTTCTTGTTTGGCTATGGAACAGGAACTGAAGGGAAATCTCCGCAATGGAACACAGATGACGAAATCTGACAGGGTTTATAACCATCCCTAATGCCGCGTACACATGGGCGGACTTTTCGACCAGACTGGTCCGACGCCTTTCCAAAGGACTTTCTGACGGACTTTCCGACGGACTTTCAATCGAATGGACTTGCCTACACACGATCACCAAAGTCCAACGGATTCGTACGTGATGACATACGACTGGACTAAAATAAGGAAGTTGATAGCCAGTAGCCAATAGCTGCCCTAGCGTCGGTTTTTGTCCGTCGGACTAGCATGCAGATGAGATTTTTCGACCGGTCTCAAGTCCGTTGGAAAGATTTGAAACATGTTTTATTTCTAGGTCCGTCTGACTTTTGGGGAAAAAAAGTCAGCTGGAGCCCACACACAATCGAATTGTCCGACGGAGTCCGGTCTGCCGGACCAAGTCTGCCGGAAAGCCTGCTTGTGTGTATGCGGCATTACTCTACCCAAAATGAAGAAAAAAAGTTTTGCCTATAGTTCTACTTTAAGTTTATCTTAAAATAAATGGGTCTCTAACCTCAAATTAAAAATGTATGTGTACATTCTTTGACAAAATAAAAAAAAAAGATCTTCTCCTTGTTTTTTTGTGATGAAAACATCACAGCATAAAAATAATTGTGTACTTTTTATACAAATGTATGTACAAATGGTTGCACAAAGCAACCAAAAAATTCACATTTGCAAGTTAAAACACACCTAATGTTTAGAAAGGCTGATTTCTGTCCACCAGGTCAGTTCTAACTGCTCAAGTATGAACTCTCAACTCTTTGAAGCCCAGTAGTATTGAACAGATGTCTCAATGGACTCAGTGATCTGGTGCATGTGGAAATTTCACCATAAATTCTGAATGAGTCACATAATATAGGATTACTCATGTTAAGCCAGGGCTTTCCTGTTTATGCAGACTGAAAGGAAAAGGAAGAACGGAAGAGTACGCAACACAAAACATAATATATTTAATGTAATTATCAGTGTCTTCCCTATACATAAAGAGTTAGTCACCATGTGGGTTAAAGTCATGCACCCGTGCATGCATAAAGTGTTTGATAGAATATTTCATATTTTTTCTAGTAAATGCATAGGCTACCTCTTCCAAAAAATGGCAGAACACATACTTCCTCAAAACACAATGACAACACAGATAACAGGTGTTCTTTTCTTTTTTTGTACAATAGACTAACAAGCAAAGCAGTATAAGAAAAGTATTAAAGCACTAGCCCATACCACATAAATAAAGGTACTTCAATTTACTACAATCGAACTGTAAATGATCAAAGCAGATTATTACAATAGGAGTACATAGCTCCCAACTGTCCCTGATTTCGAGGGACTGTCGCTGATTTCGAGCAATGTCCCTCTGTCCCTCATTCCTCCTCATTTGTCCCTCATTTTGGTCTGATTTATATAATTGTATATAAAATGCACTTTTTATCTTTCAAAAAAAGGTTTCCCAGTGCTAAACCTTTCATCCAAATTCTAAATTGCTGCATTTGTAAATTTTAAAAGTCATTATAAAGGAATAGTAATGGTAAAAAGAGCCCTTGTGGATTTAATTAACCTTTTTTTTGGTTAATTCTCTTTTAAGGGGGTGTGGCAGGGGGTGTGTCCTATGCCTACATACGTTTGCTAGTAGGTGTCCCTCATTCCCATCTCAAAATGTTGGGAGGTATGGGAGTATAGAACTCAGTCTAGTTCAAATCTAAAAAAGAATAGGAAAGTTTGGGGCAGATCATTCTTCTTTACTAAATGAGCAGAGGTAAGAGGGCATCATACTATACTCAGTGGCACACAATGTCATTTCACTAAGCAAAATACTTGTTTGACTCGATTGTGATGGAAACCAGGTGCTGCATTCTGGGTCCATGGCAATATTCAATATTCCAGCTCTAGTCACATTTTCAGGAAATGCTTGCTTGCATTACTGCTGTTTTGCTTTGTGACTTAAATTAGTTTAGTTTAAATCTTTCAAGGGCTAAAAGGGACATTTTTGTGTTTTTTGGTATATAGAAACGTGTTATAAATTACACCTTTTTGTGCAGACAATTACTTCCGCCCACTATCGTTTTTATTCATTCTGACCTACAGTAAATAGCTCCTAATCTAAATAGGTAAAGAGCAGAGTAGTCTTTGTGCAATCATTTTTCAGCCATCCTAAACGAGGGACGAGTACATTTGATATTTCAAGGCAGAGCAGCGAGATACTGGAAAATGTAGAAAATTATGTTTATAAAAAAGGAATGGTGCAGTGTATTACAAATCAACAAAATGTTTTTTTTCATTTGGCGTGTTTTTTAAAATGTATCACTAAAAAAACAATTAATGCAATGAATAAAAACATGAAAAAATTTACAGTAAAATGAATTGTAAAAAAAAAAAAAAACAGCAATATAAACACAGTAAAAAAGGAATATGTTAAATTAGAGTAAATAAAGGTGGTAATGAGGGGCTAAATAGAAATTAAGTTTATTATTTTTAAATCTATAGGTTTGATGCAGCTAACTAAATGTAACAAAATCATTACATTATTGCTATCAATAAGTGGTGTAACAAGCTGTTCATTCATAACGAAAGCAGGAAATGCTGTCAGCGTTTTTTTTTTTATTATGATCAGAACCTTGGATGTTAAAATAAAAGTGGTTCCCACCAGCTGGAGAGGATACTGTAGGAAGTATTTTGTACACCCTGTTAGTCCTGCAGGTCCTCAACTTGGTAATATAACACAGATACAGATGTTGTTAAAATTAGGAGCAAGAGGAGCAAGAGGGTGGGACTTTGAACAAAGCACGTGGTTGAAATGAATACAATGGTAGAGATTGAGATATTTAATATTCCGTAAATAACAAAATTACACACATGATTTCCATATGCATAAAAACAGGAATACACGTTAAAGGTGGCGTCAATTCCTAAAACAGTGGTAACTGGTAATAACATGGTTAAAAATGGGTAGCATGATAGAGTTACAAAATCCACCATATACTACAGTGGTTTACAAAAATGTTGCAAGGTGACATCTGCATGACCTATGACCTTACTGGTCCCTGTCACATAATGCTGTAGTATACTGGTATACAGCCGTTTGGTAGCTCAACGCATTTCGCGGCTTGGTGCCGCTCATCAGGAGCAAGCACGTGGCGTGTCTGCAAATGGGAGATGAATAACTAGATAAATAATCTTGTATTAATAGAGGGGAGGAGAATGAAAATGGAGACCCCCACCAATAGATCACTGACAAGTATATATGCAGCTGGAGACGTAATGTCAAGGACCATGTACCACCCAAAGGCATCCATGTCGGGAGCTGGGGGGGCTGGTCCAACGGCGACACACAGCACGGGCGGCAACCCGGGTGGACCCAGGCACACAGGGCATACCTAAGGTGAACATGTGACAGTGAGAGTAGGAGGTGATTATGCCAAATAAATGTAGTGCAAAATTGGTGTAAAAGGGGGTGTGATGACAGTGAGGTGTGTGTCGTGTGGTGGGACTAATGTATACAAGGGGAGGGGGAAAGAAAGGGACTGGTGGGGGGTGAATGAACAGGAGTGAGGGTGGACAGCCATGGTGAAGGGTTGCCACCAAGACGCCTGAAAACAAGAGTGTATATGAACGACAGCCAAAGTGACTGAAAACTGTACAAAAATGATCTGGTACTGGAGAAGGGGGAGAAAAGAGCCCTGGTCCAGGAGGGACATGAGAACTAGTGTGTGCAGGAGCCCCGTGTGACCAGGCCCGACCAGGACAGCCGCCCATAAATAAACAGATACAGATGTATTAAAACTGCCATACTAACATTAAGAAAGTGACTAAATTGTTTCTAAATATGAATTGGACTTGTCTTTATGTTGTCAATAGATATGGTTACACTGACTGCAGTACCTAATCTAATATCCCCATACCTATTTTAATTTATCTTTTTACAGGTGAATTGTTTCTTGAGATCAAATGCCCATTAGAAGACGTGTATAAAATCTACTGTTACCATCATGATGAAGCACATAGTTTGCTGGAATCCTATGAGAAAGATCAGGAGCTCAAGGAGTATATGAGGCAGTGTACACAATCACTGAAGTAAGATATTTAATATTTCATTCTAAGAGGCTGATTTATAAAATCAGTGGTATGCCTTGACAGTGGCCGTGCCAATTCTTTAAAATGAAAAAAAAAAAAAAAACCTCTGCATTTATAAAGTTAACATTTCCTGAAAAAAAAAATACATTGTATAATTCTCATCTTGCCAATCCTATAAGCTGCAGCTTATGCACATTACCTATATTTCGTAAGTGTCCCAGTACCTTCCAAACTACTGTATTATGCAGCTGGTGACCTAACCTTGCATTAGCACACTGTGGCCCTCTCCTTCCTGTCTTTTTAGTTTTCATAATTGCTTCTAGGTGTGATAAGTAGTTTCATGAGCAAACGGGAAGGCTAGAAGGACAAGCAGGGGTGATTTGGTAGGTATCTGGGCATATTTGAAAATAAATAGCAGTGCATGTTGACACCAGGAGCAGATTAATCCGTGCTTTAAGGTGTAAAAAGCACATGGGCATGCTATAAATCTATTACTCCACAGCAGGATTAAATCAATCAGATGTTCTTAACATTGCTTTGTGCCTGGGAACTGTTTACAATTATACACCATCCCTAGAGTGCATCTAACATGACGTTGTTACATTAAACTAGACACTGGAATTGTTAAAAATATTTTATTTCCCTAATCATCTTCTAGGATAGCATTTATAAGAGTGGCTTCGCCCACCTAAAACAGCAAACACAAAACTCACATCAAATAAAAAAAGTGTAAGCTACATACCTGCTTCAATTCTTCAGCCTAGCAGCAACTTTGAAGCAAGTACCTTTTTTTTGCAGTATTCATGCTAGGAACAGGTAGTTATGTGTATTTTACTAGGGAGAGTCTCCTTATCTTTATTTTAGAGGATTTTTTTTTTCTCTGAGGTATCCTTCCTCCATTCTAGTAATAATACATCCCCCTTCTGAGCATAACTAAGCAAAACGTGGTAAAGCCTCAGTCCATTCATGGCCTGTGGACAGAGCCCAGCTTACATTTCACCAGGGAAACTAATTTGTGGCAGAAGACAGCAGTGGCATGTAGGCAGAAACACAGTTCTGACTTTCGGGGCAGGCGCACTTGCAGCCAATGTCACTTTTACTCAACTCACAGTGTTTTGGGACTCACAGACACCAAAGGAGGAGGATATGGGTGTGGGGTAGAGTTGCAGAGGTCGTACTCATCCTAAGAAAACAGTTGGCGGATGTACTAATACACTGCACCAGGGCCCAAAGATGTCACCTCTGCTCCGATGGACTTCCCTGTCAGTGGCTTCAAGATAAGTGAAAGGGTCTTTTTTCTATGTACCTTACCCTTCGGGTGACATCCAGGGTCAGGGTCTAGTAGCTTTTTATGTGCTCCTTTTGGATTTGATATTCTCTTTCTCCTCTTGAGATATTGTACCCAGTTTGTCTTTTGCCACTGGTAGGAAGATGGTTGTCTCGATACTGTTTTTCAGAATAAGACACAGCCAAATAAGAATCCTGCTGACCCCCACCCTGATCAATCCAGGAGCAAAAGATGAAGTCCTTCCAGTACCAAACTATTAGCTTTCTGGAACAAACCATTGTGCCAACTACGTAATGATACATTTACGGCAAAGAAATCCACAGGTCTTTTGAAAGGACTTATTGATTCTATGAGAAAATAGATGTCCTCATCCTCTGCAAATCCATCTAATCCCTTTGTATCTTTGCCTATTCATGACAGTAGCACCATGTCAGAGGATTCCAAAGATGTGCTGGATTCCTCTGGTGAAGCAAAAGTTGATGAGTCTTCTGCTAATGAAGTATCAATAAAGCACACAAATACCTACTGCCCTTCACCGAAGGCGATGAAGTCCTAAAACCAGAACTTGCTACTTCAGAAATTTGCAGGGGGGATAAGCAGCTATTAGTCTATAATAAAATGTACAGGGGATAGCAGGGAAAGAAGTCCCACTCTTTCAATATTTATGAAGAACTAAAATAGCATATTAAAGTAAATGGAAGGAACCTGAAAATTTTTTGGAGTGGTTCTCAGCCCTGTCCAAAGCAACAAAGTACATTGCAGATACTTTGTCAGAGTCAATACTTATAATGGGCAAGGTCACTGCTCAATTCAGCATGACAAGACTTATGGCTAAAGAGACGGGGGGGGGGGGGGGGGGGGCGGGGGGGGGACGACCATACATCTAAATCAAGGTTATGCAGCATGCCCTTTATCTTTTCTTTGGTAATGAGTTAGAGTGCAAGATAGGTCAGCAGACAAGAAAAACATTGTCCCAAAAAGATAAAAAAACAAGGAATACGAAACCTTTTCAAACCCTGGGATTTAATATAGGAGGAGAGACAAAAATGAGGACAAAAGCTAGGCAGCCAAAATACATCAGGAAAATTAGGTCTCTTATTCAGTACCACTGAACACTCCTCTAAATCGCAATGACACACTTCTAACAGTCTGAGGAAGGTTGGGGGACTTCCTTTTTTTGATGGGAACAAGTGAAAAAAAGCCATACATCCTAAACATCATTATGTTTCCCACATTTTAACAAGGCTAAAACTTTTTGGGAAATATCAGGTGATCCTTGTTCTAAAACCACTGAACAAGTCAGGAACAAAAAGTTCAGGATGGAGTCCATTTTTTTTCAATAGGGAAGCTGTTGAGAAGGGATGCATTAATGCAGACTGTCGATCCAAGGGACCAATTTTGGGGTTTTTCTGGGAAATCCTCACAGAGATTCCTAAGGTTTGCCGTGAGAATATTGCACAAAACACATAATAGTTTGGGGCCCAATCCTTCCGAGGGAAAAGGGAATATTCTTTGTCCCATACATGGATGATCTCTTATTTTCCCAAACAAAATCTCAGATAGTAACATTTGAACAAGGTTCTCTGTCATCTAAAAATGGGGTGCATCAAAAACACTTTTGAGTATGGTAAGCTGGGTCACTAATGATTTCTTGTTTCTTAGGGACTGCAATCACAAGTTTTCTCTGCCTTAGTTACTAGTTCTGTTCACACCTACCTTGGGGTGTCCCCACTCAGCAATAATTCACACAGTCAGGTGCAAGGTAAAACTTGTATTAAAGTAATGCAGCAACAGTTCACAATAAACCTGGTGGGCAGGTTACCCAGCCGGGTGCACTCACAGTTTCCAACAATGTGAAGAAGCAGATTCTAGCCGGATTGACAGCCTCTCTAGAGAAGGAGCAGAACGTGACCTGGCCGTCTAGCACCCAATCGGGGAAGTGTCCAGAAGAGATGCAACCCTACTCTCTCCCTCCTCATCAGGAACCTTTCCTTAGCGCTGGAACTGTCCCTCGCAGTCTACTCTACCAACGCACCAAAAGCGCACCAAACCTGGGAGCCAGGGCCTATAGAAAGGCCCTGCCTGACCCAAGATGGTCACCAGAGTCATATGGGGTGGCAGCATCCAGTTGGATCGCTTCCCCCAGTGACCCAGGAAATCATAGAGGAACAATGTTCCTCCTGACTTCCTCCCCAACTACAGTGCCACTGTGGATAGTACCACTTGCAGTAGAGAAAGCAGACTGCACCTGCCTACACACCTGTTTTATTTGGCATAATGTAAAATAAAATAAGAAATCAAGCTGAGAATACTCTACTTTCTCTTTACTAAAGATTTCTGTAGAGAGGAACAGCTGCGAGTTTCAACAAATTTTTTGAGGCCTGGTGAGAGCAGGGTTAATAATACCGGTTAAAAGAAAGAGAGAGAGAGAATTACATTGTAACAGTTCAGATTCTTAAAAAAATATCAAGTAGAGAGAGTGAGACTCTACTGATTGGCCATAGTACGTGTATAGAACCCAGAAATCTAAAAAGGTACCTCAACAAGAGAGTCTAGACTAGATATAAAAAATATATTGCCATACTTTACAACATCAGGAATTATATATATATAAAAAAAAAAGGTATAAAAGGCACAATAAATTACTATGATATATTTATACATTTTATAGCATCATCATGTAACCTTAGCTGCATTTAAAACACATTTCATTATTTTTTAATAAATTCACAACGGCTTTTTTTGCTGTTTTCCTTATATCTGTCTGTCTTCTTTAAAGCTTGAACTGGCTTCCATATCATTATGGATTGCACAGTAAGTCATTGACAAACTCCCTGCATTATGAAGGATATAGGCAGAAACCAAATATTATTCACTTTGTTCATAATCAGTAATACACTAATGAGCAGATACTTTAATATGGTGCCTAAATACTATTTAATTTAAGATGGGAAATAATTGACTTATTTCCATGCTTGAGGAGGATTAAATTATGACCGCTGCTTCAAAGTCTGCAGAATATTTATATTTAAGCAAGGACAATACACAGACACCTTGATCTGGTTTGATGTACATCCACATTGTATTTGTCTGCAGAGCACATTGATCAGCAGCCTGCACAGGTCCTTCCTAAAGCAAACAAGCTGCTAATTTCAACCACATCACAGGGACGGCTCAGGCTTCTCCCATCCGTTTAAACTGCCTTTTCTCTTTTGAGAGTAGAAAAAGTGCCCGCGTCTGACACCACTGCCTGGATGGCATTGAAATCAAAGAATGTGAAGAAGCTAATTATATTGAATTGCAGGCTTTGAGTAAAATGTTAAATGGAAGCTAAAATGATTATTCATGATAGAATGTGGGCTTTTATGTGACAATGAATGAGATGGACAAAAAGGGGTTTACAGGGATGAGCTACAGAATGATTCTTCTTACTGAGACTTTGCAAAACAATGTTATAGTATTATTGTTTAAATGAGGAGTAAGTAAAGAAAAATGTAGATTTTTTTTGTCCATGGAAATACATATAGACTTTTTTTTAGACAGCCCTCCACTTGGTGTTTTTAATGTACAATTTAGCTGAAAGAATTTATAGGTCTAGAATGTATATGTATTTCGTAATCAATAGGAGGGCCTAGCACCAATAGGTGGGATCTTGACCAATTTTTGGTTTTCAAACTGTGACATAGAGTCCATAGAGTTTACAGTCTGGCTTATGTGTCTGGTGTCTGGGCAGGTGAACCTTAACTGATAACTAAACCCAAGAACACAAATGCAATATTGTTGCAGCATATAGATGTGATGGCATTCCTTTCATTGTTTGTTTTTTTTTTTTCTTTACGCTAAGAATAGTTTCAGCAAATACAGAAAATACCCACCTATCTTGCCAGAAATACAGTGCCTTTGTCACTTCTTGTGTACTGCAAAGTATCTTCCTTCCTTGCTATTTGCTGTAAACTACCAATTGCCCTGCTCTCTATGTAATGCTAATGCAGAGATATGGAAATGTTTTAAGTCCATATCGGGAGAGCAGCATAGGGTGACAACCATGGCTCCCTCTATTCATACAGTGGAGGAGCAACAAAACCAACCAGGGACAGGCATGTGTTATTTGCAGGATTACCAGGTAAAAATAAAGCAAAATAAGCTTGCAAAAAAATAAAATAAATGCAGCCGCCTCATCAAGCACTAGTAATCTGCAAAATACTTTTTTGGTTTTGGGTTTAAATACACTTTAAATCGACTTGGCCACGCACAGGTATGGTCACTGTAGAATTTCTGGAGATTCGGAAACATAGGCAAACTCCAGACAGTTTGATGGGCAAAAGTGCTGACAGATGTAGAAATCATTTTCACTCTATAAAAGGGCGCATTTCGGGGGCGTGGCGTGCGGCTGATGGAGTAGGCAGCACGGAGTGAGAGCTCCGCCGAAAACCCGAGCATTTACCCTGCTAACACGATCCTGATGTGCCTACACCACCCACCACCTACACTGGAGGGTTCCTCTCCTCATCCCCGATCCAGCGGTGCAGTTTTCTCCACAAACCAGCGGCGGACATGTCCCGTAAAGGCGGCAAGGATAATCTGCAGGCCTCAGAGCATGGGGATGTTCAGCAGCACTCTGGGGAAGGGTGGCCTACCTAAAACACCCTCCTAGCTCATGGATACCTCTGATCTGGACTCCCCTGCAGAGACCCTGGAATAGGCATGGCCAGAAGATACAGAACAGACCTCCTCATGGGTTGCAGTAAGTACACCTGCTCCTAATATTGCTCCCAGGGCCCTGACAGACCAGGACAATCAGACCCCTGAACCGACCCTGAGGGACATTTTTGCAGCTGTAACCTCCTGCAACACATCTATTAATACACTAACTAATGAGATTAAAGGAGTGAAACTGGAACTGAATATGGTTAGACAGGACATGCAGAAGCTGCGTGATCGCATGGCTGCACTGGAAGACAGAGTGAGCAATGTGGAGGATGATGTTGCCCCCCTGCAGAGGGAAGTCCACCATATGCAATCTATTATAACTAGCCATACAGCCCATTTAGAAGACATGGAAAATAGACAGAGATGCAATAATGTCCACGCGGTAGGCATACCAGAGAGGGCTGAGGGCAAAAATTCTGTGGCATTTATTGAGAACTGGCTGACTAAAACTTTCGGCAAAGATGTTTGTACTATAGTCTCATGGAATGTGAGGGGGCTGGGAGATGGAGGGAAACGGTGGCATTTTTCTCCACAGTTAAGGCTCACAAGCCCTCAATGGTATGCCTGCAGGAAACTCACCTGCAGTACAACTCCATATCTACACTCAAAAGCCGTGGTTACCCTACCCAGTTCCACTCCATCCACACAGCTTACTCGAGAGATGTCAGCATACTTATTTCACGGGCGGTCAACTTTCAACTACTGCACTCCCTGATTGACGATCAGGGACGGCATATCTTTTTACTTTGCAATTTGACAGGGCTGACTTATATAGTTGCTAATTATTATGTCCCTCCACCCTTCTCCTTTGACAGTCTGAAACATTTGGCTCAATTCATGGCCTCATACCCCAACATCCCTGTCTGGGTGTTGGGAGATTACAATAATGTAATGGATAAAAAACTAGATAAATTCCCATCCACCTGGCAGTGCTCCCAAGCCGGGTGGTCCCACCCCCTTTGCTAGAGTGACCAGAACCCTACTGTGCAGTGTTACTCGTGTTTCTCAGCATCATACAAATGGCTATCCCGCATAGATCTATGTCTAACTAATGACTTGGCACATGCACTGACTAACTCTGTGAAATATGCTCCACGTAACATATTGGACCACTCCCTTGTAAGTGCTAATATAATAATCTCGCCAAATCCACAACATAAGCTCTGGAAGGTAAACCCCTTCTGGTTAACAATATTCCCGAGCTCTGATTCCATTCCCAGGGCTCTGGCAGAGTTTGTACGTTTTAACCAGAACAAGGCCAGGCCTGCGGTGGTCTGGGATGCCCTGAAAGCTCACCTTAGGGGCCTGCTCACCAAGCAGATTAACGCCATTAAAACTAAAGACTGGGAGAATCTGGTGATGGATGAGGCTACCAGGGCGGAGGAGAGGTACATTGCTGCCCCCTCTTCAGAGTCGGAGCGTAGATGGCAGGAAGCACAGGCCCTGTATCAACAAGTTTCCACCACTGCAGCAGAGAACAAGAGATTCTTCTTGCAGCAAAAATATTTTAACGAAGGGGAAAACACAGGTCACCTATTAGCTATGATAGCTAAAGCCCAACAGAGCATGACTCACATAGAGGCCATCCAACGACGGAGTGACAGTTACTGACAAGACCCACATACCTGACGTGTTTTCACACTTCTTTAAGGACCTTTACACATCTAAGGTACATCCCACACACGAGGAACTAGCCCACTTTCTGGACCAGTGCTCCCTCCCCCGGGTGTCACAACAGGGACTTGCTGCCCTTAATGCACCACTGAAGTTGGAGGAATTGTCATTGGGGTTGGCACAGATGGCCTGGGAGCTGACGGACTATCCACAGAAACGTACGGGAAATACGGGTACACTCTCCTACCTAATCTATTAAAAACCCTAAACAATGCCCTTCAGGAAGGTAGTTTACCTGCCTCCATGAATGAGGCTATTATTGTAGTGATTCCAAAGCTGGGCAAGGAGCCATTACAACCGGACTCCTATAGGCCTATCTCTCTGCTCAATGCAGATGTCAAATTATTGGCGCGAGTATTAGCCACCAGACTTTCGGGAGTTGTGGCAGGGCTGGTCCACTCTGACCAGTCCGGCTTCATTCCTGCTAGTTCTACGGCATTGAACATTCGAAGATTGTTCCTTAACACTCAAATCCCAGTAGATAACCCTGGCAATAGAGCCATCTTTTCTCTCTTGACGCTGCCAAAGCCTTTGACAGCGTGGAGTGGAAGTATTTGTGTGAGGTTTTGCAGTGCTTTGGTCTGGGCGATAAATTTATCTCCTGGGTACAGCTTTTGTATGCTGCCCCTATGGCCAGGGTGAGAATAAATGACTCCCTATCGGAGCCCTTCCCTTTGTTTCGTGGTACAACGCAGGGGTGCCCGTTGTTACCCCTGCTGTTTGCCCTTGCACTGCAGCCTCTGGCGGCTATGGTGCGGGCCTCCCCTAATATCATGGGCTTCTGCAGAGGACAGGGAGAGGAAAAGATTTCCTTATATGCAGACGACACCCTGCTGTACTTGGGGGGTACCAGGCACTCTTTAAGAGCAGTAATGCACTTAATAGATCAGTTTGGACAGCTATCAGGCTTTGCCATTAACTGGCATAAGTCGGCTCTGTTGCCACTGGATCCGTTACCGGCACCTTTGCCGGAGGACATATCTCACATACAAGTGGTTTCCTCATTTAAGTACTTGGGAATAGTGGTGACTGGGGACACACGGGACTACATAGCTCTGAACCTAAAGCCCTTCCAACAGAAGCAGGCCAGTTGGAGTAGACTACCGCTGTTGGTGACTGGTCACGTAAATCTCATAAAAATGATCTGGGCACTGCAGCTGTTGTACATTCTGCACAATGCCCCGATCTGGATACCACAGTACTGGTTCTGACGCGTGGACTCGCAGTTCAGAGCTCTCATATGGAGAGGTGGAGTGGCGAGAATTAAACTGGCCACTCTACAACTCCCCAAGGACCAAGGAGGCATAGCGGTTTCCGCACCCTCTAATGTACTACCTGGCTGCACAGATGCAACATTTCACGGGTTGGTCTCGGGGCGTGTCAGACCCCTCCAGAGATCTCCTCCTGGGCCCTGAAACAAACTATACTGCCCTATCTAATATGGAGATGGGCTTCCCTAAAGTCCCCTCCACTTGCCCAACAGTTCAGTCACTGAGGAAAATCTGGAAGAGGGTTAAGACCACATTGGGATTGACAGGCTGTCTCCGTCAGACTCCTATATGGCGTAACCGCTTTTACACAGACTTGACCAGGGTACCCAACCGGTCGATCTGGGAAAAGGCGGGGGTTAGTTTCCTCACCCAAATACTCGACGGACCTGTCTTAAAGCCGTTTACCCAATTACTGAGCGAATTCCCTGCACTCAAAGGCCACCTCTTTCAATATATACAACTACAACACACCATTAGATACCAGAGTATAGAATCTAATTTGCAACTAGAAGAATCCACGTTCCTTGACTCCATATACTGTGACCCAGAGAAGAAGAGAATCATCTCTAGAATCTATACCCACCTATTATCACACATACAGGCCCCTGACTTGTTACCATGTAGCAAGGGGTGGGAGCAAGATGTTGGCCCCATTGATGATGAGCAGTAGACATGTGCGCCGTCAATAAATTTGTTTCGTTTTGTTCCGTTTCGTATTAGAATTAATTCGTATTTTGTAATTTGTGTCCAAAATTTCGTACGAAATACGAATTTTCGTTAGGTTCGTTAACTTTTCGTAACAATTACGAATATTCGTTATGATGAATTTATCATTATGTGGGGCTCCCACCATCCCTGTGCTGTGATGACTTCCTGGGTTTTTAAATTTTAGGTTTGTTAACTTTTCGTAACAATTACGAATGTTCGTTATGATGAATTTATCATTATGAAGGGCTTCCACCATCCCTGTGCTGTGCTGACTTCCTGGGTTTTTAGCTTTTAGGTTCGTTAACTTTTCGTAACAATTATGAATGTTCGTTATGATGAATTTATCATTATGAGGGGCTTCCACCATCCCTGTGCTGTGCTGACTTCCTGGGTTTTTAACTTTTAGGTTTGTTAACTTTTCGTAACAATTACGAATGTTCGTTAGGAATTTGGATCCGAAATTCGTAAACGAAATTTCGTATTTCGTACAAAATTCGAAAGCATAGCGATTCGTATTTTGAATCCTCCCGAATGTACGAATTTACAGAAATTTGTACGAATATTCGATTCATACAAAACTAATCGCACATGTCTAGTGAGTAGTGGAGTCAAATTCTGGGAGTGGGCCCCTTGGTATCAGTATCAGCAGCACGGAGACTGTCCCACCTGTTCATACTGCACAGGGTATACTGCATTCTGCGCAGTTACATAAATGGGGTAGGCGTGATTCCCCCATGTGTCCCAAATGCCAGGCCCATCCAGATGATCTCATTCATATACTCTGGCGATGCCCCAAGCTAGTGAGGTACTGGAATTGCATTGTCACCAGAATAAACAGTGTTTACCAGGTTCAGCTAGCGGTGGAACCGCTAATGTGTTTACTAGGTAGCCTAGATGAAGACCTATACCTCCCCTCGGTATACATTGCCCTCACGAGACTCCTATACTTAGCCAGGACGCTGATTGCCCGTTTGTGGCTATTGGCACGCACCCCAAGGGAGGCGCAGTGGATCCAAATGGTCAATGCTACTCTTATTCGGGAAAAAAACACATATCATTATAGAAAATCGCCAAAAAAATTTACCAATATCTGGCAATATTGGTTAAATTCCCTAGAGGTGGCACCACCACAATTGGCCCTGGATAGGCTGCTGATGGGATAACTGGGCCTGTTGTGCTGTTCTTGGAGCCTTGTACTGTATGGCAAGATGTGTGACGTACTGGGAGTGGTTTGCATGATTGACAGATTTAAACCCCTAGTGGTATATCAATGGTTGGTCTAACACTTTACTTTTAATTGAATTTATTTTAATTTTGTTTCTTTATTGAGTGAGCACTAGGCCGTTACAATGTTTTTTGGTTGTATGTTAGCAGTATTGGCTTTACAGTTAACGCCACTTTTATGCTGATGTGAGAATTAAGACTCCTGCTATTTTCTTTTTATGTCTTTATATGTCATACATATGCAATATGTACCAAGTAATGCCTTGAACTCTCATTAATAAAATCCTTTTTTGTTGACTAAAAAAAAAAAGGGTGCATTTCTCTTTTACATAAGCAACACTGAATTTAAGGACACTTTAATTTGATGCTGTTTGTTTTTGCATTCATGATTTCACCTTATCATGTTTAAACAAGTAACTTGAGAAGGAATTAATTCACGTTTATCATAGTTCTAACACTTTTTGTCACGCCCACAAGAACAGTAATATTTTAAAACCCAACTCCCAACACAAAAAAAATCTACCCTTGCAGTGGGGCTCTGTGCATTGTGAGGGTTAAGTGCTGGTTATGTCTACAAGTCTCCTCTCTCCAGCAGGGTCCCCCCAGTGATCCCGCAAGGCCTCCTCTCTAATGCTGCATACACACGGGCGGACTTTTCGACCGGACTGGTCCGACGTACCGAATCCGGTGGACAATCCGACCGTGTGTGGGCTCCATCGGACCTGCAGTGGACTTTTTCGGTCAAAAATCTGACGGACTTTAGATTTGAAACATGTTTCAAATCTTTCCGATGGACTCGAGTCCGGTCAAAAAGTCTGCTCGTCTGTATGCTAGTTCGACGGACAAAAACCGACGCTAGGGCAGCTATTGGCTACTGACTATGAACTTCCTTATTTTAGTCCGGTCGTACGTCATCACATACGAATCCGTCGGACTTTGGTGTGATCGTGTGTAGGCAAGTCCGTTCGTTGGGAAAGTCCGTCGGAAGTCCGCCGAAAGTCCGTCGGATAGACCGTCGGACCAGTCCGGTCGAAAAGTCCGCCCGTGTGTACGCTGCATCAGGCACTTCCAACCACAATTGGACTCCTGCCTCTTACAGCTACAATGTAGGGCTGATAACCCTGCACTGTGCATGATGATGCTGGGGGGCAGCCCATAGACCAGATCTTTGGAGAAAAGAGGCAATTTTGTGAGCCTGCCAGAGTGGGGGATGGGGTAGGCAATATTGCCTGTTTCTATGACCCCTACACATAATAAACATTTAACCTTTGCAGTTCTGTGGGTGCAACCACTGCAGGGCTAGATTTTGTCCTATTCCCAGAGCTGGGATTGAAGAATACCTTAGTGGGCAGTAGTAATAATATAAAGCTAAATTCCAGGAAGAAAATGTTGAACGTACAACAGCAAAGTTGAGTTATAAACTGTAAACTATATATAATGCATTATACCTATCTATGCAGCAGGTGGCGCTGTAGTATTATAGTGTATCTATGGTAACGTAATTAAAGGAAGTGTTTTTCTTTCCTCACTGTTCTCTTATACTTTACTTCCTGTTCCTGTTTCTCATGCTGTAAGACATAATCTAATATCTCCCATGAAAGTAAAGTATTCTCTGCAGCCAAGAAGCTTCCAGCACATTATATCAATACTCTGCACAACAGGTTATGGGCCCATTGCACCCAGAATGCACCCAGCAAGCACCCAGCAGGCACCCAGACACACTGGAAAGAATACTGCAAATCTGTGAGTACTGTATACAAGCTGATGAAAGATGGCAAGCGGTTCATATGTGAAGTTTGCAATAGCAGAGCTGAACAATGCCAATTACCAGCTGTGGCAGTTTAAACTAGAAATGCTTCTTAGCAAGGATGACTTGTGGCAAGTGCTGAATACAGACAGACCCACAAACAGAGAGACGGAGGAATGGGACAGAAAAGATAGACAGCCAAAAGCAACCATAAGCTTATTAGTGGAAGATGAGCAGCTTATCCACATAAGAACAGAGAGAATGGCCAAAGGTATGTTGACTTCATTACAGAAACTGTATGAGCGTTCAAGTCTAAACTGCAAGCTACTTCCACTAAGAAAGCTATATAAGATGAGACTAGAAGAAGGCCAGCAAATGTGTGACCACGTGAATGCTATGCTAGAGATCATAGAGCAGCTGTGCGCCATCGGAGAGGATATCAAAGATAACCATATTGTTGCTCCTCTGCAGCCTTTCAGAGACATATACTGCTCTTATTAACGCTTTAGAAACCAGACCCGAGCAGGATCTGACACTGGAATATGTCAAAGGCAAATTAATTGATGAATACGACAGAAGGAAAGAAAATACGCATAGTGATGACAAAGGCACAAAGCGCAACAAAAAAAGCAGAGTCTGTTTTCGCTGTAAAAGGACCGGTCACTTAAAAAAGGACTGTTCTATCTGGAAAGCCAAGCAGCGAAGGCTAGAGCTATCCACAAAAGTGACACAGAACTGCAAGTCACACGGCTGGTGCTTAGACTCAGGTGCGACAAGCCACATGACTAGCAATGAGACCTTCTTCACAAACATTCATTACAGTGCAAAAGACTAAAGCATTACCTCAGAAGGTAAAGGCCAGGGCTTCCTAAACTGCATTACACCACACATCCTTGTAAAGAAAATGCTTTATGTTCCAGAACTAGAAGGCAGCCTTCTATCAGTGAAAAGCCTTGCAAACAATGGTTTCACAGTTAAGTTCCAGGGTTATGAATGCACAATTCACAATAATAAGCGATTCCTCGCAAAAGGAAAACTGGATGATTACCTATACAAGCTCATCACCACAGACTAGCAAGCCAAAATAGTCTCTAGTGACCGACACAGCAAATGTATTCACTTATGGCACAGGCAACTGGGGCACAGAAGTCCAGAAGCTATACAGGACATTATAAAGACAGGCTTATCAGAAGATTTGATAATAGTGCCTTGCAAAGTGCTCATGAAATGCAAGAGCTGTATAGAAGCAAAAGCCACACGTGCTCCCCTTCCACGGGCATCTCAAATGGCTCTCAAAAAAAACTACCCACCCCCTGTAGCTCATACACTGTGATGTATGCAGTCCAATGAAACTCCCACGTCAGGCGAGAACAGATATCTACTGACTTTCATTGATGATTATTCCAGGTACACAACTGCTTATCTGATGAAACACAAGAATGAAACATCAGAGAATTTTCAAGAGTTCATTGCCATGTCTAGCAAAAAATTCCAACTGAAACCAGGAATAATACGCACCGACAATGGGAGAGAATACATAAGCAAAGAAGTGGCCTCATACCTGAAGAGACAAGGAATAGTGCACCAGATAACCACACCACACTCCTGAACAAAACGGTGTAGCAGAAAGGAAAAATTGCACTCTTATAGAAATGGTCAGGTGCATGTTGTCGGATGGCAGCCTACCTCACAAGTACTGGGCAGAAGCAGTCATGACTGCAACCTACCTACAGAACAGACTACCCTCAAGAGCCACTAAAAGTACTCCATTCGAACTGTGGCATGGGTCAAAGCCAAGCATAGGGCACATTAGAGTGTTTGGATGCAAAGCATATGCCTATAATCCAAGTGAAAAGCGATCCAAGCTGGAGAACAGAGCCATAGAGGGCATTCTAGTAGGCTACAGTGAGCAAACTAAGGGTTACAGAATATTACACCCAAAGACTGACAAAGTGACTATAAGCATAAGCCGCAGTGTTCAATTTTGATGAGAGCCCATCACCAGAAATACTGATCCCTGAAAGCTGTGAAGTGAATATGCCCAACAAAACAGAAGAAAAGGTCGACCAAAGCAAACCTATCTAGGAGTCAGAACAAGAGGTGGAAATCAACAAACAACAAACAATGCCCAAAGCAAGTTCTCCACCAGATCCTGCTGAACTGCCTGAAGTCAGAAGAGCCACTCAGACCACAAAGGGGATACCACCCTGCAAGCTGTCATACACTGTCAAAACACACAGCATACTTGAACCAACATCCTGGGAAGACATAGAAAAACTGCCAAAACATGAAACCAATAAATGGAGAAAAACACGTGAAAATATACAAGGTCTCTAAAATAAAGAAAAAAACACTTGTCAAGGAATTATTTCAAACACAGTGTCTCAACATGTGATTCTTATTTGAAAAAATAATAATAAAATATTAATAAAAATGTTCTATAAAACAAGTGTCCATGTATATCCAAAATTGTTTCAATGGTATTCCACCAACTGAATGTGCTATACACCGTTCCCAGTGATAACATAATACATCAATCCATATGAAGATTAAATTGGCCTCTTACCAAATCCCGATGATATCTAAATTATAAGAAATAATCACTTGCATGAGGTAATTAGATGACCAATGCCTAGCCATTTCCTCTGTGTATCTCCTGACCTCCGAGATAGATGGATCCGACAGTCTGCGGCTCAGTGTCCCCACACCACATACTCCAGACTATGTCTCCACACTGAAAGTTTACTGCACAGCGTCCCAGCACAGCTTGCCTCGCTCAGGATAACCTCTGCAATTCCATCAGGTGTGTGTATAGGATTGGGAACACAGAAAGAAGGCTCATCGCATAGTATGTAAAAACAGGAGGATTTATTGAGCTAAAATATGCACTTACAACAGAGAAGATAAAAATAAGCAGTAGAGAGAGGATGGTCCAGCATGGAAGTCACCAACAAATCTGGATGCTAATCATGTCACAGCTCCCATCTCCTTCCAACATGTTTCTCCTTAACAGGCTACATCTGGGAATGGAGGATAGAGCTAGGAAGTCATGCACTGATCTTTAAAGCAACCGGGACACCGGAAGTGGATTGCATAACCATGTTGACCGGGGTCACACCACATTTCAGTATGCAGCTATGAATTTTGAAATCCCCAACATGTGGAAATTGATTTCCCTAATGAGAGGATCACATTTAAATATGCATCTTTCCTCTCAAAAGTTTAAAAAAAAATGAATAATTTAAAAAAAAATAAAATGAATAATATAAAAAAAAAGTATATAAATTAAAAATCTATTAATTCATTGATTTCAATTAAATATTTAGTCACACGGTTAATGCTATCTAAAGAGACGTATATATTCACACAACTCATAACCGTCATATCCATCTCATATACATTATGAGTATTTAGGAAATTATGTGAATAAAAAATAAAAAACAGAAAATTAATAAATTAATAATATACAGTTGCAAAAACATAACTTTGAAAAATATATTAGTACATTTGACTATGCACAATAAATTGATTTAAATTGATTTAAACTCTATACAGAGGACAAGTTTATAGGTGGGATATTTAACTATTATTATAAAGGAATTCATGTCCCACTCCACATTTTGGCCATGAGGTTGGAAATTATAGAGGTCGAATATCCAGCGGGTCTCACGCCTGGATATCTCCCTTCTGAGATTACAGTACTTCCACGCCAATGTGGAGTATACTTTTCAATTCCAATCACCTCTAGAGATGAGGGATTTTTTTCTATGGCAATAAGCAATGTGTTTTGATAAACTATGCTTATCAAACCCTTTTCGTATATTGGTTAGATGTTCACCAATACCCAATGTTAATGCCCTGGTGGTCCTGCCAACATATTGGAATTTCCACGTACATTTTAGGAGATAGATGACCCCTTTGGTGTTACATGGGATGAAATCCTTGATTTTGTGTTCTCTTTGAGTGGTAGTAGAACTAAAGGACTTTGTGTGTATAGTTTTGCAATTCCTGCATACCATGCACCTCCTATACAGGAAAAAACAGTTAGATTCCCAAACATCTTCGGCTTTAAAGGCAGATCTACAATATTGGGGGCTAGAACATTTCTCAAAATTTGAGATTTTTTAAAAATCACTTTAGGTTGATCCAGGAGAACAGAGCCCAGTACTTTATCTCCTTTTAGGATTTTCCAATGTTTCTTTAGGAGCCTATGGATCCAATGATGATGGGTCGAAAAAGTAGTCAAAAATCCCTATTCAAAGTGATTATTAGTTCTATCAGGTTTAACTTGATGGTCAAGATTGGACACATTATTAATCTCCTGTTCTAAACTTTCATGGGAGTATCCCTTCTGGAGAAATATATCTTTCAATAACCCAGCCTGCATCAAAAAGTCCTCTTTTTTTGAACAGTTTCTTCAAATTCGTCAAAACTGTCCCTTGGGGATTGCCTTAAGCCATGTGGGATGGTGACAGGTATCCTGAGGTATAAAACCATTTTGGTCAATACTTTTAAAATGGGTCCTAGTGAAAACTGATCACCTTCCCTGAATATCATAAGGTCTAAAATATTAATAGCCTAATGATTACATTCGTAGGTAAACCTGATACCCTATATGTTCAAATTCAAATTCTGCCATAAATTGTTTTAAGGAGTCAATGTCCCCCTTCCAAATAAAGAAGGCATCATCTATAAAGTGACACCAAAAATGTAAATTATCATTCCTATCCAGGTACAACACCTGCTCTTCCCACAGCGCCATGATTAAATTGGCGAGACTGGAAGCAAATTTTGGTCCCATGGCTACACCAGTACGCTGTTGGTAAAGTTCACCTCCAAAGGAAAAATAATTATGTTCCATCCCAAATTTAATATGTCCAGTATGAATTCTTTCTGAATGGGGGGAATCTTTCCATCTCTCTCCAAAAAATATTTGGCTGCCTCATATCCTTTTGAATAGGGTATGATAGTGTAGAGAGATGAGACATCTGCCCTCACAAGCAGTGCCTCATCCTCCAACCTCATTTTGGACACATTAATAATCATATGAGAAGTGTCCCTCAAATAAGCTGGTGTGTCTTTAACTAAATGTTGTAAAAAGAAGTCAGTGTATTTTCCTATATGAGCAGTTAGTTAATCAATGCCGCTAATTATTGGCCTACTTGGGGTTTAGTCTGACATTTATGTATTTTGGGGAGATAATAAATGATTGGGGTTCTAGGTGCCAAAGGTACCAGATATTCTCTGTCCTTTTTGTCTAGGATCCTATTAGCAAATCCTGTCTCAATGATCTTATTCAGTTCCTTCTTAAAGCCAAAGGATCTTTTTTGAGGACTTCATATGTGTTCATATCAGATAGTAAATTATCAATTTCTGCTAAGTAGTCATCTTTTTTGAGGAGAACCAGCCCCCCTCCCATGTCAGCTGGCCTGATTATTAAATGTTTTCGATCTTGTATCCCAGATTTTAAAACCACATCCGATCCAAAACATAATTGACTTCTATCTAAATCCTTCAGGACCAGGTTTTCAAAAATCTTCAAACTGGGCCCTGGATTACCACGGGGGGGGGTTAAGCAAGGATGCATTCCTCAATCCCGTGTGTGTCACCTCCCCTTCTTTCATCACATTAACCTCTCTTTCACCAGGTTTGGAGAGAAAATGTCGCTTGATACCTAATTTTCGCATGAATTTCTGTATCAATAAAGGTTTGAAATTTACACTGCATGTATAGGAAAATACGTTGACTTCTTTTTACAACCTTTAGTTAAATACACAAGAAAAGGGAGGTTGGGACTTTAGATTGACTAGTGGAGGTATAGGTTGTAAAAGCATTTAATTGGCATAGATGGATGTATAGATACATTACAATTATGAACAGACAAGTAAAAACTGTTAATTTCATTTATATACACACATGCATTCAGGGCATGGACATAAAAAAAAATTATATCATGATTGCATAGATATTGGCTTCATGGTATAGGATATAAAATTAATTGATAAGTAAATGTTTGTTGTAAATTCATACATATATACAGACATGTCATCTGAGTGGCACATTGCAATGTTATAAAAGATATGTATACATTGTAAACATCATTGGTTGTAGCTAGTGGGTCTAGATAGATTCCTATTGGCAGGCATATGACTGCATCCTAAATGGCCGACGCATTTTGTGTATAGCACACTTCCTCAGGGGCGGATGCTCAAAAGTATCTACAAAATATAGAATATAATTAGTCTAATATAGCACTAGGAGTAACAGGAACAGGCAAGGTTGTCAATCCTGGGTACTTACATGGAGCCAGGGCCAGAAAGATTTGTCTCTCCCAGGAGCTGAGGTAGTCTAAGGCCGTGCACCAGTAGGGCACACACACACAGGGTCCCCAGAACACAGATCACCAGTCTTCATGGTGTCTGCAAGTGAGCAAGGTGGTAATATTCAACAGATCTATGTTCAATTAAAATAATATCCATGAATGATATAGTATTTAAATGGAGTGCGTTGAAGATAGATAGTCAGATAAGACCGTGGTGACAATGAAACCATGTGCAAGTGAAGTTATGATAGTGAGCCGCAAACCAAGAAGCTTCCAGCGCATTATATCAATACTCTGTACAACAGAAAATACAAAAAAACACCAATTTGGTAAGTGCTTCCTTGCACAGAGGAACTCAAGGTGGGAGAGAAAGATACAGTAGAGTGGGAGAGGAAGAGCCAACTAAATGCAAATATGACACAAGAAGAAGAGAGATGATCTGCTGTTCTTTCACTTTCCAATTACTAGGGGCAGAAGATAACCAGGCAACATTGCATAAATGTAGTAGAGGAAAGTCAGCTCACCAGCATTGCTGTGATGTCTTCCACAATTGTATAATTATCAAGAGTGGCTGGATAGAAACACAAATCCGTTGGCCTTTGAATTAAGCTGAATTTCTGCTTTTCCAGTCTTGGAAAATTTCCCTGATAAAGATGTATTCAGTGCCTAGTCAGGTTTTTTATTCAGTGTATTCAGTGCCTAGGCAGGTATCTTACAGTAAAAAAAAAGTTTTGCTTGGAGTTCAACTTTAATTGTAGTTCACTGTTTGAGTATTGGGTCAATTTCATGTCACTGTATTATATCCTTCAGAATACATTATTTGTCCCATTATTTCTTTCATTTAATTCTTTTATTTTCTCATAAAAAAATAACAATAAAAAAATGAAATAAAAACATTTGCAGTGCCATGTCCTCCCTACTTACAATGTCATTTCTTTCTTTCACAGGAAAATCTATGAAGAGCAGTAAGTATTATTTCTTTATATTTTTGTTATTATGGAGTTTATATGGTGTCTCAGCAATGTTAGGAAGTACTTATTAACAGGTCAGATTACTAGAGCTGATAGGCTTTATTAGATGCTGAAGGAAATCACTTGTTTCCATGTACTTGGGGACCTTGGTGATGGGCTCTCTCTGTTGTTGTTCCATCTTGGAGTCTCACTCTACTGTCTGTAGTAGGTGGAGTAAAGCTGGCCATACACTAGTAGATTTTCATTTTCAGAACCTTCGCTCAGTTTTCAGATCTTTAGTGGGGTCACATAGTTTTCAACTACAGTGAAATTTAAAGAAGTGGAGCAGGGTGAAAAATGTTTCTGAAACACATTTCTAACAGTGACTATGTTTTTTTTTATTTTGGAAATGTAATTTATTCCAAAGTCAAATATTGAAAGCAAACAAAAAATTTTGAAGTACTTTCAAATGACATTCGTCAAGTCTGATGGCATTACGGAATGTACTGACAAGATATTTCTTACGAACGTTCGTAAAAAAAAATCTACCAGTGTATTACCAGCTTTACTCTTATTGCATTCTTCACAACAAATGAACAAAGTGAACAAATGAATAATCTGTCAGAGAAAATGAGACCACCTTGTAGGTTGGCATCTTCACAGCAATGGAAATTGAAGCCTTGTGATTCAAATTCACAGTATTTTCTAAAAACTAAAATGATTGGTTACAGTTAACCACTTGCTGACCGCCCTATACTGCTACAGGGTGGCAGCTGTGTGCGCAGGATCACGTATATATATATATATATATATATATATATATATATATATATATATATATATACATACAGTATTTGATCCTGCACTTCTGCCTGCAGGGACAAACAGGACGCCGACGGGCCACTTCTGCTGTGATATTTCACAGCAGAACCTGATCTGCAGATGCAGGCACTCGTTGTCCTCCGGCAGTCGCCGATCGTCGGTAAAACACAGAGAACTGGGCAGAGAACAAGGCATATCTCAGTTCTGACGGGGGGAAGGGATCGATCTTGCGTCTCTTCAAAGCAGGGACTAGAATCGATCTCTTCCCCCAGTGAAAGCAGCACAAAAAACACTGGCTAGGCACACAGTTAACCCTTTGATCGCCCTAGATGTTTAACCCCTTCCCAGCCAGTGTCATTAGTAGTACAGTTTTAGTGGTAGTACAGTTTTTAGCACTGATCACTGTATTAGTGTCACTGGTTCCTGCAAAGTGTCAAAGGTGTCAGTTGGTGTCCGATTGTCCACCGCAATATCGCAGTCCCGCTATAAGTTGCTGATCACCGCTATTACTAGTAAAAAAAATAATTAAAAATTCCATAAATATATCCCATAATTTGTAGATTCTACAAGGTCTGTGTTAATCCAATCAATATATGCTTATTGTTTTTTTTTTACCGAAAACATGTAGCAGAATACATATTGGTCTAAATTTATGAAGATGTGCATGATTGGATGTGTTTTAAAGCAGAAAGTAAAAAATATATATTTAAAAAATATATATATTTTTTTCAAAATTGTTTTTTTTCATATTTCATTTATAGCGCAAAAAACGCAGTGGTGAGCAAATACCACCAATAAAAGCTTTTTGTGGTAAAAAAATGACAGTATGAAGCAATTGTCAGTTAAAGTAACGCATTGCCAGATCGTAAAAAAATGGCCTGGTTATGAAGGGGGGGTAAATCTTCTGGAGGTCAAGTGGTTAAAGTGTATATATTCAGGAAAAACATACACTTAACGGGTCTAGTTATAAAACATTCAGTGCACGAATGTCAGAAGCATTTTTGCCAGGTGAATTTAATGTCCTGTCATTTTTATAAGAGGTTACTACCTGCGCTGTCAACTCCATCTAGTGGCCAAATTGTGGCATGATTTTCTGAAATATCTCAATGAGGAAACAATAACCCATTTTGGCCACTAGATGGCGCTAACAATACAGGCAATAAAGCGGACCTTCAGTCATTTCTTCTACTTTTCATCTATCTTCTGCCCTTGTTGTTTAAACTTTGGATAGTAAAACATTTCTTTTTTTCTGCCAGTAAATGTCTTGTCTGATCATTAGCCTAGGCTTATGACATCATGCACAGGTCTCTCTCTCACTCTCGTGAAAGTTTGCCAGGAAGGGAGGGGGGGTGAGTCATAAGCGGGCCAATGGAAGCTGCAGGGCTGCAGAGCTGGAGGTGTGCCTCTGTGTGTCTGTGTAAATCCAGGAAGTGAACAGGCAGCAGCTTCAGCTGCCCACAGTTAAAATGGCTGCAGCCAGACATGGCAGAGGGGGGTTTCTGCAGCATATTTGGCAAGTACAGAATCACAGTATATATACAATAATATGCAAAGTGGTTGGAGGGAAGCTTCAAAATGGCAAAGATGTTTTTATTACAAATTATGTGAGCAGACTGCAGTTCCTCTTTAATCTCTTAGAAACAACTATGGGACATTTTATTCAACTTGCAGGAATGCTTCTGCTGCATTTCACATTCGCCCAACAAATGTTTTATAAATGGACTCCATGTAATAAATTTAAAATCTGTAAGCACAGTGTACATTATGTAGAAGACTTCATATTATGGCTGGATGATGCTAATAATTACATTGATATATGTAAGGGACAGCATTGATTACACTGATGAATGGAAATGAAAACACCCTGTGTTGAAAGCATTTTGAAAGTCTAAATATTTACTTAGAGTTTGCAGTTGAAGTGACTTCAATCGAAATGGGAATTTGACTTTACTGCTTACTACATTACTTCTTTGCTATTTTCCTTTGACTGGTAGAAGAGGTTAGTGCATTGGGTTGGTTTACATTCATTTATTTATCTTCAGGTGAGTTAAAGGTGTTTTTCTGTTCGTGTTTGCCATGTTGGAAAGCAATATTGTTGTTTGCTTACCCTTTGTAAATTTTCATCCGGTACACAGAGCTTGCTTTCACTGAACAGGCAGCATCTGGAGACACCAAGTGGCAGTAACCGATATAATAACCTGGAAGATTATGCTGATAAACACTACAAAAACATTTGCAAAAAGACTCACTGTTACATTTTTTTCTATTGCTGGCCTCTCCTTGTATATAGGCCAGAAGTCAGGCTGTGGTGCTGTTCCTCATGTCCTGGTGCTTTAAAGTGATTGTAAAGTCTCGTTTTTTTTTTTGTTTTTTGTTTTTTAAATAACAAACATGTTATACTTACCTCCTCTATGCAGTTGGTTTTGCACAGATCAGCCTGGATCCTCCTCTTCTTGAGTCCCTCTTTGCTGCTCCTGGCCCCTACCTCCTGTCGAGTGCCCCCTGAGCCAGCAGCTTCCTATGGGGGCACCAGAGCCAAGTCAGAGCTCCGTGTATCCATTCAGACACGGAGCCTCAACCCAGCCCTGTCCCTTCTCTCCCCTGATTGACTGACGAGCTTTGACTGACAGCCACGGAGCCAATGGCGCCACTGCTGTGTCTCACTCAGGAGGAGTGTCCCGGGTGGCTTAGACACTCGTGGACATCGCTGGATAGAGATGGGGCTCAGATAAGTAGTTGGGGGGTTCTGGGGAGACTGCTACACACAGAAGGTTTTTTATCTTAATGCATAGAATGCATTAAGATAAAAAAACCTTCTGCCTTTACAACCCCTTTAACTCACAAAGTTCTGAGTATACAGATAAGGATATTTCTGACCTTTTTGGTCTGTATACTTGTTCCAGAGGGTCACATAACAACCAGAAAACTAGCATTTTCAGAAGGTGTCCAGCAATAATAGACCCCCATTTTTTTCTTGTGTCTGGCCACTTTACAAACTAAACTGTTTTTTTTTTTTTTTTGGATAGAGTGTGGAACAGTTAGAACATTTGTCATGTTGTTTTAGTGCCATCTTGGGCTTTGTTAGAGAGATTTGCCATTACTTCCTGTTCTGCTGACAATGTAATACCAAACAGGAAAAGAGAGGAAGTCTCTAGCACAGGGGTAGGCAACCTGGGGCCCATCCAGCTGTTGTGGAACTACATTTTCCATGAGGTATTGCAAGGCTGGCAGTTACAATTAGTCCCAGAGGTATGATGGGACTTGTAGTTCTGCAACAGCTGGAGGGCCCCAGGTTGCCTACCCCTGCTCTAGCAGCAACACAGACAAAAATAAAAATGTGAGGAGAGGTGGGGTGGTGATGTCCAACTCACCTCGTCCAATCAGAGAACAGTTAGCATTCATTCAGAAAATGCTAAGCATTCTCTGAATGGAACCCCTGCCAAGGAGCTGACCTCCTGTGTTCACAATGCAGCAGGGCAGCCATTTGGCACAGGACCAGAGCGGTGTCCACTTCAGTGATTTTAAGATTCCATAGACATTTGTCAAGCATAGGATAGACTGTACATCTCAAAAAGGTAGATATTGTGAGCGCTAAGTATTGGAAAGCTGCTTGCACTAGAGGATTACCATATTCCACTTGACAAAAACAGAAAGAATCCCTTTCACACTAGAGGCGTTTTTCAGGCGCTAAAGGACTAAAAATGGCACCTGAAAAATGCCTCCCCTGCAGCCCCAGTGTGAGAGCCCGAGTGTTTTCACACTGGAGCGGTGCACTGGCAGGACATTAAAAAAAGTCCTGCAAGCAGCACCTTTGGGGCGGTGGAGGAGCGGTGTATACACCGCTCCTCCACCGCCCCTGCCTATTGAAATGAATGGGCACCGCTGCCGAAGCGCATGCAAATTGCTTTGGCAGGGGCGCTTTTAGGGTGCATTTAATCCTTTCTTCAGCCGCTAGCGTGGGTTGAAAGCGCCCCGCTAGCGGCCGAAAAGCGCCACTAAAACGATGGTAAAGCGGCGCTGTACCGCTAACGCGGCCCGCGGCTCAGTGTAAAGGGGCTCAAAAAGCCTTGTGAAGTAAACTTAAAATGCCATCATTTGTGCAAAAAGGTAACCTACAATACAAAGATTAAAGTGCAAATAGAGCACTTTAATATCAAAGCTTGATATGAAAAAAAAAAGGCCACATCAGTTCAAGAAAAGGCCACATCAAGCTGCAACAATGTAACTATGTATAACATATGCATACCTGGAATTTTTCTTTAATTATGCCATTAAAGCATTTTGTTATATCTTTGATAAGCGCAGAACAAAAAACTCTGTTGATTCTGTCAGTAATCCAGTGAGCTGGATCACTTTCTTTTCTCTCTGCCTGTACTGCACTGCCCCCCCCCCCCCCCCCCCATGTCATGGAGATGAGGAGAGGGGGAAGTGTCCAGTAGTCTTAATAAATTTCCTGTCCTAGGTTGGCAAAGCCACTTCTCCATGATACAGTATATAGACTATTGTTTCACCCTAGGACAGAAAGTGTGTTACTAGCAGAGGAAGATAAAGAAAAATATTGAAAAAAGAAAACGAATGCAGCCACTCCAACTAAGGACTGGTAAACTGTAGTAAATTAAATTTTTGTTGTTGGGTTTGGACACACTTTAAAGTAGTAGTTCATAAAACTAAAATCTGTAAATTTACAGGCATCCACAATCTAAGACTAACCTATCTAGCCCTGTAAAGAAGAAATCGCTATACATACCTTTTCTGAAGCCGCTCTGGTCCGGTCCCATGTTGAGCTGTCAGCAGCGGCTTCTCTGTGGAGGCGGGTACAGAGGAGGCAGCCGACAACGGAAGCAGTGCCGGGACAAGGCCAACTAGAGCCCAGGGCAAACATGCCAAACTGCACCCCCCCCCCCCCAAAATATATTAGCATTATGTGTTATCAAAAATCCCCCCTCCCAAAAAAATGTGAGTACTAATCTGCATGCTTACTCCCTAAGAATAAATTCCCCCTCCTCCAATGGCAAATCCAACCCTCCCAGCATAAATCTTTAACCCCAATCCTCCCTCCCAGCTCAAATCCTCTCTCTCCCCAAATCCTCCCAGCACACCCCCCCCCCCAAAAAAAAATACTCCTCCTAGAACAAATAGACTGCTCTTCAAAACCCCCCTCCTCTGAGTATACATCCTCCCCCCCCCACTCCAAATCCCCCTACTAGCACAACCCCCCCAAATACCCCCATTCATCCCTACTGGCACAAATCCCCCCCCCCAAAAAAAATATTTCCCCCTCCTAGCACACATCCCCTATACAATATCACCTCTTCTAGCACAAACACCCCAAATCCCCCCTTCTAGTACAAATCCAATTCCCTCACCCCCCCCCCCCCCAACACAAATCCCTCATAATCACCTTTCCTAGCTAACCCCCTCAAATTTCCCCTCCTAGAACAATTCTTACCCCCTGATGCTCCCAAATTCCCCCACCCAACACAAATCCCCTCCCCCCCAACCTGCTTGTGGTGCCCCTCCATCTCACATGATAACAGAGTGCCCAGGGCAGCCGCCCCTCCTGCCCACCCCTTATCCCGGCCCTGAACTGAAGCCCTATAGTAACTGTACGGGTGACATCACTTCCCAGGCATTTCACAGCCATTGTTGGCGGTCTCCTGCACACA
This sequence comes from Aquarana catesbeiana, assembly GCF_042186555.1. Taxonomy (NCBI): domain Eukaryota; kingdom Metazoa; phylum Chordata; class Amphibia; order Anura; family Ranidae; genus Aquarana; species Aquarana catesbeiana. The sequence goes on from NC_133324.1 coordinate 663,150,240, forward strand.
GCATCCGCCACTGGAGACCGGACCAGAGTGACCAGGGCCGGATTTCCCACAAGGCCACCGAGGCCAGGCCTCGGGGCGGCAGTGGTACAGGGGCGGCGCCGCCCCCCACACTAACATCAGCATGCAGTGCACCCGGGCGCCAGAGAGGTGGGGGCGCTGAAGCGCTAGAGTGCTCCTCTCCCTCCTCCTCCTCTCTGTGTCCAGACTGAGGCGGCTCCCTCCGCAGGTCACCGCCGCCACCGCTGTCTTTTTCGCTGCTCAAGCCCGTCCCCCCTCCCTCCTCCTGTCAGAGAAGGAGAGCAGCCGCCGAAGATCGGAGCGGCTGGTCTCTGTGCGGGGGGGCGTGTTCTCCTCTGTCTCTCACTCCCGAGTCCCGCCCAAGCCTGTGCCTGTCTCCATCTGTTCTATCTATTGTACACACTTGGAGGGGAGGTTGTCCTGGGGGGGTTGTACTAATGGAGGGGGGGGCGTTGTCCTGGGATGTCTGTACTAGTGAAGGGGGGTTTGTCCTGGGGGGGTTGTACTAATGGAGGGGGGGGGGTTGTCCTGGGATGTCTGTACTAGTGAAGGGGGGGTTTGTCCTGGGGGGTTGTACTAATGGAGGGGGGGTTGTCCTGGGATGTCTGTACCAATGAAGGGGGGTTTGTCCTGGGGGGGTTGTACTAATGGAGGGGTGGGGTTGTCCTGGGATGTCTGTACTAGTGAAGGGGGGGTTTGTCCTGGGGGGGTTGTACTAATGGAGGGGGGGGGGTTGTCCTGGGATGTCTGTACTAGTGAAGGGGGGGTTTGTCCTGGGGGGGTTGTACTAATGGAGGGGGGGTTGTCCTGGGATGTCTGTACTAGTGAAGGGGGGGTTTGTTCTGGTAGGGGTCTGTACTAATGAAGGGGGGGTTGTCCTGGGATGTCTGTACTAGTGAAGGGGGGGTTTGTCCTGGGGGGTTTGTACTAATGAAGGGAGGGGCGGTTTGTCCTTGGGGGGGGTCTGTGCTAATGGAGGGGGTGGGGGTTGACCTGGGGGGGTTGTACTAATGGAGAGGGGGTTTTCCTGGGGGGGGTTGTACTAATTGAGGGGGTTTGTCCTGGGGGGGTTTGTACTAATGGAGGGGGGTAGACATGGGGGGGTTTGTACTAATGGAGGGGGGTTGTCCTGGGATGTCTGTACTAGTGAAGGGGGGGTTTGTCCTGGGGGGTTTGTACTAATGAAGGGGGGGTTTTGTCCTGGGGGGTTTGTACTAATGAAGGGGGGGTTTTGTCCTGGGGGGTTTGTACTAATGAAGGGGGGGGTTTGTCCTGGGGGTTTGTACTAATGAAGGGGGGGTTTTGTCTTGGGGGGTCTGTACTAATGAAGGGGGGGCGGTTTGTCCTTGGGGGGTCTGTGCTAATGGAGGGGGTGGGGGTTGACCTGGGGGGGGTTGTACTAATGGAGAGGGGGTTTTCCTAGGGGGGGTTTGTACTAATGGAGGGGGGTAGACCTGGGGGGGTTTGTGCTAATGGAGGGGGGTTGTCCTGGGGGGGTTGTACTAATAGAGGGGCGTTTGTCCTGGGGGGTCTGTACTAATGAAGGGAGGTGGGTTTGTCCTGGGGGGGTCTGTAGTAATGAAGGGAGGTGGGTTTGTCCTGGGGGGGTCTGTACTAAGGGAGGGGGGTGGGTTTGTCCTGGGGGGTCTGTACTAAGGGAGGGGGGGTTTGTCCTGGGGGGGTCTGTACTAATGAAGAGAGGGGGGGGTTTGTCCTGGGGGGGTCTGTACTAATGGTGGGGGGTTTGTCCTGGGGGGGTCTGTACTAATGGAAGGGGGTAGTTTGTCCTGGGGGGGTCTACACCCAGGAAAGTACACCCAGGGCTCCAGAGGGAGAGGGCAGTGCTGAGGGAACACCATCAGAGAGAGAACCCAGCTGCCCTGCGCCACCAGAGGGAAAGCCACACAGCCTGGCGCCATCCCTGGTGGAGAAAGGAATGGAGTCATTGCAGGAATACAGATCTGGGTGCTACCCAACGGAGTCGCCATGGGCAATTCAGAGTGAGCTGACTCCTGATCAGGGGAAGCATTGCTGTATCGCTGGGTCAGGTGAGAGGGCCGATCGGCCATTATCTACTAATGTCCATAGGAACTGCAGTCTCTGACCATCTCCTGTATCATGTCTGCAGTCTCTGACCATCTCCTGTAGTATGATTGCAGTCTCTGACCATCTCTTGTATCATGTCTGCAGTCTTTGACCGTATTATGTCTGGGGGCTCTTTCTGGTGGTGTGGGGGGGGCCGCATTGAAGGGCCCGGCCTTGGGGCGGCAAAGGGAGTAAATCCGGGCCTGAGAGTGACTTCAGAAAAGGTATGTATAGCGATTTCTTCTTTACAGGGCTAGATAGGTTAGTCTTAGATTGTGGGTGCCAGTAGATGTAGAGATTTTAATTTTAGGGTGAATTTCTATTTTGACATGCCTCCCAGCTATTGAAACAATATTCATGATGGGCTACACTTATTTATACATCTCCAGTTTTTATACAATGTCTGTTTTTTTATATAGCCCTTTACACTATGCAATACATAGAACCATTTGTCTAAGCTATCTATACATTTTTACCATTATAAACTATTTAAAAGTCTGCTGTTGACATTTTTCTACAGTTCTTTATCATGAACAGATGTTCAGCAATGCAAAGACAGTAAAAAAATAATAGACGTGTCTCTTGTTTGGTGTCTATCATTTTAATTTTAAACCAAGCTCTGTGTAGCGTGTGTAAGTCATATCTTCATTCTGGCCAATTAGGGGTAAACCGAATCTGCTGGACATGGGGTCCCTGATGATTAAACCTATCCAGCGAGTGATGAAATATCCCTTGTTGCTATGTGAGCTGCTGAACTCCACTCCCCAGTGTCATCCAGACTTCAAGACACTACAGGATGCATTTACAGCTATCAAAGACGTTAATGGCAACATAAATGAGCTGAAGAGGAGGAAAGATTTAGGTACAGTAAAACATCCCACACTGGAATAAACAATATGCTGAAACAGTCTCATTAGACAAAATACATTAAAATAAAATGTATCATTGCAATACAGCTATAACCTGTTGACCTTGTAGAATTTATTCATGTATTATCTATTATATTTAAAACAAACGGCAGACAATGAAATAGGAAACTTTGTAGGACTATTGCCTCTAAATGTTTTTAAAGTATATGTTATGCGTGTTGAGGAATATTTTGTTTTTTAATGGTTAGTAATGATAGACTATAGATTGGTCAAATATAATATATGCAAAGTATTTCACAGTCAATTGTAAATGGAAGTAGACAGTTGTAGACAGACCTCAAATGCAACCTAAAACATTTGACCATTTCCAGTTACAGGGATACTTTAACCTGTCTATGTAGACATAAGGAACAGTGGCGTCACTAGGGGGGTGCGGGGGGTAACTCCATTCTGACTCTCCCGAGGGTGAAGAAAGCCCTGGATTTTTTTTTGCAGCTGATCCCGCCGGAACACCTCCAGCGCAGCGGCTGCGCCTGGTGTGTGTCCTTCTTCCTCCTCCTCCTACTTCCCTGCTGAGTCTTTCACATCTCACAGACGTAATGTCACTATCTCCGCCCAGGCGGTGTGGCTGCACACTGTCCCCTCCTCTCCAGCTGCCGTCCAGGACGGGTGTGTACAACACTACAGTTTACCTGTCCTGGCCCTGAGCCAGTGCTGACTGTAACAGGTGGGCGAGAGGGCGACAGCTTGCGTTGAGGGGGTGTCCACCGCCGGCACCGAGCCCCAGCCTAAGGTGAGGTGTGATAGGTGGGGGGATTGCCATGGTGCCCCGGCACGCCACCTGAGAGCTTGTGTGGGAGGACTTAGTGTATAGGCCTGGCGCCCTGTGCTGTGCTAGTCTGATAACGAAGGGGGTTGTGGGAGGTGGTCTGCTAGACACAGCTATATATTATATTTATATATTATTATATATATATTATAATATAGCTGTGTTAAGCCGCACCCCCCACCAGACCATTTCAGGGTGGGCAGTTCACTCAGCTACTATACCTATACCTCCTGTGTCCAGCAGCACCCCCCCCCCCCCGGACACAGTTATATTATATTAGTTTTAGGCAGGCATAGTAGCTGAGTGAGATACCCACCCACCCTGAGCTGGTCTGATGAGGGGGGGGTGCTGTGTTCACAGTCACCAGGTATAGTAGCTGAGCTGAGCCGCCCTAAGCTGGTCTGATTGGGGGGGTGTCCACAGACCACAGCACAGGTGTAGACAGATACTGACCCACACCCACATCAGATCCATCCAGCAAGCAGAAGGTCACAGCAGCATCTTGGCATTTTCCTTGCGGCCATCACATACCGTCTACCACGGGCCAGCAAGCAACACGCCTTGTTTTCAGAAGATTACAGCATCTTGCCATCTTCCCTGCGGCCATCAGATCTGGTCCAGCAAGCAACACGCCTTGTTGTCAGCAGGTCAGTTCCAAAATCCAAATCATCAATGCCATCAATGCCAATGATGCCATTATTTGCTGTCCCCAGGGACAGATCCAATCCAGAGATCACCATACAGTGGGATCTCTGGATCAGATTTGTCCCTGGGGACAGCAGATAATGAAAAGTATGGGCGGATGATGTCACTCATTGTGTTGGAGCCCCGGTTACAGCATGGTACTCTGAAGGTCCAGCCTGGTATGCCGGACCTTCAGAGTGCATGCGCCAGTGACGTCGCTGGATGCATCTAGTGTGAATATCTCCTAAACGGTGCCTGCTTAGGAGATGTTCATCTTACCTACAGGTAAGCTTTATTATAGGCTTACCCATAGGTAAAAATCACAAAGCGGTCTTTACTAGGCTCCCTTTCTTTAGTGCTGCACTGTTTACCTTAAGTGTTATATCTTATATTGTTTTCCAGCAATATTGTGTCAGCAGCTTTACTAATTTGAATTTTAGGTAACCCTAGTGCAACCTAATTTGTGTATTAAGTAACTGCCACTGGGATTGAGTACAGTAAAATATTATAAATACCAAATTATAGCTACACATTCATCACACATGAATAAATTACACAGTGCAGACATTCTTTTCCCCATACATTCACTGTGTAATGTGACCATCCAAAAAGAAGGAGGTGTGAAAAAATTCTGTGCACTTTAATAATTAGCCATAATTTATTATAGTTTACTTATTATATGTCATATTTTAGTGAATCGATCCCAATGACAGTAGGCCAGGCACTGGGTTTGAATAGTCACTGGATTGATTGGACGGGCTGTAGGGCTCAAAGGTATGAATAACATTAGCACACTTTGTACTGTAATAATGTGATGAATGTGTAGCCAAAAATTCTTAAATATAATATTTTATTGTAATCAATTCCAGTAGCAGTGTCTAGGCCTGTCACTCAGCTTACTGGAATTGATTACGCTAAAATGGTTATATATAATTATACCCTTACTAAATACCTCAGACTTTCTACTTTACAAAAAGGTCATTTGGGGTGTATTTGTACTGTCCTGGTGTTTCTGGGTCTCAAGAAATGAAATGGGCCGACAATACATCAGGATTGATCAATTTTTTGATATATACCATAGATTGTGGACTATGGTATATATAGGAAATGTGGTCATGATGTGAATCTCCCAAAGGTGCTCTATTGGATTGAGATCTGGTGACTATGGAGGCCATTGGAGTACAGTGACCTCATTGTCCAGTGGTGAGATGATTTGGGCTTTGTGACATGGTACATTATCTGCTGGAAGTAGACATCAGAAGATGGGTACACTGTAGTCATAAAGGGATGGACATGGTCCGCAACAATACTCAGGTAGTCCGTGGTGTTTAAACAATGCTCAACTGGTACTAAGGGGCCCAAAGTGTGCCAAGAAAATATCCCCCACACCATTACACCACCACCACCAGCCTGAACTGGTGATACAAGGCAGGATAGAGTCATGCGCCAAATTCTGACCCTATCATCTGAATGTCGCAGATGAAATTGAGACTTATCAGACCAGGCAACAGTTCTCCAATCTTTTATTGTCCCATTTTGCCTGTGCCAATTGTAGTCTCAGTTTCCTGTTCTTAGCTGACAGGAGTAGCACCTAGTATGGTCTTCTGCTGCTGTAGCCCATCTGCTTCAAGGTTCAAGGTCTGCCCATTCTCCTCTGACATCACCAAGGCATTTTCCTCCACACAACTGCTGCTCACTGGATATTTTCTCTTTTTTCCCACCATTCTGTGTAAACCCGAGAGATGTTATGCATGAAAATCCCAGCAGATCAACAGTTTTAAAAAAATACTCAGACCAGCCCGTCTGGCACCAACAACCGTGTCACATTCAGAGACACGTAAATCCCCTTTCTTCCCCATTCTGATGCTCAGTTTAAACTTCAGCAAGTCGTCTTCACCACATCTAGATACCTAAATGCATTGGGTTGCTGCCATGTGATTGGCTGATTCCCAATTTGCGTTACCAAGCAATTGAACAAGTGTACCTAATAGAGTGGCCGGTGAGTGTATAATACTTTATTGTAATCAAATCGCTGAGATTGACTAGGCAGGCCATAGGGCCTATAGCCTGGTTAATGACACTGGGTCTTCTCAGGCCTAATCTGAAACACAGAATATATATCTGAACAGAATATGTTGATATTTACTGCAGGAATATTCTATCATGCCACATGGAGTACATAAGTCAAAGAGACCAAGTGGATACCAGCAAAGGAGGCAAAAATGAAATCGATAAAAACACTTGCTGGATCCATGCTTCAATATGTGAAAAGACCGAATGATGGACAGGGTTCATCAAAAGACCCTGCTTGTCAGTCTCCACTTCATGAAGCTGATTCTTCTGATGCTATTGTTTGACAGCACGCCTGACATATCACATACTGACCAGATGCCCGAAGTGATCAGATACGTGAACATCAAGAATAGGAAAGTTGAAGTAAAAGAAGTGTTTCTAGGATTTTTCCCTTTAAAGGGGAAAAAAGCTGCTGATCTCAGTTTGGATATCCTTAAAAAATTGGAGAGCGATAGACTGGACATAATGATGTGTTGTGCTCAGGTTTATGATAATGCTTCTACTATGGCTGGAATCCATGGAGGCGTACAATCCATTATTAAGGACAAGAACAAGAAAGCTATTTTTAATGGATGTGTGGACCAGTCACTTAAAGAGGAAGTAAAGCCTCTTAAAAAAAAAAAAAAAAAAATACACCCTGCAAGGCAAAGGCATAACGAGTTAGTATGCATAGCATACTAGCTCATTATGAATTACTTACCTGAGATCGAAGCCCCGGCATCGGCCCTCGTTCACCTCCTCAGACGCCGCCATCTATCCCAGAGTGACTTCCGGGTATCGCGGCTCCGGAACTGTGACTGACCGGAGCCGCCATGACGTCCCTCCCGCACATGCACGCTGGTGCCGCCAATAACGGCATGATCGCCGTTAGAAACGGCACGCTCAATGCGCCTGCGCCCGTAGACATCGGTGCCGATATTCCTGCAAATATCTCCTAAACCTTTTAGGTCTGGGAGATATTTCTTGCACCTACAGGTAAGCCTTAATCTAGGCTTACCTGTAGGTTAAAGTGGTTGTAATGGGTTTACAACCACTTCAACTTGTGTGGTCAGCACTCTTGTGTGACATTTTTTGGAACTCTTCAGTCAATGTTTTCTTTTTTTGCTGCCCCCCCATCGATGGGATGTGTTAATATATCATACTGGAGTGTCAGTGAAAAGATTATCAACAACATGCTGGAATGCTCATCATGCTGCAGTTAAGCCAGTAAAATAACAATTTGATATGTTTGTGTCTGTGATCGAAGAGGTTTGTGGTCCGTGTAAAAATTTGAACACAATAGGAGCAGAAGAAGGTCTTCTGCCTGCTGTCTGTGATTTTATGGTTTTGTGCTACCTGTACTTCTGGGGTGATGTACTTCAAGAAGTTTAGTGCCTGCAGACCAAAGGCTTAAGTCTGGACAAGGTGATGACAAAACTAGAGTTGCTAAGAATTTTTCTGTATGAAGTCACCTAGTGTACCAAGCAATTAAACAGGAACATTTAAAAGGTAAATAATAAGGAGTTGCAGTAGAGAGAAGAGTCAGGTTTAAGAAGAGGATGGCAGGCATGTAATGCTGGATGCATAAGTCTACAAGATGAGAATAAGAGGGCAATGCTTGAGTGCAATGATCGCTTCCATTATGAACCCCAGATCAGATTAAGAGCCATCATGGAAGTTGCAGGCATGTTTGAGGCTGTTCAAGCAAAGCGTCTCATATATGAAACTGAAGAAAAATTAAAGGTGGCCATTCCAAAACTGACCACTTTTTATGAAGAAACATCTGAAAGTGAGCTGGTAATAGAGATTCCCAGACTGAGGAGACATCTGAAAGCAGCAAAGATCAACCTAGAAAAAGTCAAAGATTGGTCAGCTTTACAAGTTTTGACCTTCATAGCTAAATAGGACTTCATTGAATCTCTTCCAACTCTTTCACTATTTCTAAAATTATTTCTGACAATCTGTGTGTCTGTGGCTTCATGTGAGTGGAGCTTTTCAAAGTTGAAACTGATAAAGAACTATTTGCGTTCAACGATGGGACAGGCAAGGCTTTTTGATCTTACATTATTATCAGTTGAAAGTGAACTAGCGAAATGTATTGATTTTGATGATGTTGTTCACAATTTTGCAGCTGTCAAGGCTAGAAAAGCAAAGTTTTGATTTAGATGTTAACTAAATGCTTTCATATTTTTTCCTGTTTATTTTTGTGTTATTTATGTATTATTTCAGTAAAGTTTAACGGTAAAACAAACAGTTCTTTAACAGCTTAAGCTTTGAGTTCTATTATTTTCATATGATTTTGTTAATCAAATTTGCTAGTTGCTTGATAGTTATTAACGGCACTACTGTTGCCAATATATGCAGTGTTATTAGGGGGAAAAAAATTATTAAGGGGGGGGGACCATGTTATACCACACCAGGTGACATCAACCCTAGTGACGCCACTGATAAGGAAACAAAATAGATAAAACATATTTTTAAATCAATTTAAAGTGGAACTTTAGTCACAAATATTAGGTCCTGCTAGATCACGTCATACTGGCCCCTGTTTCAGGTATAGCTACAGTGTCTTGAAAAAGTATTCATACCCCTTGAAATGTTCCACATTTTGTCATGTTACAGCCAAAAATGTAAATGTATTTTATTAGGATTTTATATGATAGAATAACACAAAGTGGCATATAATTGTGAAGTGGAAGGAAAATGATAAATTGTTTACAAATAAATATATGAAAAGTGTGGTATGCATTTGTATTCTATCTGTGAAGCCCTCAGAGGTTTGTTAGTAAACAAACAGCATCGTGAAGGCCAAGGAACACACCTGACAGGTCAAGGATAAAGTTGTGGAGAAGTTTAAAGCAGGATTAGGTTAAAATATCCCAAGCTTTTAAAATCTCACAGAGCACTGTTCAATTCATCATCTGAAAGTGGAAAGAGTATGGCACAACTGCAATCCTACCAAGACATGGCCGTCCACCTAACTAACAGGCCGGGCAAGGAGAACATTAATCAGAGAAGCAGTCAAGAGGCCCATGGTAACTCTGAAGGAGCTGCAGAGATCCACAGCTCAGGTAGGAGGTTCTGTCCACAGGACAACTATTATGTGCTCCACAACTCTGTCCTTTATGGAAGCATGGCAAGAAGAAAGCCATTGTTGAAAGAAAGCTATGCAGTTTGCGAGAAGCCATGTGGGGGACACAGCATACATTTGGCAGAAGGTGCTCTGGTCAAATTAACTTTTTGGCTTAAAAGCAAAATGCTATGTGTGATGGAAAACTAACACTGCACATCACCCTAAACACACAATCCCCACTGTGAAACATGGTGGCGGTGGCATCATGTTGTGGGAATGCTTTTATTCAGCAGGTACAAGGAAGGTACAGGGAAGCTGGTCAGAGTTAATGTAATGGGAAGATGGATGGAGACAAATAAAGGGCAATCTTAAAAGAAAACCTGTTAGAATCTGCAAAATACTTGAAACTGGGGCGGACGTTCATCTTCTAGCAGAACAATGACCCTAAACGTACAGCCAGAGCTACAATGGAATGGTTTAGATCAAAGCATATTCATGTTTTAGAATGGCCAAGTCAAAGTCCAGACCTAAATCGAATTGAGAATCTGTAGAGCTTGAGCTATTTTGTAAAGAAGAATGGGCAAAAATGTCACTCTCTAGATGTGCAAAGCTGGTAGAGATATACCCAAAAGACTTGCAGCTGTAATTGCAGTGAAAGGTGGTTCTACAAAGTATTGACTCAGGGGGGCTGATTACAAATCCACGCCACACTTTTCACATATTTATTTGTAAAGAAATTTGAAAACCATTTATCATTTTCCTTCCACTTCACAATTATGTGCCACTTTGTGTTGGTCTATCACATAAACTTCCAATAAAATACATTTATGTTTTTGGTTGTAACATGACAAAATGTGGAAAATTTCAAGGGATATGAATGCCTTTTCAAGGCACTGTATGTAAAAAAAAAAAAAAATGAAAAATAAGTGCCTATACTGTTTAACCACTAAGCCACCGCCCACCGTCATATGACGGCGGGACGAGGCTTCTCTTATTCTGGGCGGACGTCATATGACGTGATCGCCCTCCCGAGCCACTAGGGGGCGCTGCGTCGCTCGGGACCCGGTGCGCGTGCCCGGCGGCCGCGATGTCCGCCGGGCACCCGCGATTGCCGGGTAACAGAGCAGGACCGTGGATCTGTGCATGTAAACACAGATCCACGTCCTGTCAGAGAGGAGAGGAGACCGATGGTGTGTCCCTTGTACATAGGGACACCGATCGGTCACCTCCCCCAGTCAGTCCCCTCCCCCCACAGTTAGAATCACCTCCCTAGGTCATACATTAACCCCTCGATCACCCCCTAGTGGTTAACCCCTTCCCTGCCAGTCACATTTACACAGTAATCAATGCAATTTTATAGCACGGATCGCTGTATAAATGTGAATGGTCCCAAAAATGTGTCAAAAGTGTCCGATATGTCTGCCGCAATATCGCAGTCACAATAAAAATCGCAGATCGCCGCCATTACTAGTAAAAAATAAATAAATAAATAAAAATGCTATAAATCTATCCCCTATTTTGTAGACGCTATAACTTTTGCGCAAACCAATCAATATACGCTTATCGCAATTTTTTTTTACCAAAAATATGTAGAAGAATACGTATCGGCCTAAACTGAGGAAAAAATTTGTTAAAAAAAAAAAAAAAATTGGATATTTATTATAGCAAATAGTAAAAAATATTGTGTTTTTTCAAAATTGTCCCTCTTCTTTTGTTTATAGCGCAATAAATAAAAACCGCAGAGGTGATCAAATACCACCAAAAGAAAGCTCTATTTGTGGGAAAAAAATGATAAAAATTTCATTAGGGTGCAGTGTAGCATGACCGCGCAATTGTCATTCAAAGTGCGACAGCGCTGAAAACTGAAAAATGGCTTGGGCAGGAAGGGGGTGAAAGTGCCCAGTATTGAGGTGGTTAAAATCCAGTAATACACTGTCTTACCCTGCTCTGCACATGCTCAGTTGCGCTCTATTTTTTGGCACTGTGCCAAATTTGTAGAAGCCGTTCTGCTGACAGCCTGAAGATTTACAGTTATTCAGGGGCTCTGGGCTTCAGCAAAATGGCAGCCTTCGGCAAAAAGAAACAGGGGCAATGCCGGAGGCAATTTACAGCACACATTCATTTTGGTAACATACAGTAATTAATAATGCAGAATGTTTGTTTCTTGCTAAAGAACATACTTTTTTATCAAGTTGTTATGGGTAAAGTTTCACTTTAGGTTATATATGTTTTTGAGGAGCACCTGTAGTGCCAGAGAAAATGATATTTTGCAAAGGAGGGAAGTAGGGACAGTGCACAAAATCTAATAAAACCTTAATTTCAATCTCCTATATAAAATACATCACCAAACATGAGGTGAGACTAATTTTCACATGCAGTAGAAAGCAATGCTTATACTTAACAAAAAGCATCTATTCACAGAACTGTGGTTATTAGAAAGTCAAAATTAGAACAGTTCATTAGAAAGCAGTGGCATCACTGAAAGAGAGAGAGGTGTCACTCATGGAAATTACACATAATGTAATAGAGTCTCATTACAATACAAAGATGTGTTGTAAACGAAGCTGCATAGAAAACCTCAAAAAAACCTCTACCATCACATGGCCATGAATAGGCATGAATAAACACCTAAATAATAAATCAACTCCTATGTATATTATAAAAGAATAAACTTGCGCGCTATTGTGTGTAATTTTGTTTTTTAAAAAGTATAAACCATCAACCTATGATGAATATAGTCAAAATAAACTCAGGAAAGGAAAAAATATATAATAAATGTATAATGACCGTGAATTGGCTGCAACCACTTGGTAGTTTACCCAAAAAACTACATAATCAAATAAAAAGGAAATAAGAGTGGTGCGCTTATTCAATAACGTGCCATGAATTAATATACTTCAAAAATGAACATGATAAGTATCCAAAAACATGCAAATAAATAAATGTGAATAAATGTCCAACTAAAGCCAGTTCATATAGTCAGTTCATATAGAGATAAGAATCTCATGGGAGTAACTTGATAGAAGAAAAAACAGACAACACATCAATCCAAACATCGACTGTTATATTTATGAATTGGCTGCTCACCTCCAAGAATGACCCAAAGGTGAAACAAGGCTCATCAGATAGTCAGATAAGAAATCCTGCTGATGGATCTGTAGAGACATCCAGGTCCCAAGCGAAGACGAAGAACTATGTCCAGATCTTGGTATCAAAACATCTTAGGAAACTCCATATGTAGAGGAAACAGCTCGCTCCAAGAAATGGTACTTCTTGTATAAATGGCGCTCAAAGGAAACAAAGAACAGCTATAGTGCAATATTGACAAATAGAAAGTCACTGAGGAAGTCAGGTGACCAGTGATGCAACGCATAGGGTGGAGCCTTGTGATCATTTCCAGTGGCGTTTTACAGAACTGCAGCGAGGAGGCAAGTGCGTCACTACTTCCATTGTTTGTTACTGCAATTTTTATTCTTACTTGATGTAAGCAGCCTCTTTTACTAAATAAATTTACTTTTTATTTGGCAATATTGCACTATGGCTGTTCTTTGTTTCCCTTGAGTGCCATTTATACAAAAAGTGCCACTTCTTGGAGCAAGCTGTTTCCTCTACATATGGAGTTTCCTAAGATGTTTTGATACCAAGATCTGAACGTAGTTCTTCGTCTTCGCTTGGGACCTGGATGTCTCTACAGATCCATCAGCAGGATTTTTTATCTGACTATCCTTGTTTGACCTTTGGGTCATTCTTGAATGTGAGCGGCCAATTCATAAATATAACAGTTGATGTTTGGATTGATGTGTTGTCTGTTTTTTCTTCTATCAAGTTACTCCTATGATATTCTTATCTCTATATGAACTGACTCCTACCATTGGGCTTTAGTTGGACTTTTATTCACATTTATTTATTTGTATGTTTTTGGATACTTATTATGTTCTTTTTTTTTTTTTTTAATTAATTCATGGCACGTTATTGAATAAGCGCACAACTCTTATTTCTTCCTTTAACTCCTATATGTAAACCACTGACATTCACCCCCAAATACCATTAATTACAGATGTAGAGTTATACCAATTGTCACCTTCAACCAGTAGCTCAGAGGCACATAAGCCTGTTAGCAGATGCTGAGTAAAACACCTAAATACAATTGGTTATTGGTGTAAAGTATATCAATGGTAACCTGCAGCCGGTAGATTGGGAAGAACATAAGGCTGTTGACTTGTCTATTATGAGATGCTGATGCTTTATGTGTAAAACCAAGAAGGGCTGACAAATGTACCTTTTTATTAGATTTAATATAATTTCTCATCCAGATATCACTGAGAGTTTTTTTTTATAACTTATTATATTTTTTATATTTTTAAATCATTTGCCGTAGCGGAATGTATTTAACAAGCTGTAAAATGTGGGAGATCATTGTTTTGTAATGTTTTTCAAGGACAGTTCTTTATAACTTATTCTCTAGAGTTAGGATACACATCATAGTTTCACAAAAGATATATTTTTAATTCCTGGTTCTCTAGCTCCCTCTCAAAGTTTCCAGCCCCTAACTGGTCCCTCAGCTGACGGTCTTTGATTACCAATTGATTAATCATCATCTGTGTTTCCTGGGTCATATTTTTTGACAGGGATGTCAATATAACATTACAGGAAGGGTTTGCCCTTTAACATCAGCCTGGTAATATTTGATGCCTTTTGATATACTTCCAGTGCTGAAGTACAGGAGGGTAGATGAAGAGGAATCACTTAAAGACAAACTTTCCAAGCTCAGTATTCACTCAATTACCAAGAAATCCAAGAGAGTGACCAGCCACTTGAAGATACTGACTGGAGGGGAACAGGTAAGCTGAGCTATCTGGGAGATTCTGTGTATTACATTTGACACTAGTTGAACCAGTGGACTGCAAACTACCAAATATACATTTCTTGATTTTACACTGTCTTACATTAACTGTGTTTCCTGGATTTTAACTGTGAATAGTAGACGTGTGCATGGCCTTCAAATGCCCACGTGCTTCCTACATATTAAGATCTGAGATGGGCAGTGCTTTCAGTACACGTCCTTGAGTGGTCCAGTAGGTAAAATATAGAGAGCCAATTTGGCGATGTTGCATCCTGGACAGTTTTAAAGGAATTACATTTTTAAATTAACTGGAAACCCCCTTAAATCCTGGGTTTTACCCAAGATGGTTCCATGCCATTGTACTAACTGAGGCACTGGTTAAATTCCTCCTTTTGCCAAAATAATAAGCTCAAGTCTAATCATTTTTGCTGCTATGGGCAATGTATCCACCGTTTCCTCAGGTGCTGTAATAGCAAGTAAAATGTAAAATGACAGCACATGAGGTGGAATTCTCATTTACACCATTCCTACAGACTAGAATGTGAGACAAAATTTCACCTACAGTATCACAGGAACAGGACTTCACCTATTAAACTTCACCTATAAGACATACCCACAAATACTACCCAGGGTCCTGGCTCCATAGGGATGACTGTCTACACACCATAAATTATGCCAGCCAGCATACCGCAATAGTATTCAAATATGATTAACACCCTTGTATTTTGGAATACATTGTAGGTGAAAGACCAAATATTTAACAAGGAAGAAAAAGTATTCAGAAATTTGGAGAAGACGGTTAGATTGTGTGTGAAGAACATTTCTTGCACCCTACAGCATATGCAAGTGAGTTCTTATGTGATGACTGTTTTCCTATGCATTAAAATACAACTAAGGTTAAAACTTTTTTTTTTAAGTTTTGGACAGAGAGGAGATAGACTAGAACTCCTTTTTATTGCTGTCTGCACCCCCGTTAGCAAGATGCACCCTCTCTATTTGTCCTGTTTACCATTATCACTGAAAGTGAAAGTAAAAAGAAATCCCAAATTTTGGGTTGTCCCCAGAAAGGGGAAATCTTCCAATAGGACACCAGTTATGCTGACCTGGAGCTCCCCAAGAGATTCCCTTAATTTGCAGGGATTTCCTCTCACTTCCTGTTTTTGGTATAGGACAGGAAGTGAAATGAAATCTCCCCAAAGGGACACTGATGACAAATAATAAACTAATAATAAACTAATAGGAGTTATGACCCTTCCATACCATATCCAAAATAAAAAGTTTTGCCTATGTTTCTGTAGTCTTATTATAGAATTATATAATTTACTGGAATATACATTTTCAATTCACACTGCACCATATGTAATTATTTATTTTAAAATAATAAAGATAGTATATGCAATAAAAAAAGTATAGATTACAGATGCATTGTTAAATACCCACACAAAGTACATATTTTTTTTTATTAAGAGTGTGTTTTCTATAGATATAGATTGCACAAATTTTCTGCAGTTGCAATTATTTTTTGTAGCTCTTACCGTATAGTTCAAGTACAAATATAAATGTGTAAAAAGGTTTTGCAAACCACAGAAAAAAACACAAACCAGCTCCCCAAATGCCTAGTCAAACATGCAAATGCAAGAGCAACCATGCAAAAGGTGATACAAGGATATATTGTATGTTGGATACTACCGTGTTCTTGTTAGTAATAACTGGGGCATAATTAGGACCCATTCACACCAGACCACACTATGCTACAGTGCACATATTTGGTTGCGAGGAGGCACTTTGGGGATGGGACAGTCCTGTGTAAGCTGTTAAACAGGGCTCATATCCTGTTATTGTGATTTTACATCATGTTACTGAATATGCCTGATAATGAGATAATATACACTTGAAGGATGAACTGCAAGGGTTCAACCAAAAACCAAGTAATTATTTTTTGGGTGAAAACTATTAGATAAGCACCTGAACAACCACAACATGCAGGGATATACAATGTAATAATGACATATATAATCACACACATAGGTTGGACTTGATAGACTTGTGTCTTTTTTCAACCTCGCCTACTATGTAACTATGTAATACTTTGTAGAACCACCTTTCATTGCAATTACAGCTGCAAGTCTTTTTGGTATGTCTCTACCAGCTTTGCACGTCTAAAGAGTGAAATGTTTGCCCATTCTTCTTTGCAAAATAGCTCAAGCTCTGTTAGATTGGATGGAGAGCGTCTGTGAACAACAATTTTCAAATTTTCAGCTCTTGACACAAATTCTCAATTTGATTTAGGTCTGGACTTTGACTGGGACATTCTAACACATGAATATGCTTTGATCTAAACCATTCCACTGTAGCTCTGGCTGTATATTTAGGGTTGTTGTCCTGTTGGAAGGTGAACCTCCGCCCCAGTCTCAAGTCTTTTGCAGACTCTAATGCCGCGTACACACGGTCGGACTTCCCGACAGAAAAAGTCCGATGGGAGCTTCTGGTCGAGCATTCCAACCGTGAGTATGCCCCATCGGACTTTTTGTGTCGGTATTTCCGACGGACTCAGATATAGAACATGTTCTAAATCTTTCCGTCGGAAATGCCGACAGAGTTTAGCCCGTTGGCAAGTCCGCTCGTGTGTACGCAGCATAACAGGTTTTCTTCTAAGATTGCCCTGTATTTGGCTCCATCCATCTTCCCATCAACTCTGACCAGCTCCCCTGTCCCTGCTGAAGAAAAGCATCCCCTCAACACGATGCTGCCACCACCATGTTTCATGGTGGGGATGGTGTGTTCAGGGTGATGTGCAGTGTTAGTTTTCAGCCACACATAGCGTTTTGCTATGCTATGCTATGTTCAAAGCTTGGGATATTTTTTTTATAACCTAACCCTAAATTAAACTTCTCCACAACTTTATTCTGACCTGTCTGGTGTGTTCCTTGGCCTTCATGATGCTGTTTGTTCACTAAGGTTCTCTAACAAACCTCTGAGGGTTTCACAGAACAGCTGTATTTATACTGAGATTAAATTACACACAGGTGGACAATATTTACCAATTAGTGTCCACCTGTGTGTAATATTAATATTTAGTAATATTTAGTATTTAGTAATATTTAGTAATATTTACTTCTGAAGGCAATTGGTTCCACTAGATTTTAGTTAGGGGTATCAGAGTAAATGGGGGCTGAATACAAATGCATGCCACACTTTTCAGATATTTATTTGTAAAAAAATTTGAAAACCATTTATCATTTTCCTTCCACTTCACAATTATATGTAACTTTGTGTTGTTCTATCATATAAAATCCCGAAGAAATACATTTACGTTTTTGGTTGTAACATGACAAAATGTGGAAAATTTCAAGGGGTATGAATACTTTTTCAAGGCATTGTATACAACTGCATTCACTATAGGGAGAAAACACCATATCCCAACACACAGCAAATGTATTTTTAGCTGTTGTTATCAGTCTGAGCGGAGATATGTATAAGGTAAGGTCAGTATCCTGACCACATACCATTACCCACAGGTGTGGATTGGTCCTAAGGGTTACTGTAGCTATACACTGGCTAAACTGCCTATTTGAAATCCTATATACCACAAAACCTATTCCACCCTGCTAACAATACTTTCCTTTTAATCTACTATCTCTGCCAATCCATAAAAATCTCCCTTTTTTCTCCCCCGCAACTACATCCACATTGCCCCAAAAAGCTAAATGCTCTATAAAGTGAAAAATAAAGAAAAGAGTTAAAAACCACAAATAACCCTTAACCCAACATGTTTCGCCCCAAAACAAGACTTCATCAGAGGTGTAAAGGGTGCAAATGCGTTTAAAAAATCAGGATACCAGCTTTCATAGTTGAGAACTAATAGTGAGGTGCAGGAGCAGATTCTCAGCCGAAGCTGGTTGAAATTTGCATGTTAGAACACTATTTTATTTGGGACATAGTAAAAAAACAAAAGTAATGGTCGAGTACCACCTGGATCTGCCTGCAATTGCATACCAGCTGTGCTTTCCTAAGAAGGGAATGACTTTATAAATATTTTTCTCTCATAGGATGCCTTGCCATTGGCTGGCCTTAACGTTGTGGAATTACAGGACATACTGCATGATGAATCCCAGGAAAAGCACCAAGACCTAAATTTGCAAAGCAGTATGGGAGTACAATATGAGCAGCTGGTGAGTCTAACATAAATGTGAGAAAAAAATGTTTTCAAACAGGTGATAGATGCAGTGCCGGCATTAAAATGTCATTGTTTGCATATTAGGTACATTCCTGTTAAGTAATATACTGAAACACATTTTTTGTTTTAGGACTTAATATATGTAAAGCTGAAATCTGTGTAGATTAAAAACCACAAACTCATACAGGTTTGTGTTCATGAAAGTAACTAAGTGTATTTTAAAAGGTATCTAATGGAAGGACGTGAATTATAATTGATATCCATCTCTTGCAATCCCCTGTACAGCAGAGTTTAAACTGCAAATGGGAGAAGCAGCACAAGTGCTTATGTACCCACTGCCCACGAAGGGACATGCTGACATGAGGAGAGAGCAGAGTTACAGAAAGATGAACTAATCAGTCTGTTACTTCTCCTTCACTGTCCAATGAAAGGACGGGGGCAAAGAAAAGACTTAGTTGTATTACTTTACTTCGGTAAAGAAAATTCAAGTTTCAAGATAGCGTTGCTGTCTGGCAGGACTGGGTAAATCTCAGGACTGGATGGACCAAAAATGAGCTGGAGTAGGGCTCTGGAACCCCACAGTCTGTTTGATTGGCCTATAGGGATTGAGCACTACATTATGCTGGGTGGACAAAAAACAAATCCTTAACCACTTGAAATCTGGAAGATATACCCCCCCCCTCATGACCAGGCCATTTTTTGCGATATGGCACTGCTCTACTTTAGCTGACAATTGCGCGGTCATGCGACACTGTACCCAAATAAAATGTATGTCATAAATAGAGCTTTCTTTTGATGGTATTTAATCAACACTGCATTTTTTATTCTGTGCGCTATAAACAAAAAAAACAGCCATTTTGAAAAAAAAAAAAAAAAAAAATTTTACTTTCCACTATAAAACATATCCAATAAAAAAAAAAAATGTTTTTATAGATTCAGGCCGATATGTATTCTGCTACATATTTTTGGTAAAAAAAAAATCCCAATATGCGTATATTGATTTGTTTGTGCAAACGTTATAGCATTTACAAACTATGGGATACAGTATATACTGGAATTTTTTATTTATTTTTTATACTAGTAATGGCGGCGATCAGAGACTTATAGCGGGACTTCAATATTGCGGCGGCCAATCGGACACTAACTGACACTTTTGACACTTTGTGGGAACCAGTGCCACTAATACTATGATCGGTGCTAAAAAAAATATGCACTGTCACTGTACTAATTACGCTGGCTGGGAAGGGGTTAACCATTTAGGGCAAAGGGGTTAACTCCGTGCCTAACCAGCGTTTTTGTGTCATGTGTGTGTTGCTTTTACTTAGGTGGGTCATTGATTTTATTCCCTGCTTTGCAGGGACACAAAATCCATTCCCTCACCCCCCCTGTCAGAACGGAACTCTGCCTTGTTTGCATAGGCAGAATCCCGTTCTGTGTCTCTGTCCAATGATCGGCAGGTGCTGGCAGACATCCAGTGTCCGACACCTGCAGATCAACTTCTGAATAATCACAGCAGAAGCAACCTGCCAGCAGCAACCTGAACCTCCTATAGGTGAAAGTGCAGAATCACATATATACTGTATACGTGATTCTGCACAGGAGGACCGCCCTGTAGCAGTAAATCTGCTATGGGGTGGGTAGTAAGTGGTTAAACAGCTCTCATACCATATGTATTTAGCTCCTTGCCTGGAGTTCAGCTTTAAAGTGGTTGTAAACCTCAGACATGAAATATGAACAAAGCATATCCTTCTATAGTGTGTACTTGTCTCTATCCAGAGCATTAAGTGTCCTTTCTGTCTGCTGCCTCATTTTTCTGCTAACTGCATGAGTCACTTCTGACAAGTTTTCCTGAAACCAAGAGATAAAAGGTGACATGGATGGAGGGACGGGGATAAAAGGCAAGGGAGCTCCAGCACGCAGCCTTTGATTGACAGCCTCAGCTCTGTTCCTGTGTGCTGTGTAAAGCGGTGTGTGTCCATTCCCTTCAATCAACTCTCAGAGCTCCCCTCACTGAGTGTGCAGCGTGTCATGTCAGGTCTCTGCCCCCTTTTTTTCTGACAGCTCAGACAAGCTTTATAAATGATGGACTTTAAATAGATGTAGAGAAGAGAATACTGCAGATAAACAGGTACAACTTATGCAGAAGGATTTATTTCATCTTTATGTATCACTTGGGGCCAGTCACTTCACTGGGTATGTGTAAGAGTTTACAACCACTTTAAAAGAGGGTATGAAACAATCAAGGTAATACATTTTAATCAGGAGTTCTGCCAGCATTAATAAGTGTGTGTTATTTCTAACTATGTTACTATATTAGAATGAAGTTTAGTTCTGAACTTCTGTGACCCAAATTCAGCCGACAGAGGGCTAAAGTCCACTGTCGGCTGACATCGGTAAGCCAGTCCAGGCTCTGGAGAGATCCCGACTTTAATGTCCGGATCCACCCAGATGCCTGGACCGGAAGCTGGCTCAGCCTCTCAGAGCTCCGCTGGGTACCTAAGCCAGCCGCTTCCACCCCCTCCACAGCCCAGCACTACAGTGAGCCCTGGAGGGGCAGAGCAGAGAGTCGGTGACTGAAGACTGAGAACCAAGCAAACAGTGGTCTTTGAACACTCAGTTCTTGGCCTTAGAGTCAACGGGGGACAGATGCTGCATCCACCTATTGTAGGTGAGTATAGATGTTTGTTTTTTATATTCCTGCACTTCTTTTTAAATTTACTGTGAAATTATGTAATTGTTTCTTTACATATCAGATATTGAGCTGCTATAGCTTTGTCTATCTATCTATCTATCTATCTATCTATCTATCTATCTATCTATCTATCTATCTATCTATCTATCTATCTATCTATCTATCGTAGAGTCCCTAGTCTAAATTGAATTGTTAATTTAGCCTTAGATTTATACTTTTGTTTTCCTCAGGCTTTCCATAATGCGAAAGCCGGCCATAAACGGAACAAATTTCTTTCTTTCTTACAACCATGGATGTTGACAGGGGAATCCCTCCCTCCCACCAAGCCATTGTGTCCTCCCGGCGGGGCGTCCCGCACGTAAAATCTAGCAGGCTGGTTATACTCAAGTTGATCAAGTTAATTGGTACATTCACCCTGCCCATACATGGTTTACATGGTTCATGCTGAACCAGCCGAGATTCAATCGTCAATGGCCGGCTTAAGCTGCATGTTGTTGTTTTCTTCTGCCTGCTGTTGGGGAGTGTCCCTGGCAATAATGTGAGAATATAAAATAGCTCTGTGTTATGAATATTTATATTTCCCTGGCCAACCACTAGGAAGTGTGTTTCCAATGGTGTGTGCAGGGGAATGAAATATTTGGGGTGACCTTAAAATGTTCCCTTCCTTATAGGCTTATTGCCTGGGGAGGGAGTGTTGCTAAGACTCTCTTCCTCCCAGGCCTGCTGCCTAGAGAAGGTGGGCTTTGCTTTAGAGTTGTCCAAGCCTAGGGTCTGTAGCTGGAAAGCATATCCAGGGAAGGAGAGGCAGGAAGGTGACTACCTGGGTAGGGGCACCAGGGATGAAACCTTGTCTGCTAAAAAGTGTCCAAAAGAGTTGGGTATATGTTTTGAACAATTCTGTTGGCTCATACAAGGCGTATGTGTGCTGCCCTGTTTCCCAGTCTAGAGAATACAGAGTGCCGGTTAGGCTCAAAGGTCCTTCTCGTGTATTGACCACAGACAGACATACAGAGTCTGCATTTTTGGTCTTTTTGGGTATTCTGTGCCCTAATCCCTGCCTGCCTGAGTTTATGGTTCTCTAATAAACCCTGGTAAACTTCTTAAAGTGACTGCTGTTCATTTCTTCCACCCCTTAGAAAGTCAAGGATTTTGCCATGAGGTGATATACCATCCCATGGAGCCACCTGGGGTCTCTAACTGCCTTCAGGGGGCAAGGGGCTGCTTTATAGCTACCTGTCTTTAAAGCGCAATGGCAGTCAAAGCATTTACTTTATTTGGATAGAGATAGGAAGGGTAAGGGCTTTCTCTCATGTTTTTACTACTGTTTACATCTCTTTTGGAGAGATTAGCCCTGCCAGGGCAGAAAGTGATGGCAAATCTATCCAATAAAGGCACAGACAAAATAAAAACATGTTTTTAATAGAGTAACATTTTTATTGCTGTCTAGGCCTTCCTGTCCTAGTGACAATGGGACCTCCCATTTCTTGTATCAGTGTCAACTCTTCCCCATTCTATCCAAAATGAAAATATAAAGCTGAAGCTAGGCTTTAATATATTCACTAGTGCTAACATTTCATTAAAAAAAAAACTCCCAAAGTCTTTACTTCTTAAACATAAGGCTTTAAATCATAAAGCTAAATTAATTAAAGCATTGGATGGATTTCTAAATAGGTGTCTGAATTAATGAGTGTAATAAAAAAAATTCCAAAAAAACATCAACCTGAAATTCAAAATGAAGGTGATTAAGACTGACCTATCCGCAGATAGATTTGCATGCATATCTAGTTTAATGAACATGTTACTGTAAGATTACAGCAGCACAACACTCGATTCCATATTCTTCAGAAATGTTTTCATATTTATAGGATAAGGCAATTATGACATGGTTTGCATTTCCAAAGCTCTAATCATGTCAGCTTGAATGGAGTCATATGACAGGTGCAAGTGACCGTTCAAATCTGGCTTTGATTGCTGTGTAACCAAGCAAGAGCAGCAACGGTATTTTCGGAAATGTGTTTGGGGCTGAATGTATATTCACTCAGGGTGTGAAAAATGAGTAGTGTACAGTGCCAGTAACAAAGTATATGTGCGTTCTGCAAGAGGAGCAACATTTTATTTTAAATTCTAACTTGATTTACAAGCGTGGTCTTGCAATACGAGCAATAGAAGGATCTCAGTTTTAATGTAAAAAAAAGTGGAATGACACTCACAATGTTAAAAACAATATCCCGCATTAAGGAGTCTGATGCTCATCCATGTAAAGCCGCTCGTGTATACAGTACATGGCCAGAGGTCTGGGGTACTGGTGGCTCCCAGCGCTTCCTGGAGAACTCAACAGATCCCGAGTGTCTCCGAGTTCTCCAGGAAGCGCTGGGAGCCACCAGCACTCCCGACCTCTGGCTACATAATTACATAGTAGGTGAGGCTGAAAAAAGACACAAGTCCATCAAGTCCAACCTATGTGTGTGATTATATGTCAGTATTACATTGTATATCCCTGTATGTTGCTTTAATTCAGGTGCCTATCTAATAGTTTTTTTAAACTATCGATACCACCGCCTGTGGAAGGGAATTCCACATCCTTGCGCTCTTACAGTAAAGAACCCTCTACGTAGTTTAAGGTAAACCTCTTTTCTTCTCATTTTAATGAGTGGCCACGTGTCTTATTAAACTCCTTTCCGCAAAAAAGTTTTATCCCTATTGTGGGGTCACCAGTACGGTATTTGTAAATTGAAATCACATCCCCTCTCAAGCGTCTCTTCTCCAGAGAGAATAAGTTCAGTGTTCGTAATCTTTCCTCATAACTGATATCCTCCAGACCCTTTATTAGCTTAGTTGCCCTTCTTTGTACTCGCTCCATTTCCAGTACATCCTTCCTGAGGACTGGTGCCCAGAATTGGACAGCATACTCTAGGTGCAGCCGGACCAGAGTCTTGTAGAGCGGGAGAGTTATTGTTTTATCTCTTGCGTTAATCCCCTTTTTAATGCATGCCAATATTCTGTTTGCTTTGTTAGCAGCAACTTTACCATTGCATGCCATTGCTGAGCCTATCATCTACTAGGACCGCCAGGTCCTTTTCCATCCTAGATTCCCCCAGAGGTTCTCCCCCCAGTATATAGATTGCATTCATATTTTTGCCACCCAAATGCATTATTTTACATTTTTCTACTTTAAACCTCATTTGCCATGTAGTTTCCCGCCCCATTAATTTGTTTAGATCTTTTTGCAAGGTTTCCACATCCTGCGGAGACGTTATTGCCCTGCTTAGCTTAGTATCATCCGCAAATACAGAGATTGAACTGTTTACCCCATTCTCCAGGTTGTTTATGAACAAAATAAATAGGATTGGTCCCAGCACAGAACCCTGGGGGACCCTACTACCCACCTCTGACCTTTCTGAGTACTCCCCATTTATCACCACCCTCTAAACTCGCCCTTGTAGCCATTTTTCAATCCATGTACTCACCCTATGGTCCATGCCAACAGACCTTATTTTGTACAGTAAACGTTTATGGGGAACTGTGTCAAATGCTTTTGCAAAATCCAGATACACCACGTCTACGGGCCTTCCTTTATCTAGATGGCAACTCACCTCCTCATAGAAGGTTAATAGATTGGTTTGGCAAGAACGATTCTTCATGAATCCATGGTGATTACTGCTAATGATACCGTTCTCATGACTACAATCTTGTATATAGTCCCTTTTCATCCCCTCCAATAGCTTGCATACTATTGATGTTAGGCTAACTGGTCTGTAATTCCCATGGATGTATTTTGGGCTCTTTTTAAATATTGGTGCTACATTGACTTTTCTCCTATCAGCTGGTACCATTCCAGTCAGTAGACTCTCAGTAAAAATTAGGAACAATGGTCTGGCAATTACTTAACTGAGTTCCCTAAGTCCCCTTGGATGCAAGCTGGTCCCAGCGATTTATTAAAGTTAAGTTTCCCAAGTCTAATTTTAATTCTGTCCTCTGTTAACCATGGAGGTGCTTCCTGTGATGTGTCATAAGGATAAACACTGCCGTTTTGGTTACTGAAGCCCCTTGATTCCCTCATGAAGACTGAGTAGAAGAATAAATTCAATACCTTTGCCATCTCCCCATCCTTTGTAACCAGATGATCCTTCCTCATTCTTTATGGGGCCAATATGGTCTGTCCTCCATTTTTTACTGTTTACATACTTAAAGAATTTCTTGGGATTTTTTTTGCTCTCCTCCGCTATGTGTCTTTCGTACTGTATATACCAGCAGCTTTACATGAATGAGTACCAGCCTCCTTAACATGGCATATTGTTTTTAACATTGTGAGTGTCAATCCACTTTTTTTTTTTTTACATTAAAACTGAGATGCTTCTACACTTAGATGGCGCTGCTCTTTTTGTTCTTTGTGTTTTTTGTGCCTCTAAGTGTAGCAATATGATTAAATTTAATGAAGGTACGAATGGTTGTGGAATTAATCATCTGAGCTTCCATGACATGTTATGGGGAAATTCGCTTTGATATACGACTAGTTTGGATTACAAGCATGTTTTTGGCACAAATTATGATCACAATCCAAGGTTTTACTGTATTGACACCAGAGGTTCAGTAAGACAAGCTCAGCAAATAGCATTTTCAGTAGACATGTGCAATTTGTTTCGTTACTAATCCATTTGGACAAAATTCTGCATTTCCGTTCATTCGGAAGCATCTGAATGAACGAAAGACTCTCTTGACGAATGCATACAAAAACAAATTGTCAGAAAGAACGAAAATTTGAAAGAGCAAAAACCCGAAAGAACGAAAACCTGAAAATGCAAAAATCTGGAACAGAAAATGATTCAACCTATGAGTTTAACGAATCAATTACATTCAAATTATTTTGTTTTTTATATTTTCTGTTGTAATTAAATTAT
Source organism: Aquarana catesbeiana (assembly GCF_042186555.1). Classification (NCBI taxonomy): domain Eukaryota; kingdom Metazoa; phylum Chordata; class Amphibia; order Anura; family Ranidae; genus Aquarana; species Aquarana catesbeiana. The sequence goes on from NC_133324.1 coordinate 663,176,460, forward strand.
TAACTATCATTATAGTTTTTATTATCATTATTATTATTATTAATTATTATTATAAACTATTAAATTATAGGTAAAATAGCTGGTCGGTAATTTTTCTATTCAGGTCTCTGCATCATAGCAGCTAATTTGGTATAGATTAGATTTTTATTGGAATTTCCTTTCAAATTTGGCTAAAGTAACTGTTAGTGAATGTAACGAATACGAATGCATGCAAAGTTACAAATTATCCGAGGTAACAAATGCCGCATCAAAACAAATGGACAGGAACGAATACAAATGCTCCTGAAGTTACAAATTATCCAAAGTAATGAATGCCACATCTAAATGAATGAAACTGTTACTGAACGAATGCGAATGCATACGAAGTTACGAACGATCCCAAGTAACGAATGCCTATCATAATGAATGATCCGATAAACAAAAAAAAAAAACAAATGAAACTAAACAAATTTTTCAGTAGTGCATGTCCAGGGGCGTACTGACAACTCATGGGGCCCCTGGGCAATAGGAGAAGATTATGGGGCCCCCGGGCAATAGGAGATTAAGGGGCCCCCAGGCAATAGGAGATTATGGGGTACCCAGGAAATAGATTATGGGGCCACACAGTATACACGCACATACAGTATACACACACAGACACACAATATACACACACAGTATACACACACAGAATACACATACACACGCTGAAAAGGTACTGGAGAGGTAGGGCAGCTATAATCTTGGGATTTAAAAAAAAAACAGGTTTTTACATACTGTCCCTGGTTTTATTGAGGCTGGCAACCCTGATGGGGCCCCTTAGTGGCATGGGGCCCCCGGGCAGTGCCCGAGTGCCCAAATGGTCAGTCCGCCCCTGTGCACGTCTAATTTTCAGATAGGGAAGTCAGCAATGGCAGCCTGTAAATATCCTATGTGATGGGTTTCTTTTGAAAAACAAGCGAATTCAGTGGTGATGAAAAGCTGCAGTATTAATGCATACATTTGCCATATGCTGTACTTTTTATGAGCAGAGTTTTGATCTTAAAGTTTTGATCGCTTGCTGTTTTTTTAATTAAAAAGAAATTCTCCCTGTAAAGAAAGTTATTCTTCCAGCTGACTGCATAGAAGAGCTATGTTTTCTAAAAGGTCTTCTACATTTGACACATCTGGGAGTGTTAGATGCTTGCATCCCCCACCGTATTCTGTGGTTCCATCTGCTTGCCCCTACAGGACACAGTATTGATGTAGGGGATGGCGGAAGGAACCACAGTGTGCAGGGGGGGACTACGCATTCGATACTACAGTGTGCCAGATGCTAAAAATGTTACTGCTAGCCTAGATCTAAAATGCAGAGTAATTTGGTGGTGTGGACAGCTAGACATGTACATATTAATTATTTGCTTTGCAGGAAGAACTTCTTTTGAGCTTTTAAAATAGTTCCAGAGTTTTTCTAAACACGATTCACTGTTGGCCATGAAAAGAGCATGATCCTTGTACTATATATGCATTTAAAAGAATAATGTGTGATAATATAATATTAAAATAATATGAATAATAATGTGATAAATATAGAAAAAGAACTTTAAAACTCATTCCCAGTGAAAGAAAACAAAACAAAACAAACAAAAAAAAATGTTGTTTGTTTTAGTTTAGAGCAGGGAAGGGTTTTAACCTCTTTTAGGCTTTTATTATTTGTCTGCGTCACTGTTGGAAACTGTAAATGAGAAGCTTCAGACAGCAATAAAAATCTGACAGGGTTCTCATCTTTCCTTATTTTTAAAACATGTTTTATGACTGTGTCCCTGTTGGAAAAATTTAGCTTACTTCTAGTCCCTGTGATCACAAAGGAAGGAGAGGAAAATCTCTCTTACATAAACAGCAACAGAAATTTAAAGGGTAACTCTACTTTCAAAAAACTATATAGCAAAAAAACAAAAATAATACAGCATAACACAATATCTCAACGGAATGTTCTTAAAAATTACCTTTACGTTTCAGTTTGCAGCCACTGTAAATTTCTGCAATATGGCACCATGTAGGTATTCTGTACACAGTTGGTGTACAGAATGCCCCCAGAAATGTTGTTTCCTGTTTGTGAGATTGGCTCACTGGCTTTCTCAGACATCTGCACTAAGATACAAGTCAAAATTTAGGCATCCCCGGTAATAATGATTTTAGTTTTGTTGAGAAACTTCCTAGGGGTGGTTATTTGAGCTTTTCTCAACCTTTTCACCCCAGAGGAACCCTTGAAATAATTTTCAGGTCCCAGGGAACCCTTATTAGGATTAGTCCATTAGACAATTGTGTTGGTCAGTGATTAGAATGACACCATTCAGCTAAAAGGAGCATTGGTGTCATGCTACTAGCTCTGCCAAGTGGTGAAAGACCTTGAAATATGCAAGTAGCATTAGATGAGAGGGCAATCTTCCACTCTTCAAGGATTCCCTAGCAACCTCTTCAGTAACCATAGGGTTCCATGGAATCCTGGTTAAGAATGGCTGGGTTAATTACTTCTAAAGAAATGCAGACATTGCAACTTTCCTCATTAGGACACTGAAAATGAACCAGGTGATTATAATGAAGCAGATCCTTCCATTCACAATCAGTTTGCAATGGACATATTAGGGTTGATTTACTGAAACTGGAGAGTGCAAAAATCTGGTGCAGCTGTGCATGGTAGCCAATCAGCTTCTAGCAAAAAAAACCTGGAAGCTGATTGGTTTCTATGCAAAGCTGCACCACATTTTGTACTCTCCTGCTTTGGTTAGTCAACCCCACTGAAATAAACAACATTTTCTTTAGAACAGAATATACGCTCTTTCACATGGGTGATTGTGAGACAATAAAAACAGGCACTCTGGCTGCCCAGCACCTGTCAAACTCGCCCATTGAGTTCAATAGGACCGCACCTTAACCATGAGCCAAATGCTTGTCTCGCAGTTGTGGTGCAGTCCTACAATGTAATATTGCTGTTAGGCAATTTTAAAATTTTTAAAAAATGTCTAAAAGACAGAAAATCAGGTATCAAGAGATGGCAGTAGCATCTCCTAAACACCTGTCAGCCACTGCTATACCACACTCTGATACACAATCCACAACGGATCGCTTTTCAGAGGGCGATAAGCTAACTGACTGTCTGAAAGAACCCCGGAGTAGGAATCTGCTACATAGATTTGAAAGCGTTTGGGGGGTTAGACAAGCATTTCCCTTTGATTTATATGTGGTCAATGCTTTGTAATGAATCTCCCTACAAAAACCATCCTATTTAGGGTATTAACAGTCCCATCATTATTCAGATTGTACATGCCTGCTTTAAAATGAACCTTTATTTGTTTCCCAGGTCTGCAAACTGGATCACCTAGTCTGTACCCCACTGAGCACTCTGCAGTCCATGTTTTCCACACCTCAAAAGCTCATTCAAAAACGCTATGATAAACTTCTGGACTATCACAGTTGCCTTCAGAAGCCGACAGACTCTCAGTTGGACCTGGCAAGGAAGGACTATGAGGCACTTAACGCACAGCTACTGGAGGAGCTGCAAGTATTTAATAAGGCTGCACGCAGCATTCTATTCAACTGCTTCTACTTCTTCATAGCCCTGATGAAAGAACTCGTGTTTGCTGCCAAAGAGTCTTGCTCACATGCTGCTGAAACATTCACGGTAAGTTTTTAAAAAAGTAGGCGCTTATCAAATAAAGCAGTGCAAACAGCAACAATTTAGTGTAACTTAAAGGAACCGTTATATTTCCCTTCTCGTCATTTTAGAAAGTCAGACTTAGATAGTCAAACTCAGCACTTGCATACACGCTTTGGCGATGCGCTGGTTTTCACACAGAGAACCTGGTGACAATTCTTAGGCGAGCCATAAATGAATCACTTTACTTTCCATCTACCTGTGGTAGAAGGATTCCCCCATCAACATACATAGTTACATAGTAGGTAAGGTTGAATAAAGACAACAGTCCATCTAGCTTAGCCTGTGTAGGTGTGTGTAGAAAATCATGTCCCATATCCCTGTATATTGTGTTCGCTAAGATGCACGTCCAAGAGTCTTTTAAAACTATCCATACTGCCTGCTTACACCACAAATTGCGTAAGAGAGTTCCACATCCTTACCGCCCTGACAGTGAAAAACCCCCTAAGCACCTTAAGGTTAAACCGCTTCTCCTTCAATCTCATTGTTTGGCCCTGTGTCCTCTTACCCTCCCTGAGACTGAAAAGTTTCATACTTTTGCTGGGATCACCACTGAGATATTCGCGATCATATCTCCTCTCAAGTGTCTCTTCTCCAGGGAGAATACATTTAGTGCTTGTAGCCATTCCTCATAATTGAGGTCCTCCAGTCCCCACATTAATTACACAGGTTCTGTCACTGATTAAGGTGGTAATCAAACTCACTTGGTGCCTTATCTGCATTAAATTAGCCTTAGAACCTGTGTAATTCATATGTGTTTGGGTTTAAAGAGATGAGGTGGCAACCCTACATCAAACATTTGTTGGCAGAAAGTTGGACAACAATTGTCTGATGGAGCGTGCTAACGGTCGGATGTTAGGCCAACAGTCTGTCATCACACAATCCCTGTCGAAAATCCAATTGTGTGTACGTGGCTTTAGTCAGTGTTGATGGGGGAATTCCTCCCACAGCACTATTGTATTCTGTGAGGGGGGGGGGGGGGTGCACTGGGAGCCTTCCCAGCCAGCGGAACACAATGATTACTGCTAGGGGCTATAGCCACAGGCACTAATTGCATGTAGAAAAATCCAACAGGCTGATTGTACCCAAGCCGCTCGACGGAAACCCTACTAAACTGGCCAAATTTTAATTAATGTACGGCCGGCTTTAGTGTGGGATTTTCAGCATTAAACAGTTATTGACCATAAAGCTGGCCATATTCATAAGGATTTCCATTGATTCCCCTCTCCACGCTAACCAATAAGAATGGATGGTTAATGTATTCTGACATCCTGCACCCGTTGTCATGATGTAAATGCAAAAGCAGCTAAGGCAGGACATACGTACCTGAAATTAATTCTAAATTATCTCAGAAGTGATGTCAAAAGTATGCTGCTTTGACCCATCAAAGCCCTTTACATAGTTACATAGTTAGTCTGGTTGAAAAAAGACCTCCATCCAACCAACAAAAGAGGTGGGGGTGGGGGGGGGTCTTAAAAATAAAAAAATCATACAATCCCATATACACAATCCTATACCCACAGTTGATCCAGAAGAAGACAAAAAACCCAGCAAAACATAATCCAATTTGCGCCAGCAGAGGAAAAAATTCCTTCCTGATCCCCCGAGAGGCAATCAGATATTGCCTGGATCAACTTTACCTATAAATGTTAGAATCCAGTTATATTATGTACATTTAGGAAAGAATCCAGGCCTTTTTTAAAGCAATCTACTGAGCTGGTCAGAACCACCTCTGGAGGGAGTCTATTCTACATTTTCACAGCTCTTACTGTGAAGAAACCTTTCCGTATTTGGAGATGAAATCTCTTTTCCTCTAGACGTAAAGCGTGCCCCCTTGTCCTCTGTGATGACCTTAAAGTGAATAACTCAACAGCAAGTTCACTATATGGACCACTTATGTATTTATACATCTGTTGACACAGACCCTAAAGTCTAGTACACACTATGAGAAAATTGGACGAGGGGTCTGATTTTCAACAAAGGTGCGTATCATGATGTAACCGAAAATCATATTAACTTGTACGAAAATTCTCAAACGACACATGTAGGCAAACTTAGCTACATACTGGCGTAGCAGCAAAGGAAGTGATATAGTGTAAATGACCCTTTCAGCCATGTCCACCAAATACCTTCAATCACCCCTGTACAATTATGCTGCTTTCACACTGAGGCGCTTTACAGGTGCTATAGCGCTAAAAATAGTGCCTGCAAAGCGCCTGTAAAGCGCCTCTCCTCTCATTCGGGCTTTCACACTGGAGCGGTGTGCGCTAGCAGGACGCTAAAAAAAGTCCTGCAAGCAGCTTCTTTGAGGCGCTGTAGGAACGGTGTATACACCGCTCCTACAGCGCCCCTGCCCATTGATATCAATGGGCAGCGCCGCCGAAGTGCCAGCAAAGCGCTGCTGCAGCGGCACTTTGTGGGCGCTTTTAACCCTTTTTCGTCCGTTAGCAGGGGTTAAAAGCGCCCCACTATCGGCCGAAAAGGGCTGCAAAAATGAGGCTAAAGCACCACTAAACTTAGCGGCGCTTTACCTCCGAAGCCCCCAACACTCCAGTGTGAAAGTAGCCTTAGGCCCCTTTCACACTTATACGACTTGTCCCACGATTTTGTACTGCAAAATCATATGACAAGTCATTCTCCATGATTTTCAATGACTACCATTCATATTGGCACGACTTTAAGTCATGCCGACTTCAAAGTAGTCCCTGCACTACTTTGGTCCAACTTCCATACGATTTGTACTCCATAGACCTCAATGTTAAACCCTCAAGTAGCATGCAAATCATACCTGAATAATATAGACACAATTTCAGTACGACTTTGTAAGCACAAGCTGTAAGCACAAGTCTCACACCATGTATGTTTTCATTTGTTAATGCCAAAGTTGTGGCAAAGTCGTACAAAGTAGTACTGATCCCAAATCGTGTCAAAATCGCACAGATTTGCGGTAAAATCACGCCCGTGAAATCGCAGTAAAATCGCACAACTTTGAAGTCGTACAAGTGTGAAAGGGGCCTTACTGTACACGTTGAATGAAAAATGGACACTGTCTTAACCACTTAAGGACAGAGCCTCATTTTGAGATTTGGCGTTTACAAGTTAAAATCAGTTTTTTTGCAAGAAAATTACTTAGAACCCCCAAACATTATATATTTTTTTTCTAACACCCTAGAGAATAAAATAGTGGTCGTTGCAATACTTTCTGTCACACCGTATTTGCACAGCGGTCTTGAAAACGCACTTTTTTTGGAAAAAATACACTTTTTTAATTCAAAAATAAGACAACAGTGCAGTTACACCAATTTTTTTTTTATATTGTGAAAGATAATGCTACGCCAAGTAAATTGATACTCAACATGTCACACTTCAAAATTATGCCCACTCGTGGAATGGTGATAAACGATTGCTCTCGCTCTAACGATCACGGTGATACCTCACATGTGTGGTTTCAACACCGTTTTCATATGCGGCTGCTGCTCACGTATGCGTTCACTTCTGTATGCAAGCTCGTCGAGATGGGGCACGTTAAAAAATATATTTTTTTTTTCTTATTTATTTTCACACTATTCTTTTTAAAAAAAAAAAATTGTGTCACTTTTATTCCTATTACAATGTAAACATCCCTTGTAATAGAAAAAAGCATGACAGGACCTCTTAAATATGAGATCTGGGGTCAAAAAGACCTCAGATCTCATATTTACACTAAAATGCAAGAAGAAAGAAATTAAAAAATGTTGTTTGAAAAAAAAAAAATGTCCCTTTAAGAGCTATTTGCGGAAGCGACAGTTTGATGTCGCTTCCGCTCTGCAATGGTATGGAGCCAAGCGGGGCCCATCTTCCCCTCAGTCAGCTCCATACCACAGACCGAGAAGGATCCGATCGCCTCCACCGCTACCGACGGCTCCAGTAAGCGGGGGAGGGCACCGGAGCGCGCCGGGAGGGAGGGGAGGCCCTCCTCCGCCACCATTAAAAGTGAATCCGCCGCAGAGACCACTTTTATCTGAAAGCCGACCGCCGGCTGAAGAAGAGGATACCGGGGTTATGGCAGCCAGCTGCTGCCAAAACAACGATATTCCTCTTCAAACAGCCGACATATAATGACGGCGGGCGGTCGACAAGTAATTAACGTTCAATAAAAAATTTCTAGCTTGCACCTTTGTTTTTTTTGTCCGAACAGTCGGAATCAGCTGTCGAAAGCGCTATACTAATGAACAGATAATCGACCAATCGTTCCTCTTAAAGAAATTTTCGTCAATTTTCTTATCTTGTGTACTGGCTATTAGGCTGACCATACATCAGTAAAAGTATATATCACAAATGTAATGTTTGCAACATTAATTTGATTCTCTAATGGTTAATGGAGTCAAATCGGCTTTTGTTTTTTGCTCATTGTGACAAGAAAATTCAAAGGAGTAGGTTGACATTTTTTTTTCTCAAACTAGCTAAATACTAACTGTGAATGTGGTTTTCTAGTGGGAAAAATTTGTACAGATTGTAATGAAGCCTGTTTAATACGTCTTACATTCCATTCAAATAGCAGGTCTAATTTTGAGTGAAATTAGATGACTCAGTGATAGCAAGAAAGAAAAAAGTCTGATGGATAATTGTACTGAATTTCCAAATGAATATTTGAATGAAAATCTAAGTATGGCCAACTTTAGGCTTACCCTAATGCCGCGTACACACGAGCGGACTTTACGGCAGACTTTGCCCGGCGGACTTTTTAACTGACTTTACGACGGACTTTCTAAATGAACGGACTTGCCTACACACAATCCACCAAAGTCCGTCGAATTCGTACGTGATGACGTACGACCGGACTAAAACAAGGAAGTTCATAGCCAGTAGCCAATAGCTGCCCTAGCGTGGCTTTTTGTCCGTCGAACTAGCATACAGACGAGCGGACTTTTCGACCTGACTCGATTTCGACGGATTGATTTAAAACATGTTTCAAATCTAAGTCTGTCCAACTTTTGAGAAAACAAAGTCCGCTGGAGCCCACACACGATCGAATTGTCCGACGAAATCCCGTCCGCCGGACCAAGTCTGCCGTAAAGTCCGCTAGTGTGTACGCGGCATTACACCTAAAGCCACGTACACATGGGCGGACTTTTCGACCGGACTGGTCTAATGGACTTTCCGACGGACTTTCAATGGACTTTTGACGGACTTCCGACATGACTTTTTAACGAACGGACTTGCCTACACACGATCACACCAAAGTCCGACGGATTCGTACATGATGACGTACGACCGAACTAAAATAAGGAAGTTGACAGCCAGTAGCCAATAGCTGCCCTATCATCGTTTTTTGTCTGTCGGACTAGCATACAGACGAGCGGATTTCTCGGTCCGGCGGAGTTACGACGTAAAGATTTGAAGCCTGTACCAAATCTAAAGTCTGTCAGATTTTCGACTGGAAAAGTCCGCTGAAGGTCCGATGAAGCCCACACACGATCGGATTGTCCACCGGACTCAGTCCGTCGGACCAGTCCGGTCGAAAAGTCCGCTCGTGTGTATGCTGCATAAGATTTCCCTCAACAACAAAAACATAAAGTTCAACTCAATCCAGAGCTTTTTTTTTTTGTTTTAGAAAGACTTGGGAAGAATAAATATTTTTGTTAATGTTCACACCTCCCAACATTTTGAGATGGGCATGAGGGACACCTACTAGCAAATGTATGTAGGCATAGGACACCCCTCCGCCCTGTCACACCCCCTTAAAGGAGAAATAACCAAACGAAAGGTTAATTAAATCCACAAGTGCTTTTTTTATACCACTACTATTCCTTTATATTGGCTTTTAACATTTACAAATGCAGCAATTTAGAAATTGGATGAAAGGTTTAGCACTGAGAAACACTTTTTGAAAGATAAAAAGTGCATTTTATATACAACTATATGGATTAGACCAAAATGAGGGACAAATGAGGAGGAAAGCGGGACAGAGGGGCTTCCCTCGAAATCAGGAACAGTTGGGAGCTATGAATGTTATACTGCTGTCCTTGTCCCTTAGGCTTGGTTCACACTCCTGTGACTTGGGATTCGACTTGTGAGACCCCAAGTCGCATGACATGTCAAATCACATGTTATGCCGCATACAAACGATCGGGATTTTGGTCGGAAAAAGATATGATGGCTTTTCCGACGGGATTCCGCTCAAGCTTGCCTTGCATACACATGGTCACACAAAAGTTCTCTGAACTTTCGACCGCCAAGAACTCGGTGACGTACAACACTACGACGAGCTGAGAAAATGAAGTTCAATTCTTCTGAGCATGCGTCGAATTGTTTCCGAGCATTCACAGGAATTTTGCGCGTCAGAATTGCTACAGACAATCGCTTTTTCGGATAGGAACTTTTTCCGACCGAAAAATTGAGAATCTGCTCTCAATCTTTTGCTGCTGGAATTCGGCCAGCAAAAGTCCGATGGAGCATACACACGATCGCATTTTCCGACCAAAAGCTCTCATCGGTTTTTTGCTGGCCAAACTTCCAATCGTGTGTACGGGACATTAGTCAATGAGAGCTGTCTTAGCAATACTGAAGTTGCTCCAACTTTAGAAAAGCTTCCTGTACTACTTCAAGGCAACTTCTATCTGACTTGTGCCCATACACTTTAATGGAAGTTGCCTCCAAGTTGGATCCTCATCTATATTGATGTGATTTGGATCTGACATTAGATTACCCAGGCATTCCCGAAAGTCGCTTCTAAAGTCATATCAAACTAGTACTCAAGGTGACAACATATCGCCTGGCAAAGTCGCATGTAAGTTGCACGACTTTCAAGTCGCAGTAGTGTGAACCGAGCCTTAGGGAGATTTCTTCTGTGACAGCAAGACGAGAAATGAGGGCTGTCATCGGGGCTGGACAGTAAGACATAAACAGTAATACTAACCTCACAGAGATTCTAAACCTTCAGCTCAGCAGTCAGTGTCCCCACGCGATAAACACACATCCAAGCGTTACTTGCGTACAGGCAGGTATGCACTGTCCTGAACACAGACAGCTAGAGAATTACAAATGAGCGTGCTCTATATGGCCTTCTTGTGGCTGTGTTCGTGAAGCCTGATTTGTTTGTCACTTACTTAAAGGCCATTTAAAACCAACCTGGACACATGGTGACAATACTGCTGTACAAATTCAGTAGAAGTGGCAAAACCAATTTAAAGTAATACTTTAGCCTCTCATCCCCTTTCCTGTGCTCTATCCATAGAAACAGACATGGTGCTTGACTAAGCCTAGTTGTCATATGTGTGATTATTGTAGGGAATTAACCGGCCAAAATTCAATCTGTGGGTGGCCCTGTTGCCACCCTCTTGAACAACATCCTTTGATTGTGAAAAAGAAAATGACAGCTGAACAGTGGATGTAGCTTATTGGATGCAGGCACTGTTTTGGGAATTTTTACAGACGGCAGGACCAGCTCTCAAAATACAATAGCCATAGAGAGAGCTTTATCCATCTGCGCTGCATAGTGTGGTTGAAGTACTCTGTTAGGTTTCTTTGGTTTTGCCCGCTGGGTGAACAAAGAAAATCTTTGTGTGTATGGCCAGCTTAAGTCAGGCATAGATGGTTCGAGGAGATTGAAACCATGTATCGGTAGGCTGATTGTACCCTAGTCGGTCAATCGATTGACTTGGGTAGAACCAGCATGTCATATTCTTGCATGCAATTAATCACTGTGTTCTCCCCAACCACCCTCCACGGGGAGAACACAATGGCTCCTTGGGAGGGATTCCCGCATCAACACTGACATTGTTGATGTGGGAATCAAGAGACTTTCTTTCCTGCAACCACGGGAAAATCGCGTCATCTATAGCCAACTTTAGACATTGTGTACATAATCATTGCTGTGAAATGCTAGCTTATGCTTTTCAATGCAGCTGTGCTAGAATGCATTTGTTTGAACACAAATCGCAGCAATAGGTTGTGTTTGGCTTGATTTGTCATGAACGCAAATGTATCTCAATAGGAAATGCTGCATTAAGTTAAACCTGCTGGCCTGTGTTCCAAATGCACGTCAAACACAAGGAGACAACACCCATTTACACAAGCCCCATAGGCTAGGTTCACAGCACAGTGATTGTACTTGACTTGATTGTATTTCTGACCCCAGAAATCTATCTTATTTAACACAACTGGGTTTTACGAAAAGCTGGGGGAGTGTTTCCTTGTTTCATATTGAACGCAGTCTGGAAAACCACGCAATTCTTAGAATGCTAAATATTTACAGCAATTTCAGACAGCCTTCATTCTTTGATGAGGGGGTGGGGGCAGGTTTCACTGAAAACTCTAACACAGGGGCTCCCTCTAGTGGATACAGATTTGTATATGAAATAGTATCAAGAAAAAGCAAAAAAATATGGAAGCTGTGTTGAAATTCAAAACCTCAAATTGTAAAAAAAAAAAAAAAAAATACACAGATGGGCAGACTTTATGTATTAGCTTGTTTTTTTATAACACTGTACACCTTATATTTAAGATTTTATTTTGTGATTGCATCCATTGAACAGGTCAGATTTGTTTTTCCATTATTCCACTATGCTTCATATGTAATAAACATAACAGATTTCATGCATGCTGGCATTGGTGGTTTTTACATTAAAACCAATAGGATAAATACAGTACCTGGAGAGATAATAGAGCTCATATAGTAAGCCAGCATGCCTTCCTCCTTTCCATCTCATGCACCTTTCTGTATGTTCACATCTGTTTGGCTCTAGTCCCGGATTAACTCCCTGTCTCCCAGTGAACCTGGACATTGAGTGATAATTAGCACAACAATGCCTTCTGAGGCTTTGTATTAGCAAGGGAGTTAAACAATAGGATGCAAGAAGTATCAGCAGTCACATGGGTCTTAGTATACTGATAAGCCACAAAAAGAAGCAGCTTATCTGTGTTGCCTCAAGCTTATCAGCTTCCGGTTTATATCCTGCTCAATCCCCATAGAGCTGAGCTGAATTCCAAACAGCTTGGTATCCACACAGCCACAGCCAATCACCTTGCCCATATATCTTCTCCCTGTGTAGCGTGAATCCTTTTACTTTACCTGACATTTATTCATAGCAGATCATCATCCCAGGAACAAAAAATCAGTTTCACCAGACAGACTAGAGGCTCTTCAAAGAATATTTCTTCGGAATCTATGTTTGTGCAACATATAACATGCCATTTGAATTACAGTCAAAATTTTGTATTAGTAATAAGGTAAAATAGAGTCTAGAATCTTTTTCCTAGAGCAAAGGCGCAAAGCAGTACAAGAAAGAGGGCATAGACCAATAAAGGTCATGGATGGCAAGGGTTTTCTTTAAGATTATAAGGTTAAAGGGCTGCAAGGATTAAACATCCCTGGCTTCTCCTTTCTCTGAGCAGTTGCTAAACACCAGTCTTAAAGTGGCCACACACACTTCGATTTTATTATCCAATCCATGTAAGTTTTGATCAAAATGATCACATTCACAATCAATCAAATAGCCATAACATCAATTCTGTTTGATTTAGACTTAAAATTATTGTAAACAATCACCTTGTAAAAAAATCTATTCAGTTTAACTCCTTTGCGTCCCCGCTATAGCTGAATGACAGCTACAGCACGGACTTACCTTGCCAGGACGCCGTCGTAGGACGTCTGCTTCTTTACATGCTCCCTGCGCACCCTCTGCGGATCGCGCAAGGCGCGCTCTATGATCACTGAGTCAATAAGACTCAGCTGATCACAGATCGAAGTAAGGGGCCGATCCTGGCCCCTTACCACACGATCTGCTGTCAGTCAATGACAGCTGATCACGTGTTGTAAACAGAAGATCGGTAATCTTTATTTGAGGAGAAAAAAAAAGCTGAGCACCGGCTTCTGTGAAAGGGACATCAATCCTGAAGAGGAAGAGGCACAGCCACATCATCTGTGCCCACCAGTGCCGCCTGCCAGTGCCCACCAGTCCATATTAGTGCCACCAATCAGTGCCCACCAGTGCATATCAGTGCCACCAATCAGTGGCATCTATCAATGCCCACATGCCACCTATCAATGCCCACCATGCCACCTATCAATGCCCACCAGTGTTGCCAATCAGTGCACATCAGTGCCTCATCATCAGTGCCACCTAGCTGTGCTGCCTATCAGTGTCACCTGCCAGTGCCCATCATTGCCACCCATCAGTGCCCATAGCTGCCACCCATCAGTGCCACCTATCAGTGCCCTTCAGTGCTGCCTCATCAGTGGCCATCAGTGCCACCCATCAGTGCCCATAGCTGCCACCCATCAGTGCCACCTATCAGTGCCCTTCAGTGCCGCCCATCAGTGCCCATCAATGCCACCCATCAGTGCCACCTATTAGTGCCCATCAATGCCACCCATCAGTGCCACCTCTCAGTGCACACCAGTGCCACCTATCAGTGCCGCCTCATTAGTGTCCACCAGTGCTGCCTTATCAGTGCCCATCAGTGCAGCCTATCAGTGCCCACCAGTGACAGCTTATCAGTGCCAATCAGTGCAGCCTCATCAGCGTACATTAATAAAGGAGAAAAATTACCTGTTTGCAAAATTTATAATAAAACAGAAAACAGTTTTGTTTGTTTTTTCAAAATTGTCAGTCTTTTTTTGTTTTTTTAACAAAAAATAAAAAAGCCAGTAGTGATAAAATACCACCAAAAGAAAGCTCTATTTGTGGGGAAAAAAATGATAAAAATTTCATTTGGGTACAGTATTGTATGACCGCGCAATTGTCATTCAAAGTGTGAGAGCGCTGAAAGCTAAAAATTGGTTTGGGCAGGAAGGGGTTTAAGTGCCCAGTAAGCAAGTGGTTAAAATAGAAATGAAAGGCAAAACAATTGTATATAGATATAAAAAAAAATGATAAATATATTTTATTGCCCATCTTTTATGAGTGATCACATTCCCTATGTTCTCAGCTGCATAAGAGCTGTGGGAGGAGAAACAACTATACACTGATCTTCCCAGTGAAAGGCTGTGGGGAGGGGGGGAGGGAGCGTATCAGGACATGTTTGATGATTGGAGGAAAGTAGGCTGAGTCACTGCTATTCTCTCCTTGTGCAGGGTGACTGGTCTTGTCTCCGCCCCCTCTTGTAGTTTCCTGCAGGCAGCCTGTATTGGGTATGCTGGGCTCCTCTCACAGCTCCTCTCTGCATAAGCTAGGTACAACACGTAGATGATGTCAGTGCTACTTTTACAAGGTATTTGATGCACACAAAATGCATTTATATGCTTCAAGGTAATACCTGATTTTCCAAAGGTATTTTTTGGTGCACACAAAATGCATTTATATATATATATATATATATATATATATATATTATATATATATATATATACACTATACTATACTATATTTCTATGCTATATACTATACTATAGTATGTGACTGTTTAGGAATATATAAAAAAATAATACAAATATATGACTAAATATCATTAATTATTGCAAGTTGGCCCATGAACCAGACATTATAAGTACCCCCAAGAGGGAACAGTTAAGAGCCAGCTTAACACATTTATAGCTATATCATTTATTAATTATACAGATTTCAACTGTATACCTCTAAGAAGGACAGTTGTGGGACTTGACAGCTGAAATGGTATGAGGAATTTGAGTAGGGAAAAGAGAGACAGATGGGAAATGACTATGTAAGTGGTCTTACATCATTTTGATAATTGTTGTTTTCTGACAGATCATCTCTGCAAATGTGATGGAAGTTCAACAACGAATCATGGATGAGCTACAGAACTTAAACATTATGAAGGAAAACAACAATGGCACCTTTATTGAGAGAAAACTGAGCTTTGAGAGAAAGAAGACTTTATCTCCCCTGGTAAGATATTTTTTTTTATTGTTGTAAGCTTCCATGTGAAAACCATTGACCAAAGGATGGAAGTTGGTCGTCCTCCCTAAATTGCCAATCGCTATACATTAAGGGTTTTGTATAATAATACAGTGCACTGATTAATCATTTTTGGGAACTCATTGTAGCAAATAAAAAGCATTCTTCTGTTTTTTTTTTTTTTTTTTTTTAATCAGACAAATGAAATGTGATTTACAAGTGGTTGTTATGAGCTACTGCATGACATTGCTACACACATAAAGCTCTGCATCTGTCCATATTCAACTACAGCAATAGTGACATCTTCAGGCTATGTGTAGGTACTACACAGCATACTCGCATCATCACAAACCAACAAAACATGAATAAATCTCTACATTTTTTTTATTTATTTGGTGTTATTGAGTATTAAGAACATCTGTAGTATTCATTTAAACACCAGTCATTTCAAATAAGAAAACATATATCTGTATATCGTGTAGTTTCTTAGTGAACACATTTTTGCATGAGGAATGGTAAGATTAATAGACATTACATTTTATTCAATCTGGCCAACATGTGCCTAGAAAAAATCCTGAATTATTAAACTGCAGCTGTGATTTTACAGAAGAGTTCACGACTGAGTAGGAAAACTCACAGGGCACAGGGGAATAAGGCATGTATAAACAATAGCAAAACTAAATAATAGTGAAAAGAAATAATAAAATAAAGAATTTTTGTTAATTGGGGTTAATATGCAAGGCAATATGAAGGCATTTGCTTTGGGTTTTGTATAGTGGGAAGCTTGTGAGGTAAAAAAATTTAAGTGATTAAAATTACCATAATAGGAGAAGGTTATTTCATAAGTAATACCATGATAGTACTATCTATGTCACTGTGTGGCCTTTTGAATATATTGAAGGCCGCACCACTGCTTTCCAGGATTTTAGCTATTGTAAGCCTGTTCATTATATTCAACTATGTTTAGCTTTCGCTATATGACCAGATTTGTACCTAATGTATTTATTTTATTCTGACATTGACAAAACTGGACAGCATGTAACATTCTTGATGCCAGGAGATTTGTGAATAGTAAGAATGGGGTATTGACAGTGCTAATCAGATAGAGAGAGGATTCCTACTTTTACTATTCGGATTAAAATATGACTTAAAGACAGCATCACTTACATCTTAAAGGCTAAGTTCATCTTTTAAATAAACTGAAAACAAGGGGCCTTTAAAATACATTTCACTGCACCATTTGTAAAAATGTTGTTTAATGCAAATGGCAGACCTTTAGACCTTTTCAGTCACCGAATAAACTTGGCCGCAATATTCCCAGTGTTTACATTCTTACATTCTGGCTTTTTTTTGAGGACACAACAATCATTGGGTGCTTGCCTTTAAAGGGAAATTTTGGGCATAATAAATGTATGTAGTTGAGCAGTCCAATGAGTCCACGGAGTAGGGTGCATGGAAACCCAATCCCCATGACCTAATATCTGGCAGACCAATCTTTTTGCTGCCTTACTTTTTTTTTCAATCAGAACTGCTCTGCCTGATCTCAGGACCAACTTTACATTGCTTTGGGTCCCCCAAATAGAGTCCCGGAGGCAAGCTGAAACTCTCTCTGCAAAATTTTTAAGATGGCATCACAGGCCTTGTGGCCACCTCTCATGTTCCATCATGTTCAGGCTCCATCCAATCCTACTTTACTATTTGCGGATGAGAAGTAACTATGACACTAAGAGGTAACTTCTACCTTCTATATGCATTGCAAACACTGGTTCCAGTCCTTATATCTAGGGATGGGCGAACGGTTTGGCCCGAGCATACCGACCACAATGCATTGCGGTGCTGAACAGTGCATTGCAAGCCCTGATTGGCTGAAGCAGCGAAAGCTTCAGCCAATCAGGGCATAGAGCACTGTCAGAGTCATGATTGGACACTGTCGTCATGACTTTATCAAATCATGTCTCATTCAGTATAAAAGTTTTCTTTCAATGGCAGCCATTTTCAGCGTGATTTCTGCGTTGGAGAGAGATAGAACAGGGCTCTGTTCAGTGCTATTAGTTAGTTAGTATATACTATACTATACTGTTCTATTTTGCTTCAATTGTCACTGTAGAATATTAGCTTAGTGTCAGTCTAGGGATAGTGTGAATGTAGTGAGGAGGACCATCATTCAGCTTTGCATAGTGTGCATCTAGAGCAAGGACAGCCCAGGTAGTTTCACTGTAGTGTAGTGAGGCCATGTCATTCATTCATACATACATTAGTGTAGAGTAGGGACAGCTCAGATAGTTTTGGTATAGTGTAGTGAGACCGTGTCAGTAATCTTTACATAAGTGTATAGCTAGAGTAGGGACAGTTCAGGTAGCGCCAGTGTAGCGACGGTTGAACACTGTCTATTTGATTGCGTTACTGCCAGTATAACGCCATTTACTTCTGTGTGCGTTACTGCCAGTTTAACACCATTAACTTCTGTGTGTGTTACTGCCAGTTTAACGCCATATAGTTTTGTGTGCGTTACTGCCAGTTTAACGCCATATAGTTCTGTGTATGTTGCTGCCAGTTTAACGCCATATAGTTCTGTGTGCGTTGCTGCCAGTTGAACGCCATATAGTTCTGTGTGCATTACTGCCAGTTAAACACCATATAGTTTTGTGTGTGTTACTGCCAGTTTAACACCATATAGTTCTGTGTGCGTTACTGCCAGTTTAACGCCATATAGTTTTGTGTACGCTACTGCCAGTTTAACGCCATATAGTTCTGTGTCAGTTACTGCCAGTTTAACGCCATATAGTTTTGTGCATTACTGCAAGATTAACGCCATTTACTTCTCTGTGTGTTACTGCCAGTTTAACGCCATATAGTTCTGTGTGCATTACTGCCAGATTAACGCCATATAGTTCTGTGTGCGTTACTGCCAGTTTAACGCCATATAGTTTTGTATGCGTTACAGCCAGTTTAACGCCATATAGTTTTGTGCATTACTGCAAGTTTAACGCCCTTTATTTCTGTGTGCATTACTGCAAGTTTAATGCCATATAGTTCTGTGCGTCACTGTAAGTTTGGCGCATTATATTGCAGTATATTATAGTGTATCCTTGGAGTGTGTCTGTGTAGTGTGAGTGCTCAAATTAAAGTGCACCAAACACCACTTTACATTGATTAAAGTGCATCTACGTACAGATTTCCACTTCTTTACATTTGCTTATAAGCACGGCCCCCTCCCTCCCAATAATGTCTGGGAGGACAACAAGGAGAGGCAGACGTTCCCTTGGCACAGTAAGGGGGCCAGCAACAAAGGTGGATGTGGTGGTCAGTCCTCAGACAGGGCATCATTTCCTCTGTTTAGTGAGATTGCCCATGCTATCCAGGCACAACATGCAGAGGAGGTGGTGGACTGGCTTACTAAACCTTCCTTATCCTCCTCATTCTCTGTCACACAAGCAGAGACAAGCGTGCAGTCCCCTGCAGTTGCCAGAGTGGATAAACCAGCCTCCTTGTCCACATCTATTCCTGCCATAGCCTCAACATCAGCCATGGAGGAGTCAGCTGAGTTATTTGACCACAGCATCAGCCACTTGCTCCTTGATGATGCCCAGCCATTACTGGATTCAGATGTTGGTTCTGAGGTTGAGGATGACAGGAACATGAGTCTAGAGAGAGGGGAGAACACTGGTAGACAAATTGGGATTCATATTCCCCCAGCTGCAGCGTATTGCCAAGTTATCTCCAGTGGTAATGATGATGATGGAGATGGAGATGATGATGATGAGGTCACTGATGGGACTTGGGTGCCAGATGAGGAAACTGAAGGTGAGGCAGAACTGCCCCAAGGAGGCTGACATCAAGAAAGAGTAGAGAGCAGCTACCCTATTCCATCACATTCTGCAGCTGTTATCTCCTGGCCCACTTCCCAAAGTTCAGCTGTCTGGGCATTTTTCAGCACATCTGCAGCAGATCGCACTGTTGCTATCTGCAAACTGTGTCTCAGGCACATCAAACGTGGGAAAAACACCAGCCATTTGGGTACCACATGCTTAACAATGCATTTAACATCCAACCACTCAGCCGGTTGGCTCCTCCTCCTTACCCACTTCAGTCTGCCCCTGCTATACCGAGTCATTACCTCTCAGCAGCCTCCACTGACAGGAATGATGGTATAGCACAGGGTGTCCCAGGTCCTAGCAGCACATCTGCCAGCAGCACACCACCAGCACACTACCATCAACTGTAGCCGGCGAATTTCTATGCCCCATCTGCTGCAGCGGAAAAAAAATACAGTGCCTGCCACCCACATGCCCAGCGTCTAAATGCAAGCTTGTCAAAACTGTTGGCTCTCCAACTTCTGCCTTTCGGCCTGGTGGATTCTGCCCCCTTCTGTGAATTCGCACAATGTGCTGTACCTAAATGGCAGTTTCCCACTCGTTACTACTTTTCACGTAAGGCTATTCCATCTCTCTACCATCATGTGGAAGGGAATGTTCTGGCATAGTTGGGCAAGGCAGTCAGCCATAAAATCCATCTTACTGCTGACACGTGGTACAGCAAGCATGGGCAGGGACGATATATTTTGTTCACAGCACATTGGGTAATGCTGCTTGCAACTAGAAAGGATGCAGGAAAGGGCTTGGTTCTGCATCTTTTTGTGCCCCCACGTCCCATACAGC
This sequence comes from Aquarana catesbeiana, assembly GCF_042186555.1. Taxonomy (NCBI): domain Eukaryota; kingdom Metazoa; phylum Chordata; class Amphibia; order Anura; family Ranidae; genus Aquarana; species Aquarana catesbeiana. Next base: position 663,196,628 of record NC_133324.1, read on the forward strand.
TGGTGGTGATGATGCCAGACCTGTGAGCTCTAACCCCTCCTCATCTTCTTCACCCTCCACCACCTTTATGCCCTCCTCTGCAGAATTGTCAGATGAACATCAGGTACCCCCTAAGTGTTCAAGTGCTATTCCATGAGTCAAGCTAAAAGGTGCCATGCAGTGCTTCAGCTGGTGTGTTTAGGGGACAGGAACCACACCGGAGCAGAGATTCTTGCAGCTCTGCAGGGACAGGGCCAGAGGTGGTTCACACCACGCCAGCTGGAGCCAGGAATGGTGATGTGCGATAATGGCTCAAACCTCCTGGCTGCCGTTAGACAAGGAAAGTTGACACATGTGCCATGCCTGGCACATGTCCTCAATTTCATGGTGCAGCGTTTCCTAAATAAGTACCCAGGGTTGCAAGATGTGCTAAAACTGGACAGAAGAGTCTGTAGCCATTTCAGGTGGTCATACACAGCCAGTGCTCGGTTGGCTGAAATTCAGCGGGAATTCCACCTGCCCGCAAACCGCCTGATTTGTGACATGCGTACTAGGTGGAGCTCGACTTTGGGAATGCTGCAGAGGGCCATCAACAAGTACCTGTGCGAGTATGGCACGACGACAGGCTCAGCCCAGCTTTTTTTCCCCATGCCAATGGCTGATCATTAAGGATGCATGCACTATATTGTCACCATTTGAGGAGGCCACAAGGACGGTGAGCCATGACAGCGCATGCATTAGTGACACAATCCCTGTTGTGTTCCTGCTGGAGCAGACTCTGCATGGCATTATGGACAGGGCACTGGAGGCAGAGCAGCAGGAGGAAGAGGAGTACTTCCTTTCCTCTCAAGGCCCACTTTATCCAGACACCATCATTCCTATGTCACAGAACACACAGAAGGAGACAGGGGAGGAGGATGAGGATGAGAGATTCTGGCACTTTCATAGGCTTCGAAGAAAAGGAAGACATGCGTCAATCTGTAAGCGATGGCTTTCCAACCCCAGGACTCTTGGGAATAGTACGTAGCTGGGAGGAGGAAGTTCCAGATGCTGTCAAATTTGAGGAGCATGGGCAACCTCATGCTTCAAAGCCTGCGAAAGGACCCAAGAATATGTGGCATAAAGGAGAAGGATAATTACTGATTGGCAACCCTCCTTGACCACAGTTATAAGGGGAAGGTCTCAGAACTCATCCCGTCCCCACAGAGAGTGCAGAAGATAAAATCTCTTGGGGGCACGTTAAAGAGGATTTTATTGAACATTTTTCCTGACTCCAGTAGGTTACAGTGTCGTGGAAAACATAGTTTTGAGTCTTCTGCTGATCAAGAGAGGAGCGTTGGAGAAGGCGTCCACCTAAGTGAGGCATTTCGAAATTTTTTTAGTCCTCGCCGTCCAGGGCTGTCAGCTTCCACATCCCACCGGCAGTGTCTGCATCACATGGTGGACGATTACCTTGGGGCCAAAACAGAGATGGAGAGCTTTCCAGCTGACGATCCACTGACTTACTGGGTCATGGGACTAGACCACTGGCCAGAACATGCCCAGTATGCCATTGAGTTGTTGGGCTGCCCTGCATCCAGCGTGCTTTCAGAACGGGCATTGAGTGCTGCAGGAGGTTTCGTTACTGATCATAGAAAGCATCTGTCCACAGACTCTGTGGACCATTTGACTTTTATAAAAATGAATCAGTCCTGGTTTACCAGCTATGAAACCCCTGATGCCGATGTCACTGATTAAGCCTTTTTTTCTGATTAAACCAATTTTTCTGCACCTGTTTGACAGGTGCATATCATTGCATTTTTTTACAGCAAGGCCAATTCTTGCTTTCATCAAGAGTACCTCTATAGGGTTACAGTGGGAAGGCACCACCGACACCGACTCCCAGCCAAAAAATATGTGATGACAATCAGGCAAAGACAAAGAAGAAAGTGCAAAAATAGGCCACGTCCGTAAATATATGAAGACAAAAAAAAATAGGTAGTACTACGTATTACCAGGGGGGCGGACTTTTTAGGCTGAGAAACACTGGAGTGGAAGTAACAGTATAAAAATATAAATGTATTAAATGGTAAAAATCCATAAAAGTAAGAATGAAGATTATAACATAAATGCATCTTTGAAAATTGTGCAGTGAGCCCTTGTATGTCTGCGCGTTTCGCCGCTAGGCTTCCTCAGGACACGGCCAAGGTTCACAGACGAGACAGATAAGAGAATATGTTTCTCTATCTTTTTTGGAATGCACAATCATGTACAGTCACGATACGGTGGGTAATTCACTCAAAGGTTAAAGAAATATATTAGGTATCGCTGAGTGTATGAACAGGGGCATGTGAATAGTATTCCTTTTTTGGGAACGGCCATCAAAGAGAGGAGGGCCATTAAAGAGTATCCCACAGTGAATCCTGGATTTGAATTCCAGTACTGCTGATGGCTATATATCGCCCAACAGCCAATCGCTGTATGTAAAAAGTCCGCCCCCCTGGTAATACGTAGTACTACCTATTTTTTTTTTGACAATCAGGCAAACCCATGGACCAGCAGGACAGGGTACACCACAGCGGAGAGCACACGGTTCCCCCTCAACGCAGCTTACAAGGAGTCACCGAATGATGTACTCTCAAAATCAGTCAGGAAAGGGGGGAGAGGGCCAAGCACCTGCGGCAAAGTTTCCAGAGCATAAATACCGGGTGTATAAATCCAAATATTATTCTTAAGTTGTAGGTGATTTAAATGCGTATAGAATACTATATATTACGGACAGACATCTCCACCACAAATAAATAAATAATATTTAATTAACTAATGAATTAATTAATTAATTGGATAGTTGAATGCAATATACTGATGTACAAAAGCAGGAAGGGGCGAGGGAATGTGAGATAAAAAATTATTATTGAATTAAAAGTGAGGAAGACCAAGATAAAAATTCAAAAAGAAAAGCAATTCTTGCTTTCATCAAGAGTACCTCTATAGGGTTACGGTGGGAAGGCGCCACGGACACCCAAAGACCAATTTTTCTACACCTGTTTGACAGGTGCATATTATTGCAATTTTTTACAGCAAGGCCAATTCTTGCTTTCATCAAGAGTACCTCTATAGGGTTATGGTGGGAAGGCGCCACCGACACCCAAAGACCAATTTTTACGCACCCTTTATTTCTATCCAAAGTCAAAGTGACACCAGAATGTATCCAAAAAATCTCTAATCTTGTTCCCAGTGCACTGCATTGTGGCCTCATCATACACACTGGCTCCCCAGCTGTTGCTGAGCAAAATAAAGGCAGCTTGCAGGGAAAATGTCATTTTTTTGGCTTTATAAATGCAATTATTGCTGCAACAGATTCTAGACATGGTACAGATCTGCCAGTTTGCAGGTAGACTAAGGGGACCCCCCCAGGCACTATACTGGAAGGATTTTTTCATTTTTATGCTTTCACTTTAAAAATCAAAAAATCACTGCTCATTTAAAAATGACGTTTTTCTTGATTTTATTGATATATGTACCCCGGGGCAGGACCCGGACCCCTATACCATTGTATGCCCAATTACTTGCATATAAGCCTTCAAAATGGGCACTTTTGATTTTTGATGTTTGGGTCCTATTGACTTTAATAGGGTTCGTTATTCGGGTCCGAACTTTCGCAGTGTTTGAAAGTTCTGGTGCGAACCGAACAGGGGTCCGTTCGGCCCATCCCTACTTATACCTTTGTATAAATATGTTTCATCAGCCTGATTTTGGCACCCTGCTTTGGTTGATGACATTTATCTTTGCCTACTGGGTGTTCTCTTATTTTTTTGATGCTGTAAATTCCCTTTCAAGGCTACTAAGGCACACTGATACAGTTCCCCTCTACTGGTGCAATCCTGCCGTACAGTCCAGACAGAAGGGTTAGGCTAGTCGTACACTGATTGAAATTCTGCTGGTTCATGTCACATACCTGATGGGGAGCCTGACGTGCTAAGGAAGGCCTCTCCTACACCTCTGGCTCAGGGCCCTGATAGAGTAGATAGGTGGCACAGGAGGTGCCTGTTGGTCTTGCTAGCAGTAAAGCCGGTAGGATATCAATGCCATGTAGTGGACGCTGGCAAAGAACCACAGTGGAGCAGATGAGCTGGATCGTGGTAGGTCAGCAGTAGACAGGACAGGCTGGCATTGGTGGCAGCAGACTGGTGAGGCACAAGCTGGTAGCAGACAGGTTTTGCAGCAGAGAACTTGAGCAGGCTGGATAGCAGTGAGATCAGGCAGGTCAGGTCAGATACTGGTAGGCAGATCAGGTACAGGAGTGCAGATAGAAGGGTGGTCAGGGTACAAGCCAAAGTCGGTAACAGATCTGCGATATAAAAGCCAAGGGAGCAGGCAGATGTGAAGGTCAGGAGACAAGCCGGTTTTGGTGCAGGCAGAGTTCAAGGAGTAGTCAAGAAAAGCCGGGTAAGTAGCTAGAATCAGATACAGGATAACAGAACGTAAATTTGCACAGGAACGCTGTAGACGAGACAGCACTGGAGCAGAGCACTGACTCACTTTAAAATAGCTTGTTGCTTGTTTGGCCCGATGAACTGTCACAGATGTGCATGCCTGCAGACGATGACGTGCATTCGCGCGTGGATTTGCACGTCCATATTTTCTAAGTTCATGTGAAGGGCAAGGAACTGTCCTGTGACTGTACACAGAGATCCACCCATAGGGGTAATCTTGGTTATTGGCATTCCCTTCCTGACAGTTCAGCAGGGACCAGTCGAATTTTGATCGGTGCGTATCTGTTCATGCTCAACAGAAGCCGATCATTTGATCGACTTCCGTTGAAGGGACATGCTGGAAATTTTTTTTATCTTGGCGGGGGATGTCCTTCATCCACCTCTTTTGTGTAAATAGAGGAATATGTTTTTTTTTTTTTCAGCCCGCTGTCTAAACATAAAAAAAAAGTGTATGGCCAGCTTTACAATTATCTGCTTCTTTACTCTCTATCAGCGTGTTCATGGTGCTCTCTGTCCACTTCCAGTAGCTATTTCTTTTCCTATTGCGCACCATCTTTCATTGTTGATGAGGGACAGGTCTTTATCTATTGTAAGATGGAGAGGTTTAAATAAAAAAATCAAGAGGTCCATGATACTTGCATATATCATATAGACAGATACGCCTCTTCCTCCCCTCTACAGAAAAAGTTGACCTGGGGCCCCCCCACTGCCACCCACTACTTACATCCTGCACCAAGATATTTGCACTGCCCATCAAGATCCTCAAAGTTGCTCCCAGCTGCAGATGGGCACAAGGTGTGGGCAGGCAGGCCACACTCTACGCTGCCAGATGATAGTGGTGGGCTTGTATGTAAAAGAGGAAACTCACCGGGCCCGCTGACTTCCAGATTCACCTACAAACCCACGACTTTGACCAGGCAGCTCAGAGTGTGACCTGCCTGCCCCCACCTTTTGTGCACATGCATGATTGAGTAGGGCAGGGAGGGGCTGTACTGGGCTTGGTGGGGGCTAAACAGCGCATGCACCGCTGGGGAAAAGGGCTTTCCCCATCACCCTGTGTAGGTGAAACCGGGAGGGGAGGGGTTAAAGTGGCACTTACCACCAATGATTGTGGGACATTTTTCTTTTTATAGGTGGGGGGATGTCAAGTTTCTTAAACACTTTCATATGGAGTCCATAGTAAATGTACTCCCTCAGTCACTGACATATCCGACCTGATGACTGGAGCATTGCCTCCACCCTGCTCTGCACAGTCACAGCGCTTACATCCTGTAGACTGGGTAATGCAGCCACAGGAGCACACATAGACCAGGATGGACAACAGCGCCCTCAGATCAGTCACAATTCCTGCACCTTCACAACTCAGATCACCCCAATTCTTCCACCTTCTCAGGTTTTGGGGCATCCCCCCAAATCCTGAACCTTCACACTTCAGATCAGCTCTAACTCCTGCAACTTCACACCTCAGATCACCCCAGTTTCTGCACCTTCACACCTCATAGCAGCCCCAATTCCTGCACCTTCACACCTCAGATCAGTCCCAATTTCTGCACCTCTAAATTAGTAGTTGCCAATAGCTGGTTAATTACCAGTCCAAAATGTCAGCACGCAGCTCGGGCATCCGACTCAACACCAGGATCAAATCTAGTCCGATGTGGGGGGTGCAGGAAAAAATGTCAGGGGGCAGAGGATGGTTAGTCAGCAGGGCAGAGGATTGGGTCAGCGGTTTGTAGGGGAGTGTACAGAGACCAGCAGGGCAGAGAATGGGAGGTCAGCATGGGAGTGTACAAGGGTCAGCAAAGCAGAGAACAGGGGTCAGATGGTCAACAGGGGCAACCAGGGCAGAGGAAAGGGTATCAGCAGGGCAGTGTACAGAGACCAGCAATGCAGAGGATGTGGTCAGCAGGGCAGAAGACTGCATCTGCAGGGTATAGGACAAGGGTCAGTGGAGCATATTGCGGGTTTAGAGGGGCATAGGATGGTGTCAGCAGGGCATAGGATGGTGTCAGCGGGGCACAGGATGGGGCCAGTAGGAAAGAGGACAGGGGTCAGTGGGGCATAAGATGGGGTTAACAGGGCATAGGATGAGGTCAGCAGGGCATAGGATAGGGGTCAGCAGAGCATAGGACAATGGTCAGCGGAGTTCAGGACAGGGGTCAGTAGGGCATAGGACAAAGGTCAACAGGGGCGAGAACAGGCCAGTGGGGCATTGGATGGGGTCAGCTGAAACTTAGGACAGGGGTCAACAGAGCAGAGGACAAGGGTCAGTGGGGCAGAGAATGGGATCAGCAGGGCAGAGGAAACCGCATCCAATTCGCAACCCAGCCTTAAACACACAGGGGAAGATTTACTAAATCTGGTGCACACTGAATCTGGTGCAGCTGTGCATAGTGACCAATTGGCTTCTAACTTCAGCTTGTTCAATTATGCTTTGACAATAAAACCTGGAGGCTGATTGGTTACTATGAAGAGCTGCACCTGATTCGGTGTGCACCAGTTCTAGTAAATCTCCCCCACAGACATGCTGCTCGATAGACCGACAACATATGCCTAATTTTCTTTATTAACCTTGGAAATCCTAATCCAAAATTTGGTAGGTTTTATATGCATTTTGTCCCCCTACATGGTACAGTTATACCTAGCCAAGAAATAGTTATTTATTGATGGTTTAAATGCCCTAACTTGACAACTTAATATTACAATTCCGCATTAGCATTTTTGTAAATGCAGCCGTCAATAACTCCTGCCTTTGTTTTCCATTAAGCCTGAACTACCTCGACAGACGGAGAGCCACAGGTGCAAGCTATTGTCTACCTATGGTGCAGATAAACTTTACCAAGCAAAGCGCAAGTGCAATGCTTCCCAGGACCAGGATATAGATCTGTATGAAGGGGAGCTGGCAGCTATTGTTGAGTACAAGGACCCTTTGGGAAGCACCAGCAGGTGGTTTGTGGACACAGGATGTAAGTAATAGAACACTCAATCAAATATTGACTTTCTTTTGTGTGGATATCGCTCTGTTCCACTATCTGAGCACAGTGGTTTACTTCTTACTAAGCAACTAGAGAATGGCTTCCAACTGTAATTACAGAACATTAAACATGCACGAAACATTTATTTTTATGGCAAAAAGAGCAGCCGTCTTAGTTTCAGCCTACTGCAAAACAAAGTGGAGTTGGAAACATAAAGGTGTGGAGTGATATTAAATGACCATCCGCTAATTCTCCCAAAGTAGATATTTGCATGTCCATAGGCACCTCTGTAGAAAATATATCTGCAGACAATCATTTTTAAGTGGCTCAACTCCTCCTAAAACTTTAATTTAATTCAATAAATACTTTCCATAAAGGCCAACTCCACTTTTTCTTTGATTGTTAAGGCAGGTCTTTCCAGAAAATGTCTAAATGTTTATGTATTTCAAGTTTATTGTCCCTTTAATATAAAAACGGGTTCCTATTAATGAAAGGATCTGGAAAGAGATTATATTGCATGCCTTTATAAACTGTTAAAATAAGGGATGAGCCGAACACCCCCCTGTTCGGTTCGCACCAGAACATGCGAACAGGAAAAAAGTTCGTTCGAACATGCGAACACCGTTAAAGTCTATGGGACACGAACATGAATAATCAAAAGTGCTAATTTTCAAGGCTTATATGCAAGTTATTGTCATAAAAAGTGTTTGGGGACCTGGGTCCTGCCCCAGGGGACATGGATCAATGCAAAAAAAAAGTTTTAAAAACGGACGTTTTTTCAGGAGCAGTGATTTTAATAATGCTTAAAGTCAAACAATAAAAGTGTAATATCCCTTTAAATTTCGTACCTGGGGGGTGTCTATAGTGTGCCTGTAAAGGGGCGCATGTTTCCTATGTTTAGAACAGTCTGACAGCAAAATGACATTTTGAAGGAAAAAACTCATTTAAAACTACCCGCGGCTATTGCATTGCCGACAATACACATAGAAGTTCATTGATAAAAACGGCATGGGAATTCCCCAAAGGGGAACCCCGAACCAAAATTTAAAAAAAAAATGACGTGGGGGTCCCCCTAAATTCCCCCAAAAATCCATACCAGACCCTTATCCGAGCACGCAACCTGGCAGGCCGCAGGAAAAGAGGGGGGGACGAGAGTGCGGCCCCCCTTCCCTCCTGAACCGTACCAGGCCACATGCCCTCAACATTGGGAGGGTGCTTTGGGGTAGCCCCCCAAAACACCTTGTCCCCATGTTGATGAGGACAAGGGCCTCATCCCCACAACCCTGGCTGGTGGTTGTGGGGGTCTGCGGGCGGGGGGCTTATCGGAATCTGGAAGCCCCCTTTAACAAGGTGACCCCCAGATCCCGGCCCCCCCCCTGTGTGAAATGGTAAGGGGGTACATAAGTACCCCTACCATTTCACGAAAAAAGTGTCAAAAATTTTAAAAATGACAAGAGACAGTTTTTGACAATTCCTTTATTTAAATGCTTCTTCTTTCTTCTATCTTCCTTCATCTTCTGGTTCTTCTGGTTCTTCTGGTTCTTCCTCCGGCGTTCTCGTCCAGCATCTCCTCCGCGGCGTCTTCTGTCTTCTTCTCCTCGGGCCGCTCCGCACCCATGGCATGGGGGGGAGGCTCCCGCTCTTCTCTTCTTTTCTTCTTTTCTTCTCTTCTTCTCTTCTTCTTCATTTTCTTCCCCGGGCCGCTCCGCAATCCATGCTGGCATGGAGGGAGGCTCCCGCTGTGTGACGGCGCTCCTCGTCTGACAGTTCTTAAATAACGGGGGGCGGGGCCACCCGGTGACCCCGCCCCCCTCTGACGCACGGTGACTTGACGGGACTTCCCTGTGACGTCACGGGGAATGCCACAGGGAAGTCCCGTCAAGTCACCGTGCGTCAGAGGGGGGCGGGGTCACCGGGTGGCCCCGCCCCCCGTTATTTAAGAACTGTCAGACGAGGAGCGCCGTCACACAGCGGGAGCCTCCCTCCATGCCAGCATGGATTGCGGAGCAGCCCGGAGAAGAAAATGAAGAAGAAGAGAAGAAGAGAAGAAGAGAAGAAGAGAAGAAAAGAAGAAAAGAAGAAAAGAAGAGGAGAAGAAGAGAAGAGCGGGAGCCTCCCCCCCATGCCATGGGTGCGGAGCGGCCCGAGGAGAAGAAGACAGAAGACGCCGCGGAGGAGATGCTGGACGAGAACACCGGAGGAAGAACCAGAAGAACCAGAAGAGCCAGAAGAACCAGAAGATGAAGGAAGATAGAAGAAAGAAGAAGCATTTAAATAAAGGAATTGTCAAAAACTGTCTCTTGTCATTTTTAACATTTTTGACACTTTTTTCGTGAAATGGTAGGGGTACTTATGTACCCCCTTACCATTTCACACAGGGGGGGGCCGGGATCTGGGGGTCACCTTGTTAAAGGGGGCTTCCAGATTCCGATAAGCCCCCCGCCCGCAGACCCCCACAACCACCGGCCAGGGTTGTGGGGATGAGGCCCTTGTCCTCATCAACATGGGGACAAGGTGTTTTGGGGGGCTACCCCAAAGCACCCTCCCAATGTTGAGGGCATGTGGCCTGGTACGGTTCAGGAGGGAGGGGGGGGCCGCACTCTTGTCCCCCCCTCTTTTCCTGCGGCCTGCCAGGTTGCGTGCTCAGATAAGGGTCTGGTATGGATTTTTGGGGGGACCCCACGCCGTTTTTTTTTTTTTGGCGCGGGGTTCCCCTTAAAATCCATACCAGACCCGAAGGGTCTGGTATGGAATTTAGGGGGAACCCCACGTCATTTTTTTTTTTAAATTTTGGCCGGGGTTCCCCTTAATATCCATACCAGACCTGAAGGGCCTGGTATGGAATTTAGGGGGACCCCCACGTCATTTTTTTTTTTTAATTTTGGTTCGGGGTTCCCCTTTGGGGAATTCCCATGCCGTTTTTATCAATGAACTTCTATGTGTATTGTCGGCAATGCAATAGCCGCGGGTAGTTTTAAATGAGTTTTTTCCTTCAAAATGTCATTTTGCTGTCAGACTGTTCTAAACACAGGAAACATGCGCCCCTTTACAGGCACACTATAGACACCCCCCAGGTACGAAATTTAAAGGGATATTACACTTTTATTGATTGACTTTAAGTATTATTAAAATCACTGCTCCTGAAAAAACGGCCGTTTTTAAAACTTTTTTTTGCATTGATCCATGTCCCCTGGGGCAGGACCCAGGTCCCCAAACACTTTTTATGACAATAACTTGCATATTAGCCTTTAAAATTAGCACTTTTGATTTCTCCCATAGACTTTTAAAGGGTGTTCCGCGGCATTCGAATTTGCCGCGAACACCCCAAATTGTTCGCTGTTCGGTGAACTTGCGAACAGCCAATGTTCGAGTCGAACATGAGTTCGACTCGAACTCGAAGCTCATCCCTAGTTAAAATCTATAAATTAGATTTCACAGCAGTATTTAGATGTAGGTTTATTTTATCTGAACTTTATAAAACTATCACATCATTGCTAAGTTATACAATTAACTTAATAGTTGTGCGTTTTATGGTTATACATAACTGTGTTGTACTTCTATATTTGCAGTACTACAAGGATACGTATATTCTTCCTTTCTGAAGCCATACAACCCAGGAAGGCAGCAGAAGGATTCATCTGACAGCGCGTTTTGTGATGAAGACTTTGATGACCTCAGTCTCTTTGTCTCGCCTCGGCCTTCCCGTGACAGAAGCAGTCGTGCATCACAGAGCAGCGCTGGGGACAGCAGCCCATCCATGAATGGAGATGAGGACAAACCTGAAATTAATGACTATGATGCAGACTTTGGTCAGAATGGAGAGGAATTTCATGTAAATATCTTTTTTTTTTTTTATTTCAATACTGTTATATGCATACAAAACATATTGGCAGCCTTTCTGATAATGTGATATTTTAAGGAAAGACATTGGAATCATTAACTTTGTATGCAGTTTTTTTTTCATATTTTATCTTTGTTGTGTTTGCACAGGCTTTTGTATTATCTCTTGTTCCCAGTGCGAAATATTATCAGTGACCACAAATGGGCTACTTCTCTTGACAACAGGTGGTGAGAGATCTGTCTGCATTAAGTTTGGCTCATACTTCATGCCATGATTTAAGGCCCATACACACGATCAGAAAATCGTACAAAAAATACCGCTTTCAAAGCGATCGTAAGACAATCTGATTGTTAGAACACAGCTTTCGAGAGCCGATTAGGATAGGTCATGCAAAATTATCCAAAGGGACAACAATGACATTTTTTCTCGTATGATTACTAAATCATACAGTTTTTGTCCGAGAATGCAATGCAAATACAATTCAATACATTACATCACTTCCGAATTTTTATTCTGTAGTACGAGAATTTTCGTAACTTTAGTAACCTCTTTTTGATATGGTTACTAGCGTGGAAAAAAAATGACTGACCGATAATCTCATTGTGTGTACCAGGCATTACTGTGTGGTAAGTTTTGGCCTGCAGTGCCTAGTATTTTTAAATGGTAGTGCACTGTTTTTTGTTTTTTTGTTTTTTACTTTATTGGAATGTCACAGTAACATGTTTCATTCATTTTTATGTACCGCAGCAGGGAGAAAAGGATCTGCAGTGCAGGACAGAAAAATGCTGACATGTTGCAGATTTCTGCACTGCACCATGGCTCTCTTGAAGGCTGTGTTCAAGTGTGAACAGGATACATAGAAAACAATTGTTTTCTGTGCGCCATTATGGAGACAGTTTTCTAATGTTAAAAAATGCTGATCTCCACTCAAGTGTGTACAAACCTTTACAGTGGTACTAAAGGCAAAATCAAAAATGACATACAGTATCTCACAAAAGTGAGTACACCCCTCACATTTTTGTAAATATTTTATTATATATTTTCATGTGACAACACTGAAGAAATTACACTTTGCTACAATGTAAAGTAGTGTGTCTAAACCGCAGGGAACAAAAGTGAGTACACCCCTAAGTGAAAATGTCCAAATTGGCCCCAATTAGCCATTTTCCCTCCGCGCTGTCATGTGACACGTTGGTGTTACAAGGTCTCAGGTGTAAACGAAAATTAAGGCAGCCACAGCTTCTAAGGACTGGTAAGCTGCAATAAATAATTTTTCTGTTTTTGCTTTGCCTTTGAGCACATGTGAATTATATTAGGGGAGAATGAGCAGATGTCAGGGTTGTCAGAGCAGATGTCATGCACTTCAGAGTTGTTTATGGTAAGTCAATATAGTAAGTTTCTTTCAGAGAGAGACCAGCAATGGCAACTTTTGTAATTCTCACATTAACCACTTGCCTACTGGGCACTTTTACCCCCTTCCTGCTCATGCTAATTTTCAGCTTTCAGAGCTGTCATACTGTGAATAACAATTGCGCGGTCGTGCAACACTGTACCCATATGAAATTTTTATAATTTTTTTTCACACAAATGGAGCTTCATTTTGGTGACATTTAACCACTTCAGCCCCAGAAGATTTGGCTGCTCAATAACCAGAGCACTGCGCTGCTTTAACTGGTAATTGCGCGGTCATGCAATGCTGTACCCAAACAAAATTTGCGTCCTTTTTTTCCCAGAAATAGAGCTTTCCTTTGATGGTATTTGATTGCCTCTGCGATTTTTATTTTTTGCAATATAAACGCAAAAAGACCAAAAATTTTGAAGAAATAAATTATATTTTCTACTTTTTGTTATAAAAAAAATGCAATTAACTCAATTATAGTCATACATTTAGGCCAAAATGTATTTAGCCACATGTCTTTGGTAAAACAATGTCAATAAGCGTATATTTATTGGTTTGCGCAAAAGTTATAGCATCTACAAGCTAGGGTACATTTTCTGGAATTTACGCAGCTTTTAGTTTATGACTGCCTATGTCATTTCTTGAGGTGCTAAAATGGCAGGGCAGGACAACCCAACCCAACCCCCCCCCCCACACACACACACACACACACACACACGACCCCATTTTGGAAAGTGCACACCTCAAGGAAATTGCTGAGAGGCATGTTGAGCCCATCAAATATTTTACTTATTTAAAAATGATTGAAAAATTACAAAAAAAATTACACAAAGTTGTCACTAATGATATAATGCTTACACACGCCATGGTTATATGTGGAATTATACCCCAAAATACATTCTGCTGCTTCTCCTCCTGATTATGGGGATACCATATGTGTGAGACTTTTTGGGAGCCTAGCTGCGTACAGGACCCCAAAAACCAAGCACCGCCTTCAGGATTTCTAAGGGCGTACATTTTTAATTTCACTCCTCACTACCTATCACAGTTTTGAAAGCCATAAAATGCCAAGATAGCACAAAACCCCTCCAAATGACCAAATTTTGGAAAGTAGACACCCCAAGCTATTTGCTGAGAGACATGTTGAGTCCATGGAATATTTTATATTTTGCCACAAGTTGCTGGAAAATGACAATTTTTTTTATTTTTATTTTGCACAAAGTTGTCACTAAATTATATATATTGCTCAAACATGCCATGAGCATATGTGAATTACACCCCAAAATACATTCTGCTGCTTCTCCTGAGTATGGGGATACCACATGTGTGAGACTTTTTGGGAGCCTAGCCGTGTACAGGACCCCTGAAAACCAATCACTGCCTTCAGGATTTCTAAGGGCGTAAAATGGTGATTTCACTTCCTCACTATCTATCACAGTTTCGGAGGCCATAACATTTCAAGATAGCACAAAACCCCCTAAAAGACCATGGGCGTCCGCAGAAACTTTTTTTTGGGGGGGGCATCATTTTAAGGTCACCCATGCTCCGCCCCTTTTCCATAATGTCATTCCATAATGTCATGCAGAAAAAAAAAGTTTGTCATAGTCTCGAAACTTGTGGCAAAATATAAAATATTCCATGGACTCAACATGCCTATCAGCAAATAGCTTGGGTAGTCTACTTCAAAAAAGGGGTCATTTGGGGGTGTTTGAACTGTCCTAGCATTTTATGCACGACATTAGAAGTTTATGTCACACATCACCCACTCTTCTAACCACTTGAAGACAAACACTTTTTTAAATTTTAATGCACTAAAACACACTATATTGCCCAAATGTTTGCTGAAATAAAAAAGATGATCTTGTGGCGAGTACATGGATAGCAAACACGATATGCTTTAAAATTGCACACAAACTACATACATTTTTAAAAGCCTTTAAAATCCTTTACAGGTTACCACTTAAGATTTACAGAGGAGGTCTACTGCTAAAATGACTGCCCTGGATCTGACCTTCGCGTGATACCTCGCACTTAAACTGTTCCTGTTTTAATTTTTTTTTTTTAATCATTTTTATTGTTATGTCAGGGAATGTATATATCCCCTATGATAGCAATAGGTAGTGACAGGTACTCCTTTTTTAAAAAAAAAATGGGGTCTATTAGATCCTAGATCTCTCCTCTGCCATCAAAGTATCTGACCACACCAAGATCCGTGTGATAAAATGCTTTCCCAATTTCCCAATGTCGCTGTTTATATCTGGCGAAACCTAAGTAATGAATTGCTCGTAGCTTCCGGTTTCTTAGGCCATAGAGATGATTGCAGCCATTCTGGTCTCTGATCAGCTCTATGTTCAGCTGGCAGAACCTCCGGCTGCATTCTCGGGTTCCCTGTTGGGACAGGAGAGACCAAGAAAACCATGGAAGACAGTGTGAGGGACGTTCCCTTCCACTGCTTGTAAAAGCAGTCTAGAGGCTAATTAGCCCCTAGGATTGCTTTTACATGAAAGCCGACCGCTGGCTGAAAAGAATGATACCAAGATAGTACCTAAACCTACAGGCATCATTCTAGTATAACCACTCAAAGTCCAGCAACTTTGGTTCTTGTTGGGCATATATTGTCATATTCTTTTTTTCATGGAGCCTGTGGGCTGAACGAAAAAATGCCCACCATTAGAATACCACCCTTCATCCACCCACTTCTAATAATGGGCATACTTGCACCATTTTTTTATTTTTCTGTGGTGGTGAAATCGCCTCCTACAGCGCTGGAGTTGCTGATTTTCATATCGTGAGAGCAAACGCTGTTGCTGTCAAGATAAGTAAATCAGCGCTGCAGCCGAATGGCTTACAAAGCAAACAATGGTAACGATAAAACATTAACTTAATAAAACAACTTGATTTTTTAATGCAATCTGTGCCTAAAAAATATATGCTGAAACATGGGGGCAATCCTCCACCCCTGCCCCCATGCTTCAGCATATATGCTCTTTTTTAATTTTTTTAACTGTGGTGGTGAAATCACCTCCTACAGCTGTAGAGTCACGGCTTTAAGTATTGTGGGAGCAAATGCTGTTGCTGTCAGAATAAATAAACCCGTGCTGCAGCTGAATGGCGTACCTGTTAAGCAAATGATGGTTAACAAAAAACAAAGTAACATTACAGTATAACAGTAAATCATACCATACCTGCAAAACAAATACAATAAAAAATAGTAAAAATAAAAAACATTACAGTTCTAAAATACAGTAACAATAGGGAGAGAACAATAGCTATAGACCAACAGAGAGGGAACAATAGAGTGAACAATAGAGAGTGAACATAAGAGAGAACAATAGAGATAGAGAAAAAATAAAACCACAACTATTATTGGCTTTTTTATTTATTAATTTTTTGTTGTTGTTTTTTAAATTTTTTTTTAATATAAAACTGTAAACGTTCCAGATTAGGGTCTCTCAAAATGTGATGGCCATCTCATCTTTAGAAAACCTGCGCAAGTGTGCCCTAGGACTGTGCAATACTCTACCCTCTGCTAATACTCAACTAGTGTATGGTAGCGTAAGAAACATTTACCAATGCAAAGACCAGGTTGGTCAGGACAGGAGGGACAATAAAAGCAGGTGTCATGCCTATAACCGCGTTTTCTGCAGACATGACATCTTTGGGGATTTCTTTTAGTAGGGGTACCAGGGAGGACATACGGAAAATGCCTCTTATGCAGTTCAGATGCATACTCACTCCATAGGCTCACTGCATTTGGATTGGAAACAGAAGGGCTGTGATGATCTCTTCCTGAAATTTAAGGAAGGATCCAATTTGTCCTGAAGCTTTGTATAGCACATAAGCATTCAGCAGAGCCAATTGGAATAAATATACAGACACTTTTTTATACCAGCATCTGGCCTTATGGGCAATTAGGTACGGCGCCAACAACTGGTCGTTGAGGTCCACCCCTCCCATGTTAAGGTTGTATTCATGGACACAGGAGGGGTTTCTCCACAACACCAGTCGCTGTTTTAATTTGGACCGTCGTGTCTGCGTGAAGGGAGGAGAGAACGAAAACATTCTTATTATCCCTCCACTTCACAGCGAGCAAATTATTACATCTCAAGCAGGCTCACTCCCCCAGCCTAAGATGGGATTCTACAGGCCGCTGGGGTAAGCCCCGGCAATTAGATTGCAAGGTGCCACATGCGCCAATTCCATGATCAAACAAGTAACTAAAAAGCGGCACGCTTGTGTAATAATTGTCCACATACAAGTGGTACCCTTTTCCGAATAAGTGTGACACCAAGTTCCTCACAATCTTACCAGCGCTCCCTATGTAGTCTGGGCAGTTCTCCGGCTCTACGTAACTATCTCTTCTCTCGTAAACCATAAAACTATATGTATAGCCTGTTGTTCTGTCACAGAGCTTATACATCTTGACCCCATATCTGGCACGCTTGCTAGGAAGATACTGTTTTAATGACAAGCGACTAGAAAACTTAATCAGGGACTCATTGACGCAGACAACTTGATCGAGAGTAAGCAATCTCTGTGAAGGGTCAACTGGGGATTAGCAGCGATGAACTGACCAGCATACAAATTGCTTTGGTCCACAATAGATCTATAGAGATCTTCCATGAAAAACAGCGAATAAAAATCAAGTAACGTAAAATCAACGGTTTCCACCTGAATTCCAGGTTGGCCAGTGAATGGGGGAAGTACGGGTGCTGTAGAAGTGGTGGGTTCCCAATTCGGATTGGCAAATGCAGCAGGAAGGGCACTACGGGCTCAACGGGCCTGTCTTTGTCTTCTTGGTGGCTGCGGCACACTAGTTTGCTAGCCACCTCACCAGCTTGAACTGCACTTATGGGACTTGCCACGTCACCAAGTATTACTGCAGTGCTGGATGTACAGCCAGGATGTACTAGGTCGCTGGTGCTTGCCAGTTCACCAGAAGGATGAGCGGCACTAGTACTGGCTCTCTGCGCCTTACCAGAGCCCTGCTGTTCTTGCACCTCAACGACAGCAGAAGAACGGGGTCGGGTACACCTGACCTTGGCAGGGACCACTACTCCATCATCAGAGCTATCTGTCAGGGTGCCGCTGCTATCTACAGGTTCGTATTCTGAGCCTGAATCTGACAGATGGGTGAGTTCCTCTTCACTCTCATCTGTCATGCTCAGAAACGTGTAGGCCTCTTCACTAGTGTACCTGATTTGACATTTTGGCCTCTAAATTTACTGGTACAACTAGTGAGACTCACAAGAAAAAAGAGCACCTAAATGTCAGCGACTGCTTCAAACGCTACCAAAAAAACTGTTGACGTTCGCAGGGATCAGGCCTGACTCTGGGAATGCTGCAGTTATGTGTTTAGTGTTTTTAGTAAGTGACAGTGATCGACTGATACTGCACTTGGGTGGGCTGGTCTGGGCGGAGGGGCTAAACGCAGGTGCTAGCAGGTATCTGGGCTAACGCTGCATTTTTGGGAACCCTAATCTATTGAGGACGCTAATATAGTTCTGATCAGATCAAAGATATCGATCCGTTCAGACACTATACTGCTAAGAGAGGTGTATGGTGTGTGCGTGGGTGTTAGCGCTACTGGCACTAATCTGACGCTGCCTGAGGCAACGCAGACCCTAACTGACACTAAAACCTAACTGATATCACCTGCCGGGTGATCAGGGGGTTAAACCTTTTATTAGGTAATGTACTTCAGGTGCCCTTACGCTATAAAAAAAATAACTAACTAACCAGCGTCACCTGTGACACTAATACGGTGATCACTGGTGACAGGGGATGATCAAGTGGTTAAACCTTTATTAGGGGGGTTTAGGGGGGTCCCTAGACCTATCTGGGCCTACTACGAAGTACCCTAATGCTGATTAGTGTCACAAATGACACCAGTACAGTAATCAAAGAAAAATATGAACACTGCACTGAGTGACACAGTGACAGGGAGTGAAGGGGTTAACTGGGGGGGGGGCATCGGAGGGTGAAATGTGTGCCTACGTGTACTGTGTCAGTGTAGTGTTGCTGCAACTCACCTTTGGATATCCTCTCTCCTCTCTCTGAAACGGAAAATAATTCCAGAGAGTGAGATGACATCACTTCCCCTGCCTGTGTTTACATTTGCAGGCAGGGGGAAGCATTTCATTCGTCAGAACCGATCAGCAGGTCCAGGCCATAAATCATTGGCCTAGACCTCATAGGTGACACTAATGAGGAGGCACTGATAAGCTCAAATTGGCAGCACTGGTGGGCACTGTTGGGACTGCACTGATAATCAGGGCACTGGTAATCAGTGCCGATGTCCCTTTACCACAAGCCAGTTATCAGCTCTCTTCTTCTCACTTTAAGCTGCCAGCGCAAGGAAAGAAAAGCAGATAACTGGCTTGCGTTTACATCCTGTGATAAGCTGTCATTGGACACAGCTGATCAGGTGGTAAATGGCCGCTGTGATTGGCCCTGCACCCGGATGCGTGATCAGCTGAGTCTGAAGGACTCGGCGATCACAGAGAGCGCTGCCTGCATGATCTCAGGAGGACGTGCATGTACGCCCTCCCGGCAAAGCAAGCCGGCGCTGTAGCCCTCTTTCGGCTATAACGCAGGCAAGAAGTGGTTAAAGGAGTTATATGGTCACAACATTCACTTTCATTTTAAAACATACGCATTGGAATAGCATTATAAAAAATAGTTATATTTGACAGTCCAAAATAAGTTTGCTTTCATTTTGTGAGTTCTGCCTGTCATCTCTTTCCACAACTTCCTGGATTCCCTGCATGCTTTGCATGTTCTCCTCTGCGGTTTACTTTTTAAGGACTACATATCCCATGGTACCTTGCTGCCTGCAAGCTGTGATTCCTGTATTGACTCTGCCTCTTGAAACCACTCCTCTCAGCACCTCTGTTGTTCAGAAGGGAGGTACTGTGAAATATTTGACACAGCAATGTCTACTTTCAGTCATAGTGAAAACATGTCATAGTAGTAAATGTGTGGGGTGTTAGCTGAGTATTGAAAGAATGCGCTGGAAGCTTCTTGTTCGCAGAAAAGACTTGCATTTTCATGGAGGAATATCAGAACATATCTTACAGCATGTAGACAGTAAGAGAACAACAAACGAATGCACACAGAGGAAAAACAGTACTTCCTCCCTGTCAGGAACCATGAATCAGACTGAGACAGAAGTGCAGTGAAAATCACACTGTTTAATAATAATTATGGTAAAAGGTAAACAGAGCAAACGTGGTCAAAACATAGCCAGAGTTTGGTAACCGAAACGGATAGTCCGACAAGCCAGGATACCAGGGAGCCAGGTATCAGCGTACTTCAGAACAGGCCGGGAAATCAGGAAACCGGAGAATCAGCTTAGTGGAACAGCAAGCAGGATCAGGAACCAGAAGGGACGTCAGCCAAGCAAGTCTAAGCAGGAACACAGGATAGAGTCTCTTGATATGTTGACCAAGGCGAAGGCAGAGATGATCTGGACCGAACGGCTTAAGTAACCAGCAGGACTGACGAACAGGATATCATCAACAGGTGAGTCACTGTGGAAAGATTGGAGCTGGCAATTAACGGACAGCTGAACAGCCTGCCCAGAGAAGGAAGGGCTGAGCCCAGCCCTGACAGTACCCCCTCCTCAATGACCCCTCCCCCTTGGAGGACCACCAGGTTTGAGGAGAAAACATCTATGGAAATCACGGAGCAGGACAAGCGCATGTACGTCCGAGGAGAAGACCCAAGAGCGTTCCTCCGAACCGTATCCTTTCCAATGAACCAGGTACTGTATGTGCCACGAAACCTACGGGATTGTACCTCATACTCCTCATGGTTCTCAACCTGTACTGGGTGAGGACATAGAACCAAGGTGGTGCAGCAGTTGCAGACCAAAGGTTTTAATAAGGAGGTATGAAATACATTTGAGATATGCATATTCAAAGGAAGGTCTAAAGCGTAAGCCACTGGGGTAATCCTGTGAAGAATACGGAAAGGCCCAATAAACCAAGGCGCAAACTTCAGTGAGGGAACACGGAGTTGGGGGTTGCGAGATGCCGGCCAGACTCTGTCCCCAACCTGGTAGGAAGTCGCAGGCAGGCATCTGGGGTCAGCATGAAGTCTGTACCTATCATTGGCATGTTGCAAGGCCTCCTGGACTTGTACCCAAGTGGAATGAAGACCACGAAGATGCTCCTCTAACGCAAGGAATGCTCTGAGGAACAAATGAGTCAGGCAACATGGATGGTTGGAAACCATAGTTCGCCATAAACGGGGACAATCTGGAAGCAGAATTCATGGCACTATTGTGAGCAAACTCCGCCCAAGGTAAGAGGTCTGACCTGTTGTTATGATGGTCAGAAATATAGCAATGTAGAAACTGCTCCAAGGACTGGTTGGCTCTTTCTGCGGCCCCATTAGACTGCGGGTGATACACAGAGGAGAAAGAAAGCTGAATTCACAACTATGCACAAAAGGCTCGCCAGAACCGGGACACAAACTAACTACCCCTGTCTGAGACAATCACCTTGGGTAGCCCATGTAAGTGAGAGATCTCCCGAGCAAAAATGGAAGCCAGTTCCTTAGATGTGGGCAACTTCTTAAAGTGGATGTAAACCCGAATTTTTTTAATTTTTTATATATATATATATATATATATATATATATATATATATCATACTGTAGAGTATAAGATTTCCTATCATTTGAGCCCAGTCTTGCCACACAGAGTTAATCCAGCTCTGAGCAATCCTCTTTTATTGTTCAGTGAGATAAATCTTGACAAACTGAGAAAAACTTTGTCAAATACTCCCCCTTGCTGTGAGTGACAGGTGATTTACATATCTCGTGCACTCATGCAGTATTTTTTAATTCCCCCCCACTGCTTTCTTCAGCAGCTCTGCAAGGATTGGCTGTTCCACACCTCAGCATGATTTGGCATGCTGATGTCATGTGGTTAATTTCCTGTTTTTTCACTGGATGTTAGAGATCATAGCAGAAGTTCAGTGTTAGAAATACACAGGAGAAAATGCATATTGACAAGGGGAGTGTAGAGGTGGGCGGGGAGTCTACTGACATCACGACTCTGACACCGAGCTCCAGACAACAGACCCACCCACAGAATATGCAGTTTTTTGGGTCTAATAACAGACAGAGGGGAGACATTTGACAGGTAAAGATACATGCAGGAGGCATGTATATCCTTATAGATAACCCCTATGGCAGTAGTTTAGAAAGGATGACATTGGGTTTACATCCACTTTAAGTGGAATACAATGAGACATTTTCGAGAACCGGTCAACCACCATAAGGATAATCCGCAGAGAGACATGTGAAGCCCAACTGCATGGGTTCCACTTCACTGGCCGACTTGGTAGCAAGGGGCATGGAAGGTGAGGGAGGCAAGGGTGGGATTGCAAAGCTCGGAGACAAATGTACAGGAGGCTTCCGCAAGCGCTCCTTAAAAGAGAGTCTTTCTCTGAGTCTGGAGTCAATGAGGATACAAACGTGATCAACTTCTCCAGCTCAGCAGGTATAGCTCGGGCTGCTATCTCATCTTTGATGGTATCCAAGGGACCATGAGAAAAGGCAGCCATGAGGGCCTCATTGTTCCAAGCAACATCTGCTGCCAGAGTACGGAATTCAATGATATAATCAGCAACAGTTCTCGTACTCTGTTCGATGGAATGAGGCTCTTGGCAGCAGAAGCGGAGCGTGCAGGAACGTCAAATACCCTTTTGAAGGAAGCCACAATTTCTGGGTAACTCAGGACAACGTGTTTTTGTGTCTCCCATAGAGTGTTTGCTCAGTCCAAGGCTCCCTCAGAAAGCAAAGATATCACAAAACCTACTTTGCTTCTGTCCAAGGGAAACGCCTGGGGCAACATCTCAAAGCATATCTCAACCTGGTTGAGAAACCCTCTGCATTGAACTGGATCACCCCCAAATCACTGGGGAAGCGGAGTGGAACCAGACATACCTCCTAAAGAGGTAATACTCGAAGCGGGTGCCTGCACAGAGAGCAGCAGCAGGGATGGCCTGCAACATGGGTTGTACTGGAGCAGCCACAGTGGGAGATTCCAGGTGAGCTGTGCAACTCAGGAGCATCTGTAACGCTATGGCAAACTGATCCATGTGGTGATCCTGCTCATACAATCTGGAAAAAATATTAACAACAAGTGAATTCACTGCATTTTCTGAATTCATGGCCTTCCCTGCTGTCAGGAACCATGAATCAGACTGAGACACAAGTGCAGTAAAAATCACATATTATTATTATTATTAACCACTTGACAACTGGGCACTTAAACCCCCTTCCTAACCAGACCAATTTTCAGCTTTCGGTGCTCTCACATTTTGAATGACAATTACTCAGTCATGCAACACTGTACCCATATGAAATTTTTGTCCTTTTTTTCACACAAATAGAGCTTTCTTTTGGTGGTATTTAATCACCGCTGGGTTCTTTATTTTTTGCGCTATAAAAGAAAAAAGACTGAAAATTCGGTTAAAAAATGAAATTTTCTTTGTTTCCGTTATAAAATTTAGCAAATTTAGTAATTTTTCTTCGTAAATTTTGGCCACAATTTATACTGCTACATATCTTTGGTAAAAATAAGTACAAATCGGTGTAAATTATTTGGTCTTTGTGAAAGTTATAGAGTCCAAAAGCTATGGTGCCAATATCTGAAAATTGATCATACCTAAATTACTGACGGACTATCTATATTCTTGAGACCCTAACATGCCAGAAAAGTACAAATACCCCCCAAATGACCCCTTTTTGGAAAGAAGACATTCCAAGGTATTTAGTAAGAGGCAGGGTGAGTTTTTTGAAGTTGGCAATTTTTCCCACGATTCTTTGCAAAATCAAGATTTTTTTTTTCTTTTTTTTTATTTCCACAAAAATGTCATATTAGCAGGTTATTTCTCACACACCGCATATGCATACCACAAATTACACCCCAAAACACATTCTGCTATTACTCCCGAGTATGGCAATACCACATGTGTGAGACTTTTACACAGCGTGGCCACATACAGAGGCCCAACATGCACGGAGCACCTCCAGGCGTTCTGGAGCACCCAGGCCAATTCTGACATTTCTCTCCTAAATGTAAAAATCATCATTTATTTGCTAGAAAATTACATAGAACCCCAAAACATTATATATGTTTTTTTTAGCAAAGACCCTAGAGAATACAATGGTGGTTGTTGCAACTTTTTATCTTGCACGGTATTTGCGCAGCAATTTTTTGAACGCTTTTTTGGGGGGAAAACACAGTTTTGTGCTTTAAAAAAAAACAAAAACAGTAAAGTTGGCCCAATGTTTTTGCATAATGTGAAAGATGAAGTTACGCCGAGTAAATAGATACCTAACATGTCATTCTTCAAAATTGCACACGCTCGTGGAATAGCGCCAAACTTCGCTACTTAAAAATCCCCATAGGCGACGCTTTAACATTTTTTACTGGTTACATGTTTTGAGTTACAGAGGAGGTCTAGGGCCAAAATGATTTCTCTCACTCTAACGTTCGCACCGATACCTCACATGTGTGGTTTGAACACCGTTTTCATATGTGGGCGGGACTTACGTGTGCATTCGCTTCTGCATGCGAGCACACGGACAGGGGCACTTTAAAAAATTTTTTTTTTTTTTTTTATTGTTCGTTTTACTTTATTTATTTTAGTTTGACACTTTAAAAAAAAAAAAAAAAAAATTGATCACTTTTATTCCTATTACAAGGAATGTAAACATCCCTTGTAATAGGAATATGGCATGACAGGTCCTCTTTACAGTGAGATATGGGGTCAATAAGACCCCACATCTCACCTCTAGGCTGGGAAGCCTGAAATAAAAAAAAAAAAAAAAAACAAAAAAAAACGATCCTGGCTTCGATCGTAGTGGTGAGACGGTGGAAGCACTGGAGGGCGGCGGGAAGGGGGGGAGGTCCCCTCTCGCCTCCCATAAGAACGATCAAGCAGTGGAATAGCCGCTATGATCATTCCTATGGTGTAGGGAATCGCCGGCTGAAAAAGCTGATATCTGAATGATGCCTGTAGCTGCACCCATCATTCAGATATCCCCACACAAAGTCAAGGACGTCGTATGATGGCCGGTGGGCGGGAAGTGGTTAAAACACATTTTTTTTTTTTAACACAAAGTTGTCCATTTATACAATATTTCGAACACATAACATGTACATACCAAAAATGACACCCCGAAATAGATTCACCTACTCCCCCTGAGTACGGCGATACCACATGTGTGAGACTTCCACAGCCTGGTCACATACAGAGGCCCAGTACAGCCGAATATGGCCGAGCATGGCTGAGCATGGCTGCGCATGGCAGGGTATCACCGAGTATGACTGGGTATGGCTGGGTATTGCAGGGTGTTGCAGAGTATTGCAGGGTGTTGCGGAGTAGTGCAGAGTATTGTGGGGTATTGTGGGGTGTTGCGGAGTATTGTGGGGTGTTGCGGAGTATTGTGGGGTGTTGCGGGGTATTGCAGAGTAGTGTGGGGTGTTGCAGAGTATTGTGGGGTATTGTGGGGTGTTGCGGAGTATTGTGGGGTGTTGCGGAGTATTGTGGGGTGTTGCGGGGTATTGCAGAGTAGTGTGGGGTGTTGCAGAGTAGTGTGGGGTATTGTGGGGTGTTGTGGAGTATTGTGGGGTGTTGCGGAGTATTGTGGGGTGTTGCGGGGTATTGCAGAGTAGTGTGGGGTGTTGCAGAGTAGTGTGGGGTATTGTGGGGTGTTGTGGAGTATTGTGGGGTGTTGCGGAGTATTGTGGGGTGTTGCGGAGTATTGTGGGGTATTGCGGGGTATTGTGGGGTGTTGCGGGGTATTGTGGGGTGTTGCGGGGTATTGTGGGGTGTTGCGGAGTATTGCAGGGTATTGTGGGGTGTTGCGGGGTATTGTGGGGTGTTGCGGAGTATTGTGGGGTATTGTGGGGTGTTGCGGAGTATTGTGGGGTATTGCTGGTTATTGTGGGGTATTGCGGGGTATTGTGGGGTGTTGCAGAGTAGTGCGGGGTATTGGGGAGTAGTGCAGAGTATTGCAGAGCATTGTGGGGTGTTGCAGAGTAGTGCAGAGTATTGTGGGGTATTATAGTATGGAGGGATGGCTGAGCATGGAGGGATGGATGGCTGGATGTGACTGTATTTGTCACAGAGCAGCGTTGTGGGCACTACAGATGCAGCCCACAACGCTGCTACCATCCGATCCCTCCCCCGCTCCTCCCCCTCTGTACCGATCGGTACACAGAGGGGAGGGAGGAACCGGCGTCATGACATGACGCCGGTTTGTTTACATGTGATCGCTCCGTCATTTGACGGAGCGATCACATGGTAAACGGCCGCGATTAGCGGCCGTTCACCGTGATCCGTGATGCGCCGGGTCCTCTGGACCCGGCGGTCACGGAAGTTCTCGGGTGCGCGCCCCAGGGGGCGCGCGAGAGCAGTATTCTGGGAGGACGTCCATGGACGTCCTCCCAGGATAAGCCGACCGCGCTGTGGCCGTCTTTCGGCTATGGCCCGGTCGGCATGTGGTTAAACTAATGGTAAAAGGTAAACAGAGCAAACGTGGTCAAAACATAGCCAGAGTTCGGTAACCGGAATGGATAGTCTGACAAGCCAGGACGTCAGGGAGCCAGGAATCCGTGCACTTCAGAACAGGCCAGGAAACTGGAGAATCAGCATAGTGGAGCTGCAAGTAGGATCAGGAACCAGAAGGGACATCAGCCAAGCAAGTCTAAGCAGGAACACAGGAGAGTGTCTCTTGATATGTTGGCAAAGGCAGAGATGATCTGGACTGAACGACTTAAGTAACCAGCAGGACTGACAAACAGGATATTATCACCAGGTGAGTCACTGCGGAAAGATTGGAGCTGGCAATTAACTGACAGCTGAACGGGCTGCTCAGAGAAGGAAGGGCTGAGCCCAGCCCTGACATTCCCATTACATCATATCATAGAATACATGAACTATACACTATAATACTACAGTGCCACCTGTTGCGTAGATAGGTATATTGCATACAGTATTGTCAGTTTATTAGCAACCATGCTGTTGTTCTTTTCCAAAAAATTGAGTTTACAAACTTCAATATCATTCAGAATAATAGGACTAGGCTAGAAATAATTGAAATTCTACATGGAAATAAATATATGATTTTACATTTTGACCTTAAATAAGCTGTGCCCCTTTCACACATGCTGTCAGTTTGTCCGTTTTTCATCCATCCGTTGACGGATGAAAAATGGACATCAATGCATCTCTATTGAAAAACTGATATAAATGGATGATCATCCATTTACATCAGGTTACATCTGCATCCGTCATCTGTTTTTTGATACTGATCAAAGCTCTATTTTTCTTCTGTTAAAAAAACGGATCGGATGAAAAACGGATGTAAACTGACAAATGGTCAGTTTTTTTCATCCGTTTTTGCATTGGTAGTAGATGTAAAAAAACTGATGAAAAACGGATGAAAAACTGATGAGCATGGATGAAAAACTGATGACATCTAGTGGCAGAAAAAAAAGTACTGTGATGTGAAATCTCTAAATTGCAGCTGAATATTGCAGAAAAATTGGTTTTGTTTTTTTTTATACTTTAAACAATATTTTTTTTTTTTTTTTTGTCCGGATATCTGCTTTAAGATGATCAAATGGCCATATACAATACAGATGCACACTTCCAGTACTTGGAAGCACGGTTTCCATTTTATCTAACACCATTGTGTGAAATTTGCAACGTGTATACTGCTGCATAGGATCCAATGAAATCTAAAATCTGGCGATCCTATTAAACTGGTTGGGGGGTCATAAATTGAAAATGGTCTGGAGCTCAAGGTAAAATTAATCTACTGCTGTCTTAAAGCAAATGATTTTTTTCCTGGGTTTCAATAAGTGATCAATGCACATTAAAGTGGAACTTCACTCTAAAGGGGAAGTCCCGCTTTATGCCCCCCACCATATTTGGTGCTTTAACATTTTTTTGGGGGGGAGCGGGTACCTAGTTTTGATAGGTACCCACTTCCATGTCCACTCGTGATTGTCTGCGCCCTTCTTCTCTTTGCCCACAGCTTTCTGGGACACGTCACAGGTCCCAGAGAGCCATGGGACCATTCAGAAAACGCAGCACAGCACGGGCTTGTGAAGACGCAAGGAGTTACAGCTAGATTCCCACAGTTCACATGCCGCTGCTGGGGACCCGATGACCGGCAAAGAACCGGCCCGGGTGAAGGGTGTCCTTTATTAAAAGTTAGCAACTGACTTTTCATTTTTTTTTCTCTCTGGGGTGAAGTTCCTTTTTAAGAACCTGCAATGGGCACTACATTTTGATATACATATGTAAGAGGTCTTAAAATTGGCAACCTTTATCTGATAGAGAAACTTGCTAATATAAAATGTTTGCTATTTAAATAACTGTAAAATCTAACAATTGTCTTTTACGCATTTCAGATTTTCTATGCTGTTTATGCCTTTGAAGCAAGAAGTAAGCAGGAACTTACTTTGGAAGAGCATCAGCGGGTCAGAATCCTTAAGTTCTGTGATATGAGTGGAAACAAAGAGTGGTGGCTTGGAGAGGCACATGGCCAGAAAGGTTATGTTCCTGCAAATTACCTTGGAAAGATGACATATGCATAGCCATGGCTCATCTCCCTGAAAGCATTGTGAAGAAATCTAGGACAACTCAGACTTTGTATTAGCAGAAACGAGACACCTCTGTGTCCGTATAATGTGAAGGATATCGTATATATCCAGAGTGCAATGGGATCTGACTGCCTTGACCTGAAAAAAAGAACAGGTGTCAACAGAAAACAGGTCCTCTCTTTTTTTTTTTCCCTCTGATTGGAAATATTGTGTAGCATGAGTGTATGTACAGCTCAAAGCACTTTTACAGTATATCTGGACTATAATTGTAAAGTACTACCTATGCTGCCACAACTATGATGAAGCATACACCTACCCCCAAAAACATTGGGTTTATGCATTGTAATATGTTTGAAACATATCAGATATTATTCTGGCACAAATATAGCAACACTATAATGAAATATGATACTGATATACTGTATATTGATAGTATGTTAAAATAGTTTTATAAAAAAATGTGACAAATTATGGTTCAAAAATGTAAATTTACAATTTAAGGCAGATTCTATATATATATATATATATATATATATATATATATATATATATAAATGATTTAAACTTTTCTATGGTATGAAATGATTGGAATATACATTATCTCACAAAAGTGAGTACACCCCTCACATTTTTGTAAATATTTTTTTATATCTTTTCATGTGACAACACTGAAGAAATTACACTTTGCTACAATGTAAAGTAGTGAGTGTACAGCTTGTATAACAGTGTAAATTTGCTGCCTCCCCCAAAATAACTCAACACACAGCCATTAATGTCTAAACCGCTGGCAACAAAAGTGAGTACACCCCTAAGTGAAAATGTCCAAATTGGGCCCAATTAGCCATTTTTCCTCCTCGGTGTCATGTAATTCATTAGTGTTACAAGGTCAAATTTGGTGTTATTGCTCTCACTCTCTTATACTGGTCACTGGAAGTTCAACACGACACACTATAAGAAGATTGCCAAGACCCTAAAACTGAGCTGCAGTATGGTGGCCAAGACCATACAGTGATTTAACAGGACAGGTTCCACTCAGAACAGGCCTCCCCGTGGTCGACCAAAGAAGTGCTCGTGCTCAGCATCATGTCCAGAGGTTATCTTTGGGAAATAGACGTATGAGTGCTGCCAGCATTGCTGCAGAGGTTGAAGGGGTGAGGAGGTAAGCCTGTCAGTGCTCAGACCATACGCCGCACAATGCATCAAATTGGTCTGCAGTGCTGGAAAATAATGGTGGCCACACAAAATATTGACACTTTGGGCCCAATTTGGACATTTTTACTTAGGGGTGTACTCACTTTTGTTGCCAGTGGTTTAGACATTAATGGCTGTGTGTTGAGATATAATAAAATATTTAAAAAAATGTGAGAGGTGTACTCACTTTTGTGAGATACTGTATTGAAATACTCAGAAATTTTGAGGGCTCAAGATCTTCGTGATTCTATAAAATACTGTAATTAATATCTAATATACCACAAGCCTTTATTAAGTGCCTATCCATCTTCGTAAAGTAAATATCTCAATGTATTAAAATGTATATTTTTCATATCTATATTTTACTTAACAGTAAGTACAATTGTCCAAATAATGACCCAAATTCTTCTCTTTAAAGAGAATGAAAAAATTGACAGGTAAAATGCTAAAGTTGTGTTTTCTTCAGACTGTATAACTTGGGGGTGAGATGTGCACTAGTATTATAATATAGCAAATAATAATTTATTAAATATATGATTACAACCATCTACATAACAAGATGCATGGAATTTAAGAAGGTTGGTGCATAGGGGCCTGCAGAAACCCATCACAAGGAGGTTGATTTACTAAAGGCAAATATACTGTGCACTAGATGTGCACTGCAAGTGCAGTCGCTGTAGATCTTAGGGGCAGCTCTGAAATGAGGGGAAGCTCTGCTGATTTCTATCATCCAATCATGTGCAAGCAAAAATGCAAGTTTTTTTTATTTTCCTTGCATGTTCCCTTCAGAAGAGCAACTGCACTTGAAGTGCACAGACTATTTACCTTTAGTAAGTCAACCCCATTGTTTTCTAATCTAGACATTCTATGAAAGTAGAGGAGGAACAGAGTATGTACTGTATTGCCCTGTAGTAGTCATCCAGTTAATTCATCTATTTCAAATATACACCATAAAAGTATGAAATTTGGAATTAGGTTAACCTTTACCAATTTTTCAGCTCTTACAGTCCATGGTACTGTTCCTATAGTGTCTTCATGGTGCATGTTATACATTATATTATGTATATAGTGGTATGATTTACTAAAGGCAAATAAATAGACTACACTTTGCAAGTGCAGTTGCACTAATTTTTCCCAGAGTTTAGCGAGATGTTTAAATATGGTGAAGCTCTGCTGATTTCCATCAGTCAATCACGTGCAAACAAAAATGCTGTTTTTTTACTTTCCTTGTACCCAATTGGGTTTTCTTCACCACATTTACTAAGCTCTGGGGGAAATGAGTGCAACTACACTTGCAAAGTGCACAGCCTACATGTCTTCTTACTTAGGGTTCCAGGTGTTAGGAGAAAATACTGTACACAAAATATGTCAAGTACAAGGGACAGCTATAAGTTTGAGAGATGTACTATTGTTCCTTTTCATACAATTCTCAATTTCGACATGTGACAACTTTTGACAATTTCGACATGTGTTCTGCATCATCCTCACCTTTTTAGGAGAATTGTTATATGAGCATTTTCTTTATTATCAGACATTAACAAAAAGTCTACTACTACTGCACTTAACTTCTACTTTACGTGATTCTTTTATGTCCAACTCCAGGTAAGTGTTTTTTCACATTTTTAAAAACCTTTAGTATTTGCTATGACTTACGTTTAAAGTAATATTAAACCCTCAGCACTTTCAGCACCTTATTTAGTCACTAAGGCCGGCCATAGACACCTTGAATCTCGGCCACTTCAACAGGAATTCAGCAGGAGGTAGAAAATGTGTGGGGAAGTGTTCAGCAATCAACTTGGGTACAACCAGTCTGCCAGATTTTACTTGTGATTATCGCTAGCGGCTGCTATAGCTGCTAGCAATAATCACTCTCCTCTCCCAGCAGGGAGAATACAATGTCTCGGCAGGAGGTATTCCCCTGTCAGCACTGTCTGTGTTGTGGGGGAATCTTGCGAATTTCTTTCTTGCAATCCGTGGTTGCAAGAAAGAAAGAAATTTGCACCGTCTATGGCCTGCCTTACTAAGTATGCAACTTCTTCATCTTAATCCTTGCTTATGTTGCAGTTTAAGCCAGTGCCATTGATGTTGCCACAGTCTTACCTATTTCAGGGTGGCTCCATTCTTTTTGCAGCATTCTTTAACCACTTCAGCTCCGGAAAGATTTACCTCCTTAATGACCAGGCCAATTTTTGCGATACGGCACTGTGGCGCTTTACCTGACAATTGCGCGGTCGTGCGTTGTGGTACACAAACAAAATTGATGTCCTTTTTTCCCACAAATAGAGCTTTCTTTTGGTGGTATTTGATCACCTCCTGTGTTTTTTTTTTTTGCGCTATAAACCAAAACATTTTGAAAAAAAAAATATATATATTTTTTTTTATCAATAAATATCCCAAATAAAAAAAAAAAAAAAAAAAAAATCTATTCTTCTGCATATTTTTGGTAAAAAAAAAAAAAAATTGCAATAAGCGTATATTGATTGGTTTGCGCAAAAGTTATATGGTCTACAAAATAGGGGATATATTTATGACATATTTATTTATTTTTTTTTTTACTAGTAAAAAATCAGCGATTTTTAAAATTTTTTTTAGCAGGACTGCGACATTGCGGCGGACAGATCAGACACTTTTGACAGTTTTTTGGGACCAGTGACATTTATACAGCGATCACAGCTAAAAATAGCCGCTGATCACTGTATAAATGGCACTGGCAGGGAAGGGGTTAAGTGTTCCCTAGGGAGGTGTTTCTAACTGTGGAGGGAGTGTACTGACTGGAGGAGGAGAGAGATCGCTGTTCCTGATCACTAGGAACAGTAGATCACTGTCTACTCCCCTGACAGAATGGGGATCTGTTTGTTTACATTAATGTCTGCGGACATTGCGGCTGCCGACCATGGCGAAGTGTGCTCGCCTGCTTTCGCTCTTAAAGTGGAGGGCCACCCGTAAAAAAAAAAAAAATGCCACCAAAATTCCTAAAAAAATTAAAAAAAAACATTTGGAATGAAAAAAAAAATTTTTATACTTAAACCCTTGTTGCTAGGCAGTCTTCCTAATCTGCCTCTTCCTATTCCGCGGCGTGTTCTTCTCCTCGGTGAGCGGCCCCTTTGTCTTCTGGGAACTGTGTGTGTTCCCAGAACACCACGGGGCCATTCACAGATCGCTCGCGCGTGCGCAGTAGGAAACTGGCAGTGAAGCCGCAAGGCTCCACTGCCTGTTTCCCTTACATAGGATGGCGGTGCCGGGACCCGAGAGCCGAGGGATGGTTCGGCCTCGGGCGGCCGACATCGCGGGCACCCAGGACAGGTAAGTCTTTAAAGTCAGCAGCTACAGTGTTTGTAGCTGCTGACTTTAAAATTTTTCTTTTAGCTGGCCGGAATCCCGCTTTAAAGCGGCCGACGTACAGCTACGGCGATTTGCACAGGCGTGTCAACCTGCCGCACTATAATGGTGGCGGCTGGTCGGCAAGCAGTTATAGCCACCTCTGCATGCAGGGACTGAAGTTGTCTCCCTACACTGTGTGCATCAATAGAAAACAGTTCCGTACTCTGTAGCCTAGGATGGCATGGCACTCCCCTGCTTCTCCCTCCCCTCCCTTCTCCGAGGGTAATAGATGGGCTCGAGACTGAACTGTTCACTCTTTCCTGTGAAGACTAAGTAGCACTGGGAAAGCAGGAGTTAGCAACATTGGAAGTTGTGAAATGAAAGGGTAAGGATAATAATTTTTACAAATTGTTTATTGGGAAATAATTATTTCATTATTCTTAAACCAAAAAAAAAAAAAAAAAAGTTGAGGGTTTAATATTACTTATCCATACGTAATTTGTAACTTGAATAGCTGTTCCTAAGCTCCATTGAGCTGTTGCTAGAAAGTACAGCAGGAGACATACTTCCAGCTCTCTGCTGCACTGAAAGAGTGTTTAATTACAGACATCAGTTCCAATGTTTGCACCTCTGCCCCCTCCTTCTGCAAAGCAGCGCCACTGTGTCACCGCAGGCACTGTCCCACTGTGTCACCGCAGGCACTGTCCCACTGTGTCACCGCAGGCACTGTCCCACTGTGTCACCGCAGGCACTGTCCCACTGTGTCACCGCAGGCACTGTCCCACTGTGTCAGGGAGCCAGAAGTACAACTTTTGCTATACTTCTAAGCAGCAGCTTAGCTTTAGAAACAGCTAATTCATTAAAAAAAAAATCACTTATAGATTAAACATGAATCATAATGAATATTTAGGGTTTTAAAAACAAAAAAAAAAACACTCTGCCTGAAGTTGGGCTTTTAAACCTGTTCAGAGACCTTACCAGCTATGCTATCCAGGGAACACTTTAAAGCCTAGTACACATGTGACGAATGTCGGGAGAGATCGGCCGGTTCAATAAAAACCGTCTGACATTCGGCGCGCGTATGTATGGCAGCCAGTCCGACAGAAGCTGGATGTTTTGGAAAACCAACAGCCAATTGGTTCCCGATCAGTGCTCTCAGCCAATAGCTGAGAGCGCTGACCAGGGTATTCTGGTGGGGGGGACGCGTCCCCCTCTCAGAACACAATTGAGCAGCAGGGAGATCGCTGTGCTAACATAGAAGCTGCCAGTTTTGTTTTGTTTTTTTTCTTTCAACTGGCTGGGTTGAGTAAAAAAACTAGTGGTGTATACTAGGCTTTAAATTGTTCCAAAGTCAGAAAGTGAACCTATCTAAAACGGACATCTATGTAATCCATTGATGCCAGATTTCAAAGAGTTCATCATAAGTGGGCAGGCTTTATTTTAGAAAAACAACTGAATTTTTGCATAGCATTTCTCAGTAGCCTTTTAATTAGCCAAATTCATTATAATGTGTTATTTTTACAAGTTACTGAAGAGAATTTCGCCAGCAGCCTACTGGCTCTGAGTACATCCTTGAAACTCTGCTAGACAGATTACTCATTCTTCTAAGGTCTCCTGTTTCGGAAATGTACTCTCTAGTAGCGGCCAGGAAGAGTTTATTTACAGAAAAATGGTTGCCATTTTGCATAAGCTGTAGAGTACAAGTACATATACAGTATCTCACAGAAGTCAGTACACCCCCTCACATTTTTGTAAATATTTTAATATATCTTTTCATTATACAACACTGAAGAAATGACACTTTGCTACAATGTAAAGTAGTGAGTGTACAGCTTGTATAACGGTGTAAATTTGCTGTCCCCTCAAAAATAACTCAACATACAGCCATTAATGTCTAAACCGCTGACAACAAAAGGGAGTACGCCCCTGAGTGAAAATGTCCAAATTGGGCCCAAAGTGTCAATATTTTGTGTGGCCACCATTATTTTCCAGCATTGCCTTAACCCTCTTGGGCATGAAGTTAACAAGAGCGTCACAGGTTGCTACTGGAGTCCTCTTCCACATCTCCATGAGGACATCAAGGAGCTGGTGGATGTTAGAGACCTTGCGCTCCTCCACCTTCCGTTTGAGGATGCCCAACAGATACTCAAAAGGGTTTAGGTCTGGAGACATGCTTGGCCAGTCCATGACCTTTACCCTCAGCTTCTTTAGCAAGGTAGTGATCATCTTGGAGGTGTGTTTGGGGTCCTTATCATGTTGGAATACTGCCCTGCGGACCAGTCTCCGCAGGGAGAGGATCATGCTCTGCATCAGTATGTCACAGTACATGTTGGCATTCATGGTTCCCTCAATGTAGTTCCCTAGTACCGACAGCACTCATGCAGCCTCAGACCATGACCCTCCCACCACCATGCTTGACTGTAGGCAAGACACACTTGTCTTTGTACTCCTCACCTGGTTGCCGCCACACATGCTTGACACCATCTGAACCAAATAAGTTTATCTTGGTCTCATCAGACCACAGGACATAGTTCCAGTAATCCATGTCCTTAGTCACCTTGTCCTCAGCAAACTGTTTGCAGGCTTTCTTGTACATCATCTTTAGAAGAGGGTTCCTTCTGGGATGACAGCCATGCAGACCAATTTGATGCAGTGTGCGGCGTATGGTCTGAGCACTGACAGGCTGACCCCCCACCCCTTCAACCTCGGCAGCAATGCTGGCAGCACTCATACGTCTATTTCCCAAAGACAACCTCTGGCTATGATGCTGAGCACGTGCACTCAGCTTCTTTTGTCGACCATGGCAAGGCCTCTTCTGAGTGGAACCTGTCCTGTTAAACTGCTGTATGGTCTTGGCCACCATGCTGCTGCTCAGTTTCAGGGTCTTGGCAATCTTTTTATAGCCTAGGCCAATGATGGCAAACCTTGGCACCCCAGATGTTTTGGAACTACATTTCCCATGATGCATCACTACACTGCAGAGTGCATGAGCATCATGGGAATCCTCAGAGAGTTCTTTGCCATGAGGTGCCATGTTGAACTTACAGTGACCAGTATGAGTGAGAGTGATAACACCAAATTTAACACACCTGCTCCTCATTCACACCTGACACCTTGTAACACTAACTAGTCACATGACACCGGGGAAGGAAAATGGCTAATTGGGCCCAATTTGGACATTTTCACTTAGGGGTGTACTCACTTTTGTTGCCAGTGGTTTAGACATTAATGACTGTGTTGAGTTATTTTGAGGGGACAGTAAATTTACACTGTTATACAAGCTGTATACTCACTACTTTACATTGTAGCAAAGTGTCATTTCTTCAGTGTTGTCACATGAAAAGATAATAAAATATTTACAAAAATGTGAGGGGTGTACTCACTTTTGTGAGATACTGTATATAGTTTAAGTGCACTTGTATTTGAAGCCTATACCTTCCTTTGTCTCACTAATCAGTTTTAAACTTCGAAAGCCTATGGCCACTACACTACAGATTAGAACACTGAATCCTATTTTCCCCATTTTTCACTAAGACAACTTAAAGGGTAACTCCACTTTCGTGGGGAAAAAATTGCAAAGAAAGAAAAAATAATATAGCATAAACAATTGTGACACAAGTCATATTGTAATTGAATGTTATTAAAAATTACCTTTCCTTTTCAATCTCCAGCTCTGTAATTTTCTGAAAATTCAATGCAATATGGCTACCTGGAGGTGTTCTGTACACAGAATCTGTACAGAACGCCCCCCCCCCCCCCCCCCCCCGAAAAATTTCCTGCTTGTGCGATTGGCTCACTCATTTTCCCAGAATTCTGCACTAAGATACAAGTCAGATTTCAGACATCCCCTGCAACAAAATTTTTTAGTGCGATACTTTCAATAGGAAATCACGGCTAAAGGAATGCAGGCCCAGCAGCTTTCCTCATTAGTCCCCTGCAGGTGCACAGCTGATTGATAATTATGAAACCACTCCCATTAGACTCACTTTCTCACATGGATGCAGACAAATTCACAGTGATTTCTTCAGAATAACAAAAAGGTAGGAATCTGCAACAGAATTTGTTAAAATCCTTGTAATGTACATAAATCACCCAGAGGGGAATGTTTTTTCTCAACAGAAATTGGAGTTACTCTTTAACTATATACTATAACAGATTGTTTGCTATGGCCAACATAATATACTTTAGATACCACAATAAATAAGAGCCATTATCTGTTTCGAACCTATGGGAAAAACACGCCGTTGGATAATTAGGTTAACAAAACGGCAATTTCAACTTGGAAAAAAAAAAAAAAATGAAGCTCCACCGTGACATCTGTCTCACTAGGGGAGATGACATCCCTGTATCCTCCACACCGCTGACATAGCGGTCCTCAGCACAGCATCATTTTAGAACATCTTGCCTTTTTTAATTAAAAAACGCAGCCCTCAAATCGCTTGTCTGGCCTCACCCTGAAGGTCATAAATAAAGGAAGAGCCTGACAGCTTCACGTTGGAGGCAGTGCTGCTCATTCCGTGTCCATTTCTTGTTCAGACATGATGTGCAGGCTGTGATTAACAGCACAGTCTGAGAAGCCACTGGCCACCATTTATCATGGTTGCCATGGTTTCAGCAGAGGCAGAGGCCAAACAACCTATTGAGCAACACATTAATTACTTGTAAAGCTGCTCTGTGTCGCTGAATTTTGCCCGTGTGGTTATAAAATAACTCTTCTGGCAATATTGCGAAGCTAAAGCTGTGTATAATTTTAACCCACTGTATTTCAAAAGTGCTGCTACAAACCGATGACTTGCACAGGCGGCAAAGAGGTTTCACTTGCTAGATGTATAAATGGGAAGCAGAGATTGCGTTTGGCAGTCTAACTGCAGGAATGACGCACAATGCGAATATTTTTATGTTCAGATGTGTACAGTGTGCAGACATGCAGCAATCATCCCAATAATAAGTGGCATTATAATATTATCCCACTATAAAATATCCCACTAGATAGGTATATATATATATATATATATGTGTAAACCTTATGAAAGCAAGGGATATAATGAAAGGATATACGTTCTGTATTTTTTCACTAAGAGCAGCTATGAATGTATAGGTAGAAAATTACTGAATAAATTGATTTATGCATAGATGTTAATATATAATAAATGATTTCTATATTTAGATCACATTGTGTCCATGTATTTTTTTTTTCTTTTTTTATTTAGGTAGATGCAAAATATATATTTTATTTCTCCAAAGTTTAAAATATCATTAAAAACTCCATACATATTGTGTCCATGTTTTTATGTAAATATACATTAAAATGATAAAATATATTTCCTAATTAAAAATGCACGGTTTAATTCTTTGCTATGGTAGTTTTATGTGCCAGCCTTGTGGATGTTTCTATTACTAAAGTAGGACCTTTCCCAGTAAAGTATTAAACTTGAAGAGCCCTGTTTATATAGTGCATAATGTGCATATTGCACATTCCACAATGCTGGTTTTGGATAAATTGTTGCCAGTAGTATCCTGTATTGTGCATACATGAATAGGAGTGTGTAGGTCCACACAGGTGTGCCCAGGTATATTCATGCGATTAAATGTGGTGGTGTTTTCGATGATAAACATTAACCACTTGCTGCCAAGGCCAATTCTGAAACTTCTCACATGTAAAAAAATCTGTATTTTTTTTTTTAAACTAGATAACTACTTAGATCCCCCAAATATTATAGATTTTCTGAAAGCAAAGACCCCGGAGAAAAAAAATGGTGGTTATTTCAATATTTTTATGTCACATGATATTTGCGCAGCGGTTTATTAAACGTAAATTTTCAGGACACTTAATGAATTTTAAGCCTGGTACACCCTATCAGGTTTTTTTTTTTTTTATTCAACCCAGCAGGCTGAACGAAAAAAAAAAAAAAAAACAGAGGCGCTTTACTAACTATCTGATGTTAGTACAGCGATCTCCCCACTGAGCTATAGCCAGAACACACCAGTCAGCTTTGGCAACCATTAGCTGCAAGCGCCGATTGGATGCTGGTTATCCAGCATGCTGGCTTCTGGTGGACAAGTTGGTGTACACCAGGGCCAAAAATTACATAGTTGGCAAGGTTGAATAAAAACACTAGTCCATCCAGTTCAGCATTTGTGTGTGGGGGTGTGTGTTCATGTGAAAAATAATTTCACATAACCCTGTATACTGTGTTCACTAAGGTACTCATCCAATTGGTTTTTGCAACTATCAACTATGTCGGCCGATTTCTGTTGAACCACCAGATATTTGGCCTGTGTGTACTAGGCTTTAATGTACACAAACACAATATCATACCCAATTGTTTAGTAAAATATAAAAAGATGATGCTACGCTGGGTAAATAGGTACCTTTGTCACGCTTTAAAATTGCGTATGCCTATGGATTGGCAACAAACTATGGTACCTAAAAACTCTCCATACGAGACGCTTTAAAAGTCTTTACAGGTTTCTAGTTTAGAGTTAAATAGGAGGTCTGGTGCTAGAATTATTGCTCTCGCTCTGACGTTCAGTTTACAAAAGGAAGCATTTAAATAAATTCAGGGATTTGAGCAACATCACACTGAATTCCTAATGACTCCCTGACTTGCCACCAATGTTTGCAATGTCTCCTAGTTAGCTAAGAGTATTTTTGGGGAACCAAGCCCCATTCAGAACTTCATACTCCTGGGAGCATACCCCTAAGGAGTCTACAGAGATGAGATTCCATGGATGGATGAACTATGGTCCTGAACCCGTATAGCACCCAGCTGACTCATGTTGCACTGCATGCCTATGACTGAAGAAATGAATTTGTGCTTAGGGTAAACAGAAGAAAAATAGTATTTTGCCTTATCTGTAAAGTCTATATTTTATAGTAAAGTACAGGACACAGGATGAGTTTTCTTAGACACTTTGAGCATTGTACCTTCAGGAGGAAACTCGCAAAGCTTTTAAGGATATGCTCCCTGGAATCTCCTATATAACTCTGTTCTGCTTCATGAGTCCTCAGTTTTTGTACAAGAAATGCAGAATAAGCAAGGAATAGAAGGGAGGGTGTGCACTGCAAGATATGGAATTAACAGGTAAGCCAAAATCTACCTCATCTTTCTTGTATCGTACAGGACACAGGATAAGTATTCGTAGACCCTGGTATGTCCCCAAGCAATGAATGAAAAGGATGGGCA
Source organism: Aquarana catesbeiana (assembly GCF_042186555.1). NCBI lineage: Eukaryota > Metazoa > Chordata > Amphibia > Anura > Ranidae > Aquarana > Aquarana catesbeiana. The sequence goes on from NC_133324.1 coordinate 663,236,630, forward strand.
ACTCTCCTCCCCCCCCCCCCCCCCTTCTCTTTTTTTTTTTTTGCCTTATGTTAAATGCATTACCTCTCATCGTGTAAGTACTGTTGTACTCTTTGTATGTATGCTTCTGTGCCTTTTTACTAGCAATTATAGCTGTATACTGCTGTATTGTCTGATATGTAATTGCTTTTTTTTGTGAAAATAAAAATAGATTTATCCAAAAAACAGTGGGCAACAATAGGTTAACAGAACTGTGCCAACAAGCCAAACAACAAGGGTCAACAGACCCAACTTCAGAGTGCTGCTTTAAAAACCTTGTGGATGTCCACCTGGTAAAACTGAAATTATGTGAATGGACCAGGTGGAGGCCCTACAAAGATAAGCTACAGAGGCTTGGTACCGGAATGCCCAGGAAACACCCACTGACCTGGAGGAGCAGGTGCACAAAAGAGCAGAAGGGGATTTGCCTTTAGAGTGGAAGCTCTAGCAATCAGTTGTCCTATCCATCAATGGCCTAAGGATAGGACAAATAGGGAGCCCATCCTCCCGATAGAAGCGGTTGCTTTCAAAACAGATGCAAAAGCAATTTCCTTTTGGTGCCTTGTAGCAGGGCACAAGGATGAATAGACACTGGGGTTATATACTAAAGACAAAACCACTTGACAGTGTACTTGGAAGTCCAGTCGCTGTAGATCTGAGGGGGACATGCACGGAAATAAAAAACAGCATTTTAACTTGCACATGATTGGATGATAAAATCAGCAGAGCTTCCCCTAATTTCAGATCTTCCCCTAAGATCTACAGCAACTGCACTTCCAAGTACACTTTCAGTGCACTTGTAGTGCAAAGTGGATTTGTCTTTAGTAAATCAACTCCTATGTCTTCATTGAGGTGGAAGAATGATACCACCTTAGGAAAACAGAAGGATGGTCTTGAGAGTAGGACTACCTTGTCATTGTGAAGAATGAGGAACAGCTCCTTACAAATGAGAGCCGCCAACTCAGAGACAGGTCTGACCGACATGATTGCAACCAAAATTACCACTTTGAAGAAGAGGTCATTTAAAGGGATATCCCTGATGGGTTCAAAGGGTGGTTTTTGTAGAGCAGAGAAGGGAGCAGAAAGGAAGTCCTGATCCAAGATACACCTTGAGTAAAGGTTTTGACAAGGGGGAGTGAAGTCAGAGGTTTTTGAATAACCATAGACACACGGACGAAACCTGTCTGGTCAATGTGTTAAAGGTGACATTCTGGTCAAGTCTAGAAAATGATATTTAAAATTAAAAATAGCTAGACCATGGTTTCATCTATGTCAATGTCAGGGTTAGGGTCAAGATTATGGTCAGTGTATTTAACCCCTTCGCACTGACCGTGCGCAAATTTGCGTTCATGGCTTATAGGGGTTATACCGGGGTGATGTCTGCAGCTGCAGGCATCACCCCGGTACCATTTTTTTTAGAGCCAGCAGTTTGCTTTTTAGTGATAACAACCAATGCCAAAGCAACCCGGCTGTTATCCTAAAGAGCGGGAGGGGATGTCCCCCCTCCCGCCGCCTTCTGTCACTCTTCCTAGGTCTCCCAACGTATCGCTTCCGGTTTACTTGGCTGCCAACTACGCCAATTTAAAAGAGTACCTGTCACAAGGGATGTTTACATTCCTTGTGACAGCAATAAAAGTGATCAGAATTTTTTTTTTTAAAGGGACAATGTAAAAAAAAAAAAAAAAAAAAAAAAAAAAAAAATAAATAAGATATTTTTTTTTTTTCTTTAAAGCCCCCCCCCCCCCCCTGTCCCCGCACAGCAAAAAAACACATACATAAGTCATGCCCCCAAATGTAAACGGTGTTCACATCACACATGTGAGGTTTCGCCGCGATCGGAGTGAGAACAATAATTCTGGCAAAAGACCTGCCCTGTAACTCTAACCTGGTAACCGTTACATTTTTAAATCATAACCTATGGAAATTTCTAGGTACCATAGTTTGTCGCCATTCCACGAGTGTGCGCAATTTTAAAGCATGACATGTTAGGCATCCATTTACTCGGTGTAACATCATCTTTCACATTATACAAAAAAATTGGGCTAACTTTACTGTTTAGTTTTCTTTTAACCACTTAAGCCCCGGACCATTTTGCTGGCCAAAGACCAGAGCACTTTTTGCGATTCGGCACTGCGTCGCTTTAACTGACAATTGCCCAGTCGTGCGTCATGGCTCCCAAACAAAATTGAAATCCTTTTTTTTCCTACAAATAGAGCTTTCTTTTGGTGGTATCTGATCACCCCTGCGGTTTTAATTTTTTGAGCTCTAAACAAAAAAAAGAGCGACATTTTGAAAAAAAAATGCATTATTTTTTACATTTTGCTATAATAAATATCCCCCAAAAATATATAAAAAAATATTTTTTTCCTCAGTTTAGGCCGATACATATTCTTCTACATATTTTTGGTAAAAAAAAAAAAAAAAAAAAAAAAAAACTCCCATTAAGCATTTATTGATTAGTTTGCGCAGAAGTTATAGCGTTTACAAAATAGGGGATAGTTTTATGGCATTTTTATTAATAATTTTTTTTTTTTACTAGTAATGGCGGTGAACAGCGATTTTTATTGTGACTGCGACATTATGGTGGACACATCGGACATTTTTGACACATTTTTGGGACCATTGTCATTTACACAGCAATTAGTGCTATACAAATGCACGGATTCCTGTGTAAATGACATTGTAGGGGTTAACCACTAGGGGGCAGTGTAGGGGTTAAGTATGTCCTGGGAAGTGATTCTAACTGTGGGGGTGTGTGGCTACGTGTGACACGTCACTGATCTCTGTTCCCGATCACAGGAAGCAGAGATCAGTGACACTGTCACTAGGCAGAACGGGGAGCTATAGAGGTATATCTCATATATATATATCACATCACCTGTATGTCTGTTATTAATTTAGACATGTACCGTTCAATTAGACTTGACAGAGTAGTTTCCTATAGCCACTACTATTTCCCTTCCCATCCTTCTCCGTCCCCTCCCCTTCTCCCCCTCTCTCTCCTCCCCCAATTCTCTTTTAAGTCGCCACTACGATCCATCTGTAGCTTGATGAAGGAGCGCGGCTACCGTGACATCGTAGCCCGTACGCTCAGGAAACGCGTTGCTTTCCAGTGACGTCACAGCTCCGCGTCTGCCTTCCACCAGCGTTCCAGGCCTCGCTTTGAATCACACCACCACCGCGGCCGGCTCGAGCGGTGTCCAGCAAAGCCCTACGCACGGCAAGCAGCAGAGACACCTGTGATCGATCTGATGGACTCCCCCGTTTTTCATGATGGATCATAATCGTACTACATGCTGTGTTTTTTTTACCTTCTAAATGTGAGTTGTTTGCACAGTGTTTTTAATAAATTGCCTTACATACTGCACTTATAGGCGCCTCCCCCCTTGTGTTTTTTCCTGCAGATCTTGGAGCTTGGTTTCAGCTCTTCTTGGAAGGCAGCCCTCTGTGTGGACTTTTTAATATTAGCCTGCCCCTTCATATAGACTTTTATGGACTATATCAGTTATAAGTTTATTTACAACTTTAGTTTGTCAGTAGCATGATGGTACTATAAGGCTTCCGGTTTTTGCGCCTTCACTTGCTTATATGTGGAGTGGGGGTGTGTGCTTTTCCTCCAATCAGCTCTCACACAGTGTATGCCAAGACTACACTCCTACAGCAGAATGAAAAAGTAAAAATTCTAACACAATGTAAGAATTCTAAAGAATCTTATATTATAGCAAGCTGAAGACAGCAGATATACATGTAAAACTTATGTAGGGAGATTTGTTTCACCTGTGTATCATCTGAGGCTATTCACTTCACTGAGTATAGGAGAGGGTTTACATCCACTTTAAGTCACAAGATTCTATGCATGTGAATGAAGTTGAAAACTATTCTAGATTTTTTTTTTCCCCACTTCATGTTCTAGGGAATCCACACAAAAGCGCAAGGCACAGGGCAATTGCTGTAATTGCTCAGTAAAGACATGGTTCTGGAATACAGGATCGTGTTGGTTGTTCATTGCCCTGGTCCAGTTAGCTGAAGTTACATAGTCTGGTTGACAAAAAAAAGACACTGGTCCACCTAGTTCAACCAATAAAAAATTAAAAAAAAAACCACACAAAATAAAAAAAAAATCCATATACACGATCCTATACCCATAGTTGATCCAGAGGAAGGCAAACCCCCCAACCCCCCCAAAAAAGTGAATTTTCCATAAAGTAGAGGAGGTCCATCACCTTAGGACACTAGGGGCAGGGTTATAGGGGAGGTGCAAATGTCTAATCAGATGAGGGTACAAGACTATAACCCATGGTCTATGAATACTCAGACTGTGCTCTGTACTGTACAAAAAAAGACCTTTAACTGTAGAAAGCTGGTAAAGAACTGCCTGGCCTATACAGTTCCAAAACTTGCATTTATTGATATGAGTAGATTAGTCTGTGTCAAGAGGGAAACCTTTTAGTGCAAGCCAGCATGTGACAGAACCACCATTTCGTTTACCACCTGCCAGGGATAGGTAGTCATGAGCAGAATGGGGCTACAGTGTAGTAAAAAAAAAAAAAAGATTTGAGAAGCTACAGACTGGCTGATTCCAAACCAGATTTTCAACTGCATAAAGGAAACCTGAGCTGAAATATAACAAACAGACAGGAACTGGGGTCAAATGGCGCTACCTATTGGCAAAGGGCACAGAGGAGAAAGAGGTTGTAACCGCAGGTGTAAAATATGCAATAAAACTAGACATCTGACATCCTAGCCTAGATGTTAAGGCAGGCCTCCCATGGGTGATCCCTAAAAGTATGTGCCGGTGTGTAAAGCATACATCCTCATAATGCGTGCAAGTGAGCAGATACACAGTGTAATTCCTAGAAGTAAAAATATATCAGAATCCTACCTAGAGGTTCCTGGTGGGTGTATATGTACATTGATGTGATGTACCAACTTATAGTGACAAAAAATGTGTACCATACATAAATCAATCATACCAATTACCCTAAATGCAAAAGAAAAAAAGAAAGAATACTGTGCAAAAAATGCATATATAGTGTCCCAGTATTTTCATGTATCTTCTAAAAATCCATAATGTACGTTAATTCAGTCAGAAAAAATAATTATAATAATGTGCATTAGTGTTGCATCCAAAACACCAAAAAATAATAAATTGCAAAACTAAAAAAAATAGCAAAAATAAATGTGCAAAAAACAGAGATGTGGCAAAGTCCAAAAAAAAACAAAAATCAAAACACCACCGTAGAAGACATATATACAACTATATATGGAAGTGGAAAATATGACAGTTCCCGTGTTCCCCCTATCACCCTTACTAGGGTACTGTAGGCGGGCCTCCTTATAACCCACTTTGGGACTGGCACAGGAATGCACCAATGTTCACGTCCATCTAACCTGGAGTCTAAGGGATGCTTTCGGAGCCTACAAAGCGGATGCCTGGCTAAACCAGTTTACAAGAGTGTAACTACACGCACACTACCCCTGTAGGGGTGATAGGATCTGGTGAGTGGGGACCCTTGTGGGGGAGCACACAAGTCACTTGGAGATACTGCAAGCACATAAGTCACCTGTGATGGTTTCTGATATATATATGTATGTGCACAACCTGACGATTATCTACACGGGAACTGTCATATATTTTCCACTTACATATATAGTTGTATATATGTTTTCTACGGTGGTGTTTTGATTTTTGTTTTTTTGGACTTTGCCACATCTCTGTTTTTTCACATTTATTTTTACTATTTTTTTTAGTTTGTAATTTATTATTTTTTGGTGTTTTGGATGCAACACTATTGCACATCATTATAATTATTTTTTCTGACTGAATTAATGTACATTATGGATTTTTAGAAGATACATGAAAATACTGGGACACTATATATGCAGTTTTTGCACAGTATATTCTTTCTTTTTTTCTTTTGCAGTTAGGGTAACTGGTATGATTGATTTATGTATGGTACACATATTTTTTTGTCACTATAAGTTAGTACATCACATCAATGTACATATACACCGATCAGGAACCTCTAGGTAGGATTCTGATATATTTTTACTTATAGGAATTACACTGTATCTGCTCACTTGCATGTATTATGAGGGCATATGCTCTACACACCTGCACATACTTTTAGGGATCACTCCCATGGGAGGCCTGCCTTAACATCTAGGCTAGGATGTCAGATGTCTAGTTTTATTGCATATTTTACACCTGCGGTTACAACCTCTTTCTCCTCTGTGCCCTTAGCCAAAAGGTAGCGCCATATTACCCCAATTCCTGTCTGTTATATATCTAGAGCCCCCTTATTAGGGGAGGCAGCAGCCTTTTCTACTACCCTGAGCGCGGCTTTTCTGCATTCTTTATACATTTTCTGAGCTGAAATATGTAGGTAACCTTTGCTGCCCATCCCCTTTGAAAATTCTGCTTGTCTGCCTGCCTGCCTTGCTGATCCTGTCCTGATCTCCTGCTGAGACATTGTATTCTGACAGAGGGATTCTCCACCATCCCCCAGAATACACTGATCAGAGCGTGGAGTCATTGGCTGCAAGCGTTAAATGAATGCTGATTTTCCAGCATGCCCGTTCAACAGAAGGCAGTCTAACAACTGTCTTCTGTTGGTCAGACAGCTGTACACATGGACTGAAAGTCAGCCGATTCCTGCAGAATGGGAGAATTTTTGGCCTGTTTTTACTATGCTTAAGACTTTAACGAAGCCAGACACAGTTGGACAATTAGCATTTTCAAGAGCTCGAAAATGGCAATCTATGTATTCTCATAAGGAGTAGTTTTATGGCCTGCAGATTTGTGCTTTGGCATGCTATAGTAGATGTTTGGGAAAAAAAAAAAATAAATCTTCTAATCAGAATGTTTCATGCCATAAATGTGTCCTAGTCTTATAGTAGATCAATTCAAATAGGATGTTTTGTACGTTGCACCAATTAGGCTACGATAAGTTGAAATTGAACAAACATCTCTATTCCTATTTTTTTCAAAGCTGTGTAAAAGCATACACACAGATTGTTTAATAATAATAATATATATAGGTATATATGTATATATATATATATATATATATATATATATATATATATATATATATATATATAGAGACCTTTCCCTTTAAGCCTGGTACACAACACTAGCTTAATTTTCGTTCAACCCAGCGGTTGTACTAACTAACTAACCAATGTTAGTATAGCAATCTCCCCCCAGCTGTTCTATTGTGTTCTGACAGGGGGACAGCCCCCCCACCAGAACACTGCGGTCAGTGGTTTTCCAGCATGCTCGTCTGACAGAAGCTGGCCAAACGGCTGATTTCTGTCAGATCGGCTGCCATACGCAGTTTTTTTAAATCTGCCGATGTCGCCCAGCATTCGGCTCCTGTGTGCTAGGCTTTAGCCTCCACATGGAGATTAATTGTCTGCATAGCTTTTAGAGTACCTGTCTCTTTTGTGTTCAGTTGTGAAAATGGAAAAAAGAAACAAAAAAGCTAAGCAAACAAAAGATTTACATGAGTAGTCAAACTGTGACAGCTACAGTATGACATCCAAAATAAGATACTTGTCATGGAACAGAACTGACAAAAAAAATTATTTTGTCAGTCCCAAATCTCAGGACTTTATGCTGCATTTTAAGCTATGTCATACGTTGTCTGAAGAGTTGAGGTAACATTTTCCACCTAAAGGCACGTCTTTAGTTTTCCTTTATCTTCACAAGCAGCAAACAATAATAGAATGTGTAAAGCAGTAAATGAAGATAAAATTGCATAGAGAGTGCAGTGGTAAAAAAAAAAAAAAAATGGGATTTTTGTACTCACCGTAAAATCCATTTCTCCAAGTTCATCGACGGACACAGCGCCTCCTTAATCTTGACCATCGGGTTATATCGCCTCTGAAGAAGTAGAACTAGGCAAAACATAAAACTTGGCTACGCCCCATGGGCTATCCTCCGTCAGTATATAACCCCCTCCTTGCTCTAGGTATTCAGTTTATTAGCAAGCAGTAATAGAAGTATCAAAACTCCATAGAGGGGTGGGTGCTGTGTTCATCGATAAACTCGATGTCCGCCGGTCTCCCGGCAATAATGTCACAGAGCCACAGCACGGGGAGATGCCTATGTAAACAAGGCATTTCCCTGTTCTGCCTAGTGACATGACAGAGATCACTGCTCCCGTTCATCGGGAGCAGTGATCGCTGTCATGTGAGTAGTTAGCCCACCCCCCCCACAGTTAGAATCACTCCCTAGGACACACTTAACCCCTTGATCGCCCCCTAGTGTTTAACCCCTTCCCTGCCAGTGTCATTTACACAGTAATCAGTGCATTTTTATAGCACTGATCGCTGTATAAATGACAATGGTCCCAAAAGTGTCCGATGTGTCCGCCATAATGTCACAGCCACGATAAAAATCACAGCTCGCCACCATTACTAATATATATATATATATATATATATATATATATATATATATATATATATATATATATATATATATATATATATATATATATATATATATATATATATTAAAAATGCCATAAAACTATCCCCTATTTTGTAGATGCTATAACTTTTGCGCATACCAATCAATATACGCTTATTGTGATTTTTTTTTACCAAAAATATGTAGAAGAATACATATCTGCCTAAACTGAGGAAAAAATTTGTTTTTTTTATATATTTTTGGGGAATATTTATTATAGCAAAAAAATAGCTTTTTTCAAAATTGTCGCTATTTTTTTGTTTATATCGCAAAAGATAAAAACCGCAGGGGTGATCAAGTACCACCAAGAGAAAGCTCTATTTGTGGGGAAAAGAAAGACATGAATTTTGTTTGGGTGCAATGTCGCAAGACCGCGCAATTGTCAGTTAAAGCGACAGTGCCGAATCGCAAAAAGTCCTCTGGTCAGGAAGGGGGTAAAATCTTCCGGGGCTAAATCGGTTAATAGAAGAGGCCTCCGTTACAGTCTGTCTGATCCATCTGGAGATATTAGCTGAAGAAGGAGCTAGCCCTTTCCTTGGTCCTTGTGTAACCACAAAAAGCGAGTCTGACCTCTGAAAGGACTCTGTGGCTGCCACATACACCCGAATCATCGCAGGAACCACATCCAAGGTATGCAAAGCAAATTCCTTGGGATGAGCCAGCTTGGGACACAAGGAAGGCAACACAATGTCCTCATTCAAATGGAAGTCCGAGACAACTTTAGGTAGGAACGATGGACAAGGACAAAGAACCACCTGATCGCTGTGGACCACCAAATAGGGAGTTCGACAGGAAAATGCCGCCAACTCCGACTAGTGTGTGGCTAGGGGGTCACTGAAATAGGATTGCTAAGTCAGCCACCTGGCCCTTGATGGTACTCAAGGCCAACCTCTGCTCAACGACTCGTTGAAGGAAGGCCAAGATCCTATCGACTCACACCAAGAAATGTACGCTTTCCACGTACGATGGTATATCTTGCTAGAAGTCGACTTCCTCGCCTTCAACATAGTAGGGATCACTGATCCAGACAAATCTCTATCCTTCAGTATCTGGCGTTCAACAGCCAAGCCATCAAAACCAGCAACTTTAAAGCAGGATGGAAGCTCAGCCCTTGGGACAACTGGCCCTTTCTGAGAGGTAGCTTCCAAGGGACGTTTACAGCCACCAAAAATAAAAATTAAGTACAGCGCTACGTTTAGAAAGAAAGTGAAAAGCAGCCAACACACCTATAGACTCAAGGTAGGAAAAAAACAAAAGAAACAAAAGTGTGGCGCTATATATCACATCCACAGCCGTGTGTACTACAATGAAGACATATAAAAATGGTGAATACTACCAAAAAATGTATGACCATAAAATGGATAGTGTCAAATAATTAATCAGTGTTGATCACATATAAGGTAAATAATACAATAATACTTAATCATCAGATGTGCCAGTGATTAATAAAAACCCGTGCTGGTTCCATGAGCCAGACACCAAACATAAAAAACATAAAACTTTAGAAGTCCATAAAAAATGTGTAGAAAAATAGTGAAGAAAACATCAACAGAGTTCAAAGGGGGTGATGCATGGCCAGATGGTATTCACAGAATTTTAGTCGCACCAAATCTGGCGAGTGGGCAGAAGGGAGACCACAAGTGTGCATAGATTGTACATCAGTGCCCGGGCCAACACCAGGAGTAGAGGAGGCTTACCGGAAAGAATTGACCTGAAATGGCGTACGCCAGACAAGTCAAAAAAGCATAATAACCACTGGTTCTGGGAAATGCGTCTTGCCAGATGTCATCAACAGATGGTGGAAAGAAAAGGGGGGGTCCACACGGCTTCCTCTCCCATAGGTAATCCAGCATAAGCCAAACGTGTAGTTTCATATGCCATGCGAGGAGCAAACAAAACTCACATAGCGTAAAAACGTTTTAAAACACTAGTTTATTAAAATAATAAAAAACAGACTCACATTTTGGAAGAACGAAACAGAGCTCAAATATCGAATAGCGGCAATCGTGAGGGGTCCACCCGACATGTTTCAGCTAAGTAGCCGTCATCTGGGGCTCCTTAGCTGAAACAGATCATTGAGAGCTTTCTTAGAAGCTTGGTCTGCCAACCAGCACTTAAGCCACAGCACACGTCTAACTACTACCGCTGAAACTGATAGTTTTGACAGCATGGGAGCTGCATATAAAGATGCATCACATATAAACTGCAGCCTTTGGACCAAATTGTCCGCCAGATTAACACAAGCAGCAGGAACCTGCTCATTCCCCAGACCTTGGCACAAAAGCTTGTCCCATTCGGTTAAAGTCTGAGACACCAGGGAGGAGCGGTCGCATTGTGGAACTTGCCACGGTAAACATGCTGCGCTCCACAGACTCCGCTTTCAAATCGGTCGGGTCTTTAAAGGACGGGGAATCCTCTACTGGAATCATGGTTGCTTTATTCAACCTGGAAACCAGAGGGTCCACCACTGGTGGACTGGTCCACTTTTTTAAAAGTGATTCCTCAAAGGGGTAACGTACTGCAAAACGTTTAGGGACCACAAAAGGTTGCTTTGGTTGCCCCCACACCTTATAGACAAACTTGTCAAAATATGGAAGATAAGGAAACGCCTTAGCAGCACGAGGTGCCCTGTGTGTACCAAAAGGGACGGCAACATCCGTGGCCACATTAGCCACATCCTCTATTTTTAAAGTCTCTTGCACTGCAGTGACAAGTGCGTCCACCAGCATTTTTTCCTTTCCTGCTGCAACCATGGAGGAGTCATTTTCACTGTCGGACGGATCAGGGAGCGTGGTATCAAGTCCCACTGGACGGGCCACATCCACTGCAGCATCAGACTCAGAGTCAGATGAGACTGACTGAGAAGGAGAAGGTGGAGGATGCTTCCTGCCAGGCCTTTGCCCGCACGCCACTTCCACCCGGGATACTAAGGATTCTAGGATCGCCGGCAGATCATTGATAGGGAACTGAGGCTCTGAGGGACCAGAGCACATGAGGGGGATCAGTGGGGGAGATGCAACCCTGAGGCTCCATGGATAAGGGAGCCCCTTCAGCACAAAAAGGAGTTTTTGGCACTGCTATAGACCTCTACTAAGGTGCTTGCTGGTAAACAGAAGGGACCCCAGGGACTCACCACACCAGACTGGAGAACACCGAATCGGAGCATTCAGCATGCCATGTGTCTTAATAAGTATTCAAAAAGGAAAAGGAGGGGCCTGGAAGCTCCTTAGATCACGTGACCCACTCAGACTGTCTCTGCACAGCTGTCTGTCTCCAGCATTGTGCCAGACTAAGGGCAAATGGCCGCCGTGACATCACGGACTACACCAATATGGTCGCCGGAAGAGGACCGAGCCAGACTAAGGGAAAATGGCCACCATGACATCACAGACTACACCAACATGGCCGCCGGCCAAAGATCAAGCCAGACTAACGGAAAATGGCCACCAAATGCTGGCACATGATTCCCAGAGTCCATAGAGGGGGGATAGAGGGGAGATGGTGGAAACCTCCACTGGGACCCCACCAGACACCAAGCACTGCAGCCTCACCTAGTAAGGCAGTAAACACAGCAGCACATGGGCCCCCACCCTCCCCCCACCTCATGGAACACTCACAAAAGGGGATGGAGGGGAGATAGGGGGAAACCCAGCCTAACTGAGGAATGGGTGGAGGGATCCTGCAGGCTGCTCTGATTATCCCTGGAGAGCACCAGCATCCACCCCACCCCAAGAACAGGATGAGAGGGGGAACTCTACTTACCCTTCCATGGTTTCGGGTATCGCTCCAGACAGGACCCTCCCCACCTGAAGTTGGGGGCCGTCAGCCAGGGGGAAGCTGTGACTCAGACCAAAGCTAGGTCATATGCGACCCTGGGAGATGTTACACTCGCGGGCCAGCCTCTGTCCGTTGAATATATATCGCAGCCAACCTAGCATGTAGATCTGCCAGGGGCAAAAAAAAAATATATTTTTTTTAGAAAAATTTAAGAGGTAGTGTGTCATATTAGAACTCAGCCGAGTTCTCGCTCTCCAAATATTGGAGAGTGATCTGTATGGTCCTCCAATTTTTGATAAATACGTTTTATGTATGTAGGTGGTGCGTTGTTCATGCTCATAGGCACATTTTGTGAATAATTGATGAAATTTTATGTAATTGTCCTGTTTCTGTTTTTGTAATAAATCTATTTTTAATATATACTTGTGTTATGCCTATAACGTCCATTATCCACAAATCTATTCTTTAAATATACTGACTAAGGACGCTCCATGGGGCATAGCCAAGTTTTATGTTCTGCCTAGTCCTACTCCTGCAGAGGTGATATAACCGAATAGTCAAGATTAAGGAGGCGATGTGTCCGTCGATGAACTAAGGAGAAAAAAAGAACTTGAATTGTATTTGTTTCGTTTAGTAGCTGCATTTATAATAAGGATGAAAACAGGTTATACAAAAAGTGGTTTTAATGCATGTTACAGATCATTACAACAGAAAACAGCATTTCTTTGAGATCTTAGCATCATGAAATGGACCTAGAATGTATTTCTGTTTGTATTATCAATCCAAACCAATCAGAATCAAAATGTTCAATCGCTCCACTGCAGTTTTCAACCTGGTTGTTTTTGGGAACAGCATAGGCAGTTCTTATTTCTGATACCTTACTAAATGAGGTCAACAGATTTTCATATATTTTAGAAAATATAACATGCAAATAAGCCTTAAAGTGGTTCTAAAGGCTCAAGGTTTTTTACTTTCATGCATTAAGGTAAAAAACCTCCTCTGTACAGCAGCCCCCCCCCCCCCCCAATACTTTCCTGAGCCCCATCTTGATCCAGCGATGTGTTTGAGAGCCTTGGCTCTCTGGGAATTCTCCCTCCTCACTGGCTGACACAGCAGCGGGAGCCACTGGTTCCCACTGCTGTTAATCACAGCGAGTAAGCCTATAAAAGGAGGGGAGGGGGGGGGCGAGCCACAGCTGTGTGTGTGAATGGACATAACACCCATAGCTTGCTGCTTGCTGTGGGGGCACTTGACAGGAGGGAGGGGGGCAGGGGCGCAAGCGGTGGACCTGCAAAGAGGAGGATTGGGTACTCTGTGCAAAACCAGGGAAATATAAAATGTTTGTTATTAAAAAAAGAAACAAAAAAAACCTCACAAGCCTTTAATACCACTTTAAGTAACAAAAATCTTTCTAATTATATACTCAGTAGGAAGAATATATAATCACAGTAGGCCATTACACCGCCTCATGGTATATTTGAGTAACTCTGTAATGCTGCTCACAATTTTACACACAGCAACTCTATGGTCAGTAGTATATGTGATCACTTCTTTAGTTTCTTTTGGGCGGCTTTCTTTTTCACCATCTGAAGCCGCTTCATGGCAGTTAACTCCTGGGAAGTAGGACCCTTGGCTGCAGACTGCTGTGTGCTGGGATCGACAGCTGCCTTGCTACTAGAGCTCCCACTGATTCCTGCAGAGCTTCCTCCTCCATTACTACTGCCCATCTGATTGCTCATATTGTTTCCAGATGAACTAATGCTTGGACTAGGCAGGCCTGTTTTGCTAACATTGTCGCTACTCATAGAACGGCTAAGGCTGGTCTTTCCCAGAACGAGTGGTGGTAGAGGCTTTAGTGGTAAAGAGCTTGTGTTGCTGCTGCCTGGTCCTGGTTTAGATGCAGAGCCTAACTTTATAGGTGCTGGGCCAGTTGAACCCAATGTTTTCTGACCTGCAGATAAAGTGGGAGGTTTACCACTGGTAGTCTGTGCTGAGCTTCCAAGCTTTGAGGTTACTGGCACTGCACTGGCAGTCTTGGCTCCAAATGCTGCCCAGCCAGTAAGACCACTTGCAGCAGAAGATGATGACCCAGAATTGGAGGAATTCCCAGAGGTTGCAGAGGAGACCTACATGAAGAGATGTGTTAGAGAAAATGACGAGAAATCATATGAGTCCTTATAAATTATTGCACTAAACAATTAAAATATATATACTGTATATCCCCAAGCTTGGGCTTGCCTGATATTCATTGGTCATTTGTGAATATCAAACCCATCTATTCTTTTTCATTTGGCAACACATATGCTCCTTGGTGCATATAAAAACGATGATTCCTGCTGTTAAGCAGAATGCGTGAAGATCTCTGCACTTAGTTAGAACTGGCTGAAATTTTTCAGCCTGACAGTTTAAAGCACATTTGACAAATGCAAGGCCTGCTGAGCGAGTCTGTTCACCGGGTCATTTAATGTGCCCCTTGCACCTCTCCTGCAGCTGCGCCACCCCCCTCATCTCCGCCACCACCTTGTCTCAGCATTTGGCAGCAGAGATAATGCAAGAACTCATCTGCCAAATACTGCGCTTCTCTGTGCATCTGTGGAGAGGCTTGTCACTATTCGCCCCCCCCCCCCCCTCCCACCTCTCAACAGTCAGTAGCAGAGAGAAGGACAGAACTCCTCCAACAGATCCCATTCCTCTCTGTGCAGCCGCTGCACCCTCTTGCCTCCGCCCCTCCCCTGGTCTCTGCATTAGCAGACTCCAGCAGCTGACTTCAGCCCTCCTCTGGTCCCCCTCCAGACCCTGAAGGTTTTTCTTCCCATCTCTGCCCCAGCTTCTTCCCGGCACCAGCACATGGTAAAGGGGGGGGGGTGCATTGTGGTGTAAGGGAGGGCTCTTGACATCTGATGTAAAGGGGATTGGGGTGCTCTGGGCATCTAGCCCTTGGGCACCCACAATGCTGATGTGGCCCACAATGAAATTGAGTTTGACACCCCTGGTTTAAAGTGTATGTCTAGGCAAATTAATAAAAAAAAAAAAATTATATGCAGTAGATCTCTGCAATGCATGCATAGCTCCCCATGTGTTATCTCTTTAAAAGGATAAAGAAATGAAAGGAAAATACCTACTGAACTAGCAAAAAAAATCCAGTAAGCGCCTAACTTCCTGTAGTGTGCTGGCCACCTGCTACACTAAAAATGCAAGAAGCCCATCAGAGGGGAAATGGGCAAAGCTGCTTGAGATTTCAGTGCAGCAGAGGCAGCATCATCATCTTACTACAGAAAGTTAGGCACTCACTAGATTTTTGTCAGGACCAACAGGAATTTTCCATTACTTAATTTTTAAAGAAACAAAATAGAGAAATGTGCATGCATTGCCGAGATTTTCAGAATATGATTTTATTTTATTTTTAACACTGGCACCCGGGCTTCCCACTGTCCACCTCATTTTCACCACACAGATGTATCAATCATTTCCAACACAGGTATCCAAAAATAATTTAGATAAAAGAAGGGAAACGCTCTCTCTGGGAAGAAAATAATATTGACAATGAAAATACAAAAATGTTTACTCAGCGCACATAATCTAGCTTTGTCTGCTGTTATCTCTTTCTAAACAAAACAGTGCTTGCCAGATGGTTCATTGATCCTTTGACAAATTGTGTCTGGTTGAAACAGCATTAATAACGAACGAAAAATATGAAATTGAGGGACCACAGTGACCGTGCGCACTTCACACTTCTGGGACACTATGGAAAACTATGTATATACAGCTTGGCTACTTACTGATATGACATTTCCTTCATTATTTAAATAAGCATGCACGTTTATATCACTGAAGCGTGTGTATATATATTTATTTTTTTTAACGAAAATTATATTGAAGTTTTTAAAGAAGAGACAGGATACCACACACTCAAAGCTTTGTACCTGTAAACTACCCCCTTACCAATGGAGTTTACGAAGAGGGTCTATGGGAGTTGTGTGGTATACTACATATACTCTCCACATTGTATGATGCCTCCAAAACTGCATGTATTGAAGACAATCCTCTAACCCGGGGCCTCCACATTTTTTCAGTATGAGGGCTACATTGGACATTTTACAAATATTCTTGGGTTGAAAAGAAATCAGTTTTATAAATGTTCCATATAATAACTTCCTATAAGAAGTCCACCCTTTCACATTAGAGCCCCCACTCACATCAGAAGCCCCTTCCTGACATCAGAGTCTCCCTTTACATTAGGGTCTTAATACGACTCCCCCATACCACTGTAATTAAAGTGGTTGTTAAGCCACTCTAACCTGTATACACCATCAGCACTACCTCCTATTGCATCCCCCTCTCTGTGTGATTTATAAAAATAAATGCTGCAAATATCTAATTTCACTGCCGAGATTGCGATCACATGACTGGCCAGCTTTCTCCTTTCCTGCTCTGAGAGATGCAGTGGGCAGGGGTGAGATTCCTCTGCTGATGTCAGTCTGGAGGGGACGAGGAGAGGAGGAGAGAGCTGGCTGGTCATGTGATTGCAATCTCGGCTTTTAAATGAGGTATTTACAGCATTTATATTTATAAATCATTCACAGAGGGGGACAGTGCAATAGGAGGCAGTGCTGATGGTGTATACAGGTTAGTGTTATGAGAGCAGCAGGAGGGGGGAGGAGCGGCTCACACACAGACAGAGAGGACACAGGAGCAAAGAGGAGAGCAGATAGCAGGCTGCTGATGACAGAGGCATGTAAACTGACCACGCCTGGTCTCAGCAGCCATGATACACCGTGGTCAGTTTACAGAGAGGTGGGGAGAAACTGTCAGGATCAGCCAGGTTTTTTAGGTGTTACAGGGGGCCAAATGACACAGGACAAGCACTGTGTCATATAACATGCTTTAAAGGAGCAGGATCCATTTTTTTTAGGGGTTAACAAACACTTTAAGTCCTTTAAGTCTACAGCGTAGCTGTAGCTGCATAGCAGCAGAGTGGTAACCAGAAGACGAAGCAGGTCTGAATGGAGGAAATTTCATCCTGTGAATGTGCAAGTACGTCACTGGGTACTAGGTCGGAGAAGCGGAGACCAACTATTCCGAATCCTTAGTCAGAGGATACGCCACTGACCCTAGCTGCAGGCTGGATAAAAATTACATAGCCAGCCCGATGTGGCCAGTGGGCCATAGTATGGAGATCTGTGAACTAAGCCCTGGGTGTCAAATTTAAAGTGAAATACAATTTTATTAAAGTCTCGATATCTTCAAACTATTTTCTAATGCAAATAAAGTCCTTGTGTACAAAATCAATTAGTAGAAGGGGCTCTCATGGAAGTAAAGAATGTGGAGGGTATAAAGGCAGGCAGTTTGTGCAGGAGCGGACTGGGGAGGGTATGATGGCTGCAAGTATGTGCAGGAAAAGAATAGAGAGTATGATGCTATAATTAGGAAAGGAGTGTGGTGGGTTTAAGTGTGGAATAGTATCTGTAGGAAAGCAATGAGGATGACAGTGGCCAGTATGTGAAGGAGAGGAGTGTGGAGGGCATGACAGTAGACAGTGTGTGCCTCAAAAGGGAAGAGGAAAATATGATGGCATAAGCAGGAGAGGAGTGTGAATGGGGAGACATTTGGTGGTATGGGCAGGAGAAGAGTGCAGAGGGTATGAGAGCAAGCAGTATATACAGGTGCACAGTATGCGTAGGAGAAGAAAGTAGAAAGTATGCACAGATTCTATTGTGTTACCACATGTAGGTGAGCTGGGGTGGGGGTGGATATCTGTCATCTGGTGGGAGAGGAGCACAGAATGTCAAGGGACTGTGTGGCAGTGACTTCATGGTTGCTACTGTGGGCCCTGAGGGGTGTTGAGTGGTGTTGGGCAGTTATGTGGAGATGTCTGGGTCTGTCAGCACATTACAGTTCATGAAGGATTGATTGAGCATCTTTGCAGTCTCCTGAATCACTTCTACAACAAAGACAATAGCTCACTGTAAGGCCCCTTTCACACGATCGGACCGTTCAGGTGCGCCTGTCAGTTTTGACGGCGGACCTGAACGGGCGATCCATGTTAGCCTATGGAGCGTCGGATGTCAGCGGGGACATGTCCGCTGACATCCGACCCCGTCCGATCCGCTAAAAGCAGACGTATGGCTCTACGTCCAGATCCGTCGCTGGCAGATCGGATCGGGTGAGATCTGACGAAAACGGACACGCTGTCCGTTTTCGTCCGATCCCTCCATAGGCGGCAGCGGCGCCTGACAAGCCCCTCCCCGCTCAGTGAGCAGAGAGGGACCTGTCATCCGCCGGCTCAGCGGAGATCAACGGACTGATCTCCCGCTGAGCCGGCGGACCGAGGCGGGCTCCGTAGAAACGGAGCCCGCCTCGTGTGAAAGGGGCCTTAATGGTAAACAAACACTCAGCTGTCTGTAAGGCCCCTTTCACACGGACGGACCGTCTATCCGTTTTTCTTTCATCCGTCGACAGACGACAATGCATTCCTATGGGCAAACGGATGACCATCCGTTACCATCAGTTAACCTCCGCTTCCGTTTTTATCCGTTTTTTTTAACGTACAAAGCTACGTCCAGATCCGTCAAAACGGATATTAACTGACGTTAACTGACAATGTCCGTCAACGTCCGATCAGTTAAGATCCGTTTTGAAGAAATAATTCAAAGTTCATACTTTGACAAATAAAAAAACAAAGTGAAAAAACCTTTATTTTTAAAGGGTTATGCAGAATAATAAAACTAAAACTGTCTTTTTATGCTATCAAAACACAATGAAATACCCAAATTAATGAATTAATAAATTTAAATTTGCACTGCAATATATATATATATATATATATATATATATATATATATATATATATATATATATATATATATATATATATATATATATATATATATATATATGTACTGCCATGAAACTTCTCCTGATGGAGATAGAAAGTAGTCGGCAAATTGTTCACGCATGGCAATGTAGGATGGGTGGAGCAAGGCTTTCTGGGTAATTTCCTTGAATGCAAAGAAACTGCTGTAAACGGATGAAAACGGATACAAAAACGGATGTAAACGTGTACATTAATGGATGAAAACGGATATTAACGGAATGGAAGACGGATGAAAACGGATGAAGCAACGGATAAGAACTGATACGTTTTTAACGTGGCTAAACTGACGGTGCCCGTGTGAAAGGGGCCTAATCCTTAGGTCAGCAGGCAGCAAATGAGTTAAAGAAATTTTACAGCTCCGCTCCTACTTGCTACATGGGTTGGTTGATCTGATAAACCGAAACTAGTCTCCCATAGTCCCTCTAAAAAATGACAGCCACTCATATCAGTACTGCTCAATGTTCTAAATCAAGGAGGGGCAGAGCTACATTTCTCCCATAAAACTGCCATAAATGTATCTTTACATGCTAGCACTAACACATTAGTCAAGCTTTACTCCAAACTGATATACATTATTTGATGTAAATAAAATAACTTCTTCAAATGTCTTTATTGTGCCTCGTGTAATTTACATCTGTTAAGAACACATGCAGGAAATTAGTGTAGCTGTCCAGTAATGCAATACCTTAACTTCAGATCTCTTAAAAGCTAGGAAGGAGGTTGAAGAATCCGTCTTGGGCTTCAGTTCAGGCTTGATGGTGGATGTGTCCTTTACAACTGGCATTACTGCTGATGCTATAGAAGAGGCAGGCTTCTGGGTCGGCTTCTGATTTTTAAGTGCCTGTAGGTGGAAAAAGAAGGAATTAGTATATAAAGGAATTTACCCAAAGATCTCTAAACTATGTGTGTGTGTTTAAGCATCCACTAACCTAATTTTCTTAGATGCAAAAATAAAATATTAGTAAGCAAATGTTTATGCAGCTAGGGCTAGGCAATTAGGCTAAAAAAATTATGTTACATTTTCTTATCTAGAAAGTCTTTAAAGTCGTTGTTCACCCACTCATATAAATTTACATAATCCTGCTGGTTTCTTAATAACAAGTGCTCCTGTCTCTATGTTTTATAAAAAAAAATGCCTTCTTTACCATATTTCAGAGCGGCTCCCCACAATCACGTCACCAGCCGGCTCTCCCCTCTGCCCAGCTGACAGATACAGTGGGCAGGGCCGAAATTCCCCCGCTGACATCAGCCGGGACGCGAGGAGGAGAGGAGAGAGAGAGAGCCGGCTGGTCATGTGATCGTGGGGAGCTGCTATGAAATACGGTAAAGGAGGCATTTTCTTAATAAAACACAGAGACAGGAGCTCCTGCTATTAAGAAACCAGCAGGATTATGTAAATTTTCAACAGTTATGAGAGCAGCAGGAGCAGAGGGGGCGGGCACTGACACAGAGGCAGGCAGACAGGCAGGGAGGGGGGGGGGGGGTTGAGGGCACAGGAGCATAGAGAAGGATAGAGGAGAGAGCAGATGAGAGAGGCACGTAAACTGACCATGGTGTCAGGGCTCAGCAGCCATGATACACCATAGTCAGTTTACAAAAGGGGAGGGTAGAAACTGGCAGGATCAGCCAGGTTTTTTAGATGATAGAGGGGGCCAGATTACACAGCACAAGCACTGTGTGTCTGTGCTGTTTTACATGCTTTAAAGGAGCAGGATCCATTTTTTTGACAATTAATCCATTTATATAAACTGTAAAAATATTAAAGCTGAAAAATGATAAGTAGGACAAATGATAAATAATGCATTTGTCCACAGAAAACCACTCAGTGATTTCATAAAAACAGCACCTGAGTTTCTTCAAGGAGAAGTGCACCTTAAAGTGTTACTAAACCGACAACAGTAAAATCAGTCTGTATATGCAGCAAAGCATGCTGGCTATACTCACTATAGAACCTAAGTGGTTAATCCTCTGCATTGTGTAAAAAGGCTGTTTGATGCTGTCTCACTCTGATCCTCCCCTTTTTTTACTGTCCCCAATCTATCTGCTGATAGAACAGAGCCCTCAAAGGCACTCTGCACATTCTCAGTTTGGTGTGCATTGCTGTTGATTTTTTTTTTTTGGGGGGGGGGGGGGGGTTGCATGTGATCAGCACAGGGCCATTCAACACTGTCCAGACAGAGGGTCAGGGGTAATGCAGCCAAGTCAGAAGAGAATGAAAAACTCCTCCTACAAGCTTTAACCAGTGCTCAGCTGAACACTGATATCAGTCACAAGACTGCTATACACTGCTAATGAGAAAGGGTATTTAGCAGTTTATATTTAATAAAATAATTGCATTTCCATGTTCTGTGTACTGTGGGAGACCAGATATAGTGAATGCAGGGTCCTGGGTTTAGTAACATTTTAAAGAGATATTAATCCCTTGTCTTTTTATTATTTCAAATGAGGAGGTCCACACTTATTCAATAGGAATGGTCCCAGTACTTAAAAATGTTCCTTTCCTTATCTTCCATCCAGTCTCCAGGTCACTGCACATACCTCCTCGTTTCAGGGTGTGTCCTTTAGCTAGTTAGACTTGTATGTCCCATTCAGGACCTTAGCCAAGCTGTGTGCATCCTTAGACATACACAGCGCCCAGAAAGCCAAGCCCCTGCTCCCTCCTTCTTAAAGGAGACTGAATGGCAGCTGCCTGTCACAAGCCTACCCACAGGGAGACTCTGCAACCCTGAAGATTTAGGGAAGTAGCTCAGTGGGGCCTGGGGTTAGTGGTGAAGAGAAAAAAAGCAAAGCCTAGTATTAAGTACAATTTTAAAACAAAGTTTACCTTTCTTTTGCTTCCCTTGGCTGGCCTAAATCTACATCATCCTTTCCCTCCTTAAATGCATACTTACCTTGATCCTGCAGCGTTTGTTTACATCCTGATGTGAACATCTTTACTATACTAGCTGTGCCTGCACAAGAGGTTCCCATAGAATTCTTTGGCGTCATCTTCCCAAGCTGGAGGTGCTAGGGAAGCATTCCTACAAAAGTCTGTGGGAAGCTACTGTAGGGCAAAGCGTACAGAAGATATTCAGGTAGGGCTGTAAACAAAAACAGCAGGTACCCTAGCTACTAGGTCAAGGTAAGTATGTGTCTAGGAAGACTGGGTTTAGGTCAGGAAATACAGCAGAAAGGCTAGGTACACATTGCTTTAAAGTGTCTTTCAGGTCCATGATTCTTAGAACTTGACTCAGTGTAAAACACTAACTGCTAGCATGATTTCTTAGTATTAACTATTAGCCATAGTGGTCCATTAACCAATCCATAAGCCCATAAAATTTTCCGCATATATAAAACTCAGTTACTAGTATAGCAGAAATTGTGATCTTTATAAAAGGAAGACACCTGAAGAGCAGGGATCCTCACCATTCTTTTCATCTGCCGAGTACAGCGGGCACAGTACCATACCAGACGGGGGTCATTCACATCCTTATCTGTAACTTGAGGTTTGTGGCAATCCTGATGATAGAGGTTATGGCACTCCTGGCATTCCACCAGTTGGTTACCAGAAAACACTGTCATTTGTCTGGAATTAAAAAATAAACATCTGAAGTTTCAAAAACCTTTGGTCAAGATATCAGAATATAATTTAATTAAATCCAAAACAAAAAACAGAACTGAACCCATCGATTTAACAGTTTGAAAAAACAGTTACATTCCAGGCACTATATTTGTAACAGAATATAATGCAATGCAGTTTTAGCACAACATTGTACAAAATCAAGTATTCTTTTGTAAAAGTTTAGTTTTACCTAAAAATGGGTAGAATCTAAGAATTAACCTTGTAAGTAAAACATTAAATAATGAAGTATGCAACACAGCAATAAATAATGAAAATAGGATTGAAAAAACACAGTTAACAGGTGAGCCTTCTGTTCTTAACATACTAGACTAATAGATGTTTTAAGCAGATTGCTTGTTTTGGGATACATTATTGCAGTGCTGTTTGCAATTTGATGTTAAACAAGATTAACAGTGCTAAGCTATGTTCATAAAAACTTAAAGTGATATTAAAAAAGTATACATATTTTTTTTAATAACAAACATTTTATACTTACCTGCCCTGTGCAGGGGTTTTGCACAGAGCAGCCCCAATCCTTCTCTTCTCGGGTCCCCCGCACGCACTCCTGGCCCCTCCTTTTCCTTGAGTGCCCCAATAGTAAGCTGCTTGCTATGGGGTCACTCATGCGTGCCCGCGTTCCCGCTGTGTCTATAAAAAACGTAGAACGGGGCTCAGCCCTGTCCTCTCTTCACTGGCTGTGATTGACAGCCACAGGAGCCAATGGCTCCCCCTGCTGTCTCTCAGCCAATCAGGAGGCAAAGGCCCAGGGTAGCAGCCGCTCTCATGCATAGAATGCATGAAGGTAAAAAAAAAAAAAAAACCTTCAGTCTTTAGAACCACTATAACACAATGGTGTTTATAATTACTAGTGTATACAGTAAGTAAAAGACAATGATCACCTACCGACAGACTACACAGGCAAGACCCATCTCCATGGCAAAGTCGTCAGCATTCGTTTCATCAAAACTGGAAAGATCAGGAATAGGCAGGTCCTTGCTGGGCTGTGCTGGATTTGGGGAGGAACGAGCTTCTGGCTTCTCCAAACGGGGTTTCTTTGGTAAATCGACAACATCACTAATGTCCAGCTTCATCTACCCCCGCAAATACATACAAAAAACAAAAGGATGAGAATGGCGTTCAGATTCACACATTTTTCTGCTTGGATTCAAATGGAAAAAAAAAAAAAAAAAAAAAAAAAAAAAAAAAATGTATAAATCCTGGGTGAAAGTTGTGTGAAAAAAACTATGAATGGATCCCATGTGTAACAGTGAAACATGCCAGTTCATTGCATATAGCAGAACTTTTCTTGCAGAATAAAACATTTATTTTTATTAGCCACCACTTGGAAAAACTGCTTGAAGTGTAAGCCTAGAAACAGGGTGTTGTATTTGCATATGGGATATATCCCCAAAAATCTAGAAGTAAATCAGTTCTCATTTGGTGTGAACTGTGTCAAACATTCCATATTTTGCTGCTACAGACTTCACAAACATGAAAGACATTTAAAGTGAGCGTTAGCTATTCATCACCATGGTAATAACAATAACCTATGATTAAAAAAGTATAAATAGAAATCACAAACATATTATACATTTTCATGAGCACTACTGACATAACAGTGTGAAAAATGTGGCACCCTGTAGGGTTTGCAAGTATGTTTGTTTATAATCAGCTGAACTAAGCCTGCCCCCTGCTATGCAATGGTCCATAGTGGAAGTCTTTATCATACCTTAAACTTTTGAACGATCATTGGACACATGGCCATAAATAGGCATCCATTAATTTGGCCTCAATGTAAAGTGTATGCCTGGGATCCAAGGGCTCTCTAAGCTCTCACAAAACTAGCTGAGGATTAACAAGCATGCTTACAGTCATCAAAGATGCCTACAGTTTGACATTTCTATCACTTCAGTCCACCTGACAGGTTTACTTCAAAAGCTGAACCAGAGGGAGATATAAAAAGGACATTACATGTATGCAGCAAGGTCTACTTTGATCAATAATTTACATTGCTTCACTTTTTCCACATTTTGATGTTACAACCTTATTCCAAAATGGAGTAAATTCATTATTTTCCTAAAAATTCTGGAAACAATACCTCATAATGGACAATGTGAAAGAAGTTTGTTTGAAATCTTTGAAAAATTATTAAAAATAGAAACAAAAAAAAAAAATCACATGTACATAAGTATTCACAGCTTTGCTCAATACTTTGTTGAAGCACCTTTGGCACCAATTACAGCCTCAAGTCTTTTTGAGTATGATGCTACAAGCTTGGCACACCTATTTTTGGGCAGTTTTACCCATTCTTCTTTGAACTACCTCTCAAGCTCCATCAGATTGGATGGGGAGCATCGGTGCACAGCTATTTTCAGATCTCTCCAGAGATGTTCAATCAGATTCAAGTCTGGGCTCAGGCTGGGCCACTCAAGGACATTCACAGAGTTGCCCCAAAGCCACTCCTCTGCTATCTTGGCTGTGTGGTTAGGGCCATTGTCCTGTTGGAAGATGAACCTTTGCCCCAGTCTGAGGTCCAGAGCACTCTGAAACAGGTTTTCATCAAGGATGTCTCTGTACAATGCTGCATTCATCTTTCCCTCGAGGCTGACTAGTCTCCCAGTTCCTGCCGCTGAAAAACATCCCCACAGCATGATGCTGCCACCACCATGATTCACTGTAGGGATGGTATTGGCCAGTAGATGAGCGGTGCCTGGTTTCCTTCAGACATGATGCTTGCCATTCAGGCCAAAAAGAGTTCAATCTGTGCTTCATCAGACCAGAGAATTTTGTTTCTCATGGTCCGAGAGTCCTTCAGGTGCTTTTTGGCAAAACACCAGGTGGGCTGTCATGTGCCTTTTACTGAGGAGTGGCTTCCATCTGGCCACTCTACCATACAGGCCTGATTGGTGGAGTGCTACAGAGATGGTTGTTCTTCAGGAAAGTTCTTCTCTCTCCAGAGAGAAACGCTGGAGCTCTGTCAAATTGACCATCAGGTTCTTGGTCACCTCCTTGAATAAGGCCCTTCTCCCTCGGTTGCTCAGTTTGTCCGGGCAGCCCGCTCTAGGAAGAGTTCTTGTGGTTCCAAACTTCTTCCATTTACGGATGATGAAGACCACTGTGCTCATTGGGATCTTCAATGCTGCAGAATTGTTTTTGTCAAGTTGTAGAAACATCTCAAGGATGATCAGTGGAAACAGGATGCACCTGAGCTCAATTTCGAGTGTCATGGCAAAGGCTGTGAATACTTATGTACATGGGATTTTTTTCTTTTTAGTAAATTTGCAAAGATTTCAAACACACTTCTTTCACGTTGTCATAATGGGGTATTGTTTGTAGAATTCTGAGGAAAATAATGAATTTAATCCATTTTGGAATAAGTGCAATAGTAACTGGGTATCCTGGATGATACAGCATCCTTCAAACAGAAGACACCCCCACCGCGCCAATGACCCTAAATAAATAACCTGAAAATTTGTGCTGACCAGTGCTAAATGGTGAGCACAAAATAAACATAAAATATGAAAGTGCATAAATAAGTACAGCTGCCCCTTGAAATTAAGATAAGATATACAAACCAAATATTTAATCCTAAGGCTAGGTTTCCACTAGTGCGTCCCCAAAGTCGCGCGATTTTGCCGCGATTTTACCGCGACTTTTTACCGCGATTTGAAGCAATGCCTGTATCTATAGACCTCAAGTCGCATCAAAGTGGGACCAAAGTAGTGCAGGGACTACTTTGAAGTCGCTGCGACTTGAAGTCGCACAGATATGAACGGTACTCATTGGAAATCATGGGAAACAATTTGTCATGCGACTTTTC
Organism: Aquarana catesbeiana; assembly: GCF_042186555.1. Taxonomy (NCBI): domain Eukaryota; kingdom Metazoa; phylum Chordata; class Amphibia; order Anura; family Ranidae; genus Aquarana; species Aquarana catesbeiana. The sequence goes on from NC_133324.1 coordinate 663,263,199, forward strand.
AGTCCCAAGTCGCATGAAAAGTCGCACTAGTGGAAACAGAGCCTAAATGTCATTCACTACCCAAATAACCTCTCAAGACACCTAGGATAAATATGGGGCGCTATAAATGTGTAGCGTATCCAAAAAATAGGATTTTTTAAAACAGCTTACCTGTAAAATCCTTTTCTTTCGAAGGACATCACGGGACACAGAGCCACAGTAATTACTGATGGGTTATATAGGTATCACTGGTGATTGGACACTGGCACACCCTATCAGGAAGTTCAACCCCCTATATAATCCCTCCCCCTTGCAGGGATACCTCAGTTTTGTAGCCAAGCAATATAGTGTATTAGAAGAGGGGCGGGACCTCTGTGTCCCGTGATGTCCTTCGAAAGAAAAGGATTTTACAGGTAAGCTGTTTTAAAAAATCCTATTTTCTTTCTCGAACATCACGGGACACAGAGCCACAGTAATTACTGATGGGATGTCCCAGAGCAATGCTACCTGAGGGGGGGGAACCACGACCAAGTAGGGTGCAATCAGACCTGAGGACCCTGTACCGCTGCCTGCAGCACACTACGCCCAAAGGCGATATCCTCATGCCTTCTCACATCCACCTGATAGAATCTGGTGAATGTATGGACTGAAGACCAGGTTGCGGCCTTGCAGATTTGAGCCATAGAGGCCCGGTGATGCACTGCCCAAGAAGCACCAATAGCCCTTGTGGAATGTGCCCTGATCTGAAACGGAGGAATCTTCTGTTTCAGACCGTAAGCTTGAATGATCAATTGTCGAATCCATTTAGAAATGGTAGCTTTTGACGCTGCCTGTCCTCTATTGGGACCCTCTGGCAGCACAAACAAAACATCCGTCTTGCGGATCTGAGTAGTTGCCCCTAGATAGGCCTTAACTGCTCTTACTACATCCAACGAATGTAGAGATCTCTCTTCCAGAGAACAGGGATCTGGAAAAAAGGAAGGTAGAACAATGTCTTGGTTTAAATGAAAATCAGAAACCACCTTCGGTAAAAAACTAGGATGAGGGCGTAGTACCACTCTATCCCTGTGTATAATCAAATAAGGCTCCTTACAGGAAAGAGCTGCTTATTCTGATACTCTTCTAGCAGAAGAGATGGCCACCAGAAAAATTAATTTCCTTGTCAACAAGACCAAAGGAATCTGACTTATTGGTTCAAAAGGCTGTTTCTGTAACACAGCCAGGACCAAATTCAAGTCCCAGGGGTTTAGGGGCGCTTTAACCGGAGGATTAAGACGCATCACCCCCTGCATAAAGTTTCGGACCAAAGAATGCGAAGCAAGTGGCCGCTGAAATAATACTGATAAAGCAGAAACCTGGCCCTTGATGGTACTCAAGGCCAGCTTCATCTCTAATCCCATCTGTAGAAAATCAAGGATTCTACCTATGACATATTTCCTGGGATGCCAACCTCTGGATTCACACCAGGTTATATAAGCCTTCCAGACTCTATGATAAATCATCCTGGAAGCTGGCTTCCTTGCATTAATCAAGGTAGATATGACAGGACCTGAGAGCCCACGACTCTTCAGAACGTGGGTCTCAATAGCCAAACCGTCAAATTTAGCGTTTGTAAGGCAGGATGGAACACTGGACCTTGAGATAACAGGTCTGGGCGTACCGGTAGGGTCCACGGGGAACCCACCGTCATCCTTACTATTTCTGCATACCAAGTCCTTCTGGGCCAAGTGGGGGCCACCAGAAGTACCGACTTCCTTTCCTGCCTGATCCTGCGAAGGAGTCGTGGTAGTAGCAGAATAGGCGGGAATGCGTAAATCAGTGAGAACCGATGCCACGGAATCACCAACGCATCCGTCCCGCATGCAAGAGGATCTTTTGTCCTTGCCACAAATCTGTCTATCTTCTTGTTGAATCGGGATGCAAAGAGATCTACATCTGGAACCCCCCATCTTTGGCATATGGCCCAAAAGACGTCGGGATGCAGAGACCATTCCCCTGGAAGTAACTGCTGGCGACTTAGATAGTCCGCCTGCCAATTTTCTATTCCCGGGATGAAAACTGCCGATATGCATGGCACATGCATCTCTGCCCAGACTAAGATCTGGTTCACCTCTTTTTGAGCAGCTTGGCTCCGGGTGCCTCCCTGATGATTGACATAAGCCACTGCTGTGGCATTGTCGGACTGGATCCTGACCGGACAACCCTGTAGCCTGATAGTCCAGGCTTTTAGAGCTAGATGTATCGCCCGGATCTCCAGAATGTTGATGGGTAAGGTCCTCTCTGTCTTGGACCATACCCCTTGGACCGCAGCCTGTTCCAGAACTGCTCCCCAACCTGACAGACTGGCATCTGCTGTTACCACCGTCCAGGTAACCGGTAGAAAGGATTTCCCCTTCTGCAGGTTTTCAGGTATGAGCCACCAATTGAGGCTCTGACGCACCGCATGCGACAAGTGCATCGGAAAGTCTAATGCCTGAACCTTCTTGTTCCAGGTCGACAGAATACTGTGTTGCAGCATTCTTGAGTGAAATTGAGCATAGGGAACTGCTTCGAATGAAGACACCATCTTCCCTAGTAGCCTCATACAAAGGCGGACTGAGGGACCCTTCTTGGTCCTTACTGTCAGAATCAGCTCTCTCAAAAGCAGTGATCTTTGCCTGGGGTAGAAATATTTTCTCCTGGCTTGTATCTATAATCAGACCTAAATACTCCAGTCTTCTTACTGGTTTTAGGAAAGACTTTTCTAAGTTGAGGATCCAACCCAGGTGTTCTAGATACCTGACCGTGTTCCTCAAGTTTCCATTCAAAGAGGCTACCGACCGGTCTATCAAGAGCAGGTCGTCTAGGTATGCTATGACAGCTATACCCTGAGCCCTTAATCTGGCCAGAGGAGGAGCCAAGATCTTTGTGAACACTCGAGGTGCAGTGGCTATCCCGAAAGGCAGAGCCACAAACTGGAAATGGCGCCCTCCTACCTCGAAGCGCAGAAACTTCTGATGAGCAGGAAAAATGGGCACATGCAGATATGCATCTCTGATGTCTATTGATGCCAGAAATTCTCCTCCCTGCAGGGTGGGAACTACTGTTCGAATTGATTCCATGCGGAAGGATTGAATCCTTAGGAATCGGTTCAGATCCCTTAAGTCCAAAATGGGCCTGACATCCCCATTTGGCTTTTGGACCGTAAAAAGGTTGGAATAGAAGCCCAATCCCTGGTCCTTTGCGGGAACTATCATAATGACCTCCTGCGACAAAAGTCGCTCTAACGCTAGAAGGAGCGACTGCTTCTTCTCTGGGTCTCTGGGAACATTTGATCTGAGGAACCGAGGAGAAGGGAATTCCTGAAACTCCAGCTTGTACCCTAAGGTTACCGTGGAGACTACCCATCTGTCCTGGAAGTCCTCGTGCCAGAGCTCTGAGAACTGTCGCAGTCTTCCCCCCACTCGAGTGAGCGGGGGCGCCCCCTCATGCAGAGGTCTTAGTGTTTTGCCTAGTAGGCTTCTTTCCCCAGGACTTCTTTTGTCCCTGGGGTTGACTCTTGTCTCTGGACCCCAATGGAGGCGGCCGTTGAGACTGCCTGGAGGCTGAAGCCCCCGGCGCTGGGGAAAGAATCCGTTTGAAAGAGGGACGCTTACTCTTCTTCTTGACAGGTAAGAGAGTGCTTTTCCCACAAGAGATTCTCTTGATATAGTTATCCAAGTCCTCTCCAAACAACCTTGCACCACGAAATGGAAACCCAGCCAGTAGCTTCTTACATGGTGCTTCGGCTGACCAATTTTTCAACCATAGGATTCTACGTATATGCACCAACCCCAGTGAAAGACGGGAGGTTTGCACGATAGAATCTCTAATGGCGTCAACCACAAAGCATAAGGCCGCTGGAAGGTTAGCAAACCCCCGGGCCTGCTGTTCAGGTAATACTTTGATGACCTGCTTAACATGGTCTCTTAAGTATTGACAGACTCCAATCGCTGCTATTGCAGGTCGGGCCACTGATCCTGCTAAGGAGAAAACATCCTTCAATAGGGATTCCATCCTCTTATCTACAGGATCCCTGAGCATCTGAGCATTGTCTACAGGACAAGTCAGGCTATTATTTATGGAGGAAATGGCGGCATCAATAGCTGGTATTCCCCACATTTTAATAAACTCTTCTTCCATCGGATAAAGTGTTGAAAACTTTCTCGGCGGAAAAAAACGTTTGTCTGGGTGATCCCACTCAGAATAAATAAGCTTTTCAAGTAAAGTATGAACAGGAAAAGCATGTGCTGCTTGGAAAGGTTTCAGTGACCCCAAAGCAGAAGAGGATTCTTTAGCAGTTTCAGGTATGGGCAACTTAAATGTGGAGCGGACCAATCCAGTGAGGATCTGCACTAAGACTTTCTCCTCTTGGGAAGTCGCAGAGGGTCCCTCTCCACCTGAATCCTCCGAAGAGGAATCATCCATCCCATCCCGATCCTCTGAAAGGGATTCATCTCCTTTATCCCAGAGCTCCTCTGTCTGAGGGTCTTGGGGAACAGAGGAAAGCCTAGTGCGTTTTCTTCCACTGAGTGAAGACGTAATCACGGCCATTAATCTTTCCTCTAGACCATTAATGGTTGAGGAAAAAACCTCTTGTGTAATATATACAGGGGCTGAAGTGTCAGAAGCAGGTGTAGCCCCTGACCCCGATGGCTCTCCCTGGCTAGCCGTCCCTGGCCCATCTTTAGGGGGGGAGGATGCTGCCGACAGGGGGCCCTCAGAACCTGAACGAGATCCCCTAGTGTCTCTGGTTCCTGGGGTGCTTGAACCTCTTCTACCCATAGTGCAAAGCAACAAGGTGTGAGGTATACAAATGAACACTGCCCGCTGAGCGATGTAGTCTGGCTAAAAGCCTTGCTACCCAATGCTCAGTCTGGTGTTACTTCAGTAAATGCTGCCTAGGAGAATGCCTGTGTCCCACCTTACATGCGACCGTCAGCTCTGTGTCTCTCAGAAGGCTGAGTGCACCTGTACAGAGTGCCTTTAATAGCCTGCAGCTGGCCTGAGTGGGAGTCTAAACACTCTGTGCTGACATCCCGCCCCCTCCTCTACCGCTCCCCCCCTCGAGTTTTGAAAAAAACGAGCGCTTCCCGCACTGCCGACTCTCCTGTCATGCTTCTGGAGAAAAGGCTGGGGATGGGGGGGGGAGAAGGAGGGAGACTGGTAACAAGATTTGCCTGAACGGCTATCTTCAGAGATGGTGGCCATTAGGCCACAGAGCCCGGGTGGTATAACCACTTTCTAGACCCCTGTGGCCCCTCTCTAGCCTGGGGGGAACATTCAAACATGAGAAATCCCCCCTTTCCACCTTACCTGCTTGCAGCCTGCTTTGAGATGCTGGGAATAATCAGCACTTAACACCTGAGACAGTCAGTCAGCATGTGTAGGTTTGTGCTCTTGGCAGCCCCCGGTGGTCACAATAGGCATAGCATGCATTTACCTTAAAGGAGAAAAGCCACTAGAACTCAAAAATTCTGTGGAATCTCCTCTTACCTTATCCAGCCGCAGGGTGCTGTTTACACAGACCCAATCTTCACCTCTCACGGTGGGCTCCGTTTGAAAAAAACGTCAGAGACTGGGGCCCCCATCAGTAGGGGGATCCAACAGTTCTGGGACCGTAAAGCACCTCGCCAGAAATTAGGAAGTTTAAAGCCATTTTCTGATCTGCGGGGTCCAGCTCTCTAAAAAGAGAAGCATTACGGGTAAAACCTCGTTTCTTCGGACACGAGGCCCGGGTACCATTCAATTCGGCCATGAAAAGACACTTTGAATGGATCCGGTTCGCCTGGCTTGCCCCAGTATAGGATCTTAGGATATTCCCTTTGGAGCTCAGCACAGGACATCTTTACACGTCCATCACCTAAGACACTGGCGTAAAAACTGAGGTATCCCTGCAAGGGGGAGGGATTATATAGGGGGTTGAACTTCCTGATAGGGTGTGCCAGTGTCCAATCACCAGTGATACCTATATAACCCATCAGTAATTACTGTGGCTCTGTGTCCCATGATGTTCGAGAAAGAAACCTGTGTTTCCACAATAGTGGTGAGACTCTCTTATTGTGTTATGTAACTCGTGACAAATAAGTAATGCTATCAATCTCTAAATAACATACATATACTAAATAAATGCAATATATGTGACATACAGGTGAAACACTAAGTGCAATCACTACACTCCATGCTGTGACATATCAGAACGTCACATAACAGTCCATATATTCCAAATGAGACCATCCAAAAAGGAACTGCTTGTGACAACATATGGTGTAATATCAGATGAATACACTCAGGTGTCTTCGTGTGTCTTCCACCTCACCCCTGTGTTCAGTGAATCACACCCTCCAGAAATGCACTCACCGATTTACAATGCCAGCATTCTCATGCAAGGCAATACATGCTTATTTTACCACACTCAAGGTTAAATGGATCAATGTCCAGGGGGATGGTTATTTAATAGATCCACATGAAAGAAAATAAAGTGCTCCAATAGTGTGAACCAGCAAACAACATTTATTAAAAAACCACTGCAATCTTCAAATGATGCACTCACATTTTAAAAAGAATAAAACAGCAGAAACCGTGTGCAGATCACATCAATCTTCAAACAAGTGTGGATAATGCAAATAACTGTTGGTCACGGCGGACCCGAGGTGTGCTGTAACTGGGCTGCAATCTCACCCCTCCCCTCGGTTATCCTCCGCTCCTCCGTGCAATCGAACTTCCTGCCTCCTGTGTGGCTAACAGCGCTGTGTGTCACGTCTCACAGCCACGCCCCCGACATGTTTCGTCATAGGTAGACTTAATCATGGGATTGGCTGTGTCTGCTGTCCTTCACCCCTTATATTTGCTCTTAATTGACGCCCTTTCGGCCGTGCATTGCGCATGCGCACACCTCGCGTCCCCGTTCTGCTAATTCTACATAAGACATCACATCAGAACAAGTAGCAAACGGGATCGGGCACATAAATTAATAAAATCATAAATATAAAGTTTACATTGAATTGACTCCGCTGTGCATAACTCCCAATTCCTGTATTAAAGATTGAATCAGCTATGGTTAACTGGATCAAGCATTACACATTGATTCGCTCATTGGTCAATAGTGGTAACTGCAAGAATCATCACATCCAGCCCTTTCACATGCAGGCTGATGTTCAAACAGCAAGTCTCCACCCGACAACCAGCATCCATATTCCAGAATGCATAGCCCACACCGATATATTCATGGTGAGATCCTCCCTTATTTTAAAATAGGACTCCCTTCGGATATAAATTTAAAATATGTGTTAAAAATCAATATATTATAAAAACTTAAACTTATGGTGGTATCCTCATATGAATATGCTAATGGCCTCATTACTAATAACCCCATACGTGCTTTATAAGGAACGTTTCCCAATTGAATCAGAACGTTCTAATTAAAATAAAATGTATACACTATTTTTACATGTTTTACCATCCATAAATGACCCATACTCTAAACAGACATCAAAAAACTCAATGTTAGGTGTTCATGCAGTGCCGTACATCCCCCACGAGATACAACACTGTACAGTATATGGGGGGGGGGGATCTATCACAGTAATGATTACCTCCCTCCCCACCTCTTTAGAGCACGTTCTAATCTCAACAGTGCATACATACCCCTTCTAGATTTCCATACAGATAGGGGGAACAGGGAAGGGGACTGATGGAGATATGGACTCCACAACTCCCCCCCACTATCATCCAGGTCGGGGCATCTTATTAAATAATTACCATAATTTATAGTACCTCCATATCTGTAAAACCCGTATACATGATTTAAAACTAATACCTGCTTTGTTAGAACCCTAAAAAAGATACAATCCTACACCTAAGATACTTCCTTTTAAAAATCATTGATAAAACAATTCAGATCTAGTTCTATATTTAACCCCTTAGGGGCAAGGCTCTTCAAAAGATAGATCCATCTGGTTTCCCTTCGGGATAAGTCCCTGACTCTATTGGACCCCCTCCAAGAAGGATGGACTATGTCAATCCCACAAAACTGTAATAGGGAGGGGTCCTGCTGATGTTTTACTTTAAAATGTAGAGAGACGCTATGGAACCTATACCCATTTTTTATATTGGCCATATGCTCTGAAATCCTGATCCTCAAGAGCCGCTTTGTTCTCCCTACATATAGGAGGCCACACGGGCACCACATTAAATAAACGACATGTGAAGAGTTACAGGTGCTGAATTCCTTGATTTCAAGGGATTCACCATCCCTATTGGTTACACTTGTCACTCCTCTGTGACTTACTCTTGCTGTCCGGCAACAAATGCACCTCCTACAACAGTAAAATCCTTTAAAACCAAAACTTAACACATTCCGCCTTGGTGGGTCTAGTATTTTCTTAACTACATGGTCACCGAAGTTCGGGGCCCTCCTATATATAAACTTCGGCTGATCCGGTAGTACCTCACCTAAGTGTCTATCCTTACACAGAATGTGCCAGTGTTTTTTAAAAATATTCTCAATCTCCCTATACTGGCAGTGAAACCCCGAAATGAACCCAAACTGATGTTGGGTATCATTTGACGAAGAGGAGGATTTTTTAAGGCATTGTTCCCTGGGTACTGAAGCCACCTCCTGGGTGATCTTATTCAGTTCCTCCAATTCATATCCCTTTTGTACAAATTTGTTTTTAAGAACCTCAGCCTGCTCATAAAAGTCATCTAACTGTGTGCAGTTACGACGCACACGTAATATTTGCCCCTTAGGGATGTTTTTTATCCATGCAGGATGGTGACCACTTCTTATTGATAAAAAACTGTTCCGATCAGTTGGCTTAAAAAACACTTTTGTTCTTAATGAATCCCCCTCTCTTCCAATCGTGACATCAAGGAAATTGACCGAGATACTACTGATTTGATGTTCCAATTTGATATTGTTCGAATTGTTATTAAGTTCTTGTATAAATTCAATCGCTGATTCCTCTGTACCTTCCCAAATAAGAGGTCATCAATGAATCTTCGGTAAAATAATAACTGAGGCCTCCTCTGGCTGAATACCTTCCTATCTTCCCACTCAGCCATAAACAGGTTGGCGAGGCTGGGAGCATACTTGGCTCCCATCGCCATGCCAACCCGTTGGGAATAAAACTCCCCATCACACCAAAAATAATTATGGGACATGCAAAAATCTAATACATGTCCCAGAAATCTCTTCTGTACAGCTGGAATGTCATCTCTTTTACTTAGTGCCCAATTTAGGGCCAAAGACGCATCCTCATGTTGTATAATGGTATAAAGGGAGGCTACATCAGCCGTTACCATATATACCATTGATGAAGTGTCCAATTTAACGTCGTTGAGCAAGGTCAATAGATCACTTGTATCTTTTAGATATGCCTTAGTGGCCTTGACACTCGGTTGGAGGAATTTATCTAAGAATTCCCCCAATCTTGCCGTTACAGAGCCGATCCCATTCACAATCGGCCTAGGTGGTGGGCATTGGATATTCTTGTGTACCTTAGGTAAGGTGTAGATCACTGGGATTCTACAAGAACTGGGGATCAGATATCTTTTTTCCTTAGAATTTATTGCATCTAATCTATATCCCCATTCCACTAAAATTGACAATTGTGCTTTATATGTCTCCGTGGGATCAGACGATAATCTTCTATAAGTGGATCTGTCACCCACCAACTTCAACAACTGGTCCAGATAGAACGCGTTATCTAGCAGTACCACCCCCCCCCCCTTATCAGCGGGTCGTATTATTAGATCCTTCTTTTTCTCTAAAGATCTAATCCCTTCCCTGATGTAATGGGGGTTAAAACCCTTACGTGGGGGAAGTTTATCAATGTCATTTAGTACCAAGCTTTTAAACACTTCTATAAAATGATTGCTTGGGTTCTGGGGGTTAAAAATAGATTTATTTTTTAAACCTGAATCTACCCTATTCAATGGCACCTTAGCTCTAACCGAGGCTTCCACCGGATGACTTAGGAAATGTTTCTTAATATTCATAGTTCTAATGAATTTGTGTGTGTCTATACAGACATCGAACTTATTCATTTCCTTTTTTGGGGCACATTTTAAGCCCAATGTTGAGTTCTTTATGATTGAGCTCAACACTGCTCGAGTTGTATATCCCTGTATTTATACATCTCTCGGTCGTTTCCTTGAGTTTTTTGGATCTTCCAGCCCTACATCCCCTTCTCCTCTGGGGGGCATGTTCTCCATATTGTAGTTTTGGGGGGGTGCTTGTCTCCCTCCCCCTCTCTGATAAGGCACCCTGGGATTTCTCCTCGGTGTTCCTCCTCCCCTCCCTCGTTGCCCTAAAAAAGGACTATAACCTAAACGTTCTTCACTTTCTAACAGGGAGAATCTATTGTAGAGGGGGACATCACTATAACCCTCATGATAATGTTGTGGTGGGGGATAGTGTTGCCACCGTCCATATTCTTGTGGGGTATGCCCCCTATATCCTCTAGGGGATGGATACTCGTTAAGTTGTCTTCGTGGGTATCCCCCTCTCCCTCGTGAAGGTGGTATAGGGGATTGATAATATCCCCCTCCTCCCTTACCTCGTGATGAAGGTCTCGGGGACTGATGATACTCCCTTCTGTACTGACCATCCTCCACACTTCGCCCTCTCTCATTAGATCTAGGGTTCATGGCAACATATTCACCTTTACCTCTATTCCCCACCTTTTTCCTATTTTCAACTTTAGGTGGGGGATTACTGGTACCCCCTGCCGCACTGATGTTGGCAGCTGGGTCCCCAGTATTGGTATCTAGTGATGCTTGCCATGCATAGATTTTATTAGTCTTAAAATCATTTGAATCTCGGTTAAATTTTTTTACCTTCTTTTTTTGCGTTTCTCGATCTATTTTCTCTAGTTTCTTCTTTATATTACTATTAAAATCCTTCATTTGATTTGTATCCTTAATGGGTTCCAATTTTTCTTGTAAGATTCGGATCTTTTCATTCAACATACTCAATTTAATTTGTTTCCTTTTCAGGACTAATCCCTGTAATTCCCTACCTGCTTTATTAAAAAATTCAAGCCATTCATTCATAAATGACTGATCATTAAGACCATCCTGGGGAGGTACCTCCCATCTTAAACTTCTAAAAATGAGGTTCTCTCTACCATAGTGTTCAAATGTGAACACATCCCACCATGTTTTTATTTGTTTTTCCAGCAAACCATCAAGTGTTTTAAGTAATACTGAAAAATCTTCCTCATTCTCGATCATTGGTTGATCATTCGAGAAAACTGATTCGGGGTTAAGTTGTCTATTCATTAAAAAATTAAATGCATCCATGGCTGCGGGTGGTAAGAAATACAAATGCAATAGTAACTGGGTATCCTGGATGATACGGCACCCTGGGTGCCACAGAGGAGTGGAGGATAACCGAGGGGAGGGGTGAGATTGCAGCCCAGTTACAGCACACCTCGGGACCAACAGTTATTTGCATTATCCACACTTGTTTGAAGATTGATGTGATCTGCACACGGTTTCTGCTGGTTTATTCTTTTTAAAATGTGAGTGCATCATTTGAAGATTGCAGTGGTTTTTTAATAAATGTTTTTTGCTGGTTCACACTATTGGAGCACTTTATTTTCTTTCATGTGGATCTATTAAATAACCATCCCCCTGGACATCGATTGATCCATTTACCCTTGAGTGTGGTAAAATAAGCGTGTATTGCCTTGCATGAGAATGCTGGCATTGTAAATCGGTGAGTGCATTTCTGGAGGGTGTGATTCACTGAACACAGGGGTGAGGTGGAAGATACACAAAGACACCTGAGTGTATTCATCTGATATTACACCATATGTTGTCACAAGCAGTTCCTTTTTGGATGGTCTCATTTGGAATATATGGACTGTTATGTGACGTTCTGATATGTCACAGCATGGAGTGTAGTGATTGCACTTAGTGTTTCACCTGTATGTCGCATATATTGCATTTATTTAATATATGTATGTTATTTAGAGATTGATAGCATTACTTTTTTGTCACGAGTTACATAACACAATAAGAGGGTCTCACCACTATTGTGGTAACACAGGTTTTTGGATACGCTACACATTTATAGCGCCCCATATTTATCCTAGGTGTCTTGAGAGGTTATTTGGGTAGTGAATGACATTTAGGATTAAATATTTGGTTTGTACATTTTGGAATAATGCTGTAACATAACAAAATATGGAAAAAGTGAAGCGCTGTGAATACTTTCCAGATGCACTGTTAATGCAACTAGTGCAAGTACATGAAACTGGCTTGGTATTAGCGTCTTGCAATCCCATATACAGCCAAATGGGAGAGGGAAGAGCAGGTTTGGGGACACATTAGGAGTGCAGCTTGCAAAAAAGCTGACAAGGAACATGCTGATAAAAGCATAAATCAGAGTGAGCTGCTTTTTTACTGTCTGGTCAACAGGCAGGTGGTGAAGAAAGGAGACCCCTTCATACCTTCTACAGTTTATAACAATAGTAGATAAAGTGGTGTCATCCACCTGACAGTAATTTGTGACAAGGTTGTGTAACAAGAAAAGCTAGAGGGACGCAAATACTGTGGTGGAAGGTAAAAGGGCTATATATATATATATATATATATATATATATATATATATATATATATATATATATATATATATATATATATATATATATATATATATATATATATTAGGGCTGCAACTAACGATTATTTTCATAATCGATTAGTTGGCTGATTATTGTTTCGATTAATCGATTAATCGGTTAATAACCTTAAAAAAAAAGTGTGGTGTATAATTTAGTTAATATGTAAAGTTTAAAAAAAAAGGCAATTCATTCTTAAATATCTCTATGCAGTGGTAAATATAAACAACCAACTATATGGTTAGGGAGCAAAATATTGAATCCACTCTGAGAATAATAGACAGAAGAGATATACTGTATATTCACTATTAGAGGAGATATACTGTATACACTATTAGAAGAGAAATACTGTTTTTTGGCCAATTTGTTGTTGGGCAGATTAAAAAATACAAATTGCTGCAAAAACGCATTACATGCTTTTCTGCAGCTTCTCCATTGAAGTATATTGAACCTAAAAAGCACCATTTTGCATTAAGAAAAAAAAAAGTTCTTGACCCTTTCCAAATACGCAGCGGCTGAAAAAAAGCATAGATGTGAACGTGTCCCATAGGAAACCATGTTAAATTAACTGTAGTGTGTTTCTGCAAAAAGCACCAAAAAACACATAGATGTGAACCAGGTCTAAGACGTTTAGTAACATAATGGGGTTAAAAGAAACTAAAATGAGCCCTTTATAGTACAAAAAAAGCAAATAATCGCAACTGTAAGGGGTTCATTTTTTTTACTGTAGAACGATGAAAGTAATATTTACAGTAGCGATTTGCTCTTTTTGTACTATAAAGGGCTCATTTTATTTTTTTAACCCCACTATTTTACTGGCCGATTAATCGATTATGAAAATAGTAATCGATTAATTTCATAATCGATTAGTTGTCGATTAATCGATTAGTTGTTTCAGCCCTAATATATATATAGCTATATCTGTTTATTTTGCCATCTGCCTGAAGTTCGGCTTGAAGTGCATGTCAAACCCATACAGGACCTATATTAATGTCAAACAACATAAACTTTTTTTTACCTTATCTGCCGATCTCTTCTCGGCCTCCTTCTTAATCTTCTCCGATGGCAGTGGCTTGCTTAAGTTGCTGCTACTAGTACTGCTGGTATTTACCTTGGCTTCTGATTTTGGTTTAGGAATTGTGATTTTTAGTGGATCGAGGTCCTTAAACATAACAAATAGAAAAATAGGCAAGTGTGGCTGATAACTATGAAAACTTTCTAGATAGGGCATGTCTAATAACTAATAATAGCTTGTAGTTAAAGAGTAACTCCACTTTTGTTGAGAAAAAATCCCTTCTGGGTGATCAATGTACAGTGCAAGGATTTTACCAAATGTAGCAGAGTCCTACCTTTTGTTGCTGTGAAGAAATAGCTATTTGTTTCACCAGACCAATCGCACACTTATTCTGAATGGAGTGACTGGTTGATTATAATCATCTAGTGCCCTTTCAGTGTGCTAATGAGGAAAGCTGCAGTGTATGCATCCCCTTAGGCTTTATGTACACTGGCCTACATTTACCGCAGCCGTGGTAAAACAGAAAACGTGGCAAAATTGCGCTGTGATTTTTCTGCATTCAGGAGAGGGAGGTTGAAGATCACCTACCAGTGGCGGCTCGTGCTCTGTGGGCGCAGCCCCCCCATCCATGTGCCCGGCCCCTTTCAGGACGCTGGATGCATGGATTCCGCATGGGCCAGGAGGTGGTAGTATTTTTTGAAGCACCTGATTGGAACCAGAGGCTGTAATAGGCTTAAAAATATGGTGGGCTCGGGGCGCAGAGAGTGCGCCCTGATCCCACCCAATTGTGTGACGATAGCGAATTAATTTTTTGCTATTTTCACACTAACCTTCCTCCCCGCCAATCAGGAGGCAGGGCATCAGAGCTGTTTCCTGATTGGTCAAAGCACCAGGCCACCCTATTGGATGCCTGGCACTTAGGAAGAGGAGCGGAGGAGACAAACGCTGGAGCAGAGGTCGCCGCCGCTCTGGTGCACTGAGAGGAGCTGCTGCCTGGCGGTAAGCTTGCTAGAGCCACAAGCGCCGTGAGTGTGTGTGTGTGTGTGTGGGGGGGGGGGTGTCGGTGGGCACAGTGGCTGCATAAGATGGGCACAAGTGCCTGCATATACGGGGCACAAGTGGCTGCGTATGATGGGCACAAGTGGCTGCGTATGACGGGCACAAGTGGCTGCGTATGACGGGCACAAGTGGCTGCGTATGACGGGCACAAGTGGCTGCGTTTGATGGGCACAAGTGGCTGCATATTGTGGGCACAAGTGCCTGCATTTGATGGGCACAAGTGCCTGCTTTTGATGGGCACAAGTGGCTGCGTTTGATGGGCACAAGTGGCTGCGTTTGATGGGCACAAGTGGCTGCGTTTGATGGGCTCACGTGGCTGCATATGATGGGCTCACGTGGCTGCATATGATGGGCTCACGTGGCTGCAAATGATGGGCACACGAGGTTTCATTTGATGGGCACAGTGAGGCTGCAATAGATGGGTGGTTTCAGTATTTTTCAGTTTGTTTGCGCCCCCAAAAAATTTTGAGCACCAGCCGCCACTGTCACCTACATGCTGCAGCTCCTAAACTCTGCTAAAAGCCTATGTGTACATGGCCACATAGGCTCTTATGGAGTTGAGTTTAGGAGCGCTGGGGAAAAAAATGCCAAAAGCTCCTAAACTAAAGTTTAGGAGCAGCCAGAGTAGACTAGTATACATGAAGCCTTAGAAGTAATACGTTTCTCTAATGCCCTGTACACACGGTCGGACATTGATCGGACATTCCGACAACAAAATCCATGGATTTTTTCTGACGGATGTTGGCTCGAACTTGTCTTTCGTTTCTTAATTTATTCTGAACATGTGTGGCACTTTGTGCGTCGGATTTGTGTACACACGATCGGAATTTCCGACAACGGATTTTGTTGTCGGAAAATTTTATAGCAAGCTCTCAAACTTTGTGTGTCGGAAATTCCTATGGAAAATGTGTGATGGAGCCTACACATGGTCGGAATGTCCGACAACAAGGTCCTATCACACATTTTCCATCGGAAAATCCTATCGTGTGTACAGGGCATAAGGCTTGAATTTCTATTTTGGGCAAAATCTGACTTTTTGGATACATTTTATACACCAGTGGTGTACAGAACGTCTCCAAGTTGCCTTGTTGCTTTGAATTTTACAGAAATTTACAGGAGGCTGCAGATTGAAGAGCAAAGGTCATTTATATCAATATTACATTCAACATGGTTTCTGCAGCTATTGTGTTATGCTATATTGTTGTTTATTTGCAATTTTTTTCCACAAAAGTGGAATTCCCCTTTAAACTTTGAAGCATGCAATATTTAAACATAAAAGCTTTAGTAGACACCAGTATATATTTATAGATTTGATTTTTATTCTAGTTATCTATTTTGTGTTTCAAATATTTTTATTGATTTGTTAAACAAGAAAATAAGACAATACAAGCTGAATTCCCCACACAGGCCATGAGTGAGAACAAGCAGACGTGATATGTTTAGCATAACAGCATCGTAAAAAAAGTGAAAGAAAGAAAAGATAACCTGAAGTGTTGGACTAAAATTATAGCCAAAAAGAAAATAATGCATTTCATCCAGTTTTACATACAGTGCCTTGAAAAAGTATTCATACCCCTTGAAATTCAGAGTTGGAGTTGCACCGATTTGAACAGTTCCATTGCCCAGAATAGGGTGTGACCTGTCAAATTGCATGAAAAGTCGCCCCAATGTGAACGGGGGCTTAGAGTAAGTCTTGCAGCATTCCCACGATACCTGATGTTTGTAGATTTATACCAAAAACTCCCTAGAAGCTTTTTATATTGTCTCTTATGATAGACATTAATATTAATTATAGATATTCTAGATGTTACTGTTTCTGTAGGAAGACTTTATTTAATGTCAAAATGAATTCTAGCAATCACCGAAATAACCTAAATTGGCTTTTGGGTTCAGTTGTTAATATTAGGGTACTTAACTCCTAGAGGAAGGGCTTAAAAAACTTCTAAAAAATAGGATTTTTATAACAGCTTACCTGTAAAATCCTTTTCTTTGAAGAAGTACATCAAGGGACACAGAGCCATAGTAGTTACTATGTGGGTTTTAGGCCACCTTCAGGTGATGGACACTGGCACGCCCTAAATTAAAAAGTGCACTCCCTATATAACCCCTTCCACTGGTGGGAGTACCTCAGTTTTTGTAGAAAAGCAATACACGTGTATACCAAAGAAGGGAGGGACCTCTGTGTCCCGTGATGTACTTCAAAGAAAAGGATTTTAAAGGTAAGCTGTTCTAAAAATTTTATTTTCTTATCGTACATCACGGGACACAGAGCCATAGTAGTTACTATGTGGGATGTCCCATAGCAATGCCAACTGAAGGGGAGGGAGACACAACAAAGTAGGGCACCAAGAGATCAGAAGCCTTATACGGCTGCCTGCAGTACACTGCGCCCAAAGGCGATATCCTCATGATCTTTTACATCTACTTGATAGAATGTGGTAAATGTGTGGACTGATGACCAAGTTGCGGCCTTGCAGATCTGAGCCATGGAGGCTTGTGATGCACTGCCCAAGAAGCACTAACAGCCCTGGAGAAGTGCGCTTTAATATTAAAAGGAGGAATTTTCCTCTTTAAACCATAAGCTTGAATAAATCACTTGACGAA
The DNA here is from genome assembly GCF_042186555.1 of Aquarana catesbeiana. NCBI lineage: Eukaryota > Metazoa > Chordata > Amphibia > Anura > Ranidae > Aquarana > Aquarana catesbeiana. Next base: position 663,280,506 of record NC_133324.1, read on the forward strand.
TCCATTTAGAAATAGTAGATTTTGACGCTGACTGTCCTCTTTTAGGACTGTCTAGCAACACAAACAAAACATCTTGTCATGAAGCTTGGAATATTGGCTGATTCATAATGCTGGGACAAACACTGTTAGGAGACACTGATGTCATCAATTCCAGCTACCTGTCTGTTGTCTGCTAAAATGTGTATTGTAAATAAGTCTCTAGCATGGGATCTAAGAGTCATTAGATCCCCATTGTTGTTTGTGTTTAATTAACTCTGCTATTGTGATGATGTTGATTGGATTTTCTGAACTACAAGACGGCCAGTCTGGCCTAAAGGTCATGTCTGAGTCATCTAGGCTGTCTAAAGGGATTAGTTACTTAGCTCATGTTAATTAGGTTAATTAGGTTACAGCTGTATTGTTAGAGTAATATGAGCAGTTTTAGTGTATAAAAGAGCCTGTATTGTGCAATAAAAGAGAGTCCTGTTTGAGCTTACATACAGCCTGCCTGGTGTTTGTTCTGATCTATCACAACTGGGTTAGAACGGCACATAGCTGAAGTTCTAATCCCGGAGCATTGGATGACCGAACCATCAGACGTTGCAATCTGATTCAATAGCTGCAGAGGAGTGTTGGGAGAGTGGAATCGAGCGAGCAAGGGGCTCGTTACACATCTGTTTTATGAATCTGAGTGGACACTTTTAATAGACTTTGACCGCTCTCACCACATCAAAAGAATGTAGTGAACTTTCTTCCACAGAACAAGGTTCTGGAAAAAATTAAGACAGAACAATATCCTGGTTTAAATGAAAAACCAATACTACCTTCGGTAGGAATTCAGGATGAATAACCCAATATGGCTCTTTACAAGAAAGAGCAGCCTTCCTGCAGAAGATATGGAAACCTAAAAAATTATTTTTCCTCGTCAAGAGGACCAAAGGAATATCTCGTATTGGCTCAAAAGGCTGCTTCTGTAAAGCTGACTGGGTTAAATTTAAGTCCCAAGGGTTCAGAGGCGACCCAACTGGAGGATTAATCCGCGTTACCCCCTGAAAAAAGTTACGAACCAGAGAGTGTGAAGCAAGTGGTCGTTGAAAAACACTGATAAAGCCGACATCTGGCCTTTGATAGTACTCAAGGCCAGCTTCATTTCTAATCCTATCTGTAGGAATTCAAGGATCCTACCTATGATATATTTTCTGGGGTGCCAACCCCTGGATTCACACCAGGAGACATATGCCTTCCTGATTCTATAGTATATGACTCCGGAGGCCGGCTTCCTAGCATTAACCAAAGTAGAAACTACTGAAGCTAACAGACCATGATCTTTTAGAATGTGGGTCTCAATAGCCAAACTGCTAAATTTAACGTTTGTAAGGTAGGATGGAATACCGGACCTTGCGAGAAAAGGTCTTACCGGAGCTTCCGAGAGAAGGTCTGGCCATATTGGTAGGGTCCAAGGGTCCCCTACCGCCGTTTTTACGATCTTGGCAAACCAAGATCTCCTGGGCCACAAAAATCACCTCCTTCCCTTCTTCCTTGATCCTGCGAGAAGGCGCGGAAGCAGCAGAACAGGAGGGAACGCATAGATCAGTGAAAAACTGATCACACGGAAAAAAACAAGGCATCTGTTCCATATGCCATCGGATCCCTTGTCCTTGACACAAAGTTGTCGATCCTATTGTTAAATCTGGACGCAAACAGATCCACGTCCTGATCTCCCCATTTTTGGCATATTGACAGAAGATGTCACGGTGAAGGGACCATTCTCCCGGGAACAATTGTTGGCGATTCAAGTAGTCCACCTGCAAGTTCTCTATCCCTGGAATGAAAATTGCTGATAAGCAGTGTTAATTTTGGCAGCAAATTTCGATTTAGTTTTAGTCTAATGCCCTGTACACACGATTGGACTTTGACGGAAAATGTGCGATCGGAGCTTGAGTGTAGGCTCCATCAGACTTTTTCCATTGGAATTTCCGACACACAAAGTTTGAGAGCTGGATCTAAAATTTTCCGACAACAAAATCCGTTTGCGTAAATTCTGATCATGTGTAGACAATTCCGACGCACAAAGTGCCACGCATGCTCAGAATCAAGCAGAAGAGCCGCACTGGCTATTGAACTTCATTTTTCTCGGCTTGTCGTACGTGTTGTACGTCACCGCGTTCTTGACGTTAGGAATTTCCAACCAACTTTGTGTGACGTGTGTATGCAAGACAAGATTGAGCCAACATCCGTAGGAAAAAATCAGATGGATTTTGTTGTCGGAATGTGCGATCGTGTGTACAGGGCATTAGTCTTAGGACTAACATGGCATTTTAGTTTTAGTCCCATTTTAGTCTTCTGCAATTGTTTTAGTTTTAGTCGTATTTAAATCGAATAGGTGTAATTCAATTGTAATGCATTAGTTAACAATTCTCTACAATTTGCAAACTCATTAAATACTGCTGGAGTGAAAAATAATGTTATTTATTATTACATTGAGGTATGAACATGCACTACAGGCCAGTGTTAATTTTGAAGTCAAATTTCAATTCAGTTGTAGTCTTAGTCTTTTGACTAAAATGGCATTTTAGTGTTAGTCCCATTTTAGTCTTTTGACTAAAATGCCATTTTAGTTTTAGTCGTATTTTAGTCAGTTCAGCTGTTTTAGTTTTAGTCGTATTTTAGTCGACTAAAATAATATTCATTTAGTGGACTAAAATGATTTAGTCGACGAAATTAACACTGCTGATGGGCAAGGAATGTTGTTCTCCCAAGATAGAATATGATTCACTTCTCTCTGGGCTGCACGACTTTTCGTGCCCCCTAGTGATTGAAACAGGCCACAGCTGTGGCATTGTCGGATTTGAACCTGACAAGACAATTCCATAGTCTGAGCGTCCAGGCCTCCAGGGCCAGGCATACTGCCCGAATCTCTAGAATATTGATGGGCAAGGTCATCTCTGATTTGGACCATTTGCCTTGGACAGACACTTCTTCCAGGACTGCTCCCCAGCCCAGAAGGCTGGCATCTGTTGTTACCACTTTCCAGGTAACTGGTAGAAAGGATTTTCCCTTTTTGAATATTCTTGGATATCAACCACCAATTGAGACTCTGACGCACTTCGGAGGATAAACACATTGGGAAGTGCAGAGCTTGGACCTTCTTGTTCCAATTTGACAGGATACTGTTTTGCAACAGTCTTGAATCATCTTTCCCAACAATTTCATGCAAAGTCGAATAGAAGGATTCTTCTTTGTTTTGATCAATTGAATCAGTTCCTTTATGGAACTGATCTTTTTCCTGGGGAAAAAAAAAAAAAAACACCCTCTTTTGAGCTGTATCTATGATCAGCCCCAAGTACTGCAATCTCCTTGATGGTTTTAAGGAGGATTTTTCTAGGTTGAGAATGCAACCTAGGTATTCCAGGTAGCTGACTGCGGTGACCAAACTTTGGTTTTAAGCAGGCTACCGATTGGTCTATCAAGAATAGATCGTCTAAGTAGGCTAGTATCATTATACCTTGAGCCCTTAACCTGGCTAAAGGAGGAGCCAGGACCTTTGTAAACACTCGAGGTGCAGTAGCTAGACTGAAGGTAGAGCTACAAACTGAAAAAAGACGATTTTCTACCTCAAAGCGTAGAAATTTCTGGCGAGCGAGGAAAATCAGCACATTAAGAAAAGCATACTTGATGTCGATTGATGCCAGAAGTTCTCCCCCTTGTAGGATGGAGACTATTGATCGGATTGACTCCATGCGAAAAGAACGGATATTCAAAAAAACGGCTTAGATCTTTGAGATCTAAAATTGGTCTGACATCCCCATTTGGTTTTGGAACTGTGAAAAGGTTTGAATAAAAATGCTAATCCTTGTTCTTCCAAGGGGACCACCGATATCACTCTTTGAGCCAAAAGATGATCCAAAGCTAGAAAGAGAGACTGGATCTCTGGGAACGTCTGAACTGAGAAAGACGAGGAGACGGGAACCCTTGGAACTCTAGTTTGTGACCTAGAGAAAATTGAGGAAGCCACCCATCAGTCTTGACATCGTTCCTGCCAGACCTTTGAAAACCGTAGAAGCCTTCCCCCCACTCGAGCGAGCGGGGGTGCCCCTTCATAAAGAGGCTTTAGTATCTTGTTTTGTGGATTTCCTCCCCGAGGTCCTCTTTTGGCCCTGGGACTGACCCCGGAGGTTTACCTCTTGAACCCGACGGTGGAGGCCGTAATGACTGCCTGGAGGCTGATGCCCTCGGCACCGGAGAAGCACGTTTTTTAAATAAAAAATGCTTAACTTCTTTTTAACAGGTAAAAGGGAACTCTTCCCATTAGAAATTCTTGGGATATACCTATCCAGATCGTCTCCAAATAACCGTTCACCATAAAATGGGAAACTGGCCAAGAGCTTTTGCATGGCGCTTTGCCTGACCAACTTTCCAACCATAGGATTCTACACACATGTACCAGCCCTAGCATGAGCCGTGAGACCTGGAGAATAGAATCTTTCATAGCGTCTACTGTAAAACACAACGCTTCTGATATCCTGGCCAAATCTTGGGCCTGCTGATCAGGAATAAATCTTGAGTACCTCCATAAACTGGTCCTTTAAGGACTGAGATACTCTGATCGCTGCTAGCACAGACTGAACCTGCAAGCGAAAAAATAGCTCTTTTTAAAAAAAAAAAAAGGACTTCCAACTTCTTATCTGTTGGGTCCTTTAGCATATGAGCATTGTCTACTGGACAAGTCAGGTTTTTGTTTACAGAGGATATAGCAGCGTCAACTGCTGGAAATCCCCATTTCTTATAGAACTCTTCCTCCATAAGAAAAAGTATTGAAAAACATTTTTGGAGGAAAAAAACTGTTTATCTTGGTGCTCCCACTCAGAGTACATAAGCTTTTTTAGCCATGAATGGATAGGAAAAGCATGAACAGATTGAGGAGGCTTTAGTGAACCCCAACCAGAAGTGGGCTCATCGATTGACTGCGCTTATTGGCAGTAAAAATGTGGAGCGGATCAATTCAGTGAGACTCTGTACCAATCATCATCTCTCGCCCCTTGTTCCTCAGCATGAGGGTCCTGAGCAATGGACAGGGACCTGTTATGCTTAGTCCCACTCTGGGATGCGATTAAAACATCAATATTTGCTCCAAACTTAAAATGGTTGGAGAAAAAAACCTTCTTAGTTATATATGCAGGGGCTGCAGTGTTAAGAGCAGCTGCAACACTTTCCCCTCCTGATGGCTCACTCTGATCACCATATTACTCTCAGGGGAGGATGCCATCTTTATTGAGATGGTTCTAGGCTTCCGTGTTACTGTAGAAGTCTTACAAGAGCCTCTTTTGAGGTGTTTTTACCCTTCCTTCTGACCACAGCCCAACGTACAAAGCAGAAGTACTACCAGAAGGAACGCATACACTTGCTTGAGCAATAGTTCAGCTCTGTTGTTGCTATTAATGCCCAGCCTGATGCAGCAGTAAATGTGTCAAAGGAACGCCTGTGTCACAAAACCTTTTTTGCCACCTTTGTTCGTGTCCCTCCGCAGCCTGCAACAGCAACAATGGTGTCTATTAAAACACTCCTTTCCGCGCTGGGGGACGCCAATGATGCGCTAAGCCTCGCCCCCTATGGCTTCCCCTCCTTTTTTTTTTTAAAAAAAGAGCTTTTTCCCGCGCGAGTGCGGGCTCTGATCCTATGGGATCAGCAAAGAGAGGGGAAAAATGGTGAAGGGGGGCGTGCCGTTTGCGCTGCTTTTTTTTTTTCTTTTTCGTTGCGCTCCTTATCTGAGGGGAGGGGAATAAAAACAGCACAGGGGGGCGTCTGGTGGGGAGGAAACCCCCCCAGACTTACCGGAGGTTTGCTGCTGGCCGGAGAAGGAAAAAACTGTTTCCTGGACACAATGTGGGCTCTCTGAGAAGCATAAGACGGTAATTGCTCTATACAGCCCCTCAGTGGTGACACATAGGCATGACAACATTTACTAAAAAAAAGGAGACATTCATAAGAAAATTTTGAAAATTTCTTAGAAAAACTCCATTACCTTTCCCGCTGCAGGGTTTTCTGTGGTAAACCAACAGACCCAACCTTCACCCTTCACGGTGCATTCCGTTAAACCTTCAGGAGCTGGGGATCCTCGAGGAAACCCACAATCCTGGACCTGTAATAGCACCACCGCCAGTAAAAACTTTATGGCCTGAATACCAAAAAGTACTGGATCCCAGGATCCAGCTCTCTAAAAAGAGAAGCATTACAGGCAAGACCTTGTTTCTTCGGATACGAGGCCTGGGTACCATTCAATTCGGCCAAAAAGACACTTTGAATGGATCCAGCTGCATGGCTAGCCCCAACAAGGATTGCTCCAGTGGAGCTCAGCACAGCACATTTTTACTCATGACTAGGGATGAGCTTCGAGTTCGAGTCGAACTCATGTTCGACTCGAACATTGGCTGTTCGCAAGTTCGCCGAACAGCGAACAATTTGGGGTGTTCGCGGCAAATTCGAATGCCGCGGAACACCCTTTAGAAGTCTATGGGAGAAATCAAAAGTGCTAATTTTAAAGGCTAATATGCAAGTTATTGTCATAAAAAGTGTTTGGGGACCTGGGTCCTGCCCCAGGGGACATGGATCAATGCAAAAAAAAGTTTTAAAAACGGCCGTTTTTTCAGGAGCAGTGATTTTAATAATGCTTAAAGTCAAACAATAAAAGTGTAATATCCCTTTAAATTTCGTACCTGGGGGGTGTCTATAGTATGCCTGTAAAGGGGCGCATGTTTCCTGTGTTTAGAACAGTCTGACAGCAAAATGACATTTTGAAGGAAAAAACTCATTTAAAACTACCCGCGGCTATTGCATTGCCGACAATACACTTAGAAGTTCATTGATAAACGGCATGGGAATTCCCCAAAGGGGAACCCCGAACCAAAATTAAAAAAAAAAAATGACGTGGGAGTCCCCCTAAATTCCATACCAGGCCCTTCAGGTCTGATATGGATATTAAGGGGAACTGGCAGGAAACTGGGAGGGATTATATATGGAGTGCACTTTTTAATGTAGGGTGACTCCATCACCTGAAGGTGGCCTATAAACCACATAGTAACTACTATGGCTCTGTGTCCCGTGATGTACGATAAGAAACATCTTTGCAGTGTAAGACCAAAGCATACAAACTACGCGACCATATTTTTCTGCTCATAATCTAAAGCATAACAGAGTCACCTTTTAATAGTTTTAATCTGTCTTTTTACTAGATTAATGAGGAACTTGAACCTATACACTGCTGTAGCTAAATATAAAAGTGCCAGAACTACCATCCTGTAATATATAGCATACATTAAAACAAAGGAAGTTATTGGGACATATAATATGAATTAAAGCAGAATTAAACTTGAGATTTAAAAACATGCTGCCAGGCAGGGCTTTATAACAGAAGAGACCCTAGTGGGTCATAACTGCTCTTCTGTTGGCGTTAATGTGCACTGAGCCAAGCACATTGTGCTCAGACTAAATTTACTGCTCTGTGCGGTGATATAGTGACTCCCGTGAGAGTGACATCATTGCGGCCTGGTCATTCAAGAGGCTGAACAGATCAAACATGGAAGGAAGACTGAGCAAAGATGGAAGCGTCTGGGTCTATCTGGAGCACTAAATGCAGTGCTGGGGAGCTTCATTTGACAGATAAATCCACCATAACCTGTTAGTTATTTTTTTTTTTTTTTAAAGTTACACCTGCAAAGATCTTACAGATGGTACAAAGAGCAAAGGTGTGTGCACAATAGGCCAAATCAGCTGAGGAAGGCGAGTGGACATTGCATTCATCTCAGAAAAGACCTCCTTTTAGTGTTACTTCAATTTCCAGCGAAATACTTTGATTTGTGTCAGGCACAAAGGATGACAGGAAGGATAAGTGACATAATCACAAAAAAAGTTAACAACCCTTACACTGCCAACATCACATGCTCCATCACAAGTTGGAGGCCTTTGTTCATGGCATTTGTTTGGATGAAAAGCATATTACAGACTAGACTGGAGATCCAGTAGCAATAAACAGAAGTCCACTGCAGGAAAAACTAAACTCTTTCAAACATGCTGTGTACTATGTTTGTTGCTTATAAGCCACTAATGGATGAGCAAATGGTACATGGGCTCAGTTACTTTTACATTCATTAACATTTCTAAACGCAAGTCAGCTATTTCTTTTCAGAAAAGATCTACTCAGTGACCCTGAAAGCATTTCTACATATGGATAATCGAGAGATTTGATGGGTGTCGGACAGAAGAGTGAAGGAAACCCTACCCACTTTCCTGCATATCCCATCATGCCTCAGCCTCTGGGTGTCATGCTTGTGGCTGTCAGAGTCTTGCTATGCCTCATGGGACTTGTAGTTCTGCAACAGCTGTAGGTCCACTAATTGTATATCCCTGCCATACAGAATACAGGGTACAGGAATCCATTTTATGGGGACACAGACATTATTTAAAATCTAACAAAAAAACTTCCCAGCAAAAGCAAAGGCAGCATTTAAAACATGACAGAAGTTATTACTCTCCTCCACTCTATTCAGAACAAAAAAAGACAAGGTTTCCACCAGAGTTGGGCTTAAAGCCTTACACTCCTGGGAACGTGAAGATTCCTCCGTGCAGTGGTTCCGCTCCTGCATTGCATGGGTTTACTGTCCATTTAGGTATATAGGGCATATAAAAAAAAAAAAAAAGGGATTTATTTACCAGATTCTCTGTACTGCAGTATTTTTTTCTTCCATGCTCCAGTGGTCTAAGGTCCTGATATCATCAAGACCAATGTAGGGTCCATAGCACTGTACCGGATGTGATAACATTAACCCCATTGCACCTAAGGGTAAAACAAATCTTAATGCCTAAACCTAATTTTGTAACTTTGACGTGTTTGACAGTAAAACTGTACATATCATGCGTTTTTTTTTAGGACAAATTGAGCTTTCATTTGGTGGTAAATGGTAATGGATATCCCCTTATGTATTAATTTTTTATTATCAAAGGAAAACTGGCCCAAAGTAGTAAAAAAAAAATTATATATATATATATATATATATATATATATATATATATATATATATATATATATATATATATATATATATATATATATATATATATATATATATATATATATATATACTTCCACCAAAGAACAACTCAAAATAAGTTCTGCTAACCCTGGCACTGACCTAGATCAAACCTTGACCTGGGTAACTTTTTTTGTCATTTAATTTTTTATTATTATTATTTTTTTTTTTTTTTTTTATACACACTTTTTTTTTTGATCTTTCCCTCCCTACAAGGACAGAGAAAGATACAATGTATCTCTCGCCTCCATTCACAGAGAGGGGAAACACGGGGGTTGGCTTTACAGTGACTGATAACTGTGATAGCCAATCAGAGGCTATCACAGCAATCAGGTGACCCAGAATCGACCGGCATCCAGCACACAGGGAGATACACAAATATGCGGCCCCACGGAAAAAAAGCCCAGTCCAGTAGGGCCACAAATTTGTGTCATGTTGGTGCCAAGGGGTTAAGGGACGGTCCACCGCCAAAGCACAGGGAAGCGCCATCTGTCTGGAGAGCAGATAATCAGGTAAGTAAAACATTTTTACTTGTCCCTACCTACTTGATTTAACAAGCAGTAGTAAACACCACCTGCTCACTTGTACTTACAGGTAAGCTTATCATAAAGATTACCTGTAGGTACAAGGATATATATCTCATAAATATGCACCGTTTAGGAGATATTCACTACTTCTGCAGCCAGTGGCATCACCGGTAAAAGCGCACTGCGTTCTCAAGGGATGGCATGCCAGCCCTTCAGAGTGCTGTGCTACAGCTCCTATGCGCGAGAAAGACGTTGTCGCGGTTTGACCTTTCAAACAGCCTGACCCCACGAACCCGTAAGGAAGACCAGGTGCAGATTGAAGCCCTGTTAGCAGTGACAGCATATAGCTGAAGGGCTTTGCTTTAAGGCAAGTCTTTCATATTGTGCTAGCATGCGATGCGTACTAGCACATTATGACATTAGCTTGAAGGGGACTGTTTGTTTTTTTTTTTTCCTCACAGAGTTTACTACGGCTTTAATCCTTGCAATGCAGGTGCAGCTCCACTGCAAGGAGAAATTTTCAGATTTCCCAAAGCTGGGCTTTAACCATCACTCACTGTTTTCACTGGGAAAAGAATTTATGAATGAAGTTCAGAGGGAACAAGGTCTTCTTCCATATGAATATCAGCAAATGGGTAATTTAGTTCACACTTTAACCTCTTCTACTTTCTTCCATATTTTATTCAAAATACAATGCTTGGTAAGCCGCCATAAATCAATTGAATCCATGTATCTTACCTTTTGAGGCAGTCGATAGCCAGAGTCGAGGCCCTTGCACAAAGACTCATCTAGTAAAGCCTTCAGTCTCTCAGCAGAGTCTTTGTTCTTAGAATGAAGAAAACCAAGTGCTTTTATGAAAACTGGATCCAGCTCAGTGTTTATAACCACTGCCATGTTTTCTCACCTACAAAAATAAGAGCAGAAGTCAGAGCAAATTCCAGGCCTGCCAATGCACCTTAGAGAATTGCAGCGGGTGCCTATCTTTTTGAAAGCTAAACTTACCTTCAGTCTTGCACAGTTGTACCGGCTCCTCTCCTGTACTGAAATTGCTTTATCTGATTTCACTGCACACTGGAAGAAGCTCCCAGTGTGCATTAGAAGCTGCAGCGAGTCAGATAGAGCTTGTTACATTTCCTGGCTAAAGGATGCTCAGCATGATCTAGCCCACATACTGTATGTCAAACACAAGGCCGTGGGCCGAATCTGGCCCGCCAGGCATTGTCATGTGGCCCCCACATCAAATTTTGCAGTCAAAGCATGGCGGAATTCCATTTCGCCACCTCTGCTTCTCACACTCCACTCCCACTGTCACTTATAAACACAGAAGCCTACTGTTTTTACAAGAGATAGCTCTGCACTCGGTGGCTCCTCGTTCTAACCCCTGAACCCTGCACTCTGTACACAGCGCACCCCTGCACGCTCCACACAGGGCACCCCGGAACCCTGCACTCTCCACACAGGGCACCCCGGAACCCTGCACTCTCCACACAGGGCACCCCGGAACCCTGCACTCTCCACACAGGGCACCCCGGAACCCTGCACTCTCCACACAGGGAACCCCGGAACCCTGCACTCTCCACACAGGGAACCCCGGAACCCTGCACTCTCCACACAGGGAACCCCGGAACCCTGCACTCTCCACACAGGGAACCCCGGAACCCTGCACTCTCCACACAGGGAACCCCGGAACCCTGCACTCTCCACACAGGGAACCCCGGAACCCTGCACTCTCCACACAGGGAACCCCGGAACCCTGCACTCTCCACACAGGGAACCCCGGAACCCTGCACTCTCTACACAGGGCACCCCTGAACCCTGCACTCTCTACACAGGGCACTCCTGAACCCTGCACTCTCCACACAGGGCACCCCTGAACCCTGCACTCTCTACACAGGGCACTCCTGAACCCTGCACTCTCTACACAGGGCACCCCTGAACCCTGCACTCTCCACACAGGGCACCCCTGAACCCTGCACTCTCCACACAGGGCACCCCTGAACCCTGCACTCTCCACACAGGGCACTCCTGAACCCTGCACTCTCCACACAGGACACCCCTGAACCCTGCACTCTCTACACAGGGCACTCCTAAACCCTGCACTCTCTACACAGGGCACTCCTGAATCCTGCACGCTGTATGTAGTGCACCCCAGATACAAAAAATCCTCTTAAGAGCACAGCCCACAGCTTGCATCAGGGGTGAGGGCTCTTGAGGGGAGTAATGAGGGAGTGTGCTGCAACGTTTTCAGGAAACTATACATTATTATTATTATTATATGAAATACAGGATTTAAATAGTGCCAACAGTTTGTGCAGCAGTATATGCATTGCTTAGAGAAGCAGAGACACAAGGGAGGGAGGAACCAGGAGAAATTGAATTTTTACTTAACCTAAAACCCTTTGCTTGGAGTCCATTAAAGTGGATGTACATACCCCCTCTCCTCATAGGTAGAGACTTTCAGTCAGTTCTGTTGAATCATTCAGCTCTGTGGTAATCTATTATAGCATCCTCCCCAACACAAAACTCAGGCTGCTTTTATCATATGTGATGGAGAACTTGTCAGAAGTTATCAGGCTGATAACAAAAGAATGGGGCAGGAGACCGCTACGGGACATATTGCTTTGAAGAGAGATAACAAGACACTGTATATATACAGTATCTCACAAAAGTAAGTACACCCCTCACATTTTTGAAAATATTTTATTATATCTTTTCATGTGACAACACTGAAGAAATTTGAAGAAAAGATTGGATGGACTTTATAGACACAAAACTAACCACGCATTTTAAAAAATATATACATTTTATTTACAAAAATACACTTTGAACAATATTAAAATCACTGACTATTCACAATGTTGCCTTAAAAGCATATAACATAGTAATGTAAGTATTCTCTTTAGCCTCCTTACATATACTTTTAACTATACACACACTATCTGTCTTAGACAACAATACACCAATGTTATACTTGTTCCCATAGCCCCGATGTTTGTTTGTCTTTCCATGCCTGGGCCCACAGGTTTTGGCCTTGTTTGCTGTTTGGGAAAATTAGACAGTAAACAAATATAACCATTGTATTATAAATTGTATTAATGCTGTTTGCTTTGTTTTATTAATATATGTAAAAATGTATTGTTGATTTGCCCCAAGCTCTTGAAGAAGCGTTTTGAGTACGTGTAACAAGTAGAGCTTAGCTGAAATACGACACACCGCCTATCATACTCCACGATACCATATTATTTCCTGGAGATTGGTTCTTAGTTTTTCCATTACTAAGTAGCCTATTATTACCCTTGTTCTATAGGTGGTGCCTTATATGCTTTAGGTAACATTGTGAATAGTCAATGATTTTAATATTGTTCAAAGTGTATTTTTGTAAATAAAATGTATATATTTTTTTAAATATGTAGTTCGTTTTGTGCCTATAAAGTCCATCATCCAATCTTTGCTTCAAAGTCCAATATATCGGGACGTGGCATGTATATACCCATTTTTCGTATCCACAGTACCACTCTGTGATGATGCAAATTTAATTTATCAACACTGAAGAAATTACACTTTGCTACAATGTAAAGTAGTGATTGTATAGCTTGTATAACAGTGTAAATTTGCTGTCCCCTCAAAATAACTCAACAACCAGCTATTATTGTGTAAACCGCTGGCAACAAAAGGGAGTACACCCCTAAGTGAAAATGTCCAAGTTGGGCCCAATTAGCCATTTTCCCTCCCCGGTGTCACGTGACTTGTTAGTGTTACAAGGTCTCAGGTGTGATTGGGGAGCAGGTGTTAAATTTGGTGTTATCCCTCTCACTCTCTCATACAGATCACTGGAAGTTCAACATGGCACCTCATGGCAAAGAACTCTGAGGATCTGAAAAAAAATAATTGTTGCTCTACATAAAGATGGCCAAGACCCTGAAACTGAGCTGCAGTATGGTGATCAAGACCATTTAGCAGATTTACAGGACAGGTTCCACTCAGAACAGGACTCGCCATGGTCGACCAAAGAAGTTGAGTGCATGTGCTCAGCATGATATCTAGAGGATGTCTTTGGGAAATAGATGTATGAGTGCTGCCAGCATTGCTGGAGAGGTTGAAGGGGTGGGGGGTCAGCCTGTCAGTGCTCAGACCATACGCCACACACTGCATCAAATTGGTCTGCATTGCTGTCATCCCAGAAGCAAACTTCTTCTAAAGGAGATGCACAAGAAAGCCCACAGTTTGCTGAAGACAAGCAGACTAAGAACATGGATTACTGGAACCATGTCCTGTGGTCTGATGAGACCAAGATAAACTTATTTGGTTCAGATGGTGTCAAGCGTGTGTGGCGGCAACCAGGTGAGGAGTACAAAGTCAAGTGTGTCTTGCCTACAGTCAAGCATGGTGGTGGGAGTGTCATGGTCTGGGGCTGCATGAGTGCTGCTGGCACTGGGGAGCTACAGTTCATTGAGGGAACCATGAATGCCAACATGTACTGTGACATACTGCATGATCCCCTCCCTTCGGAGACTGGGCCACAGGGCAGTATTCCAACATAACGACCCCAAACACACCTCCAAGACAACCGCTGCCTTGCTAAAGAAGCTCAGGGTAAAGGAGATGGACTGGCCAAGCATGTCTCCAGACCTAAACCATATTGAGCATCTGTGGGACATCCTCAAACAGAAGGTGGAGGAGCGCAAGGTCTCTAACATCCACCTGCTCCGTGATGTCATCATGGAGGAGTGGAAGAGGACTCCAGTGGCAACCTGTGAAGCTCTGGTGAACTCCATGCCCAAGAGGGTTAAGGCAGTGCTGGAAAATAATGGTGGCCGCTTTGGGCCCAATTTGGACATTTTCACTTAGGGGTGTGCTCACTTTTGTTGCTAGCAATTTAGACATTAATGGCTGTGTGTTGAGTTATTTTGAGGGGACAGAAAATTTACTCTGTTTTACAAGCTGTACACTCACTACTCTACATTGTAGCAAAAAGTGTTATTGCTTCAGTGTTGCCACATGAAAAGATATAATAAAATATTAAAAATGTGAGGGGTGTACTCACTTTTGTGAGATACTGTATGTGCCCAGCTCAAATTTTATGAATCGGGTTTACATCCACTTTAACCACTTGTCAAACAGTCGCCATACTTATACTGCGTCAGGTTGGCTCTCCTGAGCGAACCGATGTACCTGTACATCAGTCTGTGCATGCGAGATTGCGGGCACGCACCGGCCACCGCCAACGATTGCTGTATACAGAGGCAGAACAGGGATCTGCCATTGTAAACAAGGTGGATCCCCATTTTGACAGGGGACATCTCAGAGATCTGCTGTTCCCAGTGATCGGGAACAGCTATCTCTGTCATGTCCCAGGCAGCCCATCCCCCCTACAGTTAGAACACGCTGAGGGAACACATTTAACCCTTTGATTGCCCCCTAGTATTAACCCCTTCCCTGCCAGTGTCATTTATACATTGATCAGTGCATTTTTATAGCACTAATCAATGTAATAATGTCACTGGTCTCCAAAAAGTGTCATTTGGGTCAAATTTGTCCGCCGCAAAAAAAAAAAAAAAAAAAAAAAAACGCAGATCGCCATTACCAGTAAAAATAATAAAAGTCTCTAAATCTAGCCCCTTCTTTGTAGACGCTATAACTTTTCGCAAACTAATCAATATATTGCGATTTTTTTTTTTTAAACAAAAATATGTAGAAGAATACATATTGGCCTAAACTGATTAATACATTTGTTTTTTCATAATTTTTTTGGATATGTATTATAGCAGAAAGTAAAAAAATTACGGTATATATATTTTTTTTCAAAATCGTCACTCTTTTTTTTGTTTATAGCGCAAAAAATAAAAAATGCAGAGGTGATCAAATACCACCAAAAGAAAGCTCTATCTGTGATGAAAAAACAACAAAGTTTGGGTACAGCGTCGCACGACCGCGCAATTGTCAGTTAAAGCGATGCAGTGCCGTATCGCAAAAAAATGGCCTGGTCATTAAGGGGGTAAATCCTTCCGTCCTTAAGTGGTTAAGGGACACAGGATGATGTATTCAGGCACACTAGGTTATGTTGTTGTCTCCAGGAGACTGGAAACTGTCAAACAAAAGCTTTAAGGGCAGCGTACTATAAAACTTTGCCAATTCCCGTCATGCCTCTATTTTGTAGCACATCAATAGTAATCCAAGAAAAGCATTTTACGAAGCCAGATTTAGCTGGAGCTTGATTGTCCACCTGGTAATACGCAAAGTGATTGTAAACCTCAGACATGAAATATGAGCAAAGCATATCCCTGTATGGTGTGTTCTTGTCTCAATCCAGAGCACTAAGTGTAATTTCTGTAATAATTTCCGATAAAAGGTGACATGGAAGGGACCTCCAGCTGATTGACAACTTTAGCTCTGTTCCTGTGTGCTGTGAAGGGGGTGTGTTGCTTCCCTCCAATCAGCTCTCAGAGCTCTCCTCACTGAGATCTACAGAGTGTAACTTCAGATCTCCACCCTCTGTTGTCAGACTGTCACCCTCTCACCAAGCTGATTGGCGATAGTCTTGTAGCCCATTCCAGCCTTGTGTAGGTCTACAATCTTGTTCCTGACATCCTTGGACAGCTCTTTGGTCTTGGTCATAGTGGAGAGATTGGAATCTGATTGATTGCTTCTGTGGACAGGTGTCTTTTATACAGTTAACAAGCTGAGATTAGGAGCACTCCCTTTAAGAGTGCTCCTAACCTCAGTTCGTTACCTGTATAGAAGACACCTGGGAGCCAGAAATATTGCCGATTGATAGGGGATCAAACACTTATTTCACTCATTAAAATGCAAATCAATTCATAACTTTTTTGAAATGTGTTTTTCTGAGGGTTGCCAGTTTGAGGGCCCCCTGATCTAGTGCACAGCATATTTGCCTTTGGTAAATCAATCCCTATCGTCTCTTCTTCAATATAATACACTTACCTGCCTGTTCACAGAGCATCCTTGCACATGTGCAGGAGTGAAGTGATCCCACCCTGGCCGATCAGGGCAACCAATGCCTGGCACTTACTTGGAAAAAGACGGGGAGAAGATCCTGGTGATGAACCTTGCAGGTGTTGGGACCATTGAAACAGATAAGTATTAGGAGTCATTTACATCTGCTTTGCTCTCTTTTGTTCGCTCTTCAGAGAGCATTTGACAGGTGGTGTTGTACCGCCTGTGTTTACCACCCTAAATGCTGGGCTACCGGGCCCCAGTCACGTAAATGGGTTGCAATCAGCACTCAATGGGTCCCACTGAGTGTGACTGGGAGTTTAATTCCTGTTGCAGCACGGTACACCCCTCGAGCGCTGTTTCTGCAGCTAAAAGGGAAGCGGTAAAAATGTGGCTCAGCCAACATTACGACCCCCCATTGTAAGTGTAAACGAGGCCTTACTGCTGTGAATTCTGCTTCAAAGTACATGCAAAAACGGTGACAGGAGGGAAGAAAACCCATAAGCCCAGCACTGGCTCTGAAGAGATCTCACTCTACTGACCCTCCCCAGCAGGATATTAAAGTAAATCTGTCATAGATAAAAACATGGTGGTTGCCATTGAGGACTGCTTTCTGAAAATGCTAGTTGCCTGGCTTTCATGTTTGCCCTTTCCTCAACACTAAGCCACTGACCAGGAATAAGTCAGCATGACAGCCAAGCAACTATTGTCACATTTTTAACTAGAGAACTATAATCTATTTAACAGCAGTCCATCGTATGTGTCAATGCCGGGTATCATTAGAATGAAGCTTACCCAGCCGGTACAGCACAGTGCATATCCCTTGCAGAATCACAGGCGACTTCCGGGTGCGGGTCCGCCACAAGCCATTCCCCAGATAACACAGCCTGGCCTTAACGTTCCGCTTGCTTTGTAAGTAGGAGAAGAAGCATCCCTGAGTAGAGTTCTTATTGGAGTTAGGTGATCGGGATGGTGTGTCTAGGTGCAGACATGCTTCTCTTCTGTGACCTGTCAGTGATTGTGTGCTGAGGGTGGGATTGTATAGAGGTGTGCACAGCCGGCCAGGAAGTGTATGTGTGCACATGGAGGCTGAGGGACCTGGAGCAGGACGTGGTGCATAGGGAACATGAACTGACTGACAGCAAGGGAGCACAGGTAGGGACTGCACAATCAATATCTCAGTCTACTACTCCTCTCAGAAAATGGTGTACATTGTGTATTCAGATATTCCCCAGAAATGTCCTCAAAATGTGTACATGAAGCAGGGCCCATTCACATCATCTTTGTCGGGCGGCAGTGCCAAACACTGTCCCAATGCATAGACAAGCCAGTATGCCTTATGTCCTGTTGTTTTGGTTTACACCAACTTGCTGGAATGGTGACAAAAAAAAAAAAAGTAGGACAAGGATGCATTTTTCTGCAGCGCAGCATGATGTGACGCTAGGATGTATTGCAACATTTTTGCGTCGTTTCAATAAAGCTAGGGAAAAAAAAAAAGTAAACCGTGTGATGCGTCATAACAACTAGGGATGAGCACAGATTTGGTCTGAACTTAGGTTCGGACCGAACCAAGCTGTCGCTGGGGCCAGATCAGTGGTCAGGGCGTTCCCCACAGATGACTTAATTTTGTCAATGACATTCTCAAAAATGTGCCCATATTAGGTCAGTGGTGTCACAAGTAAGGATGAGCTCCGGCGTGTTCGCACAGTCCACGTGTAGAGCCTGCCAGGAAGTCGGCACTGCTCTGCGATAATCATAGGCATTGTCCCGATGTGCGGCTGCAGAGATCAGGAAATGTCTCACTGCCTGTGATCAGCGCTGTGTAGCGCCGACTTCCTGGCGAGCTCTACACATGGGCTGTGCAAACACGCTGGAGCTCATCCTTAGTCACAAGCATTCCTGCCTCTCTATTACATGGGGCAGCGGGGTGGGGAAAAGCCTGGCTGCAGCTGATTGGGCCTTAGCCTCCGGGATTGGTCCTAACCTGTGCTTATCCCTGATTAAAAGGCATTGCACCATCCCTTTACAGTGCACACATGGTTTACAGAGCATAACAAACCCTTTCTGTGTGAATAGATCGTAAGAGTTTGTTGACACCAGATGTAGCCAGATTCTTTTTTGAAAGCAGTATGAATGCATATGCATGAAAAATGTGTGTATGTATTTCACCGAGACCAGTTCACATCATTGTGGTGCTTTCATGTGCAAATGTAAAAAAGTACAGTACATGTGGCCCATGTTTCTGTGCGTTTTATTTACAATTTGTGCATGCACTACTTATGGTGCTGTCTGACGCAATTTCAGCCCATTCAAATGAATGGGCTGAAATTGAATCCAGATTGCTTGTGAATTGTACAGCAGCTAGCACTAAATTGGGGTGGTTGCCATTTTTGTTTCCATACAGAGAAATTGAAGGGGGTCACTTCAGGCTCTAGTAGGTCCTTATATGCTGATAACCACTGGGAGTGCAGGCAAGGAAAGAGCTCATCTCGGCTCCATAGAAGTGAATGAAGAAGGAAAAGAAGTCCCAAGAGCCGCACAGTACACAAAACCCTAATGAGCGTGGAAGCAGCCTCAGCCTAGACTCCATCCAGGCCCCACCCATGGGGCTTAGTCATGGGAATTCAGATGACTAGAGATGGGCTCGGGCGTGTTTGAAATCCCACATGCCTGATCCCGCCAGGAAGCTGTCACTGCACACCGCTAGTCACAGGCAGTGAGACATTTCCCATTGCCTGTGATTAGCCGCGTGCAGTGTCGGCTTCCTGGCGGGATCAGGCATGTGGTATTTCGAACATGCCCAAGCCCATCTCTACACATGACTAAGCCCCATGAGCAGGGCCACACATGTCAGTGTGGGGCCTAGATTGAGTCTAGGCTGAGGCTGTTTTTCACTCTTTACCAGGGAGGTGCAGTCAGGGGAGGCAGGTGAGGCAGGGCCTCACCTGCCATAAACATTAAAATAAAAATAAAAAAAAAGAGCTTCAAGGATCATAGCTTGGCGACCTGGAGTCACAGAGACCCCACATTTTGGGGGTATGTAGCCAAAGCCTACCCCACCACTGGGTAGGGGCTCCTATGACCCATGGTTCCAGAGATATGGGGCTCCTTGCGCAGCCTGTCAGAAGCTAAATACAGAGGGTCCGGTTTAAATACAAGCTGGCACACTCTGCAGCAGAGAGGTTGATCTCCCAGTGCCTCTCCTCACTTCTTGTCAGAGGCACTGAGCTCAATAAATAGCTTGGAGTCTTGGACCAATGGGAAAACGTACCATTGGTCCCAGCTGTCCAATAAAATTGCTGCAGTGAAGGCACGCCTCTCACTGGAGTGTCATAGAAGAGGGAATGTGTCTAAAAGACAAATGCTCCTTTCCAGCCCACCCCTCTTAACTACAAGGAAAAAACATGCGTTTATGGGTATAAGATTTACCAACAATCATATGTTTTTCTCACACAGTTAAGAGGGAGAAACTGATTCTGTTGAAAAGGTACTGTTATATTCAAGCAAAATCATATATTTATATGCTATAACATAATAATTTATTATTTATCTATTTACTGTGAAATTACTAGATGGAAGTTATAACTTAAAATTTCAGTAATTTGTCTGTTAAGCCACCTGCTTGAGTGCAGATTTTGAAAATATAGTAAATTTCCTTAAAAACAGTATATAATAATTATTTTTATATTTTTTATATATATATAATTATTCTCTCCTACATGTAAAAATCTTATTTTTTTTGCTAGAAAATTACTCAGAACCCCCAAACATTATATATATATATATATATATTGTTTTAGCAGACACCCTAGGGAATAAAATGGTAGCCGTTGCAACTTTTTATGTCACACGGTATTTGTGCAGCAATTTTTTTAAATGCATTTTTTGGGGAAAAAAACAGTTTCGTGAATAAAAAAAAAAAATACTAAAGTTAGCCCGATTTTTTTTTTTTTTTTTGTATAATGTGAAAGATGATGTTACGCTGAGTAAATAGATACCCAACATGACACACTTTAAAATTGCGCACACTTGGAATGGCGCCAAACTTCAGTATTTATAAATCTCCATAGGTTACATAGTTAGTAAGGTTGAATAAAGACACAAGTCCATCCAGTTCAACCTGAGTGCGTGTCTACAATTTTCCCTATCCCTGTACATTGTGTCTTATTAAGATGTTAACATTAAGATGCTCCTCTATTATATTATTATTTATTTAAGGTACCCATATAGCGCCGCCAATTTACGCAGAGCTCCACACATACATTGCACACTCACATCAGTCCCTACCCTCGAGGAGCCCACAATCCAAGGTCCCCAACTCAAATTCTTATACTAGGGCCCATTTTGGACAGAAGCCAATTAACCTACCAGCATGTCTTTGGAGTGTGGGAGGAAACCGGAGTACCCGGAGGAAACCCGCACAGGGAGAACATGCAAACTCCAGGCAGGTAGTGTCATGGTTGGGATGACATTTTAAATTTTTTTACAGGTTACATGTTGAGTTACAGAGGAGGTCTAGTGCTAGAATTATTGCTCTTGCGCTAACGATCACGGTGTATGTAACCAGTGTGTATCTGGCTCTGATAATAGCCAGTGCCTCACCGGCCACTGACCTCACCGCACGTCCCTGCGGTTTTGTGTGTTGTGTGGCTCTTGGGAGTTATTTTCCTTCTTTATTGACATTTTTTGTTTGGTAGGTGTTAAAATCTCTGTGAGGTTTTTTTGTTCAGGAAGTAAAAGAAAAGGGAGGGGTGCTGGAGCTTTTAAAACAGTAGGTGTTCTTAGGCTAAGTTCACAATGGCATTAAAAACACCCTCAAGCATTTGAGGGTCATTAAAAACACCCCTCAAATGCCTATGCAAATGATACAATGGACAGCAGACAGTACTATTCACATTATCAAAAGATGATGTGTTAGTGTCGTATCTTTTCAAAATTGAAGCCTCATGTTGAGTCAGGAGGTGTTTGAAACCTTTCAGTGCCTCCCATTCAAATCTATGGTAACTGAGGGTAATAATTTCCGGCAAAAAAAAAATCGGGGAAAAAATGGAGTGGGGTCCCTATCAATCCATACCAGTCCCTTCAGGTCTGGTATGGATTTTGAGGGGAACCATGCGCCAATTTAAAAAAAAAAAAAATGGCGTTGGGTCCCCTCAAAATCCATACCAGACCCTTATCCAAGCATTCAGCCTGGGAGCCCCCCTCTGAACCATAACAAGCCACATGCCCTCAATACGGGGTGGTACTATGGGACAGAGGGGGCTCTGCCCCCCACCTTAAAGCACCTTGTCCCCATGTTGATGGGGACAAGGGCCTCTTCCCCACAACCCTGGGAGGTGGTTGTTGGGGTCTGCAGGCAGGGGTTTCCCAGCCTGCTCCTTAACAACCAGCTATTGTAGGTGTTTGTGCTGTGATTTTAACAATCCCAAAACACTTGTCAAACGCGCATAGGGTGTTTGGGGGAGCGTTTTTAATGCTAATTAAATGCTTATGAACTGCACCTATTAACGCACGTTAAGGCCCCTTCCACATGAGGCGGATCCACTCAGCAGAGTCGGCCAGCTCAGTGGGGGATCGCTCCGTTGATCTTAGCCGAGCCGGTGGATGACAGGTCTGTCTCTGCTCACTGAGCAGGGAGGGGTCTGTCAGAGCGTCGCTGATTCCTATGGAGAAATCTGACGAAAATGGACAACATGTCCATATTCATCAGATCTCATCCGATCTGCCAAGACGGATGGTGAATGTATCACCATACGTCTGTCTTGAGCGAATCAGATGGCAGACGGGTGTCAGCGGACACATCTCCGATTACATCTGTCTCCCCATAGGAGTCAATGGATGGCCCGCTTGGATCTGCCTGAAAAAACGGGCTTGTTGTGTGAAAGGGGCCTAATGCTATAGGCGCGTTTGATAAGTCGGTATTTTGAGCAAGTATAAACAAGCCCTTAGTCAGATGTTAGGCAGTATAGAGAATGATTCTCCTTAGGCAGCTCTGCCAGGAGTGGTGGCCTCAAGCAGAATGTATATAATCCAGATTTCATTTTATTTATACTCCTATCACAAAAATCCTATTTGTTTTGGGGGATTCGATGGCTCCCCCTTTGTTAAATAATAAAGTACATCAGGATTGCTTTATTGTAGTGAAAGTATCAGAATACAAAAAGAAAAGGTTCCCCTTTATTTAGGGCCTTGCTATTGTTAAATAAAGTGTGTACTGGACTGATAAAATTGCAGAGATCCTGAGAGATAATTAGTCTGATGACCACCTCATACACAAGGGTTTGCTATGTTTCTTGTAGAAAGAATCAGAAAGACTTTTTCTTCCTGCACTCCAGGCCTGAGCAGCACCCATGTTATGATGGGGGAGGCCAAGGGGCTGTCAGTGGCATCCAGGACTCACAGATAATGAGCAGAATGACGTGACTGTCTTTATGCCAGTAGACTCCTGACAGCGCTGGACTGAGGAATGAAGCAGGGGAGCATTGGCATGTGGAGAGTAGAGCTGCACGATTCTGGCTAAAATGAGAATCATGATTTTTTTGCTTAGAGGATAGATCACGATTCTCTCACGATTCTCGCGGCGTAACATCATCTTTCACATTAAAACAAAAAAAATTGCGCTAACTTTTCTGTTTCTTTTTTTTTATTTATTGAAGTGTATTTTTTCCCAAAAAATTGCATTTGAAAGACCGCTGGGCAAATACAGTGTGACATAAAATATTGCAGCAATTGCCATTTATTTATATATATATATCTCTAATGTTTGGGGGTTCCAAGTAATTTTTTTTTAGCAAAAAATGTTGATTTTAACTTAAGAAAGAAGTGTCAGAAAAAGATTTAGACTTTAAGTGGTTAAACTTCCTGCATTTACACTTTGTTTAAAGCTTGGCAGATTGCCCAGATTATTTGTTTACACAGAGAAGTTTATCCCTTTGATCTAAGAAGGAAGTTAGATACATTTTCAAGTTCTAAACTTGGCAGACTGGATGTTTTCTTTTGACAGCTGAGTGAGCAGATAATCTCTCCACTTGTTTACATGAAAGAATCGTCAAACTCAGCAATAGAGATGTTAGGGGAGGTGAATCGAGATCACGATTTTTTAACGATTAATTGTGCAGCTCTGGTGGAGAGGTGGGCTACTTTCACACTGAGGTGCTTTTCATGCGTTTTAGCACTAAAATAGCACCTGTAAAGCGCATGAAAAGCACCTCTAGTGCGTTGACAGTGTGAAAGTCTGAGTGCACAACATGGGCGCTTTTAACCCTTTCTTCGGCCGCTATTGGAGGTTAAAAACACCGCTATAACAGCGGTAAAGCCGGGCGCTAGGCAGTGTGAAAGTACCCGTAATGTAAATCTTGGGCACTATTTTTATTACTGGGGGAAGAGGACACAAAAAGCAAAACAAAGCAAACTTGAAGTTCCACTTTAACAGTCGGATCCCCCACTCAATAGTAACCCCAGCTTTGCCGATCCCCTGCTCAGTAGTAACCCATAACTCTGCCGATCCCCTGCTCAGTAGTAACCCGTAACTCTGCCGATCCCCTGCTCAGTAGTAACCCGTAACTCTGCCGATCCCCTTCTCAGTAGTAACCCGTAACTCTGCCGATCCCCTTCTCAGTAGTAACCCGTAACTCTGCCGATCTCCTTCTCAGTAGTAACCCGTAACTCTGCCGATCCCCTTCTCAGTAGTAACCCGTAACTCTGCCGATCCCCTGCTCAGTAGTAACCCGTAACTCTGCTGATCCCCTGCTCAGTAGTAACCCATAACTCTGCCGATCCCCTGCTCAGTAGTAACCCGTAACTCTGCTGATCCCCTGCTCAGTAGTAACCTGTAACTCTGCTGATCCCCTGCTCAGTAGTAACCTGTAACTCTGCTGATCCCCTGCTCAGTAGTAACCTGTAACTCTGCTGATCCCCTGCTCAGTAGTAACTCGTAACTCTGCTGATCCCCTGCTCAGTAGTAACTCGTAACTCTGCTGATCCCCTGCTCAGTAGTAACTCGTAACTCTGCTGATCCCCTGCTCAGTAGTAACTCGTAACTCTGCTGATCCCCTGCTCAGTAGTAACTTGTAACTCTGATGATCCCCTGCTCAGTAGTTACTCGTAACTCTGCTGATCCCCTGCTCAGTAGTAACCCATAACTCTGCTGATCCCCTGCTCAATAGTAACCCATAACTCTGCTGATCCCCTGCTCAGTAGTAACCTCCAGTCTGCTGATCCTCTGGTTTACTTATCCTCCTCTCTCTCTGATCTGTGCTCGCCTCCCGCTATATTGCTCAAATGCTGCACGCCATATGTGACATTGCTAGTTTCTCATGCTCTGGTCCCCCAGCTCTGCTGATCCTCTGTCACTCTGTCCTCTCTCTCCGGTACCCCCTCACCTTCTGCTATAGTGTTCGCAAGTTGCACACCACGTGTGCCGTCTGCTTGGTCGCTCTAGTCCGGATCTCACTCACCTCCTGCTGCTCTACGCTGCAAACCAGATGTGATGTCTGCACCAGCCACTTCCAGAATATATACACATGAATTGGAAGTGACTGCTGATGACGGCTTTCCAGTTCACTTGTTGGTTTTCCATGGCATTCTGGGATATCCCATACCTGCAATACCTCCAAAACAAAGCAAAACAAACGCTGAATAAAAGCCCCTCAAAAGCTGCAGGTGCTGTAAGCGAGCTTTATCATAGACTACTTTGAAGGTTTTGGAGATGCTTTGAAGCACCAAAAAAGCAACATGGGGTATAATTTGTGAAACAAAGCAAACACAATGTGTAAACAGGACTGTAAGCTTACCATTTTATTCAGTGAGAGGCGCTGTGATTGGCATTCCGAGTGCTTTAGAAAAGCGTGTCCAATGCCACATTTTGAAGCAAGTGTAAATGAGCCCTAAGAGCCAGTTCACACAGGGGCAGCACGACTTGCAGCGTGACTCACAGAGGCGACCTGCACACGACTTCAGCGGTGACTTGCAAAATGACTTCTGTATAGAAGTCAATGCAAGTCGCCTGAGGTCACCCCAAAAGTAGTAGAGGAACCTTTTTCTAAGTCGGAGCGACTTGAGCCGCCCTATTAGAACGGTTCCATTGTACAGAATGGACAGCGACTTGTCAGGCGGCTAAGCCGCCCCTGTGTGAACCGGGTCTAACTGTTAGTGCAAATAAAAACAGGTTCAATGCTCAGCTCTGTTGCTACAGGGACACTAATATGGCTACCACTGCCTAACCGATCATGCTAAAATTATGCAATGTGTATTTTTCTAGAGTGTGCTTCGTTCTACAGTAAATTAATTTTTTACTAGTTTACTGGGTAAAATATAGCAATATTCTTCATTTTTATTAAAGTGCCGCAATTGCCCTTTTTCCAGATTGTATACATTTTGAAAAGTCTATTAGTGTTTCTGACCAGCGGAAGGCTGGGAGCTGAACTGCATGGACGGATTTTATCCAGAGAGCAATGAAGTGACAAGCCTCTATTGCTTGAGGTTATTGCACAATCAATTAAAAGGAAACTGTAAAAATATGGAGGCAGTCATTGCTGACCTCTCTTTCTGAAAATAGTACTTCTCTGGGTATAATTCTGATCTAATGGCTCCAGAAATTTCTAAGTCACTGATTTGAAACAAGTATCCATATAATGAGCTCTTATTTCAAGCCAATTTTTAAAAAATTTGGATTGAGTAGGGAAAGATTATGTGGTTCTTTGTTCTGCATGTGACATTTCTCCCTCATGCGCTGCTTTTAACACCCATACAATAAATTAGGGGAGCAGTTATAACCAGGGCAGGATGACACAAACTGCAAAAAAAAAAAAAAAGAAAAAAAAAAAAACATTGTCAGAAGTTGTAACCCTTCCACAATCTGCTAGTAATGTGTGTTTTGTTCTTGTTTGTGTCTCTGTTGGAGAGATAATCTTTCACTTCCCCTCCTGACAGGAAGAGAGGAAAAAATTCACCAATAGGAAGCAGAAGATTTATAATAAGCAATAATCGCCTGGCAAAATATAAGGGCCACGAGGCCAATGGAGACTCTGGGGTTGAACCAATCAGCTTCCGTTTTTTTTTTGTCAAAGCTTAACCACTTCAGCCCCGGAAGAATTTACCCCCTTCCTGACCAGAGCACTTTTTCCGATTCGGTACTGCGTCGCTTTAACTGACAATTGCGCGGTCGTGCGACGTTGCACCCAAACATAATTGACGTACTTTTTTTCCCACAAATAGAGCTTTCTTTTGGTGGTATTTGATCGCCTTTTTTATTTTTATTTTTTGCGCTATAAACAAAAAAATAGCGACAATTTTGAAAAAAAAAATACAAAATTTTGTACTTTTTGCTATAATAAATATCCCCGTTTTTTGAAAAAAGAGCAATTTTTTACTCAGTTTACGCCGATATGTATTCTTCTACATATTTTTGGTAAAAAAAATCACAATAAGCGTACATTGATTGGTTTGCGCAAAAGTTATAGCATCTACAAAATAGGGGATAGATTTATAGCATTTTTATTATTATTGTTTTTTTACTAGTAATGGCGGCAATCTTCGATTTTTTTTTTTTTTATCGTGACATTATGGCGGATACATCGGACAATTTTGACACATTTTTGGGAGCATTGGCATTAATACAGCGATCAATGCTATAAAAATACCTTGATTACTGTAAAAATGTCCATGGCAGTGAAGGGGTTAACACTAGGGGGGCGGTGAAGGGGTTAACTGTGTTCCCTGGGAGGGGATTCTAACTGAAGGGGGAGGGAACTGACTAGAGGAAGTGACGGATCGTGGTTCCTAGCTAATGGGAACACGCGATCTGTCACTCCTGTCAGAACAGAACAGGGAAGTGTGTGTTTACACACACTCATCTGTGTCTCCTGCTCACAATCGCTCATGGCCAGCAGTCATCGCGACCGTCGGCCACGAGCATCGACACCCCTGCTGTGCAGCAGCACGCACACACGCCTGCTATACCGACCAGTATAACTGCGGCGGTTGGTCGGGAAGTGGTTAATTGAACAAACTGAAGTTAGAAGCTGATTGGCTACCATGCACAGCTGTACCAGTTTTTGCACTCCCCAGTATAAGTCAATCAACCCCACTGTGTAGAATCATAGACTCATGATAAGGGGTTATGGGCCAGAGCATTGAAAACCCTTAGGTACATAGGTGGTTTGTTCTGATTACTTATGAGTGAATATACAGTGGGCATAGAAAAGAATCACCCCTTTAAAATTTTGTTGCTATGCAACCTGAAATGAAGACAGACCGTTTTTGTTTTATCCAGCTGTGTTTACTCATTCATGCAACTTATAACACCCAAGTGAAAGATATAACACCAACCTGTCAGAAAAAAATTCAAAAACAGAATCACTGAGGTGAAAAAAGGATCACCACCTTCCAAATAATGACTTCAGTCAGGTGTAGCTAATCACCTTCTCAATGGCACACAAAGCCATTTGACTTTAAACTGTGATGAGCTGTGGTCATTTTGATTAGCTTAGCATGAAAAGAGCTTTCCTGTAGCATTTCAGTCCCTGGTAGTGCAGCTGAAGCAAACAACTATGGGTGGCAAAGCACTGTCCCTGGGATCTCCGGGATAAAGTTGTGGACAGGCACAGGTCAGGAGATGGATACAAAAAAATGTAAAAGGTTTAGTAATGCCTAGATGCAAAGTGAAGTCTATTATTAAGTAGTGGAAGAAGGTATTTGCTACAACAAAGACCCTCCCTGGATCAGGACATCACTCCAAACTTGATAAAAGAGCCAGGAGAAAACTGGTCAGAGAGTCTACCAAGTGGCAACTCTGAAGCGGTTGCAGGAATTTATGACAAAGTGGTCATTGTGTACATGTGACAACAATATCACATATTCTCCACAAATGTGGCTTGTATGGGAGGGTTGCAAGAAAAAAGCCACTCCTCAAGAAAGATCACGTGCCGTCATGACTGAGCTTTGCCAAAACGCACCTTGAAGATTCTAAGGCCACATGGAAAAAGGCGTTCTGATCAAATGAGACTAAAATTGAATTATTTAGCCTCAACACCAAATGATATGTCTGGCGGAAATCCAATACAGCTCACCATCCAAATAATACCTTTCCTACTGTAAAGCATGGAGGTGGTAATATCCTGTTATGGGGGTGTTTCTCTGCAGCAGGGATTGGAGCACTTGTCGGGATAGAAGAAAAAATGGATATGGCAAAATGCTGTTAAATTCTTAAAGGAAAATCTGCTGCCCTCTGCCAGAAGAATGTCAATGGGAAGAAGGTTTACCTTCCAACATGACAATGACCCAAAGCATACAGCAAAAAATACCGCACAGTGGTGGAAGGAGAAACGGGTGAATGTCTTTGCATGGCCTAGTCAGAGCCCAGACTTAAACCCCATTAAAAATCTGTGGAATGACTTGAAGACTGCAGTCCATAAATGGTCACCATCAAATTTAACTGAACTTGAGCAGTTCTGCAAAGAAGAGTTGGAAAATATTGCAAAGTCTAGATGAGCAAAGTTTAGTAGAGACATATCCCAACAGACTAAAAGCGGTAATTAAAGCAAAATGTGGTCCAACAAAATACTGATCATTTTTCCAACTCAGTGATTCTGTTTTTGATTTTTTTTTTTTGGCATGTTGGTGTTATATTTTTCACTTGGGTTTTATAAGTTGCACTAAATAAATACAGCTGGATACAACAAAAACTGTGTCTGTCTTAATTTCAGGCTGCAAAGTAACAAAATGTGATTCTTTAGAAATTAGGGGGCCGGGATCTGATGTCATACACACACTACATTGCTTAGAGCACGTGTTCGGATTGCTCCTCAGACAGCAGTAGACTGGTGGTGAGGAGGTGCCGTAATCTTCCTGTGCAGCAGAGGTTAATAATCAGAGGGAGCTGTGACAAATAAATAATGTTTTTGGCTTCTCTGCTATCTTCTCTGAACTACAAATGCCACGTACACACGATCAGAATTTTGGCCCGCAAAAGACCGATGAGAGTTTTGCGCCGGAAAATGTGCCCGTGTGTATGCTTCATTGGTCTTTTGCTGGCGGAAATTTCAGCCAGCAAAAGATTGAGAGCATGCTCTCAATTTTTCGGTCGGGAAAAGTTCCTATCCGAAAATGCGATCGTCTGTGGCAATTCCGACGTGCAAAATTCCTACGCATGCTCGGAAACAATTCGATGCATGCTCGGAAGCATTGAACTTCATTTTCCCGGCTCATCGTAGTGTTGTACGTCACCGCATTCTTGACGTTCGTAATTTCAGCGAACTTTTGCGTGACCGTGTGTATGCAAGGCGAACTTGAGCGGAATCCTGTCGGAAAAGCCGTCATAACTTTTTCCGACGAGAAATCCAATCGTGTGTACGCGGCAAAAGAAATGCCAATCTCTGTAATAGAGATGATGAGAGGGAGAAGTGTTTGTATTTCAAATCAGGAGAGCTGCCTAGGGTAAGAATGCTGCTCCGTATTGGTTGAGTTAGATAGATTTGTGTCTTTTTCAACCTGATTGTCTACGTCAGGGCTCAAAACTTCAAGTCCTGAACTACTAGCCAGGCCTCAAGGGTTACTCGCCACCAGTTGCCCCACCCAACCTCTACCCTGCCCCGCCAATAATTCCGCCCCTAAACATGCCCTCATAAATTATCTAATGAAATGACAATTAATTAAATGTTTTATGCAGAAATAAATTATAAAAATAAATATTACCAACAACTTTATCAGTGCAGCCTACCTGTGTCTATCAGTGCTGCTTCACCTGTGTCTATCAGTGCTGCTTCACCTGTGTCCATCAATGCTGCTTCACCTGTGTCCATCAATGCTGCTTCACCTGTGTCCATCAATGCTGCTTCACCTGTGTCCATCAATGCTGCTTCACCTGTGTCCATCAATGCTGCTTCGCCTGTGTCCATCAATGCTGCTTCGCCTGTGTCCATCAATGCTGCTTCGCCTGTGTCCATCAATGCTGCTTCGCCTGTGTCCATCAATGCTGCTTCGCCTGTGTCCATCAATGCTGCTTCGCCTGTGTCCATCAATGCTGCTTCGCCTGTGTCCATCAATGCTGCTTCGCCTGTGTCCATCAATGCTGCTTCGCCTGTGTCCATCAATGCTGCTTCGCCTGTGTCCATCAATGCGGCCTCGCCTGTGTCCATCAATGCGGCCTCGCCTGTGTCCATCAATGCGGCCTCGCCTGTGTCCATCAATGCGGCCTCGCCTGTGTCCATCAATGCAGCCTACCAGTGCAGGGGAAGAGAGGAGAGGATTGCCGGCTGGATCATCACTGCGCCTAGGAACATTGCTGTAACAGCTTACATTTTAATTGCCGAGTGTTTCCACTGATCGCAATCACCTACAGCCCCGCCTCCTTGCCCGGGTAGTTTGATACACGTCACATGTCCCGGAGTTGGACGGGTGATCTGTCTATCAAAGTACTGGGGCCAGGAGGCGGGCTGTATGTGACAGCGAGTGCAGGGAACACACGGCAATTGAAATGTAAGCTGTTACAGCGATGTTCCCCACTCTCTGATAATCCGGCCACCTGCTCTCCTCTCTCTTCCCTTTCACGATCGCCAGGAGAACAGCTGCTATTGAACCACGCATGCCTGTGTTGCTCGGCCCCTCGCTCCCAGGCAGCCCACACTCTCCTGCCCTTATTTTCCACTTGCAAAATGCAAGTAAGCCAGTGGCAAAATTTGAGGGCTGTATGTAACTCTGTTGTGCAGCATGGGAGCGATGTGACCCTAGGGCATGAAGTGTGTTACTGACATGATCAACAAATGACAATAGGTTGTATGTACTACAGGCATTTTTTTTTATTTTGGATAGAGTACGGGAGGGTTATAACCCCTGTCAGATTTTTTTTTAGATTTTTTAATTTTTTTTAATTATTTTTTTTTTTGTCATGTGTGTCCGATTCAGTGTTGCCAACCTACCAGATTGAAATTTCCTGACACCCAAAATTTACTGGCACGGCCACGTTTTTACTGGCATTTCCAAAAATTACAGTTTTAAGTTTCAATTTTAGTATTTATGCTACAAACAAGTGCAATATGCAATCTGATGTAAGGTAGATATTAAGGCAAAAAACATATTTCTTATTTTATTTTCGCTATAGTAAGTATGTACAGTAGCTCAGGGACAGGACTCAGGAGGGAAAGAAATTAGAATGGGAAGGCACACATTCATGAAATTGACTCTCACATTGACACTGACAGCAGTGTGCAGCAGCACAGATGATGACACCTCACCGACAAAACACATCACCTTCTGAATCTCAGTGACAGTCTCTCTCTACGCCAGGTGGTCCCTTCAGTCCACTCCAGTCCAAACAGCACTGACAGTCCTACTCCTGTCCTGCAGACCCGCACACGAGGTTCCGGCTGCTCCGCTCAGCTCCCTTGCACCATGAGATCACATGACCTACTCAGGCACCACCTCCGCCCGAACACTGTGTAGCAGGCACTCGGATGGTCTCCGAGCATCACAGCCATTTTTTTTTTTTTTTTTTACTGGCAACCTTTTTTTGTCACTGGCATTTACTGGCAGGAGTAAAGTGTCAGTTTTTTTACTGGCTGCCAATAAAAATACTGACGGTTAGCAACACTGGTCCGATTGCGGAGATTTCCCTTAACCACTTCCCGACCGCCGCACGACTATGTACGTCCTAAGTTTGAACGGGGATATCGTTGTTATGGCAGCAGCTAGCTGCCATAACCCCAGTATCCCCGTTTTCGTGCGGCGGCCGGCTTTCAGATAAAAGTGGTCCCTGCGGCGGATTCGCCACAAGATCACTTTTATCGGTGGCGGGAGAGGGCCCCTCCCACCGCGATCCGGTGCCCTCCGCCGCTTACCGGAGCCGTCGGTAGCGGCGGAGGCGATCGCGTCCTGTGCCGTGGTGTGTCTGGAGACGAGTGAGGCCAAGATGGCGCTCACTCGTTTCCATGACACTGCTGGGCGGATGCGACGTCAAAACGTCACTTCCGTCCACGCCTCTTAAAGGCATATTTTTTCAAATGTCATTTTTCTAAATGCCTTTTTTTTTTTTTTTTTATTGCATTTTAGTGTAAATATGAGATCTGAGGTCTTTTTGACCCCAGATCTCATATTTAAGAGGTCCTGCCATGCTTTTTTCTATTACAAGGGATGTTTACATTCCTTGTAATAGGAATAAAAGTGACACAATTTTTTTTTTAAACAGTGTAAAAATAAATAAAATATTGTAAAATAAATAATAAAAATAAAAAAAAAAAATTTTTAAAACCCCCCTGTCCCGACGAGCTCGCGCGCAGAAGCGAACGCATACGCTAGTAGCGCCCGCATATGAAAACGGTGATCAAACCACACATGTGAGGTATCGCCGCGACCGGTAGAGCGAGAGCAATAATTCTAGCCCTAGACCTCCTCTGTAGCGCAAAATATGCAACCTGTAGAATTTTTTAAACGTCGCCTATGGAGATTTTTGAGGGTAAAAGTTTGACGCCATTCCACGAGCGGGCGCAATTTTCAAGCATGACATGTTGGGTATCAATTTACTTGGCGTAACATTATATTTCACAATATAAAAAAAAATAACTTTACTGTTGTTTTATTTTTTTATTCAAAAAAGTGATTTTTTTCCAAAAAAAGTGCGCTTATAAGACTGCTGCGCAAATACGGTGCAAAAAAAAGTATTGCAATGACCGCCATTGTATTCTCTAGGGTGTTAGAAGAAAAACCATATATAATGTTTGGGGGTTCTAAGTAATTTTCTAGCAGAAAAACCTGTTTTAAACATGTAAACACCTAAAATCCAAAACGAGGCTGGTCCTTAAGTGGTTAACTTTCTGTCTCATAGCCAAACAGGAAGTGAGAGGAAATCCCTGCAAATTAAGGGAATCCTTTGCCCCCCCCCCCCCCCCTCGATCACCAGAACTAGTTTCCCCGTTGGAAGATTTCCCCTCTATTACTTTTCTAGGACAACCCAAAATGTGGGATTTTCTTTTATCATTTCACTTTTAATGATAATGGTAAACAGGACAAATAGAGAGGGTGAATCTACTTAAAGAGAAACTGCAGTCTGCTCACAAAATGTTTTAATAAAAACATCTTTTCCATTCTGAAGCTTCCCTCCAACCACTTTGCATATTATTGTGTATATATACTGTGATTCTGTACTTGCCAAATATGCTGCAGAAATCTCCCTCCACTGAGTCTGGCTGCATCCATTTTAACTGTGAGAAGCTGAAGCTGCTGCCTGCTCACTTCCTGGATTTACACAGACACACACCTCCAGCTCTGCAGCTCTCATTGGCCCTCTTATGGCTCACCCCCTCCCTTCCTGGCAAACTCTCACGAGAGTGAGAGAGAGATCTGTGCATGATGTCATAAGCCTAAGCTTTTTACCAGACAAGAAACAGAAAGTGGGCTGCATAAGGTATTTACTGGCAGAAAAAAATGTTTTACTATCCAAAGTTAAAACAACAAGGGCAGAAGATTTAATAGATGGAAAGTTAAAAAAATGACCGAAGGTCTGCTTTAATGGGGGCACAGACAGTAATAAAAACTGAAAGGTGTTCTAATCCATTTCCACTCTATCCAAAACTAAAACTAAAAATAGATTTTGCCTTTAGTTGTACTTTAGGTTTACAAGCTAGCATTTTGTCAGGTTTATTGGTGTACTTGTAAAAAGTTGCCTGTGTCTATCCAAGTGCTTTCCCTGTAAAGTAGCATGGGAAATGCTTTGAAGAACTTTGAGTATTATGAATGACAAAATGTGTGTTCCTGTGTGAATCATTGGCTTAGTCTTATGCCCCGTACACATGGTCAAATTTTCTGACAGAAAATGTTCGATGGGAGCTTTTTGTCGGAAATTCTGACCGTGTGTAGGCTCCATCGAGCATTTTCCATCGGAATTTCCGACATACAAAATTTGAGATCTGGCTCTCAAATTTTCCAACAACAAAATCCGTTCTCGTAAATACCGATTGTGTGTACACGATTCCGACGCACAAAGTTTCAGGCATGCTCAGAATCAAGTAGGAGACGGAAGCGCCCGGTCTGGTAAAACTAGCGTTCGTAATGGAGATAACACATTCGTCACGCTGCAAATTTTAAAATCTTTTAATGCAGTGCATTCTCTTCTTCTTTAGAATGCTAGAATAATGAAGTTGTTTTGCTGCTCATATTCACACAGAGTTCTGACAACTAGGGATGAGCTTCGAGTTCGACTCGAACATTGGCTGTTCGCCAAACAGCGAACAATTTGGGGTGTTCACGGCAAATTTGAAAGCGCGGAACACCCTTTAAAAGTCTATGGGAGAAATCAAAAGTGCTAATTTTAAAGGCTTATATGCAAGTTATTGTCATAAAAAGTGTTTGGGGACCTGGGTCCTGCCCCAGGGGACAAGGATCAATGCAAAAAAAAGTTTTAAAAACGGCTGTTTTTTCGGGAGCAGTGATTTTAATAATGCTTAAAGTGAAACAATAAAATTGTAATATTCCTTTAAATTTCGTAGCTGGGGGGGTGTATATAGTATGCCTGTAAAGGGGCGCATGTTTCCTGTATTTAGAACAGTCTGACAGCAAAATGACATTTCAAAGGAAAAAAAGTCATTTAAATCTACTCTATTAATGAATTGGCGGTCCGACAACACACATAAAAGTTCATTAATAAAAACGACATGGGAATTCCCCACAGGGGAACCCTGAACCACAATTTAAAAAAAAAAGACGTGGGGGGTCCCCCTAAATTCCATACCAGGCCCTTCAGGTCTGGCATGGATATTAAGGGGAACCCTGGCCAAAATAAAAAAAAAAAAATGGCGTGGTGTCCCCCTCAAAATCTATACCAGACCCTTCAGGTCTGGTATGGATTTTAAGGGGAACCCCGTGCCAAAATTTTTTTAAAAAATGGCGTGGGGTCCCCCTAAAAATCCACCCGTTACGTAAACCCTGCCCCTTCTGACATCACGGGGAATGCCACAGGGAAGTCCCGTCAAGTCCCTGTGCGTCAGAGGGGGCGGGGTCACCGGGCGGCTCCGCCCCCGTTATTTAAGAACCGTCAGAAGAGGAGAAGCGTCACACAGCGGGAGCCTCCCTCCATGCCATCATGGATGCGGAGCGGCCCGAGGAGAAGAAGATAAGATGACGCCACGGATGAAGATGCAGGACGGGAACACCGGAGGAAGAACCAGAATAAGAAGAAGATGGAGGAAGAAACCGAAGGAAGAGAGAAGATAGAAGAAAGAAGAAGCATTTAAATAAAGGAATTGTCAAAAACTGTCTCTTGTCATTTTTAACATTTTTGACACTTTTTTTTTGTGAAATGGTAGGGGTACTTTTGTACCCCCTTACCATTTCACACAGGGGGGAGGGCCAGGGTCTGGGGGTCCCCTTGTTAAAGGGGGCTTCCAGATTCCGATAAGCCCCCCCGCTCGCAGACCCCCACAACCACCGGGCAAGGGTTGTGGGGATGAGGCCCTTGTCCCCATCAACATGGGGACAAGGTGTTTTGGAGGGCTACCCCAAAGCACCCTCCCAATGTTGAGGGCATGTGGCCTGGTACGGTTCAGGGGGGGGGTGCTCTCTCGTTCCCCCTTCTTTTCCTGCGGCCTGCCAGGTTGCGTGCTTGGATAAGAGTCTGGTATGGATTTTTAGGGGGACCCCACGCCATTTTTTATTTAAATTGTGGTGCGGGGTTCCCGCCATTTTTTTTTGTTTTAATTTTGTCCGGGGTTCCCCTTAATATCCATACCAGACCTGAAGGGCATTTTATGGAATTTAGGGGGACCCCCCACGTCCTTTTTTTTTTTACATTTTAGTTCGGGGTTCCCCTGTGGGGAATTCCCATGCCGTTTTTATCAATTAACTTTTATGTGTATTGTCGGACCGGCAATTCATTAATAGCCGTGAGTAGTTTTAAATGACTTTTTTCCTTTTGAAATGTCATTTTGCTGTCTGACTGTTCTAAACACGGGAAACATGCGCCCCTTTACAGGCATACTATAGACACCCCCCAGGTATGAAATTTAAAGGAATATTACACTTTTATTGTATCACTTTAAGCATTATTAAAATCACTGCTCCTGAAAAAACGGCCGTTTTTAAAACTTTTTTTTGCATTGATCCATGTCCCCTGGGGCAGGACCCGGGTCCCCAAACACTTTTATGACAATAACTTGCATATAAGCCTTTAAAATTATCACTTTTGATTATTCATGTTCGTGTCCCATAGACTTTAACGGTGTTCGCGTGTTCGAACAAATTTTTTGCCTGTTCGCAAGTTCTGGTGTGAACTGAACAGGGGAGTGTTCGGCTCATCCCTACTGACAACCTGATTTCTTTATTATTTCTCGTGATCTCATGAGTAATTGTTTTTTTTTTTTGTTTTTTTTTCGTCAGATCTCCATAATAATGTTTCGAATTTTTGGTTATAGTGTTTTTTTTTTTTTAATAGTGATCTCCATAATTTTTTCTTTTGTTTTGTGTCACCATACCACAACACCATTATTATCTTGTATTTTTTAACCTCAAGGAGGTTGGTGTTGGTGTCCCTTGTTAATTTCCACATTGCATTTGTGAAAATGTACCTGCCTACTCAGAAACAAGCTGTCCTTTTTGAAGTTAAACACATAGCCAAGTATTTCTGAAAAGTAAATAGCCATTTATTATGGGTCATAACAAAATAAAGAGGAAGGCAACGCTGGAGAAACTGGTGAAATTTGCAAAGCCTTTGTACCCCAGGGCACACATCAATTATTTTTACAGTCAAAATTGGTGGCCTGAGGAGTCCTTATAATAGTGAGCACAATCCGGTCCAGGACTACAAGAGATCAGGAACAGCAGGAGATGACATATATGTCCCCAGGCTGTGGTCTTACAACAGTCTGCGTCTTTTGTCAGACCACACCAAACCCAGGCCATCACTCTCTTGTCTTCCTTACACGCTTGCTTCCAGGCTGTGGCTCTGGTGTTGTAGTTATGGCAGGAGGTGGAGGAGGAGGGACCATGGTTGAACTCAAACGGGGCTTTGGCTTGTGAGTTCGCCCCTCCACCCCTTTTTTAGGGCTTGTAACATAACTTCCTCACATAAGAGGCATTGGCCCTCCTCCATTTCCTGCATTTTACAGGGTGCCATGTAGGCATAGTCCTCTGGATTATTGGGGGGGGGGTTTCTGAGGGCCGCAGTAGCCTTCCGAAATAGGCCAAGTGCTGCCTCCTCCAGGTTAATCCTCTTCCTGGGACTTTTTTGTGGAAGGCGGAGGGGGGGGACCTGGGATTCGGGCAGGCTACTGGGCCCGGCCACCTCCTGGCTGCCACTTACCCCTGCCACCTCCTGGCTGCCACTTACCCCTGCCACCTCCTGGCTGCCACTTACCCCTGCCACCTCCTGGCTGCCACTTACCCCTGCCACCTCCTGGCTGCCACTTACCCCTGCCACCTCCTGGCTGCCACTTACCCCTGCCACCTCCTGGCTGCCACTTACCCCTGCCACCTCCTGGCTGCCACTTACCCCTGCCACCTCCTGGCTGCCACTTACCCCTGCCACCTCCTGGCTGCCACTTACCCCTGCCACCTCCTGGCTGCCACTTACCCCTGCCACCTCCTGGCTGCCACTTACCCCTGCCACCTCCTGGCTGCCACTTACCCCTGCCACCTCCTGGCTGCCACTTACCCCTGCCACCTCCTGGCTGCCACTTACCCCTGCCACCTCCTGGCTGCCACTTACCCCTGCCACCTCCTGGCTGCCACTTACCCCTGCCACCTCCTGGCTGCCACTTACCCCTGCCACCTCCTGGCTGCCACTTACCCCTGCCACCTCCTGGCTGCCACTTACCCCTGCCACCTCCTGGCTGCCACTTTTCACCGCCACCTCCTGGCTGCCACTTTTCACCGCCACCTCCTGGCTGCCACTTTTCACCGCCACCTCCTGGCTGCCACTTTTCACCGCCACCTCCTGGCTGCCACTTTTCACCGCCACCTCCTGGCTGCCACTTTTCACCGCCACCTCCTGGCTGCCACTTTCCACTGCCACCTCCTGGCTGCCACTTTCCACGGCCTCCTCCTGGCTGAGACTTTCCTGTGTATGAAAAAGGGACATAGTTTTAGTTTTTGGTTCATCAATCACACACAATTTTCAGCTCATGACTGTTGCAAATTGAATGTTACTAAATAGAAAAGACTATCATTCTGACCCCAGCATTTTTCCTTCTTGTCCCAATCATTTGTGGCTACCTCTGTCTATTGATATGTAAAACATAAAATCAGAAATTACTGATCAATAATAACATCATTAATTATTTGACTAGAAATATGTTGAACAATGCTATACCTGGCTCAAGCTGGGCTCCTCCACTTCTTCCTGGCTGGAAGGCCCAGGTTGGACGTCGGAAGCCTCGGCTGAGGTGGAAGGAAGCCTTCAAGGAAGATTGGAGAGTGGTGGCCTGGGTTCAGTCTGGCCTGCCAGAAAATGCAGTCTGTCATTGTACCACAGCCTGGGTACATAAAAGTCATCTGCTGCAGCTCCTGATCTCTGGGAATTCTGGACCTTCTTGCGCTCCCTATTATAAGTGCTCCTTATGCCACCAATTAGGGTCTTCAAATATGGGAAGGTTGCCGTGCCTTCCTGTTTGGTTTATTGTTATAAAAGGGGTGGTTTACCTGCCACAGACAGGGCAGCTCCCTGTACATATCAATGAATATGGGGATAAAGTCCTCATCATTGATGAGGACTTTATACCCATGCGTGAAACTCCTCCCGCCCCTGACATTCTTTCTAGTATATTCCCCGCCCCTTCTCTTTCTGCGCAGTGGGAGAGCACATGGTGGAGACAGAGCAGGTGTCTGAGAGTAGCAGCAACGACGAGGAAAGCCCGGAGCCACAAACGTCCCGGAGGATATTTAAGGCCTCAAATATGGTCTTAATAGAGATGGTGGATATGGTGGACATCTTCAAGAGGGCTAACTATGACGGGAAGCATGGACCGTACCCAAACCCAAATGTGGAAAGGCCAAGATCATGACTAAAGTTGTGAAAAGTCTGCCGAAGAATTTTGGGGTAC
Organism: Aquarana catesbeiana; assembly: GCF_042186555.1. Taxonomy (NCBI): domain Eukaryota; kingdom Metazoa; phylum Chordata; class Amphibia; order Anura; family Ranidae; genus Aquarana; species Aquarana catesbeiana. Next base: position 663,320,070 of record NC_133324.1, read on the forward strand.
GGCGATCCAAGGATCAACTGAGGAAATGATGGTCAGACCTGAAATTGAGGGAGCAGGATCAGTACAGAAGAATCAAGAGAGTACTGCAAAAAAGTAAGTATTTTGTCGTGTGTTCCTATTGTTCTTACGTTCATGCTGCTCCATGTGCTTTTCTTTACTGTTGTACAGTTTAAAATGGCAAGTTTCAGGTTCGTGAGCACAGTAATCGTTCATAGTAAACATTGTTCGTTCGCCCACTAATACAATGTTTTTTGCAGATGCAGGTTAACTACATTTGGTCATGCCTATTTGTCTTAAAAGAAGTTTAGTACATTGTTGTCTAGATGGGTTTGTAACTAGAATGAAATGCAAACTTGATTCAATGTAAGGAGAGGACACTCAGCAGCTGTTTACACATCTGAACGCATGAGCACTAGTGTGGGACACCAGAACAAACTTTTTAGGGTCTTTGTGAGGTCACCAGGGACCCCCAACCTCCTAAAGAAGGGGAAATCCAAAAACAACAACCAGAGGATGTGGAGGAAGGAGAGGTTTATGAAGTAGGCGAAATAGTGACCACAACAGGTGAGTGTCTGAGACCACAGCTTCAGGTAATAGATGGATGCCTGCATATTTATATTTATAATACATGGTGTGTTTTTTTTTTTTTTTTTTTTTACGTGATGTGGATGTTGTCAAAGAAGAAACACATTTCACAAGTGCACAAGTCCTCATCGGGGAGATCATGGTGTGCAATCAGGATTTACAGAAGATCAAGGAAGACATCAATGATGTTGAAAAAAAGACTCAAAAACATCATTGATGTTTTAGGCAAAATCGAAAACACACCAACATTTATAAAATTCTTTCTATTTTTCTAACTTTTCTCAAAAAATTGGAAAGCCAAATTTTGAAGATGCACACAGTGTGTCAACATGTGCTATCTGCCATCATGGGATATCTTGGTACGCGTTTTGGGTGTGCAACCCCTTCCTCGCAACTAAAGTAGATGAGAGGAAGGGGTTGCACCCCTGAAACACGTCCATTGATCCCCCATGATGGGAGCTAGCACATGTTGACATTAGGCATGGGATCAGGAGGGAAATAACTATTTTGACTCTCAATTTGTGTGCATCTTCAAAATTTGGCTTTCACAGGAGGTGACATCACCCCATCTGATGAAGGCAAAATCAACACAGTTTGGACATACTAATGTCTGATATTGCCTTCACTTTGTCAAAGTTGAACTTTGTAAGTCCCTGAGTTGTGTATTGTTTTATGGTTTTAAACATGCCTGTTTTAACACAAAAAAGGCTATTTGTACTGTCAAAAACAAAAATGTTATTCCTAAATTTTGTTGGTTTGTTCAAAAACCATTTTGTAACGCACATGTGAATGTGCACAGAGTAAAACGTTTTCTACTCAACAATGTGTGGCTTCTTCTTTCAATGCTCAATATCATTTTTTTGGACTAAGTTGGTGTTTACACTGAAATGGTGGTTATTTACTAAAGGCAAATCCGCTTTGCACTACAAGTGCACTTTCATTGCAGTTTCTAGTGCACTTTTGCAGTGCACTTGTAGTGCAAAGTGGATTTTCCTTTAGTAAATAACTTCCACAGTTCTTTATAATTTGCCACAATCAGGCCATTTTCGTGACTCTGCAAAATTCATTCATGGTGCTGAAAATGATGTATATTTTTAACAGTAATGCATTACATACATTAACAACAAAAACAAGGTGTGTGTGTGTGTGTGTGTGTGTGTGTGTGTGTGTGTAGCAGACCAACAACATAATAGTTTGTTGAAGAAGAGATTGTCACCTCCATGTATCAAAAAAATTACGTTTGCTCTATTGAAGAAAATGGCCAAAAAAAAGCCCATTGGTTAACCTAGGAGATAGCTAAAAGAAACACAAGCAGTAAATCAAAGGAAATATTATTTCAGTTTTAAATTAAAAAAATTATTTTAAAAATGTTTATTAAACATTTTCTGGCATATCAATGCCCCCCCCGCAAAGTACTCCATATATTTTATACGGACCTCGTGTGCGCTTTGGGGGGGGCAAGCACTGAAAACCAGATATGAACCCACAAGCTCAAACTGAAGAGCAGTAACGATTGGAAAAGCACGAGGCTGAAAAGTGCGAATCGTCTGTCACCAAACTTCTAACACAAGATTAGCAGAAGGAGCCAAAAGGGTGGCGCACTTGGTACTGAACTTCCTTTTTCTAGTGCCGTTGTACGTCACCGTGTTCATGACGTTCGGAATTTCCGACAAGATTTGTGTGACCGTGTGTATGCAAGACAAGTTTGAGCCAACATCTGTCAGAAATAAATCCATGGATTTTGTTGTCGGAATGTGCGATCGTGTGTACAGGGCATTAGAATTTTTCACAGTAGTCTGCAGTTACATTTACTAGCAGTCTAAAGTTGGACTGGTAGTGGGCTGTGACATGGACTTTGCAAAACTGCAGGATTTAAATGGTGTTTTTTCATTTCTAAGGCTTCCCAGCCATATAACACAGCAGGTGTGGGTGGATCAGAAGAAAATATGCATTGCTTTACACCATCTTTTAAGAGATGAAATGGTGTCTCAAAATGTACTTCAACTAAGGATTCAGCTGTTTGGCATCAGTTAACAGAAATCAGCTATATACATGAAGGCATGATCCAACTGCTAAAACATTTTTCAATAAACATATATTGCCTTGAAAAAGTATTCATGTCATGTTACAACCAAAAACGTAAATGTATTTTATGTGATAGACCAATACAAAGTGGCACATAATTGTGAAGTAGAAGGAAAATGATAAATGGTTTTCAAATTTTTTTACAAATAAAAAAATATGTGAAAAGTGTGGCGTGCATTTGTATTCAGCCCCCCTGAGTCAATACTTTGTAATACCACCTTTCACTGCAATTACAGCTGCAAGTTGTTTGGGTATGTCCCTACCAGCTTTGCATATCTAGTGAGTGACATTTTTGCCCGTTCTTCTTTGCAAAACAGTTCAAGTTCTGTTAGATTGGATGAAGAGCGTCTTTGAACGGCAATTTTCAAGTCTTGCCACAGATTCTCAATTGGATTTAGGTCTGGACTTTGGGCTATTCTAACACATGAATATGCTATGATCTAAACCATTCCATTTTAACTCTGACTGAAAGTTTAGGATTGCTGTCCTGCTGGAAGATGAACCTCTGCCCCAGTCTCAAGTCTTTTGCAGACTCTACCAGGTGTTCGTCTAAAATAGCCCTGTATTTGACTTCACCCCTCTTCCCATCAAAACCTTCTTTGTGCTGCTTCCCCCACAGCCCCCCTAATACTTAACTGAGCCCCCTCTCATTCCAGCGATGTGCATGAGAACCTTGGCTGCCCCAGGACTCCCTCTCTTTATTGGCTGTGACAGCAGCCAGAGCTAGTGAGCCAATGAGGAGAGAGAAGGGGGCGGGACCGAGCCACGGCTCTATGTGTCTTCTTTTACCATGGCAATGGATCTGATCCCTCTATTACCTAACATTGCCTCTTTAGCCAAAGCAGTGGGACATATTTCAAAGAAAATTAAAACCACGCTAGGGCCCAAAATCATAAACTAATCATCAGCTGCTAGCACTATACCTTAATACATAGTATCCAAAATATAATATACAAGAGTGCAGCTCTATAATGTTCCAGAAAATTGGGACAAATTCTTATTTTACCACAGTACAGGCACCAATCCATCCTTTGCTCCATCTTCTTTGCCATGGCAACAAAGCCAGTCCTTTCATTGCCATGACTAGGGATGCACCAATACCATTTTTTTTACAAGTACGAATACTGATCCTTTTTTTTTTTAGTACTTGCCGATACCTACCGGCAACTGTTTTGTGTACCCTTCAGCTGTCAGCAATGGTACAAAGCATTAAAAAATGGCTTACAAATAAATTTTTTTTGTTCACATTTTGCGCTTTTTTTAATGTGAAACATGTAAATATATGTTGAACGTGTAAAAATATTAACGAACAAAGCAAACGAAAAAAAATTAAAATTCATGAATAGCTTATAAGATAGAAGTGAACAAAAAAAAATCAGGAAAATAATTAAATGGAGGAGATTAAGGCGTTAGTTAAGGCTGATTAGTGTAAATTAAGGGTTAATAAGGGGTTAAACAGAGGAACATTTAAAGCGGTAGTAAACCCTGGGGAACACCCCCCCCCCCCGAAAAAAAAAGACCTGCAAGTAGAGGTGCACCGAAATTTCGGCCGCCGAAACATATCGGGCGAAAACTGCGTTGTCGGCATGCAGCCGAAAGAAGATGAGTTGCCAATAATGGCACAGAAAAGGGGACGGTCCGCACCGGGTGCCGCACATTGTGGGGGTGTCATCCTGGAGTCCCTGATACCCTTCAGAGCGCATGCGCCGCTGACGTTAGTGGCTGCATGCAAGGTGAATATCTCCTAAACGGTGTACGTTTAGGCCTGCCTGTCCCCTGTACAGGAAGGGCAGCGACTAACTCAAAAGGAAAAACTTTCCCCAGTGTATAGAAACCACCTCCATTCGCCTAGCCCTAGAAGGAGCAAGCACCTATTCTGTCACCTTGTATCTTTTCACCATTTCAACCAGTTGATCAGCAGTTTTCAGGTCTTCATGACACACCCACCACACATGTAAAGTAGCAGAGACTGGAAATATTGGATTATCACTGCCTTCTCAACCATTTTTAATCCCGTCAAGATCTTGGCTGCAGCCACCTAGTGACCAACTGGTTAAGTTTGCAGCCGTGGCATCATGTCTGACCGGTAGCTACAGTGGTGCACCCACTGTGCCATTGTCACCTCCTGATGAGTTAGAATCGTATGTTTCAGACAGTCATAGACCTTGCTGTCCTTGAGTGAGCTTATAATATTGCTTTTGTTAATCTTCTGACAAGAAAGTAGAGCTGCACAATTCTGGCTAAAATGAGAATCAAAATTTTTTTGCTTAGAAGATAGATCACGATTCTCACGGCATAACATCTTTATCATTAAACAAAAAAATTGGGCTAACTTTACTGTTTCGTTTTTTTGGGGGTTTTTTTTGATTAATTGAAGTGTATTTTTCCCAAAAAATTGCGTTTGAAAGACCACTGTGCAAATACATTGTGACATAATTTTTTTTTTAGATTGTAAGCTCTAATGAGCAGGGCCCTCTAATTCCTCTTGTACCAAATTGTAATGTAACTGTAATGTCTGCCCTCATGTTGTAAAGCGATGCGCAAACTGTTGGTGCTATATAAAACCTGTAATAATAATAAAAATAATAATAATAAAATATTGCAACAATCGCCATTTTATTCCCTAGGGTCTCAGCTAAAAAATATATATATATTGTTTGGAGGTTCCAAGTAATTTTCTAGCATAAAATACTGATTTTAACTTTGTAAGTAACAAGTGTCAGAAAAAGGTTTAGACTTTAAAGAGGAGCTGCACCTTAAAAAAAAAATATTAAAAGCCAGAAGCTACAAATACTGCAGCTGCTGACTTTTAATAAATGGACACATACCTGTCCCAGGGTCCAGCGATGTTGGCAGCCGAAGCCGATCAATCGCTCGGCTCTCGGCTGCCCCCACCGCCATCCTCGGTCAGGGAATCGGGAAGTGAAGCGCTGCGGCTTCACTGCCCGGTTCCCTACTGCGCATGCGCGATTTGCGCTGCGCTTCTGTACTGGTCCCCGTTGTGTGCTGGGAACTGTGTGTTTCCCAGAACACAACGGGGGGGGGCATCTGCGGATAGTCTAAGCCCGGAAGTGGCTGCAGATACCTGTATTAGACAGGTATCTGCACCCCCCTCCCCCCTGAAAGGTAGCAATTGTGGTATCGGAGGGGGGGGAGGAATCCTATGAGCGGAAGTTCCACTTTAGGGTGGAACTCCGCTTTAAGTGGTTAAACTTCCTTCATTTACACACCAAAGTTCATTCCTTTGATCTACTAATGAAGAGTTACAATGTTTCTAGTTATCTACTAGCACAGACAATGTTGTTAAAAACTTGGCAGACTGTCCGTTTTTTTTTCTTTTGACAGTGAGCTAAGAACTCTCTACACTTGTTATATGAAAGAAACGGGAAACTCTGCAATAGGGATCGTGAGGGGGTTGAATCGAGATCACGATTTTTTAACGATTAATTGTGCAGCTCTACAAGAAAGGAGCAATTATGCATGTACAGTTGTCTTGAGGCCTCCTTCTCATTATGATTTCTTTTCATATGTTGCCTGAAGTGCCTCCCTTTCATCTATAGAAGTCACCTTTTGTAGAAAATGGTTTGTTCTGATTGTTGCTTGGTTGCCAGGGGCAACAGCAATTGGCTTACAACTTTAAGAAAGTGATTGTACTACCTCAGTCAGAGTCTTTATTTGTGCTGTTATGGTCCACCCAGTGGTAATCTGGGCCTCTGTGTTCCTTTACTGATCCTTCATACTTTTCTGGAGTGCCACATAGGCCAGGCATTGTCCTTTATTAGCCTGCTGCTGTGCAACATTAGCCATGAGCAATTGCTTCAATATTTCCTTCAGTTATAGGTCAAAGAAGGGCATTGTCCCTTTAAAGCGCCGTCCACAATAGTGCGACTTGTCATGTGACTTTGGACACATAAAGTTGTATGACAAGTCGCAGCCCATGGATTTTTTTCACAATATTTATTATGATAATAATAAACTCACAAAACCGTGAACAGTTGCCAAGGCCAGTGATTGAGAGTGGCTTGAGAATAACAACACATATACCACACAACGAATAGGCCTCTTACATGGCATAACCAATAACAATAAAAAACAGAAAATTAACCAAGTGATGATGCTTCGGTACTAAAATGGTCTATTGGGGTTATAGGGAACCAGCTCTCAATGGTTGAAGCCTAGAGAATACGCTAAGCAAACAAACAGTATTTCAGAAATGATCATGTAAAAAAAAAAAAAAAATACCATGCAGTACCTGAGATTAACCCATGTTCATTTTTTAAAGATAAGGTCCGAGAACCTCTAAGGGGCGCAGTCCATGGATTTCAATGGCACCCATTCCAGTCTATGCGACTTAAAGGTGCAGCGAAGGCTCCTGCACTACTTTCTTGCAACTTGAGTACCAGAGAGTGTAAAGTCACATCAAAGTCTCATTCAAAATCGTGCATCTTTGGAGTCACACTGGCGTGAAAGGAGCCTTAAAGCGGAGTTCCGACTAAAAAAAAAAAAATTAAAGTCAGCAGCTACAAATGCTGCAGCTGCTGACTTAATAATCGGACACTTACATGTCCCAGGGTCCAGCGATGCAGGGGAACGAAGCCCCGCTCGTCTCCCCCTTGTCACTGTGGGTGCCTGGCTGTGGCTTCCCAGCCAGGCACGTACTGCACGCCTTGACTGGCTGGGCAATCATCTGGGACCTGTGATGTGTCCAAGATAAATGCTGAGAGGGAGGGGGGAGAGGTGAACTTACTTCCGGCGCCACGATGCCCCGGGAGGAAATGGGAGCTGGAACCCTCTAAAAAAGAGGGTTTCTGCCCCCCCCCCCCCTAAAAAATGACATGCCAAATGTGGCATGTCAGGGGGTCAACTTTCCTTAAAGCAGAAGTTCCATTTTTGTGTGGAACTCCGCTTTAATGTAAGTTTTTCTAAGCCTACCTGCATCCTCCACCAATTGTAATGTTTGGGGGATTAGCAGGCTTGGAGAACACTGGCTTATTGAAAAAACATAGTCCTTTAAGGGAGCTTTCACACTGCTATGCTGCAGTTTGGCCACAGCGTGGGTGCAGTGGAGTATACTTGCAGTATCCGTTGCCTGCGCTTTCCCATAGACTTTTATTAGCTCAGGCATTTTTGGTACGTTTTCTGCAAGGGTTGCATCTTTGGTGCGCATTCAGAAAACACACCAAAAACGCACAATCTAATAGAAGTCTTTGGGAAAGCATGAGTAACTCGCACAAAACCTGTGGGTACACTGTGCTGATTCCGCCCTGTGGCCAAACCACAGCGTGGCAGTGTGGAAGAGTCCTGTGGAAGCAGCAAAATCGAAGTACAAGTCCATAAAAGAAAACTCAAATGATCCTTTTCAGATCAGTATAGTCCCAGTAAAAAGAAATATGTCAGCCAGGAAAACTTCAGTGAAAGGACGTCCAAACACAGTGGGCCCAGTCAGCAGTGGAACTTTCAGACACACGTGCCCAGACTCAAACAGGTTCAACAATTATTAATCCCCACGCTCTGTCTATACCTCCTTATCGGCTCTCTCTTTTTTTCACCCTTGCGATGTCTCTTAAATAAACCACCTGCCACACAAAGAAGGGGGATACATATCTGCCATACAGCACACTGGCAGCATCTAGATATGGGTGATGTCAGCCTTCTGCAGGATCGGAGAAAGGTTAGAATCCTCAATTTCACAAAAGGCCCTCTTCCTACACTAGGCTTGAGTATCTTCCCATATGTGATGCTCAGTAGGGCTGCTGTTAAAGATCACAGGGGCCCCCGTACAGCCTACCTGAAAAAATCATTATTAGTGGACGCATACACAACAACATTCCTGCTAAATCTAAAAGATAAAATTGAGTTAATAAATACATTTCTGTGTGTGAATGAAATCTCAATCCTGAAATGACCCCCGTGTGTGCCCTCAGCAGCTGCCAGCGGAAGGGAGAGAAGAGGAGGGAAGCCAGCAGTGCTGTGTGGGAAGGGGCACACAGGGGGCCCGTATAGCAGGTAAAAAGGGTCTCACAGGGGGGCTCAAATATCAGAGGGATGGGGGATGATCTCAGTAGGGACACAGATACTAGAACCAATCCCCCTGCTGTGCAGCCGTAGAGGGAGAGGAGGAAAAGCTGGCATCACTGCAGGGGGAGCCACAAGAGGTGTCAGCAATAAGGCAGTACAGTTGGCTCTCCTGCTTGGCAGGTGCCTGGGCCCCCATTTGAGCTGATGGGGTCTGGGCCTGGTACAGGAGGGCTGGCTGTAGTGGCTTGTCAGTGGGCCCTGATACTTTTTTACGTGTGGTTTGGGATCTAAAGAATAAGTGGACCTTGCTTTTTGGGTGGTAGTTTACTGACAAAGCCAATTCCTTTCACAGCCATTTTAAGGTGCAAGTGGCGATCAGAGCGACAACTAGTAACGGGTTGAACTCCCAAAGACATTAATCTTTTTCAGGTGGAGCTGGTGCTTCAGGTAGAATGCCCACTGTAATGCTGGCCATACACTATACAGAAAATCGGCCGAACCCATTTTCGAAAAACGAACGTTCGACCGTGACCGCAAACGATCGTGCCATCATATAATGACCGATAAATTGTTCAGTGGACATGAATAAATAATTTTTTGTTCGTTTTTTTACATATACCTAGTGCAGACAGTTCGGACGGGAAACACATTAACCTTGCAATTTATCGTACGTTCGGCAGAAATTTTCCAAACTTCCCGTTCGTTTTTTTCCCACAAAAACATCACAAATGATTATCGATTTGTGCCCATTAACTTGCCGAAAAACGAACGAAGTGTCTATACGAACGATTTTTCGGCCGATTTTTCGTATAGTGTATGGCCAGCATTAGTTGGTAGCTGCTAATTAAGCATATTGAAAGATTCTATTCTAAGGGAATAGAATGTATATATATTCTTCTGAGAATCTACTATGGAGGCTGGCATCCCTCCACTAGCACTAGTCCCACACTGTAATATGTAATTATTGAACCAAAGTGTTGAAGCCTTTTTTTTTTTTTTATCATACAACAAAATCATTCTCTGGTCACATCGGATATATATATAGCGTTCATCGGCCAGAAATCTAAGCAATGAATATATTTGCCGTATTATTATGTTAATTATGTATAATTATGTTAAAAACTGTGAGCGGCTCCATTCTTATTTTCCCCCATCTACTGTTTTTACATTCAGAGCTGCACGCTCTATATATCCACGGATTATTTCTTGGTTTCTGAAAATATTAAAACAGTTTAGATCAATAGTCTTAATTCCAAGGTGACACTGCAGCTTCCAATTAGCCACAGGGTGCAGCTCAACCCAGTGACATATTGTTTGTGTTCAGAATATTTTTTTTTTTTCTTGTCTTTTCAGATTAAAGTCTTAATGCTAAAATGTAATTTATATTTTTCTCTTGAGGTTTTGCGGTGTATTCCATCCTTTTTTTTTTTTTTTCCTCCCGCTTTGTGCACTCTGAACAACATGCACTGAGGTGGTTCATTAAGCAGCAGGTAAAATTAAGACTCGCAGATTAGCGTGGATTTGGCTCACTGACTGCTGAATATTCTTAATGTGCTAATAATACCCCTGTGCCTGACAGAGTCTATGTTCAGCTTCTTGGATCGGTGATTATAATGGGATCTATGTCTACAAGCTGAGAATTTGGCACATATCACAAAATGTTCTCTCTTTTATTTTCACTTAGACTATTTAAAAGGGTTTTCTGCTTTTTACAGTCTACTCAAGAGTCATCCACTTAGCAACGTAAAAGGCTTCTTGCTTCCCTCAGGCCCAAAGTGTTTCCAGCAGTAGAAGATGTGCATTTTCATCTATAGTTCCACAGAAAGTTACATAGGTATTGTGCCTCTCATTCTTTGATACAACAATGGTCTATGAGCACCATTACATTTGAGCAGGTCTACTGAAAACCTGGAACAAGAGTCCTGATGTTTCCTTTAAGTGGACTTCAGGACAAATGGTTTTCCATCTTTGTTTCTAAATGGAAGGGACTGATGCATAATTTAGTAAAATGAACCTGGAATTGGAGACTGAACAAGCTACTAGAGCAAGTAAAACTGTAGATTCAGAGGCCAGGAGCATACATTTGCTGAGACTGATAGGATACCCAAACTGAGAGAAATATGTAGGCTGTCATTGTTTATATCTTATTCTGAAAATACAGGTTGCTTGAAATTCCTTGGAACAGCACAGAGCCCCAAAATAAGTGCATTAGTACGAGTACAGTTTTTACTAAAAGACGATTGACAGCTCATTTTTAGCTGTAAGAACAAAGCAAGTCTCCATGATTTAAAACACTGATCTCCATGGGTCCGCAAGGTGGATGGTCAGGATGCTGCTGTGGCCACCAGCACGATCAGATGCTGCTGTAGGGTGAGCCAGGTAATGCAGAGAACCAGGCTGGAACACACAGGGGCACTGGACCGGAAGTGACGTCACTGTGGGTAGAATAGAAAGCAATGGGGTGTGATTACGTGTTTCAAAGCCCTGGGGGTCTTTCCTCAAACCATGTAGTGCCATAGAAACCATGCAAATATACTCCCACTATGGGCAGGTTTTCATGGCACATCATACAGCGTATCTGATCCTGCTGGTGGTCACAGCAGCATCCTGACCATCCACCTTGCGGAACCATGGAGGGCAGTGTTTTAAATCATGGAGACGTGCTTTGTTCTTACAGCTAAAAGTGAGTTGCCAATTGTCTTTTGATAAAAATTGTGGTTATACTACTGCACTTAGTCTGGTGCCATTTTTTTTTCTTAGAGTCACTTCACTCTTATGAGGAGCAGCTGCTGGTGTTTATGAACTCATTTACATAGATTTTCTTTAATTATTTGGGAATCTATAAATCCTTTTAAAGCTTGTTAATTTTCTCTGCCTTTCCCCCCTTTTCCTTCTTCACTGGTTGATGAGTGGGAAGCTCCTGTCTTGCGCCCCTCTGTTTCCACATGGGGATCTGGCCAGTAATACATCCCCTGTATTAGGTGCCTACACGCTGGATGAAGAAGCATTCCTTTGGACAGCAGCATTGCAAGGCTGGGAGAATGGGATTGTTTTATGCATTAGCAGATTTACATACACTAAATAAATTGAAGCCTAACTCCACCCAACACCTTTTATCTACTTTCCAACTGCTCTATAGCCAAAAAGACGGCTACAGTGTGCTAATCCAACTCTGGGAGGGTGTCCACATATGTCAGTGCCCTGATTATCAGTGATGCCTATCAGTGCCCATCAATGCAGCTTATTAGTGCCCATCAGTGCAGCCTCATCAGCGCACATAAGTGAAGAAGAAAAATTACTTATTTACAAATACTTATAAAAGAAACTAAGAAAAACTTTTTTTTTTTTTCTGACTTTTTCCGTTTGTTTAGCAAAAAGTAAAAAAACTCATTAGTGATTAAATACCACCAAATGAAAGCTCTATCTCTTTCAAAAAATGAAAAAAATTTCATATGGGTACAGTGTTGAATAGTCACGCAATTGCCATTCAAAGTGGGCCTGGGCAGGAAGGGGGTGAAAGTGCCCAGTATTGAAGTGGTTAAGCAGTTACAGCAGCAGTTTTGTTATTTTTGGAATAAAGGTTTTAGATAAATAAAAGCTGATTGTTGTAAGCACCCCTGTCAGTGGTAACTGGTTTGTCTCAACTACATCTGCAAGACAGCTTGTTCTGTTGAAAAATAGGACGTACTGGTAGGTTACTAGGTAAAAATAAAAGGGGAAAAAAGCCTAAAAAGAAAATGAATGCAGCCATCACATCACATCTAAGAATTGGTAAGCTGCAATATAATAAATGTTTGCATTTGGGTTTATTATCACTTTATTGGCCCTTCATAGCTATATGCAGGAAGAAGCTCACTTTTGTATGCTTCATGCATTTTCACATGCGGTTCATTGTTAAAATAGTTTAATGCGTGCCATTCTTGCAGATGTGTTAAAATTGCATATACAAGTTTTGTGTGTTATTAATTCCTGTTGGTTTTTAGAATGCACATTACTAGCCCCCAAACCTCTGCAACACTATATGAAGTAGACCTATAGAATTCGGATTCCTACTGGCAATACCTGCTTTTTTATTGTACAAATGCACACAAATGTGAATGGACCCAAAAGGCAAGCATCCCCCATTTAGGTCCAGCATTGAGGTTTTGTGTGGCAGACAATGGGTCCATCTGATATGGGTTGGTAACAGCAGTACAGATCAGGTCAGGGATTATGATATGGGACATCGAGCAGAAAGAGGGAATAAACACAATCCAGGTCAGAAGCCAAGGATATACAATGCTTAGGTCCATATTGATCAAAGATGTAAATAATGATCTCACACTTGGCGGCACATAACAAAGTGAGTCAGGTGCCAGACTGAAGCAGGTCAGGCACTGTAGGGCATTTGGGCATTAGGGTTTAATGAGTCTTTGACTTATGCTGGCCATACACTATACAGAAAATCGGCCAAACCCATTTTCGAAAAACGAACGTTCGACCGTGACCGCAAACGATCGTGCCATCATGTAATGACCGATAAATTGTTCAGTGGACATGAATAAATAATTTTTTGTTCGTTTTTTTACATATACCTAGTGCAGACAGTTCGGACGGGAAACACATTAACCTTGCAATTTATCGTACGTTCGGCAGAAATTTTCCAAACTTCCCGTTCGTTTTTTTCCCACAAAAACGTCACAAACGATTATCGATTTGTGCCCATTAACTTGCCGAAAAACGAACGAAGTGTCTATACGAACGATTTTTCGGCCGATTTTTCGTATAGTGTATGGCCAGCATTAGGCTTGGCCTTTGTAGATGCTGCAGCACTGGCTGTCTTGCGTGCTAAGCCCACTACAGGAGCACAAGCCCCCAGGTGTGACATATGTCAAATCCATGACCCTGTTATGACCCATGTCTTCACAAATGAAGTCCTCTAATACAGCTGATGGCAGGGGTCCATTCTAGTTTCTATACAAAGGGATGTGGATTATCATGTTGTTTTTGTTTGTACTTTATCGCGTTTTTGTCAGTTGAAAAGTGAGTTGTTGAAAAATAAATGCATTTTATATCCGTCATGTTTTTTATGTGTTTTTTTTTTTTTAAATAAAGCCCATGGATTACAATGCATGTGTTTTCATGTGTATATGCATTTAAAAAAAAAAAACTACCTCCTCACCTCCAAATTCTCCCAAGGTTGTATAACAACCAGTTTGAGCACACTAGAACTAAATAGGTTCCACATACATAAGATTACATAGATATTTTTAGAAGTATAGACATTGCAGTAACACTGGTGTACAGATATTCTGATACCATTCATCCGTGCCACCCCTCTGTACTGTCACAAATTAGCCTGCAGTTTTCCTGCCTGTGTAATTCTAAAGCCTTGTACACACGATCAGATTTTCGGACGACCGTTCGTCTGTTTTTTGTTGCATGCTAGTCTCACGTCGAAAGTGAAGAGATTACTCGCCATACAAAAATTCTCCTACGACAGAATACATCTTCAGAATGTCATGTGTTGAATAGTTTTGTATGTATTCTTTCGTTTCTGAGCATGCGACAAAAACCACACTAATTAAACGAAAATCAGACATTGAGTTCACGTATGACAAAAATTTTATGGTCTGCACATCCAACGTTTGTCGGACGAAAAACTGGAATTGGCTGTCAAAAGCACCATACGAACGATCAGAAAATCTGGAGATCGTTCGTTGGACGAAATTCTACTTCCAATTTTCGTATCGTGTGTACGGGCCTTTACCTCCTTGCTGTAGTGCTTCTTGTAGTACTTAGATTCCTTTCATATGTGTTGTCTGGCTTCTGTGCTCACCTATGGGTGTTGCCTGCTATTTTGGTGGTTTATATTTCCTTTCCCTTCCATCACTTCCTAGCCCTCCTCTCAGTTTGCTTCCCTATATAATTCAAGCTTGGTTCAGCCTGCATTGCCTGAGCAACTTCCTATTTCTCTGAGCTCCTGTTTGCCTCTTGTTTTGTGTATTTATTGTCTGACTTCCCATGGAACGACCCCGCCTAAGTCTATCGTTTGCTCTTGTCTGCTGCCTGCCCTGACCTCAGCTTGTTTCCCGGATCCTCTTCTGTCTCCTGCTATCCATACTCTGCATACATGAGTGGTCTCCAAATAATCTGCTGGACGTACCTGGGTGTCAGGACCTGGTTCCAGATTGCTGCAAGTCCATCTCCACCATCAGGAGCCCCGGTGAAGAAACAGGCTGGGGCTTATGCAGGTCGAATTTAGAACAAATTTTCTTAAAAAAATCAGAAATTTCTTGCGTTTTGTAATCCATTGGTGCCACCATTGATGTTTGAAATGAGACCAACCAAGCCTTCCATTTCACCTCATGTTGCTACAGAAAAGAATTTTCGTGGCCGGGAATCTTCTTTCCTTTCGGGGTTTTTTTTTTTCCTGCTCTCATGCGCATTTCTTTTCGATTTATATTTCTCACATGATTCTCCCATCATTGATTAGAAAATCGTTAGTTTTTCAAAAAATGTCCATTATGCCCAAACACCCAAATTCGATGGCTGCACGAAAATCAGTCATTGCTGCCGCTCACTAATGGTGCGAATTCCACATGTAAATTCTTAGATGCGAGGGTATGCAAAGCACATGGTCTCCAGGCACCTCTCTCATTATTTCCAAAATTTGTTAGGGCAGCCTCTAAACTGATATGTTGCTTTTTTCCCTTTGGAAAATAATATTAATAAATTGTTGCCATTGATTAAAAGTAGGTGGAATGGGGAAAACCTATTGGACAATACGTTTCAGGGTGCAAATAACAACCTAGTGATCAGTGTATGAACATAGAGGGTAAAAGTTTATTAGATTGGAAAACACAAACATTTGGGTCCAGCATTAAATTGCTTTGGAACTTATTGTTAGTAGTGTCAATAATATATCTGAAAAGTGTTGGGGCATCTCCAAAGCATCTGTATAAAAGTGCCTGTGTCAGCTTCATACCTGGCACAAAGTGGACATTCTTTGCATCCCCAAGAGTGTAGTTTTTGCAGAGTATGATAAGTTCCAGCTGCATTTTATTTTTTTTTAAGTCCTTCCTCAGCTCATTGCCTGTGGGGGGGTAACCCTTTGCTGAAAGTGGAATCACAACCAGTACAAAGACTTCCGGAATACAGAACCAGAACTGATTCTGTGCCAGGAGAAACTTCAACACTCAAATATACCACCACAGCAGCGGTCAACTTCAAAATAATAAAGGGCCTCAAGTGCAGACCCCAACACTTCCAGAGGGCCACACAACAGCAGTATGCTTTAATGCGTTAAGATTCTCTGGATCAAGTTAGGCAACTCATTCAGGGCTGTCAAAAAGCTTTATGCCAGGAATATCAGTTCTGCTGCACCTTTTTACAACGTACATTGAAGAGAGAGATGGAGTACAATAGGCCCCATCATTAGTGTCAGTGGCCACAATCAAAACCCCCTAGTTTGAGTCCATCCGGAGGAACCACTGAATGCAGAGCATTGGGGACTATTGCATGCACTCCAAGGAGATTTGACATTTGTCATAGGCATTTCTGCTGTTTTAATGACAGCCCTTTGTTCTGGTGAGTTTTGATTTCACAAGGAGATGGTGGCTGGTTCTCTGAGCACCCTAGAAGAGTGAATACACATTAAGGGCTCATGCACACTGCAGCTCCAAAAAAAAAAAGCTTCTTTTACAGGCATTGAGCTTTTATTTCAGCTTGAAGAAGCTTGTGCTTTCTTGTGCTCTTGTGCACGTTTTTATTGCGCTTCTTCAAGCTTTTTCAAGCTCCTTTTTTTCACAAACCCTCATAGATAAAGATAATATTTTCTTAACCACTGTATATACAAAACAAAAAGTTGAAACAAACATTTTTTTTTCTGTTTTCGAGCTTCTTTGAGCTTCTTTTGAGATCTTTGGGGCACTAGCTCCACTCAAAAACACAAGTTTGTGTGTGTGTGTGTGTGTGGGGGGGGGGGGGGTTCTGCCTGTAGGAGCAATATGCCTGAAAAAGCCATAGTGTGCATGGAAAGCCTGTAGGAGACGCTTTTTTTTTTTTTTTTTTTTTTTTTTAGCTCCTTCTGAACTGCAGTGTCCATGAGCCCTAAAAGGCCGTGGATGGTTTCTTCAACTTTTATTTTCTGATTAACTGCAAACCGTGTCTATTGGGACTTTTGGATTCTTCTATGGACTTATATAATCTGCACATTCTTTGTAAAGTGGCGCTACAGATTTTGTCTTTTTTGTTATCAGTGGGTGCATTATTAACCCCCAACATTGGTACCAGAGGCAGTAACAATAACCCCAAGCATTAGTGTCAGCAGCCACAATAATAACCCACCAACTTTGGTGTCAGAGACTGCAGTAGTATATCCCATCATTGTTTTTAGAGTCTGCAATAATAACCCCAAGCATCGGTGCCAGTGGACTCAATCATAACCCCCAGCATTGGTGTCGATTACTGCAAAAATAACCCCCAGCATCGGTCTCGGGGGATGCAGTATTGACCCCCAACATTGGTGTCAGTGGATGTAATAATAACTGATCAATGCTGTCAGTGGACCCAATAAAAACCCCTAGTACTGATGTCAGAGAACACAATATTAACATCCATCACTGGTGTCGGTGGATGCAATAATAACCCCCAGCACTAGGCCCAGGGTCTTCAACCATATTTCCCATTGTTTCTTACATATGTCAGGGCGACCTCTATGTTGTTATGTTTTTCTCTTTTGAGAATAACATTTAATGGATTGTCCCCTTAACATTAGTGAACAATTACCTGATCACACTTGCCATGCGCTCTCTCTCTCTCCCAGAAGGGGGGACTTTACAAGTACTCTTAGGCAGAGATGGCTCTATTTGCTGGAACATAGAGAGCTTTTTAGCACCCAGCACCTCTTTGCCTCTCTGGTGTCCTGCAGGTGACATGCCCAGCCCAATACATGGCGGATCACACCGAGTTGGCGGGCCGTGTGTTGGGCACCAGGGCCCTACTCTATGCAACCTGTGAAGTGGTCAGGTCAGCCTCTTGCTAATTGCAATTTCACTTTTAAGGAATGGCCCTATTAGAGGAATAATGCTTAGAAAGGAAACAAATGCAGCATACTGTATACAGACCACTTATTATTGGGGATGTGAAGGTTCCTGCAAAACAATAAAACAATTTTTTTTATATGTGATCTGCTTTGTACCTCTTTATGTAACATGGTCTTCTCCACTACAAATGCCTTTACTGTGGCTGAAATCTCTGCGTAGAACAAATAATGTATTTTAAAAAAGGGTAAACACGGGTGACATTTTTAAAAAGGGCGGCTATATGCAAACATCATTTTGTCACATAGGCAGAAGAGGGCACTTTCAGCACAGTTCTTAGTGGATTGAATTGACTTTTAATCTCAGCATTGTTTCTGTGTTTTTTGGTTATCATTAGTTCAGACTGATTTACATTTTGCCTTGACTTGCTCTTTAAAGTTACTTAATAGTGAGACTTTTACTCCTTCCACCAGTTTCCCAATAATCCTCAATAATATCATTCTACTGCTGGTTGTGATTAAAAAAAATCTGTGAATTTGTGCCAAGGATGTGATGACCTTTCTGTGAGTTTGGCTTAATTTCTGTCCTCTGCCCATTTGAGCTGGGCTGCAGGATGAGATAGAGGACGTGAAAAGGAGGCTTGATAAAACGAAACAAAAAATATTTCGGGATTAGACAGACGACTCAATTGGTAGTAAACACAAGCTGATATGGTTTCTTGCTGTTTGATTGGCTGAGTTTATGAAAAGATCAATGGAAGACATAAAAATGCCAGAGGTAGGGAAACATATCTATTGGATTTACTCTGCCAAGAAAACAAAGCCTTCGGCATTAGCAGGGCTCTTGCTGCTGCAGGTGGTTTACTTTGCATATTTTGTAACATCCACCTTGAGGACAGATATCAAGGGTTTGAAGGGGATTACTGCTGAGGCTAAATGGTTTTGTTCTTCTCTTCAAATAATGTTGAGCAAGGTCACTTAGAGCCTTTAAAACTGTCTTGTTGATGAGGAAAAAAATCCTGCCATGTTAAAGAACAAGTCAGAGTGGTGATACGTGTAGCTGCTTGCAGAAAAACTGCTTTAATTAAATTTTTCAACCTTGGATCAGGTCAGTAAACTGGAAAATAGACGTTATAACGAGGCATCCTGTAGGAAGTACGATACATTATGAAATGCAGTGGTGACTGGATTAAGACCCTTAAAATTGGAGTGTCTTGTTTTGAACCCCCATGGTCACCCCACCGAGATATACTGGTTACCACCACTGTCACCATTTGGGGACTAACGCATGAGATGCCACTGCAGTGTTGTTGTTACCTGACTACAGCCAATTTAGTCAGTGCATGCAGAGGGCCTCCTGACTTCTGCAGCCAGTAAAAAAGCAAGGAGCCAGACTGATAACTAGGCACCTGCACCCAATGCCACATGTTATCCTACCATCAGTTTGGTGCACAGGCGGGTGGCCACAGTGGGTCTTGGGAAGAGGCTGAGCAGAAAGATGCTTATGTTGACGATGGTGCCGTGGTTGTTAAAATGGTCCTTAGTAGAGGCAGTTTCAGTGTACCTCGCATCCTGGACTTGTTTTAGTTCAGGACCTCCTGCCCCAGAGTGCTGTTTATTTTTATTCCATGAACCCTAAGGGCTTTTTTACACTTAAGCAGTCTGCTAATGGGCGGTACGGCATGTGTTAACATGCATTATGTCAATGCAGCCCATTTATTATGAAAAGACTGCCAATGCAATGCACTACAATGGATTAAAAAATGTTTATCATCCTTTTTTGGGCATCGCAGCTTACCACAATACATATTATGTGTGTTGTGGTGCATTGTAATGCATTCTGCTGTGCTATACAGTTGTTTCAAGGTGCCATTCACCATTCAAATAGAGCAGCTGCTTTGCCATGCATTTGGAAATGCTTGTAAGGCCCCTTTCACACGAACGGTCCGATCGTCTGCCTGTGCAATTTTCAGACAGAGGCAATCAGGCCCTCCATTCTCCTCTATGGGAAGTTGGATGTAAATGGACTTTCCCCTTAGCCTGGCTTGATTGGTGGGCAGTCAGGTGTAAACGGACAGCCGGTCTGTTTACATCCAGCTGTCCATACAGCAGAGCGTGCTGTGTCGGCTCTGCATAGGCATGGACCTGTCATCTGGCCACTCTGTCCAGTTTAACAGGAAATCAGCAGACCAATCCCCTGTTGAAAAATGGATCCAGCAAATGTGAAAGAAGTCTTATAGTAGAACTAGAAAAATGTTTGTTTTTTAGTTTGGCTAGAGTAAGGGAAGGTTATGAACCTTGTCAGTTTTTTTCACCATCTGTGTCCCATTGGGCATATTTCCCTTTACTTCCTGTCCCATAGCCAAAACACAAAGTGGGAGGATATCCCTCCAAAGTGGGGGTATCCTCTGGTTGTTACTAGGATCCCCAGAACTAGTGTTCCCAGCCTAAGATTTCCCCTCCCATCAATGTTCTGGTGACAACCCAAAATTTGGGATTTTCTTTCACTTTCGCTCTGTGATGATGGTAAACAGGACAAATAGAGAGAGTGAATCTCCCTAATGGGGGTACATACTACATTAAAAATCCCTGTTTACGCTAGCCAAAACTAAAACAAGTTTGCCTTTAAATATACATTAATGCGCATATTGCCAAAAAACTGTAAATGGGCCTTAAATGCAGCTGGTGAAGCCTCTCAGAAGGAAACTTTAGCTTCTCTTTACAGGCATGTGTATTCTTACTTCAATCTTGGTGTGCTTTGTGTATTTCTTCCAGATCTGTACAGTGATCCAGTGTGAAACTTTTGCTTCTGTGCAGGAGTTTTCCTTTTCGAGGACCGGTTATTGCTGCTTCTCTCTCCTTGTACAGGGTGACTGGTCTTGTGTCCGCCCCCTCCTGTAGTTTTCTGCTGGCTGGGTCCCTCCCACAGTTCTGCTCTCTGTAAAGGCTTTGTACAGCACACAGTTGCTGTCACTGATTCTTCCACAAGGCAAAAATCAGTACAAAGTCATTTGGTGTCCACAGAGTGGATTTATAGGGCTATTGAATATATGTAAAATGAAAGGAATATATCAAACTGTTTTTGTGCCCGGAGGCCAAGCTTTAAGTTAGATTCCCTTCCCCAAGCACCACCCAAAGTCTTATAATTACCACCTCGTAGGGCTTATGCATACTGGGCATTTGAATGCTTCCTCTGAATGCCTTTTACTTCTGGCAGGAAAAGGGAGCTTAGAAAACTCACCCAAAGCCACGTTTGGCACACACGTTTAGGTGCATTTATGTGCTATTATACTAGTTTTAGGTTAAAGTGATTTCAAATGATCGCCTTGTAAAGCAAGTAAAACAACCCATTCAGTTTAAAATAGAAATGAAAGAGGTTATAGATTTAAAAGAGAAGTAAACAAATTTTTTTTTTTTTTTTGCACATTCATACTTACCTAGGTGGATGCTGAATATGTCCCCCTGGCGCCTCGCTCTGAGAACCGAGCAATCAAACACGGTGATCACACGGTGTGTGTAATCACAGCGGGAGCAAGCCGCTGGTGGTGCGTATGCGTTCACCTTACACGGAATTGTCGGATAATGTGTATATATACGCGATCAGGTGCACAGGTTCTGCCCCGTAGCAGTAAAACTGATATAGGGCAGACCTGAAGTTCGAAGGCTGCCAGTGGCTGCGTTCTAAGGCGAACGGGCCTTAAATATGGTGATACATGAAACGGACAGAAAGGAAATTTCATAGCATAGGCCTCAAAAGCAGAGCCAGCAGCACGAGGTGCTCTCTAGAACTTGGCTGCAGTGGATTGTACAGATCTCTGATTAAGGTAAACTGAATGAACTTTCTGACTCTAACACAGCTGCAGTATTTCCTGGATAGCAGTGGCAAGGCTTTTTTTCTTGGAGAATAGGTGCAGGAACTCCCCCTGTCTGAGTCATCCCTTGTCTCTGCCCCCTACCCACCTCTGACCACCGTCCCTTGATTCCACCCCCTACCCACCTACCAGTACTGCCCCTTTTAGAGAATACAGAACCAAGTATCATTTTGTGGTGCTAAATCATTTGTATGGAACATGTTAATGATAAAAAGAAAAGCAGTAAAATAGATCCCCTGCAGCCAGCAGCAATAGAATCCCAGCAATAGATCCCCACACAACAGTAGACTCCCCCAGCAACAATGGACTCCACCCCAACAATAGATTCCCTGCAGCAACAGTGAACCACCCACAACAAATGAAAACACCCAGTAACAAAATATCCACCTAAGCAACATTAGACGCCCCCCCCCAGCAGCAACAACAGATCTCCCAGCGGCCAGCATCAATGGATCCCCAAGCAGCCAGTAAAAATAGACCTCTCCCTCAAGAGTAGATCCCTTCCAGCAACATAAGACCCCCCCCCAGCAACAATAGATTCCCCATCAGCAACAATAGACCCTCACACAAAATCAGATCCCCACAAGTGACAATAGACCCCCCAGCAGCCAATATCAATAGACCCTCCAGCATACCCCACACCCCATGGTATTACATACATTTGGTGCTGGAGGTGCCGGAACTGCGTTCCCCCGCGTTCTCGCTGAAAAAAAGCCCTGAGCAGTGGTATCTCACTTGTTACATGGAATTACTCTTTATGCCTGGTCTTGCATAGACTGTCAGTGGACTGAGGGTCTTGTGATGCCCTGGCTTGCAGGGATAACATTTTTATACATGTACAGCATCTGTATATTAGAACATTTTTTGCAGCACCTCTGTGGAATATCTTTAGAGTTGGTCTTTACTGTATATACAGTATATCATCGCAGTAGGGATTTTTGTACATAATTTGTATTAAAATGGAAAAAAAAGAAGGATCAGCTCTAAAATCTAGGACATGGCTAAATATCCATAGTGTCTGACAAGCATATTTCTGATCCTACAAATACCATTTGCAATTCTGGCTTTTGGTGCAACTATAGCATGTACTAAATGTTTTTACCATGGTGTGGTCTTCAGTAATGTTGATCCACAGTGCCACCTAGTGTCATGTGTAAAAAATATCAATCTCATGGAATATGGAGATATCGTTGAGATGCAACTTACATCCTTTTGATTATGCAGATCTTGAGATCAAATTATTTACTTTATGTTTAAACTTTCTCTGTTGAGAAAATCACAGCACTGTGTTCACTAGAAATCTCTCCTCAGTATACTGTGCTCTTATGAAAGATATACAACTGAAAATGTGTCAGTGCTTTATGTATGTATCTCTGCAAGCCAGGGCAACACAAGACGCTCAGTCCTATAAAGAGTAGTTCCATGTAACAAGTGAGATCCATTAGTGGGAAACACTGCAGCTGCGCTAGAGTCAGAAAGTTCATTTGGTTTACCTTAGCCACTGTTCACATCGGTGACAGGTCAAATCGCATGTCAAATCCGAGCCTATTGCCGGCAAACGGAGCATCCCAATTGGTGCGATGCCGACTTTGCAATTTCCAAAAGTAGTTTCTGCACTACTTTTGGCGACTTCAGGGGCGATTTTAATAGACATCTGTGCATGAACCCGCACAGATGCCTTTGAAGTCATCCCTGAAGTCGGATTGAAATGCGGCTTTGAAATTGTGCGAGTCTGAAGGAGGGCTTAATCTGAGTTCTGTTCAGTTCACTTCAGCCAGGTTCCAGAGAGCACCTGTGCTTGGAATAAGGGTAAGAAGTATTTAGCGGACATAGTATGCGATCCTACCCTTATTTTTTTGGATGGTTTTGAGGCTTTAAAAGAGCTTTGATCGTCATCTAAGTTCCA
Organism: Aquarana catesbeiana; assembly: GCF_042186555.1. Lineage (NCBI taxonomy): Eukaryota > Metazoa > Chordata > Amphibia > Anura > Ranidae > Aquarana > Aquarana catesbeiana. The sequence goes on from NC_133324.1 coordinate 663,343,558, forward strand.
CTGGGTTGGCTATGTATATACTGACATGTAACAGGTTTGGGATATTCTGCTCAGTGTACATTTAGGGATGGGGTCACACTTATGCAAATTGTATTTGGGTTTCCCCACATACAATTTGCATGACAGGAGACTGTGACTGGCTCTCAATGGAGCCGGTTCACACACCTCCGGGGTTGCCGGGGTCCGCACTGGAAAAGGGTCCTGTGCATCTTTTAGCTCTGTTTCAGGTCCAATTTCAGGAAAAAATCCTGAAACGGAGAACAGGGAGGCACTGGATACTGCAAGCCGCGGCCGCAGCTAGTTTGACCCTGGCCTAAGCCTGGGTTCACACATATGCGAACACAGACATCCCATGTGATTCGCACCCACACTGCTGTGCCAATCACATGCGATGTCTGTGCAATGCGAGTTCAGCCATGCAGTTTGTATGGCTGAACTTGCACTAGATTTGCACAAAAAAGGTGCATTGACTTTTTTCCCCGCACTGGAATCGGTGTGAACACCCATGCGATCTTATTCCTGTCCGAATCCACAGTTCGCACTGCAGTCTGAACAGGTCTGGGGGTGTCATTAACATTGTATTGACACCTGCAGTGGTTTTCAGAGGGCAGTGTGAACTGCCTGCAGGAGAGGAGCGATGTGGGAACCCACACTGGAATCGCACTGGTTCCCGCATCGCTATAGTGTGAACCCAGGCTAAAGGAAGATTTCAAACAGGCAGGTAAGTTTATTTTCTTATGACAAAAAAATTGGTGCGCTGTCCTTTTAATTTCTCGAAAACAACAAATTAATTCATGAATAAGTGCAAGTGTAAAAACAAATGTATGTGTAGTGTACTGACACTTAAATCACACATAAATCAATGCAAACAAGCAAATGCAAATTGGTACATAAAACAACAACAAAAAATGCTGAAATCAAGTGTGAAAAGTGCAAGTGCAAATAAAAAAATATATTTGATAGAAATCAAAAATGCACAGAATGCATCCAAGTGAACTTTTTCATTGGCAACAATGCACTGTCAACAATGGGTAGCATGAACCCACCTTTTAGATTCAAAAAGCCGCTCTTCACAAAGGCATATACAAGGTACAAATAAGGAGAAGCCTCATAGCGTAATACCATAATACCAGCTGCCATTCTTGAATAAAAACTCTATTCTGCTTTTCATTTAGACTTGAGTGCTTCTTTAATAAGCACATAAGATGAAATATTCAGATTACATTCACATTTATGTACAGTAAAAAGATGCACAGCTAACACTGGTTTAAATGAGATATTTGGGCAGAAAAATCATACATATTCAGTACATCTTATCAATGCATGCTCTAGGAGGGTGACCAGCCCCACCCTCTCAAGGAGGTCAGTGAGCTGTGAGGGGTGCTGTGTGCACCGTGGTGTCCAGGTTGGTACAGAGCAAGGGCCGAGCCTGAGAGAGCGTCAATGACGGACAGGAGCAGCTAGGAAACTGTAAGAAAGGTGCAGAGCTGAGGTGCAACGTCTCTGCATAAACAATTTTCAGCTTTCGGTGCTCTCACATTTTGAATGACAATTACTCAGTCATGCAACACTGTACTCATATGAAATTTTTGTCCTTTTGTCCTTTTTTTCACACAAATAAAGCTTTCTTTTGGTGGTATTTATTCACCGCTGGGTTTTTTAATTTTTGCGCTATAAGGCCTCATGCACACTGGACGTTTTTACGTCAAAAACGTGGCTCCTCAGCGGTTTTGTTTTAAGTTTTTTGATCCATTGAAAAAAAAAAGTTAAAAAAGCGCTAACGCAGAAAAACGCTAAAAAACGTTTTTGCAAAAACGTTGGAAAAACTCACTGCAAAGCTACAGGCGTTTTTATAACGTTATTATTTCTTTTGCAAATTAGTAATTTTTCTTCATAAATGTTGGCCAAAATTTATACTGCTACATACCTTTGGTAAACATAACCCAAATAAGTGCATATTATTTGGTCTTTGTGAGAGTCTACAAGCTATGGTGCCAATCATTGAAAACTGATCACACCTGATGTACTGGTGGCCTATCTCATTTCTTGAGACCCGAACAAGCCAGGAAAGTACAAATACCCCCCAAATGACAAAAAAGAAAGTAGACATTCCAAGGCATTTAGTATGAGGCATGGCAAGTTTTTTGAAGTTGTAATTTTTTCCCACCATTATATATATGTATTTTTTTTTTTTTCACAAAATTGTCATAATAACAAGGTATTTCCCCCCTAAACAGTATATGCATACCACAAATTACACCCTAAAATACATTGTACTACTCCTCCTAAGTATGGCGATACCACATGTGAGACTTTTACACAACCTGGCCACATACAGAGGCCCAACATGCAGGAAGCACCTTCAGGCAATCTAGGGACATAAATTACACATCTAAATTCTAGACTTTAAGCATTTCTGGATGCATCATGAGTCTTACATAGATGGTCAGTTGGATTTGTTATTATTTTACCACTCTGTTCAAAAGTCACATAAACATGGAGGATGATATTTTATGCCACATTGTGCAGTGTACTGTAATGCTATGATCTATTTCAAGGACAAAGGTCTTGAATATATATTTTTTGTATCTTTGTTTATCAATTGTTGTAGTCAATATGAGACTGTTTTTTACCATCCAGATAACAAATACATATATATTTTATTATTGCCTTATTTTTTGGTCACGTTGAACATGCTTCATTTAAAGTCCCAATCAGCTGCATATTTAATTTCTAGACTACCTCTTATGCCCTGTACACACGATCGGACATTGATCAGACATTCCGACAACAAAATTCATGGATTTTTTCCGACGCATGTTGGCTCAAACTTGTCTTGCATAAACACGGTCACACAAAGTTGTCGGAAAATCCGATCGTTCTAAACGCGGTGACGTAAAACACGTACGTAGGGACTATAAACGGGGCAGTAGCCAATAGCTTTCGTCTCTTAATTTATTCTGAGCATGCGTGGCACTTTGTGCATCGGATTTGTGTACACACGATCGGAATTTCCGAAACGGATTTTGTTGTCGGAAAATTTTATAGCCTGCTCTCAAACTTTGTGTGTCGGAAAATCCGATGGAAAATGTGTGATGGAGCTTACACACGGTCGGAATTTCCGACAACAAGGTCCTATCACACTTTTTCCATCGGAAAATCTGACTGTGTGTACAGGGCATTACACTTTTGAAGGTCCTAGAGCACCAGGATAATGAAATGCCCCAAAAATGACCCTATTTTGGGGTAAACACCCCAACATATATTCTAATGAGTCTTTTGAACATGTAATTTTTTTCCACATTTTTGGAAATTGTGTAAAAAAAAAAAAAAAAAAAGAAAATTCATTTTTTTTTTTTTTTTTTTTTTTTTTTACAAAGTTGTCCATTTATAAGATATTTCTAACACATAGCATGTACATAGCAAAGATTATACCCCAAAATATATTCTTCTACTACTACTGTGTATGACGATACCACATGTGAGACTTTTACACAGCCTGGCCACATACAGAGGCCCAACATGTAGGGAGCACCATCAGGTGTTCTAGGGACATGCATTTCAAATCTAATTTGACTACCTATTACACTTTTGTGAGGCACTGATGGGCACTGTAGTGGCATGGATGTGGCACGGATGAGCACTGATGTGGCACGAATGAGCACTGCTGTGGCATGGATGAGCATGTGGTATGGATGAGAACTGACGTGGCACCAATGAGCACTAATGTGGCAAGGATGTGGCACAAATGATCACTGATGTGGCATGGGTGTGGCACGGATGATCATTGCTGTGGCACGGTTGAGCCATGGATGATCATGGTTGAGCATGAATGAGGATGGACGATCCAGGGGCGGAGCATGGATGAGCATTAATGTGGATGGACTAGCATGGGATGGAGCATGGATGAGCATGAATGTAAAGGGGTGCTGTCATTGGCCCTTTAACCCGATCCGTGACACGCCGGGTCTGGGAGACCTGACAGTCATGGACATTCCCAGGTGCATGCCCCAGGGGGCCTGCAGGAGCACGATTCTGGGAGGATGATATAATACGCCCTCCCAGAGTTATTCGACTGCGCTGTAGCCATCTTTCGGCTATGGCCCGGTCAGCAAGTGGTTAAATAGAAGTTGCCAGGAAAGCCCTGAAAACTATTTCTGGCGTGGAGTAGACTAACTGTTTTAGTACTACCATTGAGTAAAGCTGCATAGTTCTGGATAAAATGAGAATAACGATTTTTTTGCTTAGAATAAAGATCATGATTCTGAAGAAATGTTCTATTTTAAAAGATTTACAACCCCTGAACATTAGGCTATCAAACAAGATGGCAATAAAATAGGATATAATACTCTTTGCGTCAGTGCATTTTATTAAAATGTAATGAAAAATATTGTAATGCATAAAGAAATAAAAAAAAATTGCTATTAAGCTATATTAGGGTCTTCTTTTTTTTTTGTTTTTTAGTACTCGCCAATACAAATTACCGATACCTACCGCAAGTTTTTTTGTTTACACTTCAGCTGTCAGCAATGTTACAAAGCATTGAAAAGTTATTTTACAAATGAAATAAATTGTTTCTTTTAATTTTGCTCTTTTTTCAATGTGGAACGTGTAAATATATGTTAAGGCTGCATTCACACTATTGCAATGTCAGACATCGCATGTGATTTGCACCGCGTTGCTGTGCAGATCACATGCAATGTCTGTGCGATGCAAATTCAGCTATACAGATTTATGTCTGAATTTGTATCGCATTCGTACCAAAATGGTGCAGGACCCTTTTTTTTAGTCCGCACTGGAATCGGATCGCATGGGTGTTCACACCCATGCGATCCAATTCCTGCATCATTTCACAGTTTGCACTGCGATCTGCGAACCGATTTGGGGGTGTCATTAACTTTGTATTGACACCTGCAGCGGTTCGCATAGGGCAGTGTGAACTGCCTTGCGAGAGACCTGCAATGTGGGAACCCGCAAAAGTATCGCTCTGGTTCCCACATCGCATATGTGTGAACCTAGCCTGAAGGTGTAAAAATATTAATAAACAAAGCAAACAAAAAAAGTTTTAATTTATTAATAGTTTATAAAATAGAAGTAAATACAAAATAAAAAAAAAATCAGCAGGAAAATAATAATTAAATGGAGAAGGAGAATAAGGAGTTAATACGGCTGAGTATCCCTCCAACCACTTTGCATATTATTTTGTATATACTGTGATTCTGTACTTGCCAAATATGCTGCAGAAATCTCCCTCCACTGAGTCTGGCTGCAATTATTTTAACTGTGGGTAGCTGAAGCTGCTGCCTGTTTATTTCCTGGATTTAAACAGAGGCACACCTCCAGCTCTGCAGCTCTCATTGGCCTTCTTATGTCTCATCCCCCCTGCCTTCCTGGCAAACTCTCAAAAGAGTTAGAGAGGGAGAGCTGTGTATGATGTCTTAAGCCTTTTTTACCAGACAAGAAACAGGTAGGGGGCTGTATAAGGTATTTACTGGCAGAAAAAAATGTTTTACTATCCAAAGTTTAAACAACAAGGGCAGAAGATTTAATAAATGAAAAGTTGAAAAAATGACTGAAGGTCTGCTTTGAACACTTGCTTACTGGGCACCTAAACCCCCTTCCTGCCCAGACCAATTTTCAGCTCTTTGACAATTGCACGGTCATACAACACTGTACCCAAATTAAATTTTTATCATTTTTTTTCCCACAAATAGAACTTTCTTTTGGTGGTATTTGATCACCTCTGGGTTTTTTATTTTTTGTTAAAAAAATGAAAAAAGACCAAAATTTTAAAAAGAAAATACAAAAACGTTTTATATTTTGTAAATAAATTTTGCAAACAGGTAATTTTTTCTCCTTCATTGATGTACGCTGATAAAGCTGCACTGATGGGCGTCGATAGGCTACATTGATGGGCACTGATGAGGTGGCACTGGTGGGCACTGATAGGTGGCATTGATTGGCACTGAGAGGTGGCACTGATGAGCGGCACTGAAGTGCATTGATAGGTGGCACTGAAGGGCACTAATAGGTGGCACTGATAGGTGGCAGTGATGGGCACTGCTGGGTGGCAGTGATGGGCGCTGATCGGCACTGGTAGGTGACACTGATGGGCAGCACTGCTAGGTGGCACTGATGAGGCACTAATTGGCACCACTGGTGGGCATTGATAGGTGGCACTCGTGGGCATTGATAGGTGGCACTCATTTGTGGCACTGGCAGGCGGTACTGGTGGGCACAGATGAGGCGGCTGTCATTGGCTGACAGCTGATCACGTGGGAAGGGGCCCGGGATCAGCCCCTTACTCCAATCTGTGATCACCCGAGTCTCACTGACTCAGTGATCACAGCGCGCCCTGCAGGGGGGGCGCGCGGGGAGCGTGCAAAGGGGAAGACGTATATTGCGGGCCTCCCGGCAAAGTAGATCCGCGCTGTAGCCGTCATTCTGCTATAGCGCGGATCTGAAGTAGTTAATAAAAAACAAAAAAAAAATTTTTTTTTTTTTTTACTTGACAAGGTTCCTTTAAACTGACTTCATTTACAGACCAAAGTTCATCCCTTTTGTCTGTAAATGAACAGAAAGATGCAATGTTTCTTTCTATCTCTCTTTCAGCGCTGAGCAATGTTGTTGATAAACATTGCCGGCTGCTTTTTTTTTTTTTTTTTTTTGACTGCTGTGAGCAGGGAACTGCATTGCACTTGTTACATGAATTGTGGAAATACTGGATTAAGATCGTGTGGGGGGTTGAATCGAGATCACAATCTTTTCATGATTAATCGTGCAGCTCTACCATTGAGCTAAGAAACCCCAATGTGTCACAATGCACATTTCCTGTGTTATATCAGTTTAAAATGTTACATGTACAAAAAAATACCTGATCTGCCAGGAATTCATTGAGCTTGTAACTTCATGTTTTAATTAAAAACTCTTTTTCTGAAATCCTAAACAATGTTATCAGTTCTTCCTAGTTTAATATTGTGAACTACAAAGCACTCTCTCAACGTTATGGAGGGGGGTCTGGTAGTCAACTACAAGAAACGTCTGACCTCTGTGATTGCCAATAAGGGTTTTGCCACCAAGTAATAAGTCATGCTTTGCAAAGGGGTCAAATACTTTTTTCACTTATTAAAATGCAAATCAATTTAAAACTTTTTTGAAATGCATTTTTCTGGATATTTTTGTTTATCTGTCTCTGTTAAAATAAACCTACCATTAAAGTTATAGACTGATCATTTCTTTGTCAGTGGGCAAACGTAAAAAATCAGCAGGGGATCAAATACTTTTTTCCCTCACTGTACTGTGGTTGTATCTCTGGTTGCTTTGGGCTACTTCACCTTCCACTGCATGACTGCAGTCATCAGTGCACGTTACACAGTTTTTTGTTTTTTTTTCCCTTTTTTGCAAAAAAAAAAAAAAAAACACGCCATACCTGCTTATTCAATACAGCAGTGCAAAAAAAAGGGTGAAAACAGTATTTAATGTAAAACAAAAACAGAGCAATTGTCTTTTAGCACACTAAGGCCCCCTTCACATGGGGCTGTCTGTTTTTACTCATCCGCTTGCTCAGCGGGCATCGCTCCGTTGATCTTCGCTGAGCCGGCGGATGACAAGTCCGTCTCTGCATACTGTGTAGGGACGGACCTGTCAGAGAGACCGCTCTCCTCTATGGGGGGATCGGATGATTACCGAGCGCCTGTCCGTTTTCATCCGATCCGCCAGACGAATGGAAAATAGGACATCCATCCGTCTGGATTTTGCGGAGCGGATCGGATGTCAGCGGACATGACACTGCTGATATCTGTCGCTCCATAGAGCTGTATGGAGCGACCATTCGGATCTGCTGAAAAAACTGACAGGCGGACCTAAATGGTCCGCACGTGTGAAAGGGCCCTAAGGGCTATATTTATAAAGCAGTAAATCCAACATTTAGCAAACATTCACTGTAGATGTACGGTATCTTCTGGTGCATGTGCTCTAAATCAGTGGTTCTCAACCCTGTCCTCAAGTACTCCCAACAGGCTATGTTTGCAGGTTTTCCTTTATCTTGCACAGGTGCTTTAAATCAGAGTCAATGGCTTGGTATTTTGTGTTGATAATGTGCTGCTGTGAGAAAACGCATGGGGCTGCCATTCATTCTGAATTGTGAAAAAAAGCAAACTAATGCAGCCACCACATCTAATGATTGGTAAACTGCAATATCTTACAGTTTTAGGTTTAGGTTTAATAATGCTTTAAAATAAGGCTATGGACAAATAGTGAGATTGGAAGACTCATCCATGCTTCCAGCTCTGATACAATTTTAGAAACAAGTGGTGGGTAATTGAAGAAATAATGCGATGAAGGCTCGCTTCCTATTTTTATCCCAGAGTATGTGATATACTGAGTAGCTATTTTAAATCTAGAGGCCCATGCTTTTGATTTCAATATATTCATTGTATCTGAGGGACAGGGAGGGTAGAAGAGGGGGTGGGGTGTGTCTATATATTAAGAATGATTTACGGGTGGTAGAGAGGAGTGATCTTGAAAACGTGGCAAGGGGGAGGTGGAATCTGTGTGGGTGGAACTCCAAAGCGAAGAAGCAAATAGGAAATTAATAGTGGGGGTATGTTACAGGCCCCCTACCCTGAAGGAGGAGGAGGAGTTGGACCTTCTAACACAGTTAGAAATGGCAGTGGGGCAGGGAAATGTCGTCATAATGGGGGACTTAAACTATCCGGATACTGACTGGGCAGAGGGGACAGCACACTCATTAAAGACCTGTCATTTCTTAAATGTCTTACAGGACAACTTCATGTCCTAATTGGTGGATTCCCCAACTAGAAAGAATGCATTACTAGATCTATTATGAATGATCCAAATATGATCACTGATATGGAAATATGGGACAAGTTGGGATCTAACGAACAAAGGATGATTAGTGTAAACCATAGAAAAAGGAGGCAGGAGGGTAGTACAAAAAACACTACATTTCAAACGAGCAAACTTTTCTGAACTGCGCTCAATACTACAAGACATCAGTTGGGACCAAATCCTAGAAACATTGAACACGGTGGAAAAATGGAAATGCTTTAGCAACATATTAAACAAAGGTATCACACACTGCATTCCAATAGGCAATAAATATAGCAGGGTGAAGGTTAAACCTGGGTGTTTAAACCGTAACATAAAAAGTCTTATTAAAGAGAAAAATGGTCTTTAAAAATTATAAAGGGGATGGGTAATCGTCTGCATTTCAACACTACAAGGAATGCAATAAAAAGTGTAAGAACGCAATCAAGGTTGCTAAAAATAGACTACGAGAGACACATAGCAGAGGAGAGTAAAAAAAATCCCAATTTTTCTTTTAGATATTTTAACAGTAAAAAAACTGAGGTCAGAGCACATTGGCCACATAAAAGACGATGAAGGGAGGGTGGTTACAGATGACACAGAGAAGGCAACTGTACTAATTGCTTTCTTCTCCTTGGTTTTTACACAGAAAAAGAAGGGGTATACTGACCACAACTGTATTGTTAGTAACACGTTGCAGGATGTACCCTTGTGGCTTACAGAAACCGTTGTCCTGAAAAGACTAGAAAAGCTTAACACAAATCACCAGGACCGGGTGGCTTACCCCCGAGAGTCCTCAAAGAACTCAGTCAGGTTATAGCCAGACCATTGTTCCTAATCTTTATGGGCAACATGTTGACAGGAATGGTACCAGCTGATTTGAGAAAAGCCCATGTGGTACCAATATTCAAAAAAGGGCAGAGACATATACCAGGAAACTACAGGCCAGTCAGCCTAGCATCAATAGTATGTAAACTGTGTACAGGACGCCGTGGCTGGGTCCTGGAAGGACGCTATGTTTCCCCTCTGTTTGGACTGTGGTCCCTTTAAGGGAACAAAAAGGGTTAACTCACCTGTCAGAGGAAGTGGGTTTAAAACAAGACAGGAAGTTGGAGAGGGTGTGGAGGAGTGTAGAGGAGATGGTGGATGGTGTTTGTTGTACAGCAACAAAAGTGAATAGCAGTGTCCTGCCTGGAAGTCTCCTGCCAGGGGAAGCTACCTGCAACAGAAATTAAGGACTGTTTAACTGCGATAGCAGTTCTGGACTTTGCAAGTCGGTGAGACTAAAACCTTTTTCTTTTGTTTTTGCTGCTGTAAAGCTATTTAAGTTCAATAAATCTCCTTTTGAGTGAAAAGCCTGTGTCCTGCGATCTAGCTGGTCCCCCAAACATTACAAGTGGTGCTCGAATGCGGGCAGGACAGAGTAACAGGCATTTTTCTTGCTGTTTTTTTTTTTTTTTGTGTGTATTGGACTTAAAACTGACATTTAAAGGGACAGTACAGTGGATTTATGTCCTGGGTTAAAGCCGCACAAACCCTGAAAGCTGAAGCAATGGAGGAGCTAATTAAACAGCTGTCCTTGGCTAATATACAAGCGCAGACTCGCCATGAGGTACAGCAAGAAAACACTCGCCTGTTGGTGGCCCAGTTGGCAGCCCAGCAAGCGACCCAGCAAGAGGTTATGCAGGCTCAAGTGACTGCCTTAAAAGAAGTAGTGCAGCAGCTTTCTCAGGGCCGTGAGCAAGCGGCTGTTGCCCCTGGCAACCAGGTGACCGTGAGGGCAAGCCATTTTTTGCAGAAATTGTCCCTGAGTGATGATGTAGAGGCATTTCTTGCTACATTTGAGAGGACGGCAGAGAGAGAAGGGTGGCCCCAGGACCAGTGGGCCAGCCTAATTGCTCCTTTCCTAACCGGAGATCCGCAAAAAGCCTACTTCGACCTGCCACCAGATCACGCTAAAGACTATCAAAAATTAAAGGCAGAAATATTGGCTCGTTTGGGGGTAACTACAGCTGTTCGGGCCCAACGAGTGCACCAATGGAAGTATCGTCCAGATCGTCCACCACGGTCTCAAATGCATGACCTGGTGCAACTGGTAAAAAAATGGCTGCAGCCCGAAATGTTGTCTGGCCTCCAAATCGTGGAGCGGGTCGTGCTGGACCGATACCTAAGGTCACTGCCAGACGACCTTCAACGGTGGGTCAGCCATGGAGACCCCAAAACAGTGAACCTCCTTGTCGAGATGGTAGAACGATACACAGTGGTGGAGGATCTGCTTGGCCCTACCAAGCGCCAAGGACCCAGTCTGCCACGGCCTATTCGTTCAACTGCTGCCCTTCGAAAGGATGTTCCCCGGAGCCCTGGAACCAACACTCCAGAAGGTCAAGAGTCACTCCCGATACCTTCTCAGCGACCTGTTCCTGTTCGGAGAGGAGGGGATGTACAATGTTGGCGATGTCATTCCTGGGGCCATACCCGGGCCCACTGCCCACTGCAAGAGGAGCCCATGGAATGCGGGGTTCTTCGGAGGGGGTCTTTTTATGCCCATAAAGCATGTACAACACATATCGATCTTGGAGAAGAGAAATTCGAGTGTGAAGTCCAAGTGAACCACCTCCCTGCCCGGGCTTTGCTGGACTCCGGAAGCATGGTAACCCTGATCCATCCTAGAGTAATTGGGAAGATCGGTCCGGTAAGAAAAACTTTACGGGTGGTGTGCATTCACGGGGACACTAGAGAGTACCCTCTCATCTCGGTGACCATCTCCGCAGCATGTGGCACTGGTACTCAAGAGGTGGGGGTGGTAAAAAACTTGGTACATGATGTTATCATAGGACGAGACTGTCCGTTATTTGCAAAACTGTGGGGACAAGGAGAACTACCTGAACGGTCCAGAGACTGGGGAGAAACTAGTCCCTCTGTTCCTGCGGTTGAGAGAAATAACCCTGAAATGCCGAATGTTCTTGAAAATGCTAATGATTTGGTTAATGGTGATGAAAGTAGTGCTGATGTTATTAAGGGTGTCAAAATGTGTGGTTCACAGACCTACCTGAACACTGAAGAGGGGGGGGAACCTTTCCCACTTCAGGTAATGCTTGGGGAAGAGGATGAGGAAGTGGCCGTTACCCCTGCCCTGCCGGATTTGGGTGTTCCGCAGGGGGCATTTGGTACTGCCCAGATGCAGGACCCCACTTTGGCCCATGCACGGGAACAGGTGGTAGTATTAAATGGGGTTCCCCAAGAGCCAGGTGCGAATGAGCGGTGGCCACACTTTGCAATATGTAATGAATTGCTTTATCGGGTTACCAAAGTGAGAGAAAATGTGGTAGAGCAATTATTGGTACCCCAACAGTATAGACGCAAGGTCCTGGACCTGGCCCATGATGATGTTTTAGGGGGACACCTGGGAGTTGAAAAGACGGAGGCACGGATCACCGACCGGTTTTACTGGCCAGGTCTGAAAGCAGAGGTAAGGAGATACTGTACCTCTTGTCCCACCTGTCAGTTGACCGCTCCGGTGACCCACTTCCGGAATCCTTTGGTCCCTCTGCCCATAATTGAGGTCCCATTTGAAAGGATAGCCATGGATATAGTAGGTCCCTTGGTGAAGTCGGCTCGAGGTCACTCCTACATACTGGTGATTCTCGACTATGCCACCCGATATCCTGAGGCGCTACCCCTGCGGAATACCTCCTCTAAGGCTATTGCCCGGGAATTATTCCAGTTGTTTACACGGACTGGTTTTCCCAAGGAAATACTAACGGACCAGGGCACCCCGTTTATGTCGAGAGTTATGGCCGACGTGTGCAAGCTCTTCCGGATTAAACAGCTGCGCACATCGGTCTACCATCCCCAAACGGATGGGTTAGTGGAACGCTTTAATAAGACCCTTAAATCTATGCTTAAGAGAGTTGTACAAAGGGATGGGAAAGACTGGGACTGTCTGTTACCAGCTCTCCTGTTTGCTATCCGGGAAGTGCCCCAGGCCTCCACTGGGTTTTCGCCCTTCGAGTTGGTATATGGGCGGAGACCTCGCGGACTACTGGATTTTGTTAAGGAGGAATGGGAAAGTGAACCTAGTCAGCATAAGAGTGTTCTTGAATATGTTTCCCAAATGCAGGAGAGGATCCGAACTGTGTTGCCACTAGTCAAGGAACATTTACAAAAAGCTCAGGAGGCTCAACGACGAGTCTATAATAGGGCTGCTAAAATAAGGAATTTCCAAGTGGGGGATCGAGTAGCGGTGTTGATTCCCACTGTGGAAAGTAAATTCTTAGCCAGGTGGCAAGGCCCCTTTGAAGTTGTAGAAAAAGTGGGAGAGGTGAATTATAAAATCCACCAACCGGGTAAGAGGAAACCCTATCAAATATATCATGTAAACTTGTTAAAGCCCTGGACAGAGAGGGAACCAGTGACCTCCCTGGCTAGTGCAAGATTGGAGCCTCGGGTTGGGGTGGAGAGTGTCCAAGTAGCAAATACCCTGTCTAAAACCCAAAGCCAGCAGGCAAAGGAGTTCTTGCAGAGAAATAAAGAAAAATTTTCAGACTTGCCAGGGCTCACGAGTACCATAGAGCATGATATCATCACGGAACCAGGAGTCAAAGTTTTTGTCCGGCCCTACCGCATCCCAGAGGCCCAAAGGAAGGCTGTTTCAGAGGAAGTGAAGAAGATGTTAGACCTGGAGATTATTGAGGAATCGCAGAGTGAGTGGTCGAGCCCGATTGTGTTGGTACCGAAGCCCAACGGGACTCTGCGATTCTGCAATGATTTTCGGAAACTTAATGAAGTTTCACGGTTTGATGCCTACCCCATGCCCCGGGTAGATGAGCTTATTGAGAGACTAGGTCCAGCCAGGTATATCACTACATTAGACCTTACCAAGGGATATTGGCAAATCCCGTTGACTAAGGCTGCTAGAGAGAAAACTGCTTTTTCTACCCCAGAGGGGAGTTTTCAGTACAAAAGGATGCCTTTTGGATTGCAAACTGCTCCAGCCACATTCCAGCGAGCAATGGATAGGATTTTACGACCTCACCAGAAATATGCCTCAGTGTACTTGGACGACATAGTCATTTTTAGCAGAGACTGGGAATCACACTTGCCCAAAGTCCAGGCAGTGCTGGACTCTCTTTGGAAGGAGGGGTTTACAATAAACCCTGAAAAATGTGCTTTGGGAATGGAGGAGGTGAAATACCTGGGCTATATCGTGGGTAGAGGGGTGGTGAAACCTCAGGTCAGCAAGGTAGAGGCTATACAGAGTTGGCCCCGTCCCCTCACAAAAAAGCAGGTACGTGCATTCTTGGGCATGGTGGGATACTACAGGAGGTTTGTACCCAACTTTGCCACGTTGGCGGCTCCATTGACCGATCTGACTAAGGGTCGGAAATCGGTCATGGTGGAGTGGAATGCAGACGCTGAGAAGGCCTTTTTGGAGCTCAAGTCGGCACTGTGCCAACACCCTGTCCTGGTAGCACCCAATTTTTCAAAAGACTTTGTTGTCCAAACTGATGCTTCTGATGTAGGATTGGGAGCGGTGTTGTCACAGGTTATTAATGGAGAGGAGCACCCGGTAGTCTTCCTCAGTAGGAAGTTAACACCAGCGGAAAAAAACTACGCTATAATTGAACGAGAGTGTCTGGCCATTAAGTGGGCTCTGGAATCCCTCAGATATTACCTTTTGGGGAGGAAGTTTAGGCTGATTTCGGACCATGCCCCTTTAACATGGTTGAGACAGGGTAAAGGGAATAATGCCAGGGTTACTCGGTGGTTCCTGGCACTCCAGGAATTTAAATTTGTAGTGGAGCATAGGCCCGGGAGACTGCATCAAAATGCAGATGCCCTCTCCCGAGTCCATTGTTTGAGCTCCACTGTTGCCTCCACCTCCATGGCGTTGGGGCACAGGGGGGGGATATGTACAGGACGCCGTGGCTGGGTCCTGGAAGGACGCTATGTTTCCCCTCTGTTTGGACTGTGGTCCCTTTAAGGGAACAAAAAGGGTTAACTCACCTGTCAGAGGAAGTGGGTTTAAAACAAGACAGGAAGTTGGAGAGGGTGTGGAGGAGTGTAGAGGAGATGGTGGATGGTGTTTGTTGTACAGCAACAAAAGTGAATAGCAGTGTCCTGCCTGGAAGTCTCCTGCCAGGGGAAGCTACCTGCAACAGAAATTAAGGACTGTTTAACTGCGATAGCAGTTCTGGACTTTGCAAGTCGGTGAGACTAAAACCTTTTTCTTTTGTTTTTGCTGCTGTAAAGCTATTTAAGTTCAATAAATCTCCTTTTGAGTGAAAAGCCTGTGTCCTGCGATCTAGCTGGTCCCCCAAACATTACAACTGTTTAAGGGGATAATGAGGGACTATATCCAAGAATTTGCTGATGAAAACCATATCATCAGTAGAAATCAGCATGGCTTTATGAAGGGTCGTTCCTGCAAGATCAATCTGTTAACATTCTATGAGGAAGTGAGCTGCCATCTAGATAAGGGAAGGCTGGTGGATGTGTCATATCTGAATTTTCCAAAAGCATTTGATACAGTTCCACATAAACACTTAATCTACAACCTGAGGTCTGTAAGCATAGACCATAGAGTTTTTTCATGGATAGAAAACCGGTTACAGGGGGGTGTCCAAAGGGTGGTGATAAATCACGTGTACTCAAACTGGTCTGGTGTGGTTACTGGGGGTACCCCAAAGCTCTGTCCTGGGGCCAATTCTGTTTAATTTATTCATAAATTATATAGAGGTCAGTTTAGATCAAGCTCAGTTTTTGCAGACAACACAAAAATAAGCAGGCCAATAACTTCACACCAGGATATAGAAATTTGACAGAAAGACCTGAATAAAATAATGGGGTGGGCAGCTACATGGCAAATGAGGTTTATTGTTGAAAATGTTAAGTAATGCACTTGGGGGCTAAGAATATAAATGCAAACTTCTCACTAGGGGCGAACCTCTGGGGGAATCAAGGTTGGAGAGAGATCTGGAGGTCCTGGTAGAAGACAGCCTGAGCAATAGCAGGCAAGCTGCAGCAAGTAAAGCCAGCAGACTTATTAGCTTGTATAAAAAAGGGAATTTCTCAGTCCTCAGGAGGGATGTGGTGGAGCTGGAGAGAGTTCAGAGAAGGGCAACTAAATTGTTAGGTGGATTAGAGGACCTCAATTACGGGGAATGACTGCAAGCACTGATTTCTTCTTCCTGGAGAAGAAACGCTTGAGAGGAGATGTGATAGCAGTATACAAATACCTCAATGGTGATCCCAGTGTTTGAAGAAAACTATTCCGTCTCAGGGAGTGTAATGCCCCGTACACACGGTCGGACATTGATCGGACATTCCGACAACAAAATCCTGGGATTTTTTCCGACGGATGTTGGCTCAAACTTGTCTTGCATACACATGGTCATACAAAGTTGTCGGAAAATCCGATCATTCTGAACGCGGTGACGTAAAACACGTACTTCGGGACTATAAACGGGGCAGTAGCCAATAGCTTTCATCTCTTTATTTATTCTGAGCATGTGTGGCACTTTGTGCATCGGATTTGTGTACACACGATCGGAAATTCCGACAACGGATTTTGTTGTCGGAAAATTTTATAGCCTGCGCTCAAACTTTGTGTGTCGGAAAATCCGATGGAAAATGTGTGATGGAGCCTACACACAGTCGGAATTTCCAACAACAAGGTCCTATCACACATTTTCCGTCGGAAAATCCGACCGTGTGTACAGGGCATAAGAAGACACAGGGCCACACAATGAGAAGCGGTTTAACCTTAAGCTGCGTAGGGGATTTTTCACAGGCAGGGTGATAAAGATGTGGAACTCTCTTCCACAATTGGGGGTGTCAGTGGGGCGTATTGATATTTTTAAAAGACTCTTGGATGTACATTTTAGTTAACACAATATACAGGGATATGGGAAATAATTATCGACATACATACACCTACACAGGTTGAACTGGATGGACTGTTGTCTTTATTCAACCTTGCCTACTATGAAACTATGTATTTAACGGCAGAATTTGACTTTTAGAAAAAAAAATTTTGAACCCTTTGCAGCCCTTGAAGGTAGTAAAAATATCCTGTAGTATACTGTAAGTATATCCCTTATGCTGATTTCTTGTTCTTCTCTTTTATTTTTATTTTTTGTTTTTCTAAATTCCATAGTAGATCTTTTTCTATGGTGTCCTTATTTAGATATACTGTTATTTTATTTTTTCTGTCGTTATTTTTCTTTGACATTTGTAAATTGAAAAAGCCTCAAGGGAAAGGGGGGAAAAAAAAATAAAGCTATGAATTTTTGAATGTTTGTTACCAGGGCAAGTTTTATATGGGCCACTTCACAAACACTGCAACATATTTGAACATATCTGCTTAAAATTTAGAGGCTGATAAGAAGTTGTGCCAGAGACCATCCGTTTAGATCGCCTGCACGTGGAGCTCAATATCAGCAGGGATAAAAGCTAAGACAGATTCAGTGGAGTAGGAATTTCAACAATGATGGTCAGATCTGTAATAGTGGGAGCTATGGCCATGTATGACTATCCGTAGTCGAATTCTGTCTAATATTGGAATTACAGAGCTGCATGAAAAAGCTTTTGAGATGGTTAGTTGACCCAGGTCTTCTGCATTTGGTAAATCCACATTACTCTTTAATCCAATAGAAGCCATGACAGCCTTGGGCTTTTTTTCCATTCTGCAATGGCTGTGCTGGTCACCGGTGAGTCCTTCAATAGTCTGCTGTGTGACACTGCTGGAGTTTAATAAATAATCGCCCAATATTCTGTTATTCTGAGCAGCAGAAACAAACACTGGCAGAGCAGATTGATTTTTTTTCTTTCTGTATACAACAGTGGTGCGGCTTAATTTTAAGAATGTATGAAAGACATGGTTTTATATTCCCAGAAACGGAATCCAATTTTAGATAATCCATAGGACAAAGCAGCTGCACCATGTGCGTCAGGCTTTGTATTGATAAGAATGTCTAGAATACGTTATTTCAGGGATGCATAATAGGCAGCGAGACTAAATTCTGCACCTACATTTTAAAGGGCAAATGCACTATATTTTTTGCTGTTTGGGAACATTATGCTGAATTTAAAGTAGGACTCCAGGTAGCTCCAAGTAGTCACTATATTTTACATGCTGAAAATATGCTAACTTTATTTTTTAGCAGTACTATATAAAATTTCTATATTAATTTCTCCTGAATGCCTGAAAACTACAGTAAAAATAAACCAAGCATCAACTCTCTCTACATGATACCGATCTGGCACACACTCATCTTCTCCACATGGCAGAGTCACTTTTTGAAAAGGGGGATAAAACCAGAAGTGTACTGACAATGCTTGTGGCTAATCAGTGGGCCCCCGTTAGAATCCTCTGTATCTGCTCCCTGACTGGACCCTGACACCATTATGTCCATATTTACTAATTACGATTCCTCAGTATATGCCCCCATCCCTGCTTATGATGAGCTGGAGCTGACAGACCTCCTCTTAAGCATAACTATAGCTTCCTTAAATGCAGATGACAGAGCCTGGCTTGATCGGGACATCACTCTTCCCGAGATCGAGGCGGCCATCCATTCCTTTCCTCCACATAAATCCCCGGGACCTGATATGTTCCAGGCAGAATAGTATCGGCAATATGCTTACACGCTGGCCTCGATTGCAAATTCTCTACTCCTATTGTTTCGAGAATGCTGTCCTGCCCCCTTCTATGCTGGAGGCATATGTAGTCCTTCTTCCTAAGCCTGGTAAGGATCCCACTCACTGCACCTCCTATAGACCCATAGCGCTCCTCAATGCTGATCCTAAAATTGTTACAAAGGGCTTGGTCACTCGATTGTCCATGGTTATTCCCGCCCTGGTTGACATTGACCAAACTTATGCCAGGGAAGTCTACTGACACCAATCTCCATCGCTTGTTTACACACTTCCAAGTTTCCTATAAGGCGGTCGGGACTAGAGCAGTGGCGTCTCTGGATGTGGCCAAGGCCTTTGACTTAGTGGACTGGGGCTACATGCGTGTGGTCTTTGAGCGAATGGGCTTTGGACTGTAAGTATTATAAATGGGTCTCCCTATAATACAGAAAACCTAGGATGGCTCTAAAAATAGGGTCCTCTATATCCCCCTTCTTTGACATTTTTTTGTTCTCCCTAATTATAGAACCATTGTCCATGGCATTGCGTTCCTTCTCTGAGGTGGGTGCATTGTAGGTGGGCTCCATCAGAGAATGCCTGGCTTTATACGCGGATGATTTACTACTGTTTTTAAAGGATCCAGGCCCATCTCTACGAGCGGTGTTCCATATCCTGAATAGATTTGCGGTTTTCTTGGGTCTGCGGGTAAATAGGTACAAATCGACTATTCTGCCACTGGACCCTGTTACCAGTGCTGCGGGGGATGGCACATTGCAGCTTCAGTGGGTTACCCAATTTATGCATCTAGGGGTTTGAGTTTCTGTCTATGCTGTGGATTATTTTGCCTTTAAATCTGCAGCCGCTGTTCGACTTCTTGAAAAAGAAGATCGAGGCGTGGAAGGATCTTCCTTTGTCAGTGTTGGGGCGTATCAACCTCCTTAAAATGAAGATTCTTCCCATTTTTGTTATTACCTTCGCAACTCACCAGTTTGGGTCCCGCGTTATTTTTTTTTCTTTTGAGTCATTGGCCTTTTTGTTTCCTTCATTTGGGTACTTTCCCCCCCAAGAATTGGCTTCTGGGCCCTTCAGGAGCCTTGGTGGCAGGGAGGCCTGGCTTTACTGGACTTGTAAGTATTTCCTGGCAGGGCAGGGTGTTTTTGCATGGAGGTGTCTCCTGGATGATGGTGGAGATTCAGCCACGGTGTTGGAGGCAGTTGTATTGGGCTTTTATGAGAGTCTGTGACTATTCTTACATAGAGGCTCAGGAGCTAAATTTCCTCTTACATTGACAAAGCGAGACAAAATTAAAGCTTGGGACCATATGTAGGCCATACTGTTGCCAAGCTTTGGCTCCTTCTCACTGGCCTCCCCTCTGTGGATAAAACCCCCGACTTCCCCAATTTCTTACCATACCCGACCCCATCATATGGGCTGCAAAAAGGATTAGGACTTTAGGGGATGTCACCAGAGGGGGGGAAATTGGCATCGTTTGCTGCTCTGAAACAACAGTTTGACCTGCCCAACCCTTATCTTTTTAGATACCTCCAGTTGTGCCATGCCTTTGTATCTCAGTTCAGCTCCACTTATGTGGTGATCCAGCCCTCAATTTTGGAGACTGTACTACTTGACAACTCGGTAAAAAAAAAAAACAATCCTAATTATTTAAAGAACTGCTCCCTATTCCCCCCCCCCCCCCCCCCTTTGGTAACTAAATGTAGGGAAAAATGGGTGGAGGATGTCCTTGACCTCAATGCAGAGGACTGGGACGGCATGTGGAGTTTCCCCTTTGCTCATTTAGTGTCGGCTAGGGACAGGTTTATACAATTCAGATTTCTACACAGGATATATTATACCCCAGCGAAACTGGCAAATATCTGTCCGCGGGTTTCGTCTGAGCTTTGGAGGAGTTTTCGCTCTCTGGCCACCTTCGGACATATCTTCTGGTTTTGCATTACAGTGGTCACCTCACTACCTTTGCCTGCGACGGTATTGATCTGCCTTCTGGGACTGGTGGAGGGTCTGGCACCAATCAGTGCTCAACGTACCCTGCTCAGCCTCTCTGTCTCTCTTATGCCCGTATTCTATACTGGAAAAAGCCAGTGACACCATCATTGGCGTATTGGAAGGAGTTGGTAAATAAAGTTGTTCCATTCTACAAAGCCACATATACAGAGTAAAATAAGTATTGAACACGTCACCATTTTTCTAGGTAAATATATTTTTCTAAAGGTACATGGAATTTTCACAACATGTCAGTAACAACCCATGCACACAAAACAAAACAAGATCAGAAATGTAAGTATACAATGGAATAACACAGGGAAAAAGTGTTGAATGCATGGAAAACCAAGACGCCAGCTGAAATCTATCAATAATTAGAAAGCAATCCTGCCCCTTACCCCTTAGATACTTACACTGCTTGCATTTATGCCTTGTTCACAAGGGCATACTGAAAGTGGTTGTAAACTGTTACACCACTTGTACTTACAGCCATGTCTATAATAAGGCTTACCTGGAGATTGTGTGAAAATCTCCTAAACTTGCACAGTTTAAGAGATATTCAGAGCGCATGCAGCTGATGACATCATCGGCACACGCGCCATGAAGATCCGACTTACAGTGCCAGACATTTAGAGCCTGTGCTCGAAACGGCAGTTCCCTCGCGCATGCACGGCAGTGACATCATCGCTCCTCGGGCCACTCCTGTAGCCAGAACACGGGGTGAATATGTCAGCCGTCTGAGCAGTGACATCGCGGCCCTGGAGGGCTTCATTCTAAGGTAATTGTGGGATTTATTTTTTTTTTACTACCAGTGGTTTACAATCGCTTTGAGCGTACATCCGTGTGAAGCACTGTCTTTTCCTGCACAGGATGTAAAAGTGCAAATATGTGTCCCTGAACGCGCACTCTGTGCATTCTGGGACACAGACCAGCAGCAGTGTCAGTACAGCCTCTGAGTCCCAATATACATGAATGGGACAGCCTACACCTGAGTGCACAGAACACCTGTGAATAGGGCCTAAAAAACAAAACAGAAAGCACATAGTCAAAGGCATTTTGCTTGGTGATAATGCCATTTTAAAAAGCCTGGCTTGTAAGAAAAAGCATCTTACATTGGTACATGGTACATTCAAATGTTTTTTGCTGACCAGGTCTTGGCTAACAGCTCATACTGTATATTAGCACATCTGTTGCAGTAGTTCATGAGATTATTCCTTGTGCCATATGGAGAGCCCAAAGTATAATGGCCCACGTGGTCCAAGCTATGAGAGCCAATGTGATGATGACCAAAATCGGTTTATTAATTTTCTGAGGGATGGTGTGAAAGTGGCAATTAAAGGTTTTGCTGCAGCGCAGCTGCATACCGTTTTATTACTTTTGTATCCTGTGCCTCTGCTCCTCCTGGATATTAATAGCATATTTACCTCAACAATGCGTAATCTGATTTAAAAAGAAAATGATTGGTTTTAAATAGGAGTACTCTGAAATTATAAAACGGGTGTCCAACCTTTTGACCTTCCTGGGCCACATTGGAAGAAGAGGAATTGTCTTGGGCCGCACATAAAGTACACTAACAATTAGGATAGCTGATGAACCGAAAAAGTCAGGCAGATCACAAGGTAATGATCACTGATATACAGGGTGGATATAATTCAAGGATTTTTAAAAGAAAATAAAAAAAATCAGGTTTTTTTTTTTTTTTTTTTTTTAATTTAAATCTGATTTTTTTTATTTTTTTATCAAATTTGTTTTTGTAACATGCTTTTGGAGTAAAAATTTAAGGATAGTTTTCTATTTAAGATACATTGATAATTTAGTTTATTCAGCATGAAATGGAGCTAAGTTATGCAGCATGAGGCTGTATATTCTGCAATATTTACATTTTTGGTAAACTCATTCAATGAATCCAAGCCCTGCAAGCTGAGATAATATGCACTGCATTGATGCATTCACACAATTTCACAGTAACCATGAGATAAAACAAAGTTCTGGATTATTCCTTTATCCCATTGTTTTGCAAATCTATGTACACTACAGACTATATCATTGAATCGGTTCTGATATCACTGTTTTACTAACCTGACAGCTTATTATTCTAAATAGGAAACCTTAGTTTTGTTTGCAAGTATTAAACATTCCTTTCAGCAAGAATAAGTCCTTACATTTAAAGGGCACCTGTCATTTCAGATCCATCATGGCAGCGCCTGTTAGCGGCATCCACTTACCTGCTGCCGCCACGTCCCTCGACCTGATTTAAATCACCACCAATTTAAATCCACACTGCTGATATAGAAAATGTACCTATCTTTTGTAATATTTTTTATTATAAAAGTAAAAGAGGTCAACATAAAATGAGGGCAACATAAAATGAGTTCAATATTTGACACTGTTTTTGATAAACTAACACATCAATATCCGGTCCGATAGATGCAGCAGCGATTCTCTATGAATTCTGAAGGTGCTCATCCGATATTGTCCCTAATTTTGCCCTTCATGTGCAAATATAGGTGCTGCTGAAAAATGATGACATGAATAAGGTGTGAATTTGAAGAGCGGGATATTTTTCTTTGGAAACTTATTAAAGTTCAGTAAAGAGAAAGTGTCACATTTTTCTTTGGCCGCATGTGTTTCCTAAGTGTAAATACATTCTTTCGAACCCCCCCTAAAAAAATAAACATTTTTTTAAGTGCGTTTTACGATTTTGCATTGGGACGCATTCATAGCCGTCATGGGCCGCAGGTTGGACACCCCTGGTATAAAATATATGAAATAAAATTGGACTTATCTTCTTTGTTTTGGGTCAAAGAACACCAAAGAGAGCAACCTCAACAGTAACAGAGTAGACATGATTGTTATTATATTGCTATTCTGTCCAAAAACTAAATAACGTTATATTTTTCTTCCAGACTCCACTATATATACTAAAGGATGAAGGACATAAGCAGAGAGGATGATATGGAAGAACAACTGTTCCTTGATTTTGGCATTCATCATGAAGGCACAATTTTACCACTTCATACATCAATAACTCTCTTTCTAATGTCTTACTGTAATTGTAAGGCATTGAAAACTAAAGCGGTAGTATCGGAAAGTGAAAGACAAGTGACTTTGAGCACATTATCTTTACCCATGGATATTGCTGTTGTTTCCAAACAGGACCCTCCACTTATTGTTCGTAGTTGTCATCTGCCTGCCATTGTTGATGCATCTGGTATGTTCTGTAGAGCTGGACTGGCTGTGGTACTTAGACATATCATACACAAAACATACCTTGCAGATCCCACCAGAAAAGATGTCATTGAACTGCTTGGCTTTAAAAAGACATGTCTAAAAGCCTGTGCTGAAGTAAGTTTAATTTTCGGTAAATTTATTGCATGCAGTGTTTTATAATCTGTAGTGGGGATGCATATTCATAAATAAAATATGTAGCACACTATAATGTGTGGCCATTATGTAAAATAACATCATGTTTGCTTTGCAGTTCTTATCCTTAATTAGAAAATATATCACTTGAGTCTGGTTGCAATAGGAAACGCCTTCGTTTTAAACAACAAAATAATCTTTAGAAATTAGTTCTAGACAGTGATTCTGACCCATCATATTTTAATTTGCTTTTTTACTTAAAGTGTATCTGTGGCAAGACTGTGGACACAAGTTTTACATATTCTGAACAAGCAGTAAATGGGCTTCAAAACAAGTACTCACTGACCTCTGTAAATGCAGGTATTGTGGAGCAATGCATTCTGTAAGTTCCCAGCAGAACTCAATTGCTCTCTCTGCAACTCAGCTCCCCAGTCCAGCTCTGTGTCTGCATTAGAGATTGGAAGGCTGCTGGGTGATTGCTGAAAGCAGACAGCAGAAGTTGCTGATCTGCCTGCTTCAGCTGTGAAGATTGAAGATGAGTTACTCTATAGAGTCTGCAGCTACAGGGGGGCATTGTAAATTGATTTCAAAGTTTAATTCCTGCCTATTAACCTTATGTAAATATTTACATGTCTATAGCCTGACTACAATGACACTTTAATGAAGTACAGCTAAAGCTCGTGTGGCTGTACTTCTTCTATGGATCACGGGAGTGCAGTTCGTTTTGCACTCCTGTGACCCGTTTTCAGCAGAGAGCGGACTGAAATTCGCTCTCTGTTGACGGTATAGAGTCGCTCCAGGCTCAGCATCATCGTAACCATGGAGTTGGGATCCGCCCAGATCCCTGGACCGACACCCGGCTCAGCCTCTCAGCGAGCCGCCGCTCCCGCCCCCTCCACAGCCCAGTGCTCCAGTGAGCGAGGAGGGGTCAGAGCAGAGAGCTGTGACTGTGACGGTGTTCGATTGCTCGGTTCTCAGTGTAGAGGCATTGGCAGAAAGATGCAGCATGGGACCAATTCTGCATCCACCTAGGTAAGTATGAATCTGAAAAAAAAAAAAACATACTTCTCTTTTAAGCACACTCACAAAGCCATGTAACATTTCTATCATTTGGTTCCACAGTGCAGCAGAGAGAATTTCAGGCATACCAGCAGATTTAGTGGTTTAAATAATGTATCTTACATTGTACCTTACACTCCAATACCCTATGTTTACTTTTTGCTTAACAAAACAGTCCCATAACTAATAACAGAAAGAAGTTTAATGTGCGCTTCAATGGTGTAAATATGCAAATTGCAATTTGTTTTTAAGTTGTATGAGACACGTTGTCGCTTACACAGCGCTGGGGATGGAATTGTACCCATTCAGGTATGATCCGTAGATGAGTATGGTGCAGTCCCTAGAACAGAATTTCTTTGACCATCTGAGCTATACCAATTCTGTATACCCAAGACCTAAGGCTGGACATTAAACAGCACAGGTCCCTCTGTCATCACAGGCCTGTAAACCACAGAAGCCCCTATACTTACCTCAGTTCTGCCTGTGGTTAGAGCCCTCTGATGTAACCCAGTAACAAATGCATACAATGGGTTTGATTTACTAAAGGCAAAAATACTGTGCACTGTAAGTGTACTTACTCCAGAGCTTAGTAATTGAGGTAAAATTTAATTTTGCAAAGAATACTCAATCACATGCGAGGAAAAATAAAACCGCTTTTTTAAATGGGTGATAGAAATCAGCAGAACTTCCCCTCATTTCAGAGCTTCCCTTCAGATCTAGAACAACTGCACTTGCAGTGCACAGTATATTTGCCAAATCAACCTCATAGTGTCACACACCAAGGTGGCCATACTGTTTAAGGCATTATAAGCCTTCCTTCCTGCACCTTATGTGTTTCACCTGCATAAGAGATGAATTGATCGTATAGTTCCATGGTTGTTTCCCTGTATGCACAGCCTCTAATAGAGTAAATCTTCACATTCCTTTGTCAGCAATTTCTGCATGGCACTGCATGGGTTAATGCATGACCTTTGTCTGTAGTCTAATAATTGACACTGGCAGTGAATAAACTACATATCCCACAATCCTTTGGTCTCTCAGCCTAGTTCTCTGCAGTTTAAATTTTGCATAGTAATTAGATCTGATGCAGAAACAAGGAGGCAGCGCAATGAAGGGAAGATATTTGTTTCATGATATTAGCGCTCCCGCATCTGTGATTCCACCCAGAGGAAATGGCAAGGCATGGATTGGACTCTTTGTGACCCAGACAAAGTTGTCTTGTCCCTTTGGCGAATAGGGACAAGCTAGATGAATGAATACATGGACATAGTGTATTTGATCAGCCATGATGCTACAAACTGCAGCTACAACATATGAGTTCATTATTACAAGGCAAGACAAATAGACAGTGAATTCAACAGGGAATTCAACTATTACCTAGTTAAAAGCTATCTACCTAGTTAAAACAATAAAAACATTTGAAAATGTACAATGCGTTTAAAGGGGTTGTAAACCCTCATGGTTTTTTACCTTAATGCATTCTATACATTAAGATGAACAACCTTCTGTCATGCTGCAGCCCCCTAGAGCCCCTGTTTTACTTACCTGAACCCGGTCTTTTTCTCCCCGGGGATGAGCACACCAGCTCTAGCTGGTGTCTCGAGTCCTGATTGGATAGATTGATAGAAGTGCAGCCATTGGCTCCTGCTGCTGTCAATCAAATCCAATGACGCAGGGGGCGGGGCCAAGTCCTGCTTTCTGTGTCAATAGACGCAGAAGCAGGACTCTGGAGCACGCCCGCACGGGTGTTCCAAAGGAGAGCGCTTCTCCGACAGGGCACTCGAACACAGTGGAGGTAAGTATGACATGTTTGTTATTTAAAAAAAAAAGAAAGGAACCTTTAGTAACCCTTTAATTTAAAGAATATACAAGGTGAGAATGCCAAAGAAAGGTATATTCTCTATATTTGATTTAAACACCCTTGTCAGAATTATTTATTTGATGAAATATGTGTCGATGATTTATGGCTTGGGAAACCTTTACCTTTGTGGTGCCAGACAGATCTGCAGCAAGTGTATACACAGCCAAAAATACCTGCGGACGTGTTGTAACAGTGCTCACTTTTGCTGAAGTAACAGTACCTTAATTAACCTCTAATTATGTCTAGTGAAGCTACACCAGAGTTTGTCTGGGATGTCAGGTATTAATCTCCAAACCTCCAATAACATCTGGAAAAATATTTAGTCTCACGTTCCAGTATTGAATTTCTGAAAATGTATCCTTTTCACTTGACAGCAGTTTGTTATTATAATGTGTCAGAAACCAAGCTTGACTTGGAATTATTTCATAATCCTTTGTACAAAAGTATGGCCCCCCTCGCTACTTTACTATAAGTACACCTAAAGGACTTCTTACCAGAGATCAGTGTGGGCATGGGGCTTAACAGATTGACTGAATAGCATTTTTCTTTTAAGACATTGTTCTCATTTATAAAGTCTTGTTAAAAGGTTACTGGTGTAAAAAAATAGTTTTGTGTAACCATTTTTTATTGCAATTTAATAAAAAGCCCCACGGGTTGCCATAAACAATCTGCTCTTCCGCATTTCATATGCAGTATGTTGTCTATTGACGCAAAAATCTGTTTTTACATGTATCTTTCATTAGGGATAGTCAGTGTGAAAGCACACGTTTAGCATTTGTTTTGCTGCTTTATTGTTTGTCAGACAAATGCTCCTGCTTTTATTGAGTCAAACTTAAAGCAGAACCCAACAAATAAGGTCTTGTTTTATGCCTCTGCCCTCCACTGCTATAATAATAGCAGTTTGTTTTAGGGGCGTTTTTGTGTTTTTGTTTTTTTGTATGGTGGATCTGCTTCCACTGTCTATCTGGCCTAGCCCAGAATGACATATTTTGCTCCCACAGACCCCTGGGAAACCCTTGTCACATATCCCAGGAGGCTGCAGGAGCTCATTTAGAGCCCATTCACCCAACTTGTGGTGAGGGAAATGCTTGTTTCCTGCTCTGCACAGGAACACGCTCCCATCTTTAGATGTACGCTGGTGCCTTTCATTGTTAGTGGTACTTCCATACACCTGGCAAACGTCATTGCTTCGTGGTCACTATGCAGTGATGTTATGCGATTTTAAAACCATGACTGCCTTACTTTTTGCAAATTCCCGAGTGTTTGGCAGCCCATTGAAATATATGGGCTGCCAAAAATATGCTGCACACAAACGTGGCTTTCTGGTCTGAACCGACTCTTACAGAATGGCTGGGGTGGAGCTACCTGAACCCAGAAGAGGCAGCCAGCTGGAGAGGACCTGATGGCAGCGCGGGAGCTGAACAGCAGGTCAGTGCAGGACAACAGACAGGAGTGAGTGTTTTGAATTTAGTCTAGCCGAAAAGGTAAGGGGGGTTGAGGGGGTTAGGTTCCTCTTAACATGCATGGAGGAACATGCAAATGGTTCTTGCAGTCAGCAAAAAGTCAGAGTATTAACAACTGCATTCAACACAAATAGTGATAATCTTATGCTGCGTACACACGAGCGGACTTTTCAGCATCAAAGGTCCAATGGTCTTTCCCACGGACTTTCGACGGAGTTACGATGGACTTTAGAACGACCGGACTTGCCGACACACGAACGGACTAAAGTCCGTTGGTTTGAAAGTGATGACGTACGAAGGGACTAGAATTAGGAAGTTCATAGCCAGTAGCCAATAGCTGCCCTTGCGCCGTTTTTTGTCCATCGGACTAGCATACAGACGATTGGGTTTTTCGACCGGACTCGAGTCCGTCGGAAAGATTTGAAACATGTTCTACATCTAAAGTCCGTCTGATTTTTCGACAGCAAAGGTCCAATGAAGCCCCCACACGATCGAATTGTCCGGCGGATTTATTCCGTTGTCCTTTGCTGTCGAAAAGTCCGCTCGTGTGTACACGGCATTATGGGTGTATATTTGTGAACACTAAGCACAGTTGTGCTTAGTTCATTATGAGCACATTAACCATTACCAAATGAAAATCTTCATAGAAGTTGTTTTGAAATAAGAACCAGATTCTAGTGTGCTAAGCTAATGTTTGTATCCTTGTTTAAACATTAATTGTGATGGCAAATAAATTGGTTGCGTTGTCACCATATAACACAGTGGACTATGTAACGGTACAGTTTAAAAAGTTTGTTTTAAAATTGAGCTGGCGTTGACATTTTTTGAAGAGAGTGCAAATGAAACTTTCAAAATGTTCAAATGTAATAGAATGCTATGTTTTGCTTTTGCAGGTTAGCCAGTGGACCCGGCTCTGTGAAATTAGCATCCCATTGGCTGTGGAGAAGTTTCTACAAGAGCCATGTGCAGAAATTCCACCAGAAATTCTCCAGCTTGAGAAAAAGCTAGGTGAGCCGGTCAAGGTTCATAACGATGACAAATTAAGGAGGCAGAAGATGCAGCAAGAAATTAAGACAAATGACAATGCAGATGGACTAGGAAGGAAACAGGAGCTGTCACAAAAGAAGTCTCAAAAAACATCCAGCTTGGAACTAGCAACAGCTTTATCTAAACTGAGTGCCCAAGAAACAGTTTCAAGAGTTGCACGAGAGCCCTCTAACATCAGGAAGGCAAAGAATGCAGATCTTCCTCCTCTGGAGCATGTGTTTGCTGAAGGCCTCTACTTCACTCTGACTGATGTTGTTCTAATGCCATGCATTCATCAGTTTCTGGTAAGAAATTTAGGTGTCTAAAAGCATGGATTTATCAAATACATAAACCTAACATAATAAGATGGTAAGATTAATGTTTATTAATAAATATCATATAATGTGTGTTTCATGGTCACAGCAAAGTTACTATGTCGTAATTAATTGGAGACTTGTTACAGATTAGCACTTTCAATAACTTTGTTTTTGGCTATGGCTCTTGGTCACAAAGGAAAGCTCAGTGAAGGGCTGCAGAGGAAAACAAACTTCATAAAAGCACATAGAAAGCATACAAGCACCAATAAGCCCTTTTGCCAATTTGTTATGTTTACTGTAGAGGAATGGTAACATCTTAGGTTATGTTAAAGTAGATGTAAACTCACTCACTAAAATCTCATAAGTTTTACAAATATTTATGCAATTTCAAAAGTTTTTTTGAACCTTTGAAATATGCAGCTTTCTTTACAGGACTATCTAATGATCCCAATGTGAAGGTGGTCCTTGTTCAGGCACTTCTGTTATGTGTGGACAATTATCTCCTCTTTGTGCTGCCTCACTGTCGCATTGTCACACGTAGCCCTGTTTAGGACTCAAAGCAGCCATACCTATGCACATTCCACTGGCACTGTCCAGAGCAATGTGCAGCCCACACTGGAGCACATGCATGTAGACAGGAAGTGGCAGGAGGACATCAGCAATGACAAAATTGGCAAAATTGTAAGAAAGTTTTCATGGAGAAAAAAAAAACTGGCAGTTTATGATACAGTGTTAGTGTTTTAGCAAACTAAACGTCATCCAGTTATGGGTTACATCTACTTGAAAGCTGAACTCCAAGCATATACTGTATAAAAAAAAAAAAAAAAAAACACAATGCAACTCAGTATTCATTAATACATTATTAAGTGTACTGTTTTTTCAAATGCAAGTGGTATAAATATCTGCTGATAGGAGAACAGGGTGGCAGAGACTGGAGCTCATCAGCGTGCTGCTTCTTTTTTCACCGTCCAGTCAAAGGCTGGGGTGGTGTAAGTGAAAGAAAAACTG
Source organism: Aquarana catesbeiana (assembly GCF_042186555.1). Lineage (NCBI taxonomy): Eukaryota > Metazoa > Chordata > Amphibia > Anura > Ranidae > Aquarana > Aquarana catesbeiana. Next base: position 663,374,121 of record NC_133324.1, read on the forward strand.
TGGCAATGAAAAATCAGGACCCCTTACCCGCTAGACAGGGCTGTGTTGTGTAAACCCTAGAATTAAATGGGCAGAAATGCATATTGGATATTACTAGATTATTTAAATGGGAAAATATGATTCACCATGGTTCAATAGATCAAGTTTTAGTTTCAGCCCTAACCTAAAGGTCTGGAGGGTCTTCACAGGATTTCCTTTAGGGGGCTTGAGTGGATTTTTATCAGTGCCTCCCTTCATGAAGATAAACTTGCTAAGCTGTCATGGTTAGCCACCACTTTTTCACCTTCAGAACTATATACTGAGGCCAGCTGTTGCCCACCTGAACTTTTGATGCACAGTATTGTTGGATTGCAATTACAGCCAAACAGGAGTTGGCAATCCTGAATTCCAGTCCCATCTAAGTTCAACCCTCTTTCTTCACATGCACAGGCAAATTGCCAACCCCAGAGGCGGAGAACAGGTTTTTTTGTCTAAAGACAAAAGGCAGGCCATACATTATACATTTATTTTCATTCAACCATGGGGTGTCGATTCCCCCATCAACACACTCGGTGCTAATGGGGGAATTCTTCCCGCAGCGCTTTTGTTTTCTGGCAGTGGGGAAACTTCCCCACCGGCAGAATACAATGATCAGTGTTGCCGGCTATGGCCAGTGACACTGATCATTTGGGGAAAAACATGACGGGCTGGTTGTACTCAAGATGATCAAAAGATCGACTTATGTACAGCCAGCTAGCCCATACATGGATTGAAATTCAGCCGGTCCCTACTGAACCAGCTGAATTTCGATCCATGTATGGCCGGCATTACAGTTGTATAGACTCTGTATCTGTATTTTAATGAAAGCAATAATTTCATACCTGTGCTTATGACAAATCCGACTGAAACTTGTGGGTTATCTCAGCTCTATGTGGGCTGACATGTCTGCTTTGAAAACAATGTCATTATATCTGATATCCTCAAAAAAAAAAGTGTGAATTTTTACAGTATATCAAATGTGCAACTCGGCTAGACTGCTGTCATGGCTGTGCATTCCATTGTCACACATTGTTATCAAGAAGTGAGGTTACTCGTCTCTGTTCAATAATGTAATTTAAAAAATCATAGTTTATTAGTCTAAGGCAGTCCATACATTAGTCAGTTTTATTCTTTCAACCAGCGGGTTGAACTGAAAAAAAAACTGATCCGATTCCCCCATCCACACATTTGAGGTGGATGGGGGAATCCTCCCCACTGAGCTATTATATTCTGACAGTGGAGAGACTTCCCTGCCATAAGAATAGACTGATCAGCGTTGCAGTCTATAGCCTGTGGCGCTGATTGAGCAGGAAAAATCTTATAGGGCAGAAGTCAATTATTAGATCTACTTCTGTACAACCACAGTACCTATACATGGATCAAAATTTGGCTGGTTCAGCAGGGATTCATGTATGGCCAGCTTAACATTGCTTTTATCCAAAGTTACATCAAGTGTTGAAGTAACAGCCTTTCCTTTTAACACATCTCTCTGTCTCCAGGATACTGACTTACCTTTATGTTCCAGCAGTTTATATATTATATTTATAGACTGTTACATAGCTAGTGTTAACTACTGGATGGAAAGAAAAATAACAGATATGTTAAGTAATAGTAGATTTTTGTTATTACTTTAGTGGAAATCTTGCATAGTGGATTATACAAAAGAACTCTGCTTTAAACAAATGTGTAACAGCTTCTAATGGATGAGTTGTTTAGCTCTCTAAATATAAACTGTTAACATTTTTTCTTCAGTCGCCAAGCTGTAAGTGTGGTAATAGTCAAAACCGGGGTTGATCTAAAAAAACAGACCCCCTCTGCTTGTAACCACTTCAGCCCCGGAAGGTTTTACCCCCTTCCTGACCAGAGCACTTTTTACAATTTGGCACTGCGACCCTTTAACTGGTAATTGCGCAGTCCTGCGACATTGTACCCAAACGAAATTTGCATCCTTTTTTTCCCACAAATAGAGCTTTCTTTTGGTGCTATTTGATCACCACTGTGATTTTTATTTTTTGCACTATAAATAAAAAAAAGCGTCATTTTTGAAAAAAGAAAAACAATATTTTCTCTAGTCATCTTCCAGGACAGCATAACCTGAGAGATGACTGGTCCACCTGACAGGAAACACAATCCACATACAAGGTTAAAAGCCCCTCCCTTCCCCTTCCACCTCAGTTCTTGATTGTGTTTCCCGGCAGCGAAACGTTTGTTTTTCTCAGACCTGAAGCTGGTAGCGGATGGTCCCCCCCCCAGGGCTGGACGCCAAAGCCGGGGAGGGTGGCGGGTCCAGCCAGGGCCGTGTCCCTTCTCAGGGGGCCCCCAATGGTTGGGGAAGATGTTCTTCCCCGGCAAGGAGCCTCCCGGGTACAGAGGGGTATCCCGGAATTCCTGTGAGCACATACCTCATGCCTTTACCTTCCACCCAGTCAGGTACAGGGGTGAAGAAGGAACTGGGGCTCAGGCTGGTGTCTAGGCCGCGGAGGGGGTAGAAGATGCCAGCTCAGGTCGGTACCTGTGGTGCTTGCAGAGCTGGTGGATGTTTGGGACTCTCATAGGGAACGCTGAAGCTCCTGTGTATGGAGGAAGCATTCCGGCCGGCTGGAGTAAGATGGCGGCGTTTCTGGTTCTGTGTGCCGTTACTTCCGGTCTATGCCAAAATGGCGGATTTGGATACTAGAGGCCAAAATCCCCTTTCAGACAGCAGGTCTCCGACAAAATGGTGCCGTTCACCGGCGTTTAAGGGATAGACACTCAGCGCTCCAGAGAAAAGCAGGAGGCCTCACGATTTTCCTCTCTTGGCGTCCAGACTGCACTGGAGGCAGCAGCAGATATGGATAGAGAGGAGGAAACAGCTGCACCCTTAGCCCAGGAAGAGGCCACAGGTGGTGAGTCCTCTTCCGTTTTGAATGTGGTGAAGTAAGAGGGGTCTTACCTACGCCATGGGGGGGGGGAGACACAGAAAGTCTTAGAAAACTGTTTAAGTTTGGACTTCGTCTTCTTGTCTCCCTAGATCCTAGCGGCTCTGCTCAGGGGGATCACAAGGCTAAGGGCAAAAATCCCCCTCTTCCCAGGTTAAAAAAGATGTGGGAACTGTAATGATAAGCTCCCACAGGACCATGTGTTTGTTATAGGGGCATACAGAAACTGTTGAGTAAGGAAACCTCATAGGTTATGAGGTACTTCCTTGCGGTACAGTCGGAGATGCTTTTTACCCTCCAGTCCATCAAGACAGCTATAGCACCTAAGGAAGCACTGAAAATGGATGATAGAGAAATCCTGTCCTCTAGAGAAGGCACTTCCTCTCAGGAAGGTATTTCAGACAGGGGTCAGAAAACCTCGCAGAGACCCCTTCCTCTGTCACTTTGGGAGTTGAGGAGTTTGAGGACCCGGAGGAGTCAGAGGAAGACTCTTTAGAGCAGTGGTTCTCAACTCCAGTCCTCAGGACCCACCAACAGGCCAGGTTTGCAAGATAGCTGAAATACATCACAGGTGATATCACTTGCTGCTCAGTGATTCCAGTATTTTAGTCTGCAACTCCCCAAGGTAATACTTAAAATCTGGCCTGTTGGTGGGTCCCGAGGACTGGAGTTGAGAACCACTGCTTTAGAGGAAGGGGAATACACAGACTGACAGCCAGGATAGTGACAGTCCTAGAGCTAGTAGCCACCTCTTTCTCTTGGAAGACATGGGGCAGTTACTCAGGGCGATCTTTGTCTCTGAGGATATCCCAGAACCTCCGGTTCAGACGACGGCCCGAGATAAGATGTACAGGGGTTTGGGAATACCTCAGTCCAGGGTGTTCCCAGTTCATCAGGCCCTAAAGGAGGTGATTTTCATAGAGTGGAAAGACCGGGAAAGAAAGGTTCTTAGACTCAAAACTTGGAAGAGAAGGTTTCCTTTTGGGGAGGAAGAAGAGCAGAAGTTCTTTAAAACCCCTAAGTTAGACGCAGCCCTGTCACAGGTCTCTAAGAAATCTGACTTATCTTTTGAGGACTCAGGTAACCTAAAAGACCAAATGGACAGAAGGGTGGAGACGCTTTTGCGCAGAGCATGGGATGCCAATGCGGCAGCCATGGCTCCTGCTTTGGCGTCAGCATGCGTGGCAAGAAATGTGGATGTATGGTTAGGCAGGCTTCCCAACCATGTTTCTAGAGGGAGTGATTCTAAGGAAATCACAGATTCACTAGAAATAATAGGTAAGGCTGTGGCATATTTAGCAGATGCGGCAGTGGAGTCTGTCAGGAACACAGCCAAATCTGTGGCCCTCCTTAACTCCACAAGAAGGGCAGTCTGGATCAAGTCATGGGAAGGGGACCATATGTCTAGATCAAGTCTATGCGGTTTGCCTTTTGAAGGTTCCCAACTCTTTGGACCTGGTCTGGATCAGGTACTGTCAAGGTCAGCAGAAAAAGGAAAAAAGTTCCCGGTTAAAGCTAAAGGAGAAAGGGGCAGGAAGTTTTTTGTCCCCCCTCTAACCAGGGTCAATTCAAAGGAAAAAAGGATGCTAATAGAAGGTGGGGGAAGAGAAAGAGCGCGCAAAAAGGTAGCCTGCTCTTTTCTGGACCTAAAGACGCCACCAAGCAGTCTAAGTGATGCCAGCATCAGGGTAGGGGGGAGACTGTCTCACTTTGTCCCTCAGTGGAAGAAGATCTCCGAAAGCCCTTATATCTTGCAGATCTTAACAGAGGGATGTCGTCTGGAACTTCTCTCCGATCCCCCTCAAAACTTTTTTCTGACCCGTCTCCCCAGGGAGACTTCAAAGGCTGCAGGACTGTTGGACAGCTTGCAGGGATTGACGTTCCAGGAGGTGATCATTCCCGTTCCACCGGAAAAGCTTTACCAGGGCTTTTACTCCCATGTTTTTATCGTTCAAAAACCGTCAGGGAAATTTCGCCTGATATTAAACCTCAGGAAGCTGAACAGGTTTTTGCGACAAAAGAGCTTCCGGATGGAGAGTATATACACGGTGCGCAGGCATCTATTAAAAGATGCGTTCTTAGCCATGATAGACCTGAGGGATGCTTACCTCCATATCCCGATTGCCAGGGAATACCAGTCCCTGCTGAGATTCGCAGTCCTTACGAGCAAAGGGATTCAACACCGGCAATTCTAAGCTCTTCCCTTCGTATTAACTGCAAGCCCAAGGATCTTCACAAAGGTCCTGGCGGAGGTTGTAGCTTACCTACATCTACAGGGGGTGCCCCTTATACCCTACCTAGACGACCTTTTAATATACGGGCAATCTCTAAAGCAGGTGGAAGTAGACGTAGGCAGAGTGATCTTCACTCTGGAATCTTTGGGCTGGATAGTGAACAGAGAGAAATCTTCTCTGGCACCGTCCCAAATAAAAGTATTCCTGGGATATCTGGTGGCTACAGAGGCTCAGATACTGGTTCTTCCAGAGGAAAAATTATTAAAGGTGGTTACAGCCGTATCCTCTTTAAAGGAACCCAGGAAGTGCTCTCGCAGGCATATTATGAGGGTTCTAGGTCCAATGACCTTGTGTATTCCAGTGGTCCCCTGGGCTCAGCTCCACTCCAGGGAGCTGCAGTTCTTCCTTTTGTCCTCCTGGGACAAAAAGAGAGAGTCATTACATGGAAAGGTGTCTATCCTAACAAGAGTAAGGACCTCCCTAGATTGGTGGTTGGATCAGGACAGGCTCAAGTCGGGTCGTCCCTGGGACCAGTGGAATCCCACAATAATCACTACCGATGCAAGCGCCTGGGGTTGGGGCTCTCACCTGGGGGACATCCAGGCACAGAGGGCCTGGACTCCTCAGGCGGGGGCATCCTCCAACCACAGGGAACTCCTGGCGGTGGGCCAGGCGTTAATAGCCTTCGGAGACAGGATTCAGGGTTTAGAGCTCCAAGTCCTGTCGGACAATGTGACAACGGTCTCTTACCTAAATCGTCAGGGGGGAACCAAATCCAGAAAGCTACTGAGTCTAGCCCTGAACATTTTAAACTGGGCCGAAGAGAATCTTTAGTCCATATCGGCCAATGTGGTGGGGTGGCAGATTTCTTAAGCCGGCAACCCATCCTTCAGGGGGAATGGGAGTTAAATCAGGAGGTCTTTCTCCAGATAAGTCAGAAGTTCGGGATTCCGGACATAGACCTTTTTGCCCACAAAGGGAACAAAAAAGTGGAGCGTTTTTTCTCTTTCAACAGAGAAGGTGGATCTCAGGGAGTGGATGCTCTGTTTCAGGACTGGGACTTCCATCTAGCATACGCTTTTCCTCCACTAGTCTTAATACCGAGGGTCCTACAGAAACTGGCCCGCTCAGATTGCGGACTGATCCTGATAGCCCCATGGTGGCCAAAAAGGACATGGTTTGCCACTATCAAAAAGTGGTCATTTTCCCCTCCGCTCCGTCTTCCAGCCAGACGAGATCTTCTCCTACAGGGGCCAGTCCTCCACCCCGACCTGGGATTCCTCAGTCTGACGGCAAGGTTCTTGAGGAGGAGATCCTCAGGAGCAAGGGTTGCTCTGATAGGGTAATTGAGACCCTCTTGGGCAGCAGGAAGCTGGTCACCAGGAGGATCTACTCTAAGGTTTGGAATTGCTTCTCACATTGGTGCCGGGATAAGGAGGTATCTTACCCTTCGGTACTAGTGGTACTGGAATTTTTACAAGCAGGGGTGGATAAGGGGATTTCCCCAACACCCTGAGGGTACAGATAGCAGCGTTATCTCTATTTTTGGACCAGAGGCTCGCACTAGAACCTCTGATTAAGAGATTTCTTCTGGCAAGGGAGAGGTTAACCCCTGTCAGGGTGAATGTTTTCCCTCCATGGAGCTTAACTCTGGTTTTGGAGGCGCTGACGATAGCGCCCTTCGAACCAGCGCAGGAGATTTCAGTTAAGTTTTTGACTCTTAAGTTAACTTTCTTGCTGGCCATAACCATGGCCAGAAGGGTGAGCGACCTACAGGCCCTATCAATTTTCTGTTGATTTTGGAGGATAGAGTGGTTCTAAGACAGGATCCACTATATCTTCCCAAAGTCGCATCTAAGTTTAATAGATCTCAGGAGATCATTTTACCCTCCTTCTGTGATAATCCAAAAAATGAGAAGGAGAGGAAATGTAATTTATTAGATGTCAGGAAATGTCTGTTGACATATCTAGATAGAGTGAAGGATTACAGAAAGTCAAATCATCTTTTAGTTTTATTTAGCGGCCCTAGAAAGGGAGGGCAGGCATCAAAATCTACTGTGGCTAGGTGGATTAGGCAGACAATAACATTGGCCTATGAACAGACCGGTTCCCCAGCACCAGTGAACCTTAAAGCCCACTCAACAAGATCCTTGGCGGCCTCTTGGGCAAAGAGAGCTGGGGCCTTGATAGAACAGGTCTGTCGCACAGCCACTTCGGCGAAGCAGGATACCTTTTTGAAGCACTATAGAGTGGAACTGCTGTCGCCCCAGGATCTGCCATTTGGAAGAAAGGTGCTACACGCGGTGGTCCCGCCCTAAGGTAGGCCTTGAACTTCTTGTCCATCCTCTCAGGTTATGCCGTCCTGGAAGATGACTAGAGAAAATTGACAGTTACTTACCGATAACTGTTTTTCTGGGATATCTTCCAGGACGGCAGGTCTCCTTCCCACCCATGTTTTAATATAAGTATTACGGGAAGAGTTTCTCTCTGTCACCCGGATAACCTATTACTTTGGGAGAACTGAGGTGCAGGGGGAAGGGAGGGGCCTTTTAACCTTGTATGTTGATTGTGTTTCCTGTCAGGTGGACCAGTCATCTCTCAGGTTATGCCGTCCTGGAAGATATCCCAGAAAAACAGTTATCGGTAAGTAACTGTCAGTTTTTTACTTTTTGCTATAATAAATATCCCCAAAAATGTTTTTTAAAAAAAATTTCTTCATCAGTTTAGGCCAATATATATTATTCTACATATTTTTGTTAAACAAAAATTGCATTATTATTATTATTATTATTATTATCATTATTATTATTCTTGATTTATATAGCACCAACAGTTTACGCATCGCTTTACAATGTAGAGGGGGGACAGCACAATTACAGTACAGTTCAATACAGAAGGGACAGGAGGGCCCTGCTTGTAGAGCTTACATTCTAAAGGTAGGGGGTGATGGTACAAAAGGTAATAGATGCAGGGGATGATTTGATGGGGTTGTTAGGTGGGTGTGGGATAGTCTTCCCTGAATAAGTAAGTTTTCAGGGATCTCCTAAAGGTGGACAGGTTAGGGGCTGATCGGATATACCGGGGCAGGGAATTCCAGAGGATGGGAGAGGCTCTGGAGAAGTCCTGAAGACGAGCATGAGGTAACAAGGGAGCTAGAGAGCAGGAGGTCCTGGGAGGAGCGGAGGGGACGATTTGGGCGATATCTGCAGATAAGGTTGGTGATGTAGCTGGGGGAGATGTTGTGGATGGCCTTGTATGTTGTGGTTAGCATTTTGAATTTTATACGGTGGGATAGGGGAAGCCAGTGAAGGGATTGGCAGAGAGGAGCAGCAGTCATGGATCGGTTAGGGAGGTGTATTAGTCTAGCAGCAGCATTCATAATTGACTGAAGGGAGGGATAGCCTGCGTAAGGGTAGGCCATTAAGGAGAGAGTTGCAGTAGTCAAGGTGTGAAATAATCAAGGAGTGAATTAGTTGCTTTGTGGTGTCATTAGTCAGGAAGGGTCGAATTCTGGAGATGTTGCCGAGGTTAAGGCGGCAGGATTTAGCCAGTGATTGGATTTGGGGGCTGATGGAGAGGTCAGAGTCAAGGATTACACCCAGAACCCTGGCATGTGTGGAGGGACCAATGGTTGTGCTGTTGATCTTAATGGTAAAGTCATGGGGGGGGGGCCGGGAAGGAGGAAATATTACAAGCTCAGTTTTAGAAAGATTGAGTTTGAGAAAGTGGTGTGACATCCATACCGAGATGTCATTCAGTAAGTTTGAGATCCGTGAGGAGATCGAGGAGGTGAGTTGAGAAGTAGAGATAGATCTGGGTGTCATCGGCGTAGAGGTGGTATTGGAAGCCATGGGAGATTATCAACTGGCCCAGGGAAGAAGTATAGAGTGAGAATAGGAGGGGCCCAAGGACAGAGCCTTGGGGTACCCCAACAGAGAGAGGAAGAGGAGTAGAGGAGATGAAGCTGTAAGTGACACTGAAAGTGCAGTATGCATATATTGATTGGTTTGCGCAAAAGTTATAGCGTCTACAAACTATGGGAAAGATTCATGGCATTTTTATTATTTCTTATTTTTTTACTAGTAATGGCGGTGATCTGCATTTTTTAGCGCTATTGTGACGGACACTTTTGACACAATTTTGGGACCATTGACATTCATACAGCGATCAGTGCTATAAAAATGCACTGATTACTGTTTAAATGTCACTTGTAGGGAAGGGGTTAACACTAGGGGGCGATCAAGGGGTTAAGTGTGTGTTCCCTCAGTGTGTTCTAACTGTATGGGGATAGGACTGAGTAGGAGAGGAGACATATCGCTGTTCCTATTTACTAGGAACAAACGACATGTCTCATCTCCTCTGACAGCACAGGGATTTGTGTGTTTACACACACAAATCCCTGTGCTGGCACTCCTGCATGCGATCGCCGCCGGCCACGCACATCGGGTCCCCCGCCCTCTGGCGGCTCTTAAGGGGAACCCCTTACGGGTACAGGGTTTTGCGCAGGGGTGCCATTCTGCCCCCGTAAATAGACTTGAGCCGGTCGGGAACTGGTTAAAGAAACCCTTACTGAGATTAATATAGTGCCAGCCATTACTGACTTCATTCTGATTAGGCAAATCGTTGTGTCCGTCTCAGGCTACACTAATTTCTGAATCACAGACCTGGAACTGAATTTTGAGCCTAGAAATTCTTTTTTTTTTTTTTTAACAAATTCTTAATTTAGGAAAAATGGCAGTACAGAAATAGTAGACGTACAAATACCATGAAGTACCGATTGCAGCTAGAAGGCATACAATACAATACAATAGCATGAATGCAAATAAGCCACTGGGGCTAGTAGTGCATAAGTGATGTCTTCCAGAAATATGCATCTCAGGACCTGTTTCTGTCCCAGTAATGCCGCGTACACACGAGCGGACTTTACGGCAGACTTGGTCCGGCGTACTGGATTTCGTCAGACAATTCGATCGTGTGTGGGCTCCAGCGGACTTTGTTTTCTCAAAAGTTGTACGGACTTAGATTTGAAACATGTTTTAAATCAATCCGTCGAAATCGAGTCCGATTGAAAAGTCCGCTCGTCTGTATGCTAGTTCGACGGACAAAAAGCCACGCTAGGGCAGCTATTGGCTACTGGCTATGAACTTCCTTGTTTTAGTCCCGTCGTACGTCATCACGTACGAATTCGATGGACTTTGGTGGATTGTGTGTAGGCAAATCCGTTCATTCAGAAAGTGCGTCGTAAAGTCCGTCGAAAAGTCCGCCGGGCAAAGTCTGCCATAAAGTCCGCTCGTGTGTACGTGGCATAATAGTTCTAGCAAGACTAACGACTCCTGTTTTTCAAATGCCCTTTTTAACTTTTTTTGTTTAAAGCTTCAAACCAAGGGATAATAATAACAATAAAATAAAAAACAAAGAGGGAGGGAGGGAAAATAGGAGAGCGAATTGAGTATGGGATCAGGGAGGAGAAGGGTTTATCTCCCCCAGTCTGCTTCAATATCACACATATATATTATTGGAGCACTGGATCTGTATCGTTGTATTAATGTGAGTTAATATGGACAATCAATATAGTTCAGTTGTGGATCAGTATGTCAAGCAGTATTGTTCATCTTAGTGGCTGCCTGCTTCAGGATAAGTTAGAAGGAACTCTGGGAACACAAAATCCAGAGAGAAGAGCAGTGGCATCTAAGTGTAGTAACAGACCACTTTTTATTCCAAATATAAAAGAGTAACTGACAAGATGGAGAATTAAGAGCGCTTGTATAGCAAGTAGTCTTCCGCTAATGGAGCCGGTGTATGTGCCACTGTAGGTGTGAAACCGATGGTGCCAGCTGCGCTGGTTACTCCCTGCGCTTCCAATTGATTTGGGTACACTTCCGGGTCCAGGGTTAGCAGGTAGGATGCGCTTTCAGAGCATGCGTGCTCCTTCTTTAGGCATCTTCAGGTGCAATTAATTCTCCATCTTGTGAGTTGCTCTTTTTGAAATAAAGTGGTTTGTTGCTACACTTAGATGGCGCTGCTCTTCTCTCTTGATTTTTTGCTTCAATGCCAGTGTTGTATTCTGAGGAAAATATGATACAGCCCAACCTGCTATTTAGAAGCCAAGGGTGTGTGATCTTTATTGAAGAAATATGGCGTCCAATTCTGCCAATACTTCTCCTCCTGGTCTTTCATAGCCATGGTAAGGTTTTCCCTTTGGTGGATTTTTGCAGGTCTGGTCTACCAGTGCATGTTTGTGGGTTGATGATTGTTTCCACATCGCCAGAATACAGGCTTTTGCTGCATTAAGTGATTGTAAAGTCTTGTTTTTGTTTGTTTTTTTTCAATAAAAATAACGTACACGTTATACAAACCTGTTCTTTTGCAGTGGATTTGCACAGAGCAGCCCAGATCCTCCTCTTCTCGGGTGCCTCTTTGGCTCTCCTGGACCCTCCCTTCTGTCGAGTGCCCTCACAGGTATGGGGGCACCCAAGCCGAGTCACAGCTCTCTGTGTCCATTCAGACACGGAGCTGTGGCCTGGCCCCACCCCGCTCCCTCTCTCTCCTGATTGGCTGACTGACTTTGACAGCAGCAAGAGCCAAATTCGCTGCTGCTGTGTCTTAGCCAATCAGGAGGGAGAGTCTCTTGCTGCCGTGGACATTGCTGGACAGAGATGGGGCTCAGGTAAGTATTAGGGGGGCTGAGGGGAGCTGCTACACACAGAAGGTTTTTTTATCTTAATGCATAGAATGCATTAAGATAAAAAACCTTCTCACTTTAAGGAGATGTCTCAGCAGAAAATGCTTGTATTTCTTAGTAAATAGGGGGATGTCATGTAATAAATATGCTTCTAGATTACTTTAGTTTAAGCGGCACCCTGGTAACAGTTTTAATTGTTTCTTCAACCATATTTCAGAAGTTCCGGAGTTTTGGGCAGTTTCAAAAAATATACAACAAGATGCCTTCCGACTCTTAGCATTGCCAACCTTTCTAAGAGGTCTATGAAAACATTCGGTGAAGGACCACAGGGGTCCTGTACCATCTGGTTATGAGCTTATACCCTCCTTATTGGTACTTACATGCTATAGAGGCTTTGTGCGCAAAAAGAGTAAGTTTATCTTTTTGAGGTTGTGAAAAAGTAGTTTTTAGATCCATTTCCCAATATTGAATGAATGGGAGTTCTTGTGGAATCCCCAACTCTACCAACGAAGTGTAGAGTAGCGGCAGTGTGCCTCACTGGTAGTCTGTCCAGACAGGTTTGCTCAAATGAAGACAGCTTTCCCACCCTTATGAATTTGTGTGCGCAGGTGTGCCCTCAATTGGGCATGGTGTAAAAAGTCTAAAGTATGCAAAAATGTATTCTCCAGCTCTAGATTGTTCATGGAGCGATTATTGGAGGAGAAGTGTACCAACCAGAAAGTCTGTTTTTGGAGGAGGGCATCAAATTGAGGATCATCCCTGCTTTGTTATTACATTCACTGTTCCCAATATAGGAGTCATTGGAATAAGCAGGGTTGAGCCTGAACATCCTAAGCTGACCATACACAGCTCGAATTTTATTCAATTGGATGAAGTTTGAACTGTGGGTGGCCTAATTGGTACCACTTTGCTCTACAAAACTTGATTGAAAAAAAGAAACCAGGTGGAAAATTTTCAGCTGAACAGGGCTGCATCAAATCAGATAAAGGGTACTTTCACACTGCCCCCACTGCGCTATAGCCACCCAGCTCCATGTCTGAATGGAAACAGGGAGCTTTGACTCGGCATGGGTGCCCCCATAGCAAGCTGCTTGTTGTGGGGGCACTTGACAGGAAGGAGGGGCCAGGAGAACCGAAGAGGCACACGAGAAGAGGAGTATCTGGGCTGCTCTGTGCAAATCCACTGCTACAGAGCAAGTAAGTATAATGTGTTTGTTATTTTTATTGAAAAAAAAAAAACAAGACTTTACAATCACTTTAATGCAGCAAAAGCCTGTATTCTGGAGATGTGGAAACAACCATCACCCCCACAAACATGCACTGGCAGGCCAGACATACAAAAATCCACCAAATGGAAAACCTTACTTATGTCTATGAAAGACCATGAGGAGAGGCATTGGCAGATTTGGACGGCATGTTTCTTCATTGAAGATCACACACCCTTGGCTTCTAAATAGCAGGTTCTGCTGTATCATATTTTCCTCAGAATACAACACTGGCCCAGTGTAATCACAGTTTTCATGCAGGTTAACTGCTCTTTTCCATACAGTTCTATTATGTCCCGTGGTTTTGGTGCACTTTTGAGGTGCTGAGGCTGTGGAAGAGCCTGCAGGAAAGATTCTTTGATTCACGCTGTTGAGCATTGATGGAGTAAACAAGAGATTTCTCTTGTTAAACCCACAGGACTATTTACACATGTATGGATAGCCTTATAGAGGCAGAGACTGTAAGATGCTTTGATCTTCTGCACCTTACTGTCCTATTAGCTTAATGTGTATAGTTGCTGATTCCTCCTTTTTGAGTGGTGCAGAGTCTGAGAACTACCCCTTCTTGGAGCCCACTGCAGCCTCATCTATACTCATGCATGAGCTGGAGGTTGCTTAGGACAGAATGAGGTAAGGCTGCAGTCCCATCAGTAATGAAAAGCCTCACTGGCAGACCCAGATGTCCTTAATCCTTCAACTATGCTAAAAGCTGCTGTCCTACACTCACTGGAGGCTCATCAACCACTATTATTCCGCTTCTTATCCCCTCACCCCATCTGTGGTAACCACCCTCGAAGCCTGAAAAACGTGTTTGTCTTGAATCTTCCACCCAGGCCACCTTTTCCCCTAAAACCACGTACACACGAGCGGAATGTCCGACAGAAAAAGTCAGATGGAATATTTTCATCGTCTATTCCGATCGTGTGTATGCCTCATCGGACTATTTTTTTTTTAAATTCTGACGGACCTAGAAATGGAACATGCTCTAAATATTTCCAATGGAACCAATTCCTATCGGGAAAACTGCTCGTCTGTGTGCTGTTCCGACAGACCAAAAACAACGCATGCTCTGAAGCAAGTACGAGACGGAAGCTATTGGCTACTGGCTATTGAACTTCCTTTTTCTAGTTCCGTCGTATGTGCTGTACGTCACCGCGTTCTGCATGGTCGGATTTTGGTTTGACTGTGTGTAGGCAAGACCGCTTGAATGAACCTTCGGAGTTTATTCCGACGTCAAAACCAGTCGTGTGTATGCGGCATAACACAACATTATGGAACAACTCGACATTGCCTAATTTTTATGGTCTACTAGACCCACGTGGTTGGGCCAAATTTAAAATTCAAAACCATCTCAAAAATTGTGGAAAATTACACTTTAATGCATTTTCCTCTTCTTTGTTCCAAGTACAATATCCCAACCCACTATCATCTCAGACATCTGTAGATTTTCCCATGTCTTGAGTTTTCTTAACACCCCCTGAAATTTTGTCTGCTCTGATCTTGAACTGTTGCTCTGTTCTGATGTGGTCTCGAGAAGACAACATTGACTCTACAATCTCCTTATGGTTGCACTTCTGGGATATGTCCTCTCTCTGGCAAAAATGGTTAACAGATGTTCCAGACATGGACGATGAGGATTGGACAGACCTATGGTATTCACCATTTCATCATCTAGTATCGATTGGTAAAAAACCTATCCAGTTCAAAATAATTCACAGGGCATACTTTACCCCTTACAGGCTCCACATGAATAACCCTATGATCTCTCCAGTTTGCTGGATATGTGATCATCCAGTAGGAGACTTCCACATATTTTGGACTTGCCCTGGCATTGATAGCTGCTGGACGGATATTGTCAAGGTTATTAATGCAGTTGCTCAAACCTCTATTGTCCTGTGCCCAAAAGTCTGCCTCTTGGGCCTTGTCGAGGACTTGACACTATTGTTTTACACTAGAAAAGCAATTAACATGTGTTGGAAGAAACCTTCTGCTCGTACCAATCAGTGTTGGAAACAACTGGTGAATTCTAATCTATACAAAACAGTGGCAACCATCCCAATCTATAACTGGCCTTTGCAGCAAGGTACACATGCAAGGGCAATGCACATCACAAACAAACTAAAGATTTCCCAGCACACTTACCAACCAGCCTGCAAAACAACTAAATTGGCCCTGTGTAACAGTTCGCGTTAAAAACAGAGGGTTTTGTTTGCACACATTTGCAAACATATGCATGCGTAAGCTACAGTGCCCTCACTAGGGCCCTCTGTATATACTGTGGTCCTCACTTACTAACTAATCTAAATTTCCACAGCCTCCATAGAGCACATACTGCTGTGACTGTCCATGGCTGTTTGTGACCTTACATTATTCTATGTTTGGTTCTAAATGCCAAAATCTTCAGCTTCTTTAAACTGCTTTATTCACAATCTTTTGCGATTAAGGCGATTAAGTCGTTGAGATGATTTTCACTGTCCTCAATGACTGCCACAAGCCGTAATTGAGAAAAATCTACTTCAAAATATAACAGGTGTGAGGCTCCCGTTCTGTGGTTTATGGATTGTACCAGTGGAAAGGCTGACAATATCAGACAGCTGCTTCAAATCAAGATATTGTGAATAAAGCAGTAACGAGAAAGCAAAAGACTGTTACACAGCCAGATCGGGCTGAGCAGTGAAATGGAGACAGAATGGAGGAGTAATGGTGCAATACAGGGTAGAGAAATAACGTAAGGTTAGCAACGGAGCCAGACTTTCTATATATCACAGTTGCAAGCTATGTGCAAGTTGAAAGAAGTAATTGGGTGTCTAGCATTGCATGATCTTCCTTCTGTGTCAGAACAATATGGAGTCACCTAAAAATTAGAGGTTCTTTAGAATATGTAGACTCAAAAAAGCTAAGACATTATGAATTGGACTTTAGTAATATATAGTTTTAATAAAAATAACATTGCTCATTTAAATGTATCCTTTTATTTATAAATTTGTTTTTTTAGGTCCAATTTTTGAAGCAAAGCCAATTTTGTGGTATGTAGTTTAGCTGCGTTGATTAATTCAGTCAAGAGGTTTAAGAAACACAAAACGAGTGAGACCATCTGAACTGACTTTTTTTGTTTTTTAATCGTTCATGGCATTTGAACAAGGTGGGAAATTCACTTTTGCCATATGATGTTTAGGTTCTAAACCGACTTTTAATTTTCCTATTGTCTTAGGAGTGGGTGCATTATTCATGCTCAAGTTTGAAATAGAGGATTTTGGCTGTGCAAGAGGCTTACTGTACAGTTTGCATTCCTTACAATTCAAGCAAGTTCTCATGAGTACCTGCTATATACTTTTAAAGGGGATAGGATAATTGTGTCCTTAACACCACTTGATGAGAAAATGAGATATGTTAGGCAATTAAAGCTGGGAGCAGATGCATGTAGCATAGACTATAAGAGAGTCGGGTAGTCCATTTCATGACATCTCTGACAGTCTAGTCTGGAAATCTTGACAGCATGTATTAGAATTTCATTGACAGAATATGGAACAAATGATGTTGACATTCTTGAGAAAAAATAAGTGGATGCAATTTGATATTGTGAAGTAAAGAATGAGTCATGTCATTTTTAGACCATTCTCTCGTCAAAAAAACATGTTTGATGACATGTGCAATGCAGAAATGTGCTAGTACATTGTACCTGGAATTAAAGATAGGCTTTTTTATCTGATATATCGGTCTTAAAGTAAACCTTTTACAAATCCTGGCAGTTTATACTGAGTGTACAATTCAAAAATGCTTTAAACCCATCTCTGGGCAAATATCAACCTCACTACCACTCATTCACAAACCTTTTTTGACTGGCTCCATTGTTGTGACATCATCATGCTGCAGACTGTTGGATTCTGAAAGGGCCCTGCTGCTGAGTAGTCAGTACAAAGAGGTTGATTTATTAAAACTGGAGAGTGCAAAATCTGGTTTAGCTGTGCATAGGAACCAATCTGCTTCCAGATTTTTTTTCTCAAAGCTTAACTCAACAAGCTGAAGTTAGAAGCCGATTGGCTACCATGCACAGCTGCACCAGATTTTGCACTCTTCAGTTTTAGTAAATCAACCCCAAAGTGTCCATGTCACTTAGAGACCCAGGATCCAGTATATAAATAGATCTCTTATAGTGCATCGCTGTTCAACTGGTGAATCATTCAATATATAAAAACCCCTCAAAATGCTATCATATATGTGTAAATAATTCAACAGTAATTTTTTATTTTATTATTTAAAGTTACAAATATAAACCTATTTTAACTATTGTTGAAGAAGCAGTTTAAATCAAAGTCTATGTTGAGACCCCTAGGTGCTAAAACCTGGGTCTCATATATCCAAGCTGACTCACTGTCAGAAACCACGAATCAGACCGAGACAGAAGTACAGTTAAATCACACTTTTTTCATAATAAAAGTAAATAGAACAAACATATTTAAAACATAGCCAAAGTTCGGTAAAAGGTACAGATAGTCAGAAAAGCCAGAAAGTCAGGAAGCCAGGGAACAGCGTAATGCAACAGCAAGCAGGATCTGGAGCCAGAAGGAATGTCAGCCAGGCAAGTCTTTAAACAGGAATGCTCAGCTGTCGGCTAATTGCCAGCTCCCATCTCTCTCCACAGTTACTCAGCTGTTTATGATATCCCGCTCGTCAGTCCTGCCTACTTAAGCCGTCCAGTCCAGAGGATCTCTGCCTTCGCCTTGGTCAACATCACAGAGACGATCTCCTGCATTCCTGTTTAAAGACTTGTTTTGCTGACATCCCTTCTGGCTCCAGATCCTGCTTGCTGTTTCACTAGGTTGATCCATGACTTCTGGCTTGGCTGACTATCCGTTCCGGTTACTGAACTTTGGCTATGTTTTTGACTACGTTTGTTGTTTTTACTTTTATTATTAAATGAGTGTGATTTAACTGTACTTCTGTCTCGGTCTGATTTTATGGTTTCTGACACACGTATACTTACCAGCAGGGGTCTTGAGGTCCAACCCACATACTGGAACTTGCACGGACACTCTAACACATAAACCACCACCTCAGATGAACAGGTAGTAAATTCTTTAATCTTATGAACCATTCCTGGGGCTGTAGCTATAAAATCCTTCCTCTTTTTAACATTACTTCCTTTAGTGGTTTTACATGCTAAACACCTCCCACATGCATAAAAGCCTGTTAGGAAAGGTGTCAATGTTCCCATCTTCCTACTGGGAGAGTCCAAAACTCCAGGGGCTAAGATGTTTTAAAGTAGCAGATTTAAGGCAGGATATCGGTGAATGAAATTGTTGGACAAAGAACTCTGGTATGGGAGATTTATTCCATCTTTTTGGCCAAAAAGAGTGGACACTCCTGACCCGACTAGTGTCTACATGTCAAGAGTGTCAGATACAGTTCATACAGTGTACATATAATTTTCAGCATATTGCGTCACAAGAGAACAGGCGGTACACTTCCGTTATACAAAACATTCTAACCTTTTAAAAATCAACCTAAATCAACCTACGCATGTTAACCCAGACAGGTTCTGCAAAACATATATATTTTTAAACCTTATGTAAAACTTTCGTTTCTCTGCAGTATGCTATTGCACAAAAAGAGGAACCACAAGCTGTCATAAGTGGTTTTCAAGATGAAATACAAGAAATATGATTCTTAGCTGAAATTCTAAATCAGTCTTACTACACACATAACTATGGCCATATAAACTGACCCTCGTTGCCACTTCATTCCCCCCTTTGATCATAATCATAGCGATTAATATGAGCGAGATTAAGCATCACTAGATAACATACAGTTTTTTTTTTTTCTATGGTGACCTCACTAGCAGGCACAAACATTCTTCTACCGAGACTATTCCCAATTGTCAGCTCCAGTCGAGTCTCTCATTAACTTATAAAACACTGGGATAGTGACCCTTGGCCCATGGTAACAATAAGAAAAAAAAGAGTAAAAATATTAGCACTCCATACACTATAGGGAGAATCGGAAAATAATTAAAACTTGTCTCTGCAATACTTGAGTTGGTGATCAGGGTATGGTTTACCAGCTCACCGGTGGAGCTAAAGCTCCAAACAGTTAGCCAAGTTTTATAGGGTGCACAAGTGGGGTTATAACAGGTTATCTGATTTTCAACGGAGCACATTGAATAGGTAGTCCCATTATGTATGCAGGTACCAGCTTCTGTGCCCTTGCATTGATAATGAGAGTGCCACAGTAACATCTTGGTAGCTATGGATCCTACTCTGGTGGTCTTTATACAAGGGTCACATGAATTACCCTTCCCCCTTTTTAGCTCGGCCAGTATCACTGCTATGGCTGTCAACAGTCTCATTATAAAGATTTTAGTAAACATTACATCGATGAATATCCTCAAGCTTCAGCTTATGCGTAGACCAACCAGCATCTAGGCTGTGGTTGGAGCAGAGCTTAGTAGATGTCCTTTATCTTCCGCCGTGCGTTGAGCCAGCAGCTTCCAGGGGTGTGCTGGCCGCAGGGCTGGAGTTCTTCCTTATGATTTCTCTGGTCAATCTCAGTCTCAAAGGATCTTGGGGATCTACTGTACTGTGCCAGGAGTCTGTGAGGTCAGCAGCTCGTTTTACCCTGGAGTGGTGTATCCAGGGTGTCACCTCAGCTACCTTAATGGCTGTTGGGGTAGATAACAGAACAGTGTAAGGACCTCTCCAATTTGGCCCTAGTGGGGTTAAGTTCCACTCCTTTACCCTCACTGTATCTCCTGGTTTAAAGGGGTGTACTGGGTTCGACAGGCTTATGGGAAGTTTCTCTTGAACCCATTTCCCCATGTCTTGCTTACTCTCCCCAAGTCTCTGTATCAGTTCACGGTTAACTACCCCTCCTATCTGATGCAAGTCTCCTCTTATCCCTCTAATGATGAGTGGGGGCCTACCATACAGTACTTTAAAGGGGACAGATTTGTCCTCTTTGTTGGGGTACTCCGAATTCTCAGTAAAGCAATGGGCAACATCAAGGTCCATTTCATTTGAATTTCCTGACAGAGCTTGGCAAGTTGTGACTTGAGTGTGTGGTTCATTCGTTCAACTTTTCCAAAGCTTTGGGGCCTATATGCAGTGTGTAGTTACCAAGTAATCTTAAGTGCTGTTGCTAATTCCTGGAAGCACTTGTGGACAAAGGCAGGGCCATTGTCTGAGCCTATAAACATCTTTTACAAAACTGCTTCCGTCAATAAAGTACTCAAAGTTTGGATTTTACAAGGGGCTGTTTTTCAAGTCTGGTCGGCTTGCATATCCATTACCTGGAGACGGTTATGAGTTAGGGGTTCTTGTGAGGTGGGGAGCAGAGTGGCTGTGTTTAAAGTGTTTACAGTCTCTGAGTGTTGTCTGAGTAGTGTGTGTGGTTCGTTAGTACTTGTGTATTGTGTACTGTATACTTGAGTATTGCGAGTGCACGTAGGTCTGCAACTGTTCTGCGATTGCACATAGGTCTGTGAGTACCTGTGTATTGTCTTGTTGTGTACCTGTGTACCTGTGTATTGTTTTGAGTATTAGTGCCAGGAAGCTAGCTGTTAGGTAATTTGGACAGGGTAAAATCCCCAATCCTCACTAAATTTAATAGGTACGATGCCCGGTGGGTGTGCAATCTCGAAACACCCAATACGAGGACAATATGCGACCGGTCTAAACTATGTGGCATGTTCACCAATGCCAGGAGCAATGCGGACAAGATGGGTGAACTAGAGATACTGTTGTACGAGGAGGATTTGGATTTTGTGTGAATTTCCGAGACCTGGTTCAACAGCTCTCATGATTGGCTGGCAAACATTCAAGGGTATACCCTATACCGCAAGGATAGAGAGGGTAAAAAAGGGGGAGGGGTATGCCTATATATCAAGAATAATGTACAAGTGAATGTGAGAGATGATATCACTGAGGGAGCTAGAGAGGAGGTGGAATCCTTATGGGTAGAGCTCCAAAGGGATGAAGCTAAGGGGAAAATAATACTGGGAGTATGGGCCCCCTAACCTGAGGGAGGAAGTGGAGACAGATCTCCTATCACAATTTGGATTAGCAGCAAGGATGGGAAGTGTTATCATAATGGGGGATTTTAATTATCCAGACATAGACTGGGCGGAGGGAACCGCGCATTCATTTAAAGCTCGCCAGTTCCTTAATGTCTTGCAGGACAATTTTATGGGTCATATGGTAGACGCACCAACTAGAAATAAAACATTACTGGATCTACTGATTACCAACAATAAAGACCTGAACACGGATGTGGAAATACGGGGCAATTTAGGTAACAGCGATCACAGGTCAATTAGTTTCAGTATAAATCACACAAATAGGAAACATAAAGGGAATACAAAGACACTGAATTTCAAAAGAGCCAATTTCCCTAAACTACAAACCTTGCTAAAAGGCATAAATTGGGATAAAATATTAGGAACAAAGAATACGGAGGAGAGATGGGTTTGCTTTAAGAGCATATTAAATAAGGGCATTAGCCAATGTATCCCATTGGGTAATAAATTTAAAAGAGCAAACAAAAGTCCTGGATGGCTTAACTCCAATGTAAAAATGCATATAAAAGCAAAGGAGAAGGCCTTCAAAAAATACAAGGTTGAGGGATCATCCTCAGCATTCAGACATTATATAGAATGCAACAAGAAATGTAAGGGTGCAATTAGGACAGCTAAGATAGAACATGAAAGACACATAGCGGAGGAGAGCAAAAAAAATCCCCAAAAATTCTTTAAGTATGTAAACAGTAAAAAAGGGAGGACAGACCATATTGGCCCCATAAAGAATGAGGAAGGACATCTGGTTACAAAGGATGGGGAGATGGCGAAGGTATTGAATTTATTCTTCTCCTCAGTCTTCACGAGTGAATGGGGGGGCTTCAGTAACCAAAACTGCAGTGTTTATCCTCATGACACAACACAGGAAGCACCTCCATGGTTAACAGAGGACAGAATTAAGATTAGACTTGAGAAACTTAACATTAATAAATCACCGGGACCAGATGGCTTGCATCTGAGGGTACTTGGGGAACTCAGTCAAGTGATTGCCAGACCGTTGTTCCTAATTTTTACAGTTAGTCTACTGACTGGAATGGTACCAGCTGATTGGAGAAAAGCCAATATAGCACCAATATTTAAAAAGGGCCCAAAATACATCCCTGGGAATTACAGACCAGTTAGCCTAACATCAATAGTATGTAAACTCTTGGAGGGGATGATAAGGGACTATATACAAGATTTTAGTAATAAGAATGGTATCATTAGCAGTAATCAGCATGAATTCATGAAGAATCGTTCTTGCCAAACCAATCTATTAACCTTCTATGAGGAGTTGAGTTGCCATCTAGATAAAGGAAGGCCCGTAGACGTGGTGTATCTGGATTTTGCAAAAGCATTTGACACAGTTCCCCATAAACGTTTACTGTACAAAATAAGGTCCGTTGGCATGGACCATAGGGTGAGTACATGGATTGAAAACTGGCTACAAGGGCGAGTTCAGAGGGTGGTGATAAATGGGGAGTACTCAAAATGGTCAGGAGTGGGTAGTGGGGTTCCCCAGGGTTCTGTGCTGGGACCAATCCTATTCAATTTGTTCATAAACGATCTGGAGGATGGGATAAACAGTTCAATCTCTGTATTTGCAGACGATACTAAGCTAAGCAGGGCAATAACTTCTCCGCAGGATGTGGAAACCTTGCAAAAAGACCTGAACAAATTTAATGGGGTGGGCGACTACATGGCAAATGAGGTTCAATGTAGAAAAATGTAAAATAATGCATTTGGGTGGCAAAAATATGAATGCAATCTATACACTGGGAGGAGAACCTCTGGGGGAATCTAGGATGGAAAAGGACCTGGGGGTCCTAGTAGATGATAGGCTCAGAAATGGCATGCAATGCCAAGCTGCTGCTAACAAAGCAAACAGAATATTGGCATGCATTAAAAAGGGGATCAACTACAGAGATAAAACGATAATTCTCCCACTCTACAAGGCTCTGGTCCTCACCTGGAGTATGCTGTCCAGTTCTGGGCACCAGTCCTCAGGAAGGATGTACTGGAAATGGAGCAAGTACAAAGAAGGGCAACAAAGCTAATAAAGGGTCTGGAGGATCTTAGTTATGAGGAAAGTTTGCGAGCACTGAACTTATTCTCTCTGGAGAAGAGACGCTTGAGAGGGGATATGATTTCAATATACAAATACCGTACTGGTGACCCCACAATAGGGATAAAACTTTTTCGCAGAAGTGAGTTTAACAAGACTCGTGGCCACTCATTAAAATTAGAAGAAAAGAGGTTTAACCTTAAACTACGTAGAGGGTTCTTTACTGTAAGAGTGGCAAGGATGTGAAATTCCCTTCCACAGGCGGTGGTCTCAGCGGGGAGCATTGATAGCTTCAAGAAACTATTAGATAAGCACTTGAATGACCGCAACATACAGGGATATACAATGTAATACTGACACATAATCACACACATAGGTTGGACTTGACGGACTTGTGTCTTTTTTCAACCTCACCTACTATGTAACTATGTATGATACGAGGATTTTCACACAGCATAGCTTGATATTTAACCAGTCGACTGTTAGTGAACCAGTGATTTCCCTTGTAATCCATTAATGGCTGTACTTGGTGTGGGACTCGGACATAAGTCTCCTGACCTAATGACAACTTGTCAGCTTCGGCCACAAGGAGGGCTGTTGCTGCGATGGCCCGAAGGCAGGATGACTATCCCTGAGCTACAGTGTCCAGTTGTTTTGAAAGATATGCTACAGGGCGCTGCCACTACCCCAAGTATTACTGCTATTCCTTGTTTTTCACTGACATACAAATAGAGGACTTTTTGGCTATCTGGCAGGCCTAGCACAGGAGCCTGCATTAGGGAGACTTTAATGCCTTGGAATGCTCTGTTTTGTTGTTCTCCCCATTGAAAGGGTTCCTATTCTCCCCCCTTTGTGGATTCATAGAGGGGTCTGGTTTTTGTGGCAAAGTCCGGTATCCAGATTCGGCAGAATCCTGCCACCCCCAGAAACGCTGGAGAAACAGCAGAAATTGGCGAAGCCTTGGACCCCCAGGGCAGACATCAATAATTTTCAAGCAAAATTGGTGGCCTGAGGAGTCCTTATCTAAGGGAGGGCAGTCTGGTCCAGAAGTCCCAGAGATCCGGAAAGCAGCAGATGACATCTGTGTCCCCAGGCTGTGGTCATACGAGAGACTGCAGCTTCTGTCAGACCAGACTGAACCCAGGGTCATCACTCTCAGGTCTTCTTTCCACGCCTCCTTCCACGCGGTGGCTCTGGTGGTGGAGTTGTGGCAGCAGGAGGAGGAGGAGGAGGATGGTCCAACTCAATCACGTCGGTCTTGGGTGTTAGTTCCCCACTCACCCCCTTAGTTAGGACTTTATAAATAAGTTGCTCACACAGGAGGCGTTGACTCTCCTGCATGCCCTGCAGTTTTGTGGCAGCCATGCAGGCAAAGGCCTCTTCAGGAGTGAGCAAGGCTCTGAGGGACGCAGAAGCCTCCTGAATGAGCCTGAGCGCTGAATCCTGCATGGAAGTCGTCTTCCTCGCTCTTTTATATGGAAGGCGGAGGGGAGGAACCTACGATTCAGTCAGGCTGCGACTGGTCCCAGGCTTCTCTTGGCTGACACTTAGCCCCGCCTCCTCCTGGCTGCCACTAATCCCAGCCTCCTCCTGACTGTCACATTCCACAACCTCCTCCTGGCTGAGATCTTCCTGTGTATGAAAAAGGGACATAGTTTTAGTTTTTTATTCATCAATCACACACAATTTTAACCTCCTGACTGTTGCAAAATGAATGTTAACAAATATAACAGACTATCATTCTGAGCCCAGCATTTTTGTTTCTTTTAACAATTTTGGGTGCCCACTACTGTCTATTAATATTTTAAAACACTTTTTTTCAATCACCAATTAATGATCAATCATAACATCTAGTAAACATAATTTCTTTATTGACCAGAAATCTGTTGAAGAATGCTATACCTGGCTCCAGCTGGGCTCCTCCACTTCTTCCTGGTTGGAAGGCCCAGGTTGGACATCGGAAGCCTCAGCTGGGGTGGAAGGAAGAGTGGAAGGAAGAGTAGAGAGGGATTCCCTGACTTCAGTGTGGTCTGACAGAAATTGCAGTCTCTCATAGTACCACAGCCTGGGGACATAAACATCATCTGCTGCAGCTCTGGACCTCTGGGAATCTGTGACCTTCTTGCGCTCCCTAAGATAAGTGCTCCTCAGGCCACCAATTTTGTTTTTTAAATAGGGGATGGTTGCTGTGGGGACCACCGGCTTCACCAACTCCAGCAGTTTCTCCAGCGCTGCCTGCCTCTTTTGTTTAATATTATAATGGGGGTGTCTCACCTGCCACAGACAGGGCAGCTCCCTGTATTTGTCTATGAACAGGGGGAGGAAATTGTGGTCGTTGAACCCATCCATTTTCTCTGCAAGACACAACACAAGACAAACCCTAAGGTCAGGCCAAACTCCCCTAATCTTGTTAAAATATAGGCTTCCATTTCGAAGCAGTATAGGCGCAAGTTTAGATCTTACCTTCGTTATCACGATCGACGCCTCCGATGCTCCTTCCTCCACTCACAGATCGTACGTAAGACGCACGCGTGTTACGCTTTATACACACTGCGCATGCGTGTAACTCCGCCCGCCCCTGACGTTCTTTCTAGTCTATTCCCCGCCCCTTTTCAATCTGCGCAGTGGGGGAAGAGCACATAGCGGATACACAGCAGGATCGTGCTAATTGTAGCAACGAGGAGGAGGAGGAGGAAAGCCCGGATCCGGAAACGTCCCAATCCAGAAGGAGATTTAAGGCCTCAAATATGTCCTTTGGGGAGATGTTGGAGATGGTGGACATCCTGAAGAGGGCCGACTATGAGGGGAAGTATGGGCCTTACCCCAACGTCCGAAAGGCCAAGATCATTGTGAAAGTGGTCAAGAGTCTGCACTGGAAATTCGGGGTACGACGATCGAAAGATCAGCTCAGGAAGCGGTGGTCGGACCTCAAATTACGAGAACATGAGCAGTACAGAAAGATCCGGAGAGTGCTGCAAAAAAGTAAGTAGTTGTGCTGTGTTCCTATTCTTTTGATGTTTATTACTTTCGTGCTGCTCCATGTTCTTTTAGGAACTGTTGTACAGTTTAAAATGGCTTTCATGTTCATGGGCACATTATTCGTTCGTATCAAACATTTTTCTTTCGGCCTATAAAACACCATTGTTTAGGCCATATGCATTTGGCCACCATTTTTACGCCCTATACTTGTCTGAAACGAATTTGGTTGTGTAGATGGCTTTGTTACTAGAATGAAATGCAAACTAGATTCTGTGTAAGGAGAGGACACTGAGCAGCTGTTTTCACATCTGGACACTGGAGCACTAGTGTGGGACACAAGAACACCATTTATATTAGGGGGCCACACAGGTGCTCCAGTGTATACTATAGGGGGGGGCTACATCTGTGAAGCTTGTACCAAACAGGTAAAGTATTGAAGCTTGACAAAGGACACTGAAAATGCTACATTTTGGAACTCTGCTAAAATTGACAATTGTACCCCACTTCCAAGCAATGTTTACTATTTCTAGTTCTGCCATCAAATATCTGTGTGCTAATTATACCATTTTGTTTTACATAGGGGATAAAAGACTCGGGGGACACCCCTCATCCGAGGAGACCAGAGCCCACCCCCCTTTGGAAGAAGGGGAAATCCCCCCAACACAAGCTGAGCAGGAGGAAGAAGACGTGGTGGAACTAGTCACCACAACAGGTGAGTGTCTGCGACCACAGGCTCAGGTAAGAGATGGATGGCGGCATATTTTTGATACCTAATTTTTTGGGGGGGTTCCTCTCTTTTTAGGTGATTGTGATGTTGTGGATCCAGATCCTTTCACATCAGAAAGTGCCCAGATCCTGATCGGGGAGATCATGGGGTGTAATTTACAATTGGAAAACATCAAGAAAAACATCAATGATGTTATTCAAAAAAATATAAACATTATTGATGTTTTGGGGCGAGTTTAAAGCCCCTCCAAATCCCTTTGTTTTTTGGTGTGCTACAATGTGAAAAATGTTTTTGTGATTTTTCCCAAAGCCAAATTTGGATGATGCACACAGTGTGTCAACATGTGCTATCTGCCATCACGGGAGATCAATGGATGCGTTTTGGGGGTGCAACCCCTTCCTCAATAATAAAGTAGCTGAGAGGAAGGGGTTTCTCACCCCAAACACATCCCTTGATCCCCCGTGATGGCAGGTTGCACATGTTGAAATTCGTAAATTGGTGTGCATCTTCCAAATTTGGCTTTTCCTGGGGTGACTTCACCCCATCTGAACGCAATATCAAACACAGTCTGATATTGCCTTCAAATTCTAGCAAATGTGAACTTTGTAAGTTCAAGATTTGTGTCTTTCTTGTTGGTTTTACACATGCCTGTTTTATCTTAAATGGACATTTCTATTTTTGATAATGCTACCCCAAAAATTGTTAGACAACAAACATGTTGGTTTGTTTGAAAAACCTTTGGTAAATGCACATGTGATTGTGCAGGTATTAAAAAGTGTGTTAATCAAGAATGTGTGGATTATTGTGTCAATGTTAAAACACTTTGGTGGTGATGTAATTGGTGTTTTCAGTGAAAATGGGGGTTATTTCCTAAGGGCAAATCCTCTTGGCACTACAAGTGCAGTTTCAGTGCAGTTGCAAGTGCACTTGTAGTGAAAAGTGTCTTTGCATTTTGTCAATAACACCCAACAGTGCTTTGTATAAGGTTACACAATCACGCCATTTTCTGGACTCAACACATTTCTGTCAGGGTCAGCTAAAACAAACACAAGCAGTAAATATCCACAAAGAATTTCTTTTTTTTGCTTTTTTATTTGAAAAAAGCTTCACATATTTGCTGGCATATTGATGGCCCTCCTACCTGCAAAGAACTCCAGGTATCGTAACTGGACATCATGGGCACTCAGTGAGGGCAAGCCAGGACGGCCGCTTTCAAGCGCCGTCAGTGTTGTTTCAGGTATCACTCCGGCCTCAGGCCCAACAGAGCCAGCATAGTTGGCCGAATGTTTCCTTAAAAAGTTATGGAGAATACAGCACGCCATGATGATATGATTAACAGCTTGACATCCGGAGGACGTCATATGACGTCCTCGACTTTCAGGGCTTATATCTGAATGATGCCTGAGGCTACAGACATCATTCAGATACCGGCATTTTCAGCCGGCGATTCCGTACACCATAAGAACGATCATAGCGGCTGTTCCGCCGCTTGATCGTTCTTACGGGCGGCGGGAGGAGACGTCCCCCCCCTCCCGCCGCCCTCCGGTGCTACTACCGACTCACCTCAGCGATCGGTGAGTCGGATAGCGGATCCGCCGGCGCCGGATGTTCACAATAGAGATTTCCGGCGGACCAGATGGTCGCCGGAGTCTCTATGATGGTTCGGAGGCCGGGCGCGATGTTATGACGTCACGCCCGGCCTCTGCATTTAAAAAAACGGCGCCGCTTCGGCTGTGAAGCGGCGATCGTTTTATTTTTTATTTTTATTTTAGGCTTCCCAGCCTAGAGGTGAGATGTGGGGTCTTATTGACCCCATATCTCACTGTAAAGAGGACTGATCGTGTCATATTCCTATTACAAGGGATGTTTACATTCCTTGTAATAGGAATAAAAGTGATCAAAAAAAAAAAAAAAATTTTTAAAGTGTAAAAATAAAAATTTTTAAGTAAAATTAACAATAAAAAAAAAAAAAAAAATTTTAAAGCGCCCCTGTCCCCGTGAGCTCGCACGCAGAAGCGAACGCATACGTAAGTCCCGCCCACATATGAAAACGGTGTTCAAACCACACATGTGAGGTATCGCCGCGAACGTTAGATCGAGAGCAATAATTTTGGCCCTAGACCTCCTCTGTAACTCAAAACATGTAACCAGTAAAAAATGTTAAAGCGTCGCCTATGGGGATTTTTAAGTACCAAAGTTTGGCGCCATTCCACGAGCGTGTGCAATTTTGAAGCGTGACATGTTAGGTATCTATTTACTCGGCGTAACTTCATCTTTCACACAATGCAAAAAAATTTGGCTAACTTTGCTGTTTTGTTTTTTTTTAAAGCATGAAACAGTTTTTTTTTAAAAAAAAACACGTTTGAAAAATTGCTGCGCAAATACCGTGCAAGATAAAAAGTTGCAATGACTGCCATTGTATTCTCTAGGGTCTCTGCTAAAAAAACATATATAATGTTTGGGGGTTCTATCTAATTTTATAGCAAAGAAATGATGATTTTTGACATGTAGGAGCGAAGTGTCAGAAATGGCCTGGATGCGAAGTGGTTAAGTTTATACTCCGCCATATGGATAGGTGTCAGAAATAGGCGGAACCGGCTGGCCAGGATTCCAAATGTGTTCTCCACCACTCTTCGGGCTCTGGCCAACCGGTAATTAAAAACCCTCTGTTCTGGGGTGAGGGTCCTCATAGGGAATGGCCGCATAAGATGGTCCCCCAGCGCAAACGCTTCATCAGCAACTAACACAAATGGGAGTCCTTCCACATTGTCCTCTGGAGCTGGCAAGTCCAAGCTGCCATTCTGGAGACGCCTGTAGAACTCCGTCTGGGCGATGACTCCACCATCGGACATCTGGCCATTCTTCCCCGCATCCACATACAAGAAGTCGTAATTAGCCGACACCACCGCCAACATCACTATACTATTGAACCCCTTATAATTGAAATAGTACGACCCCGAGTTGGGTGGTGGGACGATGTGGATGTGTTTCCCATCAATTGCCCCTCCGCAGTTAGGAAAGTCCCACCGCTGGGCAAAGTGGGAGGCCACAGTCTGCCATTCCTGTGGCGTGGAAGGAAACTGTTGAGGAAAACAAAAATAAATGAGTATTTTTGCACATAAACATGGCAAGCAGATTAGACACAAACATTCTTGGCCAACCTCCAGATAGCATTTAGTAAGGGGAATTTAACAACGCCAAAGTATAAGGTACACCTATCATATTCCCCCTCCCCCCCCTCTCATGGGCCATTTCTAACATTATGGGGGGTGTGGAAATCTTGGACAGGTAACCCTCTTCACTTCATTGACAGATGAATGCCTAAATACAAGGTATTACTTGGAACAGCCCCTCCTTAGTTACACTATTGGCAGCCCACTGGACAGGTAAGAAGTGTCATAATACAAAGATATAAATACACACTGTACACATTTGAGGACATTTGGACATTCTGCTATTACCTGTCAAGATAATAATAGGATACAAAAACTTGAAACAGTACCATTTGAAAGTATACAGGCAGGCCCTTGCACTACATGCTTTGGGGAATTCATCCATAAATCTGAGCACAAAAGAGATGGGTATAGTGTGTATGGGTTTGGCAAAGTCAACAGATAGATGATTGAGGATAGATAGAGAATTGGGATCAGCTGACTTAGCAGTTGGGGGAGGGAGGGTTACTAAAAATGATTTGGGGACACCACAAAAAAAAGCCTCTGCCACTCTGCCTGAATTTAAAGCTAAAATAACATTTCAAAACATTTTAGGGGTGTTTGGGGTAAAGCACTACTATGGAGCTGATAAAATACATTGTTTTAAGTGAATACATGCGGTGAATATAGGGCCTGTAGAGCATGCTGGGGAGGTTAGTGAAGGACAATCTGTATGAAAGACCTAAAAAATTAATTACATAAAAATCCAGCATGCATGAGGACAAAGGGGACATTCACAGCATATTCCAAACATGGTAATTAGGGAATGAGGAAAGAAATACAATATATTAGCAAACATTAAATACAATGAAATGTGATATTAAAGGATAAAAATCTTACCTTCATATACTCCTTCTGCAGGACCTGGATGATGGCAGAACAGGTCTCTGGGATGATGATACCCAGAGCCTGGGGGGAGATGCCTGTCGAGAACTTCAAGTCCTGCAGACTTCTCCCTGTCGACAAATACCGCAGGGTAGCGACGAGCCTCTGCTCCGGAGTGATGGCTTGCCTCATGCAGGCATCCTGCCTGTTAATATAAGGGGTCAGCGAAGCCAACAAACGGTGAAACACGGGGTCCGTCATCCTGAGAAAGTTCCTGAAATCATCAGGATTATTCTCACGGATCTCACGGAGCAAAGGCATATGAGAGAACTGGTCACGCTGAAGCAACCAATTCTTGGTCCATGAACTCCTCCCCACCCTGTTCATGGACTGGACTTGTGTCAAGGTCAGGACCCCAACACCAAGCCCCCGCACAGCACGAACTCTACGAGGAGTACGCATACGCAACATGGCTAGAAAACGGTCGGCTGCTCAGGACGAAGTAACAGAACGCACTGAAGAACAGCAAGGCCTGTGAAGAGCGACCTGAAAAACAGTAACGAACGAACAAGAACACAATGACTAAGTCACGCGGAACTTGCTTGCACGCACTGAAGAGCAGATACAAACCCACAAGCACAAACTGAACGGCAGAAAACGATCTGAAAGCCACGAGTCTAAAAAAGCGTGAATCGTCTCTCACCAAACTTTTACTAACACGAGATTAGCAAAAGGAGCCCAAAGGGTGCCGCGCTTGGTTCTGAACTGGCCTTTTCTAGTCTCGTCGTACGCGCTTTACATCACCGTGTTCTTGGCGACCGGAAATTCCGACAACTTTGTGCGACCGTGTGTACGCAAAACAAGTTTGAGCCAACATCCGTCTGAAAAAATCCTAGGATTTTGTTGTCGGAATGTCCGATCAATGTCCGACCGTGTGTACGGGGCATAACAGTCCATTAGTGACCGCTGGGTACATGGTCATTACAGCCTGATTGACCGCTTTGAGGTCTTGAACAGGACAACAGTGAGCTGTTCCAGGTTTCTGTACTGGGAGTAGAGGTGTATTTCAGGGAGACTGACAGGGTTTTAGAATTCCATAGTGTAGGAATTTGTTTAATTCCCTTTGTATTCCTATTAGGGCTTTTTGAGGGACTGGGTACTGTTTCAGGTTAACTGGAGTGGCTCCTGATTTTAATTCAGTAAGGATTGGGGGAATGTGTCTGGCTAATCCTGGTGGGTTGTCTTCTGCCCATAGTCCCGGGATGCCTTGCAGTATGCAGGCTTCAAAGGGATGGGGCAATTTTTAGGATAGCCTGTCCGTCAGATTGGAAGTATATGTGTGCTCTGAGTTTAGCAAGTAAGTCTCTGCCTAGCAAGGGAATAGGGCAATCCGGCATTGTACAGCAATTGATGTTGGACTTGATGCCCCCCCAAAACTACAAAGTCTTTCTAATAGGAAGGGTCTTTTGACTTTATACTTCTGCACTGCTTGGTTAATTCTGTGTCTCTCCTCAGTATTAAAAAGGGTCAATAAAAGTTGCTGGCAGTCCGACCAAGTGGGGTTATGGGTCTGACTTATTGACCGGAGCAAATCTGTCATGGCTTGGGGCTTCTCAGAGTAGGCAGGGTTATGAATCTTCCAGTTCAGTAAATCTGTTGTGGTAAAAAGGGGTGTAAACTAGAGTCCCATGTTCCCCCACCGCCTGTTTTCTTAGGGGCTTTTGCAGAGGTATGTTGAAAGACGGGGCAAGGGTCCGGCTATTTGCATTAGGATTTCTCGGAGTGGAAGTGGACACTTGATTGGGGAGCCCATTGACTATTACTGAGTTCCCTATTTCTGTCCTGCCTATACCCAGAGTGTTACGGTTCGGAGTATATTTACTGAGATTTGGCATTGACAAACTTGCTGAATCTGATGTAGGTGGACAACAACTTGAGTCCCCTTGTTTACTGGACGGTTCACTTGGATATGGCTCTGACCTGTCTCGATCTGAGGTCTGTTCATCTACATACGGGGGAGGCTGATCTGTCTCTTCGGGTTGAGAATATATGTGTTTTGTTTGTTTTGTCAGTGGCACTACTCTTGTCATAACCATAATTCTGTACTGTTCCTCTTTTTGTGGCTTCTATCCACTGCAGGTCTCTATTTCCCATTTGTCCAAAGGATGCACAATCATCCAGACGGACATTTTCTCCTAGCTGACTGACTGAGGATTTGTCCGAAAGATGCACAATCATCTGGACGAACATTCCTCCTGACTGACTAGCTGAGGATTTATCCAAGAGATGCACAATCATCCGAACGGATATTCCTCCTAACTGACTGGCTGAGGATTTATCCGAGAGATGCACAATCATCCGGACAGATAGTCCTCCTAACTGACTGGCTGAGGATTTATTTGAGGGATGCACAATCATCTGAACGAGCAGTCCTCCTGGAAGGTGCGTCTTGGTCATGTTTCTGTGAGTCTGACATAATATTTTCAAATAATCGGTCAATGGTCTCTAAGTCAAAGGTTCCCTGTGGGGGCCACCGCGCTCCATAGCGGGGCCAATCTTTCTCACACAATGTTATCAATTTCTCAGGACTAAATTTTTAATTGCGGTTCTTAGAAAATCCCTTCCTAAAGTTGGAGATCATGGATTGTAGGGGAGATTCAACACTATGTTTCCCACCCATTCTTGTAACCTAAAAGACACCAAGACAGACACAGAGGGTAGGGTAAATGATGAGAATTCAGTAAGGGGTCTGAATCCTCGACACAAGTAGGAACAATAGACAACACTTCCCTCGGTCAGTGGCCTGGGCGCAGTCTCCGGAAACGCACTTAGAAGAGGACAACTGTCTCCTCACCACAAAGTGATGTCTCATACACACGTCAATTATACCAGACACTCCCACCCAAAAATTACTGACTGACTGAGGATTCGTCCGAAAGATGCACAATCATCTGAACGGACGTCTCTCTCGGAAGGTGATCAGGCTTCCCTTCTCTCAATCCGTCGAGAGGCTGGCTGGCTGACTGTTATCCAAAAACAAAAGTAAAAAGACTCTCACCTGTTCCCGTTGGAGCTCCAGCTATCTATTTCTCAGATTCCCAGGTCCTTTTGACGCTACCAAGGTCGTCCACAGCAGGCCACCAAATGGGACACAGTGCACTCTCCTAGATAACAGTTCTAGAAGGCGCCTTTTGACGCTACGATATAGCCCACAGGGCTGGCCTCTCGGACCACTCCTTGTAGGTCTGGTGGAAAACAGTGCCACCTGCCTCAACAGGTCACACCGATATTCCCCCCTCACGGCCAAATGCACCAAATAAAGTAGCAGATTTAAAGCAAGATGTCGGGGAATGGACCAAGAACTCTGGTATGGGAGATTTATTCCATCTTTTTGGCCAAAAGAGTGGACACTCCTGACCCAACTAGTGTCTACATGTCAAGAGTGTCAGATACAGTTCATACAGTGTACATATAATTTTCAGCATATTGCGTCACAAGAGAACAGGCGGTACACTATCGTTATACAAAGCATTCTAACCTTTTAAAAATCAACCTAAATCAACCTACGCATGTTAACCCAGACAGGTTCTGCAAAACATATATATTTTTAAACCTTATGTAAAACTTTTGTTTCTCTGCAGTATGCTCTTGCACAAAAAGAGGAACCACAAACTGTCATAAGTAGTTTTCAAGATGAAATACAAGAAATATGATTCTTAGCTGAAATTCTAAATCAGTCTTACTACACACATAACTATGGTCATATAAACTGACCCTCGTTGCCACTTCAGTTTCTTAAGCTAGGTGCCTTTTTATAAACAAATGTGGGGTGGGGTGGGAGGGGAGAACACCCCCTAAAACCTTATCCCTCAATAGTATATTCCAATGCTTAATAATACTCTCTACCTTATTCTTTTGGATATTATATCCCAACACTATCCTATATTCATCTCCTTCCTTACTTCCTACTTTTCCTTTTGTTACCAGTAAGTCTTTCCTCTCCATATTTTTAACTATTTCCAACTGCTTGTTAACAAAGGCACTATCATAACTTTTTTGCAAAGACTTCTCCTCAAACTGTGCCCCTTGCTCTATAAATTCTTCTTTCTTGGTACAGTTCCTCCTCAGTCATACAAACTGCCCCCTGGGTATGTTCAATAACCAGGATTTATGATGACAGCTATCGATTGCTATATATCCATTTCCGTTTGACTGACTTTATCTCCTCTCCATACCATAAACAGGCCATCAATAAACCTATTGTAACAGGCCAACTCTTTTGGTCTATCCCTAAAGACCACCTGAGACTCCCAGTGAGCCAAAAATAAATTGGCTACACTGGGAGCAAAACTGGCCCCCATAGCAACCCCGGTCTTCTGTAGGTAGTAACTACCATCATACCAGAAATAGTTATGAAGTAACCCAAACTCCAGACATTGCAAAAGGTATCTACGTTGTTTCTTTTCTATGGGAGAATTTCTTAATGCCCATTTAACTGATTTATTAGCATCCGTATGTTCAATTATGGTGTACAGGGAACCTACGTCCGCTGCCACCATTTTTATACTTTCCAAAATCTGCAGTAAATGTTTGGTGTCCTTTAAGTATGCAGGGGTCGATATCACCAGAGGTTGCAAAAAAATATCCAGGTATTGACCCAGTCTGGATGATAGGGAATCTAACCCATTGACTATAGGCCTCCCTGATGGGTTTTGATTATCCTTTATGTATTTTTGGAAGGAATTATATTACTGGGGTTTGGCATGAGGTAGGATTTTAACATTCTGCTTCTTTTTTACATGAAATATTTTTCTTTACTCCTTTTGTTATTAACTTACAAAAATCTTCTTCTTTATATTGCTTAAGTGGATTAGACGCCAATACATAAGTATTGGTATGCCCTAATAGTCTCTCCCTTATAGTACAATCTAGACAGCAAAACAACCCCCCCTCCCTTTGTCCGCCGGTCCAATAACCACCTCTTTCTTATCCTCCAGGAACTGAATACCTCTCCTGATGTATTCTGGATCATGTACTTTCCTGATCTTTAATTGTTCCAGATCATTAACAACCATATTTTTAAATACTTCTGTGAATTTATTATCAGAGGAAGGGGGGTTGAATATGGATTTATCGCGCAAACCCGTACCCAATGAATTATTCCTAGCTGTCCTCCCTGTAGTGTTAGAGATAAAATGCTTTTTTATGTTCAGTTTCTTCATATACTTCAGGATATTAACATAAGTTTCAAATTTGTTAAGGTTGTTAGTAGGGGCAAATTTTAATCCTTTATCTAATACTTTAATTTCATTGCTGTTCAGGGGGACTCCACTAAGGTTAAAGATACCTTCCCCTGTTGGTACTTTCTTTTTTTGGAGCTTCCTTCCTGCTCTCCTACCCCTCCATCTTTTCTTTCTACTCCAAATGTGTTTCCATTGTGTGCTTCCCCCTGTTCCCCCCCTCCTCTTGGTACTCTCATGTCCTAAAAAAATTATCCCTATCTGATCATCAATATATCCTTCCAAGGGAACATACCTATTATACCATCCTGGGTGCCCTTCTGATTGTGATCCATCATATCCCATTTGGGGTCTATCATAGCCCTGTTGGGGTCTACCAGGCCCTTGTGGAGATCTATATTCTTGTTGCACTGGATAATAGGGAGCTGGATTCAAATATCCTTGTTTCCCAGATCTAAAAGGCCAACTACCATTGAACCCTCCTCTATTAAATCCATCCTCCTCTTTGGAATCCATTATTATAATATGGTCTTCTTTGCCCTCTATGCTTATTATAAGGTTTTGACCATTCTGTCCATAATCCAGTCCGTTATATGGTCTAGAATGGCATGGTTCCAGCTGGGGTTGGCCACTAGGTGCCTGTACCTTAGGGACCTGCTTCTGGACTCCCTGTGGGGACCCTTTTGAGTATCTATTTTTGGCATTTTCTTATTTATCCCTTCTATTTTGGTGGCTGTAGATTCCCGGGATAATATTTCCTGTTCTTCTAACCTAACTTGCCATCTAAATATTTTCTTTTCTTTATAATCGCCCGTATCTCTCAGGAACTTCTTCCTCTTTTTATCCTTAACTTCTTTTTCCCATTTCTCAACATCAGACTTGAGCCCTCCTGACAATCTAACAAGCTCAGGCTCTTCTTTCTGCAGTTCAGTTAAATCCCTCAGGACCTGTATCTGAGCATCCAAACTCCTAATCTTAGTTTGTTTCCTTTTAAAAAGAAACCTGAGGCGTTCCACCCCTTTTGTGTTAAAGAATATGAACCACTCTTTGGTAGATTCATCATCCACCAATCCATCATTGGGTGGAACATCCCATCTAAGACGGCGCGGTACCATCTCTCCTATATATCTATCAAAGGTGACTATATCCCACCAGGCTCTAAGGATCCAGTATATCGTGTGACCACACACTGTGCTAAGTACTTTGGGCTTTTAAATTGTTCGTTAAAGTGGGGCAAAGGTTTTTGTTTTGTTTTTTGAGATGGTGGGTGGGAGGTTGGAATCTGGGATGGAGTAGAGATGTAGGCTGAGGATTGAAAACTACATGTAAAATGTTTAGTAGATCCTACTACAAAGGGTGCTGGCAGATGTTGCTCTTGGGGAGACATCTCTCCAACAATGGCCAGCCTAGCATACAAAATATTGCATACTCCAACCAAACTGGGGAGCCCCAAGAAAAAATATTTTAAAGGTGAATTTCAATAGCACATTGTTAACTAGTGTAAGATTAGACTACATATTGTAACGTGAAACATCTGTGGTCCACCTGAATGGAGAAACAGACAGGCAAAAGGGATATGCTTGATTTTGTATTTTCACAGCACTGAATCTTCTCATAGAGGTAAGCACAACTTTACTTTCCACTGCAAATGAATTATGCAAGTAGATATAATATAAAAGAGAGAGCTTCAAGGAACAATGTTTCACATTCTTTTATCAAATCTTTGTATAGTTTGAAAACTATTTGCTGTAAAAAGCTTGCGTGCAGCAAAAATATGCACAATTTTCTAGTTTGCCTTTATATATCACGGTACCAGCTGTCAGCCTAATAAGCTATCTGAGGAAATCCACTTATTTTGTGCTGTCTAAACATCACCTGCCTCAACTCCTCTAGGGTATTCGTGACATGTCTAAAAAGTTAATTGCCTAGAAAAAACACTGGGGTTAATAGACTGTAAAAGCAAATATAGAAGCATTTTTTTTATAATAGTAGCTATTTGACTTTTAAACATTAAGTGTGTATTTGCAGGCAGTGCAGTGACAGTTCTTAAATAGTTGGACAGATCTGACATATCTAGACATTCAGCACTTGAGTGTAACCAGGATATAGTGTGACCTACACGTATGTATTGAATGTATAAGTGTGTGTTTGTGTATATAGAGGTTTGTAATAGGTGCTTACGGGAAGCTGTGCGAGCTGTGGCACTTTAATCATTGAGTGCTGCACTCTGCAGAGGGTGTAACACTTCTTTGCATATAGGCACTTATATGTAGGCTTTAGTTGCCATTTAGCTAATTATTTGCCTATTGGGGATTTATTATCAGCAACTGTTGAAGGCATTCATACCTTTTAATGTTATACCCTGCAGAGGGTCTAACACACCATTACCAGTCACTAGTCACTTTAACCACTTGCCGCCCACCGGCTGTCATATGACGGCCAGGCGGCGTGGCTCTCGTTCTGGGAGGGCGTCATATAACGCCCTCGCCTTCCCTACCCACCAGGGGGCGCGCGCGCGCCGCCGGCAGCAATCGCGCATGCGCCGTGTCACTTGGCACCCGATGCGCTGCCCGGCGGCCGCTATGTCCGCCAGGCACACGCGATTGCCCGGTAACACGGCAGAACGTGGATCTGTGTATGTAAACACTCAGATCCACGTCCTGTTAGAGAGGAGAGGAGACCGATGTGTGTTCTCAGTATAGAGCAACACCGATCGGTCTCCTCCCCTTGTAAGTCCCCTCCCCCTTCAGTTAGAAACATTCCCTAGGAACACAGTTAACCCCTCGGATCACCCCTTAGTGTTAACCCCTTCCCTGACAATCATATTTATACAGTAATCAGTGCATTTTTATAGCACGGATCGCTGTATAAATGTGAATGGTCCCAAAAATGTGTCAAAAGTGTCCGATGTGTTCGTCACAATAAAAATCGCAGATCGCCGCCATTACTAGTAAAAAAAAATAATAATAAAAATGCTATAAATCTATCCCCTATTTTGTAGACGCTATAACTTTTGCGCAAACCAATCAATATACGCTTATTGCAATTTTTTTTTTTACCAAAAATATGTAGAAGAATACATATCGGCCTAAACTGAGAAAAAAATTTGTTTAAAAAAAAATTGGATATTTATTATAGCAAAAAGTAAAAAATATTGTGTTTTTTTTTTTCAAACTCGTCCCTCTTCTTTTGTTTATAGCGCAAAAAATAAAAACCGCAGATGTGATCAAATACCACTAAAAGAAAGCTCTATTTGTGGGGAAAAAATAATAAAAATTTCATTTGGGTACAACGTTGTATGACCGCGCAATTGTCATTCAAAGTGTGACAGCGCTGAAAGCTGAAAAATGGCCTGGGCAGGAAGGGGGTGAAAATGCACTGTATAGAGATGGTTAAATAAGAACAGCGCCACACCTACATCATTCCCAATTTAACTCGGTGTACTCCACTTAGGTGGTAGTATTCTTTGTAGAGGCAGCAGTTTTTTCCCTCCTCTGTACTTTTCCTTGCGCGGATTCACACACAATCTTCTCATATTCCCCAAGTGGCTAATCTACAAGCTTCTGCATTTAATACAAAAATATGAAAAAGCAAGCATGTGGTATCAATGCGAAAGTAACATTAAGCATGGCATTAAAGCAGATTTTGCATCAAAATACAGCACAAACTCTTAGATCACTCCTAGTGAAATAGTGCTGCATTGCACATTAAATAAAAAACACACCAGAGGAGAAAAATAAAGTCAGTGTGTTAGGCAAACAATTTTTTGTTTTCAGGTGTATTTTTATTTAACTTGTAATACATCTTTTTTCAAATGGACAGTAAAGGTAAATCACAATCGGAAATCATATTAAAATCAAAAATGACTGCAGTAAAGTGTGATTACTGTGAACCATACCCCATTATTCTTTGCTATACCTAAATAAATAATGCTGTTTGCTTAGGTGGCTACAAATACATTAGCAGAGGTATATTGTATAATTTCTTCAAATTATTACCACCACCAAATTGCAGCTATCATTCTAGTTTAAATATCTCTATAAATA
Source organism: Aquarana catesbeiana (assembly GCF_042186555.1). Lineage (NCBI taxonomy): Eukaryota > Metazoa > Chordata > Amphibia > Anura > Ranidae > Aquarana > Aquarana catesbeiana. The sequence continues at coordinate 663,414,378 of NC_133324.1, forward strand.
TCTTATTGTTTGATATAAGCAATCTCCACAGCTTAAGATATGTATTTCCATCTTGAGTTGGAGATTTTGAATCTGGAATCCCAAATGGCGTCTATATGGTTTTAGTAGAGCTATGGAGTAGAAATAGTTTAATGTGCAAATGGAAAATATGTGTATTTTACTTGTATGATATGACATCTGTCAAGAGGCTCTTTACATATTTTCTTGTCTGCAGCACAGAACAGTGCGAAAGTCTCAATTCATGCTCAGTACTAGGGATGAGCTAGATCATCGAGCGTTCGCCCCTTCGCCGAACAGCGAACATTATGGGGTGTTTGCGGGAAATTCCATCGCCGCGGAACGCCCCATAATGCACTGCGGGATCGCAGTGCATTGCTGTATGATGATTGGACAAAGCATGCACCTGACCTGCATGCTTTCGCCAATCACAGCGAGCTCTGCTGAGAGAGCCATAATTGGCCAAAGGCAGGGTGCCTTTGGCCAATCATGGCTCAGATGGACTGTCCACGCCCCACACCATATTAGGCTGCTTACATAGTGGCCACGTGTAGTGTTGTTGGCATGGACGGAGAGATAGCTTGAGTTAGATTAAGCAGGCAGGTTATTTAGTTAGTGGCAGTGTATTTGAGACATTATATATATATATATATATATATATATATATATATATATATATATATATATATATATATATATATATATATATATATATATATATATATATATATATTCTGCATCTAGCATATATTCAGTCTATACTCTATATTCAGTGCAGGCAGTGTATCATGTCCGGAAGGCCAATAAGGAGAGGCAGCTTCAGCCAGGAATGGTTGTATGGGACAATGGCACCAACCTTCTCTCCGCCCTCTGACAGGGACAGCGGGAGAAAGAGGAGGACTTCCTTTCCTCTCAAGGCCCCCTTTATCCAGATAGCATTCATGCGGGGCCGCCAAACACACAGGAAGAAGAGGAGGGGGATTGTGTCAGCATGGATGTATAGGATAACGCGCAGCAGTCTTCAAGGGATTGTTTTCATACCCCAGAAACCCAAGGAGTTGTATGTGGCTGGTAGGAGGTAGTTATGGATAATGTGATCCTTAGTGACCCAGAGGACTCAGAATCGAATGCCTCTGCAAACATACTCTGCATGGCCTCTGCATGGATTCTGCAAAGCCTGCGAAAGAACCCTAGGATTTGTAGTATCAAGGAGAGGGATCATTACTGGCTAGCAACCCTTCTTGATCCATGTTACAAGGGTAAAGTTGCAGAACTTATCCTGCCTTCGGAGAGGGAGCAGAGGATGAAACATCTTCAGGAGACCTTGAAGAAAAGTTTGTGTTTCCAGACCCTGGGAGGTTATCATTTCCTAGTGCTGGACAACGTGTTTCTGAGGCTTTGTTCGGTCAGAGGAAGAGCGGTGGAGAAGGTGGCCGGCTGACCGATGCCTTTAAACAATTTTTCAGTCCTCAGCACCAAGGTCTGATAGGTTCAAGCAACCGTCGCCAGCGACTGCATTATATGGTGCAGGAATATCTAGGGGCAAGAGCAGACTTGGAGACCTTTCCAACAGAGCAGCCACTAGGTTACTGGGTCTTGAGGATGGACCACTGGCCAGAACTTGCTCAATATGCAATCGAGCTACTGACCTGTCCTGCACATTCAGGCCTGCTGGGGGGTTTGCAACAGATCAGAGTGCGCCTGTCCACAGACTCCTTTGATAGGCTCACATTTATAAAAAATGAATCATTCTTGGATCAGCAGCTATCAAGCACCTGATGCTGATGTAACTGTTTGAATTTGCTATGGATCTGGGATCCTTTGAAGACTGCCTATGCTGCCTATCCTATTCCTCCTGAATCTTGATGATGCTAGCTTCCAACGATATTTTTGGTTTAGGGCACCACCCAAGGCCCAATTTTTCTGCCCCTGTTTAACAGGCGCATGTAATGACAATTTTTGAAATAATATTTAACAGCAGGGTCCGTTCCTGCGCCCAACAAGAGTAAATGTGAGGGGTTACAGTGTTGTGGCACTACCACCACCACCACCCAAGGCCCAATTTTTTTCTGCCCTTGCTTAACCACTTCAGCCCTGAGCCTCTTTTTTACACTTGTTGTTTACAAGTTAAAATATTTTTTTTTGCTAGAAAATTACTTAGAACCCCCAAACATTATATATATTTTTTTCTAACACAATAGAGCATAAAATGGCATTTGTTGCAATACTTTCTGTCACACCGTATTTGCACAGCGGTCTTACAAGCGCACTTTTTTGGAAAAAATACACTTTTTTTAATAAAAAAATTAAACAACAGTAAAGTTAACCCAATTTTTTTTATATTGTGAAAGATAATGTTACGCCGAGTAAATTGATACCCAACATGTCACGCTTAAAAATTGCGCCCTCTCATGGAATGGTGACAAACATTTTCCCTTAAAAATCTCCATAGTCGATGGGTGGTTGAACATCGGTTTCATATGCGGGCGCTAGTCACGTATGCGTTCGCTTCTGCGTGCACAAGCTTGTCGGGACGGGGCGCTTTAAAAAAAAAAAAAAAAAAAAAATTTCTTCTTATTTATTTTACGTTTAGTTTTTTATTTTGACACAGTTTTTTTTTTTTTTTTTTTTAATATTTGGGTCACTTTTATTCCTATTACAAGGAATGTAAACATCCCTTGTAATAGAACAAACAGGACCTCTTAAATATGAGATCTGGGGTCAAAATATTTACACTAAAATGCAATAAAAATAAATAAAAAAATAATTGAAAAATAAGAAAAAAGATTTTCCTTTAAGAGCTATGGGCGGAAATGACGTTTGACGTCGCTTCCGCCCTCCCATGCCATGGAACCGAGCAGGGGCCATATTCCCCTCAGTCGGCAGCCAGGCATCCACGGGAGAGGGCGCGATTGTCTCTGGCGATACCGGCGGGTCAGGTAAGCGGCGGAGATGACCGGAGTGCGGCAGGAGGGGGGGCACCTCTCCTGCCGCCGATAAAAGTGATCTTGCGGCGAATCAGTCGCGGACTTCACTTTTATTTTAAAGAGAACCGCTCACCATTCCCAAAAATATCGGGGTTATGGCAGCTAGCTGCTGCCATAACACTGGTATTTAGCGTCAAACTAGCAACATACGGGTACGGTGATTTGCGTGAAGTGGTTAACAGGGGCATGTAATTAAAATTTTTGAAATTATATTTAACAGCAGAGCCAGTTCCTGCGCCCAACAAGAGTTACTGTGAGGGGTTACAGTGTTGTGGCACCACCACCCAAGGTCCAATTTTTCTGCCCCTGGTCAATATGGGCATGTAATTACAGTTTTTGAAATAATAGTTAAAGCAGAACTCTGGGATTTTAAGAGATATGTCTGATTTAAGTTTCAGGAAGTCAGCTCTGTGATTCAAAAAATGCATCATCTTTTCTGGCAGGGAGGATCTCTTAAAACAGTGATTGCATCATATCCTCTTCTCTCTCTCTAACTGTAATCAGCCTACGTTTCCCATGAAGCCTTGGGATGGGAGTGAATGTGGGAGGGTACACTAGGCCTGTACATGTAAATGTGAACTCGCTAGGGTTGCCACCTGTCCAGGGTTCACCCGGACAGTTCGGGTTTGGAACCATGCGTCAGGGTTTCAGACTGTCTGAAACCCAGACACATTATATAGACTGGACTAAGGCTTCCCAGCAGGGTTGCTGGCTGCAGTTGTCTAAGCTGAGAGTGTCTGTTACACTCTTTTACACTGCCAAAAGCCAGCACTAACAACCCCCCCCCCCCAAACACACACACAGACTGGAAAGGAGAGAGGGCTCGATCTGCTCCTCTTCCCCCCATTCCTACCCCTCTGTGTCTGCCCACACTCCAATCCCTGGCGCTGTGCCTCAGAAAAGGAAACTGGGGGCCGTAAATTTGAATCCAGCAGCCTCAGATACATCTGGATGAGAGGTGCTGACTGCCAAGGGGTGAGTGAGCTCACCATCCATCCCTGTCTGTGACTGAAGTCTCCCCCTTCTCTCTCATGCCTCTGAGTAAGTACGCTAAGGCAAATCAGGGTTCTCAGAGCACCCCTTACATCAGATTTCCCCTTTACACCAGAGACCACAGTGTTTCCCCTTACATCAGAGTCTTCACCGTACATCAGAGTTCTCAGTGTTCCCCCTTAAATCAGGGTTTCCAGAGCATCCCTTATTTTAGAGTCCCCAGAGTTCTCCCTTACATCAGAGTCTGCAGAGTCCCCCTTACAGTTAACGGGAACTCTATGGACTCTGATGTAAAGGGGGACTCTTGTTATTAAGTTCATATGATTAGAAATATTATTTAATAGCAAAATATATGTATAGTTTATACTATAAAAAAAATGGCGTGCGCCACCAAAGTGTTCGGGTTTGACTTGAAGAAAAAGGTGGCAACCCTAGAACTCGCCCACTTTAACATAAATTGCACCCCTCATTCTGCAGCCAGCAAGCCATACATAACACATGGTATGATAGGTTACAGCCTTATAAATACAAAGCATTTTAATATAAATGTAAACCAGTGCAACGTATCAGTGTCCACCAGTGCCGCTTGTCAGTCCCACCAGTGCCGCTTGTCAGTCCCACCAGTGCCGCTTGTCAGTCCCACCAGTGCCGCTTGTCAGTCCCAAGGGGCATGTAATTACAATTTTTGATATAATTAACAGCAGGGACCGTTCCTGCGCCCAACAAGAGTAACTGTGAGGGGTTACAGTGTTCTGGCACCACCAACACCTAAGGTCCAATTTTTCTGCAGAGTATATAGTGCAGTCCGTATAGTATATATACTGTATATAGTGCCTGGGGACCCACAGGGTTTGCCACGGGGGTTCCCCTTAATATCCATACCAGACCTGATTGGCCTGGTAATGGACTGGGGGGTAACCCACGACATTTTTTTTTAATGATTATCTATGTATGTTGCCGGGATCCGGCAATACATTACAGCCGCAAGCAATTTTAAATGACATTTTTTCCTTTAAAAATGTCATATTGCTGCAGGACTGTTATAAACATGGGAAAGATGCACTACTTTACAGGCAGACTAAGGGACCCCCCGACACGATATTTAAAGGAATATTTCATTTTTATTGATTCATTTTAAGCATTATTAAAATCACTGCTCCTGAAAAAACGGACGTTTTTTTAAACTTTTTTTTGCATTAATACATGTCCCCTGGGGCAATAACTTTCATATAAGCCTTTAAAATGAGCAGATTTGATTTCTTTATGTTTGTGTCCTATAGACTTTAACTGTGTTCGCACAAATTTTTTGCCTGTTCGCATGTTCTGCTGCGAACCGAACCGGGGGTGTTCGGTTCATCCCTACTCAGTACAGTCGATGCCTGGAAAAAAAGCTTTGCTCCATTTTTTGATGACAAAGCCCAAGTCCACTGTGCTGGTGACCATATCTTACCTTGCTTAAAGATTAGGATTTATCACTGCCTCATCATGATTGTGTAGATGTCATAGATAGATTAGGTTGATTAGATATGCTTGAAACAACTTTACTTTGTTTTTCTCCCTAGGTTGCTTTGCATAAAACATCACCAGAGGAGATCTCAAGGATTCCTCTTTTGGCTGCCTGGTATGAACGGGTCCAGCAGGTTCCAGGTGTGCAGAGTGCAGCTACTGCTTGTAGTATCACCTTCCTTCATTTTCCTGATTTGAATAAGACATGTGATAAGCATTTGCAAGCATCAGAAACAAAGACAGAAGAAGCAGATTCCTCAGAAGACCAGTTTCTAGGAGGTCCCAGACCAACCATGACCAAACTAAAGGTAAATGTCTGATTCTAAAAAAAACCTTGTAATGTCTAGGTGTAGGTCTGGAGAAAGTCTTTAGTGGAACCACAAACATAAGCACATAGAAAATGTTTCTATGTGACTACCCTTAGTTGCGTACCTCATCTGAAAGTGTTTGGGCACCCTACATTTCTTCCCCAGATCACTATTATACCTGAAATACCTATTTTTACTGAAATTTACTATGAATAAAAAACATTCTGGAACAGTTCCTTTCTTGAATGTAAATCTTTGGTGCCCAGCTTGTGGCTGTTTAGCCATCCTAAGTTTTAGTGTTCCTGGACTGTGACTCAGTGTTGTGTGGCCTAAGAAATGCCTGGGATCACCTTTGCTGTGTATGTTAGGGGTGTTGAAAATAATCGTCGCATCGTTGCATTGCGATTCTGCCCTTCCCGATTCAGCATGATGCGGTATCCAGCATAATCGATTATGCATGACATCATTCCGACTCCTCCCCCGCACAGCAGTGTCTTTGCTGGTGATGACAAGCAACAGACCGGCTGGCTGCGCCTGGCGCCATCTCCCCAACATTGGATGGTGTAGCCTCAGCATGCGGCCCCCACCCACGCTCTCCCCCTCCTCGGGATTTGTACCTGTGGACAGTGACACCGGTCATCTCCCCGATGGGCGGGTGCAGAGCCGCATGGAGCTGTGAGACACAGACCACTGTAGCTGTCATCACATCTGTGGGATAAGGCCATAGAGTCAGCTTCAGGAAATGAGCAGCGAGGAGAGGAGGGGGGATGGTAGGAGTGCTCCGGAGGTGAGAGATCAGCCTGTCATGTTTGATATATGTGCTGGGTGAGTGTATAGAGTGTATAGAAGTGGCACATCCCCCGCCTCTGCTACACCTATCCAGTGTGTACTGTGTGCCTAACACATTGTGGGATGAAAAAAAAATGTTTCACCAGTGCTAAACTGCAGATCATGCAATGATGAGAGATGAATAGGCAATTAAACTGAACCCAGTGCAGCTGAACACCAACTGGGAAAAGTGACATGCAAAAAAACCTCCTGTGATACCGTAGGCTCTTTTTAATCATTCTTATTACATCTAAACATGTCCTGGTCATCTGGTCCAGTCCCTTCATGGTTTTTTATCAAACTTTGTTTTTCTTTATTACTGCCACTGATGGATTGACTTCATTCTGGTCTTAACCCATCGAGCGCTAACTCACATTGGAGGCTGCACAGTGCACACTCTTTTTCTGTCTAATTTCTTCCTAAGATTTCCCTGTCATCTCTCCCCTATATAAACATCCACTAATCTGCAAGCAGTATATTTCTTGCTGATTGAATGTCTTCCTTTTTTTTTGCACTGATGTTGACCTGTCCAGGTTGCTGCCAAAAGACTCAATGATTTTTACTGATACCAAAGGGTATTATTTTTTCTTTAAAATAAAAAAGGTATCATATTTACCTGCTCTCTTCTCGCTTTTTTGCCGGGTCTTCTCCGCTGTCTTCTCCCTCTATTCTTCTTCTGATGTTGAGTCAATGCTCTTTCCCACTTTAATGCTGGGTGCGCAGTGTGCCACTACTTACCGTATATTGGCATGGGGCGGGGTCACCGGGTGACGTCACCCAGAGGACCCGCCCCTTATGATGTCACTGTCTGGGGCATGGTGGGCGGTGACATCATAAGGGGCGGGCCTCTGGGTCGACGTCTCCTGGTGATCCCGCCCCATGCCAATATACGTAGTGGCACACCACGCACCCAGCATTAGAGCAGGAGAGAGCGTTGAGTCAACATCGGAAGAAGAACAGCGGGAGAAGACAGCGGGGAATACCCGGCAGAGGCAGAAGACAGCAGGGAGAAGAACCGGAGAGGGCTAGAAGACATGAGTGGAGAAGAACCGGCAGAGGCAGAAGACGTCAGTGAGGGAGGCAGAAGGGCCGGAGAGGGGAGAAGAAATCGGAAGCAACGCCAAAGCTGCCTTAATAAATTAATTTAAAAACCTGTGTACTGCGTTTTATTTTTGACACTTTTTAGGTGAAAGATATGGGTGCAATGTGCCCCATACTCATTCACATAGGGTGGGGGGCCGGGATCTGGGGGCCCCTTTGTTAAAGGGGGCTTCCAGATTCCGATAAGCCCCCCCGCCTGCAGACCCCAATAACCAAAGGCCAGGGTTGTCGGGAAGAGGCCCTTGTCCTCATCAACATGGGGACAAGGTGCTTTGGGGTGGGGGGGGTGCAGGGCCCCTCTGCCCCAAAGCACCCACCCCCCTCATGTTGAGGGCATGCTTCCTGGTATGGTTTGGGGGGGAGTACTGGCTCGTCCCCACCACCTTACCTGACCTGCCGGGCTGTGTGCTTGGATAAGGGTCTGGTGTGGATTTTGGTGGGACCGCCACGCCGTTTTTTCGGCGTAGGGGTTCCCTTTAAAATCCATACCAGACCGAAGGACCTGGTATGCCCTTGGAGGGGAAACTCGTGCTGTTATCTTTTTATTTGACATGGAGTTCCCCTTTAAGATCATCAGAGCACAAGTCGCATGCCAAAGTCGGATCAGTTAAGATGGCGATCTGACATTGATCCAACTTCAGTGATATTCAATGGGCTGAAGTAGGATCAAAGTCGGACCAAAGTAATGCAGGGAGCATTTTCAAAGTCGGACCCATTTGTGTCGGACCAGTTGAGACAGCTCTCATAGGGAAACATTGATTTTCACATGTCGTGCAACATGAGCTCCCAATGTCGGAGCGTTTGTTGTACCAGTGTGAACCCGGCCTCAGTCTCATTTTAACAGCCACACCTATACCATGTGTATAATTTCTGGCCATCTCTTGTAGTATGTTAGCAGTTTCTGACCATCTACTCTAGCGTGTCTCTTACGGTTTTCTGTAGCATTGCATGCATCAAATATTGCACAAGGCCTTCTATTGGTGTCAAGGGCTTCATTTGAGGCCCCCTATTCCACCACGCTTTGGCATATGTTATTGGGATTTGAATTTCTAAAGGCTGAATAACTTAGTGTATAAAGGTAAAACTTTTTTTTTTTTCTAATTGGATAGTGTAACGAGCCCCTTGCTCGCTCGGTTCCACTCTCCCGACACTCCTCTGCAGCTATAGAATCAGATTGCAGATCGCAACATCTGATTGTTCGGTCATCCAATGCTCCGGGATTAGAACTACAGCTATGTGCCGTTCTAACCCAGTTGTGATAGCTCAGAACAAACACCAGGGAGGCTGTATGTAAGTTTAACCAGGAATCTCCTTTATTGCAATATACAGGCTCTTTTATACACTAAAAGTGGAGGTGCATACCTCCGACTCATATTACTCTAACAATACAGCATTAACCTAATTAACATGAGCTAATTAACTAATCCCTTTAGACAGCCTAGATGACTCAGACATGACCTTTAGGCCAGACTGGCCATCTTGTAGTTCAGAAAATCCAATCAACAGTATCACAATAGCAGAGTTAATTAAACACAAACAACAATGGGGATCTAATGACTCTTAGATCCCATACTAGAGACTTATTTACAATACACATTTTAGCAGACAACAGACAGGTAGCTGGAATTGATGACATTAGCATTTAACAGTAGGAGTCCCAACGGTATGAATCAGTCACTATTCCAATATGGCAAATCCAGGGTCCCCAGAGTCTGTGTGTCCTGGGGGACTAGGACCCGAATCCACAGTAATACCACCTCAAGGGTCCCCAGGCATACAGCTCACAAAGAGCACCATTCCCCCAAATGCCAGGGCCCACGATCGGCAAGAGGCTAGCATACAGTCCCCTCCAAAAGTCTCTCTCCCGGCTAGGTCTGTCACAGATAGAGTAGAAGGGACAAAACCCCTGTCAGGTTATTGTTGTTGTATGTATCCAATTGTTGAGCTTTCTCTTCACTGATTGTCCCCAATAGAAAATGAGAGGAAATCTCCCCACAGTGAGGGGAAATTCTATCTTAGACAGTTGTCACTGGAACATTTTTTTCCCCACTGAATGATGTACTTTCAATCATCACATATGAAGTACACGATTCATGCACTGTAACAAAACTGAACAAATAAGTTATGAGGGCAATGCATTTTAAATCTTATAGTCCAATAGGGTATAGAAGATGATACTAAAGAAGCCATTCTCAGATAGGGCTCCATCTGATGGTGCCTGCATAGTTAGGGTATAAAGCCATTTGTCAGAGCCAGCAGCATGACGCCAATTAACTTTTTAGCTGTCAGGAATAATGTAACTCTGATCATCATAGTTACACAGTAGGTGAGGTTGAAAAAAGACACAAGTCCATCAAGTCCAACCTACGTGTGTGATTATATGTCAGTATTACATTGTATATCCCTGTATGTTGTGGTCATTCAGGTGCTTATCTAATAGTTACTTGAAACTATCGATGCCCCCCGCTGAGACCACAACCTGTGGAAGGGAATTCCATATCCTTGCCGCTCTTACAGTAAAGACCCCTCTTCGTGTTTTGTATATTGAAACCATATCCCCTCTCAAGCGTCTCTTCTACAGAGAATAAGTTCAGTGCTCGCAACCTTTCCTCATAACTAATATCCTCCAGACCCTTTATTAGCTTTGTTGCCCTTCTTTGTACTCGCTCCATTTCCAGTACATCCTTCCTGAGGATTGGTGCCCAGAACTGGACAGCATACTCTAGGTGCGGCTGGACCAGAGTCTTGTAGAGCGGGAGAATTATCGTTTTATCTCTGGAATTAATCCCCTTTTTAATGCATGCCAATATTGTTTTCTTTGTTAGCAGCAGCTTGGCATTGCATGCCATTGCTGAGCCTATCATCTACTAGGACCCCCGGGTCCTTTTCCATCCTAGATTCCCCCAGAGGTTCTCCTCCCAGTGTATAGATTGCATTCATATTTTTGCCACCCAAAAGCATTATTTTACATTTTTCTACATTGAACCTCATTTCCCATGTAGTTGCCCACCCCAATAATTTGTTCAGATCTTTTTGTAAGGTTTTCACATCCTGCGGAGTAGTTATTGCCCTGCTTAGCTTAATATCGTCCGCAAATATAGAGATTGAACTGTTTACCCCATCCTCCAGGTCATTTATGAATGAATTAAACAGGATTGGTCCCAGCACAGAACCCTGGGGGACCCCACTACCCATCCCTGACCATTCCGAGTACTCCCCATTTATCACCATCCTCTGAACTCGCCCTTGTAGCCAGTTTTCAATCCATGTACTCACCTTATGGTCCATGCCAACGGACCTTATTTTGTACAGTGAACGTTTATGGGGAACTGTGTCAAATGCTTTTGCAAAATCCAGATACACCACGTCTACCGGCCTTTCTGTATCTAGATGGCAACTTGCCTCCTCATAAAAGGTAAATAGATTGGTTTGGCAAGAACGATTCTTCATAAATCCATGCTGATTACTGCTAATGATACCGTTCTCATTACTAAAATCTTGTATATAGTCCCTTATCGTCCCCTTCAAGAGTTTACATACTATTGATTAAATATAAGTGGGTAGTGCTGCGCTAATCCTAAATGAATAGACTAAAAAACCTAACGTATGTGAATAAATAGATTGTGATCAAATCTTACATCACAAAAATAAAATCAATATAGGCGGTAGATGGCAATGGCCAGAAAAAGAGTGAAATAATAATTGAAATGTATCAAAAATATGAAACTGTGTACATAAAAACCATAAATATATAATATATCACCATAACACTCAGCTCACTAATCATAAGTGAAATAAAAACTTCTTAATAAAGTGCAGATAAAGATAAAGCATGTGATTGACACTGTGTGCAAAAATAAGCAATACATAAGGTGACAATGTGCAGCAGTGTATCCAGATTAATACAGCATGGATCTCAGAACAAGTTGAAAACATGCATCACATAAAGTGACAGCATGCAAAACTACATCCAAACAAATTCGGCAAAAATAATTCCAAAATAACATACAAAGTGCTCCACCAAAAAAGTCCATCAATTAATTCAAAAGAGTGACAGCAACATCCTAATATGCAATTGTTGCAATTAAGGTGCTCAAAATGGATCACATCATGTGCATCTTCGTGTACACACACACAAGGCCCCTTACCTTGAGGTAATAGGGCAAAAGCATATGACCAATAAGCCTTTTGTGGTGTCCACCTATGGGCTCCAGCGCATCCCTCGCAGTCCTCGGTCCGGGGTATGGTTCCCTCAGGTGTAAGGCAAGGGAGTATGTAAGGTGACAAAGCAAGAAGGATCCCAATAGTGTGATTCCGTTTTGGTAAAATAGTAGCTTTTATTTAAAATAATACGGTACTCACATAAAAATGGAATAAACAGCGGTTCAATCCGACGAGCGGCGAGCTCGTGAGCCTCTAGCAGTATGTGCAGCCCATTGGGACGGGACAGGCTGCACATACTGCTAGAGGCTCACGAGCTCGCCGCTCGTCGGATTGAACCGCTGTTTATTCAATTTTTATGTGAGTACCGTATTATTTTAAATAAAAGCTACTATTTTACCAAAACGGAATCACACTATTGGGATCCTTCTTGCTTTGTCACCTTACATAATCCCTTGCCTTACACCTGAGGGAACCATACCGCGGACCTAGGACTGTGAGGGATCGCTGGAGCCCATAGGTAGACACCACGAAAGGCTTATTGGTCATATGCTTTTGCCCTATTACCTCAAGGTAAGGGGCCATTACCCACTTGTGTGTGTGTGTGTACACGAAGATGCACATGATGTGATCCATTTTGAGCACCTTAATCGCAACGATTGCATGTTAGGATGTTGCTGTCGCTCTTTTGAATTAATTGATGGACTTTTTTGGTGGAGCACTTTGTATGTTATTTTGGGATTATTTTTGCCGAATTTGTTTGGATGTAGTTTTGCACGTTGTCACTTTATGTGATGCATGTTTTCAACTTGTTCTGAGATCCATGCTGTATTAATCTGAATACACTACTGCACATTGTCACCTTATGTATTGCTTATTTTTGCACACAGTGTCAATCACATGCTTTATCTTTATCTGCACTTTATTAAGAAGTTTTTATTTCACTTATGATTAGTGAGCTAAGTGTTATGGTGATATATTATATATTTATGGTTTTTATGTACACGGTTTCATATTTATGATACATTTCAATTATTATTTCACTCTTTTTCTGGCCATTGCCATCTACCACCTATATTGATTTTATTTTTGTGATGTAAGATTTGATCATAATCTATTTATTCACATACGCTAGGTTTTTTAGTCTATTCATTTAGGATTAGCGCAGCACTACCCACTTATATTTAATTACTTCTAAGGTCTGGTGTGTACCTGATTCGGTGCAAGCAGCTTTTCCGATTCTAGATTAATTTTTTCATACGCGGGAATAACCTCACTATTATTTATTACATACTATTGATGTTAGGCTAACTGGTCTGTAATTCCCAGGGATGTATTTTGGGCCCTTTTTAAATATTGGTGCTACATTGGCTTTTCTCCAATCAGCTGGTACCAGTCCAGTCAGTAGACTCTCAGTAAAAATTAGGAACAATGGCCTGGCAATTACTTGACTGAGTTCCCTAAGTACCCTCGGGTGCAAGCCACCTGGTCCCGGTGACTTATTAATGTTAAGTTTCCCAAGTATAATTTTAATTCTGTCCTCTCTTAACCATGGAGGTGCTTCCTGTGATGTGTCATGAGGATAAACACTGCAGTTTTGGTTACTGAAGCCCCTTGATTCCCTCGTAAAGACTGAGGAGAAGCATAAATGCAATACCTTCGCCATCTCCCCATCCTTTGTAACCAGATGTCCTTCCTCATTCTTTATGGGGCCAATATGGTCTGTCCTCCCTTTTTTACTGTTTACATACTTAAAGAAATTCTTGGGATTTTTTTTTGCTCTCCTCCGCTATGTGTCTTTTATGTTCTATCTTAGCTGTCCTTATTGCACCCTTACATTTCTTGTTGCATTTTTTATAAAGTCTGAATGCTGATGATGATCCCTCAACCTTGTATTTTTTGAAGGCCTTCTCCTTTGCTTTTATATGCATTTTTACATTGGAGTTAAGCCATCCAGGACTTTTGTTCACTCTTTTAAATGTATTACCCAATGGGATGCATTGGCTAATGCCCTTATTTAATATGCTCTTAAAGCAAACCCATCTCTCCTCCGTGTTCTTTGTTCCTAAGATTTTATCCCAATTTATGCCTTCTAGCAAGGTTTGTAGTTTAGGGAAGTTGGCTCTTTTGAAATTCAGTGTCTTTGTATTCCCCTTATGTTTCCTATTTGTGTGATTTATACTGAAGCCAATTGACCTGTTATAGCTGTTACCTAAATTGCCCCGTATCTCCACATCCGTGATCAGGTCTGTATTGTTGGTAATCAGTAGATCCAGTAACGCTTTATTTCTTATCATGGTAAGGGGGGAACATACTTTCCACTGACCACCAATGTAGGGGGGCATTTTTCTCACTGACCAGCATTGAATTGGTTGTAGCTTTGGTTCAGTGAGACCTGAAAATTATTTCAAGGGTTCCTCTCGGGCAGGGATGTCAAACTCATTTTCATCGTGGGCCGCATCAGTATAAGGGTTGCCCTCAAAGAGCCAGTTGTATCTGTAAGAATATATAAATGTATCTACTCTTTATCATATAAAATGATTGCCTCTGCATTCGATTATTACTGGTTTTAGTAATACTGTGAAGGGCAGGTGCAAATCGGCACGGAGTCCATTCAGACTCCTGTAGCAGACGATGCAAATCTGAAAATGAGGATTGGGCACCGCTGGTATCATCCATGAGAAAGTTTATTGGAGACTGCTCAGACAGAACATGGTTCTGCATGGGGTTCTGGCTGAGCAGCCTCCTTTAAAGTTTCTTGTGGATGATACCAGTGGTATGTAACCCTCTTTTTCAACTGGCATAGAATAGTATCATTCCCATAATAATTTTAAGCAGATGTCCAGAGCACCCCACCCCGCCTTAAATCGGATATCAAGATTCCCCTCCACCATCAGAAGTCAAGAGCCCCCCATCCTCCCTTACATCACAGTGCACCCCTTAGCTTGTGTTGCTGCCAGGAGGAATCGGGGGTTGTAACTGGGAAGAAGAAAGTTTAGGGTCTGGGGGAGGACCAGAGGAGTCAATTGCCAGAGTCTGCTGAATGCTGAGACCAGCGGAGGCAGAGACAAGGGGGTGCTGTGTCTGCACAGAGAGGCGCAGGATCTCTAGGAGGAGTCATATCCTTTTCTCTGCTGCTGACTGCTGAGACGGGGGAAGGGGAGCGGAAAGGCGGAGTGTGTAGCAGTTGTAGGAAAGGTGCAAGTTCCACATGAAGTTGCCTGGTGGGATGAATTCGGTGCACGGGCCTTGTGTTGGACATATTTGCTCTAGGGTAAAAAGGTTGAGAAGGACTGTACTAGAGTATAGAAAGTTAAGGCTCCATGGACACTGGAGCTGATAAACTGCAGTTTATTGGCGTTTGGACGTTTTTTTTAAAAGCCCATAAACTCCACTCTATGTTAGCCTATGTATCCATGCACACATGGACATTTTTTAGCTTTAATGAGCAGTGGAGTTTATGAGCTTTTTTCTGAACATCAGAAAATTGCGTTCAAGAGCAGTACTGGAAATGCCAGACCGGTAAAAGGTGTTAAATGAGGGTTAACGCTGTAAAAAGAGCGTTAAGCCTCGTTCAGCGTTTCTGCCTCTATTCAAAATCAATGGTTCCCTATGGGAGCCCATTGATTTGAATAGAAGTCGCACCGCAAGTCGGATCATCATGATCCGACTTGCGGTGCGACTTGTGTGCTGAGGATGAAGAGGAACCCTTGCCAAAACGAAAAAAAAATTGACGTGGGGTTCCCCCCTCAGACAATACCAAGCCCTTCGGTCTGGTATGGATTTTAAGGGGAACCCCCTATGCCAAGAAAACGGCATGGGGTCCCCCCAAATCCATAACCGACCCTTATCCGAGCACGCAGCCCGGACAGTCAGGAATGGGGATGAGCGAGCGCCCCCCCCCCCCGAACCGTACCAGGCCGAATGCCCTCAACATGGGGGGTGGGTGCTTTCGGGCAGGGGGGCGCCCTGCGCCCCCCCACCCCACCTTGTCCCCATGTTGATGAGGACAAGGGCCTCTTCCCGACAACCCTGGCCGTTGGTTGTCGGGGTCTGTGGGCAGGGGGCTTATCAGAATCCGGGAGCCCCCTTTTTAATAAAGGGGCCCCCAGAATCCGGCCCCCCACCCTATGTAAATGAGTATGGGGTACATGGTACCCCTACCCATTCACCTAGGGAAAAAGTGTCAATAAAAAAACACACTAGACAGGTTTTTAAAGTAATTTATTAGACAGCTCCGGGGGTCTTCTTCCGACTTCGGGGTCTTCTTCCGACTTGGGGGGTCTTCTTCCGTCTCTCCAGCGTTTTCTCCCGCTCTCCGGTTCTTCTGCCTATATAAGTCCATTGCGGAGCGCTCAGAGAGCATTACAGCTGAAGAGAGCGTCGTGTCAACATCAGGAGAAGAGAAGAGGGGAGAAGACGACGCTGAAGTCCGAGCCACCGCTAGCAAAAGAGCGGCAAAAGAGCAGAAGATAGCGGAGGAGCCCGGCAGAAGACGCCGGAGAGACCCCCGAAGTTGGAAGAAGACCCCGGAGCTGTCTAATAAATTACTTTAAAAACCTGTCTAGTATGTTTTTTTATTGACACTTTTTCCCTAAGTGAACGCGTTGGGGGGGGGGGGGGGTGCGCTCGCTCGTCCCCACCCCCATTCTTGACCGGCCGGGCTGCGTGCTCGGATAAGGTTCTGGTATGGATTTGAACCCCACGTTATTTTTTTTTCATTGTGGCAGGGTTCCCCTTCATCCTCAGCACACAAGTCGCACCGCAAGTCGGATCATAATCATCCGACTTCTGGTGCGACTTCTATTCAAATCAATGGGCTCCCATCGGGAACCATTGATTTTGAATAGAGGCAAAGGAACGCCGTTAAAAGCTAGCGCCGCTAAACGTGCATTGATGGCAATGCAAAACGCTGATAAAATCACATTTTTAAAGCAGCGTTTTCCTGCCAGCAATCCGACGTTCAGAACAGCCGTTTATGAGCTCCAGTGTGCATGGAGCCTAAATATCTTATACAGTATTGTGCAAAAGTTTAAGGCAGGCATAAAAAAATGCTGTTAATTAACAATGCTTTCAGAAATAGAAGTGTTAATCGTATCTTTTTTATCGGTTAGCTAAATGAAAAGTAGTTGAACAAAATAGAAATCCAAATCAAATCAATATTTGGCTAGACCACCCTTTGCCTTCAAAACCGCATCAATTCTTTTAGGTTCACTTGCACACAGTTTTTTTTATTTTTTAGGTTGTTGTTCCAAACATCTTGGAGAACTAACCACAGATCTTCTGTGGATGCAGGCTGCCTCAGATCCTTCTGTCTTTTCATGTAATCCCAGGCAGACTCAAGGTTGCTTAGATAAGGGCTCTGTGGGAGCCAAACCATCACTTCCAGGACCCCTTGTTCTTCTTTACACTGAAGATAGTTCTTAATGACATTGGTTGTATGTTTAGGGTCTTTGTCCTTCTGCAGAATAAATTTGGGGCCAATCACACGCCTGCCTGTTTTTATGGCATGATGGATAAATATCTGTCTGTATTTTACAGTGAAAGATCAGTTAAATTGGTTGATTCTGTTATCAATCATCTATCGTATGGCCTGCATGAGTTTGATAAATGGAGGCATTTTGTGGAAGAACAAGTGAACAGACTTTGTACTTAGCAACATCAGTAGAGATAGTTAACTGTTAACACTTAACAGTTTGTACTCTCTAAAAATATGGGGAGTCTTTATTTTTGCATTAATCTTATTTTTCGTGTTTATAACAGACGTGATGCAGTAAAGCCCATTCTGCCTTTATATTGAATGGTGCTTTATCCTTTTTAAATCCATTTCAAAAGAGCCTTATGACTCATACATGGTTTGTGAAACATGAACACTGTGGAGGTCTTCTGTTGTTATTTTGTTAAATAACAACTCCTAACCAGATGCTAATGAATGCAATGTGCACTGCATTCCAGGATTTTTATTGATGTACTTTCTGGCTGAAACTTAAAGCACTGTATTAAAAATATTGTTTGAGAAACATAAATGTTAGTATTACAGAAAATAAAGCAGACAGTCGCAAGGTTTCCAAAAGTTTGTCTTGTCTTGCACCACTAACACACCCAAGTTTTCTTTGTACCACTTAAAGGCATAGCCACATTTATGTACCATCTTCGTCATAACTTTGCTTTATCTGTATTGACTTTTTCTGCATAGTCTTGATAAGTAATTTGTCCAAAATGCATACAGAAGGAGTTCTGAATTAAAGTGAATGGGGGTCTAGTCAGTAAAAAACATTTCCGGCAGAGGTTCGTGAGAACTCATTTCAAGGGGTAGCACATGAAGGACATAGCCACTTGCTGAATTCTTCTTTTTAAGGGCTTTTCCTGTCCATTGCTTTTTACTAGAGAGTTCATAAAGCAAAACATGAGTTTCCCTTGCAGAGGTCTTCAGCATTCATCTTCCTTTCAAAAAACAAACAACAGTCTCCTGGCCTTTAGTCAGATCCCACAGGCCATGACACAATACCGCTCAGTACCTCTCTCAGAAGCTTGGTGCATTTTATTGGCAGCCCCTTGCTGCTCTGGCTCCCTTCTGTACTCCTGGACAGAGACCTCCTCTGTCTGCCGGGGTGGATCCCAGAACCCTGGTCAGGTCTCTCCTAAAAGCCCAGCACACACCTGCCCATTTAGTGTGCTGGTGTTCCTCAAAACAGGGACCTTTGATTGGAGATTTTAACCCACCCAGATCTCTAAGAAATCTCTAGGCTCCAGGTCCCAAACTAGCTTTTACCAACTGATGAGAAAACTTAAAAGTCAGTTTTTGAAAGATATAAGTTCACTGGAGCCCCTCAACCTGCCTGGATGAGAATCCTGGGTCATTAACTCTTTTCACACTGTAGCGGAGCACAGAACTGCCATAGGTCCAAATCTCATGTTTGTGTTATATCCCAAATCCCTCACATCAAACCCACCCCGTACGTCACAGTTCCCCCCTTACATCAGTTCACCTCAGGCTCCCCCTTCACTTCACACTCCTCTTCACATCACAATACTTCCCCTCCGATCGTTATATCACAGTCCCTCCCCACTGTCCTCAGGACCCCCTTCAGATTTCAGCCCCCCTTTACTTTACGTCAGTGTTCTCGGTCCCCTCCTTAGGTCACAACCTTCCCTTCATATCCGTGTTGCCCCCTTTACATCAACCCCCCCCCCTTCACATCACAGCCCCCTCTTCTTAGTCCCACCTTACACAGCAGGGCAGTGTTTGGGAGGCACAGCAGATCTGGGTGAGAATTAACCAACTTTGCATGCTAACAATGGGGTAACTGGTTGCTCGGACTGCCCTGTGTTCTAGCAACCAATCACTTGCTTGTTAACTTGAATAGTTGGGCAGCTTCCTCCCTCCGTTCATGCCTGCCGCTCCTCCTACTCTTTGCCCTGCTGTGAGAATGGTGGCGGAGGGAAGGGGGGTTGGGTCGACCTGGATTAGACACCCGGGCTGCTAAGTGGCAATCCAGATAGGACTGTCACTCGGTCCTGACTAGGGTTCATCATTTAGTGATACTTGTCATGCTGCTTCCTATTTCCCTTTGGGTTCCTTATAGGCAATCCTTTCACTGTCATTAAAATATGGCCAACACTTAGCCCCCCAAGAGAGTGGCTTTCTTTTATAAAGACATTGCCTTCTCCAAAATGTGCCAGAAACCCAAAAAAGCACACCCAGTACAAAGCCTAAATTGACACCCTTGTTCCTGTCACTGAATGACCATTCTAGAGTGAACACATACTGCTTGCAGGACTGTTCTTAAATTTTTTTAGAAATTTTGAGCTTTGAGAATTTTTGTTTTCGTTTTGTTTTGTTTTTTTGCCACTGACACTACTAGTGGTACACATTGCACCCATTGGGAACCAGATGACTGTAGGATATGATGATCAGTGAAACCTTTATAGTGGAACTAAACTCACCTATACTTTACTGCCAAAGAAGCTGGCATCCTAAGCTCGGTTTGATCTACAGTTGTCATTGTGTTGCATATATGATCAGCCATTTGATGGCTTGACAGTTCAGTTGAAAGCACAAGCAACTGTAACAGTTATCATTAATGGCATGCATTGTATGTAATTGTTTTGAGAAACCATTACACTGATGGGTTTAGTTCCACTTTAATTTTAGCTAAAGTTTACAACAGGGAAAGCAAATGAGCAATACACACCACTTACCCGTAACTATTATGCAGCAATGTCTAGGCCACATGTTGCTTCTGTAGCCAGGTGCTTGGCTAAGAATGGAGAGTGAGAGAAGCATTGCCTGCAGTTGAACTGCAATGCTGCACTGGTTATCAGCTATATTAGCAAGATGAGGGAGCTGCTGAGCAGGAAGAGTTCAATGGACTGAGTTAGGCAGCACTGCACTGTGGGAACTGTAGTCCAAAGGAAAGAGACTCTACTGTAATCAAGAGCAGTTGAACTGCATTTCCCAGAGAACGATTGCCAGTAGGAGTGGAAAGAGCTGCATTTTCTCAAGCTGTACAGGACACAGCTTCCTCTTGCCATGAGGGATAACGGAGAGTGCACATTGCTGTCCAGTGTGCACCACCACTGCATAACGGCAGCCTGAGTAGTATCCCAAGTGCTGAGTCCAGGTGTGGCAACAGCCAGACTCACCTGAGTGCAGAGCAGAGAGTAGACTAATAGCTGTGTGTGACTGGATGGTGAGCTACCATATCACAGGGACTGGTAAGCTTCTGCTTTGGGGATTTACCGTCTGCTGCTAGAGTGACTGCTCCTGAATTGTCAGTGCAAATGTGCTTTTGTGGCTGGCAGCCTCTGTACTACATTGGGAGACCTGGGCATATTCTCAGTGACCCCTTCAGGGGCAAGCTCTACACTTCCATACAGGATGGCGTGAGATGGGGATACAGCAGCAGTATGCAGGTGAGCGGAGGGGCCAGTGAGGATGGAGCTTCCTGAAAGTGACAACCCCTATTATATGAATGTCTTTAAAGTGGTGTTCCGGCTGAAATTATACTTTTTAAATAAAAATACCCCTATAATACACAAGCTTAATGTATTCTAATAAAGTTAGTCTGTAAACTAAGGTCTGTTTTGTTAGTTTATAGCAGTAGTTTGTTATTTTATAAACTTACAGCAGGCCGTAGCCATCTTAAGTGTGGGCATCTGAAGCCAGACTGTATTTCTTCCTGGATCTCATCCTTGCAGATCTCGCACATGCTCAGTGCAGCACAAGCAGTGTAATAGGTTTCAGGTCAGGTTTCCATAGCAACGGCAGTGTCAGAGGAAGTTGCCTCCCCTTCCCAGGAGTCATTGCAAACAGGAAATGATGCGATGGGCCGTGGCCAGGGAGGAGGAAGTGAAAAATGAATACAGCAGATATACAGTAGGTGCTGAGAAAAAAAATGAAAAAATATCCAATTCGTTTACAGTGCACAGTTTAGTGAGGGATGCTGAAGAGTTGTAAAAGTGGGTGGAACTCCACTTTAACTGGTTTTATTCTGACACATATGGCTGGCACCTGATATTTTTGAATTGGAAATTGTACCAAAAAACAAAAAAGTTGAAATATATGACCAATTTAATTTGGACACCACCGTATTGGATAGTTGTTTCACAGGCTCGTTTCTGCTGCTAAAAGCTTTTTATCTACATACATGTATATACTTTGCTTACTTTTTGCTTCTTCTATAACTAGCCTTCTTCTTGTGTAAGCATAGCACATCTTATTAGGAAGGCTAAAGAGATTACCATGGAAAATATTTAAACCCTAGAGAACACACATTTCAAAACATAGTGTATAGTGTTTCTTGCAAGTAGAAATAAACCAAATATTGTTGTTCTAAGAAAAGCGCAGTATGGTACTACTCAAAAATAAATGGTCAAGATAGGATAATAAGGAGGCATCATTGAAGATTGGTTACTTTGTCCTTAAAAAAAGCAGAACCTAAAAGGAGACAGGATATTTAAAAATGCATATTTTTTGCCATAAACAGTGGCCTAAGGCAGCCCAAAGACAATCCTTTTTTTTTTTAGTTTGACCAAATAATCCGCGCATTCAAAGTAGATGGGGGAATCCTTTCTGCTGTGGTATTGTATTATGGCACTGATCATTCAGGAAAAACCCAACAGGCTGGTTGTCCTTGCTAAACCAGACGAATTTCAGTCTGTGTATGGCCGGCGTAAAGTGATTGTAAACCCATGAGTTTTATTATTTTAAATAACAAACATATCATACTTACCTGCTCTGTGCAATGGTTTGCACAGAGCAGCCCTGATCCTCCTCTTCTTAGGTCCATGCTTTGGACCTCGTGATGCTTAGATACTGGGATTTTCTTTCCTTCATTAGAATATAATAATATTATCTAATATCTTCTACATTTTGTTTTTTTCTACACATTAGGACCATCTAGAGCAGGGACCCTCAAACTACGGCCCTCCAGCTGTTGCAGAACTACACGTCCCATGAGGCATTGTAAAACTCTGACATTCACAGACATGACTAGGCATGATGGGAATTGTAGTTCCTGAACAACTGGAGGGCAGTAGTATGAAGACCCCTGATCTAGAGGCACACCATAATTCAGCCAACACTGCTTCGTTATGCCTCTGTTCAGGTATAACCATACCTACTTTTATTAAGCCTTCCCAAGAAAATGTTGACAGATCAGAGCTATTGTAAAGCATTTTAGAAGAAATGTTCTTCTTTTAATGTATTATCTCTGAAACTCTTATTTCTCATGTTTGTATTTTTTATACTTACTGCTACAGGAAAATGGAATTGAGGCCATGTTTTCTTTTCATCCATGTCCAGCCCCAACGATTGACTGGGAAAGTCTTCCTGCAGCTGTGAGCCCAGCACAAGGTTAGTATCAGTCTTTGTCCTGTTTTTTTTTTTCTATTTCAAATTTAAAAAAAAAGCACTTTAGTTTCACCAAAGAATTGTGTATAGCTGTAGGCAAGTAAAAGTGGAGGGGTTACTCATATCTGTCAGTCACAAGTTAGCATTACTCTTCCAATGATCCATGCAAAAATGGTAGCTAGAACCTGATTGGTTGAATTAACCAATATTTGCAGTTTTATGCAGAAGTTATTGGAATGTTGTCATTTGAGATAGTCTGTAAAAACTGAGGAAAGGAAAGTTGGAGTTGTTGCAGATTTCAAGTTATTTTTAAACATAAGTTTGAAACCACTGAAGGTTGTTCACAATTGATAAATGTCCAGATAAATATAAAAAATGAGTAGGCTTACCATTGGCACGAATAATAACCACTTTTGAACTGCTATGCAATGGATCCAACCCAATAAAAGACATTGTTTATCAATATTCTCTGTCCAGCTTGTCTCACCAGCACAAGACTATAAAGCCTCATACACTTTAGGAGTGTGACTTAATTACCTCTTCCACTCCACAAGAATGTCGGAAGATTACCCATTTCACGTGAAAATGTGATTGAACTTCCAAGATAATAATTTCTAAATTCCTATTAGGTGTCAATCCTACATAACTTCTACCCTACCACCTCAGATTTTTTCTGGTGCTGCAAATCAGAACAAGGTATTCTACACTGAATATTCCGTTCATGTCTGGCATTGGAAGATCCTGACTTCTTCCTTCTACATAATTCCTGAATTCCCTATAAAACTTATCGCAGATCAGTTTTGAGACACCTACTGAATGCAGCAAAGGCCTGCATACCAGCACAATAGAAAAACACTTCTGTACCCGCAATATCTGTGGCTCAATAAGGTAGAGGAGATTGGAAGACCTCCTTTCCTCCCAAAACAAGTGCAAAACATATCACCAAATATGGTTTTACTGGAATGACTTCACCTTATTGGAAAAGCCTTATTGCTTAGCGATACCTAAAAATGTATTCTCTCCTCCATTGCAGAAGCTGGAGGAATTTGTCCCCTCACCAGCACCCCATTCATCTACTATCATTTTTTACACCTCCAGTTCCACCCTTTCTTATGCCACCGTAGACTGTTCCCACCGCTGCCTGGAACTGCCCCCCCCCCCCCCCCTTTCCCTACCCCCTGCTCACATATCCCTTATATTCCCAACCCTCACACATAATATCCAACTGATATCCCTGCCATCCCTCAAATAATCCTTATAAGACAGACATATACTAAATACTGAAACAACTATGTTGTGTGTTCATATATTAATTCTGATACCTATAGCACGTACTATGTTGTATGTTATATCTTGTTAATTAGAAACAAGTTGAGTGCCCAGATTTCTTTCAGTTGTTTTGTACTGTATTTTGCTATGTACTCTGAAACGTGCATTAAAAAAAAAAAAAAAAAAAAAGTTCCCTGACTCACAGGCTTTTACTCTGTGATTATGTGTGTGTATGACAATAGGGACGAGAGATGAGAAGATTTAAAAAAATATAGGCAAAGATTGGTTTTACTGGTTTTACTCAGTTGTTGCATTATCAGTTGTCAAACCATTTCTTTTGGGAAACAGGATGTTTTCTGTCCACAAATCTGATGGAAAATCTGATTTTCATACAGATAATCTGGAAACAAATTTGTTATGTCCTTATATTAGTTTTAAACCACTAAAATAAATTTCAGGCTTAGTGTACTGTGGCTATGACATTTTTTTCATATCTATGGGCATGATTATTCTAGAAATGTTAGTGACAATGCCATTTCTAATAAAATAAAAGGAAAGGTCTTTTCAGTGTGCTTATCTTTTAAAGCTGGCCTCTAGGTAAGTTTTTTTTTTTTTTGCACAGTTGCGTTCGTTGAGTTTAGATCAATGTAAGCATATATATTCCATACCTGGTCAATCCCAGTGAAAGCAGAACATTTCTGCACTAGATACTGCTACCACTGCAAACCTCATTATTCCTGGTTCCCCAGCTGAGCAGCTGCCCTGCTGCATAGTAACCACATTGGGCTCAGCAGGGGCTCCATTTAGAGAGAACCTTGTATTTTTTTTTTTTTTCAAAAAGTGTTCTCTGATTGCACGAGGTGGAGAGTGTGACATCACCGTCTTGCCTCTCCACCTCCAGTCATCGAAAAAGAGAACACTTTCCATTCATTACATTGGACACTGACTTGGATGTAAGCAGATGTAAAAAAAAGGCTTACATCCAGACCATGCCCCACTACTACTTAGACTGTCCCTTGGGCCCCCTGGCGAGAGATTGTGGAGGTTGTCTCGATACTGGATTGAGGATGAAGGAATTCAGGAGGCAGTGCAGGAGGGGATGTGCCACTATTGGCTGGATAACGCTGACACTACTACTCCTTTGGTCACCTGGGATGCCTTTAAGGCCTGGACCAGAGGGGAGTACATGGCACGTATATCTGTGGCCCGTAAGAAATCTGCGCATTCCCTGGAGGGGTTGGAGGATGAGGCCAGGCTAAAGGAAGAGGTTTATGTGGCACACCCTGATCAAGTAACCTATGGGGACTGGCAATTCGCTCTGTGACAGTTATCCTTGTGTAGAGTGGAGGCGATGCAGAAATCACTCCTTACCACGGCCCAAAAAGTCTTTGAGTATGGCAATAAGAGCGGCCGCCTGATGGCATGGCTGGCTAAAGGACAGATTGCTGTCACTCATATTGGTGGAGTCAGGGATTCAGAGTGGAAGTTACCCCAATCCCCTGAGGACATAAATAATAAATTTGCCCAGTAATACCAACACCTGTACTCCAGGGTGGATTACTTTCCCCAGGAGCTATCCGAGTACCTAGCTGAAATTCCTCTCCCAACTCTTGGTGATGGGGTATGTAAGGACTTGGAGACTGATATCACTTTGGGAGTTGGTCCAGACTGCTCTTTCCCAGCTTTAGTCGGGGAAGACCCCCGGGGCAGATGGCTTGCCAACAGAGTTTTATTCTCACCATCAGGATCTACTGGCCCCTCGGCTCGTATGCCTCTATGCTCAATTTTTTGAGTTGGAGGCCCTTCCTGAATCCATATCTGAGGCTGTGGTGGTGTTGATACCCAAACCAGGCAAGGACCCTGAGGACTGTTCCTCATACAGACCGATCTCCCTCCTAAACGTGGATGCCAAGATTTTGGCAAAAATCCTAGCAAATAGGCTATCTGCGGTTTTGGAGGAGGTGGTTCACCCAGATCAAACTGGATTTATGCCTGAGAAGGGTACCGATATTAACCTCCGTCGCCTCTTTCTAAATATGTCTGTAACCCATGAAAACAGTGGTAAGCGGGTCATCGCCTCATTAGATGCCGAAAAAGCATTTGATTCAATGGAATGGGTCTTTTTGTGGGAAATACTACGCCGGTTTGGATTCGGTCCCAGGTTTCTCCGATGGATAGATATGCTATACCGGGCACCCTTGGCCCATATCCAAGCCAATGACAGGCTGTCAGCGTCCTTTCCGTTACAGAGGGGGACACGTCAGGGATGTCCTTTATCCCTGGCCCTTTTCACGCTTGCAGTTGAGCCCCTGGCAATCCTAATCAGAAACTCAAATAGGGTGAGAGGACTGAGGGTGGGTTCCCTGGAAGAGAAAATCTCTATGCGGACGATACTCTACTGTATCTACAGGATGCGGGAGAATCATTGAAAGCGGCGCTAGAGATATTTAATTCATTTGGTAGGTTCTCAGGCATCCGTATTAATTGGTCCAAATCAATTATTTTCCCCCTGGACCCTCAGGCCCGAGATCCTAGTATAGAGATATCCTTACTTTGGGTGGATCAATTCAGGTTCGAAGGGAGATGACAAGCTTCATTGACCTTAATTTGATTCCGGTCCTGTCCCAACTTGGGACCAGGTGCGCCTCATGGGCTTCCCTGCCTCTGAACCTCATGGGCCACATTAATCTTCTGAAGATGCTGTTTCTTCCAAAAAATTTTTTGTGGAAGTGGACAGATGCGTGGGCTCCTTCATTTGGGGGGGAGCGACCCCTAGAGTGGCTAGATCGACCCTAACACTCCCTGTCCGATGTGGAGGACTAGCACTGCCAAACTACAGAACTTATTACTGGGCGGCTGTGCTAGTCAGTTAGATGGTGGTATGTCCTTTCCAAGAGTAATGCAGCAGTATGCCTAGAGGCAGCTGTTCTTGGATCACTCCGAAAGCCGGGTAACCTAGTCTATAGGGGACACCGGGCATATGATAGTCTTCCACAACCTACCCAAACAACCCTTAAGGCTTGGACAGTGGCCAGGCGGGGGCTTGTTGGTCCTCAGAGCTGGTCTTCCTTCTGTCCTCTTTGGGGAAACCCCAACCTCCCGCATATTAGTACCCGATCCACAGATATGGGCTAGACACGGTATTAAAACGCTTGGGGACATTATCTCAGCGGCTGTCATACTGCCATTCACGACTCTTCAAACCAAATATCACCTACCAGGGTGGATGTACTTCAGGTACCTGCAGCTACGCCACGCTACCCGGGCCCAATTCCCAATGGCACCTCAACTGACCATGGACCCCATTGAGGAGTTGTTGGCTCAAGAGCAACTGAAAAAACCTCTATCTGCCCTATACTTAGACCTGTTGAAAACCAATTCCACCAAGATAGACAGACTCTTGGACCAGTGGAAAACAGACATACCTGACCTGGATAGAGAGGACTGGGACGACTGCATGGCAGATGGTACTACCTTATTGATATCCTCCAAAGAAAGGTTGATACAGGTCAAATTCCTACACAGGGTTTATTATACCCCCCAGAGGCTCCACTGGGTATACCCACAACAATCACAGGATTGTCCCCGATGCCAGAACAACGTAGGCACATACTTCCACATGTTCTGGAGCTGCCCAAAAATTGCTAGATACTGGGCTGAGGTGGTGGACTCTGTCAATGGTCATCTCCAACTGACTCTTCCTGTGTCCCCGGAGCTGGCGCTTCTGGGTATCCAGGGCGATGATCAGAGGCCCAGATACACCTAATTACTACTAACCTACCTTTTCTTCTATGCGAAGAGGGAAATTGTGCTGCGTTGGAATGCCCCCTCTCCCCCCACGGTGGGATCCTGGGAAAAATCAATAAATGCTGTGCTCCCACTATACAAATTAACATACCTCAACAGGAATTTGGGAGGTTCAGCAAACGAATGGGTGGGTGACTGAGCGAGCAAACCTTCAGCTGCAGCGGGATCTGAAACATTTAGAAGCAGTACTACTACTGCTGCCAAATTTGGAAGCTTCCTACGCAGGGCTCCTGGTTGTAATGGATCCTGCACATGCCGCTATCTTAATAACCAGTGACTCACCCCCCCACCCAGCACATTCCCAGCTGACAGGTGAATATAAAGAAAGCAGCAGGGGCAGTGTTGGAAATAAAATGGCATGGGGTCCCCCCAAAATTCATACCAGGCCCTTTAGGTCTGGCATGAATTTTAAGAGGAGCCCATGAAAAAAAATATGGCATGGGGTTCTGCCAAAATCTATACCAGACCCTTCGGGTTTTTATAGTATGTCCAAAAATCTTATCACAACAAAATATATATCTGCTGTGTTTACATCAATAAAAATAATGAAAATTCACTAATTACATAAAGTACAATCAAAAGTTAAAGATTCCCTAAGGATGTCCTACTGTAGATGATATGCTCATGGGAGCGGGACTTGTGGGCAGTGACTTTATAGTTTGCCCACCAGTGTACAACGGTGTGACGTTTGCTGTTTTTGACTGTGAAATTTGTGAGTGCATTTCTTATTTAATAAAGAAGTGCATTATTTCCCTATGCTGGGTTGCTTTTCTTCCTATTATTTTTGATGTGAGCTGTGCGTCCTAGAGTTTTGGCCGTGTTCCAGAAGGAAAAACACATGCAAGCATACAGAAGAATCAGTGGGGGCTAACCCTTTTCACAAATGCATTTGATCTCTTTATAATATAGAGATCATATATTTATGTCGAGAGGAGCTGTTCATTCTAGGATATTGGCTGTATTCCAGAAGGAGAAATACATGGAAACTTACCGTGTGTCTGGCAGAATTTAACCCTTTTGACAAGCACATTTGATCACTATAATGCAGAGATCATATATTTCCAGTAGGAAGTTTTCACTTTTGGTTGTCCAGAAAGTTGGGAGCACCGAATGTTTGATTCAAACTGAAAGTTTAATATCATGGTATTTGTTGACAGGGATGTCAACAAATGTTAAAGGGATGAGGTGGCAACCCTAATATATGTAGAGCTGCAATTTTTTGGCACACCATTTGGCGCATTAGATTCTCTGTTTTATATACAAAAATTGTTTAGTGATTTGCCCTACTACACTTGTCATGTTGGTTCTTTAAAGCAGGGGTGTTCAACCTCTTGAAGAGCAAGGGCCACTTAAGTGATTGGTACCCGGTCGTGGGCCACAATGAACTATGGGGTTTTGCACCCCCCCAAAACCATAAATGTAAACAAACCCTTATGGTCCTGAGCTATAAGGCTGCTTTCACACTGATGCGCTGTCCTTTTCCCACACCATGGGTGCAGTGCAGCTGCAGCTTTCCTGGGGGTTAGCTGCACTGATCTATAGACTTCTATTACATCTTGTGGATGTGGTGCACTTTCTGAAAGCAGACCAAAACTCCTGCATTCAGGAGTTTTGGTGCACTTTCAGAAAAGTACACCAAACCACCAGGATATAATAGAAGTCCATGGCTCAGTGCAGCTAGCCCCCAGGAAAGCCACAGGTGCATTGTACTGCACCTGTGGATCAGTGTGAAAGCAGCCTAATAAGTGCTATTAGCCCATTGCAAAAGTGCAGTATATGTGATGTTTAATTGCTCTCCAGGCTGCTAGAAATGTCCCAGGTGAAGTGCGCTTAGTATCATTCTGCCTGAGACCAGAGTCTGCTTTACAGAGGAAGCATCAGCCTATGTGGCTCCTGCTCCCTCCGCAGCCGACACCGGCTCCATGCACTCTAATGCTCTGGGATGGCAGGTCATCAACCCATTGATAATAATCTGGGCTTGCCTGCCTTCCATCCCAGAGAATGGGCAGGCACTTCCTGGTTTTAGGTCAAGGGCCACATCAGAAGGCTCCGTGGGCTACGGGTTGAACACCCCTGCTTTAAAACGGTAGTAAACCACATGCAAAAAAAAAAATCGGGCCCTGAGCAGTTTAGGTCATAATGTGCTAGTATGCATCGCATGCTAGCATATTATGACAGCCTTACCTGAAAACGAAGCCCTCCAGCAGCACGCTGTCACACCTGAAGGCGCTTCCATCTTCACCCGGTCTTCTTTCTGGGCTCGCAAGCCTCGGCTATCTGATTGGCCGAGCCCTTGATGACATCACTCCCGCGAATGCGCTCGGGAGTCTGTTTGCGGCACGGCTCTGAAGGAATGTCACGGGTAGGCCATTCCTTCAGAGTGCATGCACCACCGACGTCACTGGCTGCATCTAAATTAATTATCGCCTAGACAGTGCACGTTTAGGAGATATTTACAGTACCTATAGGTAAGCCTTATTATAGGCTTTACCTATAGGTAAAAATCATACATGAGAGTTTACTCCCACTTTAAAGCATGTAGCATATCCTTAATATCAGTGGCGGCCTAACCATAGGGGGCGCACGGGCGCTGAACTGCCCCCCCCCCGCCCCAAAAGCTAGTCACCCCAAAAGAAAGTTCCTTAAAAAAAAAAAAAAAAAAGTCCTTTAAGTGCTTTGTGTTCAGGAGCTAGACACAGTGCACTATGGGAAGCATGACGTCTATGCAATCACGTGATTGCAGGTGAGACGCCGCATTTGGCTGCTTTTGTGAGTGCTTATGGCGCGAACCAATGCGCCGCAACACTCCCTTATTGGTCATTCTCCTTGTTGTCAGGTTTCTATTGGCACTGCCAAAGGAAAGGACATGGGCGTCACTTCTGGTTTCCCACCACTCATTGTGTGGATGGAATGGAAGTAGAGCAAGGCCTGAGCGGCGCCTGATTTTTGGCCGGACCGGATCGGTAACTAGGCAGCAGTACAGCACCATCTCTGTGCCGCAGGCGTCAGCTGGAATCATCATAATCCCACTGACAGCCGCCCCTCCGCTTCTCTCTCCACTTCAGTCCGCTAGCTGAGTCAGTAGCAGTGCAGACTGGGCCCAGGGGATGACTGATCATGCGGCTGGAGCGAGCGTGTACACAGATCAGCTCAGAGGACAGACCTTCCTCCATCATCACTGAAGTTAGTACTGGATCTGGGGAGGAGGAGGGGGGAGTGCAGAGTGAGAGTCCCCCAGGCAGTGAAGGAATAATAAGGGCAATAAGTGCATTCTCAGGACAGTACATATGGATGGGGCTGCTAGGGTTAAATGTGTGTGTGTGTGTGGGGGGGGGGGCAGCCAGGCAGTGAGTAATACTGTGCTTGTTGTGCAGGCTGCATTTACTCTGTCTGCTCCAGTCCAGCACGAAGATAGCATGGAGGGAGAGAGCGGAGATCAGAGCTTCTCCTCTGCCCATGTAGAGCCAGAGCATGTAAGATGGGTCTGATGACATCTCATCTGTCCCTTGCAGGGAGAATGGATGGATAGATGGTTGGGGGGATCTGATCATACTGGATGGCATGGTGACATTGTGCTGGGATGACAGGAGATGATAGCAGGAGGGAAAGACAAGCTTCCTTCACTGCACACTGATCTGTGCTGCATCAGGACACTGACAGGCAGATCTATCATCTCCTGATCATCCAGGGATCCTCTCCTACAGGAGATCCCTCCCTGTTCTCTCCATTTTCTTCTCTGATAATGTCTGTGTATGGAGAAGGTAGTTATAGCAGTGCAGGAGCGTAGGATTCCTCACTGCCATATACTGGGTAGCTGGAGTATATATAATGGACATCTGCCAGAGAGGGTTTGGTGGTCTGCTCTGGGGGCTCCATGCTGACATTGGCTTGTACAGATCTTTTATCAAAGACAATGTATCTGTTAGCACCCAACTGTTGACATTAAACACTGTGACATTAGCTGACTTGTGTACATTGCTGTGTAAAAGAAAACAGCACAATATTAGTGACTACAACTATATTATACTGATGGAGGAAGGGGGGGGCTTGTATGTGTGTTTTTATATATAATAGATTTGTTTATATATACAGTATATAATTGACTACATATAAATGCTTTCTATTGCAGATTGTTTTAGTTTTTTACCATGCTAAAAACACAACAAAAATGCATTCAGTATGAAAACAGCCTAAGGCCCCTTTTATACTCGTGCTACTCCAAAGTCGCACGATTTTGCCGCGATTTCATTTTTCAAGTCAGTCATATGACTGTGGAGCCGACTTTGCCCCACGACTTGAAGTACGACTTCAATGAGCAGGGACGCGACTTTGGTTACCAAATAATTAGGGGGAACTCCACTGCAATTTTTAGAAAAAAAAAACGGTATGGGTTCCCCCTTCATGGGCATACCGGGCCCTTCGGTCTGGTATGGATTTTAAGGGGTCCCCCCAAAATCCATACCAGACCCTTATCCGAGCACCAGCCTGGCCGGTCAGGAAAGGGGCTGGGGACGAGCGAGCGCCCCCCCCCCTCCTGAGCCGCACCAGGCCGCATGCCCTCAACATGGGGGGTGGGTGCTTTGGGGCAGGGGGGCCCTGCGCCCCCCCACCCCAAAGCACCTTGCCTCCGTGTTGATAAGGACAAGGGCCCCTTCCCGACAACCCTGGCCGTTGGTTGTCTGGGTCTGCGGGCAGGGGGCTTATCTGAATCTGGGAGCCCCCTTTAATAAGGGGCCCCCAGATCCCAGCCCCCCACCCTATGTGAATGAGTATGGGGTACATCGTACCCCTACCCATTCACCTGGGGGGGAAAAAGTGTCAATAAAAAAACACACTAGACAGGTTTTTAAAGTAATTTATTAGGCAGTTGCGGGGGTCTTCTTCTGACTTCGGGGGTCTCTTCCAACTTCTCCGCTCTCTTCTCCCGCTCTCCGGTGACTTCTCCCGCTCTCCGATTCTTCTCCCGCTCTCCAGTGCCTTCTGCCGGGCTCCTCCGCTATCTTCTTCCAGCTCTTTTACTAGCGTTGGCCCGGTCTTCTCTGTCGTCTTCTTCACCCGGTGACCCCGCCCCCTTATGACATCATTGGGTGACATCACCCGTTGACCACGCCCCATGCCTATATAAATCGCTGCACACCACGCACACGGCATTACAGCGGGAGAGAGCATCGTGTCAACATCAGAAGAAGAGAAGAGGGAAGAAGATGATGGAGAAGACCGGGCCAACGCTAGTAAAAGAGCTGGAAGAAGATATGGGAGGAGCCCGGCAGAAGGCACTGGAGAGCGGGAGAAGAGAGTGGAGAAGTCGGAAGAAGACCCCCGGAGCTGCCTAATAAATTACTTTAAAAACCTGTCTAGTGTGGGTTTTTTTTTTTTGACACTTTTTTTCCCCCAGGTAAATGGGTAGGGGTACCATGTACCCCATACTCATTTACATAGGGTGGGGGGGCCAGGATCTGGGGGCCTCTTATTAAAGGGCAGACCCTGACAACCAACGGCCAGGATTGTCGGGAAGGGGCCCTTGTCCTCATCAACATGGGGGCAAGGTGCTTTGGGGTGGGAAGGCGCAGGGCCCCCCCTGCCCCAAAGCACCCACCCCCCATGTTGAGGGCATGCGGCCTGGTACGGCTCAGGAGGGGGAGGGGCGCTCGCTCATCCCCACCCCCTTTCCTGAACGGCCAGGCTGGTGCTCGGATAAGGGTGTGGTATGGATTTTGGAGGGGACCCTGCGCCGTTTTTTTGGCGTGGGAGGTCCCCTTAAAATCCATACCAGACCGAAGGGCGCGGTATGCTCATGAAAGGAGAACCCATGCCGTTTTTTTCTTAAAAAAAAAAAAAAAAAATTGGCGTGGAGTTCCCCTTTATGCACAAGTCGCATGCCAAAGTCGGATCAGTTAATACGGAATGCGACTTTGATCCGACTTCAGAAAAAAAGTAGTGCAGGAACTACTTTGAAGTCGGCAGGACTTAAAGTCGTGCCAATATGAATGGTAGTCATTCAAAATCATGGAGAATGACTTGTCATGCGATTTTGCAGTCCAAAATCGTGGGACAAGTCATATAATTCCCTGTACACACGGTCGGATTTTCCGACGGAAAAAGTGCGATCGGATTGTGTTGTCGGAAATTCTGATCGTGTGTGGGCTCCATCTGACTTTTTCCGTCGGAATTTCCGACACACAAAGTTTGAGAGCAGGCTATAAAATTTTCCGACAACAAAATCCGATCGGTTAAATTCCGATCGTGTGTACACAAATCCGACGCACAAAGTGCCACGCATGCTCAGAATAAATTAAAAGACGAAAGCTATTGGCTACTGCCCCATTTATAGTCCCGGCGTCGTGTTTTATGTCACCGCATTCAGAACGATTGGATTTTCCGACAACTTTGTGCGACCGTGTGTATGCAAGACAAGTTTGAGCCAACATCCGTCGGAAAAAATTCATGGATTTTGTTGTCGGAAATGTCCGATCAATGTCCGATCGTGTGTACAGGGCATAAGTGTGAAAGAAGTCTAAATCTGTCTCTTTTTTCTTTTTAAGAAAAATAAAATAAAAATCTACAATAGAAAACATTCTATATAACAAAACCACAACCATCCCTTTAAACCCTATGGGACTCTTCACTCCACAGTGCTGCGGGCTCAGTGTGTTTTGAAAAGCCCTGCATTCTGCATTTTTGGTACGGTTTTCAAAACCACCCAAAAAACACAGGTGAAAAAGCACAAGAAACGCATCAAAAACACACCTCCATTGGTGCGTCACTCGATTGGCCATCCGATCGGATTGGCCGCCAGGAGGAGGAGGAAGGAGACGCAGGAGAACCGAGAAAGCAGCTGCCCGCGAGATTTGGTAAGTTTGGGGCCCCGACTGACTGACCGACTGGCGGGTGGTTGAGTGCCATCCCTGGTGTCGTTTGTGACACAGGGGAGGGGGGGGGGGTTTGGGGTAGCGGTGGGTGGATTGCTTGCGACCCCCCCCAAAAAAAAAGCCGCCGCTGCTTCATATGTAATGAGCAATTCTGGTTTTCTCCGTGTACATATGGTAAAGGATTACAAACTATACATATGGATAGATCTTTTTATAACTGTAAGAATCATTGATAATTTTGTTCACAACAAACTGATCTCTTCTACATGTATATCTAAAAAAAATTACTGTATTCCCTCTAACAAAAGAAATTTGGACCAAATAATAGCTTCCTTAAGTTGTCCATATGGTCTGCCAAATATGTCAACATTTTTATTATAGCGGGTAAAATACTGTAAGTATTGAACACGTCACCATTTTTCTAGGTAAATATATCTCTAAAGGTGCTATTGACATTTTCACCACATGTCGGTAACAACTCATGGAATCCATACATACAAAGAAGCCAAACAAATAAATTCAGAAATTAAGTTGTGTCATAAATTGGGAAAAAGCATTGAACCCGCTAACTGAAATTTATTTAATACCTTGTACAAAATCCTTTTTTGGTAATAACAGCTTCAAGTCACATGCATTGCTCAGGTGTGATTTTTGGTTCATTCTTCCAATCTTGAAGGTTCTGTGGGCCACTTCTATGACCTCTGATCTTTAGGTCTTTCCATAGATTTTCTATTGGATTCAAGTCAGGTGGCCTATTGTAGCAGCTTTATTTTCTTTCTTTGAAACCAATTCGGAGTTTCCTTGGCTTTGTGTTTGAGCTCAATGTCTTGCTGAAATGTCCACCCTCGTTTCATCTTCATCACCCTGGTAGATGGCAGGAGATTTTTATCAAGAATGTCTTGATACATTTTACCGTTTATCCTTCATTCAACGATATGAGGTTTGCCAGTACCGTATGCTGAAAAACAGCCCCACACCATGATGTTCCTACCTCCAAACTTCACTCTTGGTATGGGGGTGTTTTTGGGGTGATGTGCAGTGCCGTTTGACCTCCAAACATGGTGTGTGTTATGGCATCCAAAGAGTCCAATTTTGGTCTCATCTGACCAGACTATATTCTCCCAGTATTTCACAGGCTTGTCTAAATGTTGCACAGCAAACTTTAAACGACCTTCAACATTTTTTCTTCAGCGATGGAGTTTTGCGTGGTGAGCGTGTATACAGGCCATGGCGGTTGAGTGCATTATTTATTGTTTTCTTAGAAACAATTGTACCTGCTAATTCCAGGTCTTTCTGAAGTTCTCCACATTCAGAAAGTTTAGAAATCCTTTTGTAACCAATGCCATCAGTATGTTTTGCAAAAATAAGGTTGCAAAGGTCTTTAGAGAGCTCTTTGCTTTTACCCATCATGAGATGTTTCTTGTGTGACACCTTGGTAATGAGACACCTTTTTACAGGCCATCAGTTGAGCCTGAACCAGCTGATATTATTTTGCACTGACAAGGGGCAGGATTGCTTTCAGCTGGTGTCTTGGCTTTCCATGCCTTTTTGTACCTCCCTTTCTTCATGTGTTTAATACTTTTTCCCTGTGTCATTCCATTTTATTACACATAACTTCATTTCCAAACTTTGTGACATGTTTGATCCTTATTTTACCCGCTGTATATTAGGCTTGAGCTGGCATAACAATCTGACCACTAAGACGAATACTTTGGTATTTAGGCTTCACATTGCAGATTGAATACAGTATGTATTTACGTTGCTTTGGCCTGTATTTCAGTTGCTTATGCGGTCCTTCTGGACTATACCAGTGGCTTCTTAGATACTTTGAGCTGTTTTTGCATTCACAATGATTTGTATGAAGAAAGAAAGCAGTTCTGGAGCAGATTAATGCCCCATAAATTGCTGTGGTTTGTACCTGAGTCTTCTAGAATATGGACATTTGGAATGTGAAGAGCCATGCATGTTTTGACTCTTCATTATACAAATAAGCTTACAAGATTTTTTTTCATAACAAATGGAGGTATTTTTCACTGTGAACGTTTTTATAAACATGGCATATTCTGAAATAAAATGGTATATTAAAACATTTTTGCAAATTATAAGTCACAAGACTCATAAGGAATTTCCAATATACAGGTCAGATCCCTAAAGCATCAATACACACACACACACAAAACATCATTCTTAGGTGGTAGTAATCATGAATAGATGTGTTGTTTTAAGTATTGGAATTGCAAGAACATTCATTTTGTAGAGTTATCTACATCTTATCTTCAGTAGAACAAACAAAATTTACTTTTAACATTTTTAGACAATAAAAAACTTTGATTAATGTGAGCTGACCATTAAAATTCCTTACATATTTACAGTTATCTACCTTGATCTAGTGGTATGTTTTATATACAAAGTAAACCTGCTTGTTCTATGATAAATGCATTTAGAAAGTCTCACAATTTTATTCAAATATTTGAAATATGTGTTTTATATAGTGGAGCTGTTATAAAAAAAAGAAGGGAAATGAAAGTCTCTCTATTGCCCATGGCAAACAAATGCTGACTTTTAAATAATACTAGTAGATGTATGCCTGTTTATGAGCAGTGTTCTGATAGTTTGTGTAGGTTATTGCCTGTTGGAATTTTGTGCATGTAGAATTTTCCATGTAAGATAAATAATGTATAAATATATTTTCTATTTTGTGTACATATTGTATGTGTTATGGGATAAAGGTTAGGCCTGATGGGATGACTGTTATATGAAAAGTTAACAAGGAAGGGAATAGGTGGCTTGTGACAAGGAATATCCTGTACAGTCTCCTATAACGGAAAGAAAAGCAATATCAGGAGATGACCACACATTCATTGCAGCCTTGAATGCAAGATGCCCTTATAAAAATTTCTTAGGAAATCCATGTGAATTGTAAGTAAGCCCTAAATGGGTAGGGAAGACATCTGATTGGATGGCACTTAAAGCCCAACTCCAGTCCATTACATGAGCCACAGCAACATCATTATTCTGGATGCAGAAAGGCTTTCCACTTTCAGGACCCTGAATAATGACATGCCACTAGCAGGGCCCAGAATAATGACGTGCTACTATGACCTCCTGCTCCGTGGCATTGCTTGTGTAATAGGATATCCACATGGAATTAATAGTAAAACAGGCACTCATAGCGTAAATCCGGTAAACCAAAATTTATTTGCCAAAAGTAACATTTTCCTTAAAAAGAAGGGGGTTCCAATTACCTCGATTCATGTAAATGTATAAACGGTTTAGGGTCCAGATCCAGGAAACTATTTGTACGTTTACATGATTTGGGGTAATTGGAGCCCCTTTTTAAAGAAAGATTTTGCTTTTGGCAAATAAAGTTTTTACTATTATTGTGGATACCCTATTACACAAGCAACGCCACGGAGCAGAAGGTCATACCGATTATTGGGACATCAGGACCGGAGGCATATTTGACTACACGCTCTTTACCCCTGTAGGGGTAGGGTTTTCTGGTGAGTGTATAAACCTAAGGGGCAGCACGGAAAAGTCACTTCATTTATTTTCTGCACAAAAATTGTGATAAAACGTTATCACTTGGAATTTGCGTTCGAAAGTCACGTTTGGAAATATGGACGTTTATTGTGAATAGTTTTATATCACATAATTGGACTTAATATTGGTTTAATCCATTTTTTTGCATTGTATTTGCTTGTTTATATTTATGTCACTTGATTTAAGGAAAAAAATATATTCACGTATAATATATATATATATATATATATATATATATATATATAAAGAAAAATCATTATTTTTATTCGACATCACAGGTGGAAGTATCCACGAATTTTAAATGTTTGTTGTAAGCAGCGCCAAATTCCCTTCCCTTTATAATCAATTAGATGCAGCATGTCTGCATTTTATCAAAGCTCGCTACAGAGAAGTGTGAACGAGACGCAAAGAAATCAGTTTTGTGTCTGTCTTTGCGGCGACCGTGGTTTTACAATGTAGTAAAATGCCAGTCACTGCACATAGTGTGAATTGGCCCTTAACCTTTATATAATTATTATTATACAGAATTTATATAGCGCCAACAGTTTGCCGTCACGTTACAACATGAAAGCAGACAGTACAGTTACAAAACAATTTAATACAGGAGTAATCAGATTAGGGTATTGTTTTGCTTGCTTCTATTTAGTAAGGTTACTTTGCGGTATAAGCAAGGAAGCTCAGACCCCTGCAGTGTATAAATGTGCTTTTTCTAAACAAAAATGCTGTACATACAAAACTATTACAATAGGAATATAATACAAGACTGACAGATATACCTATAACAAGTAAAATGATACATACTTCCTAGCAAATAAGCAGCCTATGGTCTGGAAACAGTAGAAATACGCTTAAAAGTTACTTAACTACGGTTACTGTGTGTTCGTGATCTCTGTAGACAAGGAGGACCCAGGCTTCTAAGCAGTTGTTGGAGATCATGCAAAAGCGTCTTCAGGTATAGCTTCTTCTGACCTGAACAGACCTTCTTCCTTGGTGTTAGGTCCTGTCCGGGTTATGCCTGACAACCTTTTTATATGTCAGGTTGTCAAGCTATTGTTAACCAGAAACTACAGTGCATCCAGAAAGTATTCATAGTGCTTCACTTTTTCCACATTTTGTTACGTTACAGCCTTATTCCAAAATGTATTAAATTCATTATTTTCCTCAAAATTCTACAAACAATGCCCCATAAAGACAGTGTGAAAGAAATTAGTTTGAAATCTTTGCAAATTAATTAAAAATAAAAAAACGAAAAAATCACATGTACATAAGTATTCACAGCCTTTCCTCAATACTTTGTTGAAGCACCTTTGGCACCAATTACAGCCTCAAGACTTTTTAAGTATGATGCTACAAGCTTGGCACACCTATTTTTGGGCAGTTTCTTCCGTTCTTCCTAGCAGGACCTCTCCAGCTCCATCAGGTTGGGTGGGGAGCGTTGGTCCACAGCCATTTTCAGATTTCTCCAGAGATGTTCAATCGAGTTCAAGTCTGGGCTCTGGCTGGGCCACTCAAGGACATTCACGGAGTTGTCCCATAGCCACTCCTTTGTTATCTTGGCTGTGTGCTTAGGGTCCTTGTCCTGTTGGAAGATTAACCTTTGCCCCAGTCTGAGGTCCAGAGCGCTGTGGAGCAGGTTTTCATCAAAGATGTCTGTGTACATTGCTGCATTCATCTTTCCCTTAATCCTAACTAGTCTCCCCACAGCATCATCCCCACAGCATGATGCTGCCACCACCATCCTTTAGTGTAGGGATAGTATTGGCCAGGTGATGAGCAGTGCCTTGTTTCCTCCAGATATGACGCTTGCCATTCAGGCCAAAGAGTTCAATCTTTGTTTCATCAGATCAGAGAGTTTTTGTTTCTCATGGTCTGAGACTCCTTTAGGTGCCTTTTGGCACACTCCAGATGGGCTGTCACGTGCTTTTTACTGAAGAGTGGTTTTCGTCTGGCCACCCTACCATACAGGCCTGATTGGTGGAGTGCTGCAGAGATGGTTGCTCTTCTGGAAGGTTCCCCTCTCTCCACAGGGAAATGCTGGAGTGACTATCAGGTTCTTGGTCACCTCCCTGATGAAGGCCCTTCTCCAGTCGCTCAGTTTGGCCGGGCGGCCCGCTCTAGTACAGTCCACTTAACCCCAAACTTTCTGCAGTTATCTAACCTAAACAGGGCAAATGTTGCATGAAAAGTGAATTGGTTTTAGGCCAGTGGTCTCCAAACTGCATCCCGGGGGTCAGATGTGGCCCTTTGCTCGACCCCCCCCCCACTGACCCCAATGAAGGGGCACAATTCTATCCAATGACATTAACTCTGGGGCACAATTTCTCTCAATGAAACCAACAATTGAGCCTCTAATAAATAGGGGGTGTTTTTTGATTCCCCCATTTAAGGCCCCTTTCACACTTGTGCGACTTGGGACTGTAAAGTCGCATGACAAGTCGCACCCCATGATTTCCAATGAGTACCGTTCATATGTGTGTGACTTCAAGTTGATGCGACTTGAGGTCCATAGATCTCAAGATTACACAGGCGTTGGTTCAAGTTGCGTCAAAGTCGTGCAACTTTCAGGTCGTACAAGCGTGAAAGGGGCCTAAACTTTAAATATGTATTTATAATATTTATGGTG
This sequence comes from Aquarana catesbeiana, assembly GCF_042186555.1. Taxonomy (NCBI): domain Eukaryota; kingdom Metazoa; phylum Chordata; class Amphibia; order Anura; family Ranidae; genus Aquarana; species Aquarana catesbeiana. The sequence continues at coordinate 663,455,225 of NC_133324.1, forward strand.
AAGATATAATGATAATAATAGCTATCAAAATAAACACAATGCTCAAAGAAGCAAAGGTCTTGCTTATTTACAAAGAAAGTACAGTGGAACCTCGGATTGCGAGTAACGCGGTCAACAATCGTTTCGCAATATGAGCAATTATTTTTTTTAAATCCTGACTCGGTTTGCGAGTGTTTGTCTTCAAGCCTCTGCGGTATGCAGTATCGCATTTGGCCAGAAGTGCGGGGCGCCCATGACACTCTGAGCCATTCAGAAACACTCGGAAATGCTCCGTTCTTGAGTGTTTCCGAGCCTTTCCAAATGCATCTAAGCAGTCTGCAAGTATTTCCGAGTCTCTCCGGCGCTCCCCCACCTCTGGCCACATGCGGTATTGCATGCAATAGAAGTCAATTTGGAACAAATTATCTTTGTTTCCATTAACTTCTATGGGGAAACTCGCTTTGATATGCGAGTGCTTTGGATTACAAGCATTCTCCTGGAATGGATTATGCTGGTAATCCAAGGTTCCACTGTAGAACACTAACCTAAAATCTAAAAGAGTAATTCAGAGCATATAAAACAAAAAACACATGATACGTTACGTACGTTCGTCCACAGTGTTGTGTATCTTAGCTGGAGCTCAGTGCGAAGAAGGGTCCAACCCAGTACTAGCAAGGTGTACCTAACAAAGTGGCCGGTGAGTGTATGTCAACATTATTTATATATTAGGCTTGAACTGGCATAACCATCAGACAAATAAGCCAACAAAAAAGCTTACAAGATTTTTTTTTTTACTTAACAAATGGAGGTTTTTATAGTAGTCCTCTGTCCAATGAGCAAAAAGGCAGTACACTTTCAGGAAGTGTGTTGCTCTCCTTGATAACCACCAGCAGATGGCATTGCTATCGAGCCCTTGACCCAGGTCAGCATCAAGGCCACATCTGGTCCCTTTGATGTTCTGGTTGAAAGTGAGGCAATTAGGCACTGTAATGTTTACATCACCAGGAGGTCTGAGCTTATGCTCTCCTATTCCCATACCCCACTGCCAGGGGGTATGCGTGAATCCTCTCCCAGATGAAGACCTGATATGCACTCTTCTGCTTTACACACCCTGCTGGGTAATCTTGCTCTGCTGGCATTGCAGACTACCTCCAACTGTATCCAGATGGCTTAAGTATAACCAGGTGTTAACAGTCCAGAAGTGTCTGATATTAAAAACATGTTGCTTACCAACAGGACCCAGTGACACCAATGATGGGGCACAGTTCCTCCCAATGACACTAATGATGGCGCACAATTCCTCCCACTAACACCAAAGATGGGGCATTGTTTTTTTTTTCCCACAGATGTTGGGCCATGGCCACAGTCTAGCTCCCCTAAATTCTGAAGGAGAGTAAACTGGTCCCCTTTTTATAAATTTATAATGATGGCTGTAAGCCATCATTTCCCTGACATGATCTCTATTCTATTAACTAAACAACCCAGGCACAGCTTTTCTTAAAGGAGTTCTATGGCCACAGCACACACTTTCATTTTACAACATCAGCACTGTAATAGCAATGCAAACAATAGTTATTTTTGACAATCCAATATAAGCATATTTGAAAAATCTCCTTTCATGTTGTGAGTTGATACATCTAGGTCCCGTGTTAAAGCTATACAGTCAATTTTTTTTTGATGCCCAGAATGTGGCCCATATGGCCCTCTTGTACTGCACCTGCATCCCTGCTCTATTGGCCAGGTTTGAGAAGATAAAAGATTAGGTAAAGTTTTGTCTCTTCTCACATATCAATGGTGAAAGGAAGAACGAAGTCATAGCCAATAGCAGTTGTTTGTTTGTTCATTTTACTGGCAATCTCTGAAGGCTTACCTGGCACAGCTGGAGATTTCTGGTTGTTTACATGCTGCCGCCTGCTCCCAATATGTTGTGCAAGTGGTGGGTCACAGCTGCTATCTACAACTCAGCGAAGATCCCCAATCAACTTAACATTGATTACTAAAGATAATTACTTCCTATTTTTGTTTATATCTAGCTGTATATTTTCCATCTAGAGACATGAAATGATTGTGATGTGTGGCCCTTAGATACACGTAACACTGAAAACCCCTAACATTATGGGAGCTTTCTGTATTTATATATAATAATGAATTAACTTTATTCCTCTTTTTAGTTTTGCTTAGTTCAGTTATCGAATGTGCATTAAAAAAAAGTTAGGCCGGTCATAGACCAAGCTCATTTCTTTCCTGCAATCATGGGTTGACAGGGGAATCACTCCCGTGGACACATTGTGTTCTCCCGACAGGGGAAGCCGTGCCTGCCGGGAGAACACAGTGATTATTTCTAGCAGCTTTAACAGCCACTAGTAATAATTGCATGTAAAATCCGGCAGGCTGGTGGTATCGATTGATCAACTTGGATACAGCAAAAAGACATCCCTCTAAATGGGACTTTTGAGGCATTATATGGCACAGTTTGTTTAAGAGATGTAGACAATTTTATTATAGTACAAAAGACAATATTATAAAAAAAAAAAAAACATTAATACAGCTTTTAGAAGATATTACCCAGCAGGAGTTGTGGATGGCAGATAAACTTATGGATTATATCACATACTTTTGCAGCCTCTATGACCTTATTTTTGAACATTATAATATCTTCTTAAATCTGTATTTATGGTTTTATAATTTTGTGTTTAGTACTATAATAAAAATTTACGATATGTCTTTTAACGCTCTATGCCCTATAATGCCTTAAAAGTCCCATTTATTTTGTTTTTGCTGTACCTGGCTTATTAGGGATGTGGCATGTATCAGAGTAGACCCATTACTTGCGATTGATCAACTTGGGTGCATTCAGCCTGCCCATACATTGCATGGAAACTATATAAACTGTCTATGGCTGGCTTTAGTGCTAAAGATGGTTCCAGAACCTGTGATGTTTTTCTATTTAGGACACTTAATAGGGGCCAGGGTGTGCCTGTGCTGAATATGAATTTCGTGTCAGATTTAGGATTGGTAATGGTGCTGGACCTGCAAATCTATGACGATTTGCAGTAGCAAGGGGAGGTTACTACATCTTGCTGATTGTTTGTGTCTTTGATCTAGGAGAGTTGCTCCCATTATTGTTATGGCCAGGTTGAGCTAGTCACATGTGATGATCAACTATTGAAGAAAAACTTGATGATATTGTGAATGTTATAACGGGAACAGGATGAATATCTGAGGTCACGCTTTGTTGCAACGTTGCTTATACTCCTTCCTCCGTTGTAGCATCATGCTAAGGTACATGGCACTGGTCAACTATTTGATCTTGGCTGCAGGCACCCATCCTACAGTCTTTTACTGAAAAACAAAATAGAAAAACACTTACTGCCCAAAGACACGGTTTGATTACTATGGATTTTTTCTGCACTGCAGTTGCAAAAACATTCTAAAACGTTAATTTTGAAGAAAAAGACAGGGACGGGTACATTTTCGGTTATTACAGATAAAATTGTGAATCTGTCTGCAACAGTCCTCCTAGTCATCATTATCTTCCCCAGACATCCAACCCTGAGACTTATCTTCATGCTGTTCTGGGAAAAGTCAATACAAATAATAAAAATAGCTAGGTATGGAAAACCACAGGAGTATTGCTTTGCAGCAGTTTTAGGTGTTGTGAGAGATATTTCATAAATAAGCAGGAATGATACAGTGGTCTTGTTATAAATCTAATACACCTGTTACAACAAGAGTGTGTATTTATTTCCTGTGGGTATCTTTGTGTGACGCAGGTGAAAATAATATATGTACCATGAAATATACAGTATCCCCATTGTTAATTTAATTTCTTTAATTGGAGAAAATTGAGGTCACACTTATAAACTGAGCCAAAGTGACATAATAATTTAGGAAATTAATAGGATGACATGTCATCTTGTAGACTGCTCCCAATCGTTAAAGTATGTCTATCGAAGAAAATTATACAGTGCTGTGACAAGTGTTTGCCCCCTTCCTAATTTTTTTTTTTTTTGCCTATTTCTCACACTTAAATGATATAAATCATGAAACAAATTTTAATATTACACAAAGATAACCCGAATAAATCCAAGATGCAGTTTTTAAATTAATATTTCATTTATTAAGGGAAAATTAGCTTTTCAAACCTGCCTGGCCCTATGTGAAAAAGTAATTGCCCCCTCTCATGCTGAATCATAAATGAACTGTGATTAACCACAATTTTTTGGAAAGCTGAGTTAAATTTTAGAATAAAAAAAAATCACTTAAATAGATGCTGTCTGACCAAGTGAAGCACACTGTACACACGGGCGGACTTTTCGGCAACAAAGGTCCAACAATCTTTCCGACAGACTTTCGACAGACTTTTGAACGAACGGACTTGCCTACACACGATCACACCAAAGTCCGACAGATTCGTACGTGATGAGGTACGACCGGACTAAAATAAGGAAGTTGATAGCCAGTAACCAATAGCCGCTCTAGCGTCGGTTTTCTTCCGTCGGACTAGCATACAGATGAGCGGATTTTTTGACTGGACTCGAGTCCATCAGACAAGTTTGAAACATGTTCCAAATCTAAAGTCCGTCAGATTTTTGACCGAAAAAGTCAGCTGCAGGTCCGATGGAGCCCACACATGGTCGGATTGTCCGCCGGATTCGATCTGTTAGACCAGTCCGGTCGAAAAGTCCGCTCGTGTGTACGGGGCATTAAACTTCTCAAAAAGCAACACATCATGCTGTGATCTAAAGAAATTCAAGAACAGATGAAAAACATTGTATTGTACATGTATCAGTCTGGAAAGGATTATAAAGCCATTTCTAAGGCTTTGGGACACCAGCGAACCACGGTGAAAGCCATTATCCACAAATGGAGAAAACTTGGAACAGTGGTGAACCTTACCAGGAGTGGCCGGCCAACAAAAATGACTCCAAGAGCAGGACAACGACTCATCCAGGAGGTCATAAAAGAACCCAGAACAACATCTAAAGAACTGCAGGCCTCACTTGCCTCAGCTAAGATCAGTGCTCATGATTCAACAATAAGAAAGAGACTGGGCAAAAATGGCATCCATGGGAGAGTTCCAAGGCCAAAGTCGCTGCTGACCAAAATGAACACAAAGGCTCATCTCACATTTACCAAAAAAAAAAATCTTAATTATCCCCAAGACCTTTAGGCAAATATTCTGTGGATCGATGAGACAAAAAAGTAACTTTTTGGAAGGTGTGCGTCCCGTTACATCTGGCATAAAAATAATACAGCATTTCATAACAAGAACATCATACCAACAGTCAGACATGGTGGTGGTAGCTGTGTAAGGTGAATCCGCGCAATGGGTATAGAACTATTGAGATATAGAGCTGCTGCCACTACAAATACAATTCCACCTAGGTGGAATGTATTAAAAAGTGTATAGAAAGCAGAAGTACATATGGTACTGCTCTTCTGAAATAACATTTTTTTTATTATTATAATTTTTTGAGATGGAAGATTTTTTTACAGTGGTGACCTCCACTGTTGTGCTTTACATGGTTCCTGTGTTTATGTGCGAGTGTCAAAATGCCAAAATAAACAACAACAAAAAAAATATTAAAAAAAATACCATAAAATTCCCAATGTGTGCTCAGAATGGATAATACTAATGAATAAAATGTGTTTCAAAAACAAATATATAGGTGTTTAAGTCTCTGGCAGTGATTTGCCAAAATTTTTTTTTCTTTTATAAATATAGAAACTTATTCTAAGCGTGATGTTGCTTGAATGTAAATTATTCAATTCAAAATTACCGTGTTACTTTCTTCAGATGAAAACCACAATCTTATAATGCATATCATATGGGAATTAACAAGGTGCAAGTGGTGTTTTGTAAAAGTGATAATATTTACATCAAAAAAATAAATTATTCAATTCAAAATACTGTGCTACTTACTTCAAATAAAAACCACAATCTTATAGTGCATATCATATGTAAATTAACAAAGTGCAAGTAGTGCTAATATTTAAATCAAAGTGACTTGTGCTGATATATAAAGTGTGCTTAAAAACCAGTGTTGTTGGATAAGGAAATTTCTTTTTGTTTCAGAAAGTCCTTTTGGATGGTTCCAAGGGATATTTCTCGTTGGAAACCAAATACAAGGGAAATTTCTTGTCTAGGTGCTGGCTTGGTAGTTCTGCTTCAACAGCGTGCTCTTATTATGCTTGCACTCACCGGATCCACTTCCCCCTGCAGGAGTACGAGCGGTCGCAGTGTGTGCCACTGTGCAGCAATTCTGGGTGTCACCGGTCTGTGCTTTGCAATGTTGTTTTATCGGTTTGCATAAAAGAGAGGAGGAATACCCATAGTGTAAAACCGTATATGGAAACTGTATTGTGACTGATACAATGTCGTACTCACATTTACAAGGTAGGTTTTAAGCATGAAAAAAAGAGAGAGAGTTCCGTCCTGAACGGCCTATGTTCGTCTAGCCTGAGGTGACGCAAGACGTACGTAAGTCCCGCCCTGCGCGTTTCGTCATCAAACATCTACTGGGGCATGGTGGTGGTAGCGTGAGGGTCTGAGGCTGCTTTGCAGCTTCAGGACCTGGACGACTTACCATAATTGATGGAACCCTGAATTCTGAGCTCTACCAGAAAATCCTAAAGGAGAATGTCCGGCTATCAGTTCGGGACCTCAAGCTCAAGTGCACTTGGGTTATGCAGCAGGACAATGATCCGAAACACAACAGCAAGTCCACCTCCAAATGGTTCAAACAAAGCAAAATATAGGTTTTGGAGTGGCCTAGTCAAACCCTGGACCTAAATCCAATTGAGATGCTGCATCATGACCTTACACAGGCCGTTCAAGCTGGAAAACCCTCCAATGTGGCTGAATTAAAACAATTCTGCAAAGAAGAGTGGACCAAAATTTCTTCACAGCAATGTGAAAGACTCATTGCCAGTTATCGCAAATGCTTGATTGCAGTTGTTGCCGCCAACAACCAGGCACAACCAGTTATTAGGTTTACTTTTTCACATAAAGACAGGCAGGTTTGGACAGCTTTTTTGCCTTAATAAATGAAACCATCATTTAAAAACTGCACTTTGTATTTACTCGGGTTATCTTTGTGTAATAATAAAAACAGTTTGATCTTAACCACTTGCCGACCGCTGCATGCCGATATACGTCGGCACAATGGCAGCGGTGGGCAAATGGGCGTACCCGTATGTCCCCTTTAAGAGGTGGGGCTAGCAGGTGTGCGCCGCGCCGGAGATCTCCCGGCGATCGTGTCACGGAGCCACAGAACGGGGAAGTGCCTATGTAAACAAGGCATTTCCCCCTTCTGCCTTGTGTCATGACAGAGATCACTGCTCCCTGTCATTGGGAGCAGTGATCGCTGTCATGTGAGTTGAAGCCCATCCCCCCACAGTTAGAATCACTCCCTAGGACACACTTAACCCCTTCATCGCCCCCTAGTTGTTAACCTCTTCCCTGCCAGTGTCATTTACACAGTAATCAGTGCATTTTTATAGCACTGATCGCTGTATAAATGACAATGGTCCCAAATTAGTGTCAAAAGTGTCCGATGTGTCTGTCATAATGTCGCAGTCCCAATAAAAATCGCAGATCGCCGCCATTACTAATAAAAAAAAATAATAAAAATGCCATAAAACTATCCCCTGTTTTGTAGACGCTATAACTTTTGCGCAAACTAATCAATATACGCTTATTGCGATTTTTTTTTTTTTTTAACAAAAATATGTAGAAGAATGCATATCTGCGTAAACTGAGGAAAACAATTGTTTTTTTTATATATTTTTGGGGGATATTTATTATAGCAAAAAGTAAAAAATATTGCGTTATTTTTCCAAAATTGTCGCTCTTTTTTTGTTTATAGCGCAAAAAATAACAACCGCAGAGGTGATCAAATACCACCAAAAGAAACCTTTATTTGTGGGAAAGAAAGGACGCCAATTTTGTTTGGGTGCAACGTCACACAACTGCGCAATTGTCAGTTAAAACAACGCAGTGCCAAATCGCAAAAAGTGCTCTGGTCAGGAAGGGGGTAAAATCTTCCGGAGGTGAAGCGGTTAAAGTAATTTAAGTGTGACAAATACTTTTTCACAGCATTGTATATATAAGCAGCGCTCAAATTTAATTAAAGTGCAAGTTAAATCATATTGGAAACATAAACGGTGGTTTACTCTGTTTGTAAGGTAATTGGCGATATTGTTTTAATCAAATTCTTTGATACTTTGATGGGCTTCACGATGGAAGTTTCTTTTTTAATTATTTCGAGTCACTTAATGGGATCTGTCATCCACTGACGGCTGCTCTCTTAGATTTCTTGCTGTTTTTGCCTGTGTGACCATTATAATTTATGGTCCTGTAAATCCGGTAAGAGGCTTGTGTGTGAGGGTGCTATTGGTGATGGTTCTCCTTACTTGATCACAAATGCACGGAGCACTTTCAAGACGGATTACGTTTCTTTATGGACTTTTTTGATTATGGACTGAATTATGTTATGCTTAGTAAGGCTACTTTCACACTGAAGCGCTGGATGTTTTTGCGGTGCTTTAGCAGCGTTTTAGCAGCACTTTTGAAAATGGCACCTTAAAAAATCAAAAACGAAAAAAGACCAGTTTTGAGGCTCTTTTAAGGCGCTTTGGAAGCGCTGCCTATTCTTTTCAATGGGCAGGGGCATTTTGGGAGCGATTCCAAGCCGCCCCGAAGATGCTGCTTGCAGGACTTTTCCTAACATCTCACAAGCGCACTGCCCAAGTGTGAAAGCACACATTGAAGTGAATAGGAGGCAGTTTTCAGGCGCTTTACAGCCGCTATTTCTAGCGCTAAAACGCCTGAAAACTGCCTCAGTGTGAAAAGGGTCTTAAGTTCAATTTGCAGTCACATCTGCACTTTATTTTACATGTAGTTGGATTTCAATGCAACACATGATTTTCCTTGCATTTTGGTTAATTATGAGTGTGCTTATACAGTATTCCACAAAAGTGAGTACACCCCTCACATTTTTGTAAATATTTTGTTATATCTTTTCATGTGACAACACTGAAGAAATTACACTTTGCTACAATGTAAAGTAGTGAGTGTACAGCTTGTATAGCAGTGCATATTTGCTGTCCCCTCAAAATAACTCACCACACAGTCATTAATGTCTAAACCGCTGGCAACAAAAGTGAGTACACACCTAAGTGAAGATGTCCAAATTGGGCCCAAAGTGTCAATATTTTGTGTGGCCACCATTATTTTCTAGCACTGCGTTAACCCTCTTGGACATGGAGTTCACTAGAGCTTCACAGGTTGCCACTGGAGTCCTCTTCCACTCCTCCATGACATCACTGAGCTGGTGGATGTTAGAGATCTTGCGTTCCTCCCCCTTCTGTTTGAGGATGCCCCACAGATGCTCAATAGGGTTTAGGTCTGGAGACATGCTTGGCCAGTCCATCACCTTTACCCTCAGCTTCTTTAGCAAGGCAGTGGTCAACTTGGAGGTATGTTTGGGGTCTTTGGTAAAAAAAAAAGTCAATAAGCGTATATTTATTGGTTTACGCAAAAGTTATAGCGTCTACAAACTAGGGTACATTTTCTGGAATTTACACAGCTTTTAGTTTATGACTGCCTAGCTAATTTCTTGAGGTGCTAAAATGGCAGGGCAGTACAAATCCCCCCTAATGACCCCATTTTGGAAAGTAGACAACCCAAGGAAATTGCTGAGAGGCATGTTGAGCCCATTGAATATTTTATTTTTTTGTCCCAAGTGATTGAATAATGACAACAACAAAAAAGATTTACAAAAAGTTGTCACTAAATGATATATTGCTCACACATGCCATGGTTATATGAGGAATTGCACCCCAAAATACATTTTGCTGCTTCTCCTGAGTACGGGGATACCACATGTGTAGGACTTTTTGGGAGCCTAGCCGCGTACGGGGCCCCCGAAAGCCAATCACTGCCTTCAGGATTTTTAAGGGTTTACATTTTTGGTTTCACTCCTCACTACCTATCGCAGTTTTGAAGGCCATAAAATGCCAAGATGGCACAACCCCCCCCCCAAATCCCCAAATGACCCCATCTTGGGAAGTAGACACCCCAAGCTATTTGCTGAGAGGCATGTTGAGTCCATGGAATATTTTATATTTTGCCACAAGTTGCTGGAAAATGACAAACTTTTATTTTTTTTTGCACAAAGTTGTCACTAAATGATATATTGCTCAAGCATGCCATGGGCATATGTGGAATTGCACCCCAAAATACATTCTGCTGCTTCTGCTGAGTACGGGGATACCACATGTGTGGGACTTCTTGGGAGCCTAGCCGCGTACGGGGCCCCGAAAACCAAGCACCACCTTCAGGATTTCTAAAGGCGTAAATTTTTGATTTCACTCCTCACTACCTATCACCATTTTGAAGGCCATAAAATGCTAAGATGGCACAAACCCCCCCCAAATGACCCCATTTTGGAAAGTAGACACCCCAAGCTATTTTCTGAGAGGCATGGTAAGTATTTTGCAGCTCTCTTTTTTTTTTCAAAATGAAGAAAGAAAAGAAAAAATTTTTTTTTTTCAATTTTCAAAACTTTGTGACAAAAAGCGAGGTCTGCAAAATACTCACCATACCTCTCAGCAAATAGCTTGGGATGTCCACTTTCCACAATGGGGTCATTGTGGGGGGGGGGGTTGTGCCATCTGGGCATTCCATGGCCTCCGAAACTGTGATAGGCAGCGAGGAGTGAAATCAAAAATTTACAACCTTAGAAACCCTGAAGGTGGTGCTTGGTTTTCAGGGTCCCGTTCACGGCTAGGCTCCCAAAAAGTCCTGTACTCAGGAGAAGCAACAGAATGTATTTTGGGGTGTAATTTCACATATGCCCATGGCATGTTTGAGCAATACATCATTTAGTGACAATATATCATTTAGTGACAACTTTGTCTTTTTCCCGCAACTTGTGTCACAATATAAAATATTCCATGGACTCGACATGCCTCTCAGCAAATAGCTTGGGGTGTCTACTTTCCAAAATGGGGTCATTTGGGGGGGGGGGGGTTGAACTTTTTTTGCTTTTTTATCTTATTTTTAAACTGTTCCTTTCATTTTTTTTTTTATCATTTTTATTGTTATCTCAGGAAATGTAAATATCCCCTATGATAGCAATAGGTAGTGACAGGTACTCTTTTTTGAAAAAATTAGGGTCTATTAGACCCTCGATCTCTCCTCTGCCCTCAAAACATCTGACCACACCAAGATCGGTGTGATAAAATGCCTTCCTAATTTCCCAATGGCGTTGTTTACATCCGGCGAAATCTAAGTCATGAAATGCTTGTAGCTTCTGGTTTCTTAGGCCATAGAGATGATTGGAGCCATTCTGATCAGCTCTATGGTCAGCTGGCCGAATCAGCGGTTGTATTCTCAGGTTCCCTGTTGGGACAGGAGAGCCAGAGAAAACCATGGAAAACAGTGGGGAGGGGGGGACATTCCCTCCCACTGCTTGCTTTTAAAAGCAGTCTAGAGGCTAATTAGCCGCTAGGATTGCTTTTACATGAAAGCCGACCGCTGGCTGAAGAGAATGATACCAATATGATACCTATACCTGCAGGCATCATTCTGGTTTAACCACTCAAAGTTCAGCAGCATACCATTACGTTGCTGGTCCTTGTTGGGCATATATTGTAAACTTTTTTTTCATGCAGCCTGTGGGCTGAACGAAAAAAAGAGATTGATCGGTGGGTATGCCCATCATTAGAATACCTCCCTTCATCCACCCACTTCTAATAATGGGCATACATGCACCATTTATATATGCCGAAGCATGGGGGCATCCACCCCAAAAGTTAGGAGCAAATCGCCCCTGCTGCCTCCATGCTTTGGCATATATGCTCTTTTTTTTAACTGTGGTGGTGAAATCACCTCCTACAGCGCTGGAATCACGGCTTTATGTATCGTGGGAGCAAACGCTGTTGCTGTCAAGATAAATAAATCCGCGCTGCAACTGAGTGGTGTACCTGCTAAACAAATGATGGTTAACAATAAAACAAAGTAACATTACAGTATAACAGTAAGACATACCATACCTGCAAAGCAAATACAAAAAAAAAATAGTAAAAAATAAAACATTTTTTAACGCAACCTGTGCCTAAAATATATATATGCCGAAGCATGGGGGGGCATCCACCCGCAAAAGGTAGGAGCAAATCGCTCCTCCGCCCTGCTGCCCCAATGCTTTGGCATATATGCTCTTTTTTCTAACTGTGGTGGTAAAATCACCTCCGACAGCGCTGGAGTCACGGCTTTTTGTATCGTGGGAGCAAACGCTGTTGATGTCAAGAGAAATAAATCCGCGCTGCAGCTGAATGGCGTACCTGAAAACAAAAAAAATGGTTAACAATAAAACACAGTAAACAGTAAAGTATAAAAAAATTACATACCTGAAAAGCAAACATGAGAAAACATAATAACAATAAGACATTGCAGAATAGAATACAGTAAAAAAGAGCAGAACAATAGAGAGAGAGAGAACAATAAAATGACAACTATTTTTGTTTTTTTATTTTATATTTTTTTTTTTTGTGTATTTTTTATTTTTTTTTATTTTTTTATTTTTTTTACATTTTTTTTTATAACTGTAACTTTTGTAACTGTAACCGCTTCCAGGTTTGGGTCTCTCAAAATGCGATGGCATCTTGGGAGACCCTGTGAAAGTGTGCCTAGTCTGTGCAATGCTGTACCCCATGCTAAAACTCAACTAGTGTATGGTAGCGCTCAAAACATTCACCAATGCAAAGACCAGGATTGTCAGAACAGGAGGGACAATAATAGCAGGTGTCACGCCTATATCCGCGCTTTCTACAGACACAACATTTTCTTTGGGGGGCTCGTTGGGTAGGGGTACTCGGGAGGACATAAGGAAAATGCCTCTCATGCAGCCGGCTTACTGCATTTGGTTGGGGAAGGTGAGGTGGAGCACCGTCTGGAAACAGAGGGGCTCTGACGATCTCTTCCTGGAATTTAAGGAAGGATCCAGTCCGTCCTGAAGCTCTGTATCGCACATGAGCGTTCAGCAAAGCCAATTGAAATAAGTATACAGACACTTTTTTATACCATTGTCTGGCCTTACGGGCAACTAGGTCTGGCACCAACAACTGGTCTTTGAGGTCCACCCCTCCCATATTTTGATTATATTCGTAGACACAGAGGGGTTTCTCCACAACACCAGTCGCCGTAGTAATTTGGACAGTCGTGTCTGCATGAAGGGAGTTAAGAACGAAAACATTCTTATTATCCCTCCACTTCATAGTGAGCAAATTATTACACTGCAAGCAAGCTCTCTCCCCCAGCCTAAGACGGGAATCTACAAGCCGCTTGGGAAAGTCCCGGCGATTAGGTTGCACGGTGCCACATGCTCCAATCTGATGATCAAAAAGGTGACTAAAAAGTGGCACGCTCGCACGCACATATAAGTGGTACCCCTTTCCGAATAAGGGTGACACCAAGTCCCACACAATCTTGCCAGCGCTTCCTATGTAGTCAGGGCAGTTTGTCGGCTCTGCGTGGCTATCTCTTCCCTCGTAAACCATTAAACTACGTGTATAGCCTGTGGCCCTGTCACAGAGCTTATACATTTTGACCCCGTATCTGGCACGCTTGCTGGGAAGGTACTGTTTGAATTACAAGCGGCCAGAAAACTTAATCAGGGACTCATCAACGCAGACAATTTGATGAGGAGTAAACAAGTTTGCAAAACATTGGTTGAAGTGATTTATGAGGGGCCGAATTTTGTAGAGCCGAACGTATCCAGGGTCTCCACGAGGACGACAGAGTTCATTGTTGTTGAAGTGCATGAACCGCAAAATCTGCTCGTATCGTGCCCTGGCCATGGAAGCAGAGAACAGGGGCATATGGTGAATTGGGTCAGTGGACCAAAATGACCGCAACTCACTCTTTTTGGTTATGCCCATGAGGAGGTAAAGGCCTAGAATGATCTTAAATTCAGAAACCGTAATTGGTTTCCAATCTCTGGCAAGGGAGGACTTGGGGAATAGTGGCGATGTGTTGACCAGCGTACAAATTGCTTTGGTCCACAATAGATCTATAGAGATCTTCAGTGAAAAACAGCGAATAAAAATCAAGTGACGTAAAATCAAATATTTCCATATGAATGCCGGGTTGGCCAGTGAATGGGGGAAGTACGGGTGCTGCAGAAGTGGTGGGTTCCCAATTAGGATTGGCGAATGCAGCAGGAAGGGCACTATGGGCATGATGGGCCTGTGTTCGTCTTCTTGGTGGCAGTGGGACACTACTTGTGCTTGCCACCTCGCCAGCTTGAACTGCACTTATGGGACTCGCCACGTCACCAAGTGTTACTGCAGTGCTGGATGTACGACCAGGGTGTACTAGGCCGCTGGTGCTTGCCAGTTCACCAGAAGGAATAGCGGCGCTAGTACTTCTCTGCTCCATATGAGGGACCTGCGGTTCTTGCACCTCAACAGCAGAAGAAGAAGATTGGGGTCTGGTACGCCTGACCTTGGCAGGGACCACAACTCCGTTGTCAGAGCTATCTGTCATGGAGCTGCTGCTGTCTACAGGATCGTATTCTGAGCCTGAATCTGACAGATGAGTGACTTCCTCTTCACTATCTGTCATGCTCAGCAACGTGTAGGCCTCTTCACTAGTGTACCTTTGATTTGCCATTTTGGGCTCTAAATTTAGTGGTACACTAGTGAGACTCACAGGCAAAAAAGCTCCTTACTGTTAGCAACTGTATCAAAATGCTACCAAAAAACTGTTAGCGATTGCAGGGATCAGTCCTGACTCTGCAAATGCTACAGTTATGTGTTTAGTGTTTTGTAAGTGACAGTGATCGATCGATACTGCACTTGGGTGGGCTGGGCTGGGCGAAGGGGCAAAACGCAGGTGCTAGCAGGTATCTGGGCTGATCCCACTAACACTGCATTTTTGGGAACCCTAAACTGCTGGGGATGCTAGTGTAGATCTGATCGGATCAGATATTGATCCGTTCAGATACTATACCACTAAGGGAGGTGTATGCTGCGTGCGTGAGTGTTAATGGTACTGGCACTAACCTGACGCTGCCTGGGGTGACGCAGACCCTATCTGACCCTAAAACTTATATCACCCCCGGGCGATTAGGGGGTTAAACCTTTATTAGGTAATAAACTAACCAGCATCACCCGTAACAGTTATACGGTGATCACTGCTAAAAGGGTTAACTAGGGGGCAATCAGGGGGTTAAAACCTTTAGTAGGTAGTATATGGGGGTCCCTGACGCTATAAAACGCTGACGGCAAACCTAAATACTCACCTGTGACACTAATACAGCGATCAAATAAACGATCACTTAGTGACACTGGCGACCGGGGAGGGGGGGTGATCACGGGGTTAAAACTTTATTAGGGGGGGGTTAGGGACGTACCCTAGACCTAAAGGGGCCTAACACTAACTGCCCTACCACTTATAACTGTCACAAAATGACACCAATGCAATAATCAGAAAAAAAAAACTGCTATTGGTGTCACTATGACAGGGGGTACAGGGGGGTGATGGGGGGTGAAAAGTGTGCCTAGAGTGTTTTACTGTATGTGTAGTGTTTGGTGCATTTACTTGATGTCTTCTCTCCTCGGAAGCCGGAACGAAAAGGCTTCACGAGGAGCGATGACATCACTTCCTCCGCTTCTGTTTACAGTTCAGAAGCCGAGGAAGCTCCTCATTTGCCAGTGAGGGGGTGGCCATGAATCAGTGGCCTCCCCCTCACCTCGGATCGCTCCTGACAAGAATCCGACCGCCGCAGGCATCGGGGGGGGAGTCTGGGCGCCCCCCCCCGCCCGCGGGCAGGCAGGGACGTGCAGGTAAGCCCTTATGCCTGCCCGTGCCATTGTGCTGAAGTACATCGGCGTGCGGCGGTCGGCAACTGGTTAAGAGAGTTCTTTGCCATGAGGTGCCATGTTGAACTTCCAGTTACCAGTATGAGAGAGTGAGAGCGATAACACTAAATTTAACATACCTGCTCCCTATTCACACCTGAGACCTTGTAACACTAATGAGTCAGATGACGCCAGTGAGGGAAAATGGCTAATTGGGCCCAATTTGGACATTTTCACTTAGGGGGGTACTCACTTTTGTTGCCAACGGTTTAGACATTAATGACTGTGTGTTGAGTTATTTTGAGGGGACAGCAAATATGAACTGTTATATAAGCTGTACACTCACTACTTTACATTGTAGCAAAGTGTAATTTCTTCAGTGTTGTCACATGAAAAGATATAATAAAAAATTTTCAAAAATGTGAGGGGTGTACTCACTTTTGTGAGATACTGTGTGTGTGTGTGTGTGTGTGTGTGTATGTATGTATGTATGTATGTATATATATATATATATATATATATATATATATATATATATATATATATATATATATATAATATATTTTTTATGTGTTATATATATATATAATTTTTTTTTTTTTTTTCCTATCTCACTGACTGGTATCACAGTTTTCAAAGTGGCCGCTAATATTTTTTCTTTTTGAACCAAGCGCTGATTTTATAATTTTTTTTAATATCAATCCCAAGACAAAACAGTTTTAGCCTTTGAGTAGGAAATATATTTTTTTTTTTTTTGCTGTCTGTGTCGCATACAGGAGATTTTCCTTCACTTACTGTCACATCACACAACAGCAAGTTTAGGGATATCTTCTCAAGTAAGGGAAATTCTCTTTTCGACAATTGCCACTGGAACACATCTCCACATAGGATGATTTCCTCTCTTATTTATTGAAATTTAAAGCGGGGGTCCACCTATCTATCGTTTTTTTTTTTTTTTGGAGTTCATTCACAAACGTTTATTCTCATGATTATCTACTCACATGTTCTGTGTAATAAGTCCGCCTGTGTCCGATTTCGTTGTAAAGAATAACTTATAAAATTCACTGAAGGCGGTTTCCATCTTCATTGTGGGCATTTGAAGCCCACAAGCATGTATTTCCTGGATGCAGTGAATGCTGTGCTCCCAGCATTCACCGAGATGTTGTGATGATGCTGTTGCCCAATGCATGCTGGGAAGCCTGAGACTAGCTCCCAGGGGACTGTGGGAGGTCTGGGAGAGGCTAGAAACACGCCTACTACCATGGGAGGAAAACCAGGAAGTGCTAAGAAGATTAGAAAAAAAAAGGTAATTACGGCGATTTAAATTTTTTTGCACAGCATGTCAGCATCTAGGCAAGGAAGAGAATGCATAGAGATAATGTTCAAAATTTGGGTGGAACCCCGCTTTAATTGAAACAAAAAAAAACAGTTTTTTCATTTTCAGACATGGTGACAGTGATCACTAGGAAAAGTTGAGTGGTGAATCTCCATAGCAAGGACACAGGCAGCAATAAAAACCCGGTGGAGGCTCAACCATTCCACACACTAAAAGAAAAAGAAAAAAAATGATTTATGGAATAGAGGCAGAATCTCATATATCATGATAGAGATTCAGTATAGAGCAGTGTTTTTTAACCTTTTTTCAGCCAAGGCACCCTTTAAAAAGCGCTTCAGCAGTAAGCAGTAAGCAGTACCATGTTCCCCCCCTCTGCCTCCAGGCAGCTGCCGGTTGGGTTAAGCCTCTCCCAGTGCAAAGTCCCAGTATCAGGCTGCTAAAAGCGCCAGAGTAGCTTGGGAGCTCCTTCTGTGGGTCTCGATGGAGCTGAGCAGTTTTTCCTATTTAGGAATAAAATCTGCCTTTAAGATACTGAGCGAGCGTTGTCACTACTAGAGGATTACTGCAGCAAGTTACAGGACCCAAGTGAGAGGCAGCTACGCCTGGCCATTGAGAAGGTCATCTCTATGTTCAAAAGCCACTTATTCCAAGCATTGATAGAGGGTTTTGCACCACCTGGTGGTTGAACTAAGGAGACGGAGAGTTTTCAAAGATCATTACCCAAAGGCTTGTGGTTATTGAAATTGTGGTGAGTGCAATCTCACGGGGGGTGACCCCCTCACGCGGTGATCATTATTGGTGGAAGGATCTCTACATATATCTTCATATCCACAGACCACAGCTTTATTTTGAACTTTATTTTGAACTTTCCTGTCTCTCCAACATCTGTTCTATATAAAGTGTTTTACAACATCGGACACTGAGCGCTGCTTCAATAAGCATAACAAATCAGAGACTTGGCGCGTTGTTTATGATTTCAGACTTATTGGTTGATTACATGTTCATTATTTAAAGTAGCTGCTTTAGTCTGCTGCAGCAGATTACAGAGTAATTTCAAGGCGCGGATTAATGTGAGGCAGAGGCGGTTTAAATTGTCCACACATTTTACAGTTTTTAATGGTGCGTTCCAGGCTGGTTTTACCCTGCTCCGACTTCCGTCCTGAGGAGATGCCGGTTCGACCTTGCTGACACCGCGGTTATCCCGCTCCCTCCATGCTAAAGCCCCCACCAGCAGAGGACTACACACGGCAGACTACCTGCTTACATTTCCCACAGCGTCTCACGCCATCTTGGGACCCTGCACTGAGAGCGGCTGAGGTTTTGCCTATGGGCCATCTCTATGTCAATACATGCCTTATCCCCACTGATCTATTGTGAGTAGCCATTCGGCGGTTCATTTTTATACATTAATAACATTTTTTGGATACTACACTTAAATTGGCGCACCTTTTTATCTTATATTGTCTTCCAGAGTTTTTGCTTCTACTCTTAAGGGAGCTGCAGCTGGTGCTCAGTATCACTTTAATTTTGAACTTTCCATTATCTTGGGACTTCAGCTTTCTAGCGTATATCGTTGTAGACATTACCATCTATTTTTCATATACGCTAATATTACAGTCTTATACCATTTTCTGTTTGTCTTTTCACATTTGGCTGTTATTTGCGCCATTTCTCCTTTGTTGTTACTAGTAATTATATCCCCTTGCTTTCAATGATTCGGTCAGACTTGCTAAAGTGGGACCGTACCAGTTTCTTATGGATGGGCCAAGTCAGTATCTTTAAAATGAATGTGTTGCCACGGATTCTTTTCTACCTACAGATGATGCCTATATCATTGCCCAGGTCCTTCTTCTCGGTCCTCAACAGCCTGTTTCTAAAATTTATCTGGAAAGGGTGGAGCCCCGGGTGGCCCTTCACATCCTGCAAAGCCGTAAGAGATCGGGGGATTGGGGGTTCCATCCCTCCGTAGATATTATGAAGCAATTGCCTTGCAGTGGCTATTGAACTGGAACCATAATGTACACACTAAATTATGGGTCCCCTTAGAGAAATTCCTGCCTGGACGCAACCTATCCCACTCCCCTTGGCTCTCCAGAGAACATCAGGGTCTTTCAGATTCTGTGTCCCCTGTCACCACCCATGCTATGAATATATGGAAGCTCTCAATGCACAGAGACTATTGTCTCCTCTTCTCTCCCCCTTGCTCCTTTAGGAGGCTTCCCCTGGTTCATTCCTGGGGAACATCTCTCCTATTTTCATACATGGGCAAGGGACAGAGAGGTGTGTTGTGGTAGATTCATAAAAGAACAGGGTCTGGTATCCCTGGACTGGCTCAGTGACCAATTTGGTCGCTTCCCACTGGATGATTGGTGCTACAGACAGTTGCGTCATTTTGTCCTCAGCTTGCCTCAGCATATCAGACCCCCATCTTCCCTCACTTCATTTGAGAAGCTATGTATGTCGGCTGCCCCCATTCCCCACTCAATCTCAGGCTTGTATGAGATTCTGCAATCAATAGAGTCTAGGGGTAAGCCAGTCTGTATACGGGAGTGGTAGAGAGACCTGCAGCATACGTTTACAGAGAATCAGTTGGACCACCTGTATCGCCATACCCATGCAAGTTCTGTAGACACAAAGATGCAGGGAAGTTGCTTCAAACTATTGACCCGTTGGTATAGAATACCTGCTAATCTGGCTAGGATTTTTCCAACAGTCTCTGATGCCTGCTGGAGAGGCTGTGGGCTCAAGGGCACTTACCTACATATTTGGTGGGAGTGCCCAAGGCTCTGGCTGTATTTTCAGGATTTCAGGGCTCAGATCAAAGTGATCTTGGATATTGAGATGCCTGACTCTCCCTTGGAGTTCCTGCTCCACGTGCCGTCTATTCCTCTCAGCCATTACCACAAGTCGGTCCTACCTCATCTCCTGAATACAGCCAGGCGCTTGAACCCTGTTCACTGGAAAACAGCCCATGTTCCTGGGCAAGCTGATTGGATCCACTTGGTAAATAACATAATGGCTGCAGAGGAGTGGATGGCAACTCCCCACACCCATTTACCTACCCCGGCCCATCCTGGTCCTCATAAACATGTTTTACAACTGGGATCGTAGCTATTGATTGGTATAACGCGGGTATAAGATTGTATTTCAACATGTATGGTGTTTGGTGGATATGCCAATGCGCTTTGACTGCCAAATTCAAGTCTGTAACATTTGCCTTAATGCCAGTTCGGGCTCTCTGTTTTCTGTTCTTTGTAAGCTCAATGTTTGTAGAAATAAAAATAAAGACTAAAAAAAAAAAAAAAAAAAAAAAAAAAAGGCATTCCTTTTACTTGTATCTGTAATTAATCAAAAGTTAAAGGTTTGGGTATGGTTATAATATAAAAAAAAAATTCTCACAGTTAGTACTTTGTGGAGGGAATTTTAGTCTGTTCTGTAGGTTGGCACAGTTCTGTTAGCAGATCATCTATGCCGTTATTTCAGTACTGTTCTGCCCCAGCACTTAATATTCTGTTTTCAGCAATGTTTTTGCAGCTTACTAGAGAAAAGCTACATGGAAGGATGATGTTAGGAAAGCAAAGAAAAATCCCTAGTCTCTGCTGTAAGTCTTTTTAAATGCACCTGCATATATTTCCTGACAAAGACAGCTGACGGAGTTAAAAGCTTCCGTTTCAAACGGATCTACGGGGACATGCTTATGTCTTTGACCTGAGTAAGCCACTTCTGTATGTGTTAATCCCTTGCAAAGCTGCAGACTCACAGGTTATTGACTGGGATGCTAAGTGATTATTGGGGTCGGTTGAATCCTAATGAACCCATCTTGGCAGACCCATCTTCTTACTATTGGCACGGGATTTTCCTTCTAAGACTTAGACATTTCATCATAGCTTTAAGAGGAATTTTTCGAGGGGATTTTATACAAATCACATGGCTGAACATAGAATAAGCATCTTGTAAAACAAGCTCAAATCCTTCATCACCAACATGTGATTTATTTTCTTTAAGCCTTTTTTTTTTTACTTTAAGTGAAAAATTGCAGACCTTTCTGTTGACACAGGGATGAATTGTCAACTGTGAAATGCACTTATTCTTGTGCTACAAAGTTAGACAGTGTGCAGGTGGGGAAAAAGTGGGTGAAGTGATTTAAAGTCAATATGGAGCCTCAGTTAATACGGCTTTATTAG
This sequence comes from Aquarana catesbeiana, assembly GCF_042186555.1. Taxonomy (NCBI): domain Eukaryota; kingdom Metazoa; phylum Chordata; class Amphibia; order Anura; family Ranidae; genus Aquarana; species Aquarana catesbeiana. Next base: position 663,476,594 of record NC_133324.1, read on the forward strand.
ACTAAATCTTACAAAGAAATCCAAGCAAAGTACCTGGTTAACATGTGTAGGCTTTATAGAGTAAATTGCAACAAGTCTATGAGCCATAATGTAACACAGCCAAATGCTTACACTATGTGCATGCTGTCAGTCATGAAGCAGTATATTGTGCATGTAATCGTGTGCCCTTGACTGTATGTTCAAGGTGATTTGTGTTCTTAGTCACATCATTATCGGCTTGATGGAGTTTCCAATGTTTCCCTTGAATTCTAACAGTCCCTCTTCCAGTTTCCTGTCACTTTAAATCTCCCCCAACTTTTGTGGAAAAGGATGAGTTGGCATCTGCTTTTGAAACAGGGGAGGACTGACAACTCCTAGGACCCCCAGGCAATCTAAGATCATGGGGCCCCATGTGTCCCCGCCCACACTCAAGCCACACCCACACAAAGCACCACCTACTTATTGCACTGCCAACATTACATATTCATCCTTTGCCCCTTTAGCTGCAGAGACAGCAGCTGAGGATGTACACATGCTGCCGCAGGAATTATACTCCATTATGCTTTCGGTGGATGATAGCGACTGATTCAAATGAATGGGGCCCCACAACCATGTGCAATGCATGCAGTTGCAGCATGCGAGTGTGGTATCCAAGGGGTCAAAGCAGGTGATGAGGAGGTGATGCAATACCTCCTCACTGCCTGCTTTAACCCCTTGGCTGCTGTATTGCACAAGGTTGCACGGCCTTTGCAGTGCGGCTACACATGCCAAGCATGACGAGGTATATAATTCCTGCTGCGGCTGTGACATGTGCACGCCCCCAGTTAAAGGGGGTGTAGTTAGGGATGGGGGGAGTAAAAACAGGGCTCAACTATGGGGTTTTACCACCCCAAACTGCAAACGTAAACAAGCCCTTCCTGTCCCGAGCCCCTGTTTTGCTTGCGTCAATCTAGCAAGGTTACTCTGTGGTATAAGCAAGGAAGCTGAGATTTCTGCAGTGTGTAAATGTGCTTTTACTATAAAAAGATGCTGTACATACAAAACTATTACAATATTAGGAATACAATAAAAGACTGACAGATATCTATAACAAGCAAAATTCCTAGCAAACTGAACAGCCTATGGTCTATAATAGTACAAATACACTTAAAGGTTACTTATCTTCTGTTACTGTATGTTCGTGATCTCCATTGGCAATGATTCTCCTGGAGCATCAGGCAAGTTTCTTCTATCATGAGTGGCTTCAGATGTTACAGCATGATGGTGTGTGTGTGTCCCTACTCACCCCTTTTATGTGTCAGGCTGTTTACCATAGTTACCAAACAACAGAAAACATACCTGTTTACTGTAGCTGTAGAAACAATGGACTGTTGCAAACTGTCAATTGAATAAAAAAATGGTATCTACGTACCATTGTCTAATCAAGCCAACACCTGACAGTAATCTAACAGTCATTCTTTCAGTTTAAGAGCTGAAAGAACCTCAGACAAGTATTTCTTACTTGTTTACTGTAGCTATAGAGACAATAGCCTGTTAATTGAACTGTCAATTGAATACAACAATGATATTTACCCCTATTGTATAAAACAGCATTTGTTTGAGAAATCTACTCAAGCCAAAAAACTGACAATATCTCTATGACCAACCACTATTGTGTAATGTTATGTCCCATGTATCGTTGTATCGTAAGTTTGATTAATAAAAAAAAAAATCATATTGTAACAAACGCAACACATTCCGCCCTAGATTTTTTTTTTCCCTTTCAGACTCCATACAGAAAATCACTTCATTATTATGAAAAACTCATTTTAAACATTCTTTTTTCCTTGAATGCAACACCTCCCATATTTCTGTCATTGAGAAGGTGTCTAAAAAGTTCATTAGAAAGTTCATTCTAAAGTTCTTTAGAAAGTCTAGGCTTGTAATTCATCAAAGGCCTTGCTCTCCACAGCTCTTGCGATCTTCCGTCATTCTTTCCATCATGTCCTATGGATCAAATCGGAGACAGCCTGTGAAGTGGAAAACAAAGCGGATTATCAGTTCCTTCTAATAATACATAAACAGTAGATACAAGCCCTTCGGCTACAATCTCTCCTCCTAAATGGCTTTTTGCCTGGATATCTGACTAACACTTTGCCCCCTACCTGTACCCACTTCTGACTCTCCCAAAGAACATCAATAGGGAGGAGAGGAAATATACTGATATTTCACAGAAGATCACTGCTGTTTATTTTGGAAGGTTTGCTGTTAAGTAGCCTCACTTTCCACTCTTGCTGAGAAGTATCCACTAACCAGTCAGAGTCCCAGCCACTGTCTTGAAGCTCATCTGTCAATGCAAATGTAACTTCAAACCTTCCTGCCAGATTCCCTCTCATTCCTAGATAGGCTTCAGCTTCAGATACGTCACTCTTGGTTTCTATGTCATGGGAGGCAGTAACATGGTATTTGTTAAGCCCTGTTCTTTCAGGAACCTTACATAAATGCTCAACTCTGCACTCCAGCTGTGGAATCTGTGCCCCAGCCCCTACCATCCTCTCATATGGTGTGCTTTTGGCTATTTAACGACCTGACTGCCTGTGTGAGGACCCAATCTCACCCCCCTAGTGTATGTGTGGGTGTAAGTTTGCGTATCTGGTCCTTCAATAGCCCGTTGTATCTTTCAATCAAACCAGCTGCCTGTGGATGGTATGGGATGTGGCACAACCAGTACACTCTAGAATCTTTGGCCCACTGCTGTACTGTTGATCCGGTGAAGTGTGAGCCGTTATCACTTTGGACTCGTTTGGGACAACCATAAGCAACGACAAGTTTCTGGAGCAGTTGAAGCGTTGCGGCTTGATCTGCACGTTTGCAAGGATGAACAAGCATAAGTCCTGAATAGGTGTCCACTACAGTGCAACAATATCTCAGTCCATTGTTTCCCCGGGGCAGGGGACCGATGAAGTCAATCTGCCAGATCTCTGCAGGCCTCTCACCCCTCTTAATCGACCCGGTGGAGTACTTTTGCAATGGCCATTGTCGCACTTCTCCACACACTGTACAGTTCCCTATTACAGTCTTTATCATGTCCGTGGATATAGGCAATCCTCTCTGCTGTGCCCATTCATATGTTGCTTTCTGCCCCAAATGTCCAGATTGCTATTGGGCCCAGTTGGCCAAGTTCATCAAGACAGGATCAATTGGCACAACTGCCTTCACTTTGGCGATTTCATCTGCAACTCTGTTATAGTTCTCAAAGTCTGGGACTAGGGGCACATGTGCATCAACATGCCCCACTTTTATGGTGCGGGAGTGAGCTTCCTTCCAGATGTAGTCCCAGACTTCCTTGCCTCCCCACACCACCTTTCCATGAATCATCCATTCATTGGACTTCCACGTGGGCATCCAAGTTGTCAGTCCTTTAAAAACCGCCCAGCTGTCAGTGTAGATAGTGACATGGGAAGAAGGATCCTACTGAAGAGTCATCACCACAGCTTTCAACTCTGCATACTGACTAGACCCTCCAATTCCGGTCTCCTGCAGGACTGTGTCTGTATTTGGGTTGTAGGCTGCTGCTGTCCATTTACGTCCAGACGAGGTGACTATGGCTGAACCATCAATGAACCACGCTGACTCCTTCATGTCTTCTGACAGAGACTCAAAGGGTGGAGCCTCTTGAATGGGGGATGACTGCAGCACAGGAATTTCTTCTTCTGGCCGGGTGCTGGTAAAAGTGACAAGCTCTGCCAACTGTTTTGAAATGTCTCTAACATCCCCAGCTGCAATACCCCCTCTTTCTTGAAGGTACCACTTCCATTTCATCAGTGTCTGGTTCTGGGCTACAGCTGCCCTAGTGGTCAGTCCATTATCTCTCACCCATCCTGCTATTGGCAATGCAGTATTGATGGTGACTGTGTCCTTTCCCTCACGGCTATTACAGGAGACTCACCTTCCCTTCATAAAGGATAAGGAACCTCCCAATCCCCTTTTCTGATTCTCTCTAATTCCTCCCCAGGATAAAGGGATTTGGATTTGGGTTCATGTTCAGTTTTGGGAATTGGTTTGGGGCTAACAGGAGGGGTCTGTTCTGTTTCCTCTAAGTCTAGGCTGATGTTATCTTCACTAGGAGTAGTGTATCTAACCCTGACAGTTTTCCCTACTAAATGTTTCCACCTCTCCATCATTTCTGCAGTAGAAATCCCATCTATCTCATCTTTAGGTACTCCTGCCTTTAATAGATCCACCCACATTTCTTTCCTAGAAATAACAAGCCTGGTTTTCTCTTCACCTCCTGTCTTCTCTACCCCATTCCCTTTCTTCTCTGTTCTTTTCTGCTTGTATTCTTCCTGTCTGGCCTTGACCTTATCTACTGCCCTGACAGATTTTGTTTTAGTCCCCTCTAGCTCCCCCAACTGGCTTAAAAGGGTAGTGGCTTCATGAATCTTGCTGTTTAATCCCAGGCCGCCCAACAAGGATAATAATGGAGCCCTGAGATTAAATGGCGCAGACTTCATCAGCTTAGAGCGCAGAGCAGACGTAAAGGGTTCCATATCTGGACCCATCCATTTTGGAAACGTATTTAATCTGGTTATACAACCCATCTCACGTAACCTGGAAATATCCTCTTCTATTGATCTCCATGAGTAGGTATTTTCCAGGTCAGTAGGACTAGCATATACTCGGACTATTCCATCTCTCACGAGGTCTAACAGTGAAAAATTCATGCTAAACTCTCGGGCTTTTCGCATTGCCTGACGCAATTGTGGATCATGGGTTAACACTCCCATAGTCACTGCTTCCTTACCTGACAAAACAACACTGCCCGCCCCTTCATCCCATAAGCGTAGGAGCCAGGTCAATAGGGGCTCCCCAGACCTTTGTTTGTATTGTTTTGCCAGCTCATGGAGTTCAGTTTGTGTAAACTCCCGCACTTCTTCAAATTCAACATCTCTGGGGTTGCGATAATGCACCTCCCCATCTGCCATATCCTCTCTATCATGTTGCCATTTCCTATGCTTAGTAATGAGAGGTCTGGCATACTTTTTCTTTCGCACTAGCATATCATCATGCGAAATATCAAACTCTATCTCCTCATCCTCACTATCATTTGAGGAGAGCACATCCTCACAATCCCAATTTTGTGATGTGACAATGGCACGTACCCTGGCTTTACTAACAGGTTTACGGCCCTTCCTTTTCCTTAAGGCATTAATTGATTTGGTCATGAGGGCTGCACACCGCTCTTGCAAATCATCAGCCCGACTAGCAGTTGAACGCACACACTCTGAAGCAACTGCTAGCTGGTCTTTTAATACCTTAACTTCTGCCTCTGCCTTCTCCCTTCTCTGTGATTCAGTGTAAATAGCATTAAGGAAATACCAGCCCACTGTGGACACTGTCCTCTTCTCTTTTTTACTTAAATCCAACCCCTTAAGGCTAAAATCTACAAAATGATCTGAGACTTTATCACCCCAAGTCAGCTTCAAGGGAGAAGCATACTTCACAAATTCTTTAGCAAGAGGCTCCCACTCATTGTCTCTGGCCCAGATAGGTAAGCTGCACACTTCCTTCTGGCCACCAGAACTCTCTGCAGCCTTGCTTTTCCTAAACAGCTTACGCAGCATTTTACCTAGCACAAGCTACACAACACACTACAGAAAAACAGGTCTGCTTCAGTTGAATTATAGCACAGATCCTGGATGAGCCCCCAAATGTTTTGCTTGCGTCTATCTAGCAAGGTTACTCTGTGGTATAAGCAAGGAAGCTGAGATTTCTGCAGTGTGTAAATGTGCTTTTACTATACAAAGATGCTGTACATACAAAACTATTACAATATAAGGAATACAATACAAGACTGACAGATATGTATAACAAGCAAAATGCCTAGCAAACTGAACAGCCTATGGTCTATAATAGTACAAATACACTTAAAGGTTACTTATCTTCTGTTACTGTATGTTCGTGATCTCCATTGGCAACTCTCCTGGAGCATCAGGCAAGTTTCTTCTATCATGAGTGGCTTCAGATGTTACAGCATGATGGTGTGTGTGCGTGTGTGTGTGTCCCTACTCACCCCTTTTATGTGTCAGGCTGTTTACCATAGTCACCAAACAACAGAAAACATACCTGTTTACTGTAGCTGTAGAAACCATGGAAAAAAAATCATATTGTAACAAACGCAACACAGCCCCCTATCACAGTTGCTTTTAGGGGACTCCTGGGATGAGGACAGAAAGGGACCCCTGAGATAAGGACAGAGAAGGGGCCCCTGGGATGAGGACAAAGAGGGACCCCTGGGTTGAGGACAGAGAGTGGCGGTTGGCATCTCTTTGATTTTGGGGAGAGGGGGATTAAGAGGATATATGCTGGGGGGGGTAAGAGGATATATGCTGGCGTGGGGGGGTGCTTTTGGAAGGGAGAGGACTTGTGTTAGTAGGGGGATTGGATTTGAAATCCCTCAACCCCACCTTCCAGCACAAGTTCTCTCCCCTCCAAAAGCACCCCCCTCACTACATCCATAAACTATACACAGACCTCAGATAATCAGTATGCATTGTAATGTTTCTCCTCCCCGGCTCCTCCTCCTGTCTGTATACATCAAAGCCGAGGAGGAGGATCCTCAGAGAGCCCTGTGTGGTGTGCAGGCTCAGGAGGATGAGATTCTGGTGACAGCTATTACATAGGGATGCTAGCTGCATGAGGAAGCCCGGGCACCCCGCAAGAGATGCGCAGAAGGTGTCCTGAGTGCCCACACTAGCGCGCCCCTGTCAGGCCAGTTACCGGAGCTCAGTGCTGGATCTTGTTCCGGCACTGGGCTCCAGCATCAGCACAGATACTACCCGAGTGCCCTAATAGTCAGTCCGCCCCTGTGAAGAGAACCAGTTCCATTGGCAGCCATACATACCCACGCCATGACACTACCACCACCATGCTTCACTGATAAGTTGGTATGCTTTGGATCATGAGCAGTTCCTTTCCTTCTCCATACTCTTCCCTTCCCATCACTCTGGTACAAGTTGATCTTGGTCTCATCTGTCCATAGCACGTTGTTCCAAAACTGTGAAGGCTTTTTTAGATGTTGTTTGGCAAACTCTAATCTGGCATTCCTGTTTTTGAGGCTCACAGATGGTTTACATCTTGTGGTGAACCCTCTGTATTCACTCTGGTGAAGTCTTCTCTTGATTGTTGACTTTTTCACACATACACCTACCTCCTGGAGAGTGTTCTTGGTCTGGCCAACTGTTGTGAAGGGTGTTTTCTTCACCAGGGAAAGAATTCTTCGGTCATCCACCACAATTGTTTTTGCTATCTGTCTGATGGGTTTGTTTTGTTTTTTCAGCCTAATGATTGCTTCCTTCACTGATAGTGACAGCTCTTTGCATTTCATATTGAGAGTTGACAGCAACAGATTCCAAATGCAAATAGTACACTTGAAATGAACTCTGGACCTTTTATCTGCTCCTTGTAAATGGGATTATGAGGGAATAACACACAGCTGGCCATGAAACAGCTGAGCAGCCAATTGTCCCATTACTTTTGGTCCCTTAAAAAGTGGGAGGTACATATACAAACTGTTGTAATTCCTACACCGTTCACCTGATTTGGATGTAAATACCCTCAAATTAAAGCTGAAAGTCTGCAGTTAAAGCACATCTTGTTCGTTTCATTTCAAATCTATTGTGGTGGTGTATAGAGCCAAAAAGATTAGAATTGTGTTGATGTCCCTATATTTATGGACCTGACTGTAAATCAGTAAATGACAGGTGACACATAATCTGTTATCTTGCGGATTTGCCATGGTTAAAAGTGCATTAAAAAAAAGATGGGGACCATTCTTTTCTCTATGTACCTAGCATACGGGGCTACTCTATTATTGGTTTGTGTAACAGTCTATTCTTACTGTACCATATATCAATGCTAGATTTGTATTGTCCTTACTGGTGCACACAATAAAACTTTAAAAGATAAAAAAAAAGATGGGGATTCACACACCTTTGCTACCCTACACAGCCAGGCAGGTGACCAGGCTGTTCTCTGGTTCCATTCTGCAGAGTTGCCTCTCAACTTCCAGCTTACTGAATAATACATTTGTCCAATGAGCAGACAGGTGGCTTGGAAAGCTGTTAAGATGAAACAGAGAAGTCATCTTCCTGGTCATACAGTTCCTGGTTGTAAACCCTTGTGTTTTTTCACCTTAATGCATCCTGTGCATTAAGGTGAAAAAACTTCTGTCAATGACCGACCCCCCAGCTCCCCCGTTTTATTCTCCTGAGTCCCGTAATTCCCACGCCGGAGATGCGCTCTTCCCCTCTGCCCATTGTCTTGGCTCTTGATTGGATAGATTAATAGCAGCGCAGCCATTGGCTCCCACTGCTGTCAATCAAATCCAATGATGCGGGCGCCGGGGGTGGGGCCTAGTCCAGCATTCTGCGTCCTATGGATGCAAATGCTGGACTCGGGAGCACTTCTCCTAGGGTGTTATACGATGCAAGGAGGAGCTACCATCGTCGCCGGGGGACACAGTGCACAGTGGAGGTAAGTATACCATGTTTGTTATTTTAAAAAAAGAAACAAAAAACCTTAGGTTTACAATCACTTACAAAGAATGAACAAAACTAATGAAAACAAAAAAAAGTTTTATTATTAAAGTGGTTCTTCACCCTGAAAACAAGAAATTAACAGTCAAATACTGTAGCTGCTAACTTTCAATAATAGGACACTTACCTGTCCAGGGAACCAACGCTGTTCTCACCCCAGGTCCCGCAGCTTTCTGGAACCTCTGATGTGTCCCAGAAGGCTGCAGGGGAAGGATGGGTGCCCAAATTTTTTGCTTGGATCACCATGGCCTCCCGACCAGAAGTGGGAGCAGGTGCCTGTCAAAACCAGGCACCCACTCCCCCTCCCCAAAAAAATGAAATGCCAAAACTTAAAGAAGGGGGCAGGAAACCAAAACTTCCCCCTTTGGGTGAAGTTCTGCTTTAAGTTTCAAAAACTGATTGACAGCACATGCATTTCTGCATTGTCTCTCTTGTTACCCGTATCTTAAAATTCTCCCACAGTGTGTCATTGTTGAGCAATTTGCTCCATTTGTGACATTATGTATGCGTTATTCTGTTGTTAGACTTGTAAAAGGAGACAAGTCAGCGCTACAGTAATTTAAGCTAAGGCTGCAAGCAACTCAGGTTTATATACAGCACCTGTAGAAAAAGATATCAATGGAATGTGCAGCACCCTATAAAAATCAATCAATAAATTGCAAAATGTCATCTATATACATAAAAAATAAATACATTTGTAATGTCTCAAAACAATAGTCCAATGTGCAATAAATTATTATTATTATTATACAGGATTTATATAGCTCCAACAGTTTACGCAGCGCTTTACAATATAAAAAGGAGACAATACAGTTATAATACAATAAAATACAAGAGGATTAAGAGGGCCCTGCTCAGAAGAGCTTACAATCTAATAGGGTGGGGCAGGTGGTACAAAAGGTTGTAAATGTGTGGAATGAGCTGATGGAAGTGGTAGAAGATTAGTTGGAGACGTTATAGGCTTTCCCGAAGAGATGAGTTTTCAGGGATCGCCCGAAGGTAGCAAGAGTAGGGGATAGCCGGACCGGTAGAGGTAGCGAGTTCCAGAGGATAGGAGAGGCTCTGGAAAAATCCTGGAGATGAGCATGAGAGGAGGAGATGAGTGAGCTTGAGAGTAGGAGGTCATGAGAAGAGCGGAGAGGACGATTTGGGTGATATTTGGAGACAAGATTGGTGATGCTAAATAAGCTAAAGTGTTCCAAAATTTCATGAAAGTGTACAATATTTAGAGAGCCAGCCTCTATTTTATTCATCCAAGGTAAGTGCCCTTACACCTTTACTACTATACACTCGCCAGAATGAATGACTGCCAAAATCAGCAGCATATAGCGCTTACAACAGAAATACAGGACTCACTCCCTCTTCTTAATGACCACACCACTGCTACACTTGGAAGGACTATCTCTTCTCCTCTTTCTCCACCAGGGGGCAGCAGACCAGCCTCATACAACCAGGCTCCACCACTCTCTACTTAAGGTAGCGGGTAATCATCGAGCACTATTTAAAAGTTTGCTGTAAATATTGGAGACCAGTGGCTGGACACTTCAGGCTAGGCACAGTTTTTAGTGAAAGAAGAATAAAGTAGTCTAGATTGCATTGCACAGAGACAGCCGAGGTTGGTGCAGATAGCAGAGAATCAGTGGTGGGGTCAAAAGCCAAGGCCAGTAACAAGCAGCAATAGCTGTATCACAGAGCAGCAGACAGGATTACGTGAGAGCACAATAATACTGGTAGTGTGACGCAAATCTAGGTACTTCTGTATGAACGCACAAATGGAAAAAACTTTTCCTAATTTACAGACTGTATATTAGATCCAGATCAGTGAAGCACTCAAAGTAAAGCTGGCATATTATCTTGGGGTAAAGACAATAGCAGTTTGTTGAGAGAATAAGCTCTAGTTATCGCTTTGGCTTAGAGCTGGGGTTAAAAGGCCTGCAGACTATCACTCCCCTTTTAAACTAGAACTAACCTGATAATTAAAGGAACAGTCCACCCAAATCTTCAGCATTTAACCTCCCGAGGCAGCCCATAGATGAGTGAGCCAGTTTTCGTTCAACCAGCGAGTTGAATGAAAAAAACTGACTCAGTTCCTCCATCCACACACTCAATGTGGATGGAGGAATCCTCCCCAATGTGTCATTGTATTTTGACAGTGGGAAGATATCCCCACTGTCAGAATACACTGCCCATTGCTGCAGGCTATAGCTTGCAGTGCTGATCAAGCGGAAAAAAATCCAAAAGGGTAATTGTACAGAAGTTGATCTGTAGGCTGACTTCTGTACAACCTCAGTCCCCATACATAGATTGAAATTTGGCCAGTCCTTTGGGTCTGCACATCTGATGTGACATTTATAAGCAGAAAGTAATAGGAGGCTGGAACTTGCAAAGTAGGCAGGAACATCCAAAACTCTCAGGCGGGCAGGTACAGAGGTAGGGTTTGAGACAAAGCTGTTGGAATATATACTGTGAGATAAACTGTGTATGAAGTCCAAGTTATTTGTGAACAATATGATATGATATGTATAGGAAGACATTTTATTCAAATGAAATTAATATTAAAATGGTCTGTTGGATGCACCGAGCTATATGACGTGCAAGAAGGAAATCATTGATCACTTTTATGTTATACCCCCAACATTGTAATATAAATATAAACAATAGTTATTTTTGATAATCCAACATAAGTTTACTTAAAAAAATCTCCTTTCATGTTGTGAGTTTTGACTGTCTGCTTGGTAATCTCTTTCCACAACCTTTAAAGTGCTTCTAAAGCCTACACATTTTTTACTTTAATGCATTCCATGCATTAAGGTATAAAATGTTCAGGCATCAGCATCCCCCCCCGCCCATTTTACTTACCGGAGCCCTCATTCGATCAAGCGCTATGCATGTCTGCAGCTCTTCTCTCATTTCTGGGTCTCGCTGGCTTTGCTGGGGCACCAGGATTTATTGGCTCCCAGTGCTGTCAAAGCCAGTAACAAGGGAGCGGGGGCGAGTCCCGCTGTCTATGTCAATGGATGCAGCAGCGGGGCTTGGGAGCGAGCACGTACGACTGCCCCAATGGGAAGTGGCTTCCCATGGGGGCACTGGACAGAGAAGAGGGGCCAGGAGCGCCACGGGGGACCCAAGAAGAGGAGATTCGGCCGCTCTCTCCGATTCCATTGCAAAGAGCAGGTAAGTATAGACGTTTGTTAATTTAAAAAAAAATGTAAATGTACCTTTTAAAATTGCTTTAAATTCTAAGGACTGCACATTTCATGGTACCTTGTTGTCTGCAAGCAATGATTCCTGTACTGACTATACTTCCTGTAACTCCCTCACTCAGGCTTTCAGGTACCCACATTGTCTCCCCTGCTCTCCGAAGCAGCTAATCAAGCCCAGAACATGCTTAGCTGCTTCCCTGGCTGTGGCAGACAAGGAATGACAGCTATGAAACCAGAAATGATTAAATCATTGTCGTTTCCTGGCTTCATTGGTCACAGAGGAAATTGGGAAACAAATGTTCCTTTTATCTCCTCTGTATCTAGCTATCTCGGCCGTATACTGCAATCCAAGGCTGCCTGGAGTCTGGGATTCACTGCGAGGGGACAGGGTGTGCGACAGCCCTTCTTGCCACTGCGAAAGTGATGAGGCAACTGTAGAGGCACCCAGATTACTTTCCACTACTTTACTTTTACTTATACAGCCAATTGCCGACCATAAAAACTTATACCAAGCCATGCATTGTTATAATCACTTGTTTAGGTTTAATTTCTTAGGTTTGTGTAAGGTTTCCTCAGGTACTTCAAAGTGCTTAACGAAATCAATGTCTGAAACAAAATCGCTTATGCAAAAAGTTCAAACAAGCTATTGGAAATGAAATATGAATGTATTGTAAACTTATTTTACAGGATTATCAAAAAGTGTTTTTCCCAGAAAGCACCTAAAACCATGCTTTATTATGGCTACATTTGGTTTGCTTCTGACACAGTCCCTGTAGACAGCTTAAAATAGAATGGTCTCATTTGTCAAAATGTCTTGGAATATGAACAGCCCACGTTCCTCATAGCATTCAATTAAATTGTAACTTTCTTTTTTTTAAATAGAAAAAAAGACAACGGGATGCTGATTCGTTTTCTAGGAATAGTTTATATTTCAGACATCGATGAATGAGGCAAAATAGACTTCCCTCTCACTCATTAATGACCCTTATATTCTATTGTACATTTCACTTGGCCAAGACTATCTTGTTTTATTACGAGTTTTCCAGTTATTCCAGTGAATCAATTTTGAAATACCCAATGGAATACCCTTTTATGAGTTGATTTGCTTAAAGTGAGGATTGAAAAGTAGATGATGTGCTCAACTGGAAGGCAGATCCAGCAAGTCAGTCCATCATCATAACTCATTATCTTCTTACTTAAAGCTGTCAAGTGCATGTCTTTTCACAAGTTTGGCTTAATGATTCTGGCAAATAAGAGCATTACACATATACATTTTCATTACATCATATGCTCGCTGGGTTTTTTTTTTTTACCATTTTTTTTTTTTTGTATCCTTTCCAAATAGTGTTGTAAATAGATATACTGTATGTTGATTATACTGACCTGTGTTCCGTTTTTCACAGTTTATTTCATGTTATTTATTGTACAAATTTTAATAGTTGTTTTTGGTCCAAAAGTGTGACACTTTTTCTTGTGCCAATATTTTATTTTTTATGATCAGGGTGAAGCAATCATGTTTTTAATGTCTATTTTTTGGGGGTAAATATAAAATATTGTGCATTTATATTGTGTTTTTTTTTTTTATTCAGCAAGTGAAGCTTAAGCATATCTAAAACCAAAATGTTATACATTTTAGCTTACCAGTCCTTAGATGAGGTAGCTGCGTTCATTTTTTTTTTCAGGGTTTTTTTCTTTTATTCTTACCTGCTAATCCTGCAAATAACGCACATTTTTTGTCCTTGGTTGGCTACGCTCACTCCACTATCTATGGGGGGGTAACCATGGTCGTCAATAGGGATGCATAAGTACCGATACTTTTTCTCAAATATTTGCTGAAACCAATTCAAACCAATACCTATTCTTAGGGCTCGTTCACACCATACATGTATGAAAACTGATGGGAAAACCGCACAGATTTGACTTTAGTTTCACATCCGTTTTCATGTGCGTTTCAGTGAGTTTTTACAGCCTGTTCACCTACACTCACCGGCCACTTTACATAGTTACATAATTATATAGTTAGTAAGGTTGAATAAAGACACCATTCCATCCAGTTCAACCTGAGTGAGGGTGGGTGTGTGTCCACAATTGTCCCTATCCCTGCACATTGTGTCTCATCAAGATGATCCTCCATTATATATTATTTATCTAAGGTACCCATATAGCACTGTCAATTTTACACAGTGTTCCACAAACACAGCTCCAAGGAGCCCACAATCCAAGGTCCCCAACTCACATTCATATACTAGGGCCAATTTTGGACAGAAGCCAATTAACCAGCATGTCTTTGGGTACACCGTGTTAGTACCAGGTTGGACCCCATTTTGCCTTCAGGTCTACCTTGGCATAGATTTAACAAGGTGTTGGAAACATTCCTCAGAGATTTTGGTCCATATTGACATGATAGCATCACGCAATTGCTGCAGATTTGTCAGCTGCACATCCATGATGCAAATCTCTTGTTCCACCACATCCCAAAGGTGCTCTATTAGATTGAGATCTGGTGACTGTGAAGGTCATTGGAGTACAGTGAACTCATTGTTCAAGAACCCAGTTTGAGATGATTTGATCTTTGTGACATGGTACATTATCCGGCTGGAAGTAGCCATCAGAAGATGGGTACACTGTAGTCATAAAGGGATGGATATGGTCAGCAACAATACTCAGGTAGGCTGTGGCATTTCAGTGATGCTCAGTTGGTACTAAGAGGCCCAAAGTGTGCCAAGAAAATATCCCCCGCATCATTACACCACCACCACCAGCCTGAACCGTTGATACAAGGCAGGATGGATCCATGCTTTCATGTTGTTTACGCCGAATTCTGATCCTACCATATGAATGTCCCAGCTGAAATGGAGACTCCTCAAACCGGGTAGCATTTTTCCAATCTTCTGTTGTCCAATTTGGTGAGCCTGTGCAAATTGTAGCCTCAGTTTCCTGTTCTTAGCTGACAGGAGTGGCACACGGTGTTGTCTTCTGCTGCTATAGTCCATCTACTTCAAGGTTCGATGTGTTGTGCATTCAGAGATGGTATTCTGCATACTTTGGTTGTAACCAGTGGTTGAGTTACTGTTACCTTTCTATCATCTCAAACCATTGTCTGGCCATTCTTACCTCTGACATCAACAAGGCATTTTCGTCCACACAACTGCCGCTCACTGGATATTTTCTGTTTTTTGGACCATTCTCTGTAAACCCTAGAGATGGTTGTGCGTGAAATCCCAGTACATCAGCAGTTTTTGAAATACTGAGACCAGCTGTCTGGCATCAACAACCATGCACATTAAAAGTCACTTAAATCCCATTTCTTCCCCATTCTGATGCTCAATTTGAACTTCAGCAAGTTGTGTTCACCACTTTTAGATGCCTAAATGCATTGAGTTGCTGCCATGTGATTGGCCTAATAGCAATTTATGTTACCAAGCAATTGAAAAGGTGTACCTAATAAAGTGGCTAGGGGGTGTATGTGCAGGCCAGCCACAGTGCGATTTGAAGAGTCCTGTGCGATTTTAGTCCAGCTAAAGGTAATCTCATACTCTACAATTCCCATTGGAATCGCACCTGTACCGCTGAATGAAATCTTAACGGACCAGGCTTTGAAATCGCACTGCAAACTGAAGGTATCGGTTTTAGTATTGAAGCATTTGCGCAAGTACTTATGTAAATGTTTAGTATCTGTATCAATACCGGTATCTGTGCAACGCTAGTTGTCACCCAGGCTGGATTAAAAAAAATGTCTGTTTTTATTCCTCTCCTTTAGGCCTCATGCACATAGGGCATTTTTACAGCTGCTTTTAGCAGTGTTAGACCTTTTTTTTTGCAGCTTAAAAACACCTCTCTGTTCTATGTGTCCATGCACACACAGGCTTTTAGGATCCTGCCAGATCCCAGCCCTTACTCTGTTCTTCCCCAGGTGGTGACATCACAAGGGGGCATGGCCTCTAGCACACAGTGGCCCTAGCATTACAGGGGGAGAGAGCGTCAAGAGAAAGAGGCAGATGGAGAAGACCTCAGCGGAGGGAGAAGAACCAGAGGATGAAGACATCGCCGGAGGGAGAAGAAATCGGAAAGAGAAGAGACCCCAGAGCTGCTTCAATAAATTACTTTGTCAAAAACCTGTGTACTGTTTTTATTTTTTACACTTTTTTTGGTGAATGGGTAGGGGTACAATGTACGCCTACTCATTCACATAGGGTGGGGATCTGGGAGCCCTTTGTTAAAGGGGGGCTTCCAGATTCCGATAAGCCCCCTCGCCCGCAGACCCCGACAACCAACGGCCAAGGTTGTTGGGAAGAGGCCCTTGTCCTCATCAAAATGGGTTCAAGGTGCCTTGGGGTGGGGGTGCGCATGTTGCCTGGTATGGTCCAGGTGGTGGGGGTGCTCGCTCGCCCCCCCCCCCTTTCCTGACCTGTCGGGCTACATGCTCGGATAAGGGTCTGGTATGGATTTTGGGGGGGAGAGCCCACTCCATTTTTTTTTGGTGTGGGGGTTCCCCTTTTATTATTATTATTCAGGATTTATATAGCGCCAACAGTTTACGCAGCGCTTTACAATATAAAAGGGAGACAATACAGTTATAATACAATACAATAGGATTAAGAGGGCCCTGCTCAGAAGAGCTTACAATCTAATAGGGTGGGGCAGGTGGTACAAAAGGTTGTAACTGTGGGGAATGAGCTGGTGGAAGTGGTAGGAGATTAGTTGGAGACGTGATAGGCTTTCCTGAAGAGATGAGTTTTCAGGGATTGCCTGAAGGTAGCAAGAGTAGGGGATAGCCGGATAGATGGAGGTAGCGAGTTCCAGAGGATGGGAGAGGCTCTGGAGAAATCCCTTAAAACCCATACCAGACCCTTCGGTCTGGTATGGTCTTGGGGAACCACACGACAGGTTTTTTTTTTCTTATTGGCAAGGGTTCCCCTTCAAGATCCTCAGCGCACAATCTGTACCGCAAGTCAGATCATCGTGATCCGACATCGTGATCTGGTGCGACCTCCGGTCAAATCAATGGGCTCTTATAGGGAACCATTGAATTTTAAATAGAGGCAGAGAAACGCTGCTAAAAGCTAGCGTGGCTAAACGTGCATTAACGCCAATGCAAAATGCTACTAAAAGCGCGTTTTTACAGCTGCTTTTTCCTGACATTGGTAGTGGCTTTACAGCTCGTTTTTTCTAATGTCCTGTGTGCATGAGGCCTTACATGGGGGATGGGATGATCAGCAGTTTTTTTCAGGAGAAAGATAACATTGTTTTTGCTCACAGTTCAGCTCAGCTCACAGAAAGGGACAAGGACAATGCATTTCTGGCAAGAACAACAGGTATTTTCTGTACGTGCTGAAAATGTTCCTAGCTTAAAAAAAAGGAAAACGGATCCCAGCATCACATCTGAGGATTGGTGAGCTGTAATATATAAAATGTTTGTTCTTGGGTTTAGTAACCTTTTAAACGCCTTTATACGCATTTTCCTTTATTGACTTTGCTCCTTGGTTGTAAAAAAAAACAAACAAAAACTGTTCACATAGTTCAATAACTCAAGCTGGACAAACTAAATAACACATTATTAGTTATCTTAATGTCTTGTGAACGTACAAGCTTTTGAAATGGCTCTTGTGAACACTGAGAAATGCACAGATTGTGCTAGTTGCTATGGGTTAATTTCTTGTTTCCGAAATATATATTTTTAAAAACCTTCTACAGGGATGGCTATAAAAAAAAGAACATGCACTAGAAGCTCTTAAAACTGTAACCAATGTGGGCAATTCAAATTGAACATACAATGACAAAATGCTGGCTTTGCTCCTAAACCTTCATATTGTTCCTAATGTCATTGATGTCCTTACTAACCAATAAGGTAGCAGTATTTTTCCAACGGGATGGTCTTTCTCTAACAGAAAAGCTTCTCTCTAACATGGCAGTGTGATTAAGCAGTATCTGTCTCTGTTCTACTAACCTCCTTGTATGATAACCACCTGGGACACCTCGTCCCAAAGTGTTCTGACATAGTGATAGGTGATGCATGGTAACATAGCAAAGTGTAACCTGTGATGACAGTGCTATTTCAGACATAGTGACAGGTGATGTGACCAGGCCTGTCTTCCCAATTTAATTGTAACATAGTTATATGTATCTACTGGAATATACACCTACACATTTTTTATTGTACGCCCATGCACACAATTTTATTTTTTTCTTATGTTGACAAGTTTATTCAGGATTACATTTTTGTGTAAACTCTCACCTTGTAAAATAACCCATTTAGTTTAAAATAGAAATTTAGGCAAAACATTTGTGTATATTTACAGTTCTGTGCAAAGGTCTTAGGCAGGTGTGTAGAAGGCTGTAAAGTAAGAATGCTTTCAAAAATATATATTTTAATTGTTTATTTTTATCAATTTACAAAATGCAAAGTGAGCGAACAAAAGAAAAATTTAAATCAAATTAATAATTGATGTGACTACCCTTTGGCTTCAAACCAGCATCAATTCTTACACTTACACACTTTGTACACTTGCACATAAGTCAGGGATTTTGTAGAATTAGAGTCAAGTGTATGATTAACCAATAATACCAAGGAGGTGCCTAATGATCATCAATTTCTTATGTAGGTCATTAACACAGTCATTAACTGAAACAGAAACAGCTAGTATAGGAGACTTCAAGCCAAATTTTACTACTAGGGTGAGGTTGTGGAAGACAGTTTCATGTCACAGGTCATCACCATGGCAAGACTGAGCACAGCAATAAGACACAAGGTGGTTATAATGCATCAGCAAGGTCTCTCCCAGGCAAAGATTTCAAAGCAGACTGGGGTTTCAGAATGTGCTGGTCAAGCTCTTTTGAAGAAGCACAAAGAAATGGGCCATGTTGAGGACCGCAGATGCAGTGGTCGGCCAAAGAAACTTAATGCAGCAGATGAACCATGCTTACTTCCCTTTGACATTGGAAGATGTCCAGCAGTGCCATTAGCACAGATCTGGCAGGAAACCAGTACCATCTACTGTCTGAGAAGTCTGGCCAGAAGTGGTCTTCATGTAAGAATTACGGCCAAAAAGCCATATCTCCGACATGGAGACCAGGCTAGGTGACTCAACTATGCACCAAAACATAGGTACTAGGGTGCAGAAAAATAGCAGCAGGTGCTCTGGACTGGTGAATCAACATTTGAAATATTTGGCTGTAGCAGGAGGCAGCTTGTTCGTCGAAGGGCTGGAGAATGAACGATAATGAGTGTGTGCAGGCACCAGTGAAGCATGGTTGAGGTTCCTGGCAAGTTTGGGGCTAAATTTCTGCAAATGGAGTTGGAGATTTAGTCAGGATCATTGGTGTCCTCAATGCTAAGTAATACAAGCAGATACTAATCCATCATGCCATACAATCAGGGAGGCGTGCGCTTGTCCATACATTTATTCTGCAGCAGGACAATCACCTCAAGCATACAGCTAATGTCATTAAGAATTATCTTTAGCGTAAATAAGAACAAGGAGTCATGGAAGTGATAGTTTGACCCCCACAGAGCCCTGATCTCAACCTCATCGAGTCTGTCTGAGATTACATGAAGAGACAGAAGGATCTGAGGCAGCCTGCATCCACAGAAGATCTGTGGTTAGTTCTCCAAGATGTTTGGGACAACCTACCTGCAGAGTTCCTTCAAAAAAATTAACAACTGTGTGCACCTAGAAGAATTGATACTGTTTTGAAGGCAAAGGGTGATCTTGCCAAATATTGATTGGATTTTGATTTCTATTTTGTTCATTTACTTTCAAAAAATTAATTGAAAAATATGTACAGAATTTTTTTTTACACTTGCCTAAAACTTTTGCACAGTAGTGTATAAAAAAACAATATAAATATCTTTTTTTTAACTCCTTTTTGATCGGATAATCTCTGTTCTCAGCTGCATAAGGAGCACAGAGAGCTGGGGGAGGAGGAACAACACCAGCACACTGATCTTCCCAGTGAACAGAGGGAGGAGGGGAACGTCAGCACCGATTTGATCATTGGAGGAGAGCAGGCAGAGTTTCCAGCACAACTAGAAAACTGACCACGCTCTGCTCTCATGCCTAGTGTGGTCAGTTTTTAATAGGATAGCAGAGGGACTGGCAAGGAACACCAGGCATTTCGCACAAAGGAAGCAATACAAAGCGAACAGGATACATTTTTTATACAAGGACATAGTAAAGCAGGCACATATCAGAAATATGAATTGTTAGATTGACATATTCAATAGATTCTGTTTGTCATACATGTATTTAGTACACAAAAACCTTTCATAGATTTTTTTTTTTTTTTTTACACAAGTGGACATAAGTGTTTTTATACTGTATATTGTTCAACAAATACATTACCGTTTTGGTAGGTTCACCTTCAGGAACATGTTACATGTTCCACTTGTTTGTAGGGTAGAACATGTAACATGTTCCAACTCCTACAGCTCTCCCCCAGGATCCCCCCCCCCCTGTGACAGCTGGCGGGGATCTTCTCCCTACACCCATTGTCATATTTAAAAAAGCTTGTGGCTGTGTGAGGCTCCACCCACACAGCCGCCTCTTGCATTCACCGTTTCCCGTGAATGAATAGACTACAAATACCAATATCCCTTGCAGCTGATGGCTTTTAGTTCTCAATGAACTGCAAGGGCGCTGGCGGGTGCTCTCGTAGTCCATTGAGCTTCCTGTATTGTAACTGCCTGCCTGTACCGGAGATATGAGCAGACAGCTAAACTGACAGTCTGCAGAAGCCTAGCATTGCACCCGTGATCTGCTGATCACAGGTACAATGCTTTACAAGCTCCTAAGAAAAATAATAATACATGGACATTTTTTACCTGCAAAAAAAAAAATCACTTAAGTTTATCTTTTTAAAAAAAAAAAAATATCCTTTAACTCTGCTAATGATGGATCTTTCAGTGTTGCCTGGCAGGTCCCCCTAATATATGTTTATTTATACGTTTTCTACATGTATCTTTTTCTCTTGTACTCTTTATTTTAGACTGCAGTGCATAAAAATCATCAAATTAATTACTACGAGTAAGCCCAACAGTTATTTGCCTATAATTATTCTGGCTGCTTGTTTTCTAAGAAAGAAAGAATTAGCAGCCAAGGGCTATGAGTGTGTATATTGCTGGATTGCTGCCAATGTTTATCTAGCTCAAGGTACAAATGAATACTGAGGTGCAGGGGAAGAAGGCTGGTGTGGCAGTGGCAGCTGACAGTATTATGATAAGAAGCAGATCTTCACGGCACATTACTTGACAGATAAAAACAAAGGACTTACTGTAAATCTGTCATTGCATTGCCTTAGGAATGTTCCAGGTAGGGAGGGACTCCGCACGATAAAATTAATCCTCTCCCAGCGTAGCAAGTCATTTTTTTTTCTAATGTTTATCAATCAACATGGGTTTTATGAAAGCTTTGTTGGTTTTTTCCATTAGCACATGTTCTATTAGTTGATTGTGAATTACTCATTTTGTTTACCTATTTAAGCTCCTAATCTTGTAGGGGACTCAAGTCATCACTTTGCAAAGCATCTGATGGTTTCATAAGTATACAGTTGTTCTTATCCTCACTGGAAGGAAAACTCCTCCTGTCAGTTGACAAAAAAAAAAAAAGAATAGTCAGTCATTGTCTACTACACAGCTCCACCAGTCTGGTGACCTGACTTTTCTCTGCTACACTTAAGCAACACCAGTAGGTCACCACCCTTCCTCCAACGTGTTACTGCAAACTGGAGGAGTGGCAACAGATTGATGAGGTCCATCCTCCCAGAGACAAGTAAATGCAAGACCTTCAGTCGGTTCCTAGTGCTACCCCTTCCTCTCCCAGTCTGAGTGTTGCTGTACAGTGGATTGCAAGAAGCAAAAGTAAAATTCAAGTTACGTATTTAAAGTGGTTCTAAAAGCAAGGCAGTATTTGTATCTGCTGGCTTTTACTTTTTTTCTGACTGAAGAACCTATTTAAGTATTTGTAAGTGTAATAAGTATGATAAGCATGTTGCATTAAAAAATATTTAACCACTTCAACACCAGGCACTTTCGCCCCTTCCTGCCCAGGACAATTTTGAGCTTTCAGCGCTGTCGCACTTTGAATGACAATTGCGCGGTCATGCTACACTGTACCCAAACTAAATTTTTATCATTTTCTTCCCACAAATAGAGCTTTCTTTTGATGGTATTTGATCACCTCTGCGGTTTTTATTTTTTGCTAAACAAACTAAAAAAGACTGACAATTTTGAAAAAAAAAAAAAAAAACATTTTTCTTCGTTTCTGTTGTAAAATTTTGTTTTCTCCTTCACTGACGGGCATTGATGAGTCTGCACTGATGGGTACTGATGAGGCGGCACCGATGGGCACTGATAAGTTAGCACTGATAAGGTGGCACTGATGAGGAGGCACTGATATGTAGAATTGACAGGCACTGATATGCAGCACTGATGGGCACCGATAGGTAGCACTGATGGGCACTGACAGGCGGCACTGATGATCCCTGACAGGTGGCATTGATGGGCACTGATGGTCACTGACAGGTGGCACTGATGGTCACTGACAGGCGGCACTGATGGGCACTGACCGGCAGCATTGATGGGCACTGACCAGCGGCACTGATTGGCACTGATAGGCGGCACTGATTGGCACTGACAGGTGGCATTGATGGACACTAATAGATGGCACTGATGGGCAGCACTGATTGGGCAGGTACTGACAGATATTAATGCTGGGCACTGATTGACACTGATTGGCACTGTGATGGACACTGATTGGCACTGTGGTGGGCTCTGATTGACACTGTGATGGGCACTGATTGGCACTCTGGTGGGCACTGGCAGACTTTATTATTGGGGCACTGCTGAGTACTGATTGGCAGCTGATTGGCACATCTGATGGGGCTGTGCTGATAATCAATGTGCTGATTATCAGCACAGACCCCCCCCCCTCCCTCTGACAGGGAGAGCCGCCGATTGGCTCTCCCTGTCAGCAAGAACCACTTCCCAGCCGTCATTCTGTTATATGCCGGGCGGGAAGTGGTTAAAGGTTAAGCTCACATTTTCCTTAAAAAAATGAAAAGGTGAACAAATTCCAGAACCCTCCCCAACGCCCCGGTCCCTTAACTGCTTCTGATGACATATTCCCGCTGCCCCCACCAGCCGGTGTAACCGACATACCTTTCAGAACTTCAGTGCCTGCATTATGCAGCCTCCAGGGCTATGTAAAGAAGTTTTAATGTGTGTGGCCTGTTACACTGGTTGGCGGGGACATTGGGACTGTCACTAGTGCAGTTGAGGATTTTAGAGTTCATATTTTTATTTTTTATGAACTTCACCTTTTAACGATTGTTCTAATAAATACAGCCTTTATTGGTGTTTTTAATAACTGCCTGAAGTTCATCTTTTATTACACCCATGCACTTTCTTTTTGGACTGCTTCATTATAGTTTCTATGATTAGCACAGAGTTCTCTCCTAATTTAAGCCATTTCCCATGCTTTCACAAAGTGCTTCTCGTGATTTTGCTATGCCTTCACATGGAATTCTGGAGGAACTAAAACAAGTTCTGCATCCTATTTTCAAAAAGCACAAAAAAAAAATTATAGTTTGTAGTTTTAAAATAAGTTGTTCTTTCAGGGTTACTTCAATTGACCACTTTTCCAAAAAGAATGCCACCTGTGACTCAAAAGCAGGCTTATATGGATAGAACTGTGAAATGACTTTCTTTGATTGTACAGTTCATCAGATTAATACTGATCACTTTCATTATTCTTCTGATGTCTCTACTGCAGGATAGCCACATGCATACGTTAGCCCATGATTTCCATTAACAAATGTTCTTGTACATATAGAACACTTATCCTTTAGTAAACAAGGCCACACATGGTATAATATTAATTCGCCAGTGACAAATGTTTGTATATTCTCATTCCACTACAATCTCTGTAGGCCATTTGTATATGAACAGCTTTGGAAGAACAGCACCAAGTCCACTGCTGTTGTTATAGGATGCTATTGGCTTGTGTTAAACATCATCTTATAGCTCTTACACAAGGATTTGAGGATTCCCATCTTTTCAAACCTAATTTTTAAATTCGCATTCTTGGCAATATCAGAATAAAATTAATTAAAAAAGGATTACTATTAAGTAAAGGTGTATTGAGAGGGATCCAGATAATGATTATCAACAGTTTGGGCATGTTTTTAATGTAGTCACACAAGTAACCCCAGACTTCTGTCTCTAGACTTTCCTTAGCTCATTTACTTGACAGGTTTGTTGCCTGTCATTGGAGATTCCATGTTTATCCGCTGACTTAAAATGATGGGAAGCATAGTGTCTGTTCAATCGTAATAGACATAATGTCACTGGGTCTGTCCAAAAATGACTGATTTGAATTGTGCTTATTTCATATTTTTGTGAAAAATACCAGGGATGTAAAATGTTCCTTAATTTGTAGACAGGAATCCAATGCTAACAATTTGCCCTAAATCAGGCTGGAGTTTTTCACACCTAACAAGGTATGTACACTCATAACCTGCAAACATGAAATACCTGGGCACCAACATAATACTGAGGTAGCAATACAAAAAATTCTAGCTAGGCTCCTAACATTTACTCTCAGACTAGACACAATATCAGAATTTCAGGAGGCTGTGAAAACCACTAGTACCAGGCAAATATCTTGTTAAATCTATATCCAACGGTGCTTTCTTTTTCTATATACCTAAAATGTATGTATAGCCAAAACTTCTTTCTAGTATGGACAGCAAGCCGTTCTTGACAGCAGGATGACGCTCCTGGTCTGATGTTCCCCCAATCCATCATATGGCTATCTCTCCAATCTACTGGCTATCGCATACCCCTTTTTGTTGGATGACGCTTTATTGGCGGGTGTTTTGTAACGATATAAAGTCTATACATTTGTTTGAGCCTGGGGACATTGGTGCCTTCCAGCCACACTGTGGCCTTTGTATACTTCTAGCCCACTCACCTGCTCTTTATTTTATTTTTTTTATTTTTTATCAATCTTAATTTCTATATGCTGTCCACTGTATGTCCTGCTTGGTGGTCTCATGATCTTTATACCCCTGTGTCTGCCCCCAGGGCTTTTTTTGAACGTCTCTTAACCCACCACATTCATTGATGCCATCTCATCTTATTTTGTCCTGAAGAAGCCATACATTGGCGAAATGCACTTACCTTTGCAACCAGAAGTCCACATTATTGTATTTGTTTATTGTTATACTGTGTATACTGTTTAAAACCTGCAATTTATGTTTAGACTTCTGGCCTTTTGAGCAGGGTATCCAATCTTAGGCCCTACTCATTCCTTGAGTCATTCAGGGGCATATATTTTTATTTTCTTTTTATCCATGTGCTTTTAATATATGCAATAAAGTTTATTACCTTTTATAAATATGTGTTGTCTCTGTGTTAGACCCCTTTCACACTGCCAGCGTTTTTCAGGCGCTAAAAATAGCGCCTGCATAGGGCCTGAAAAAAGCGGCTCCATTCACTCCGTCACAAAAAGTCCTGCCAGCAGCTTCTTTGGAGCGGTGAAGGAGCAGTGAACTCACCGCTCCTCCACCGCTGCTCCCCATTGAAATCAATTGGGCAGCGCTGCGTTAGTGCTGGCAAAACACCGCTCCGGCAGCATTTTGCGGGTGGATTTAACCCCTTTTCGCCCGCTAGTGGGGGTTAAAACCGCCCAGCTAGCAGCTGAAAAGCGCCGCTAAAACCACAGTAAAGCGGCGCTAAATATAGCGCCGCTTTACCGCTGACGCTGGTGGCAGCTCGGTGTGAAAGCCCTCTAAGAGTTTCGAATGTGGCTTGTGGAGGTCAAATCTATTTTTCTTTCTAGTAGGAAAATGTTGGAACCCCTGTCCAGTTTTTATTGCTTTATCTATCCCTGCCGGGTACATTCAGCATCTTTATTCGTCATGGGAAATACATGATTTTACAGTTATCACCATGAGGTGAGGGTACATCTCCCAATGAATTGTTCTGCTGACAAATTCCCCATACTTTGTAAAGATTTCCTCTAACTTCCTGTTCTCTGGAAGAGTACGTGAAGAAGTAGTAGTAATGGGGTATTCTGTATATGAAAGTGAAGACTTTAATGCAAATAATCTCAGATGTGTTACATTTAGAAACATTTTTAGAACTTTTACACATCACATATACATGCTGTACTTCCTGTTTAGCAGCGCAGCACATCAGTTGTGCTTTAGTGCTCCTGTTCCTAAACTATAAGCACGATGTCTGTCAGCAAATTTTCACTGACAAGTGTACTTTCTATGTGGCTAGAATGACAATCACTAGGGAAGCACTTGAGTTACAACCTTCAGATCTCTAGCAATATGACTTTTTAAATATACCACAAAAATGACATTCAGGCAATTGTACAATAATGAGTTCTGCCTTTAAGGCGCATACATTTCTGTTTACTTACCACTAGTTGTTTATTCTATGTGAACAGTCACTATGAGCGCTGGGAGACCAGACTAGTAACGTGCTAATGTTATATGGCTGATTAACATAGCATGCAGTTATTTTCCGTACATCTTTTGAACAAGACAATACAACCAGAAGTCTCATGCAACTCACGTGAGAAATCCTATCACCTCCTGCACAACATTCCTACTTAATATAAAATAGAATTCTTTTCTTGTAAATATACTGTAAGTACTTTGTGCATGGATTTTGTCATTGGTGGTTCCCCTCAGATCCCAAAGTGGGTGACACATAACAATTTTCCTCAAATAAGCAATGGAATTTCCTTTCAAAAGAATTGAGCTGTCCTTTTATAAACACGACAGGAATGTATATTTATCACGCTACCTGATGTCTTCTTAAACATGGGAACACAGACAGTGAAATTCCGCACCATCACTTGGTAATGGAGGTAACTACACTTTCAATCTGAGTCAGTCCCATAATCAATATTTTGCACTAATATCACATATAGCCCTTTAGGGCTTATTTAGGAAAATCAGAAGTGTTTCTCATAGCAACCAGCAAGAGACTATATTTGTCTTTCTAGTGCAGGATATTGAGTTTGAGATAACATCTAATGGGATGATATTTTTTTAAATAGATTTTATAAATGAGTACCTTTTTTCTTTTCATTATTTTCCATGTGGATATCTTTGTGGCAAACATTTTTAAAACAGGTTTTTGAAATGAATGTTTTTATGAAGGGTT
Organism: Aquarana catesbeiana; assembly: GCF_042186555.1. NCBI lineage: Eukaryota > Metazoa > Chordata > Amphibia > Anura > Ranidae > Aquarana > Aquarana catesbeiana. The sequence continues at coordinate 663,503,533 of NC_133324.1, forward strand.
TGTTGGGGGAAAAAACAGCTAATGGTTTAACTAGGATTTATACATGTAGATATACTGTACATATAATATAACACACAATGTATTTTTATGTGTGTATTTACCTAATACACAAGATTTTCTTTACTACTACTTCTACGTCAGAATAGATAAGAATAGAAAAAAAGTTAATTGAAAGATAATAGTAGGGCTGGGAAATGAGTAGCCTTCTACCCCAACTATTTATGTTTTTACAAGCAAAGACCTTCATGGGAACTTTGGAGAGCTTGCTTGCTTCAGTGGTGGTAATGAGTTTGTGGATGGCAGTGACCCATGTAGTCATTAGTTTTCTCAGCTAGAATATGGACCTGCTGGAGCTCCATACACATTCCTTAGCACAACACATTGATATTGTAAATATGTAGGTAGTTCATGACCATTCTGAATTATGCATTACTCTTCAGTAGTGGTGGAGCTACAACATAGTTGCTAGGTTTCCAGGACAAATCCAACAACCAATTCTGTCTAAAACCCAGCTTTTCAATTTCCAGGGAAAGTCTTGTCTGTTGGTCCTACCATATTTCTGTACTGTCCTGGGTAATCACAGAAAGCTACAAGAATATGCTGCAGGCCTCAAGAATTTGATCTGGTTTCCCCGCTGTTTGAACATGAGGCTAAATAAGCTGCATATCCTTAGTTATTTTTACTATTATGATAATCTTTTTTCATATATGTCATTCTGATGGTAGACCTGTGTTAGCAGTTGGGCAACCAGACCGTTTATTTTTTTTTTTTTTGGACAGCCGTAGCTTAAAAAAGCCTTCTGTGTGCAGCCCAGCCGCCCTAATACTGACCTGAGCCCTCTCTCTATCCAGTGATGTCCATGAATGCCTCGGTCATGAGTTGAGATGTGAAGGCCCGGAAAAAAACAGAAACATTCAGTAAAAAAAAAAAGTTTTTTTTTTCTTGAAGGCTTTTTTGTTTTTTTACAAAAAATTGGAAAAATTGAAAAAAGAAAAAAAAATGTGGAATATTTTATTTTAACATGATGAATAAAATATTTTAAGGCGGTGTTCAAATATTTTCCAAATAACAAGCAAGTCCTAGTTAACAAACTGAACCCTCCAATGCAAGAACAGTTATGCATTTCTTCCTTTAGGAGGTGCTGTGCTGCTATTATAACCAGAACCGGTACGGTCAAACCTTACGTTTTTAGAAGTTCCTAATTGTGATGACTGACAAAAAAAGAGTAGCTGCAGAAGCAGAAACGGATACTGACAATTTCAGCTCAGAAAATGATTCTGATTAAATGTCCATTGAAACTTAGTCCCACTCTCTTCTTAACACTTCCCCCATCTTCAATTCATTTTATGAGAATGGGGTTTTTATTTTTATTTAATACTGTGGAGAGGAAATATGAAAAATTGTTACTTTTGGTTTTGAAAATTGTTTTGTGGAGGCTTTTTGGCTGTTCCACATAAACTAGTAAGCAGTTCAGGAGATTGTTGCTCCCTTTGTTACAAATAAATATTATAAAAAAAGTAAATTCTGTTTGTGATAATTGTTTGGCTACACTATATTTTTAATATGCTAGTTGTGATAATTTTATGCCAAGTCAAATTGTCCATAGTCATATTTTATGTTCCTAAAGTAACAGAATGACTTTCAATCTTAAAAAGACAAAAAAGTGCTAATGTAGCATTTTTTTCAATTTTTCTGAAAATTTCTGTTTTTTTCCCCCAAAAAGACGGAAAAAATGTTTTTTTTTTTCCGAGCTTCAAAATTTCCGGAAATTTTACATCTCTAGTCATCAAGGACTCTCCCTCCTGATTGGCTCAGACACAGCAGCAGTGCCATTGGCTCCTGCTGCTGTCAATCGAACTTGGTTAGCCAATAAGGAGAGAGGGGCGGGACCGGGCTGCAGCTCGGTGTCTGAATAGATACACTGATCCTCTGCTCGGGTGCCCCATAGCAAGCTGCTTGCTGTGGGGGCATTTGACAGGAGGGAGGTGCCAGGAGCTTCATCCAGGGACCTGAGAAGCAGAGGATCCACGATCCCCTGTGCAAAACCACTGCAGAGAGCAGGTCAGTATACACGTTTGTTATTTTAATAGAAAAAAAAAATGAGACTTTACAATCACTTTAAAGTAATGCTAAACACACACTTTTTAATTTGCAATGTCCCTTCTATTTCTGTATATAGATGATGGCACTGTAATAATTTTAATAAAAAAAAAAATCTAAGTACCTTTTACCTAATCGATATACAGCTGTCACATGACCCAGATCTTTCCCAGCTTGTCTGCAGGGAAGCATAAGCAGGAGGAGCTTCTAGTCCTCTGCTGCTGGTCATATGTTAAAAAATAAGGCTTTGGAATACAGAGTAATAATAATATCAATAAACTGTTTTAAATTGTCATACAAATACATATTTGAAACAAAATCTTTTTTATTTTGTGGAAATAACATGGTGTGGTCAGATTTCTGCCAGTCACAGGCTGTATCATGCCCCCATTGTGTTTAGCTGGTTAATGAACATAGAGGAGGAAGGAGTGGGGACTGTCAATTACCACTGCGTATAAACCCACGTGTGTGACTCTATAGTCACATGGGCTATTCAGATATGATGGGGAGGAAATGCTCAGCATAGAAACTCACTGAAAACTGAGAGTGTGCAGAGTTTCCACAAAGCTGCAAAATCCCTGGCTGGATTGGGGACATGGACAGAAGGTGGAGATAGAGAGCAGCAGAATCAATCAGGTTTTTTGCAGAATACAGAAAGTGAATTTCATAGTGACTGAGTGAGTATGTGATGTGGGCTTAGTGACACTTTAAACATGCATACTTATTTTGGCCAAGTGAGTAGAATCACCTAGTACTGGCTTTATCTTGGAGTAATAATATCGATTTAGCCTAAATTATAGATTCCTATCCAGAGATAGGTTGACAAAGTTGTTGTCTGCAGAGGGTGCAAAGTGATCATAGGCACACATTCATATTCCAATCCATCCATAAATGGTGCCACTGCCGAATGCAACTAAGGGCTCATTCACAATTGCAGCAGGCACTGCCACTCCTCTGAAAAGCGATCTGATTGTGTTTGACAGGTGGTGAGTAGGCGATATGTTGCCTCCTCACCACCTGATTTTAAGCCACGATTGCTGTGCAATGCACACAATTGTGACATGGTAGTACGGCAATTAGAGGTTTAATTCAGGTGTGAGGAGACGACACTGTGCCTGGTGATCTTTGACTTCTCCCATGTTTTTCAGGTAGACCTCCACCTCTTTAAGGTTGCCTACCCCTGATGTACAGTAAACATGCATTGAAAACATGCTATTCAGTTCTTTTTTTATTGTAAAAGTAGTCATGGAGTCCCCAAATGTTCCCTCCCAGCTATCCCGAAAATAGATCATGTACCAACAGAATGTGGAGATAGAGAGCTTTGTCAGGGCACTTTTTTGGTTTTTTGGTTGTTTTTTTTGTTTGTTTTTTTATGGCTCGGGAACCTGACTTAAAGGGGAAGTCCAGCTTGAGCTCATTCGGCTGGGCTTCTCCTATGGTTTACAGGAGTGCAATTTGTTTTGCACTCTTGTGACCCATTTTCAGCATAGAGGGATCTGAAGTCCACTCTCTGCTGACGCCACCAAGATCAGTCCAGGTACTCTAGAAGTCTGGATCCTCAAGGTGCCTGGACTGATGGGCATCTCAGCCTCAGCGAGCCGCTGAGACGGCTGCTCCCTGCTCTTCCACAGCTCAGCGCCCCAGTGAGCGTAGAGGAACAGAGCAGGAGAGATGCCGATTGACAGGCAGCAGCTCTCCGCTCTTGGAGGTGAGAGAACCAAGCCATCTGCCGTGTTTGGTGGCTCGGTTCTCAGTGAAGAGGCGGCGCGGGACAGATGCGCTGCATCCACCTAGGGAAGTATAATTATGGGATAAAAAAAATCCCATACTTCTCTTTTAATGTTGTGCCACTGTTATAAGTTTTTTGGGAGTTATCCTGTGCTAAATTGGATGCAACAGAACAGCACACTGCATGCTTGCAAACCTCCAACAGGTGCTTCAGGCAGTTCAAAGAAGCTCATCTATCCAAAAACCTTGCTTCTTATAAAGCCATACCAACCAGGACATGAAGAGGTCAGGTGTTGTGGGCCTGCTTACATAATTTGTTTGCCTTCACCTGTATGGCTTCAACAAAGTAATCTTTACTTTATGAGTTTCTCTGGATAGTTGGCATACCTGCCTAGTCCCAGGATAAGTAGTGCCCTTCTGCACATATTGTCCTGTGGACTAGGTTTTCAGCCAAAATCTGTTGCCACGATCCAAGACATGACTGTCCTAAGCTAAAAAAAAAAAAAAAAAAAAAAGGTTAAGGTTTTTCTCCCTCGTTTCTTTTGATCGCCTTCAGTATTTATTTTCTGTGGGAAAAGGTAGAAGCGCCTAAGACCTGTTACTTGATCATATTTAGGTTTAGGTTTGTATGCTGCTGCCTCAGGAATTAAAGGGGCTTTCTTCCTTCCTATATTATTATGTTAACTACCAGAAAGATCAACACTTCACATAAGGTGGAAATCCCCAGAAAATAAACATATTACCCTCACATTGCAAGGCCAAAAGTTGAAATGATACATGCTTTATCATCGAGCCTGAGATTTTGTTTAACAGAGGCTTATGATTACTGGAAAAGGAAAAAATATGACTATTGTTTAGGAAACTGCTGATGGATTGCATTGGTGAATGTGAATGGTTTTACAAAACATTTATGTGCAATCTGCATGTAGGAAATTCCATCCCCGGCTTAAAGGAAATTGAAGGAAATCTATGGTCACAGCATACAATTTTACTTTATAACATCGACATTGTAATAGCAATACAAATAATAAATATTATTGGCAATCCAATATAAGTTTTCCTTTCATGTGGTAAGTTTTGCCGGTCTGCTGGCCATCTCTTTCCACAACTTCCTGGATTCCCTGCATGCTTTGCAGCTTCCCCTCTGCTGTTTCCATTTCTAAGGACTACATATCCCATAGTACCTTGCTGCCTGCAAGCAGTGATTCCTGTACTGACTCCGCCTCCTGAAAATCCTCCTCTCAACACCTCTGTAGCTCAGAAGGCAGGCTTTGTGGAATGTTTGACACAGCAGTGCCTACACACAGGGTATAGTGAATATCCCTGAAAACTTATTTATTCAGGGAAGCCTATCCCACACCCACCTAAGAACTGTACCTGGGCCACTCCCATCAGTCCATCCCCCGCAGCTGTTACCTTTTGTACCACCTCCCCCTCCTGTTAGAATGTAAGCTCCACGAGCAGGACCCCCTGTCCCTTCTTTATCGTACTGTATTGTAATTGTGCTGTCCCCCCTCTACATTGTAAAGCGCTGCACAAACTGCTGGCGCTAAATAAATCCTGTATAATAATAATATGTGTCTCAAAATTCAAGGAAGTAAATGAGGATTTTCACAAAGTAAGGAGCAAGTTAGAAATATTACAGTGTGGAAATTAATTTATGATTATAAAATTTTGACTATACAGTGCATCCAAAAGGTATTCACAGCACTTCACTTTGTTACAGCCTTATTCCAAAATGGATTAAATTCATTATTTTCCTCAAAATTCTACAAACAATACCCCATAATGACAACATGAAAGAAATTTGTTTGAAATCTTTGCAAATTTATTAAAAATAAAAAAACAAAAAGTAACATGTACATAAGTATTCACAGCCTTTGCCATGACACTCAACATTGAGCTCAGGTGCATGATGTTTCCACTGATCATCTTTGAGATGTTTCTACAACTTGATTAAATTCAGTTGATGGCCCATGGTCTGGAAAGGCACACACCTGTCTATATAAAGCACAACAGTTAAAGGGTAACCCCACTTCTGTGGGGTGGGGGGATAGCAAATAAAGAAAAAAGACTATAGCGTGTACAATTGCGATACAATTCATATTGTAATTGAATGTTATTAAAAATTACCTTTCCTTTTCAGTCTGCAGCCGCTGTTATTTTATATACGGTAAATGCAATGCAATATGGCTACATGGAGTTCTGTACACAGAATGTGTCCTGACCACTCCCCAGAAACATCATTTTCTGCTTGTGTGATTGGCTCACCAATTTTCCCAGAAGTCTGCCTAATATCAACCACTTGACCACTGGGCACTTAAACCCCCTTCCTAACCAGACCAATTTTCAGCTTTTGGTGCTCTCACATTTTGAATGACAATTACTCAGTCATGCAACACTGTACCCGTATGAAATTTTTGTCCTTTTTTTCACACAAATAGAGCTTTATTTTGGTGGTATTTAATCACCACTGGGTTCTTTATTTTTTGCGCTATAAAAGAAAAAAGACCGAAAATTCTGTAAAAAAATACATTTTTCTTCATTTCTGTTATAAAATTTTGCAAATTAGTAATTTTTCTTCATATATTTTGGCCAAAATTTATACCGCTACATATCTTTGGTAAAAATAACCCAAATCGGTGGATATTATTTGGTCTTTGTAAAAGTTATAGCGTCCACAAGCTATGGTGCGAATATCTGAAAATTGATCACACCTGAAGTACTGACGGCCTATCTAATTTCTTGAGACCCTAACATGCCAGAAAAGTACAAATACCCCCCAAATGACCCCTTTTTGGAAAGAAGACATTCCAAGGTATTTAGAAAGATGCATGGTGAGTTTTTTGAAGTTGTCATTTTTTCCCACAATTCTTTGCAAATCAAGTTTTTTTTTTTTTACTTTTTTTTTTTTTCACAAAATTGTCATATTAGCAGGTTATTTCTTACACTCCACATATGCATACCACAAATTACACCCCAAAACACATTCTGCTATTACTCCTGAGTACGACGATACCACATGTGTGAGACTTTTACACAGCGTGGCCACATACAGAGGCCCAACATGCAGGGGAGCACCTTCAGGCATTCTGGAGTGCCCAGGCCAATTCTGACATTTCTCTCCTACATGTAAAAATCATCATTTATTAGCTAGAAAATTACATAGAACCCCAAAACATTATATATGCTTTTTTTAGCAAAGACCCTAGAGAATACAATGGCGGTCGTTGCAACTTTTTATCTCGCACGGTATTTGCGCAGCAATTTTTTTAACGCTTTTTTTTGGAAAAAAAAACTGTTTTGTGCTTTACAAAAACCAAAACAGTAAATTTAGCCCAATGTTTTTGCATAATGTGAAAGATGAAGTTACGCCGAGTAAATAGATACTCAACATGTCACCTTTCAAAATTGCACGCGCTTGTGGAATGGCGCCAAACTTTGCTACTCAAAAATCCCCATAGGCGACGCTTTAAAATTTTTTACTGGTTACATGTTTTGAGTTACAGAGGAGGTCTAGGGCCAAAATTTTTGCGCTCGCTCTACCGATCGCAGTGATACCTCACATGTGTGGTTTGAACACCGTTTTCATATGTGGGCGGGACTTATATATGCGTTCGCTTCTGCATGCAAGCACACAGGGACAGGGGTGCTTTAAAATTTTTTTTTTTTTTTTTTATTGTTCATTTTACTTTATTTATTTTTGTTTGATGCTTTTTTACAAAAAAAAAAATTTTGACCACTTTTATTCCTATTACAAGGAATGTAAACATCCCTTGTAATTGGAATATGGCATGACAGGTCCTCTTTACAATGAGATATGGGGTCAATAAGACCCCACATCTCACCTCTAGGCTTGGAAGCCTGAAATAAAAAAAAAAAAAAAAAAACGATCCTGGCTTCGATCGTAGCGGTGAGTCGGTAGAAGCAGCGGAGTGCGGCGGGAGGGGGGACATCCCCTCTCGCCTCCCGTAAGAACGATCAAGCAGTGGAACAGCCGCTATGATCGTTCTTATGGTGTAGGGAATCGCCGGCTGAAAAAGCTGATATCTGAATGATGCCTGTAGCTGCAGGCTTTATTCAGATATCCCCGCACAAAGTCAAGGACGTTGTATGACAGTCGGCGGGCGGGAAGTGGTTAAAACGTATTTTTTTTTTTTTTTAACACAAAGTTGTCCATTTATACAATATTTCTAACACATAGCATGTACACAAAGCAAAAATGACACCCCAAAATAGATTCTCCTGCTCCTCCTGAGTACGGCGATACCACATGTGTGAGACTTCCACAGCCTGGCCACATACAGAGGCCGAGTACAGCCGAGCGTGGCTCAGCATGGCAGGGTATGGCTGGGTATGGCGGGGTATTGCAGAGTATGGCGGGGTATTGCAGAGTATGGCGGGGTATTGCAGAGTATGGTGGGGTATTGCAGAGTATGGGGGGTATTGCAGAGTATGGGGGGTATTGCAGAGTATGGGGGGTATTGCAGAGTATGGGGGGTATTGCAGAGTATGGGGGGTATTGCAGAGTATGGGGGGTATTGCAGAGTATGGGGGGTATTGCAGAGTACAACGGGGTATTGCAGAGTACTGCAGGGTATTGCAGAGTATTGCGGGGTATTGCAGAGTATTGCTGGGTATTGCGGAGTATTGCGGAGTATTGCGGGGTATTGCAGTGTACTGCGGGGTATTGCAGAGTATTGCAGAGTATTGCGGGGTATTGCAGAGTATTGCGGGGTATTGCAGAGTATTGCGGGGTATTGCAGAGTATTGCGGGGTATTGCAGAGTACTGCGGGGTATTGCAGAGTATTGCGGGGTATTGCAGAGTACTGCGGGGTATTGCAGAGTATTGTGGGGTATTGCAGAGTATTGTGGGGTATTGCAGAGTATGGCAGGGTACTGCGGGGTATTGCAGAGTATTGCGGGGTATTGCAGAGTATTGCGGGGTATTGCAGAGTATTGCGGGGTATTGCAGAGTACTGTGGGGTATTGCAGAGTATTGTGGGGTATTGCAGAGTAATGTGGGGGTATTGCAGAGTAATGTGGGGGTATTGCAGAGCAATGTGGGGGTATTGCAGAGTAATGTGGGGGTATTGCAGAGTAATATTGGGGTATTGCAGAGTAAGGTGGGGCATAGCAGAGTATTGCAGAGTAGTGGGGATGGCTGAGCATGGATGGATGGATGGCTGGATGTCTCTGTGCAGTGCTGTGGGCACTACACAACTAGCCCACAGCGCTGCAGCCATCCATCCATCTCCCTCTCCTCCACAGTGTACCGATCGGTACACAGGAGGGGAGGAGAGGAACCGGCGTCATCAGACGCCGCCGGTCTGTTTACATGTGATCGCGCCGTCATTTGACGGCTCGATCACATGGTAAATGGCCGCGATCAGCGGCCATTTACCGGGATCCGTGATGCGCCGGGTCCTGAGGACCCGGCGGTCACGGATGTGTTCGGGTGCGCGCCCCAGGGGGCGCGCGAGAGGGGAATTCTGAGAGGACGTCATATGACGTCCTCCCAGAGTTAAGCAACCGCCCTGCAGCCGTCATTCGGCTATGGGCCGGTTGTTAAGTGGTTAAGGACCAAGCCTCTTTCTGAGATTTGGTGTTTACAAGTTAAAAACCGTTTTTCTTGCTAGAAAAATACTTAGAACCCCCAAACATTATATATATTTTTTTCTAACACCCTAGAGAATAAAATGGCGGTCGTTGCAATACTTTCTGTAACACTGTATTTGCACAGCGGTCCTACAAGCGCACTTTTTTGGGAAAAAAATACACTTTTTTTATATGAAAAAACAGTGAAGTTAGCCCAATTTTTTTTATATTGTGAAAGATAATGTTACGCCGAGTAAATTGATACCAAACATGTCACGCTTCAAAATTGCGCCCGCTCGTGGAATGGCGACAAACTTTTACCCTTAAAAATCTCAATAGGCAAGGTTTTAAAAATTCTACAGGTTGCATGTTTTGAGTTACAGGGGAGATCTAGGGCTAGAATTATTGCTCTCACTCCAACGATTGCGGCGATATCTCACATGTGTGGTTTGAACACACTTTTCATATGCGGGCACTGGTCACGTATGCGTTTGCTTCTGCACGCGAGCTCGGCGGGACGGAGCGCTTTTATTTTTTATTTTTACACTGTTCTTTAAAAAAAAAAAAAAAAAATGTGTCACTTTTATTCCTATTACAAGGAATGTAAACATCCCTTGTAATAGAAAAAAAGCATGACAGGACCTCAGATCTCATATTTACACTAAAATGCAATAAAAAAATTTAAAAAATTAAATGTCATTTGAAAAAAATTTAAAAAGTCTCTTTAAGAGCTATGGGCGGAAGTGACTTTTTTGATGTCGCTTCCGCTCTGCAATGGTATGTAGATGGGTGGGAACCATCTTCCCCTCACTTATCTCCATACCACACACGGAAGATGACCTGATCGCCTCCGCTGCTCCCGACAGCTCCGGTAAGCAGCGGAGGGCACGGGAGGGGGGGGAGCCCTCTCCCGCCACTAATAAAAGTGATTTTGCGGCGAATCCACCGCAGAGACCACTTTTATCTGAAAGCGGACCGCCCGCTGAAGAAGAGGATACTGGGGTTATGGTAGCTAGCTGCCGCCATAACAACGATATCCCTCTTTAAAGTACCGATGTATAACGACGGCGGGCGGTCCGTAAGTGGATATACAAGTCAGATTTCGGGCATTCCCTGTAATTTTTGGTGAGATATTTCCAATAGGAACATGTCTAAAGGAATGCAGGCCCAGCAGCTATCCTCATTAGTGCCCTGCAGCTGCCACAGCTGACTGATAAATATGAAACCAATCCCATTAGACCACCTCGGCCCAGAGGTACATACAAACCCACATGGATTTCTTCAGAATAACAAAAGGTAGAAATCTGCAACAAAGTTTGGTATAATGCTTGCAATGTACATAGATCACCCAGGGGGGAATGTTTTTTTCTCAACAAAAGCAGAGTTACGCTTTAACAGTGCATGTCAGAGCATAAACCAAGCCATGAAGTCCAAGGAATTGTCTGTAGACCTTAGAGACAGGATTGTGTTGAGGCAAAGATCTGGGGAAGGGTACAGAACCATTTCTGCAGCATTTAAAGTGCCAATGAGCACAGTGGCCTCCATTATCCATAAATGGAAGAAGTTTGGAACCACCAGAACTCCTAGAGCGGGCCGCCTGGTCAAACTGATCAGGGGAGAAGGGCCTTAGTCAGGGAGGTGACCAAGAACCTGATAGTCAATCTGACAGAGCTCCAGCACTTTTCTGTGGAGAGAGGAGAACCTTCTAGAAGAACAACCGTCTCTGCAGCACTCCACCAATCAGGCCTGTGTGGTAAAGTGGCCAGACGAAAGCCACTTCCAAGTGAATGGAATATGACAGCCCAACTGGAGTTTGCCAAAAGGCACCTGAAGGACTCTCAGACCATGAGAAACAAAATTCTCTGGTCTGATGAAACATTCTGATGAAAAATTCTTTGGCCTGAATGGCAAGCGTCATGTCTGAAGAAAACCAGGCACCACTCATCACCTGGTCAATACCACCTCTACAGTGAAGCATGGTGGTGGCAGCATCATGCTGCTGGGATGTTTTTCAGCGGCAGGAACTGAGAGACTAGTCAGGATCGAGGGAAAGATGAATGCTGCAATGTACAGAGACATCCTTGATGAAAACCTGTTTCAGAGTGCTCTGGACCTCAGACTCGGGCGAAGGTTCATCTTCCAACAGGACAATGGCCCTAAGCACACAGCCAAGATAACAAAGGAGTGGCTATAGGACAACTCTGTGAATGTCCTTGAGTGGCCCAGACTTGAACCCGATTGAACATCTCTGGAGAGATCTGAAAATGGCTGTGCACCGACACTCCCCATCCAACCTGATGGAGCTTGAGAGGTAGTGCAAAGAAGAATGGAAGAAACTGCCCAAAAAATAGGTGTGCCAGAAAGATCAGAAAGCATCATACTCAAAAAGACTTGAGGCTGTAATTAGAGCCAAAAGTGCTTCACAAAGTATTGAGCAAAGGCCGTGAATACTTATGTGCATGTGATTTTTTTTTTTTGTTTGTTTCTATTTTTAATTAGCAAAGATTTCAAACAAACTTCTTTCACGTTGTCATTATGGTGTATTGTTTGTAGAATTTTGTAGAAAAATAATGAATTTAATCCATTTTGGAATAAGGCTGTATGTAACATAACAAAATGTGGAAAACGTGAAGTGCTGTGAATACTTTCCGGATGCACACTGTACATATACTTTACCTCATTTGGTCAGGCAAGTATTAGTCAATTTTGAACTTGATTAAAAAGTCCCTGTTTTAATCTTTTTCACTTCGCAAGTGAAAGTGTCGTGTATAGTATATCATTATTATTATTGTTATACAGGATTTATATAGTGCCAACAGTTTGCACAGTGCTTTGCAATGTAGAGGGAGGACAGTCTCGTGGAGCTTACAATCTAAAGGGCTATACGAAAATAACATTTGGCCTTGGGACTTTAAATGAGGTGCGACACTGCTGTGGATGAAACACAAAAGCAAGTTTATTGATACATATAGGGTCAGCAGTGGCCACAGGCAATGCCTTAGGCCCCTTTCACACTGGGGCGGTTTGCAGGCGTTATTGCTCTAAAAATAGCACCTGCAAACCGCCCCTAAACAGCCTCCACTGTTTGTTCAGTGTGAAAGCCCGAGGGCTTTCACACTGAAGCGGTGGGCTGGCAGGAGAAGAAAAAATCTCCTGTCAGCCGAATCTTTGGAGCGGTGAAGGAGCGGTATTCACCGCTCCTAAACCGCTCCTGCCCATTGAAGTCAATGGGACAGCGCGGCTATACCGCGGTAATACCGCGGCTATAGCCGTGCTATACGAGGGGTTTTAACCCTTTTTCGGCCGCCAGCGGGGGGTTAAAACCGCACCACTAGCGGCCAAATACCGCGGTAAAACAGCGCTAAAAATAGCGCTGTTTTACCGCCGACGCCCCCTACCGCCCCAGTGTGAAAGGGGCCTTATTGTTAAACAGATCTGTGATGTTGTACATGGTATATTGCAGTCGAATACAGTTTACCATAGAGTAATCCATAGTAAGTATAAGTATGCAACATAGTAGCCCAACGCGTTTCGTGAACTTCATTCATTTCCTCAGGGGTTGAGGCAACCTTAATATCTATGAAATAAAACAGTGTATGAATATGTAGTAAAGAAGATAAATGCAATGTACTAGCACAAAACATTAAAAGGCCGCCATATTGGGCCCATACTCACAAAACTGTTAAAGAGAAATCACATGTTCATGTTCAAAGGGCTGCTAGTAAGAATATCTATCCCGGGAACTGTGGGCAGGGGGTCCAAGGAAGGCACATCAAGACAAAACAGAGCGGATGCAAGCCCGAACCAACCTAGATGTGGCATCCATTGTAATAACTGTAGAAAAAATATACCTTAGTATAAGTATAAGGCTTACTTCTATAATGTGTATGAGTATAAGATCCAGCTAAGTACAATGGGTCTAATGCTGTACAAAAAAAATCTTTAGTATTTTGGTATCACTAAGGCTCGGTTCACACAGGGGCGACTTGTCAGGCGACCTAGTCGCCTGACAAGTCGCCTCCCGTTCTGTGCTACGGAACCGTTCTAATAGGAGCGACGCAAGTCGCTCCGACTTAGAAAAAGGTTCCTGTACTACTTTGGGGGCGACTTGAGGCGACTTGCATAGACTTCTATGCAGAAGTCGTTTTGCAAGTCGCCTCGGAAGTCGTTTGCAGGTCGCCTCGCTGAGGCGACCTGCAAGTCGTGCCGCCCCTGTGTGAACCGGCACTAAGAGTGAGCCTGGGTATATGGAGTACTGGCTGGAGAATAAAAAATGTGAAAAAAAAATAGTAAGTAAGTGCCCCAGGAGAGAGGAAAAGTGTATAGGAGTGTCCCACATGGACAACAGAATGCTGTGTGAAACGATGTCTAAGCAAAAATAAAGAAAAAGGGAAAAATGGGGTATAGATCTAAAGGGAGTATATAATTTGTTTCCATGGAGGTGATAATTTGTTATATTCAATATAACATTGGTGTGAGTGGCTCTTGTTTCTATTACTGGGAAGATCTCAATGAACATTAGTTAACGCCTCCAGTATTTTCTATGTTTGCTGCAACAGTTCAAATGCATTTGTAATTTTTTTTAGTCAATTCCCTGTTTCTCCATTTTTTTGTATTATCTGTAGTGTGGGCCTCCAGGGATATTCTTCAGAAAGTACTGAAAGATTTATACATGTCTTTTGACAAAAGACTTTCTTGAGGATTGATTTGATGACTAAGACCTCCCTGAGCCTGGCCAGTTTAAAAACACAGATTCCCTGGCTGTCGTTCTGGTTAAGTCACTTGTTTTTCTCATGTGAACCAGGATTGTCTACCTAGTCCTAATAGACGTGGGATTGGCTAATTTGGGTAGCATTAATTTTATGTCTATGGGCACTTAAAGTGATTCCAAAGGCAAAAGGTTTTTTGGTAATAAAAGAAAAAGAGGTTATACTTACCTGCCCTGTGCAATGATATTGCACAGAGAGGCCCCTTACCTCTTCTTCTGGAGTCCCCTGCCAGCACTGTTTGCTCCTTCTTCCTGTGGGTGACCCCATAGCAATCCACATGCTATGGGAGACCCGTGTGGGCATGTTCCTAAGTAAGGTTGTGTGCGCCCATAGATACACAGTGGCTTGGCCACACTCTCTACTCCCTCCTCACAGTATTTGACAGCAGCTAGTGGCGCCCCGAAATTTTGGCCGACAAAAAATATTGTCCGAAAGAAGAGAAGGTGCGGATAATGGCACTGAAAATTGGGCATGGTCCGCCCCGCTGGGTGTCGTTCATTGCGGGGTGTCCTCCTGGCGACTCAAAATCCTGTCCCCTCCCACAGGCACTGGCAAGGTTGCATCTGACAGGCACTGGCAAGGCTGCATCTGACAGGCACTGGCAAGGCTGCATCTGACAGGCACTGACAAGGCTGCATCTGACAGGCACTGGCAAGGCTGCATCTGACAGGCACTGGCAAGGCTGCATCTGACAGGCACTGGCAAGGCTGCATCTGACAGGCACTGGCAAGGCTGCATCTGACAGGGACAGGCAGGCTGCATCTGGCAGGCATTGGCTAGGCTGCATCTGACAGGCACTGGCAAGGCTGCATCTGACATGCACTGGTAGGCTGCATTGATCTCTTGTATCATGTCTGCAGTCTCTGACCATCTCCTGTATCATGTCTGCTAGAGGTGCACCAAATGGAAATGTTGCCAATACTATTTGCAGTGTGTTTAAGTAAGAGATTACAGACATGATACAAGAGATGGTTAGAGAATGAGGACATGATACAAGAGATGGTTAGAGACTGTGGACATGATACAAGAGATGGTTAGAGACTGCAGACTGCATTTTTCTTGAGCTTTTCTTGCACTAAAGGTGCCAATAATGGTCAACACGAAATTCATATTAATTTAAATTGATGATATTAATTAAAGAGTCAAATATAATACAATTATATAAAAAAAAAAATATTTTATAAAAACTGTTATTTTGGGTTTTCGGCAAAGTACATCCTGCATTTTCGAATTCGGCACCAAATTTTCCATTCGGTGCACCCCTAACAGCATCAGGCGTCTATGGCTCCTGCTGCTGCCTGTGTCTCCTGTGAGACCAGGAAGTCAGTGGAGCAATGCTGCAGACAGGGACCGTGCTGGATCTTGAAAGTAGGCAGGTAAGTGTTTTTTGTTGGGGAGAAGAGCTAGTGGAACATTTTTTACCTTAACCACTTGCCACCCGTAGGACGTCATGTGGTGTCCTAGAGTTTCAGTGGTTGTACCAGGATGATGACTGCAGCAACAGGCATCACTCCGCTATCAAAATTTTTGCACTGCGATGCTCTTTAATGTAAAACAAATCCTAGCATTTTACCACATGCTGGAGTGTTTTTAAATGCGGCGGAAAGGGGACGCCCCCTCCCACTAGCTTTTAATGTCCTTGCAGGCTCTCCCATCCCCCCATTGAGTCCGAGACCGAAGCTGGTGGTTCCGCCGGAATACCTGGAAGTTCCCCGATCATCTCTATGGTCTAAGAAATAGACCAGATGTAAACACACCATTACTGGCTTGTGAAAGCATCTGATCAAACCGATCTAGGTTTGATCAGATGTTTTTACGGGCAAAGAAGAGATCTGGGGTCTAATAGACCCCAGATGTCTCAGTAAAGAGTACCTGTCACTACCCATGCCATCACAAGGGTTGTTGTTCATCCCTTGTAAAAGCAGTAAAAGTGATAAAAAAAATTTAAGAAACAGTGTAAAAAAAATGTAATAATAATATTGAAAAAATGTAAAGTGGCCCTGCCCCCCCCCCCCCCCATGCTAGGTCACAAAGGTGAACGCATACCTAGGTCCCACACGCATATGTAAACGGTGTTCGCACCACACCTGTGAGGTATTGCCGTGAATGTCAGACATGTAATAAAGCCAGACGCAGCCAGGCAACTAACACTTTCAAAAGAAGGTCAGCACTGGCAGGCAACATATTTTTTATAGTGCAGGTTTCCTTTAATATTTATTCACAGAAATTAAATTCCAGGTCAATTCATGTGAAATTCCTGTGTCGATGAGCAGCTGTTGCAGGGGAAAGGAGGAAGCAATGAACGATAGCTGTTATGAGCCATGACATCACCCATAGGCATCCATGGCCCAGCCGTTGTCGGCACTGCCTCCTCTCTCCTGCAGCCGCCACTCACTGACACAGGGGATTCAGAACTGTAAGATCATGTGACCAGACTGGAGCAGATAAAGAATCTTTAAATATACAGATCTTTTTTACACAGGTTATACAGGATGGGTAGTGGGGAGGGGGTGGGGGGACATTTTTAAGCATAGTATTAGACTGGAATCCTACTTTGACAACTGTTTGACAGTTTGGATCTTGTTGCCCAATAAATAGCATTGTGACTATGTTGGACTCGTTCAAATAATGTCAGATGATCTATTTTGTGATTATTTTAAGATGGAAATGGATAGATGAATTGTATACACAAGAAAAGCAGATGTATCCGTTACTTCGCTCATGGATGAATGAATGAATGAAAAACAAGTCTGGAGCAGAGGTGTGCCTTGTCATAGGCCAGGCGATGACAGCCCCTAGTAAGGTTATGAAATGCAGGTAAACCTGACCTGTATATATTGCTCATACCACACTAAGTAAGACATGGATAGCTGTCATGACACTATCTTTGTTCCACTGAGCAGCACTAATATGTGGGGTTTAGGAGGTGAAGGAGAGGTGGGAAGATTGTGTGAGGTTACAGCTACATGTCGGTTCCTGACTCTGCCTGTGTATGTTTACACTGGGGCTCCATCTGTCATCCCTGCGTATGTCTAGGTGCCTGGAGCTGTTCACTTTTCTACACGCTGACAGGGAGACTGATCATTACAAACCGTTGGTGAAAACCCCCCCATGGAATGTTGGACACTGTAATGGATGTTCACATGAGCAAATACGCAACAGAAAAGCTTTCTGGTTCAGGGGGAAGGTACTATTTAAAACTCTGCTTGCTTATGTACGGATTTCTATTTAAAGCATTGCACATTATCACTCTGCTCCACTGGCTAAAAAAAAGTTTTTACTAGGGATGCTAGGAGAAAGTTAACTCTTGTAGCAGTAGAAGAAATGTGTCGGCCATCTTAATAAGTAGCAACAGTTTTATTGGCCCCTGTAAACATGTTCTGTATTTCCAGCTCACCAGTAATTGTAAATACTTTATGGAATGCAGCTGTAGGGAAAGATTGTAACCAATATAAAGCATAGGATTCTGGGAGTCAGATAATCCAAAATCTATTCTGTTTGTATAACCTTTTGAGTTAACGTTGATAAAGTGTGCTTTGTCAGGAATGTGTAACACTTGGTGGTTGTTAAAGCGTTGCATATCTTATTTTAAAGAGGTTGTAAACCTGCAAGACAAAGGCATGATGAGCTAGTATGCATCGCATACTAGCTCATTATGAAATACTTACTTTAGAACAATGCCCTGAATCTGAGTCAGCACTCCGAGTACAGGGCCGACATTTTCCACCGGACTTACTTTCGGGTTCCGGGCTGCAGCGGTCTGATTGGCCAGAGCCTCAATGACATCACCCCCGCACATGCGCGTAGGAGCCGCCGGTCACAGCATGGCTACTGAAGAAACAGCACAAGCAGCCCGTTTTTCCAGTGCACGTGCGCCAATGACGTCGGCAGCAGTTTAGGAGATATCCACGGTACCTACAGGTAAGCCTTGTTTCAGGCTTACCTGTAGGTAAAAGTGGTGTAACAGAGTTTACATCCACTTTAAGTGCACCTGTGGCCAGACTATGGACTATACATTTTTCACATAATCTTCCCTGCCCCTCATTGTTCTGCATACAATGAAGCAAATTCCTTTTCTTTTTTTTTTCTGTACAATTCGCAAATCTCTGGCCCAGCAAGGCCGACAATGGGCAAGTTTCTCTAGAACAGTAATGTCACCCATCAGCATCCACTACTCTAGGCGATAAGGCCCCGTTCACACCTGAGCGATTTTCAGCTTGTAAAACGCTCAGCTCTGAAGCTCCAAAATGCCCAACAAGCAAAATTCTATTCATTTCAGTGGCCCCTGTTCACATCTGAGCGTTCTGTCGCCTGAAGTTCAAAAAAGTACATGGGCTTCTTTTTTGCAGATTACAAGTGTTTTTGGCCCCATTTATGTCACATCCCTATCTTCACATTTACATGCAGGCCAAGTAAAGCTCGATACACGCGTACTGAAAACAGACTGATTTAGCAGGAATCCGCCAACTTTTAGTATGGTGGTGTAGACCAGCTTCTGTCGAATGGAAAACCAGCATTCGATCAAAGCTTGCAGGCAAATTGTTACAGGGATCTGTCAGTTTTTTTTTTTGTTCAACCCACTGGTTGAATGGAAAAGACTTCCTGTGTGTACCCAACTTTAGCCAACAAAAGTGACGTTAACATGGATTATGTCCAGCTGCTTAAAGCCCATCTCCAGGCAAAAAAAAAAAAGTTTTCCCACGTTGTGGGGCTGTGCTGCTAATTTTTGTCTAGGGGAGAAGGGAAAAGAGATACAGTGGATATAAAAAGTCTACACACCCCCACTGTTAAAATGTCAGGTTCCTGTGATGTAAAAAAATGAGACATATAAATAATTCAGAACTTTTTCCACCTTTATTGTGACCTATAAACTGTACAACTCAGTTGAACAATAAACTGAAATCTTTTAGGTGGGGGGAAGTAAAAATTAAAAAATAAAATAATACGGTTGCATAAGTGTGCACACCCTTACACTAATACTTTGTTGAAGCACCTTTTGATTTTATTACAGCACTCAGTCTTTTTGGGTATGAGTCTATCAGCATGGCACATCTTGACTTGGCAATATTTGCCCAATCTTCTTTGCAAAAACACTCCAAATCTGTCAGATTGCGAGGGCATCTCCTGTGCTCAGCCCTTTTCAGATCACCCTTCAGATTTTCAATCGGATTCAGGTCTGGACTCTGGCTGGGCCATTCCAAAACTTTAATCTTCTTCTGGTGAAGGAATTCCTTTGTTGATTTGGATGTATGCTTTGGGTCGTTGCCATGCTGAAAGATGAAGTTCCTCTTCATGTTCAGCTTTCTAGCAGAAGCCTGAAGGTTTTGTGCCAATATTGACTGGTATTTGGAACTGTTCATAATTCCCTCTACCTTGATTAAGACCCCTATTCCAGCTGAAGAAAAACACCCCCGAAGCATTATGCTGACACCGCCATGCTTCACTGGGGGTATGGTGTTCTTTTGGTGATGTGCAGTGTTGTTTTTGCACCAAACATATCTTTTGGAATTATGGCCAAAAAAGTTCAACCTTGGTTTCATCGGACCATAACACATTTTCCCACATGCTTTTGGGAGACTTCAGATGTGTTATTACAAATCCGCTTGGATGTTTTTCTTCATAAGAAAAAGAATCCGTCTTGCCACTCTATCCCATAGCCCAGACATATGAAGAATACGGAGATTGTTGTTACATGTACCACACAGCCAGTACTTACCAGATATTCCTGCAGCTCCTTTAATGTTGCTGTAGGCCTCTTGGCAGCCTCCCTGACCAGTTTTCTTTTCATCAATTTTGGAGGGACATCCAGTTCTTGGTAATGTAACTGTTGTGCCATATTTTCTCCACTTGATGATGACTGTCTTCACTGTGTTCCATGGTATATCTTCGAAATTCTTTTGTACCCTTCTCCTGACTGATATCTTTTAACAATGAGATCCCTCTGATGCTTTGGAAGCTCTCTGCGGACCATGGCTTTTGCTGTAAGATGTGACTAAGAAAATGTCAGGAAAGACCTACTAGATCAGCTGTACTTTATTTGGGGTTAATCAGAGTCACTTTAAATGATGGCAGGTGTGTACTGACTCCTATTTAACATGAGTTTGAATGTGATAGCTTAATTCTGAACACAACTACATCCCCACTTATAAGAGGGTGTGCACACTTATGCAACCACAATATGTTAGTTTTTTTTTATTTTTAGTCCCCCGAAAGTATTCCAGTTTGTTTTTCAATTTAATTGTACAGTTTGTAGGTCACATTACAGGTGGAAAAAGTGCTGAAATGATTTATCTCTGTCTCATTTCTTTACATCACAGAAACCTGACATTTTAACAGGGGTGTGTAGACTTTTTCTATTCACTGTATACTTACCTATTTCTCCAGTCCTCCCAGCACAAGATCGGCCCGGCAGTCTTGAGCTGTGGACTGTTCCTGACATCATCAAGCCCAGAGCAGACTCCATAGACCAGGAACAGTCCACCGCTGGATAGCGGGGAGTGCCGTTTTCCAATGGAACGAAGGATCGGTTGAGTATAATCTATCTCCTACAAAACAAGCAGTAGACCCCTGTAGAGCAGGCACAGCCACACTGCATGGGAAAACTCTTTTTGTCTGGAGTTTTCTCAGGTATCACTGACACTTTGGCTGGACAACCTGGTTTGTATTTAAATGGAAAGAAAAACAGAAATAAAAGGTGTGTGAACTTTGTACATTGTTTTTTCTCAGAAGTCAAGCATTCTGACTTTACTTGCTGCATGCTTATTTTGGATCAGTGTTGGAAAAAGTACTAAAGTCAGGCGATTGCAAGGACAGGTGGGGCAAAGCTATCAGTGAAGGTCCCTGTATTTTTCTAAGCACAGGTTTCCACTAAACAATGTGTTGTTGGTTTCTGCGAGTGTAATTGATCACAAACCGCTTGCTATTACATCTTGAAGAGGGTAAACCTGTCATCATTGAAAAGGATTAACTTTAACAAGACTGTTAATTTGGCATAATGCATGCAGATGTATGTCTTATTTATCCAGCAGATGTTCCTAATGTTTTACCAGATGCCCAGACCTAAAGGGTATATTGAGTCAGATGGCTTAATGGTTGGCAGCTCAGCTAGCATGGAAAATTAAACTATAAACAGTGTTCAGTGTGTGCTCGGCCTTAAAGAGTAAGTAAACTTTCATCTTTAAGTTTTACCTATAGGTAAGCCTATAATAAGACTTACCTATAGGTAGTGTAAATACCTCCTAAACGTGCGCCATTTAGGAGCTATTTACTGTATATGCAGCCAGTGAAATCACTGGCGCATGCGCTCTGAAGGAACGGCCCCCGTGCCGTTTCTTCAAAGCCCTGTGCTGTGACCGGCGGCTCCCGCGCGCATGCACAGGAGTGACGTCATCGCAGCTCCAGACAGTCACACAAACCACTAACCCTGAAGGAAGACCAGGTGAAGATGGACGACGTCTCCAGCGATGATATTGCATTGCTGGAAGGCTTTGTTTTGAGGTAAGTTTCACATAATGTGCTAGTATGCGAAGTGCAGCGGTTTACAACTGCTTTAAAATAGAAGAAAAGCCTGGAGCTGCAGAATCACGTGATCAGACAGGACTAAAAAAGGTAATTATACAGATACATGGTAAACAAAATGGGGGGGGGGGGGACATATTTAAAAATAGTTATTGTTATGCTTTACTCCTTTCTGAATTTCTGTTTGTGACCCCATTACAGAGTTTTTCCTTACAGTGTTGCCTTACAAAAATTAGGAAGGACAGACAGCAATAAAAACATTGTCAGTTCTTACTGTTCTTCATGCTAATAAAAAGTGTTTTTTCTCCCATTGGAGAGATTCAATTTTGCAGCGTTTCAGTGCCGTGTTTATATGCTGCGCTTACCCGCGTTTGCGTATTGAAGCTTTTTTTTTTCAAATAGTCAAAAATGAAAAACGCCGGTAAATGAAACGTGGCTAAATGCGAGTTACCGCTGTTACAGGTATTTGTTGCTTCAAATGCCTCTGAACATCCGTCCTGAATGCATTTTTTTGCTTTCCAAAAGAAGCTTCTAAACTCAACTGCCTAGAAACGGCTATAAATGACCCTGTGTACATGTACTGATAAGATAACATAGAGGAGAGTTCAGGGGCAGCTGAAAAAAATGCCCAATTGCTCCTAAATGTCCATTTACCAGCAGCAGTGTACATGAAGTCTAACTGTAAGTTCTAAAGCAGAGGTAGGCAACCCCCGGCATGGGTGCCGCAAGCAGCACGCAAAGCCTCCTTTGCCTGCACTCAACTCCCTCCCCATTAGCAGAGCAGCACAGGAAAGTGTCAGTGAGACACTAATGCATTCCAATTTCAGAATTCCCCATGCTGCACCGGCACTGAGGGGGAGGCACTGTGCCCCCACACATTGTAAAAGATGGGAAACATTGTTTGGTTCTCTAATTTTGCTGTAGCTGCGATCATCAGCTTTTGTGATGGGGAAGAGATTGGGTACAGTTCTTGTAGGGGGGGCAGCCCCTGTTTCCAGGAGGAGGAGGACTGTCATTGGCCACGGCTAAAGCCAATCGCAGTCCTTCTAGCTCCATCCACCATCTGGAGAAAGATGACTCGCTTGGTTGCCACTACCAATCTGTCACGTACCTTACAGCGGAGTCCGAAATGCTGAGGGTGGCCTCTTGCACGGTTCCGGTCCCAACACACCTGGTAGTGAGGACAGGGAGTGCTGGGGCAACGAAAGGGTGCAGGTGCCTGCAGGCTGAAGGCTGGAGCTTGGAGATACAGGATCCTCTCGGAGGAAGGCGTGAAGACTGATCACCAGAACTGTTCAGCAGAAGCCAGGCACATAAGTATGGATTCAGGAACAACTGCAACGTCCGAAACAGGTAAAGGTTGGCAACTGGCTGGCAACAAGGTACATAAACGGAAGGCAAGTTTGTAGTCAAGGACAGGCAGAGGTTGGCAACAGGCTGGCAGTGAGGTACAGAATCGGGAAGCAGAGCCATAGTAGAGAATCCAAGCCAAGCTCTGTATAATCAGTAAAGGCAAATAACAGGCGGGGGTGATCCAGGAGAATGGTCAAGGAAGCCGGGTTTGTCAGGAGCAAGGTAACAGGTCAAACAGCAATCAGGAACTCAGGAACAAGCTGAAGACGATCCAGCACTGGTATCAGGCAGAGACTCTGTTTATATAGGGCGCCATGCGCCAGGATTGGTGGACGTGAATGTGCGTGTGCGAGTGCGCACACACATTTGCATGGGTGTGCGAGTGCGCACACATGGTCATATGGGTGCGCGAGTGCGCACATTCGTTCCAGAACTCGTTCGCCTCTGTCGGGGACATTGCGCATGGCCATTGGCATTAGCGGAATGGGAATTGGCCACTGCTGCACGGAGACAGGCATTAGTACTGTGAGTTCTCTAACAATGTCCATTGGCTTTAGCAGAATGGGGATTAGCCACTTCTGCATGGAGACGGGTATTAGCACTGTGAGTTCTCTGACACTGCCCCCTCCTTAAGGGCAGCCTCCGGATGCCTCTTTGAACCGAACCCTCTGGGTGGGAGCGATGAAAAGCCCGTATGAGTCTCTGGGCATGGAGATTTGTTTTGGGCTCCCAGGATTTTCTTCTGGGCCAAAGCCTCTCCATTTGATTAAATACTGGTTCTGCCCTTGTCGTTTCCTATAATCCAAAATGGCTTCAACCTCAAATTCCTCTTCCCCATCCACCATTATCCTCTTCCCCATCATCCACCACCAGCTTCTGGAGGTCCTACCTCACGATCCGGAAAGGAATTTGGTACATCGGGCTTAAGTAGTGAAGCATGAAATACAGGGTGGATCCTAAATGAGTCGGGGAGTTCAAGTTCATAGGCTACCGAATTGATCTTCTTAACTGAGAAGGGCCCCAAGTATCTGGGTCCCAGTTTCTTGGAAGGGCATGCCGGTTTCAGGTTTGTAGTTGAAAGCCATACATGGTCACCAACTTTTAAATCCAATTCCCCCCTTCTTCTCTTGTCGAAGAATTTTTTATTATCTTTCTGTGCCTTAGAGATGGTTTCTCTAAGCACCCGATTGTTCGTGACAAAGAAATTCAATCTATCCTGGACAGCTGGTACAGGAGAGCCTTGTACAAGCGTTGGCAAAAAGGAGGGATGAAATCTTTAATTGGAGAAGAACGATGACTGATTTGTGGCAGAGTGAGTAGAGTTGTTGAATGCGAATTCTGTCAAAGGCAGTAATGAGGCCCAATCTTCCTGAGAAAAAGAGGAGAAGCAACGTAGGTACTGCTCCAACGTTTGATTAGTACTTTCAGTCTGCCCGTTGGTCTGGGGGTGATAGGCTGAGGAAAAACTGAGTTTGATACCTGGTGCTTCACATAATGATTTCCAAAATTTTGATGTGAACTGTACTCCACGATCAGAAACAATGTCACTGGGGATTCCGTGGAGCCTAACAATTTCTTTAATAAATATCCTGGCAGTCTCGGTTGCTGATGGGGTCCCTTTCATGGGGATAAAATGTGCCATTTTAGAAAAGCGATCAACTACCACGAAGAAAATGGATGAAAACCCCTCAGAGGGAGGGAGCTCGACAATGAAGTCCATTGCGATCTTATCCCATGGGATTTCAGGGATAGGCAATGGTCTCAATAGTCCCCATGCTTTATTTTTACTGTTCTTATTCCTGAGGCAGGTCAGGCAAGAATTAACGTGGTTCCTGCAGTCCTTTGCAAGATTGGGCCACCAGAAGTGCCTTTGAACAAGGTCCATAGTCTTGTGACCCCCAAAGTGACCTGCCAAGGGATAGTCATGGCAGACCTGTAGGGTGGTGGTGCGCAGATTTTGAGGGACAAAAATTTTATTTCCTCGCCAGAAGAGCCCATCCTTTTCTTGGAGGTTTGTAACTGGGGGGTAGCAATGTTTTTAGGGATGCCTGACGGATTTGTGACACAAAACTAGATCTAGCTCCCTCCAGGAGGTACCGCCTTTCTTCCAAGGCGGATTTTATCGCCAAGAGTTCTCGGCCCCCTACGTCATAATTTATTTCCGATAAACCTAATTTTTTGGAAAAGAAAGCCACAGGGTGCATTAAGGACTTAGGTCCTTGGCATTGGGACAGGATGGCCCCTACAGCACTTTCCGATGCATCCACCTCCAGGGTATAAGGCAAGGCAGGATCAGGATGTTTTAGCACTGGGGTGGAGGTAAATAACCCTTTTCATTTGTCAAATGCAGCTTGAGCTGCTTCAGTCCATTGAAAATGGCTTTGCTTCCTTGTGAGCTGCGTGATAGGTGCTATGATACTGGAGAAGTTTTTGATAAATTTTCTGTAGAAATTGGAGGACCCAATAAAACGTTGTACTCCTTTTTTATCGGTTGGGGGTGGCCAGGACATAATGGCTGAGACCTTCTGAGGAGCCATTGCCACACCCCCAGTTGATATTACCAGGCCGAGAAAGGGAATCGTCTGGCGCTCAAACTCACATTTCTTGGCTTTAGCGTAAAGTCCGTTTTTGTCTCAATCTGTGAAGAACTTGTTTCACATGGTCACAATGTGCTTCTAGGGAGGTCGAGAATATCAAAATGTCATCCAAGTAGACAATCACGAATAAGTCCAAAAAGTCTCTGAAAATATCGTTTACAAAATGTTGGAAAGTAGTCGGTGCGTTACAGAGTCCGAATGGCATAACCAGGTACTCGAAGTGGCCAAATCGTGTCCGGAAAGCCGTCTTCCACTCATCCCCCTCCTGGATTCTGATTAAATTGTAGGCACCTCGTAAATCCAGCTTTGTGAATATCTTCGCCGAACGAAGTCTCTGGAACAGTTCTGGGATCAGTGGGAGAGGATAGTGGTTTTTAACTGCTGTTTTATTCAAGTCCCTGTAGTCCACACATGGGCGGAGGGAATGATCTTTCTTCTCGACTAAGACTATTCCAGCACCAGCTGGAGAAGAGGAGTGTCGGATGAACCCCTTTTCGAGGTTTCTGTCAATGTACTCCTTAAGGACCAAGAGTTCAGGTTATGACAGAGGAAAGATCCTTCCAAAAGGAATTTCTGCCCCTGGTAAAAGTTTGATTGGGCAGTCATAAACCTGGTGGGGGGGGGGGGGGGGGTGTCCGCCTTCTGTTTATCAAATACATCCAGGAAGCTATGGTATACAGATGGGACCAGTTTTTGGGATTCAGATGCAGGTTTTAAGCAGCCGATGACTGGGACCATATGGTGGAAGGCCTTGAGGCAGTTCTGGAGACAGTAGGTAGACTGGAAGACCACCTCACTGGTAACCCAATTAATTTGAGGGTTATGGGCTTGCAGCCATGGCATCCCCAGAATGATTGAAAATAGTGGTGAGGAGATGACGTCCAGGCATAGTAGTTCCTGATGGTCGGGTAGTATGTTAGCGGATAGTGGTTGGGTTTCATGAGTAATAGGCCCGAATTTGATATTTGACCCATCTGCTAGCCGTATGGAGAGTCGTTGTTGCTTGGGTGTTAACGGAATGTTGTGTTGCAGGACGAAGGCATGGTCAACGAAACAGGTGCAGGCGCCAGAATCAATTATAGCCTGGACCCCGAGTGTTCCTTCTGGAAGCTGTAGTGAGACAGGGACAGCAATGTGAGCAGATTTCGTTAAAGTCAATGCACAAGGTTCATGAGGCAAAGAGTTAAACTTACGGGTCTTATTTGGGCACATATTTGCATAGTGGCCGGAATCTATAGTTCCCCACAATAGAGGCAGAGGTTGTTCTGGCACCGACGCTGCTTTTCTTCTGGTGACAGTGGTGAATGGAGCAGGCCTATCTGCATTGGCTCCGGAGCCTCAGAGGTGGCAGCAGGTACATGGGAGGCAGGAATAACAGGATTGCTAGGAACTTTAGGCAACATCCATGTGGGACGAATTTAGCTGGTTTTCTCAGATCTCCGCTCTCCTAGATGATGATCTATCTGGATGGACAATTGGATCAGGTCCTCCAAAGAACTGGGAATTCCAACACGGGCCAACTCATCTTTCAGTGCCAGAGTCCAATGCGGAACTGATAGCGGAGGGCGGCACCGTTCCATAGTGTATTGGAACTCCACCGCCTAAAGTCTGTTACGTAGTCCTCCACTGGCCTATGACCCTGCTGGATTGCATGGAGACTGGCCTCCGCAGTTGTGACACGCTGAGGGTCATCATACAATTTGCCCATTTCATTCAAAAAGGAGTCCATAGTGTCTAACAGAGGGCTGGCCTGTTCCAATAAGCGGTGAGCCCAAGTTTGGGGTTCCCCCTGGAGTAGTGAGACGATGAACCCCACCTTAGTGCTCTCCAAAGAAAAGGTACAGGGTTGTAGCAGGAAGTACAGCTGGCAGGCATTCCTGAAGGCACAGAACTTACTACGATCCCCCGTAAACCTCTCTGAAGTGGGAACTCGAGGCTCTGGGGGTGGCACCACTACTGCGGGTGCTGATGCTGAGGCTGCTGGGCCGGAGGGCCAAGATGCTGTGGCCGCCTGATGAGTTGAGGTGCTTGGAGACAATGACTCCACTCTTTGCTTAAGTTGACGATAGCCATCTTGCAGGCCCTGGACTGCCTGGGTAAGGGCCGCAATCTGCTGGCACAGAGCTTCCAAAAGTGAGGCCCCTTTCGGACTCCATTTTGGCTGGATCGTACTGTCACGTACCTTACAGCGGAGTCCGAAATGCTGAGGGTGGCCTCTTGCACGGTTCCGGTCCCAACACCCCTGGTAGTGAGGACAGGGAGTGCTGGGGCAACGAAAGGGTGCAGGTGCCTGCAGGCTGAAGGCTGGAGCTTGGAGATACAGGATCCTCTCAGTGGAAGGCGGGAAGACTAATCACCAGAACTGTTCAGCAGAAGCCAGGTAGGGAAGTATGGATTCAGGCACATCTGCAATGTCAGAAACAGGCAAAGGTTGGCAACTGGCTGGCAACAAGGTACATAAACGGAAGGCAAGTTCATAGTCAAGGACAGGCAGAGGTTGGCAACGGGCTGGCAGTGAGGAACAGAATCAGGAAGCAGAGCCGTAGTAGAGAATCTAAGCCAAGGTCTGTATAATCAGTAAAGGTTGATAACAGGCAGGGGTGATCCAGGAGAATGGTCAAGGAAGCCGGGTTTCTCAGGAGCAAGGTAACAGGTCAAACAGCAATCAGGAACAAGCTGAAAAAGATCCAGCACTGGTATCAGGCAGAGACTCTGTTTATATAGGGCGCCATGCGCCAGGATTGGTGGACGTGAATGTGCGTGCACGAGTGCGCACACACGTTTGCATGGGTGTGCGAGTGCGCGCACATGGTCATATGGGTGCGTGAGTGCGCACGTTCGTTCCGGAACTCGTTCGCCTCTGTCGGGGACACTGCGCATGGCCATTGGCATTAGCAGAATGGGAATTAGCCACTGCTGCACGGAGACGGGCGCTAGCACTGTGAGTTCTCTGACAATGTCCATTGACATTAGCGGAATGGGATTAGCCACTGCTGCATGGAGACGGGTATTAGCACTGTGAGTTCTCTGACACAATCTCAGAAAGAAGGGATTTCACTGTGATTGAGAAAACCACAATCAGGTGACAGTTTGTGGAATTACTGTTGAGCTTTTGGGAACTTTGTTGAAATTATTCCTGAACCTTTGCATCACTTACTACTGAACCCCTCACACCCACATTTTGCTGCGGCGCAGAAACTTTTTCTCAGCTGTGGGGGCCCAAGATATGATCCTGCACACAGGCCCACTGCTTTCAGAAAATGCCCCTGACCTGAGTTCATCATTGCGCATCCATTCCAGATGCTTGTATGTGACATCACAGACATCACCTACAAGCATGTGGGCTGGATGCGAGAGGTGGATCAGCAGGATGAGTGTGCCAGGACAGGTAGATGTATCTCATCTCTGCTTCCTTTCACCACTCTGCATATCACACATATCATAGATGAGAAGAGGGTACAGCGGTAGAGCAGATGAGCAGGAGGGGTTCAGAGGTGGGACAGAAGAGCAGGAGGGTACAGCGGCAGGGCAGATGTGCAGGGAGGTACAGTGGTGGATGAGATGAGAAGGGGGATCAGGATTGGGACAGAAGAACAGGGGGGGTTCAGTGATGGGGCAGATGAGCAGGGGGGTTCAGTGCTGGGGCAGATGAGAAGGGTGTTCAGTGGTGGGACAGAAAAGCAGGGGGGTAGAGCAGTGGGCTAAATGTAAAAGGAGGTGTATTGGTGGGACAGATGAGCAGGGGGTTACAGTGGTGGGGCAGATGAGAAAAGGGGTACATTGATGGGGCAGATGAGCAGGGTAGTTCAGCAGTGGGACAGAAAAGCAAGGGGGTGCAGTGATTGGGCAGATGAGCAGGGGGTTACAGTGGTGGGACAGATGAGCAGGGAGGTTCAATGTTGGGCCAGATGAGAAGGGGGTTACAGTGGTGGGACAGAAGAGCAGAGGGGTACAGTGGTGGGGCAGAAGAGCAGTGGGTACAGAGGTGGGGCAGATGTACAAGGGGGTACAGTGGTGGGGCAGAGGAGAAAGGAGGTACATTGGTGGGACAGATGAGCAGGGATTTACAGTGGTGGGGCAGAGGAGCAGGGGGTGCAGAGGTGAAAGGAGGTACATCGGTGGAACACATGAGCAGGGGGTTACAGTGGTGGGGCAGAAGAGCAGGGGGAACAGAGGTAGGACAGATGTGCAGGAGGTACAGATGAGAAAGGGGGTTACAGTGGTGGGGCAGATGAGAAGATGGTTCAGCTGTGAGACAGAAGAGCAGGGGGTACAGAGGTGGGGCAGATGTACATGGGGGTACAGTGGTAGGGCAGAGGAGAAAGGAGGTACATTGGTGGGACAGATGAGCAGGGATTTACAGTGGTGGGGCAGAGGAGCAGGGGGTGCAGAGGTGAAAGGAGGTACATCAGTGGAACACATGAGCAGGGGGTTACAGTGGTGAGGCAGAAGAGCAGGGGGAACAGAGGTGGGACAGATGTGCAGGAGGTACAGTGGTGGGGCAGATGAGAAAGGGGGTTACAGTGGTGGGGCAGATGAACAGATAAGTTCAGTGTTAGGACAGATGAGAAGATGGTTCACCTGTGAGACAGAAGAGCATGGGGGTACGGCGGGGGAGCAGATGTGCAGGGAGGTACAGTGGTGGGGCAGATGTGCAGGGGGTTACAGTGGTGGGACAGATGAGCAGGGGAGTAGAGTGGTGAAACAGATTTGCAGGGGGGGCAGTGATCTGAGGTGTGAAGGTGCATGAATTGGGGCTGATCTGAAGTGTGGAGTTGCAGGAATTTGGGGATGATCTGAGGCGTGAGAGTGCAGGATTTTAATTTCTCACTATTACTCAAGTAGTTTACAGCATTTACTTTATAAAAAATCCTTTTCAGGATTGAGAGGGTGAAGTCATTTTTTTGTTATAAAATCGGCACGCTCAATTTCTATGAAAACATTTTTCGGCACACTGTGCTCAAAAGGTTGCCTACCCCTGATCTAAAGAATCTATCAGAAGGCATGACACCATTATCTATTGTTGTGACAGTTGGGTGGAGTTGGGAATTCAGGTAATGAAATGTTGCTATTAAAGCTTCCAAATAGGAAACATTTTATTCAGTTTGCATCAGCCACAAAAAGAAAATGTTAGTGGAGTGGAGGCTGTATTTAATCTGCAATTATGTATTTTATGAGCCGTAATAGCTCTATTAAAGTACTGCAAGTATGCATGATTTGTCTTTGGACATTTTGGAGGTAGTGGTATTAACTGTGAGGTAAATACACATAAAGGGTTTGAAAACTGGAGAGTGCAAAATCTGCCGTAGCTTTGTATAGTTCCAATATATATATATATTTTTTTTTTTAGAAAGCTCCACCGGTGATTGTCATAACTTCTTCTTTAATATTTGTATACTGTTAGGACTTTTTTCTTTTAAATCAATAATATGTTACCTGATCTCGGAAGCAGGCGGGGGCCATCGAGGTTGTGGGCATCTAAAGCTGCTCGTGTTTATTTCCGGGATTGGATGTAACTCGTTACTCAGCATGCATCTCTTTATCTCACGCCTGCACAGTAATGACACTGGGTGGCGCAGTTTTTTCATGACGGGTTGCCATAGAAATGGCGGCATCAGCGGAACTTCCCACAGAAGTTATGGCAACCTGTCAATAAAATAGTGTCTAGCTCCTCCCAATCGCGTAATTTCCTAGCTGCAAAAATACTGTGAAATGTAATTATTATGCCGCTTACACACGACCGGACTTTACAGCATACTTTGCCCAGCGGCTGACTTTTCGACGGACTTTACGAATGAACGGACTTGCCTACACACGATCAACCAAAGTCCGACAGATTCATACGTGATGACGTACGACCGGACTAAACCAAGGAAGTTCATAGCCAATAGCTGCCCTAGCGTCGGTTTTTGTCCGTCAGACTAGCATACAGACGGGCAGACTTTTCGACCAGACTCGAGTCCGTCGGATAGATTTCAAACGTGTTTCAAATCTAAGTCCATCAAACTTTTGAGAAAACAAAGTCCGCTGGAGCCCACACACGATCGAATTGTCAGAGGAAACCTGGTACGCCGGACCAAGTATGCTGTAAAGTCCGATCGTGTGTACGCGGCATTAGGCTTCCCGAAGACTCCTGGGATAGACTACGCCAATATCCCAGGAGTCAATGGGACTCGCCTAATTATGTCATCGCCTAGGTGGGTGGCACAGGAAGTGCCGCCTCATGAAACAACAAAGGAAGGTATCTAGAAAAAAAGGGTGGAACTCCGCTTTAATTGAACAAGCTGAAGTTAGAAGCTGATTAGCTACCATGCAATGCTGCACCAGATTTTGCACTCTCCAGTTTTTATAAACCAACCCCTTGGTATTCCATAGTGTTTTATACTCTTGCTGGGTAGTTAATTCGATAAATAGAGATCAAATATAACAACATGTCTCTCACACTGTGTAATAATGTGCTATGTTTCTTTTTCCTTAGGAAACCTGCCCAGTGACCGAGCTGTGAGGAAACAGCAGCAGTTGAATAACCTCTTATCAGTAGTGAAAAACATGGCAAAACCTGGTGATATCATTGTGGACTTTTGTAGTGGAGGGGTAATTTATCTCATTCTATATCTCTTTTTTTTTTTTTTTCTCAGGTTTGCTGACTATGGGGTCTGTTCATAAAGGATTAATTTTGCGATTCGCTCAGCAAATGTTTGTTTTAGAGCACTTGGCATTTTCAGAGAGGATTTGCCTATCATCTTCAAAGAGGATTCACCTATTAACATATAACATAAAAGAAAAATTCAAATAACAAAAGTTGCCTGTCACATTTAAGCAAACCACACATTATACAATTTTCACAGGTTGAAGGAAAGAAGATTGTTAGATCCCCCTATTAACCACTTAAGGACCGTGCCTCTTTCTGAGATTTACAAGTTAAAAACAGGTTTTTTTTGCTAGAAAATTACTTCGAACCCCCAAACATTACATTTTTTTCTAACACCCTAGAGAATAAAATGGCAGTCGTTCATTACTTTCTGTCACACCGTATTTGCGCAGCAGTCTTACAAGCGCACTTTTTTTTTTGGAAAAAATACACTTTTTTAAATTAAAAAATAAGACAACAGTAAAGTTAGCCCAATTGTTTTTTATATTAAGAAAGATAATGTTACGCCGAGTAAATGAATACCCAACATGTCACGCTTCAAAATTGCGCCCGCTCGTGGAATGGCAACAAACTTTTACCCTTAAAAATCTCCATAGGCGACGTTTAAAAAATTCTACAGGTTGCATGTTTTGAGTTACAGAAGAGGTCTAGGGCTTGAATTATTGCTTTTGCTCTACCAATCGCGGCGATACCTCACATGTGTGGTTTAAACACCGTTTTCATATGCGGGCACTACTCGCGTATGCGTTCGCTTCTGCACGCGAGCTCGGCGGGATGGGGCACATTTAAAACATTTTTTTTTCTTATTTATTTTATTTTTACACTGTTCTTTTTTAAAAAAAAATTGTGTCACTTTTATTCCTATTACAATGAATGTAAACATCCCTTGTAATAGAAAAGAAGCACGACAGGACCTCTTAAATATGAGATCTGGGGTCAAAAAGACCTCAGATCTCATATTTACACTAAAATGCAAGTTAAAAAAAAAAAAAAATTGTCATAAAAATTTTTTTAAAAAATGGCCCTTTAAGAGCTATGGGCGGAAGTGACGATTACCGATGGCGCCGGTAAGCAATGGAGCGCACCAGAGAGAGGCGGGAATGCCCCTCTCCCTCTGCCGATAAAAGTGATCTCATGGCGAATCCGCTGCAGAGATCACTATTATCGGAAACTGGACCGTCCGCTGAAGAAGAGGATACCGGGGTTATGGCAGCTAGCTGCTGCCATAACAAAGATATCCCTCTTCAAAGTTAGGACGTAAATCGGTGTGCGGCGGTCCGGAAGTGGTTAACACAGTCAGTGTTGATGGGGAAATCCCTCCATTGTATTCTGACAGCTGGAGGTTTCCCTGCCGTCAGAATACAATGTCAGCTATAGATGCCAGCAGTGATCGCACAAAAAAATTTGACAGGGTTGTTGTACTGAAATCGATCAATGGATTGACTTCAGTACAACCAGCCTGCCCATAAATGAATGGAAACTCAGCCAGTTACTTGCTGAACTGGCTGAATTTGGATCTTTCTATAGCCAGCCTTAAGCACAAACAAAATTCACATGACAACATACAACAAAATAGATTACAAGCAAGGTTGACCTATCACATTTAAAAAGCAAGCAAGATTCACCCATCAGCTGCTGCATCACACATATAGAGAACCCTCTGAAAATGATAGCCAAGTGAATTAAATCTAGACAGATCTTTGTCCTGCAAACATTTGCTGTGTGAATCGCACAATGAATCCTTTGTAAAGGGTTTGTTTTTTTGGTTTTTTTTGTAAATGTGTATTTAGTGTCTTGGTAGAGGTTTTCTTTCACTCAATAAAGCAAAATGATGGAGATTAGCTCAATGTAAAAATAGCAGATAGTACCATACTTATTTTTTTCATTCCAGGCACGAATCCATGGCAGCATACATGTAGTAGTAACCCCACCTACTTCCACCCACAGGACCAGTGCTATGCACCATACAGCAGCCCATTCCCTATAAAATGTTAGGAACAAACTGGGTGGGTTTCATATGCTGCCATGGATTGGCACCAGGAAAGGAAAATTACGAGGTAAGTATGATACAATTTTCCATATTCCTGGTGCCAATGTGGCAGCATACATGTAATAGACTAATAACTACCTGCAAGGGTGGGAAACCTATGCAAATCTTACTTTATAAAGAAAGTGAAGAAGCTACAACCTGGCTGCCAAAATCAGCTGTAATGAGGACTGTTGACACTGCTGGTGACCATAGGGAAATTGTATGGGCTGTTGTGTGAGCACCAAAAATGTATGGCTTTTCACTTGTCCTGTGGGCGTAAGTAGGCCAGGCTACTACCCCATATATGGTACCATGTTGGCGCCAGGAAAATCTATATAGCTTTGCATCTCTTTTGCTTAGATTCTACACAGTGAAGTTTCTCCAGCCATTTTTTTCCTTCTCGGTTCTCATTGTTTCCAGTGGAGAAACGACATGATTTACCAGACTCTAAATGCATCTTGAGGACAAAATGTGTCAGAGCATTGATAGTTGACTTCCTGCTCCCCTGTTAAAAGGGGTAGAAAGTAAAAAATGAGTTAGCTGCTCTACTAGTTGTTCATGACAGCATCATGGGACAGGATCGGGCCTAAAGTTATTATTTTACTTCAGGTTTGCCTTAAAGTGGTTGTAAACCCTTACAGACCACTTTGACCTACAGATAAGCCTAGATTAAGGCTTACCTGTAGGTCCTAGAAATATCTCCTAAACCTACACGGTTTAGGAGATATTTGCAAAAAGACAGGCACCGCTGTCTACGGCGCATGCGCCGTAGACAGTGGCGCTCAGGCGCACTGAGCTTGCCGCTGCTAAAGGCCATATGCCGTTATTGGCGGCTCCCGTGCACGGGAGTGACGTAATCGCGGCTCGGCCAATCACAGCGCCGGAGCCATGATACCCGGAAACAAGATGGACGCTCCATAGCAGAGGGGACAGCGGTGACATCGCAGGCTCCTGTGTCAGGTAAGTGACACATAATGGGCTACTATTATGCTTTACCTTTGCAGGGAAAGAAAGAGGAAGTAAACCCATTAGGGTTTACTTCCTCTTTAAGTGGTTTTAAAGCCTAAACATTTTTTTTACCTTAATGCATTCCTTGCACATTACTTGCATTAAGGTAAAAAATATTTAGGTAAAAGTATGTAAAAAAAAAAAAGTTCGAGTTTACAATCACTTTAAAGTGTGTGTTTTTTGTATTGGGGCAGAATGCCCTATTGTACAGTGGCTTTGTATTGTTTCCTTTGTGTGAAATCTCTAGTGTTCCTGCCAGTCTCTCTGCTTTCCTATTAAACATTGACCACACTAAGCAGAAGAGCACAGCGTGGTCAGTTCCCTAACTATGCTGGGAACTCAGATTGCCCTTCTTCAATATTCAGACTTGTCCTGACAACCCCCCCACACCCCGAAAGTTCATTTCAGCAACCCTTTCACAGGGAAGTTCAGTGTGCTGCTGTTTTGCTTCCCCTAGCTCTTGTGCAGCTGAGAAGAGGGAATATGATCACTTATGAAAAAGGCGAAAAAAATAATACATAATTTTTTTCTATCCATACACAAATATTTTGCCTTTCATTCCTATCTTAAACTGAATGGGTTGTTTTACAAGGTGAGGGTGTACATATACTTGCATCACTGCTTTTCTGCAGTAATTTGCCATAAAATGTGTCCCTGGACAGCCGAGACTCTCGTGCTCATCGCTGGATCAAGAGGGGTCTTAGGTGAGTATTGGGGGGGGGGGCTGTGGTGGAAACAGCACACAGAAGGTTTTGTAACTTCATGCGTAGAATGCATGTAGGTAAAAAACTTGAGCCTTTACAACCACTATATTTTCTCATGTCTTTATTGAAGTTGGGTGATGCACCAAGGCAATGACCCTAAACATCCAAGCAAATCTACTACAGACTGACGTCAGAAAAAGAAAATGCTCATTTTTGGAGTGGCCCAGTCAGAGCACATACCTTAACCTTATAGAGAGGCTGTGGAATGACCTCAAGAGAGCCGTTCACACCGAACATCCTACAAATGAAGTATTTTTGTAAGGAAGAATGGTCAAAAATTCCTCCTGAACATTAGAGCTACTGAAAGTGCTTACTTGAAGTCATTGAATCTAAAGGAGGTTCAACCAGCTATTAATGTTAAGGGTTCACTTACATTTTCCTCCAGCACTGTGAATGTTTAATGTTTGTGTTAAAAAAAGACACAATAAATTAGAACTGTTTGTGTGTTATCAGCTTAAGCGCATTGTGTTTTTCTATTGTTGTGACTTAGATGAGGATCAGATCATATTTTAAAAGATTCCACAAAGTTTTCCTCTAAATGGGACTTTAAAGGGGTAATAGTCATCTAAAGGTCATACCATTATCTTAAAAATATTGGTTTTATTGAAAATGATTAAAAAATATATGGTGTACAATACTTAGAATATACATAGGATGCAAATACAGAGATATGCAAAACAAAGCAGTTGAAAATGAACCACTATTCTGTTGAACAAAGGGCAACAGAGATAACCCAACGCGTTTCGAGTCTTCAAAATTAATTCTCTTCTTCAAGGGTAGGTGATTTTACAGCAGGACATGAATACGTCTATAATTGATAAAGAGAAGGTATAAAAATATATACATTTCTAAAAGTAGACATAGCATCAATTTATTGAGTTTACATAATTGTATATAAAACAACTGACTGTCCAACTTGCATAAAAGCTCAATAATGTTGCATCCAGATTTAAAAGGATTGGGAGAATGCTGCTGGCTCACGCCCGCCGTTTCAGGTCCAGGAAGAGGCAAATGCACCCAACAGAGCAACCCGAGAGCCCTCACTAGTCACTCACAAAGGGCATTCCAAGGACATCCCCAAAGGAGTTCCCACAAGTGGCCCAGAGGTAGCTAAGTATGGCTGGGGACAAAAATGAAAAAGGAAAAATTAAATCTGGTAATGAAACCAGAAAAAAACTGAAATTTACCCTAAAAAAGGGGAAAGACAACTCTCTTCATGCTAAATCATATGTACCTAGTTTGTTATTGGGAAACGGTGGGGTGGGGGGTGGGGGGGGGGCGGACCAACTAGAGAAATAGTGGCACCAACTTAAGAACGACAAGGGTTTATGCTCCACTGTACCCCAAAAGGCAATTTCAAGGCCTATAAGATAAAAGAGAGGGGAGTGGGGAAAAGTAAGAAAAAAAACAAGAGGGGACAAGGGAGCGGGGCGGGGGGGGGGTAAAGTTGGGGAAAAAGCAGGGAAAATAACACCGTCAAGTCACCCAGTGCCTTGCATGTGTATGCATACAGACGGTGATGCTAAACTCCAGCTAACTAGTAATAGCATCAATGTTCAAAAGAAAGGGGGGGGGGGGGGGGATTGTTGGGAATGATGGGAAGGAGAAGGGAGGAAAGGGGGCAAGGGAGAAAAAAGGGGGAAGAGAAAGGAGGGAGGGGGTGGGAACAAAGAGGAAAGGGAAAGGAACAGGGCTAAATTGCTAATTTTCACCCCAAAAGGGGTAATTACCTTCATAGGAGCTTCCTGCCTGTATGGTCCTGTCATCCCCAGGTACGCAGCATTGAGTGGTGAAAACAACCAGCACCACCTTTATGCGCGCACCTGAAATCTGTTGGCCAGTCCCAACAGAGGTGTGGGGAGGGGGGCCTACAATGACGCGCCCCCCGAGACAGAGGCGCACGAACGGTGTCTCCGCTACGTTTGCCTCATAGAGAGAGGAGGCTCAGTGGCATCACAAGGCGCCGGGTATGGATTAGTGACGTCATGACTTTGGGTGGAGGACCCGCCCAGCGTGTCGTGTTGGCGGCGCCGTCCTGCGCTGGTGTCTCCGCACATCTGAAGCCATGGCAACCAGGCGAAGCCTGGTTACCCAGCCTCATTGGGGAAAGTGCCAAACACATCATGGATGATGTGAACGGCCCCCGTGCGCCGAGTAAGAGACATAGTGTGCGGGTTGCCAAGGTGCAATGCATCATCCAGACCAGAAACCGCAAGGGCTTAAAGACACATTTGTCAGGAAGTACAAAAAAACAAAACGAAACAAAAACAAACGAAGGAACAAACCTGAAATATAAGAAAAATAAATAAAAGGGAAAAATGTATTTTATGATAATGGTATGACCTTTAGATGACTATTATGCCGCGTACACACGGTCGGACTTTTCGTCTACAAAAGTCCGACAGCCTGTCCGACAGACTTCCGGCGGACTTTCGGCGGACTTGCAGCAGACTTTCTAACGAACGGACTTGCCTACACACGACCACACAAAAGTCCGACGGATTCGTACGTGATGACGTACACCGGACTAAAATAAGGAAGTTCATAGCCAGTAGCCAATAGCTGCCCTAGCATGGGTTTTTGTCCGTCGGACTAGCACACAGACGAGCGGATTTCGGGGTCCGTCGTAGTTACGACGTAAAGATTTGAAGCATGTTTCAAATCTAAAGTCCGTCGGATTTGAGGCTGAAAAAGTCTGCTGAAAGTCCGGAGAAGCCCACACACGATCGGATTACCAGCCAGCTTTAGTCCGTCGGCGTCCGTTGGACTTTTGTAGACGAAAAGTCCGACCGTGTGTACGCGGCATTACCCTTTTAAAGTCCCATTTAGAGGAAAATTTTGTGCAATCTAATATGTTTCGGAGATGTGGGTAGCATAGTACCATTTAGCTAATAGATCATATTTTATGGCCAACTACTGCAGAAAAACAGTTAATTTCAAGGAGTTCAAATACTTTTTCTTCCCACTGTACATTGATTGACTGTGAGTGCATTACTACAGACTGGAAACAAGGCAGTGTTTTCATTTTGCTAACTTTTTGTATGCCTCCTGGTATAGGAAAAGGGGTGCAGGTGAGTATTAATAAGCACAATTGTTTGTAAATTTCCTCATCTAGTGTGATTTAGAAGATTCAGAATAACATTTCTTTAGTAAGCTTGTTAAAAGCGTTGTCAATTCAAATTGAGAATATGATTCAAAAAAATAAATAAATATAAGTGGTTACTATTAGCAAAAAACCCATAACAAAGTTGTGGGCTTTTTTCAATTTTTTTTTTGGTCCCATCCACTTCCTCTTCCAAAATGTCACTGCTGCTCAGCGAACATGCCCATATAATTAAAGGCCTAATAGAGAGGTTTAATGAGTTGGAGGGTAGGCCTAAGCCCAAGAGTGTTGACTATGCCCACCCATGCCTACCCCCTACTTCATTCATAGTAGCTGTTCTATAGCTTCCAGCAAAAAATATGCTCTTTGAACAGAGGATGAATGAATGAAAGGTTTGCCTCCTCCATTCATAGAGCAGTTTTTATTGATGGAAGCTATAGAAAAGCTTCTGTGAATGGAGGAGGAGGGCGGACATAGTTGGCACTCTTTCCAAGTTATGACGTGTCCAGTGGTATTAACCCCCACAACTCTGGAAAATTACTGCTGCCGGGGTATGGGTGGGGCAGAGGACAGAGGAGTTCAACTAAGGGAGCAGCCACTAGGGACATTTCTCATTCTATGTGAGTACCGTCCCTTGTGCTTATTTATATTTAAAAATGTAGAACCTTTCCAACTATGACTGAATAGTTCTGCCTGGAGTTTAGCTTTAACAATAAAAGTCAACTACGGCATTCTTCTCTATTCTAGTTTCTTATGTATAAGTAGTGTAGTTGAATGCTCAGATTCGTGGCCTCACAAAAGTAATGCTTAAAAAGAAAACTGTATTTCTTAATTGTAACCAATTTGCTGCTCATTATTACTTTTTCCATTGCACAGGGTCATGTTGGGATTGTTTTGGCTTACATGCTTCCATTATGCCAGGTAAGCATTTCCAATTTGAGGCTCATTTCTGTAGACCACACAAACCAAAGTTCTTGTCTCTGGGCCTCTTTTTTTTAAGAACTTTATATGCTGCCCATAGCAGGCTGTATATTTTTCAGAGTATGTGTGAAAATTAAAAGAATAATCGGTTTGCTGCTGCTAATACAGAGAGTGCTTCATGTAAAATGCATGCTGACCAAGAGAGTAGCCCCAGGCCTTAGTACTGTTTAGTGCCAAGGCCCCATCTACCTTGCCTAAATCCTACTCATTTCTTCCTGCTGGTCACCTGTGGGCGCTTTGCATCCAGGATTCTCAGCAAGTTTAGCAATGTCACTGCTCAGAAATGTTACTAAGGATATGGAACTCTAAATATAGCTATGTTCGTAGTTTTGTGAACTGTGATCAGAGACCTCTGTAGAGCTGAGAAGGATGAAAGCAAGGAACTCAAGATAGACCCTCTGATCCCTTTGGCCGCTCTGTTTACACCTGCTGCCATGGCGTTGATGTTGCATATACTGGATTTGCATCTAATTAAGATATTTGAAAGCTGCACATAACTTTTATCTTTTCACTGCAGGTGTAGATATGGAATATAGTAGGGGAACATGCAGACATGTGCTTACTGTAATTGAAAAATAAAAGTTTAAGCATACCTTTGTGCCCCGGATGAAAAGAAAATAGAACATACCAGTCTAATTTATAGATTTACTTAGTGCAAGGGAGGTTAAGTAAAACTGCAAAATTATCAAGTTTTGCATAACTGCCATAGCTCCCAACTGCCTCTCATTTGGAGGGACTGCACCTCCTTTTTTTTTTTTTTTTTTGTAAATATTTTATTATATCTTTTCATGTGACAACACTGAAG
Organism: Aquarana catesbeiana; assembly: GCF_042186555.1. Classification (NCBI taxonomy): domain Eukaryota; kingdom Metazoa; phylum Chordata; class Amphibia; order Anura; family Ranidae; genus Aquarana; species Aquarana catesbeiana. Next base: position 663,544,539 of record NC_133324.1, read on the forward strand.
AAATTACACTTTGCTACAATGTAAAGTAGTGAGTGTACAGTTTGTATAACAATGTAAATTTCCTGTCACCTCGAAAAAACTAAACACACAGTTATTAATTAAAAAATACTGTGAATTCCTTGGCCTCCTTCCACTATCTCAGCGCTAAAGTATATGCCAGGCTTCAGATAATCATAGACCTTCCACAGTTATAACACTAGATGTCAAAAACTATGTATTATTAATGAAAAGAGCTGCCGCTTAAAATGCTAACGCACAAACAGGTGAGATGCTTCTTCTGAGTGTTACGAGGAACGACCTGAACCTATGAATTGCCTTTTGTTACTGATCGATGATGATGTATGGAAAAACTTTTATACAATAAAGTAAACAGAGGATTTACACTATTTGGAGCCTTTCTTTCTGCCCTGAGAACCGGTGGACATGCTGTGACACCTGCATTCCTGCTAAGGAGATCTGTGGTTTATCAAGCCTTGTCTGCTATATTCAACCCTCTGGTGATTTTAAACCCCCAAGGGGAGTGTGACACACAGACTGCAGTGTGGGGTGTTTAAGAATTACAACATAGCAAAACTTTCCACCTGAGGTTTCTGGGACTTTTCTCACATCACCTGTCGATTATTATTAAGTGGAGGGCCAACCTGGACCCGAGAGCCGAGGGACGGGTCGGTCTCAGGCGGCCGACATCGCGGGCACCCAGGACATCTAAGTACTTATTTATTTTATTTTTTTTTTTTTTAATGATTTTTATTAGATTTTGAAAAAAAAAAATGACAAGTTACAGTTACATGTCATATCTTAAGAGAAATAAAAGGAGAACTATATATCAATGATACAGTGGTATGTTTTTGCATGGTAACAACTTATATACTAGAGTTACATCCTATCATAGCTGTAATTGGTAATACCTAGTATCAGTTCCTTTAGTATTCATGTCATTTCGGCCTTAATGAGTGGGCCTAGAATTTCTATCCCATTCATCTACCAGCACCCCAACATGGGAACACACTGTGCTGGAGAGAGGAATGGGCTCCATCGATTAATGGCCTAATGACGGAGAGATGCAATAACGAAGTATAAAAATTAAAAAAAAAAGGACCAAATGAGTCTTGGTGGCAGAAATTAGCTTGCTCAACGTATAACATTTCAAACTTATAATAAAAGTCCCTCTGGTAACGACGCTGCTTAGTCATGAAGCATAAAAATGCTATTATGTATATTTTAACCTCAGGGACAAACTACTAAGTAAAACTTTCTACTACAGATCACTCCAGTGTAGTCCAGCTGAAGGTGTGAGTCCCATTGTTACCTGCCAGGTGTGCAGAAAAACGAAAAGAGAAAAAAAAAAGGGGGGGGGTTGGGGAAGGAGAGAAGAAAGAGGAGTAAGGAGGGGAGAGGTGAAGTACTGATAAGAGAAGAGTTAACTGTCTGCTGGGCGCTCCCACTTCTATTGAGGGCCTATTTCTAATAATTTGGATATTCCCTTATTCCTATGTATTTGGACCATGGTTCCCAAATCTTCTCAAACTTTGCTGAGGTGTCTAGTAAAGAGCTTACCAATTTCTCCTGGGCCATTATCCATGACACTTTCCGTTTTGCTGCTATGAGAGAGACTGAAGGCTTCTTCCATGCTTTAGCAAGGGTAATTTTGGCTCCCAGGAGAATGAAAAATACTAGTTTTTGTGATGATTTTGAGATCCCTGAAATGGGTTGGTTGAGAAGAGCTGTCAGAGGAAATTTGGGAATGGTCTTGCCTGTTATTTTGGATATGGCGTAAAATATTTTTTGCCAAAAGGTCCTGATTTTAGGGCATTCCCACCATATATGTATCATGGAACCTTTCATGTGACATCCGCGAAAGCAGAGAGGGGAAACCGAGGGATGCATCAAAGCAAGCCGGGAGGGGGTTAAGTACCATCTGGTGATTACCTTTAGGCTAGCTTCAATCAGGGATATATTATAAATGCCCTTGAAGGATCGGAAGAAGTTCATGTGCCAGTGATCTAGATCCCATGTGTCCTGTAATTCCCTCTCCCACGCCAGCATGAACGTTGCTTTCTTATCTGTAGCTGCAAGCGAAGAGTAGATTAAGGAGATTCCCCCCCCTCTGCTCCATGAGTCCTCCACACCATATTTCGTATGGGGTGAACTGCGGTGGTTCTGGTTTCTCAACCCAGGTTGATTGGAGAAAATGTGATATTTGAAAAAACCTGAACCGCTCCGAATTGGGGAGATTCAGATGTTTAACGCAGTGGTTGAGGGAAATCGGCCCAGCCGCGGTAAAATAGTTCCCGATCCGGTACATTCCCCAGTCCAGCCACCACTGAAATGCTTTTATGTCCATACCCGGGGGAAATGCGGGATTACGGAAAAGGTGGGATAGAGGTTTGCTTTGCGACACCAAAGAAGGGCTCTTTCTGAGAGTGTCCCATATCGTCAAAGATTGTGATAAGGCGGGAGATAAGACTGAAGGCCTAGCCTTTGGTGGGCACCAGAGGAGGAAGTCAATTGTAAATGTTGGCACTGCCTGTCTTTCCATTTCTATCCAATCCGGTCTGGCTGTTTTGGCGTAAACCATTGATATCTGTGCTAGTCTGGCCGCCTGGTAGTACCAAAACAGATTAGGAAGTCCCAATCCTCCCTTATTTCTTGGATCGAATTGGGCGCGTCTCGGGAGACGATGCCCCTTCGATCCCCAAATGAATTTTATTACCTTGTTTTGGAATGCTGAGAGGTGGTCCTTCCGTATAGCGATCGGAAGCGCTCTGAAAATATATAGTAGACGCGGTAGCAGAGTCATTTTTACAGAGTTTATTTTACCTAGCCAGGAAATGTGGTGTGGGGACCATTGTTTGAGATCGGATTCTAATTTTTTGTATATGGGAGGATAATTTGCTTGGTATAGTTGTTCGAATTTGGGGGTAAGATTGACTCCAAGGTATCTTATGCTGGACTCGCTCCACGAAAAGCGGAACGCGTCCTGCAGCCGAGACACCAGAACTGACGGGACACATTAAGTGCCTGGGACTTGGAGTAGTTAACACATAATCCAGAGATCTGTGCAAAGTCTTCTAGGAGCTTACATAGCACTGGGAGGGACTGCACCTCTTTTGCAACCAAATCCTTCTGTCTCTTAATCTCCAGTGAGTTGTCCTTCTTTTTGATCTGATGTATAAATGATAAAGTGTGAACATTTAATTATCAAAAAGTTTTTTTATCGCTCCTAATATCTAATCTAACCTGTAAATTATTGCATTTGTTATTTTGAAAAGCCACTATAAAGAAAAAGTTTTTAAAAAAAGCATGTGTGGGTTCAACCAATCCATTCATGTATAAGAATTCTTTGTGGTCTGCCCAAAAGAAGTGTGGCAGAAGCCTGTCCTTTATGTATACCTTTGTGTTATTATGTGTTTCTGTTTCATAAAATCAGGAGAGATCCTTTGAACTTTGGTCATATATATTAGTCATTTTGTGCAGTTAAACATTGGGATAGTTTTTGGAGGAATTGGTGATAGAGAGAGACCAGCTCCGCTGCAGACGGAAGCAACGCTGGATCGAGATAGGACTATTTTTTACCTTAATACGTTAAGGTAAAAAATGTTCTGCCTTTAGAACCACTTTAAAGGTACAGCAAGACATCAGAAGCCCACTGTGACAACATAACCAATGTAAGGCAGCTAAAGACTTACAGTGTGTGTGATGATCTCATGTGTTTTCAGACTGGGATTTAAACCTACATGTGTGAGCCTGCCAGAAAGCTTTCACCTGTACTGGCCAGCTATCTTCAGCTGGGACATTCTTCTTCTTACAACCTATTTGTATTTGTGGGGAATGCCCTGGCTGCAGATGAGTGACCCATACAGGTGTCTGTTTCCTGGCGGATACTCACATGTGTGTTCGGTTCTTAGACCGAACATGCTTGAGCTCAACACAGCAACAATGGCAGTTGCTCTGTTTTGTGTGAAACTAGTAAAAAAAAGGAATAACATTCCACTCACATTGTGCAGTGGCTTTCTTAAACGTGCAAGATCAGATGAGTCTATTTTGGCATTGTGTCTCTTGCAGCATCCATAGGTTTTTCTTTCTTGTACCTTGTCCCCTCCCTAGGCTTTACATTGTGTATACAATGAGGAAAAAAAAATATTTGATGTCCCCTGCTGATTTTGTACATTTGCCCACTGACAAAGAAATGATCAGTCTATAATTTTAATGGTAGGTTTATTTTAACAGTGAGAGACAGAATAACGAAAATATTCAGAAAAACACATTTCAAAAAAGTTATAAATTGATTTGCATTTTAATGAGTGAAATAAGTATTTGATCCCCTATCAATCAGCAAGATTTCTGGCTCCCAGGTGTCTTCTATACAGGTAATGAGCTGAGATTAGGAGCAATCTCTTAAAGGGAGTGCCCCTAATCTCAGCTTGTTACCTGTATAAAAGACACCTGTCGGCGTGGCCTGACCTCGGGAGAAGATGGCAGCTTAATTCACTTGCTCCCGCTGACTGAGAGGTAAATCTGACTACAACGGAGGTTTATCCCCATCTGATCACCTGGGAAACATGGGGACCGCTTCACGCAGCTCCTCCGCATCCAGATCCAGGTCCCCCCGAGACCTGACTGGTAGGATTAGCCAGAATATTCCAGAAATGTTCCGGACCCACTCTGGCAACATGGCGCCCACACGAGGCTCGCCTCAGACAGCAGGCCCTGAGACGGGGGCCAGCTCATCTTCTAATGCGGGAGCGGTAATTCTTACTCCGCACTCACAACCGAGTCTCCATGACCTTCATTCCGTGGCAATGGACATAAAAAACACCCTTACGGCTGCTCTAACAGCGGCAATCACGGACCTTAAGATCGACATACAAGCCATTGCGGGCAGGGTCCAAGAAGTAGAGAAGACGACTACTACTCATTCCACTGTACTTCGCCGTACGTGTCAGGTTCTTGACACACACACACCTTACAGCTACGGGACCTGAACCGACACGTGGAGGATTTGGACAACCGCGGCAGGCGCCACAATATCCGAGTGCGAGGCCTGCCGGAATCCATCGAGGCAGATAGGCTAATGGCTGAAGTGACCTGCTTCTTCAACAACCTTCTGGATAAACCCCCCGCTACACCTATAGGTATGGAACGCATCCATCGTGCCCTACGCCCACGGGGGAGAGATGCGGACCCGCCTAGGGATGTGATCTGCCATGTCATCGATTACCAACTGAAAGAGGAGCTTCTGCGTAAGGCTCGAAGCACCACAAAGCTGACATATAATGGCGCTGAAATTCGCCTTTTTCAGGACCTTTCAACAATAACACTGCAACGTCGCAGGGAACTGCGCCCCCTGTTGGATGTACTCCGGACCAAGGGAATTCCATACAGGTGGAAATTTCCCTTCTGCCTGTCAGCCTCGTCGCAAGGACGATCCGCACTACTCAGAGTGCCGGAGGATCTACGCTATTTTTGCGACACCCTGGACATACCGTTCACGGAGGTCCCCGAGTGGTATGCGGAATTTCGTCCACCGGCTCCCAGAAAGATCCCACCAGAACTAGAGCCAATGGAAACTCAACAACATCGCTACAGGAGGCAACGCTCCCCTTCGGGAAACAGAAGCCGTCTACCAGCACAAGGCACCGAGAACGGATCCAGCCCGCTGAATGCCCCGCAAACCAGGAGAGCCCGCCGGGACCGATACCGACAACAGCTTCAGCAATGCTAGACAAAACTTTCTCCTTACTACCATCCGTTTAAGTGGACTCCTTAGGCTTATTTCATGTTCTTCCCTACAGGATACGTCTACCATACAGTTCTTACAATAGCTCACCCTGTGTTTCTGGTCTGTGAGTCTGTCGCTTCCCCTCTACTCAGGTCATCAAATAAAGAAAAGCATTTGTGATACAACAATACGCGCTAAGGACACTTGAAAACATAAGCATCGGTCCGAAACCTTTCTTCATCAAGAGCGGTGATTATCACGTTGTTGAGGTCTATCACCTATGTTTAAACTACTCTGATTGACTTTGATGATCTTGACCTGGCTATCCCTGTATCCTTTCCAGATCTGAGCATATACCCACCGATATCCCCACCTCGTTTCAATATGGGGGGAGGACTCGATCGCAATATATTGTCTTTAGATCCCTTTAATACTTTCTTTATGTTCATAAAAGTATTATTTAGCCTTGATTTATTATGCACTATATAATTTTATCTTTCCTTTCCCAGTGCTATATGTGCTTTAGCGGTGGCGAGGCGGTGGCAGTGGGGGTATTGATCCATGGGAGTGTACAGAACTGTCATAGATGTTAAGTTACCACCCATAAGTGAAGAGTAACTGACAATCTGAACAAACGTGCTCGATTATAGCATTTTGAATAATGCACAATTCAATGCGGCTAATGCGACTATTGCCCAACGCATGGCTCCTTTCTAACAAGACTTCCCATCACAATGATACACTTTTTTCATCTACCAACCAGGCTATCACTTTCCATACTTGGTAATGGGGTAGGTCTGCTCCCGTGGATCAATATCCTCAACGTATCTGTTGTATATGTTACGATGTACAGAAATTTCAGTATACATGCGTAATTGCTAGAGACTTACCACTGCAACACTGGTTAACTGCAGACACTCTCAAACTGACATTGGTCTGCCCCCTCCTACTCTACAACCACATACACTGGGGGGTACTATACGTATGCCATAATGTTCTTAATGACCATATTGAACGGTGCCCTCATGCAACGCTGAGGGGTATACAGCATGTAGATATAATTGGAACATCCCCCATGTCTATGAAACTTCACATACAAGTTCCAATTGTGTTGCACTACCCCACCTCAGGGAGACACTTCCCATAAGAGGACGAGAGTCCTGCTACCCAAAACATGATGGCACAACACCACCTGACTAAGGCGCGACCTTCCTTCCTAAAGAGGGTTTCACCCCCTTTGTTATGGGTTACCCCCCAGACGCTTCTCTTACCTTCAACAACAACTCCTTACACCAACAAAAGTATTAAACACCGTGAATAGCAAACTCTATATATGACTCCCCCATCGCTGATCGAAAACAATTGCTTCAGCACCAACGGCAAATATTTACTATCCCCATGATATCATAGATGACTGACTCTCAACCAACCTCTACATGTACCGGAGGATACTAACTAGCCATGAACATTCCTAGACATGTATCCTTCACGCATGCTTTAAAACTCTAAAACATACCTCCCCAGTTAACTCCCGGCCCTACCGCTCACTTGGCCTGGGAATCGGTTCAAGCCATATTGACGCACGGCGTACAATGACATGAGGGTCAGACTGTCTTACCCTGAGCACAGGGGAGTAGCTACTTTAACCCAACTAAGCAAAACCATAGTTATAAACATGACCTGCAAGTGTTATTGTTGTTTTGAGCTTTTTCTAGCAAAGTTAATAACTCTAAGTTCAGCCTTAAGGTTTATTTAAGTTTATCTGTTACACCTTGCCACTGAAAACTCTGTATTAACGATCAATTAAAATTCAATTGAGCTCGTGCCTAGATGACATAAAGACACTAATCTCAAAACGTACAATGCATAAACACCCTGATTAATCTAGTAATCCGAAAACGGATTCCTCCCTTTACAAAAAATTAATGCCCCCCCTCCCCCCCACAATATCTCTACAGAACCCTAAGACGGATATACCGTACATCTATCCATACGCCCCCCCATGCTGCAAATCTGCTTAAGTATAGTACCATTTTCCACCTCCTCACCTAGCTTACATTCCCTCTCGGTCTAGCGGATAGCCAACCCTTTGTATATCTCCACTCTCTCTACCGATCTCAGCCGTTCCTCACCTCAGTGGCAATAACAACCTCCAATACTGACCCACATACTAGACTCCACCTCACGTCACAGATTCGTTCCTGTTATACCTAAGTACAGGTATATACTGTCTTTGGACTAGCGAGCGGGCTCTCGCTTGTCACCGGAAGCATTCACACACTTACACAAGTCCCCCCACTATCCTCACTCATAATAACACCAGATTGAAATACGAAAATATCATTTTATCCTTCCCACATACCTACCCTTGCCCCCCAACCACTACTGCCACTCCCCTCCGAAAGACACGACGTCTCTATTCTACCTTCCTGCCTCCCTTATCCTGGTTCTCCGACGACGACGACGAGTACTCATAGTAATACGAAAACTCCTTACACTCTTGTGCCAACTTATCTAATACTTCATCCTCTCTCCCACTATGCCGCAAGTCTTGTCCACCAAAAACAAAACAATCAAAATCCTATCCCTTAACATAAGGGGCCTTAACATTCCTGAAAGACGCTCTCAGTTATTACTTTCCCTACAAAAAAATAAAGCTGACATTATCTTTCTCTAAGAGACCCATTTTAAAACAAGCTCCATCCCAAAACTCTCTAACTACCGCTTCCCAACCTTCTTCCACGCGACTAACAAAGCTGCAAAATCCAAAGGAGTCTCCATCCTATTCGCTAAAAATTGCCCGTTTCACATCAAAGACACCTGCATAGACACAGAAGCACGTTACCTTTTTATCAAAGGTACACTATATGGTAGGCGAATCACCCTGGCCAACATATATGCACCCAACACGAAACAAGTCCCTTTTTTCCGGTCCACCCTACAAAAACTCAATCTTTTCCAAGAAGGCCTTTTGATCCTAGGTGGGGATTTCAACGTCCCCCTAAATCCCCTTCATGACACCTCGAATGGCTCCACAACCCTACCTTACAGCGCCCTACGCGCAATTAAATCACAACTCAAAGATCTGTCTTTACATGATTCCTGGCGGACACTCCACCCTAACGAGAAAGACTTCACGTTTTATTCAACTCCACATAACAGACACTCCAGACTAGATTACTTATTCCTCTCTCAAAGAGATCTATCGATGTTAACCTCAGCTACAATTGAACCCATGTATCTGTCGGATCATCACCCAATATCCATGATATTAGAATTCCCAAACACTAACACCCGTCCCCAAATATGGCGTCTGGACCCCTCGCTTCTCACAGATACTGCCATAATGACTACCATACAAGAACGTCTTTCACTGTACTTCACTGAAAACGACTCACCGGATATCTCACCTATGATACGTTGGGAAGCACATAAAAGCACCATTCGGGGAGAATTCATAGCACTCTCGGCTAAACGTAGGAAGGACAAACAGGAACTCATAAATACACTGACTGCAAGAATACAAACACTGGAAAGAGCACACAAAACTTCCCAAGCAATGACATCTCTCCCTGAATTGCTCCAAGCCAGGAATGACCTATTAGAAGCCTTAAACAAGCAAGTGAAGAGAAACTATATTCTTTCCCAAAAAATATTTTATGAATATGGCAATAAATCTGGCAAAATATTAGCAAGAGCGCTCAGAGCCAAACGAGCCCACACCACGATACACTCGATAATAGATGCTAAGGGGACAAAAATAGTTTCCAACGACCAAATAGCCGCACATTTTGTAAACTACTACTCTCAGCTTTACAACATACATCCCCCCAACCCACAGAGGGTAGACACTCAAAGAACGAAAGCCATTCAAGATTTCCTCACACAATACAGCCCCATACGCATTTCTTCTGCAACAGCTGAAGATCTGGATCAACCCATATCGTCTGATGAATTGGATATGGTCCTCAAACAACTGAAGGCCGGCAAAAGTCCCGGACCTGACGGCCTAACAACCGGTTATTATAAAACTTTTATTGACACCCTCAAACCGCACTTCTTGGCTGCATTCAACTCCCTATCCTCTGACAATCCCCCACCTAGAGACCTACTGACAGCACACATAGCTGTAATACCTAAGCCCAATAAAGATGCATCAAAAGTGTCAAACTACCGTCCAATATCATTACTGAATGTTGATCTCAAAATGTACGCCAAGATCTTGGCTAATCGTCTTCTGCCTCTCCTGCCTAACCTTGTCTCACTAGACCAAGTGGGTTTTATACCAGGCCGGGAGGCTAGAGACAACACAACCAAGGCGATCAATATTCACAAGTGGTTAACTTCCACCCAACAACAAGGTTTCTTTTTGTCCTTGGATGCGGAGAAGGCATTCGACAGGGTGGCATGGGACTATATGTCAACAGTACTTAAAATGATCGGTATACGAGACCGCATGATGCAATTTATAATGTCCCTCTATGCCTCTCCTACTGCACAGGTCCGTGTCAACGGCCACCTGTCGAATGCCTTCTCCGTGTCAAATGGAACACGCCAGGGATGCCCGCTTTCACCGCTGATATTTGTTCTTACCTTAGAACCTCTTCTTCAACGCATACGATCCAATCCTGATATCAAAGGAATCTCCATGTCAGGGAATACATACAAGCTATCTGCTTTCGCAGATGACATCCTCTTGTTCCTGACTGAACCCCACATTACATTACCCAATCTACTAAAAGATCTTGACACATTTAAATTCTTAACCAATTTACAAATTAACTACACAAAATCCGAAGCCCTCAACATATCCTTAAGGAAGGAAACCCTTGAATCCTGTCAAGCTAACTTCCCCTTCAAGTGGACCCAAGATGTAATTATATACCTCGGGATCCGCCTACCGGCCCACCTCTCAGATCTATATCTCAAAAACTATATACCGATCCTCCAACAAATTCAAAAAGATCTTAAGTCCTGGTCAACGGGTCTTTTTTCTTGGTTTGGAAGGGCTTCGATAATTAAAATGAACATTCTCCCTAGAATACTTTATGTCATGCAAACAGTCCCCATAAGATTACCACAAGCCTTCTTCGCTTCATATCGCAGGGCGTGTAGCGAATTCATTTGGGGCAAGAACCGCCCCAGAATCAGTTTTGACAGACTCACACTACCCAAATTAAAAGGAGGCATAGCACTCCCCGACATCGCCAAATATCACATGGCATGCCAACTATCGAGAATAGTGGATTGGAATGTCCACTCACACTCTAAAGCCTGGACACAAATTGAAAATTTATTTTCCCCAATCCCACTTAAACAACTGCCTTGGATTCCCTCACAACAGATACCTCTGGCATGCACACAACATCCCTTGATCTCATCCACACTTTCCTCATTTAAGATAGCATGCCAAAAACATCTCATTTCCTCTAGCCCAGGCCCCATGACCCCGCTACGAAATAACCCAGACTTCCCACCGGGTGTTTCCACCACATTCCTGGAGGGATATTGGCTCCATGACCATATCCGTGCAAAGCAATTCTTTCCCGGTAACACCTTCGTACCTGTTACTAACCTACCCACACATACATCCGGAAGATCCTTTCCCCCATGGACATACAATCAAAAATAAGCCACTTTCTCAATCACCCTCCCAAGAAAACCGCATTTTCCAGACATCTCACACCCTTTGAAGAAATATGTTCCAGGATGGAACCACAGAGACATGTAATCTCTGAAATTTACACACTTCTTTTCTCTGAACACACTCCCAAATCCAATATAGCCACTCGTAGCTGGGAAAGAGACTTAGCATTAGACCTGTCAGAACAAGATTGGGAAAATATATACTCCTTCATTCATAAAGGTTCAATTAACGTGTCAACACAAGAAAACAATTTCAAGATTTACTCTAAATGGTACAAAACCCCGATAAAACTACATAAAATTTCCCCCTCCATCCCTTCCACTTGCTGGAGATGCTCAGAAGGAGAAGGCTCAATGATCCATATATGGTGGTCTTGCCCACTCATCAACCATATTGGAAAGAAGTCCAACGTATTATCACTAAAATTACCACCTATCAGATTGCACTTACCCCTGCCCAAATGCTCCTACACCACTCATCCATCCCAAAAAAAGATTATCACCGTTCTCTTGCCCTACATATGATTAACGCAGCAAAACTGTGCATCCCGACTCTCTGGAAATCCTCCAAGCCCCCTACTATAGCCGACTGGTTCAAACGAATCAATAGAATAGCCGAAATGGAGGAACTGATTCACCAAGCCAGAGATACGCCCTCCAAATTCAGGTATGTTTGGTCTTGCTGGCAACATTTCCAAACGACAGCCGAATACACAGATCTATTGTCCTGAGCTCATACTCAGGCATCTGAACCCTTTTCGGAGGAGGACTCATCATAGTCCATCCTACTTTCCTCACTTACTCTTTCCCCTCAACCTTATACCTCAACATACCCTACAACCATCAACTCCCTAATTACGATCCTATATGATGATAACAATGACTTGTTTTTGACCTCATACCTTAAACACACCATCCTTAGATATCTAATACCTCCAAACCTATGATCCTTTCCCCCCTTTTCCCTCCATACAGACATCCCTTCCTTCCTGATTAACTAAGAGTAGGATTGCTAGTGGTCCGACGACCGCAACCCTACCACGCACCATCATATCCAGAAACAATATACAATATAAAAGAACATTACATTTATAGAGACGTCCAGGACTCCAAACAAATCTGGACATGGAAATCTTTGTTCGAATGTTTAATTCTGGTTTATGACTACTTAAGGTTATTTGTTGTCTCTTATTCTATACTTCTGTTCAATGTTAGACAGGTCAGTTATGATACATAGTGATGAATAGCTACCCATTGTAATAAGTATACAACAGAACATTGTTATACGAATTCTTTTGTATTACCAATTTGCAACGACATTGTAAAACATGACTTTTACTAACAATAAAAATTTATTCTGGAAAAAAAAAAAAAAAAAGACACCTGTCCACAGACGCAATAAATCAATCAGATTTCGATCTCTCCACCATGGCCAAGACCAAAGAGCAAAGGATGTCAGGGAGGATTGTAGACCTTCACAAGGCTGGAATCGGCTACAAGACCATCTCCAAGCAGCTGGGCGAAGAGGGTAACAACAGTTGGTGTGATTATTCGCAAATGGAAGAAACACAAAATAACTGTCAATCTCCCTAGATCTGGGACTCCATGCAAGATCTCACCTCATGGAGTTTCAATGATTATGAGGACTGTGAGGAATCAGCCCAGAACTACACAGGAGAATCTTGTCAATGATCTCAAAGCAGCTGGGACCATAGTCACCAGAAAACAATTGGCAACACACTATGCTGTAAAGGACTGAAATCTTGCAGTGCCCGCAAGGTTCCCCTGCTCAAAAAGAAAAGCACATGTACAGGCCCATCTGAAGTTTGCTAATGAACATTTGAATGATTAAGAGGAGAACTGGGTGAAAGTGTTGTGGTCAGATGAGACCGAAATCAAGCTCTTTGGCATCAGCTCAACTTGCCGTGTTTGGAGGAAGAGGAATGCTGCCTATGACCCCAAGAACACCATCCCTACTGTCAAACTTGGACGTGGAAATATTATGCTTTGGAGGTGTTTTGCTGCTAAGGGGACAGGAAAACTTCACTGCATCAAAGGGACGATGGACTGGGCCATGTACCGTCAAATCTTTGGTGAGAACTTCCTTCCCTTCAGCCAGGGCATTAAAAAAGGGTCGTGGATGGGTATTCCAGCATGACAATGACCCAAAACACAAGGCCAAGGCAACAAAGGAGTGGGTCAAGAAGAAGCACGTTAGGGTCCTGGAGTTGTCTAGCCAGTCTCCAGACCTTTAATCCCATAGAAAATATGTGGAGGGAGTTGAAGGTTCGAGTTACCAAACGTCAGCCCCAAAACCGTAATGACTTGGAGAGGATCTGCAAAGAGGAGTAGGACAAAATCCCTCCTGAGATGTGTGCAAACCTGGTGGCCAACTACAAGAAACGTCTGACCTCTGTGATTTCCATCAAGGGTTTTGTCACCAAGTACTAAGTCATGTTTTGCGAAGGGGTCAAATACTTATTTCACTAATTAAAATGCAAATCAAATCATAACTTTTTTGAAATGCGTTTTTCTTGATTTTTTGTTTGTTTGTTATTCTTTCTCTCACTGTTAAAATAAACCTACCATTACAATTATGGACTAATCATTTCTTTGTCAGTGGGCAAACGTACAAAATCAGCAGGGGATCAAATACTTTTTTCACTGTAGTGCTACCTTCTGAGCACAATTCTAGCTGCTCTTGCATGAAAATAGTGTGCACCCAGCATCAGCTCACTGTTTCCAGTATCCAGGAGAGAAGGCATCCAGGGGCCTGGAAGGAAGAGGAGATCTTTTTTAGCATTACAGGCTAGCATACCATATAAATGTACAGCTGACAGAAACATGCCCCCCGCAATATCAGCTGTTCATCGCTGCCATGAATCCAGTACAAATCTGTTCAGCACATGATTGTCAGCCACTGCTAGGTCAGACAATAATAAAAATAAAGATAAGAAACGAGTGCTATATAAATTGCAGCAGCTGGCACACAGGGGTGAACATACAACTCCCGGAAGTGACAAAAAAAATATATAAGTGGTGTGAGCTCTGCACACCACTTATATATTTTTTTAGTAATAGAAGTAACATCAGGAAACTAAGAAGGGCTGAATCAACTAGCGTCATGAGTTAACGGCGTGCCAAGATGGGCCATTTAATAGTCTCCCATCTGTTTGTAATGGAATAGATTGCATCCGTAACTGATATGGAAACAATAATAATGGGTCATCAGTGGAAGTCACCTGAAGCAATATTTTTATTTTAAATGCTTTGACCAATATTTATTAAAATAAACACAAGGGCTAAGGACCTGATCGTGTGATCCTTGATAAGCGATTATCAGGCTAGCTGAAATATACTAATTTTATTAAAATACATTTCACTCTAAAATTCTCCATGATTTTCCTGGGAACATTTAAGCATTAATATCAATTCTGCCAGAAGGAGGTTATAATATCCCTACAACAGCCAAACCAACGCTTACTCAGTAGGACTTATAAGGGTGTACTGCAGAGGAATTTCAACTTATACCATGTTTTCAAAGCGATAAAGCGTCCACTTCCTAGTGTATATATTGCAGACATAAAACCTGTATTGCGATATAAGATGAGTTATACACCATAGTCCCCTTTGCTTTCTATGGCATTGAAGTAATGAGGTCTAAATATCAAAATCAATTAATAATAATAAAATAAATTAATTAATGAAAGAAAGTAATGAGTCTAAAGTGGTAAAAGTTACTCAGACATCAACAGTATGTATTGCTGGTGTGTAAGAGTGAACATCATGATCAGGGGGGTATTTATCCTGCTAAACACCAGGAATGGACATAAATCTACATATACTGCTGTGCTTTAGCTGCTTGCCCACCAGCAAACAGGAAAATGGAAATTGAGTAGTAACTGCTCTTTTGTTGTGAATGACCGCATGAAAATCTCATTTCCACAAGACATACTGTAGCTTCTTTATCTTTTAAATATAAGAGATCTCATGAGAAGTTTTAGAAATCTACAGGTAAAGAGCAAAATTCTTTTAACCTACCAGCCTATGGAAGGAAACCATCAATCTTTGTGTGTATCCAGGCGCACTTCAAACAGCTAGAAATAATTAGAGCCCAATAAAGTGTTTGTACACCCTGTACAACCACTTTTACCTACAGGTAAGCCTATATTAAGGCTTACCTGTAGGTGCTGGAAATATCTCCTAAACCTCCACGGTTTAGGGGATATTTACAAAAAAGCTGTGCGCTGATGTCTACGGCACATGGGCACTTTAGGAAGGGCAGATCGTGACGTTTCTAAAGGGGTCATGCCGTGACTGGCGGCTCTGACGCGCATGTGCGGGAGTGACGTCTCGTGACTCCAGCCAGTCACAGAGCCGGAGTTCACAGCCCCGGAAGGAAGAGGGGTGAAGATGGACGCTCGCTGCTAGTGGGGACAGTGGTGACATCACAGGTTTCGGTTTCAGGTAAGTGACACATAATGGGCTACTATGCGATGCATAGTAGCCCATTATGCTTTACCTTTGTAGGGAAATAAAGAGGAAGTAAAACCCACCAGGGTTTATTTCCTCTTTAACACTAGGGCACGGCCATAATACGCATGTTACCGTAATGCACATTATATGCATTGCTGTGTTGTGGTCCCTTTCTTTTTGAATTACACTTAAGCACACCTTTAAAATGTACCTGCATTGCATTGCAACACACTTACTTGTGGTATGGTGAACTACCAAAAATGCTGCATGCATAATTCTTTTTGTTCAAAGATTGTATTAAAGTTTATCAAAGTGTGATACAGAAATATAGATCAAAGAAGAAAAAAAAATATGCCAAATGCAAGCCATCAGTACATTTCAAGCCATAAAAAGGAAACACGTTTGGTAACAATTGATCAGATAAACAAAGCAAAATACATATGTCATAAAAGGATAGGCCTCAGGTGGAGCAGGCTAAAGTAGCATGCATAATTTTTTTGTCCATTATGGTGCATTAGGAAACCCATTTAAATGAATGGGCTGCCTTAACACAATGCAGGTTAATGGGTGACACAGCATGCATTAACAAACCACAGCAGACTGGGCTTGTGTGAATGGGTTTTAAGGGATTACACACAATGCATAACAAGCTACCCTAATGCACTGCATATTACCACGCAACGCAGTGTGCATTAACCTGCATGCATTTAGCACAACACAGCGGACTGGACTGGTGTGAATTGGCCCTTGGGTATGGGTATTGTAGTAGACAAACCACAAATGACACCGTCCTATGCGAGCAGTTGTAGTTACCAAATCTCTCATCATTACCACTTTAAGGCCCAGTTCACACTGGTGCAACATACGCTCCAACTTTGGGAGCACATGTTGCATGACGTGTACAAATCAATGGTTCCCTAAGAGAGCCATCTTAAAGTAGAAATAAACCATCCTATCGTTTTCAGCCAAGGAAGCTGCCATCTTAGCCTCTGTTTAATCTACAGCTGCCATGATGCTGCGCATGTGATTAGTTATGACACCGCCATTGGATGGTTTGACAGTTTGGATGAGAGCACAAACAATGTGAGAGTTACATTTCCTGCACGTTTCGGGAATGTAACACATTTTTGAAACTGTTAAATCGATGGGTTTACTTCCGCTTTAACTGGTCCGACTGCAAGGCATGGTGCTAATACAGCGGTATATGAAATTGCTCCACAGAATGATAATCTAAACTTTCTAAAGAGAACTTGCATTATGTATATTTAGTTCAAATAATGCGGATACCATATATATTTTTTTAATATTTATTAGCGGAACAGCTGTGGCTGAATTTGTTTCTTTTATGCCTGCAGGTTGTTCTGATTGAGAATAAAGAAGAGTCTCTGATTCGGGCTAAAGAGAGGAGTGATGGATTGGGGTTATCAAACATCTGGTTTATTCAAGCCAATTTGGATTATTTTATTGGAGCCTTTAATATTGGGGTATGTTATCTGAATGTGTGCAATGCTATGTATGCATTAGAAAATATATTTCCAAAAGTATTTTTACATCTATTTATCCGAGAGCATATTAAAGCGGAGTTCCGCTTAAAAAAAAAATTAAAAGTCAGCAGCTACAAATACTGCAGCTGCTGACTTTTAATAATCAGACACTTACCTGTCCCAAGGTCCAGCGATGCGGTGGATCGAAGCCCCGCTCGTCTCCCCCTCCTCTCGTCGGCACTGGCATTTTAACTGTGGGTGCCCGGCTGTGGTTTCACAGCCGGGCACCCACTGCGCATGCGCGAGCCGCGCCTTGTACTGGCCGCGCAATCATCTGGGACCTGTCACGTGTCCCAGATGATTGCCTAGAGGGAGGGGGGAGAGGTGATCTCCTTTCCTGCGCCGAGGGAAGTGACGTCAGGAGCCCAGGCGCTGAAGGAGGCAGATTTCGCAGGACCACATAGCAGGCATTACAAGGTAAGTAAAACATAATATTTTTTTCCAATTTTTTTTTTTTTTTTCATGCAAATTAATGAATTTTTTTTTTTTGGGTGGAACTCCACTTTATTTTTGCACATGGTTATGGGCTGATACATTTAGGCTAACAAGCACATTTTATATTTCACCTTGTACACAAAAATATTTTTAGTGTCTTTTTGTTTTGTTTTTCTTGTTCAACAAAATGCATTAGTAAAGAGACGTTGTAGAGGTTGTTAAAAAAAAGATTGCAAACTTCTCTGGTGCCTTCTTAGGCTAGGTTTCCACTATTGCGACCCCAAAGTCACGCGATTTACAGTGTGACTTTGCAATGCGATTTTTGATGAGATGTCATGTGACTGGTGAGAGCCATGGGAGAACAAGTTGCACTGAAGTCGGAACAAAGTAGTACAAAAACCTTTTTTGGAGTCACTTCGACTTGAGTCGCACCAATTAGAACGAGACCATTGAAATACATGGATTTTGACTTGTCATGTGACTTCACATGTGTCAAGTCGCACAACAACTCGCAGTAGTGGAAACAGAGCCTTAATCTGGTTTCATTAATTTGCTCGCTACCTGTTATTGCAAGCCTTTCACACCTATGTAATACAACCTATTCTGCTATTTATGAACAAGGGCAGAACATTCTTCCAAGTTTCCTCCCTTTTATCTGCATCCAGTCACTAATAGATAGATTTAAATTAAGCATAAAAGAGCTCTGTTGTGCACATATCTAATTAGATTTTTGCTGCTCGTTGTGATACCACAGACCCCAAAACTATATCAACACCTCCATGGTTCTGTTTAGCAAAACCTTGTAGGTTTGATGTTAGGCACATCCTTCCCGATATGCATTTGATGTTCTTTATACTGAAACATTATTAAACCTTCAAGGTGAACTTCAGGCAAACAGCTGAATACGTAGATTGGAGCTAGAAAAATATAGACAGATGAATTCTATAGATGGGAGCCATTTTACCTTCCAAATTCTTATTATTTATTATTATTATAATGCTTTTTAAACAGGATTGATATAGCGCCAACAATTTGCGCAGCAGGTTACAAAGAGAGGGCAGACAGTTACAATACAATTCAATACAATAGGAATGAGAAGGCCTTGCTCATTGGAGCTTACAATCTAAAAGGAAGGGGCCTAAAAGGAAGTGATACAAAAGGTAACGATTTGTATTTTTGTCCAGCCAGTGCTGAAATTTAAGCCTGGTACACACTAAAGCCACGTACACACGAGCGGAATGTCCGACAGAAAAAGTCAGACGGAAGCTTTTCATCGTATATTCCGATCATGTGTATGCCTCATCAGACTTTTTTTTTTTTTTTAATTCTGATGGACCTAGAAATGGAACATGTTCTAAATATTTCCGACGGAGCCAATTCCTATCTGGAAAACCGCTCGTCTGTATGCTGTTCCGACGGACCAAAAACAACGCATGCTCTGAAGCAAGTACGAGACGGAAGCTTTTGGCTACTGGCTATTGAACTTCCTTTTTCTAGTCCCGTCATACGTGTTGTACCTCACCTCGTTCTGGACGGTCGGACTTTGGTGTGACCATGTGTATGCAAGACCGCTTGAGCGGAATTCCGTCGGAGAAACCTTTGGAGTTTATTCTGACAGCAAAACCGGTCGTGTGTACAGGGCATAACAGTTTCTTTTTTCCCTTCAACCCAGTGGGCTGAAGGGAAAAAAAATGAAAGAACTCGGGAGCAACCATTGTACTAACCATGCAATGTTAGTACAGCGACCTCCCCCACTGAGCTATTGTGTTCCCCGGCCAAAACACACAAGTCAGGCTGAGAGCACTGATCGGGTGTCAATCGGCTGACCTTTTTCGGTCAGCCGATTGACACCGGCCGAGTGTCGGACAGTTTCTATTGACCTGGCCGATGCCCCCCGATATTCAGCCGATGTGTACGGCCCTTTACACAGTTTTGCTTCACAGCACAGTCCTATCTGGCAGGGCAGGAGACCTGTTTATTTTCCATTGAAGTTCAGTAAACATAAAGGTCTCCTCTTCACTCCCAGCCTGTGGCTGAACAGTGAAAGGAGAAGCGGCACACTGATAAGTTCAGCTCTCTGCTCACTCCTTCTACCTCTCCCAGTATGATCTCTACACATCTGTACATTGGATTGCAAAAGATTGATATCAAATTGAATACAAAAAAATACATTTAAAGCAGTTATAAATTATATAGTAAAACAATAAACCTGTTAAGAAAATTCCTATCTGCTCTGTGCAATGGTATTGCACAGAGCGGCCCCAAATCTTCTCTTCTCTTCCAGCATCGGTGCTCCACACTCCTCTTTCCTGAGCCAAAAGAGGAGACAAACCCAGTGCAGATCAGCCCCCCCCCCCGCTTTCTGCCTCACAGGATTTAATTAATGGCTCTTGCTGCTGCCTCTTTGTCCTGTGAATGCAAAGAATAAGGCAAGAGCCGCTAGAGACAGTCACCGCATTGGATTGAATGCGGACTTAGGTAAGTATAGGGTGGGGTAAGGGGGTGATACAAATACTGGGACATTTTTTTACCCTAATGGGGGAATGCATTAAGATAAAACATGTCCTGGCTTTGGAACCACTTTAAAGTGGTTGTAAAGGCAGAAGGTTTTTTTATCTTAATGTATTCTATGCATTAGGATAAAAAGCCTTCTTTGTGTAGCAGCCCCCCAACACTAACCTGAGGTCCCTCTCTGTCCAGCAATGTCCACGAGTGTCTCAGCCGTCTGAGATTCTCCCTCCTGATTGGCTGAGACACAGCAGCGGTGTCATTGGCTGCTGCTGCTGCTGTCAATCAAAGTCAGCTAGCCAATCAAGGAAGAGAGGTGCCAGGGCCGGGCTCTATGTCTGAATAGACACAGGGAGCTGTGACTCGGCTCGGGTGCCCCGATAGCAAGCTGCTTGCTATCGGGGCACTGAACAGGAGGGAGGGGCCAGGATTACAGAAGAGGGACCCGAGAAGGGGAGGATCTGGGCTGCTCTGTGCAAATCCACTGCAACAGAGCAGGTAAGTATAACATGTTTGTTATTTTTATAGAAAAAAAAAAAGATCCTTTACAATCACTTTAATTGATACTCAGTTAATACAGAGCTACATTCATTTGTGTCTTTACATTTGGCTGGAGTTAGGTTTTAAAAAATATCTCAGGTTTGAGAATTCACACCACAGAAATCAGGTTTAAGACCTGACTCTTCCAAGATTAAATACAGTATAATCCAGCTAGTAAATCAAAAGGCGTTTAATAGCAAACATATTGCATTGTTATTGCTGTATCCTTTTTTATAAGGGATCAGTACACTAAAATTTAGGTACTGTATTTATCGGCATATAACACGCACCCCAATTTAAGAGGGAAGTCTCAGGAAAAAAAACTTTTTTTTAAATAAACCACTTTGAAGCAAAATAATGGTCAGTGAGCATCAATGCAGCCTGATTAGTGCCCATCTGCAGCTTCATTGCAGCCTGATCTGTGCCCATCTGCAGCCTGATCTGTGCCCATCTGCAGCCTGATCTGTGCCCATCTGCAGCCTGATCTGCTCCCATCTGCAGCCTGATCTGTGCCCATCTGCAGCCTGATCTGTGCCCATCTGCAGCCTGATCTGCGCCCATCTGCAGCCTGATCTGCGCCCATCTGCAGCCTGATCTGTGCCCATCTGCAGCCTGATCTGTGCCCATCTGCAGCCTGATCTGTGCCCATCTGCAGCCTGATCTGCTCCCATCTGCAGCCTGATCTGCTCCCATCTGCAGACTGATCTGCTCCCATCTGCAGACTGATCTGCTCCCATCTGCAGACTGATCTGCTCCCATCTGCAGCCTGATCTGCTCCCATCTGCAGCCTGATCTGCTCCCATCTGCAGCCTGATCTGCGCCCATCTCCCCCATCAATGCAGCTCACCATCTCTCGCAAGAAATCACAGAGCCGTCATCTCCTGTTTACTCGGGTCTCAGTCGGCAGTCACATTCATAGTCCCGCCTCCGCCATCGGCATTGGACCAGCTCCTGTGTTAGACAGAACACTGGTCCAATGCCAGTGGCAGAGGCGGGACTGTGTGTGTGACGTTAGAGCTGAGTGGAGAGGATATGAGGGCTCGTGAATTCCGGCGGCCGCTCGTCCCCCTCCGAGGTACGCTGTCGGCGTATAACACGCACCCGCGATTTTCCCCCTATTTTCAGGGGCAAAAAGTGTGTGTTATACGCCGATAAATATGGTATTTTACCTAATATCTATTATTTGCTATGTTACCATTCGAAATGGTGTGATTAGCCCACTAAATGTCTTATTGGTTATATTATTATATCTATATAGTATTACACATATAAAATTGAATGCGATTAGAAGATAAATCCATTAGTCATAATGCAACTAACCGTCAGTTGGCTGTGAGGTGTCTTCAATTGAGCAGAATATGGAGATTTTTGAGGTGTGAAGATGAATAACACTTCATTAGAAACAGAAAACAAAATAAATACTTTATAAAAAAAATTGTAACAAATCCGTACTTTGGTGTGAAATAAACATTTTATGGAATGGACTTACTATTTATTTACTACCTATACTATCTATTACTACCTAAATTTTTGTTTTAAACAGAAAATCTTTTCCTTCCAGAATTGGCTATATAATAATTCAATATTGTAGCAGTGCCTCTACTTAACGCTGTAACAAGTGAAGAAACATTTCTTTTCTGCACGTTGTACAGCTGAAATGGTGTGCAACCACATGTCATTGTGGAATTTCTCATTTTTAAGGCCTAGCTTGAGTAAACATGGTACCAGAAGAGCGAGTCTCATAAAGATGTTGGAAGAATGCTGACTTATAATGTGGTCAAACCTAGTGATGAAAGTAAGCTGTCATGACCCGTTCACCCACAATGCCATGTGTATAAGTAATGTTCAAGTGCACTTTTATCAACCAGTCAGATGTGACCTTAGACAAGCCCTCCTCCTCCTCCTCCTCTTTTAAAAAGCAATTGCTTTTGCTAGGATTTAGCTGTTACAGATCACAGCTATCCATCAGAGTATCCAGTGATCTGGAAAAAGCCTTGACCCAGTCAGTTACAAAGAGGAAGCTACGTTGCATTACAAAAGAGAGTACAATGGAGCAATATATATAGTCTATATATTATTATGCTTTTCTGAATAATGCTAGTTCTCTATGTTTTAACACTAAAGAGCACATTAAAATCAGGAATAATTCAAAGTTGTAAACCAGTGGATGTGTTATACAGTACAAATTAATCCCACTGCCACTCCATCCATTTCCCACCCTCCTATTAAACATTTCCTGGGCAGAGTGTATGTATCAGTCAAGTATGTTCAGAGTACAAAGGCATGGTCTGACATGGTGCTAATAGGGTTCATAGTGCATGAGTAATGTATGCCTGGTTCATGCATGTATCTTATGTCATATACATAAATGCTGTTGTGTGAGCAGACTTTTGATGCTGGCCAAGCCACTTGAGAATCTTGAAGGATGACCGCACTCTTGAATGCTCAAAATCTTCTTTTATAAGCAAAATGATATAGATAAAAGAACGCTGGAATCTCTAAAGCATTTTACACTGGAGTTTGAGCTTTTTGAAAGAGACTTTTGATGTCAGAACATACAGCTTTGCAAGTGTGTAGAAGCCTCATACGTAAATGATATAATAACATGCTGAGAAAACAGCACATAGTCACTGCATGTCTTCAGCCATAACCACAACATTTCTCTTACAACATGAATAGCAGAAAACATCTACTTATTTATTGATCAAGAATAAATTGTATTTCAAATTTTTTAAATATACAGTTATGTGCAAAGGTTTTAGGCAAGTGTGAAAAATACTGTAAATTCAGAAAGCTCTTCAAAAATAGAAGTGTTACTAGTTTATTTTTATCAAATAACAAAATGGGTAAAAAAAAGTAGAGCATTCCAAATCAAATGAATATTTGCTGTGATACTCGACACATTTGATGTTGATATAGGGAGTATTATTCCTGCGCTACCAAGCAGTGGTGTTATAGGTGGTATTAAATAGGGAAAAGCAGCTTGCACCGAATGGGGTCCAGCCTTAAACCCTGGTGTGACTGACAAATGGGGATGGTGCTGCGCTAATCCTACAATAAATTATAATATCTAGGTGTACTGGGTATCAACTCTTGTCTTTACTGATAGGGTTTACTGATAGGGTGGTGATCTAAACCACCATGGGGAGTATAGCACTATGTGAACGTGCAGGCAGTATGTGCATAATAAAAAAAAAATATAATAATAAATAAAGGGTGGATCCCACCAAAAAAACTAAACATATGTATCTCTCAGCTTAAATAAAAATAAAACCATGGTGAAATCTACAATAAAATAAAAACATTTTTTTCTTTCAATAAAATAGTGATTGCCGCTGAGACATTAAATGCCAGTACAAAGTGCTGTGAATTAATATCCGGAAATTATTATAGTTCAATGAACCATGATTCATATAAATAAATAGATGGCTAAAAACGAAATAACATAAAAGCAAAAATTGCCAAATGATACAATGTTACAATGAATGTCCAAAGTGATCTTCATAATTGTGCATCATGCAATATAGTGTCCAGCGCCAACAGGGGGTGCTCAAGCTTAAAATAATACAATCCAATAAAGGTGACTTAGTGCAACAACAAACAGCTTCAATGCTTCCTTAGTGATAACAGACAATTAAGTCGTGTAGATAGCAGCTGGGTTTAAAAATCATTTGTTCAGAAGAGTGGTGAATGTGAAGTGTGCAGCAGGATCTCCTCCATGCAACAATCCTCTAGTGGTAGATAATGGCCCCTTACCTCACTATACTGAGGTTACAGCATAGAACAGACAGCGCTTGTGGTGTCTCCTGTGCAGGGTGGTCCTAGGTAATGGACTGTCATTTATCAGACCACACTACAGACGACAACACACTGCGATGCTCTTCTCTCCAGAGCGCCATACTGCATATCAATAGGGGAGGCTTAGCTTCTAAAATACATCACATGGTCTTAACATTTAATAATTCACATATGTCTGTGCTATAAAATCACCCAAAAATATCCATAGCAACACATGTGCAGAGTACGATGGTCAAAAGTACAAAATGAATAGAGTGCAGGAGTCCAGGTTGTGTAACCTCCTAGCCCAAATCGTCTCCCCCACTACATTCCACGTCCTAGAACAAATCCTCTTCTCTCTCTCCCCCAATATTTCCTCCCAGCACTAACTCTCTCCCCAGCAAAAGTTATATTTCCCCTTCCAAATCCCCCCAACCCAGCACAGATCTTGTCTTCCCTAAACCCCCCGCCCCAATCACCAATCCTCCCCTCAAACCCCTCTCCTAGCACAAGTCAGCCCTCCCCAACATAAATTCTCCCTCAAAATCTTCTTTCCCAGGACTTACCCTCCCTATCCCCCCTCCCAGCACAAATTCTCTCCCCCAAGCACAAATCACCCCCCCCAATCCCCCCTATCCCACAAGAAACCCCCCCACAATCCCCCCTCCCCACATTTTCCTCCCTTCCCACTTTTCCCCTTTCAGCCAACTCCTCTTCCTAACACAACCCCTATCTCTTTCCAAATTCCACCTCTCCAGCACAAACCACCCCTCCCCCCAAAAAAAAAAACCCTTACCAGCACTAGTCCCCCCCCCCCAGCACAAATCCCTCCAGCACAAATCATCTTAGTACAAATTATCTCCCCTCCTCCCCAACACAAATCATCCTTATTCCCCCCCCCCCCATTCCCCAGCAGTATTCTTTTACCCCCCCCCCCCCCCCATCTTCTCACCTAGCACAAATTATCTTCACTTCCAAATCCTCCCTCTTTGCACAAATCCTACCCCCTCCCGAATCCCGTTTCATAGCACAAATACTTTCCTCCATATTCCTCCTCCCAGCACAAATTCTCTCCCCCCAATCACAAATCCTCTCATCCTCATCTTTTCAATCTCCTCCCAGCACAATCCCCCCCCCTCCCCCATCCTCCCCCTCTCCAGCACAAATCCTTCCACACCCAGAAGAAATCCTCTTCTCCCCCAAAGCATAAATAATATTACAATAAAATATAATTCTACAATTCTTCAATTGCTGTAGAATTCTATTTTATTCTTATGTATACTTTATCATATAGTTTGGTAGCATATCTGTTTATTTCTTTAGAACAAGTTTTTCTGATATGGAAAACATGTGCAAAGTCCTGAAGTGACTGTGTCTGCAAAACACATAGACAGATATGACAGTTTAATGTCGGGACATACCCTCATATAATATCTGAACTATAGAATTTTGATGATTTTATATGTTTATTAAAATGACATTCCTTCTGTAAAAAGGCGTATGATTTTATGGATTCTTGTCTATGTTCATAAATGGTTTCCTAGGAGGAATAATTAGAGTTCCACTTTGGTCTATTATATTGGTACCTGTTCAGTTGAGAATTTTCCAATTGGAGGCTTTAGACAAAAGTTGATAAGGAGATTGTTTTTTTTGTCGAGCCATGTGGTACTGACAATGTATGACCAGCTTTCTTTGTTGTTTAGTTGTTTTTTTTATTTTATTTTTTCACGTTGTGTTCTCTTGTTAATGGTAACCCATGTAGTTTTCAGAAATGACATTTCTCTGCATATTGTCAGGATACTAGATGACTCAATTCTGAAACTTAAAATTCCATTTTGTCACTGTGATAATAGTTTATTATGAAGACGTTCTTAAAATACACCCACACAGAATGTGTCATTGGTGATTTAATTATTGGATACGTTCATGAACCCGACAATATACAAAAAAATAACACATTTGTAATTTGTTTGGTTTACTGTAATGTGAAAGCTATAAAATACTCCTTAAAATATAACTCTGTTACTAAACAGATGACTCTCTACACAAGATTACTAGGCAGTTATACATGAACACAAATAAAAATATAGCAAACGTTTCTGTATACATGTTCCCCCCCACATCCTAAGAATGAACTCTAAGTATATGGTCTGTTTTTTGTCTTTCATCTTCTCCTGTCCTCCTCATCTTCTAAAAGCTTCAGAAACACAAGTCAGATGGTAATATCTATATACATAATAGAAGAGCAGATTTCCCCTCCCCGTAACTGTACATTGGTCAGTGACTCTCATTCTACTGGTGGGAGGTCCAGATATTTCAGTCTTTATCTTAAATAGGATGCTTTGCATTCTTTGAAACTGCATTCTGTGTAAGTTTTACTTACAAATTACCTATTAAACTGTTCTTTAAATTTTAACTATTTGCAGGGACCAAATAATTTATGTCACTTTGTCCTGAGTTGTTTTTCAAACGTAGTCCTACAACAGTACCTTGTGAACTTTGTGTGCCCCGTTTACCTTTAAAGAGGTGATCCCATCAATAAAAACATGTTTTCTAGCAACTACAGTGTCTTGAAAAAGTATTCATACCCCTTAATATTTTCCACATTTCGTCATGTTACAACCAAAAACGTAAATGCATTTTATTGGGATTTTATGTAATAGACCAACACAAAGTGGCACATAATTGTGAAGTGGAGGGAAAATGATAAATGTTTTTCAAAAATGGTTTACAAATAAATATGTGAAAAGTGTGGTGTGCATTTGTATTCAGCCCCCTTTACTCTGATACCCCTGACTAAAATCTAGTGGAACCAATTGCCTTTAGAAGTCACCTAATAATAAGTAAATAGAGTCCCCCTGTGTGTAATTTAATCTCAGTATAAATTCAGCTGTTCTGTGAAGCCCTCAGAGGTTTGTTAGAGAACCTTAGTGAACAAACAGCATCATGAAGGCCAAGGAACACACCAGACAGGTCAGGGATAAAGTTGTGGAGAAGTTTAAAGCAGGGTTAGGTTATAAGAAAATATCCCAAGCTTTGAACATCTCATGGAGCACTGTTCAATCCATCATCCGAAAATGGAAAGAGTATGGTAAAATTGTAAACCTACCAAGACATGGCCGTCCATCTAAACTGACAGGCCGGGCAAGGAGAGCATTAATCAGAGAAGCAGGGAAGAGGCCCATGGTAACTCTGGAAGAGCTGCAGAGATCCACAGCTCAGGTGTGAGAATTTGTCCAAAGGACAACTATTAGTCATGCACTCCACAAATCTGGCCTTTATGGAAGTGTGGCAAGAAGAACGCCATTGTTGAAAGAAAGCTATAAAAAGTCCCATTTGCAGTTTGCGAGAAGCCATGTGGGGGACACAGCAAACGTGGAAGAAGGTGCGCCGGGCAGATGAGACCAAAACTGAACTTGAACTTAACACATAGCAAAAAGCTATGTGTGGTGGAAAACTAACACTGCACATCCCCCTGAACACACCATCCCCACCATGAAACATGATGGTGGCAGCATCATGTTGTGGG
This sequence comes from Aquarana catesbeiana, assembly GCF_042186555.1. Classification (NCBI taxonomy): domain Eukaryota; kingdom Metazoa; phylum Chordata; class Amphibia; order Anura; family Ranidae; genus Aquarana; species Aquarana catesbeiana. Next base: position 663,572,716 of record NC_133324.1, read on the forward strand.
GATGCTTTTCTTCAGCAGTGACAGGGAAGCTGATCAGAGTTGATGGAAATATGGATGGAGCCAAATACAGGGCAATCTTAGAAGAAAACCTGTTAGTCTGCAAAAGACTTGAGACTGGGGCAGAGGTTCATCTTCCAGCAGGACAATGACCCTAAACATACAGCCAGAGCTACAATGGAATGGTTTAGATCAAAGCATATTCATGTGTTAGAATGGCCCAGTCAAAGTCCAGACCTAAATCCAACTGAGAATCTGTGGCAAGACTTGAAAATTGTTGTTCACAGATGCTTTCTGTCCAATCTGACAGAGCTTGTGCAAATTTGCAAAGAAGAATGGGCAAAAATTTCACTCTCTAGATGTGCAAAGCTGGTAGAGACAAACCCAAAAAGACTTGCAGCTGTAATTGCAGCGAAAGACAGTTCTACAAAGTATTACCTCAGGGGGGCTGAATACAATTGCATCCCACACTTTTCACATATTTATTTGTCAAAAATTTTGAAAACCAATTATAAATTTTCTTTCCCCTTCACAATTATGTGCCACATTGTGTTGGTCTATCACATAAAATACATTTACGTTTTTGGTTGTAACATGACAAATTGTGGAAAATTGCAAGGGGTATGAATACTTTTTCAAGGCACTGTATACTATACCACTTCCTTCAAAATGTATAAATTCTATGTGTTGGGAAGATGAACAGCCACTGCTAAGTTCTGTTAACATACCTGTGTACAATGTCTTCTTAAGCCTGGTATACACTATATAAGTTCTTCGGTTGAACCCAAAAAAAAATGTGCGACGTTAGTATAGCGATCTCCCCTGTTGAGCTGTTATGTTATGACAGGGGGACGGTCCCCTCACCAGGACACTCCGATCAGTGCTCTCCGCAATTGGCTGAGTGTGCTGATCGGGAGTCAGTCGGCTGCTGGCTTTCCAGCATGCTCGTCTGACAAGCCAAATGGCCAGCTTCTGTTGGGCAGGGTGGTATACACACGGGCCAAATGTCGGGCATTTTTTTTCTGTTTGTTTTTTTTTAACCGGCCGATGTCTCCCGACATTCAACCTGTTTGTACGGGGCTTTAGCCCTTAAAGGACAAATCCACTTTTTGTAAAAATAAATAAATGCACAGGATTTTGCAGATTAAAAAATGTTGATATAAAATATATATATATGAGCTGCGCTACCTCCAATTAGTGCTTTTCCACAGTGTGACAAATCAAAAAATTATACAAAATCTGCTGCTATAACTTGTGTTAACACAATCAATAGATAAAGAATAGTGGGACAATAGCTCCGCTATCATCTATAGTGAAAAAATACCAAAATGCAATACTGTAATGTAGTACTTAAAGTGCAAACAGTTCTTTAAGGTGCAAGGAAAAGTGCTCATCCTATCGCCTGATCAACAGGAGCAGGGCGCTACACTTCTTTTAGCCAGAGTAAAGCCACAGGTATTTTTCTGTACCTGTAAAAAATGTACTTGACCTAAAAAAAAAAAAAAAAAAAAAAAAAAAAGCAGCCACCACATCTAAGGGCTGGGGAGCTGCGATATATTACATTGTGTTCTTGGGTTTAAATACACCTAAGTGTAAAATGCGTTTGAAATGCCTCCAAAGCACATGAGTAAATGTTCATTAAAACACAGACATCTAGTCTGAACATGGCCAAAACATGTCCCTGCAATTTGTATGTACGCTAACAGTGTCCATATTCTGTGTAGGTAGCACTGCATGCATGTGGAGTGGCGACAGATATGGTGATTGAACACTGCATTGCTGCCAGAGCAGCCTTTGTCATCTGCCCTTGCTGCTATGGATTTATCCAAAACACAGTGAAGACCACCTTTCCACGCAGGTAATGATACATGTCTTGTTTGATATACTTAACCTATACTTGGACGGTGAGCTTTCTTTCTCACAGGGCTAGAGCACTCCAATGTGCTGGAACTGCTTCAGTGTAGCCAAAATGTTGTTTTCCCATATTTTTCATGCTCCTGGCCCTCCCCCTTGCCAAGCGCCCCCATAGGAGCCACCCTGCTCCCTCCTCACTGGCTGTGATTGACTCAGCCAATGAGGAAGGAGAGCCACTGCTCTTGTGCACATAACTGGATCGAGATGGGGCTCGGATAAGTATTAGAGAGGGGTATGGGGGAATACTGCACACTGAAATTTTTTTACCTTCATATATAGAATGCATGAATGCTGATTTCAAGAATTTCTGGGCAGTCTCAAGTGTCTTTGTTCCCACACTATCCCTCATTGCCATACAATGTAGGGGGTGGTTTTTAAATTCTTAACCCTTTGTTAGAACTGATAATAAGGAACTATGAACACAGTACAGACAGGGTTTATTATGTTAAACATTATTCCACCCCCCCTCCATGTTAATGGAAACACGTAACAATTATAAAGTAGGCATTTTGTCTGCAAATGTGGAAATACACTTTAAATCTAATTGGGGAAAAGTACCAGTAGAGATGGGTCACCCCGTTTCCTCCAATAAAATTCCTTTCACACTTCCCTATTTGCTAGCCAAAGTGACGGGTAAAAATGAAAGTATAAGCTCCAAGTCAAACTGTTCAGGATTCTCTCCCCAGTTCCCGCTTGACAAGTCACCTGCTCCCCATGCTCAGAGGTACCAGATACAGTATCTCACAAAAGTGAGTATACCCCCCACATTTTTGTAAATATTTTATTATATCTTTTCATGTGACAACACTGAAGAAATGACACTTTGCTACAATGTAAAGTAGTGAGTGTACAGCTTGTATAAATTTGCTGTCCCCTCAAAATACCTTAACACACAGCCATGTCTAAACCGTTGGCAACAAAAGTGAGTACACCCCTAAATGTCCAAATTTGGGCCCAATTAGCCAATTTCCCTTCTGGTGTTAGGTGTTATCGCTCTCACTCTCTCATACTGGTCACTGGAAGTTCAACATGGTACCTCATGGCGAAGAACTCTCTGAGGATCTGAAAAAAAAGAATTGTTGCTCTACATAAAGATGGCCTAGGCTATAAAAAGATTGACAAGAACCTGAAACTGAGCTACAGCACGGTGGCTAGGGATCATACAGCGGTTTAACAGGACAGGTTCCACTCAGAACAAACCTTGCCACGGTCAACCAAAGGAGTTGAGTTCACATGCTCAGCATTATATCCAGAGGTTGTTTTTTGGAAATAGACATATGAGTGCTGATAGCATTGCTACAATGGTTGAAGGGGTGGGGGTTCAGCCTGTCAGTGCTCTGACCATATGCCGCACACTGCATCAAATTGGTCTGCATGGCTGTCATCCCAGAAGTAAGCCTCTTCTAAAGATGATGCACAGAGCCCGCAAACAGTTTACAGAAGCAAACTAAGGACATGGATTACTGGAACCATATCCTGTGGTCTGATAAGACCAAGATAAACTTATTTGGTTTAGATGGTGTCAAGCATGTGTGGTGGCAACCAGGTGAGGAGTACAAAGACAAGTGTGTCTTGCCTACAATCAAGCATGGTGGTGGCAGTGTCATGGTCTGGGGCTGCATGAGTGCTGTCGGCACCATGAATGCCAACATGTACTGTGACATACTGAAGCAGAGCATGATCCCCCTCCCTTTTGGAGACTGGGCCGATATGATAACACACCTCCAGGACGATCACTGCCTTGCTAAAGAAGCTGAGGGTAAAGGTGATGGACTGGCCAAGCATGTCTCCACGCTTAAACCCTAGACATGTCTCCAGACCTAAACAGCATCTGTGGGGCATCCTCAAACAGAAGGTGGAGGAGCACAAGGTCTCTAACATCCACCAGCTCTGTGATGTTGTCATGGAGGAGTGGAAGTGGACTCCAGTGGCAACCTGTGAAGCTCTGGTGAGCTACATGCCCAAGAGGGTTAAGGCAGTGCTGGAAAATAATGGTGGCCACACAAAATATTGACACTCTGTGCCCAATTTTGACATTTTCACTTAGGGGCGAACTCACTTTTGTTGCCAGTGGTTTAGACATTAATGGCTGGGTGTTGAGTTATTTTGAGGGGACAGCAAATATACACTGTTATACAAGCTGTACACTCTCTACTTTACATTGTAGCAAAGTGTCATTTCTTCAGTGTTGTCACATAAAAAGATATAAAATATTTACCAAAATGTGAGGGGTGTACTCACTTTTGTGAGATACTGTATGTCACTTGGCAAGGCCAGTTGAATGGAGTGGCAGTGGAGCGAAACGAAGTTTAGTATTAGCAGGGGGTGGGAAGGCAATTCAGTGAACCTGTTGCTTTGCCTTACACAGGCAAAATGTATGTTCACGTTTATCTGAACAGTTGCTATGAAAGGAGGTTGTGTGACCCATTTCTCCCAGAAGATACAAACTGTACATCCTTCTTGGAACAGCCTAGTTGGTGTCTACATGCACATATATTTTGTCATGACATGACTGACAGCGACAGCTTCCAGCTCAATGGAAAATCTGGAACTCATAGAATGGTATTACATAGCAGTAGTTTTTATTCATCTTGAATTTATGTTTTTGTCATTTTTTACAGTGGCCGCTTTCAGGAAGTTTTATCGTACAAGGTAATTTTCACTTTATCATATTTATCATAACCCTTCTTTATCATGAGTGTTTCTGCAATGAAATGCTACAGAATGGTGTACCAGATTTCTGTATTATTTGTAAAATCATACAAAGTTACATTTGAGAAAAAGGAAATGAATGTGTTATAAATGTGGGCTACACATTGATCAGAATCACAGTAGGTTCCCTACTTACGTGGTGGTGAATTCTGCACATTTCAGATACTCACCCATTCGGCAGATCCAGCGTTGTCCAGCTAAGTTCCTCTTCTCATTAATAAAAAGATAGAAGAAATAAAAAAATGTGGAGAGGAAGTATCATGTTTTAGAGGGTGGAGATCCACTTTAAGAAGCTCAGTTATTTTTATGGAATATTATAAGAACTGAACCCTAAACCTTAGCAAGTCGACCAGCGGGTGTAATGACGTCGCAAACCAAGCCCTGCCCAATGTGTTTTGAAACATGTTGGGTGGGGCTTGGTTTGTAACATCATCGAGCTCGCCTGTGGACTTGTGGCAGTGCTGTTCTTAGTATTGTCGGTCTTTCATCTCCAATTTGAGTGTCATTTTTAATAAATATGATTATTTAATATTTAATAAATATGCCATTTTGTTCCTTATATGCTCTGTGTGACCTTTATGTTCAGCGCTGGATCACCAGGGAACCTGAGGAATATTGTAACTGTATAAAGAGCTTTTTAGCACTGGGGACTGTGAAGTGAACACTCATTTGCTGTGTGTTGTTGTAAACACAATGCTTCTTTTACAAGTTCTAATGTTCTGTTTACTGCAAGATTTACTTCATGTTATAAGTGGGACTTGCACTATGTGCTTTGATTTCACTTATGGACATGATTTATATGTCATAATTTATTAATTTATTTTACAGGCAAGTTATTGATATTTTGGGTAGTTGTAAGTATTTATTTTATGTTTAAAGAGAGAGAGCGCATAGTTTATGCAGTAAATAATGCTGCAAGTTAGATGGCCAGACCTGATGTGTCTCTGCTAGCTGCAACAGGTTAATGGCAGCAGGGTCTTCTCACCAGTCCCGTGTTCAGATGTCGGCTCACTTTTGGATCTGCCTGGAGCGACTCTGGTCCTCAGCATGGCCACAGACTTATGGCAAGTTGATGTGCACATAGTTGCAGCGATGTGCACATATCAGTCTTCTCACAGCAAAAAGTGAGTTCCTCTGTATTCAGCCTGAGAAAATACAATTCTCTCTGCTCTACTTAGCTCGCTTCGGGAACTGTAGTCCAATGGTCCATAGACTGCCATAGTAAAGTTTCTTTCCCAAATGTTATCTTCATTGATTCAATGCTGCCAACCATAAAGTCTTTTGAGCACCTTCTGCATGTCAGCTCCCCCTTTTAGATGGAGGTGTGGTTGTGTTAGCCCATTTAGCTGAAGTCTATTGGGAGTACAGAGAGGGAGAGAGCAGTGCCGCAGTCCTAAATCATTCTGTCTCTAGCCAAGCACTTGGCTACATTCGGTCCTTGCAACAGTTAGGAGCCTTATAGGGTACCGCAGATTGAACAAGACATATTTGAGAAAATAGGGCAAAGCTGTGTGTGTATATATGTATTTATAATTTTGTATGGTATAGCATTTCAACAGTGTTTGCTACCAGGCAGTCTGTTACTTTCGAGAATTGAATAATTCAGCTAATTATTTTTTTTCTGTTGGTTATTATATTATCTTTATATAGAGATACATTTTTTAACCATACGTTTATAGTATATTTTGTATAAAATATTGTATTTTAGCCTCGGCTACAAGATTACAGTGTTGTGAATTCAGCCTCCCTGAATATATAATTAAAAGAACAATAAAGACTCAAAACAGCTTTGTTTTTAATCCTTTTAAGCAGTCTGGGAGGTTTCATTTTCCTGTAGGGTCAGTGACCTTCTGGATAATTAATTCTGAAGCAAGGAACTCTTTAGTCAGCTTAAGCTGTTCTGTCCTTGTCTCAATAAGTCAGTGGGTCATATTCTCACAGCTAATACACCCATTTGATGTTTGTTTGTAACTAGAGTTTAACCCCCTGTTTTTTATTTTATTATTTATTTATTTTATTTCACTAATTTGTGCTTATATAGCGCCATCAATTTATGTCGCGCTTTACATATAAATTGTACATTCACATCAGTCCCAACCCTCAAGGAGCTTACAATCTAAGGTCCCTAACTCACATTCATACATACTAGGGACAATTTAGAGAGGATCCAATTAACCTACCAGCATGTCTTTGGAGTGTGGGAGGAAACCGGAGTACCTGGAGGAAACCCACGCAGGCACAGGGAGAATATGCAAACTCCAGGCAGGTAGTGTCGTGGTTGGGATTCGAACCAGCGACCATTCTTACTGCTAGGCGAAAGTGCTATTCACAACACCACTGTGCCACCCTGTTTCCAGTGTAATCCTTCACATGACAATTTTTTGCCAGGTTTTGTTCCCACCTAGGCAATTAATGCAATAAATGAATAAATCACATAGTTAACGAATGGTGTTTTTTGTGCGTTTGTTGTTTTTATTGGATATTCTAATTGTGTTTATACATGTTAAGAACAGATTACCATTGTTGTTTTTACTGGCTATTCTAATCATGGTCATACATATTAAGAACAGGTTACCATAGGAAGATCATTGTTGAGCTCAGGATCCTTCATTTTAAACAGATTTGTGTATGGCCAAATCTTTCTACACCTGATCATTTGACTCCATACCTGAATTCTTGTATTGTGTGGGTACAGTAGAACTGGTTCTAATGTTATCGCATGTGTACAGATACACATCTCTCACATTTACATTGACACAGCCTTATAATATCCTAGTGGCTGCTTGTCCATCTCATTGTACATCGCTTTCCAAAGGTTACAAAAATAAATGTTGGTAAAGGCAACTGTTTAATGGAGAAACCAACAAGTAAACTCAGGTGTCTAATAGTGATTGGATTGTGCCAACATACCCAACAGTCCTCTAGTGTCTATGCAAATTTTATCCAGGTTAGACATTTTGGCTGATTGCACTACATTAACCCCAGTGCCCTGGTGCAAAGAATGCAAATGCAGATATGTATGAGTGCATCAATGAGTCCTTCATGATGAGTAGACCTATAAGATATGACTGTTGGGGCCAATATCAGTATTATACAGGGAAATATAAAACATAAAAAGATATAAAATGCCCGCTAATAAAATAGGTGGTTATATTGACCAGAAGAGGGCGGAAATAATGTGGCCAACTTTTGCTACAGAAAAAGTTACTATAGGGCCAGCCATAGAGGGAGTGAATTTCTTTCCTGCAACCACTGATTGCAGCTAAGAAATTCCCTCAATTTCCCCATCAACACAGTCAGTGTTGATGGGGGGATCCCTGCTGTGAAGCCATTGTGATTATTGCTAGCGGCACAATGCCTGGAGTTTGCATGTTCTCCCGGTGCCTGCGTGGGTTTCCTCCGGGTACTCTGGTTTACTCCCACATTCCAAAGACATGCTGGTAGTTTAATTGGATCCTGTCTAAATTGTCCCTAGTATGTATGAATGTGAGTTAGGGACCTTAGATTGTAAGCTCCTTGAGGGCAGGGACTGATGTGAATGTACAATGTATATGTAAAAGCTCTGTGTAAATTGACAGCTATATATAAGTAACTGAAATAAATAAAAATAATGGGATGTAAAATCTGGAAGGCTGGTTGTACCCAAGTTGATTGATCGATCAACTTTGGTACATTCAGCCTGCCCATACATGGTTCGAATCGAACCGTCTATGGCCGGCTTAAGATTTGCATACACTGTACAGTAACAGCTGCTTATCTTTGGATTTTCTGATCATTTTGAGTTGCTGTCAGGAAGATAACTTCTGCAGATGCACTTTTTGTTCATTCTGAACTGCCTGGGTATGTAACAAGTTAAACTTTAATGAGAAGAAAAATATCATAACCATATCATACTATCTTCATTAGATGATAGAAGGTAGAAACCCTCAAGTCCTCATCACCCTCTTTCTAAAACAAAACTGTCAAATTCTTCTTATTTAACCATATCAAGGTGGTGTTTGACTAAAAAGATTATTGTTAGAAAACTTTAGTAGTTTAGTAAGAACGATAGCATGACTAATTACCATCTACCTTAAGGCTCACAGTAAAGACATCTTCCAAATATTTGTTCTATAAATGATAGGAGTACAAGTACAAATTGTAATAGCTGCCAAGTTTTCTTCATTTTAGTTTTATGGCTGTTAAAGAAGTCTTTTTTTATATTTGAAAAGCTTAGACTAATCACATTCTTTGTATATTTCCTGTATCACTGTGTCGCCAGCAGCCATATTGAGATATGTGACAAGGGCATATGTTTGCACAAGCTGCAGTAAAGAATTCCTGAATTTACAGGCTGTAGTACAGGTAGAGATCTTTGATACTTTTAATGGACCTCTTTATGAATTTAGCCTAGATAATTGGCTGAGGGGCCAGCATTCAACGTTAATAGGGGGGCATTGTCTCCCAGCCTGACCATGCAGATTAGGGCCTCTTGTCTGTTAATTATCCAGAATTAATCCTACTTTAATGCTGTTGTATAGTTTCAAGTATTTTCTTTATTCGAATCTCAGAGCCAATTGGTGTAAGGTAGAATGCAGTGGACAATTCAAACACACACATATTTAAACTGTTTCTTAATGAGATTACTTGCTGAGCGGCAATATATATTATTTTGGCGGGATTGGACAACTGGGATGTTTGTATGGTATCATAGTTCACAAACCTTCATTAGATGAAAAAGATGTTGTCTGGGTTGGAATTCGTCAATGGTTAGTATATGGCACAGGACTAGGTAGTTCATGTAAGCTTGAACAGTTTAAGTATATACAGTGCATTCACAAGCCAGGATCTGCAGTGATAACATTTCTTGGCTAACTAAATAGGCTGTAGTGCAAACTTTCGAGGCATGCAGGCTTCTTCTTCAGGCAATAAGAACTAGTAGTAACCAATCAACCAAAATATGCAATGTGTGTGGCTTACTGTATAAAATGCATGTCTCTTACTACTACTCTTATTGCTTGAAGAAGAGGCCCACATGCCTCAAAAGCTTACAGGACAACCTATTTAATCATCCAATAAATGGTACCACCTAGATCCAAACTTCTACTCTTGTCGATGGCTAGCATGGTACAATGCACTGCTACTCTCACTAGTTAGTGATATTTTCATAATTTCTGTGACCAGGTTAAGCTGGCAATTCAAGTATGATTAAGTTTTACATTCTTACTCCTCATGTTTTACTGTAAATTTCTGTTCACCTTTAAAAGTACATTATTTCTCCTACACTAGTTTAACAGGGGAATGCTCTGCAGCTTGCACTCTCAAAAGCATAGCTTCATAAAGTAATACCAAGGTGTATTTTCTATTCATTTTAAAGTTTTGAGACAGATTCATTCTCTTATGTATATTCCATCCTATATATCAGAATACATTTAAATTAGACCCAGCATATTTTTTTGTTATGTGCATGCATGCAAAGTAATGTACTCTCCTGATAATGCCTTCATCCGTTTTCCTTTCCAGAGACATGACACTCATTCATTCAGGCATCATCCATGGTTAGCATTTACATCTGAAACTAAAAAGCTGACTTTGGCATAAAACAGTCATCACAAATTTATGACACAGAACATCCCCCAACTGCAGCCTCTCACCCTGTGACTTGCTGCAAAGTTACATTGTTGCAGTAAGATCACTGGAGGAAAGATGGCAGAGAAAATCCTTTATTCTGCCTGCAGAAGACTGATAGCATCATTTAATGGCTACATGCACATGCGTGGTTTGGCCCAACAGCATAAAATCACAGTATTTTTAGGCACCCAGCAGGCACAGGTGCAACATCCAGCCCCACTACCATCAGTCTTTGACAGGCTGAAATATGCGGTGGCAGGATGCTGTACCAAGCAGTACGCTTAGGGCCCTATGCATTCAGGGATGTATGCCCAGAACACCTGCATTTTGGGCATATGGCCCTAATCGTGAGTACTATTCGGTACAGCGTCCAGCCAACACATATTTCAGCCTGTCAAGGTGACTACACAATGAATGCCTTTTAATTCTAAAAGATTCCTCTTCTTAAAACCATTTATACTGATGTTAGTGTCATGTTATATGTCAGGAATGTATTCTTATAGACTTGTAAAGTATTTGAGAGGTCCACTTTAATTGCTCCTTTCTTGTTCATACAGGAACACATGATGCTATGTAGATTTGCAGATCAGACAGCTGTCCAACTTCCTCCAGAGCGGAGACTGATAGGTAAGTGTATGCTACATGATATATTTTAAAATATAGATTAGATATTCATGTACTAGTTGCATCAATCTTATTGGGCTACCAGGGACATTTCTAAGTACATTTTTACATATTACAAGGAAAATGGATTTCCCTTAAGTATAGTATAATAGAATGAAGCTCAGACAGTAGACAGGAGCCAGTGCAGTTGTTTCCCTTGAATGTTAGTTATTCTTTTTAAGAATCTCAGGACATGCCGTTGCAGCTCACTCAGCCAACTGCAGGTCAGTCAGGGGATTTATGAAGCTTTAAGCATCAGTACTTTATTTCTTTTACTTCTGATTTAACATTGAGTATGGCCTATTTTTACTGATGAAACAGAACAAAGTCTAGACAATATTAAGGAAAAAAAAGATAAGATAAATGTAAAGCCCAGCTTCTATTTTTAACAGAGTGGGAAATGGTTAGAAAGTCTTCCACATTTTTATTGCTGTCTCAATCATGTGTCAATCCATTGGGTTAATTTCCTCTCTCATTTTATTAATTATGAGCCCGAGGGTCATCAGTAAATAAAGACACAGAGGACATTGTAAACCTCCCATTGGTTCTAACCTTTCAAACTCAGGTGTTTTTGTTGCTTTCTGAGTACCCATTGGCAAGATTTCCCACTTTCTGAGCTTCTGTCACCAGAACAGAGAAAGCAACAATTACCTGTCAGAGGTTCTGACCTATGTACCAAAACAAGATAAAAGTTTTGGCTGGGAAAGTGTAAATCAGTAAGTGAACGCTAATTGCTTGTGTATCAGTGCTAAATTACAGACTGTCGGCATGATTCACCAAGTTTGAACTGGCATTATTGACATTGATTACCTTAGCCGGACACAAAAAGTTGCCAGTTTGCTAATGCGTAGTTAGTGGCAGCTATTGGCAATACCATGTAGGATAATAATATCAAAGTTGCCCTGAATAAATGTATACAAACTGTTTAGTTGAGATTGGCTTTGGATTGGTTGTATATCATTCGTTTATCAGCTTTGGATTGGTTGTATATCATTCGTTTTTATCAGCTTTGAATTGGCTATATACCATTATTTTATCAGCATGTAAGATCTTTTGTTTAATTTACTGCCGTATTGAGTACTACTGACATATCATGGTTTTAACTAGCGGAAGAGGGTAATAATACATTTTTATTTGTGTCTCAAAGGGAAGCGATGTATGGGATTGGTGGACCTGGATCGAGCATGGGCTGCAGAACAGTGTGGATACAAAGCCCACGTTATCTCAATGGAACCAGAGAGTTGTTCACCAAAGAATAATTTGATTGTGGGATTCCCAGTATAAAATGGGGCCAGTTTACCAGACTGTAAAGAGAAATCAGTTCCACCTTATGTAACACCATAAAGAGCCATTTATGAAGTGCAGCAGTAAACCATATAATAGAGTAGTAGATTGAGCAATCTTATTTCCTTGGTGAAAACCATTTTAGTTGCAACGGTTTCATGGCTCTCTTTGCTACCTTATGTAGAAGACCTATATGCTTGTTTACTATAGCTTGATATATCATTATGTCAAGCTTACGACACTCTGCAGTTTACTGCTGCAAGAACAGTTCAGTAGAAGGTTTTAGTTGTGGCTGTGGCTCAAATTCATAGACACTGGTTACGCAGGATATTTGTATTGAAATATTAAGAAAAATGATTTTTTTTTTTAATAAACAACATTTTTAATATATTGCTGAAGTGGTTTATGTAAATACGGACAATGTAAAAAGAATTTTTAACCCTGGAATTTTAAGGGCCATTTTCATTGCTGCATTTTTTTAAACAAGGTATAGGTCTTGCATTTGTTTTACTTATATATTGCATGTGTTTATTGCCAGTTTGAATGTATTTTGACTCTGATTGTATGAGTTTTGCATGTTGGGCCATCGAAAACAATAAAGAAGAATAGGTATTCCAAAAAGCAGTAGCAAAGAGCTTTAGATTACATATTGCTAAACCACAGTTTACAGAAACACTTGGATGAAGACAGTACCTTATAATACAGTGGTACAGACTTTTCCTGGCTGTGTCTGTGTGGCTTGGTTTCTTTCCTAACCACAATAAAACCACAACAGGGGAAATGGGCCCTAAGTGAGGGCACCACTAAATAATATGTGGTTTGGAAGGTTTCTGTTTTCAATACCAGCACGTAAATGAATGGAAAAGAACCTATTAACAATTTGACTCTGAAGCTGGGAGGCTGCTAATATCCAAATTAGCAGTTATCCTAGACAATGAAAGACAAACAAGGCTCGTTTTTCACTTCCAATATTTGTTTTATTGTGTTTTCAACATAAGTGCAGAAGGTAATATGTAACATGACAACCATGTACTACAGACGCAAAGGCACACTTTTAAGCTTTAAAACCTGCCAATCACGGTAACCTAGAATAGCTACTGGTGTAAAAGTGTTGTTTAGATGGGCTTTCAGCTTGTAGGGATTCCCCCTCTCTATAGCAGAGGTGGAATGGTGCTCCTGTTACATACCGTTATCACTGAGGGGTGGCAAATTTGCTTCCTTCCCTCTGGCATGTGAGATTCAGCATTTCTCGACTGCTACCACACAGAATACTGACTCCCACCTCTGGCTACAAGACAGGAGCTCCCAGACTAATTACCGTACTTCAAGCCAATAGGCTTTTTACTTACACTCATCCACTAGTATACTTGTAAGTTAATTAAATCTGCAGGGTTTGACTGCTATTAAAGAGCCCATGCTTAATATAAGAAGGGCAAGTTGTATTTTCTTTCTTTCGGAGTATATAGCTCCCCTGTGATTTTTTTCTTTGTATACAAAACCTCTAACCATTACGGTTTTTTAAAACAGATGTGCTATCATAGAATTGTATATCTAGTTCATCCAGTACAGTCCTGGTTCCTTTTTTTTTTTTCGTTTGTTTTATTAGTGACATTTAGCGTTTGTGCTTTTGTTTTTGGATACATTTATGTTACTGGCAACCAAAATAGTTTTTTCTTTAAAGTAGATCTAAAAGCAAAAAACTTTCTTTTTTTCATTTTGTAAGGCCCAATTGACAAGGGTGAACTTAAAAATACATCCATACTAAGCGCTGTTTGCCCACACAGGATGCACAGGTGTTTTGTGCATCTACAGTGCATCCGGAAAGTATTCACAGCGCTTCACTTTTTCCACATTTTGTTATGTTACAGCCTTATTCCAAAATGGATTACATTTATTATTTTCCTCAAAATTCTCCAAACAATACCCTATAATGACAACGTGAAAGAAGTTTGTTTGAAATCTTTGCAAATGTATTAAAAATTTAAAAATGAGGGGGGTGTGGCCTGGACATGAGCGAGTGAGGGCGTGTGTTCTTACAGCTCCTCGCCGATGGACACTTTCACAGCCTCCACCTGGGATCTTTAGCTTCACCGAGCCTCAGCCGGGATGTCCTACCGCTACCGAGCCCAATCACAGCTGCGGGGCTCCATTAAGTCCCGCCGCGGCTCCATAAATGCCTATTTCAATGACAGAGGGCGACCGCGGGACGAGCTATCCAAGATGGCGGACGACCAAGACAAGGGGAAGAGCGCAGCAGCAGCCGCCCGGGCCGGCCTGCAGTCTCTCCTATTGAATCACCGCACATGGTAAGCGATACAGCTGCCCCAGCCTCCCCTGGCTCCTCTGCCTCCCACGATCAGGGGTCTGACATTTTGGAGCTTCATGGGGATAGAGACTTGAAGCATAGCATCTCTCCACTAGAGAAGACTTAGAAAGATGTACCAGCAGAGTAGAAAAAGCATTTAAACAGGGCATTGAACAATTGCAGAATGACACTACTCAGTTGGGCAACGGAGTGGAAGCCCTGCAGCAGAGTGTAGAGGAGACCCTTCCAGCCATCTCCCAGCTTAGGGATACCTGCTGTGCTCAAGACCAAAGAACTGAGGCTCTCATTTGCCAACTAGATGATTACGAGAACCGCAGCCGCCATTCTAATATCCCTGTCCGTGGGTTGCCAGAGGCTACAGCAGCCAGAGACATTCTCCCAACTCTACAGGGCATCTTCAAGGAGATTCTGGAGCTTTCCCCCAATGAATCAGTGGAAATTGTTAGAGCTCATAAAGCGCTCAGACCCCCTTCACAAGATGCCTCAAACCAGAGAGACATTATATGCAAGCTGCATAAGTTCACAGTCAAGGAGCAGATCATGCAACGCATGCGCAAACGCCCCTTCTTTGATTCCGACGGTGCACGCCTGTTCTTTTACCAAGACCTGTCACGCCGCACACTGATGCAACGCAGTGCTCTCTATCCCCTCCTGGAAGCTATGCGAGCGGCAGGCATAAAATATTGGGGGTTCCCTTTCAATCTACAAGCTGGAAGAGACAGCAAGTCTGCTACTTTATATAAAAAAGGAAGCCAGAAGGCTAACACTGTGCTAAAATAAATAAGTATGTGAATCTATGAACTGAAGCAGCCAGCACCTATGAGTTCAGTACAAAAAAACTACAAACAAAGTAAAATTTAAAAGGAAGTGCAGTACTAATAATACACATAATAATGATAAATCACATGTATCAATTGTGAATCAGTGAAAAAAGTGATAAGAAAAATAAGACAGAGTCCCAATAACAATAAAGTCCATATGGGTCTATGTAAAATAATGAAACAAAAATTATTAATTAATTACTTACATAAAAAATTGTGAATCGGTGAAAAATTGGTAAAAAAGAAAACTAAGGCAGAGTCCCAATCACAATAAAGTCCATATGGGTCTATGCAGAGTATTAAACCAGTGAAGATAAGTTGCAGGAAGAAGAAGGTGACATAAATCTTCATACGAATTGTAGTGCGGTCAGATCTACACCCAAAAGTGAGCTAGCCTGCTTACCA
Source organism: Aquarana catesbeiana (assembly GCF_042186555.1). Lineage (NCBI taxonomy): Eukaryota > Metazoa > Chordata > Amphibia > Anura > Ranidae > Aquarana > Aquarana catesbeiana. The sequence goes on from NC_133324.1 coordinate 663,588,448, forward strand.
GAAGGCTGTGACTGCCAGGACAGTCTCACCAAGCTCGGGGAATTAGTGGTCTCCCCAGGACCTGATTGATATATGGAACAGCAGCTTAATATTTCTGAATCAATTCGGAAATATAAAAGAAAAAACCCTTCATAGTGCAGTATGCATATTCAAAAAGATTTCATAAATTAATAAATTCCACTTACAAAAATGATACTAGTATGTCAGCAAGCAGCGATCAACAACAGAAAGGTAGACTGCGGCATCTCCATTTACTTCTCTTTACTTCCTATACGAATCGTCACTCCACCATCTGGGAGGGAAAGGCTCCACCCTACGCGTTTCGTCACAAATGGCCATCTTCTGGGGATTGGCCGAATTTATTGTGATTGGGACTCTGCCTTAGTTTTCCTTTTTACCAATTTTTCACCGATTCACAATTTTTTTATATAAGTAATTAATTAATATTTTTGTTTAATTATTCTACATAGGCCCATATGGACTTTATTGTAATTGGGACTTTGTCTTATTTTTCTTATCACTTTTTTCACTGATTCACAATTTATACATGTAATATATCATTATTATGTGTATTATTAGCACTGCACTTCCTTTTTAATTTTACTAAGTCTGCTACTGATCTTCCCTACTTCCTCTCTCAACTGGGACAGGATCCGGTGGAATTTACAGATTGGCGTCACCAAGCAGAGATGCAACTTCCATCGGCACCAAACCCTTGGAACCCTGCTCGACCTAAAAGACGCTCTCGAGGCCGCAAACGTTCTTTACCCAATACTTCTCCTGGAACCCACGATGGTGACATCTGAAGCACAGCATGACCTAGGAACTCTCCCAATGTAATCTTCTGGACCCAATGTGGCATTGCGTCTGTAGCAGGACAACTCAGTGGCCAATTGAGCTCCTGAGGATGGACTAGAGGGCCATGGCATCTACCTGCAGTTCTTTTTTCATAAATTTTTGCTGAAAAAAAAGGTTTTCTCTATTTTTAGCAATTTTACTATTAATCCCCGGTGCATTTATCAACTCTGTCATTAGACGGGGACCTGGACACACCTTGTCTGTTCATGTTTGTCTACATAGGATTACCTGTTTTGGGTATTAGCCCTGAATTGGGCGTCATGCCTCACCCAGGTGGCTCTCCACACTTGACAGGCCTTCCTGGGTCAGGCATGCGGCTCAATGTGGCCTTCCAGGGGCTGACCTTGGCTTCTGATGGCCTTTTTTGTAGATTATTGTGTGTTTATTTTGTTGTAATGTGGTTAATGCCTTTTTTTTCCTTTTTTATCTTTTCTCTTCTGAACTTTCACTCCAGATACGTGGCTGCTCACACCTGGTTCAACACTCTGACGGGTTTCGCTTGGACACCCCGTACCTAATCCTTCATGGCAACGATTAAGGTAGTTTCATACAATACACATGGCTTAAGCCCTCCCAACCAAAGCGACAGGCTATGGCTAGAGCTCAAGCACCTGGGGGCACAGGTCCTTTTCTTGCAGGAGACTCACTTTACTAATGCTTCTACTCCACAACTCCCTAATCACATTTTTTCCCTAAGGTATCTGAGCAACTCTTAAAAACCAAAATCTAGAGGGACAGCTATTGCCATTCACAGGAATTGTCCGTGGTTCTCTCCGCTCCTTTGTCAGTTGAGAGAGGAGGTATGTCGACTGGGACCGAAAGTCCATGACACAGGAGAGTTCCCTTGTGTTCAATAGTGTTGCGTAAGCTCTCGGTCTCTCTATAGTGTCTGTTACCTAGGTTGTGAGTGACAACTCCTGGTACTTTGGTATACTGTATACCTATTTTGTTACTGTCTTGTTTGTTTTCCTTGCTTTTATTATTTTCTGGTCCTTTACTTTTGATTTGTTCTCTCACAATGTTGACTAAAATAAAGATTATTCAAAAAAAAAAAAATGAAAAAATCACATGTAGATAAGTATTCACAGCCTTTGCATGACACTCAAAATTGAGCTCAGGTGCATCCTGTTTCTACTGATCATCCTTGAGATGTTTCTACAACTTAATTGTCATCCACCTGTGGTAAATTCAATTGGCTGGACATGATTTGGAAAGACACACACCTGTCTATATAAGATCCCACAATTCACAGTGCATGTCAGAGCACAAACCAAGCCATAAAGTCCAAAGAATTGTCTGAAGACCTCCGAGATATGATTGTATCGAGGCACAGATCTGGCGAAGGGTACAGAAATTTTTCTGCAGCATTGAAGTTCCCAATGAGCACAGTGGAACCACCAGGACTCTTCCTAGAGTGGGCCATCTGGCCAAACTGAGCAAACAGGGGAGAAGACCCTTAGTCAGAGAGGTGACCAAGAATCTGATAGTCATTCTGACAGAGCTTCAGCATTTCTCTGCGGAGAGAGGAGAACCTTCCAGAAGAACAACCATCTCTGCAGCACTCCACCAGATAGAATCCACTCCTCATTTAAAGGAAACTCATGACAGCCTGCCTGGAGTTTGCCAAAAGGCACCTGAAGGACTCTTAGACCATGAGAAACAAAATTATCTGGTCTGATGAAACAAAAATTGAACTCTTTTTAGCCTGAATGGCAAGCGTCACGTTTGGAGAAAACAAGGCACCGCTCATCACCTGGCCAATACCATCCCTACAGTGAAGCATGGTGGGGGCAACATCATGCTGTGGGGATGTTTTTCAAGTGGCAGGAACTGGGGGATTAGTCAGGATCAAGGGAAAGATGAATGCAGCAGTGTACAGAGACATCCTTGAATAAAACCTGCTCCAGAGCGCTCTGGACCTCAGACTGGGGCGAAGGTTCATCATTCAATAGGACAATGGCCCTAAGCACACAGCCAAAATAACAAAGGAGTGGCTGGCTATGAGACAACTCTGTGAATGTCCTTGTGGCCCAGCCAGAGCCCAGACTTTAAACCCGATTGAACATATCTGGAGAGATCTAAACATGGCTGTGCACTGACACTCCCCATCCAACCTGATGGAGCTTGAGAGGTCCTGCATAGAAGAATATGAGAAACTGCCCAAAAATAGGTGTGCCAAGCTTGTAGCATCATACTCAAAAAGACTCGGGGCTGTAATTGGTGCCAAAGGTGCTTCAACAAAGTATTGAGCAAAGGCTGTGAATACTTCTGTACATGTGATTTTTTATCTTTAATAAATTAGCAAAGATTTCAAACAAACCTCTTTCATGTTGTCATTATGGGGTATTGTTTGTAGAATTTTGAGGAAAATAATGAGTTTAATCCATTTTGGAATAAGGCTGTAACATAAAATGTGGAAAAGGTGAAACGCTGTGAATACTTTCCGGATGCACTGTACAGGCAGACAGGTCCATTCATGTCTATTGGGAGGCGGGGACTGCACAGACATAGCTGTTGCTCCAAATTTGACAGCTGTGCAGGTGTATGTGGTTGAGTGTCCCCAAATGCAGACAATGTGAGTTCAGGGACATGCACCCATATGCACCCTCATGGATGTCAGATGAGAGTAGCTGCCGTGTCCCACTAGAATGGGAGTGCCTGCATGTGGATGCCTGGGACACTTGTGTATCCCATGCAGATGAACACAGTCCTTCACACTAAAGTACGCCTGTGCAAACAAAGCCTTAGGGAGGGTTACAACCCCTTCCAGGTTGTTTTTTGCATCTGTATCCCATATTCCCTTCACTTCCTATTCCATAGCCAAAACAGGAACTGAGAGGAAATCCCTCCAAAGTGAGGGAATCCCTGGTTGTCACCAGGGTCAGCACAAGTTTCCATTGTAAGATTTCCCATCTATTTCTGTTCCGAGAACAGTCCAAAATTTGGGAGTTTTTTTTCACTGATCATTGTAAACATGACAGTTAGAAACAATGAATCTCCCTAATGGGGGGAACAGACAGCAATAAAAACCTGACGGGTTTTCTAATCCACACTCTCCAACACTAGAAAAAAAGCCTTAAAGAGGAAATAAACCCTGATGGGTTTTACTTCCTCTTTGTTTCCCTGCAAAGGTAAAGCATAATGGGCTGCTATGCATCACATTGTAGCCCATTATGTGTCACTTACCTGACACAGGAGCCTGTGATGTCACTGCTGTCCCCTCTTCCACAAAGCATCCATCTTCCTTCCGGGTATCGTGGCTCCGGACAATCACAGCGTGGGAGCCGCCACTAACGGCACGATCGCCGTTAGAAACGGCACGCTCTTGTCGCTCCCAAGCTTCTTCACAATGTGTCACATAAAAGTATTTAGACATCATGGATGGGGATATATGGATACATATACACAGTAAATATATATGGCAACAATCAATGATAGAGTTATAGGGACATCCATACACGGGCTTAATTGTGAGGAATGGTGCTTTTTTTCACTTCAGCTCCTGCTGTACTAAGGCGGCTGTACTATATTAAGTGCACCTTATATTACATAAAAAAGTTTTTTTCAATATGGTCTTTATTGATCTTTTATTACATTTCTATAACAATCAATTGTGTCCATACTAAAAAAGCAATCTGAACAAAAACCAATAAAAACAACTCTGGGTTCAGGTTTCTATATTGCATTTGTGAGTCCAGTATGTGGATTCAGTCATCAGTAGTTTATAAAGTCTTGCTGTAATTACAGGATGATTACACCCTAATTAAAGTTGCTTTCTTTACCTTATATGAACCTCAATTAGTGCTGCTTTTCTATCATCTCACAGTATACATTAAGAAGCATTGATAGAATAGCATTTGTAATTCCTGGCTTTTAAGGCAGTAGTATGAGGTAGGACGTGTTGGCCTGAACTGCCCCTACTTTAGCACACTATCCACACCCTATATCTTGTGGCAAAGCCTCAAGTCAAGTTTTATGCACACTTTGTCAGCTGGCCAAATTGCATACCTATAAATCATGAATTATGACGTTATGCATATGAGAGCGCTGGAATCACTTGCTTAAGGCACACAGGTTTGTTCATTAATACTTTAAAGTTAATAATTAGCCTTTATGTCTTCACAAATAAGAATGTGCTACAGTAAACTGTGAATTCTGCATAATTTTTAAATATAGTAGTATTTTTGCCTGTTTAGTGCAGTGTTATTTTTCCCTACAGCAGAGATGTGTTTCAAAACAGAAGGAAGAAGGTTAGAAAGGTAGAAATTTGCATCATGCATTTAATACATTCACTATATCACCATTGCTCTTGTTTTTGGACAGGGCTTGAAGTGAGAAGCATGCAGTAGCAGCTCTCAGCAGGTTGGCTAATATCACTACATAGACAAGAACATATGTCACCAGCACACCCTGGATCCATAATCAATAGTCCAAAAGTTTTACTGAAGCAATCACATCACAAACCATGTCAGTGCCACGTTTTGTGGCCACAAAGAACAGCAGGCATGTGTCCCGTGCTTTTCTCAAACTGTTGCACTGACACTTTTGCTGTTGCACTGACAAAACTTTTGAACTACTTATTATGGATCCTTTTAGTGCTGGTGAGATGTGTTCTTATTTATGCATTTAAAGGAGAGGTATAGCCAAAGCTATTTTTTTTTTTCATAATCAAAGTTTAAGATTTTGAACAACAGAAACTTTTACCATTTGAGACACTGCAATCCTCATGCAGGAATTTTATGCTAGTGGAATGGAAATACTGCAAGCTTTTAGATTTTATAGGCAAGTGAGCACCCAAGTTGCGACCGCGAGATGCCCTCTCCCCGTTTGAATCCAAGTGTGTAAAACTTCTGGACTCTAGACACCTGCTCTCACACACATACATATTTGTTCTTAGTACTCACTGTGTGTCCATTCCATATTATATTAGAGAATGGGAGAAGGAACATGGATTGGAAATTACTCCCCTTCAGATTCAGAGAAACATTAAATTGACTCATACATACTCTAATTGTACTCCAAGAGTCGTCATAAAAAAACCTTACTAGGTGGTACAAACCCCCTCCCGTCTGGCTTAGATGTTTCTAAATGCCGATGCCCGATGGTGGAGGGGCTGTGACCAACAAGGCACGTTCCTCCACCTTTGGTGGTTCTGCTCTAAGATTATAGCCTTTTGGGAAGCAATTACCCCATGGATTAAGAAAATGACGCTTAGACCCATAGAAAGCAACCCCCTACAACTGTTCCATGGTGCCCCCTTTTCTCTCAAATCTTATAAGAAAAGTTCTACCCCAAATTGCTGAATGCAGCCAAATCCTTAGCTCCCAGGATTTGGAAACAGACCAATTGCCGTTCGCTAGCTGACTGGAAAAGGGAGGTGAATGCCATAATGGAGACGAAACGCTGGGTACATACAGTTGGGTTTCAACAGGATAAATTTAGAGATGCGTGTGAATGGGTTGGATGTACTACTCCACTGAGATACAGGATGACTAGGTAATTACCTGTATAACAAGTAGCAGCTCTATTCATTGTACTTACCTGGATTGGCATTTCTGACATGTCCATGAACCCGCAATCCCCCCCCCAGACATAAGTTTGTTTCCCTTTTTTTTTCTCTTCTTTTTTTTCATAGGAGAGTGAATTGTAATATACTTGACTTACCTTAATTTTCTCTGTACAATGGTTGTCCAACTGATCCCTGCACAATTTTGCTTGCTTTACTGATAAAGGGTGAGCCTGCCAAAGTTGTGTCAAAGCGATTTTGGCTCTGTTTCTCCTATGGATCGCAGGAGTGCAGTTCATTCTGCAATCCTGTGACACATTTTCAGCTGACAGCGGGCTCCACCCAGATGCCTGGACTGGCAGCTTGGCTCAGCCTGTCGGAGAACTGCTGAGAGCCTCAGCCAGCCATTCCCGTTCCCTCCACAGCCCGGCTCTCCCGTGAGCCCTGGAGGGGCAGAGCAGAGAGCCAGTGACTGACAGTCACCAGCTCTCTACAGGCTAAAGACAGAGAACTGAGAGATCAGCAGTCTTTGATCGATCACTTCTTGGTCTCAGAGGCAGTCAGTTACAGATGCAGCTGGGATCCATGCTGCACCCATCTAGGTGAGGTTGATTGTCTTTTTTTTTTTTTTTAAAGCCATACTTCTCTTTTAATATATGACACTTCAGTCCAAAACTTACTTTTACCTTAAGTAAGTTGTAATCATTTGTTTTATGTCTCCAGGTCCCAATGATTGGGCTCATAATAAGGAACTTTACAGCTGAAATTCAGACACATATAAAATACACATTGATGTGGCTCTGTGTTCATTAATACATCGATAATTTTATTTTTTGCATACAGGCAGTGTAAACTCCTTATTTTGACTTTGATTTGGCTGACTCCAAATCGCATGACAAGACGCACCCCGTTGCCGGCAATGGAACCATTCATGCTGCATAGATTCTGAAAAAGATTCCTGCACTACTTTTTACCGATTTCATTGCTACTTGCATAGACTTTTGTCTATGTCGCAAGCCGCAATGAAAATCGGCAGTGCAAATCGCTCTGATGTGCAGCTTTGAAATCGTGCTGAAGTAGTGTGACTTCAAAGCTGCACCGCTGTGAACGGGGGCTTACTTGCGATACAAAATTGTGGCAAAATGGACAGTTCTGTGGGTTCCCTATGAAACTTTTTATATAGCAGTATGGCAAAAAGTCAGTCCTTCCCTAGCTGTGTAAAGGGCATTCATTACTGCTGACCTGAAAACACTTTCTTTCAAGACATCAATTAAGTATACAGCTTTTTTGCACAATAACACAGAAAAAGAAGAATGACTACTATTGACCAAGGCACAGGAACTCTAATTATACAGTAAAACCTTGGATTAAGAGTAACTTGGCTTGAGAGTGTTTTGCAAGACAAGCAACATTTTAAAAAAAAAATTTTGAGTTGATAAACAAGCAATGTCTTGATATACAAGTAGCGTCACGTCACAACTTAGTATAAAAGAGAAGAGAGGCGCCTCTAAGTGTAGCAATATGGTTATATTTAATGAAGGTACAACATTAAGCAACTCACATCGTTGATTAAAACAGGCACGGTGCAGAGGATGGTCTATGTGGACAGCTCTACCCCAGATGCCTGCATACTTAGATGTGCCTTTTTTAACCATTTCCCGCCCAGCCTATACCAAAATGACAGCCAGGAAGTGGTTCAGTTATTCTGACCGGACGTCATATGACATCCAGCAGGATAAGCCACGATCGCGTGCCCGCACAGCGATCGGTGATGTGGTGTGTCACTCTGACACACTGCATCTCTGATCGTGGTAAAGAGCCTCTGACAGAGGCTATTTATCACATGATCAGCTGTGACCAATCACAGCGTGAACCAGGAGGTGCCGGTAATCGGCTTTCCTCAGTTTGCGCTGACAGGGAGAGCTGCTCAGCGGCTCTCCTGTCAGAGGGGGGTGTGCACTGATAATCAGTACATTGATTATCAGTGCAGCCCCCATCAGAGGTGCCCACCACAATGCCAATCAGTGCCCATCAGCTGCCAGTCAGTGCCCATCAAAGTGCCAACCAGTGCCTGTCAGTGCCCTTCACAGATGCCCATCAGTAATGCCTGTCAGTACCTCCTCATCAGTGCTGCCTATCAGTGCCACCTATCAGAGCTGCATATCAGTGTAGTCCATCAGTGCTGCATATCAGTGCCCATCAATTCTACATATTAGTGCCTCCTCATCAGTGCCCATTAGTGCAGCCTCATCAGTGCCTGTCAGTGAAGGAGAAAACAATATTTTACAACAGAAACTAAGAATTTTTTTTTTTTTTTTCTTTCAAAAATGTCGGTCTTTTTTAGTTTGGTTAGCAAAAAATAAAAAAACCCAGTGGTGGTCAAATACCACCAAAAGAAAGCTCTAATTTTGGGAAGAAAATGATAAAAATGTATTTTGGGTACAGTATTGTATGACCGCGCAATTGTCATTCAAAGTGTGACAGCGCTGACAACTGAAAATTGTCCTTGGTAGGAAGGGGTTAATCATTGAGTTGCTAAATGCTGTACCTTCATTAAATGTAACCATTGCTACACTTAGAGCAGGGGTGTCCAAACCTTTTTCAAAGAGGGCCAGATTTAATGAAGTGAACATGCGTGAGAGCCGACCATTTTGCCTGACATTCTTTGAACCTTTAAAATTAAATGCAAATTAACTAATACACTGCCCAACAAGAATTATCTTGCCTTTGTGGCTGTGTGTGGTGAAGAGTCTAAGGATGAGCTGTGTTATTTGGATACACTGTATTTATAACACGCACAGGCGTATAACACGCACCTTCACTTTAAGAGGGACGTTTCAGGAAAAAAACTTTTAAATAAGGAACTGTGAAGCAAAATAAGGGTCAGTGCCCATCAATGCAGCCTAATCAGTGCCCATCTGCAGCCTCACCATTGCCATGAATGCAGCCTCACAAGTGCCATTAATGCAGCCTCACCATTGACATGAATGCAGTCTCACCATTGCCATCAGCACAGCTTGATCCATACTCATCTGCAGCCTCGCAGGGGAAAGGGAGGGGGGCGGGATGAGCGCCAACAGATCACAAACAGGAGAATCTCCTGTTTACTTGGTGGACTCTTTACTACAAAGTCCCGCCTTCTATGTTAGACAGAACAGTCGTCCAATGCCAGCCCAGGATATGGGACTTCCTATTACAGAGGACACTGAGAAAACGGGAGATTCTCCTGTATGTCCTGTGAGGCCGTATTAAACTGGAGCACGGGCCGCAATTTGCCCGCGGGCAGGACTTAGAGGCGCCTCTCTTCTCTTTTATACTCTGTAGCTCCTGCTGGATTTTGCTTCTAATCCCCTTGTGGAGGCTTCCATTTGTGGATGGACATTTTTATGGTTACACGACCTATCACATTGCTATAATCTTTTTATATGGACTATAAGCTGAAGGATTTTTGAATGAATGGTTATGGAACAAATCAATCTAAGTTTCCATTATTTCTAATGGGGAAATTCGCTTTGATATATGAGTGCTTTGGATTATAAGCACGTTTCTGGAATGAATTATGCTTGCAATCCAAGGTTTTAATGTATGTTGAAAATAAAACTCTTACATTTATGCAAAGGCAAAATGATACCAAGATAGTTTTTCACCCTGGAGAAGGAAACCATAGTATTACGTAAACAAATCTGCTGTTTAATAGCTGCACACAGTTCTTTTTCTGAAAATGGAAAATTAATTAACAAGACAGTGATAAGGGATATTCTGGTGCCTAGAAGTCTGGGATGACCCACAAGATCTATTAACTTCCCTTTACAAATTACTACCTGTATTTCCTCTAAATTCGAACAGTTTGAGATCTCATGGCTAGCCCTATAAGATGGTATGTGTGAGGCAGAGCTTACAATAGAAAGTACCATAAAGCCTGTAAGGAGGACTTTATATGTCACAGTAAAAATATGTTTTATTAAAGGAAACGACAAATGGTTCACTGAAGATGATACTTTTTATAGCTGTGCAATGTTTTTAGCTGAAAGCTTTCCAGACAATTTAGGCCTTTCCTCGGGCCTTGTCATATTTTGCATTCCTCCGATAGGTATTTATTGCTCTGCTTCACAGGAATTTTACAAGACTGCTCGTCTCTATGGATATTGTTCTGCACAAGTCATTTTAGTATCTGTTCACCTGTCCTACTAGAGTTCAAGATTGTTGCTTTAATAATCCATGACAATCGCTGCCAGGAGCCACTAGAGCAGACAGCTGATTCCGCTGACAAATGATGTAAGGGCAGGGTCACGGGTGGCATAGGCTTTATGAGCCCGTGAAGACATTTTGCTTTGTTCATGTTCCTACCGGAACTGAGCTTCACACCAACTTCAATATGTCTTTCCTACATAATAGCAAATTTGACTTGTGCATTGAACGGTGAATAACGACAGATGAATTGCTAAGTATTGTCAGACATTTTACACAGGCTCCACTGCTTTGATACAAAACTAAGCATTTCATAGTACATAGTTTGTTTTCTGCGTAAAATGTAAAATAATCATCCTCCGCCACTTCCACACCCTCTCGCCATCTGTATGACCCTGTGGTGTGTGCATACTTTACTATCTTATTTGTGCTGCATTCTCATCTGTTATTGGATTCCTGCTTACAAAGGCTAGCACTACTGTTGCATCTTACCCATTTTAGAGTACAGTTTAGTTGTAGGATACTTTCTGCTGTGCAGTTTTCCTGGCTTCTATATTGCTATCCTTTCTTGAACTGACTCTGAGTGAAATCAACTGATCGATCAACTTGGTACATTTAGCCTGCCCATTGACGGTTCAAATCTCGGGCCGGTGGCTGCTGAACTGTCGAGATTTGAACCATGTATGGCCAGTCTATGTTGACTGATTATGCCAGTTTTTCTCAACCTTTTAACCCTAGAGGGACCCCAGAAATAATTTTCAGGTCTCGAGGAACCCTTACTAAAACCAATTCATTAGGGATCATTAGGAACAATGCTCCTTATACTGGTGGTCAATAGGAAGAATGTTCCCCTTAAAGTGGTGCTCAGAATGCCACCCTTAAAGCGGTAGTCCGGTTACCTGATCTTTTTTTTTTTTCTTTTTTTTAGGTAATTGAGACACTTTGCTAATCCCAAAATAATACTCACAGTTTCTGTGTAATATTTCCGCCTCGGTCTGTTTTCGTACTGAAGAATAACTTAAAAAATGTGATGCTGGCTGTTTCCATCTTGCTTGTGGGCATGTGAAGCCCACAAGCATTGATTTCCGGGATGCGGTGAATGCTGTTCATTCACAGCTTGTTCACGCGCATGATCATTGTTTCCGCACTGAATCTTGGGAAGCCTGACACTAAGCTCCCAGGAGACAGTGCGGCGCCGGGGAAAGGCAATAAACACACCTACTCCCATGGGAGGAGAGACAGGAAGTGCCACAATAAAGTACAATATAAAGGTAATTACAGCGATGAAAAAAAATTTCATGCGGCATTTGAACATCTATGCAATTAACTGAAGGGGGTAAGATTAGGTTAAAAATTTGAGTGGAACCCCGCTTTAAAGACAGCTCAAAAGATATTTTGTGTCATGCTGCTGGCTTTGCTAAGTGATGTTGATCCTTGAACTCTATAGGCACCATCAAAAAGGTGGTTCATCAGCCACAGCTGAAGAAACCCCTAGAAAACTCTGGAGGAACCCTGGTTGAGAATGGCTGGATTATGCTGTTGTTAGACCCCAGCACTATATCTAAATATTTGGCTAAACACTTTGCCTGACCATCCTTCATTTGACCTCCCAGATACTGGACTTGGCTTCTGGGCTGCCTCCTTCTGCCCTGTATTTATGAGTAGCCACTTTGTTCAGATTCAGTAATTCATCACATAAGAACTTTACCTGAACTGAGGAAGTTTCAGTCACTTCTTGTTGACAGACTTCCAGTATTGTCTTACCCTTTATCATCTATTTCTCTGAAGGGTCATCGGAAAATGTGGGCATTAATCACCCTTAGAAAAGTATACAGCTGCGTTTTGTTATAAAGAAATTTGAGTATATGGAAACCCAATCAATAAGATCCCAAAAAAGTCTTAATGGGGTTGTAAAGTCAGAAGGTTTTTTATCTCAATGCATTCTATGCAAAGCCTTTTGTGTGCAGCAGCCCCCCTAATACTTACCTGAGCCCCATCTCTGTCCAGCGATGTCCACAAGTGTACTCTCCCTCCTGATTGGGCCATTGGCTCCCGCTGCTGTTAATCAAGGTTGGTTAGCCAATCAGGAGAGAGAGGGGGTGGGGCCGAACCACAGCTCCAAGTCTGAATGGGACACACAGAGCTGCAGCTTGGTTTGGGCACTCAATGGGAGGCAGGGGCCAGGAGCACAGAAGAGGGACCCAAGAAGAGGAGGATCCAGGCTGCTCTGTGCAAAACCTTTGCACAGAGCAGGTAAGTTTTAACATGTTTGTTATTTTGTATTTATTTTTTAAAACAAGACTTTACAATCACTTTAACATATTAACCCCTGCCACATGCTGGGAGATGGCTTCCCAATCATGTGATCACTGCGAATAGCTGTCACATGATCAGAATACTATCTCGCTGATTATAGAGAACAGAGACCAGAAGCTTCAGTGACAGTTTGGTCAGTATGCTGGGAGTGTGCAGTAAGCATGCTTTCAGGATTGAACCTCGGAGCCACCAGGATGTATATGTGCAGGGGCGGGGCTTTAAGTCCTACCTGCTCTGCCACTGCATATACTGTATGCGTTACACCAGTGGGAAGGGGTTAATGTAATTACAAAGGTTCATTTCAATATTTCTAAAGTTTTCATTAACCACTTCCCGACCGTCCCATAGCAGATATACTGCTAAACGATACTGAATTCCCGCCTAGGGGGCACGCGCCGCTTGTGCTGTGATTACTCACATCAGAAGCCGATCTGCAGGTGCAATGGATGTCCGCCAGCACCCGCCGATCATTGGGCAGAGACACAGGACTGACCTCTGCCTATGTAAAGAAGGCAGAGCTCCGTTCTGACAGGGGGAAAGTGATGAGTTTTGTGTCCCTGCAAAGCGGGGTATAAAATCCATCACTTCCCTTAGTCAAATCAGAACACAGTTTACACAAAAACACTGGTTAGGCACATAGTTAACCCTTTGATTGCCCTAGATGTTTACCTCCTTCCCAGCCAATGTCATTAGTACAGTGATGGTGCATATTTTTAGCACTGATCAGTTTGTCCCCCACAATATCGCAGTCCCGCTATAAGTTGCTGATCACTCCCAATACTAGTATAAAAATAAATAAAAATTCCGGGATATACCATAGTTTGTAGATGCTATAAATTTTGTGCAAACCAATCAATATACGCAGCGCACTCCTCAACCCTACACTCCATACATAGCACACTCCTCAATTCTACACTCCGTATGTAGCGCACTCCTCAACCCTACACTCTGTACGTAGCACAACCAATCGGTGAGTTGTAATGATATACAGTAACCTCTAGCAACTAATTAGTGAGCGGTAATGAAATGCTGTAATCTCTGGCAACTAATTGCAATCGCTGCCTGATCTGCTGCAGTGAATTGATTTTGTGTCTAGCTGCTATTTATCATATGTCCCAGAGCGGGGGGGGGGGGGAATGTTTGCCCTGCGTCCAATCAATATTAAAGATGGCCCTGAGTGAACCCTGCAAAGGAAATGTTGGCAGTTCACACAAATCCTTATGACTTTGTGTATATAGTAGTTTTGCAAAGCTTGATCTGTTTTACGGCTCGCCTTAAAGTGCATTTCTTACCTTTCTAGTTCTTTCTTGGAGCAGTTTTTATGAAAGACTCCATACAGTAGGTAGCTTGTATTGTTTATAATAGCTTGCAATGTGCAATCAGGGAACAGATTAGTTCAAAAGTACATTACCATATAATGCACTACCCAAGCCTGAAGCACTTTTTTGGCATGTCAGTCTTCTGCCCAGTAGTACCATGCATGCTTCTGGCAACATACAGTGCCTTCAAAAAGTATTCATACCCCTTGCTTTGCACATCTAGAGAGTGTAATTTTTGCCCGTTCTTCTTTGCAAAATAGCTCAAGCTCTGTCAGATTGAATGGAGGGCGTCTATGAATAGTAATTTTCAAGTCTTTCCACTTTGACTGGGCCATTCTAACACATGAATATGCTTTGATCTAAACCATTTCATTGTAGCTCTGGCTGTATGCTTAGGGTCGTTGTCCTGCTGGAAGGTGAAACTCCACCCCAGTCTCAAGTCTTTTGCAGACTCCAATGCCGTGTACACACGAGCTGACTTTTCAGCATCAAAGGTCCGACAGTCTTTCCGACGGACTTTCGACGGAGTTACTACAGACTTTCGAACGACCGGACTTGCCCACACACGAACGGACTAAAGTTCGTTTGAAAGTCCGTTGGTTTGAATGTGATGACGTTTGAAGGGACTAGAATAAAGAAGTTCATAGCCAGTAGCCAATAGCTGCTGTTGCGCCGTTTTTTGTCTGCCGGACTAGTATACAGACGAACACATTTTTCAATCGAACTCGAGTTCGTTGGAAAGATTTGAAACATGTTCTAAATCTAAAGATTTTCATCAGAAAATGTCCACTGAAGGTCTGATGAAGCCCACACATGGTCGGATTGTCCGACGGATTCGTTCCGTCGGACCAGTCCGATCGAAAAGTCCGGTCGTGTGTACACGGCATAACAGGTTTTCTTCTAAGATTGTCCTGTATTTGGCTCCATCCATCTTCCCATCAACTCTGACCAGCTTTCCTGTCCCTGCTGAAGAAAAGCATCCCCACAACATGATGTTGTGTTCAGGGTGACATGCGGTGTTACTTTTCTGCCACACAGAGCGTTTTGCTTTTAGGTCAAAAAGTTCAATTTTGGTCTCATCTGACCAGAGCACCTTCTTCCACAGTTTGCTGTGTCCTCCACATGGCTTCTCACAAATTGCAAACAGGACTTCTTATAGCTTTCTTTCAACAATGGCTTTCTTCTTGCCACTCTTCCATAAACGACAGATTTGTGGCGTGCACGACAGTTGTCCTGTGGACAGATTCTCCCACCTGAGTTGTGGATCTCTGCAGCTCCTCCAGAGTTACCATGGGCCTCTTGGCTGCTTCTCTGATCAATGCTCTCCTTGCCAGGCCTGTCAGTTTAGGTGGACAGCCATGTCTTGGTAGGTTTGCAGCTGTGCCATACTCTTTCCATTTCCGGATGATGGATTGAACAGTGCTCCGTGAGATGTTCAAAGCTTGGGATATTTTTTTATAACCTAACCCTGCTTAAGGCTCGGTTCACATTGGAACCAGCTGCGGATCGCACAGGAACGCTGTTCATCCCCATTCTCCAGTTCAGAGACAAATCAGGGCCGAATCTTTGCCTGAATTCAGCCCTGAAACAGAGCCAATGACGCTCTGTGCAATGCGTTCTGCAACCGCCCCAGAGATATGTGAACTGGCTCCACAGAGAGCTGGTCACATTCTCTTGCTATGCGAATTGGATGCGGAGAAACCCAAATCCAATTTGCAAAGGTGTGAACCCAATCTTAAACTTCTCCACAACTTTATCCCTTATTTGCATTCTATGCAATAAGGTGAAAAACCTTATGTGCTGCAGCTGCCCCCCCCCCCCCCCCTTTTCTAACCTGAACCTGATCGTTCCAGCAATGCGCACGAACCCATTGACTCCAGCTGACTCCAGCCACTTGGGTGCTCATTGGGGTTGTACTGTAGGAATGCAGAGATTCACTTGGTGTAACTCGGATTTGCACCAATTTGAAAAAGGTTCCTGCACTATTTTTGGGGATTTCATGTACGACTTGCATTGACATCTGTGCGTGAAATTGCACTGAGTGGTAGCTTTGAAAACTCACTGAAGTAGCGTGATTTCAAAGCTACATTCAGTGTGAACCAGGGCTGAAGGTACCACTATGTTTACATACTGGCAGCGTGTTAAGATTTGGTTTTCCACAAGTGGGAACCAATAGTTAGCAAAATTATGTGTTTATGAATTTCTTATATCCTGTGCTTGATTCTCCTCTGCTGTAGTCATAATGCATGACTTGTAGATTAGCCACTAGAGGGAGCTCTGTAAGTCACTGCAATTTCTCAGCCTTCTTGATTAGAGAGGTTACTAAAATTATGAAAATTCTCGCACGACAGAATAAAAAAATTGGAAGTGATGTCATATGTTGTACTGTATTCCTATTGTATTTTCGGATGAAAACTGTACTGATTAAACGAAAATATTACGATTTGGTGTCGTATGAGAAAAATTTTCATGTTTCTTTGATCGGCTAATATTGGATGAAGTGTCATGATTTGGCTCTCGAAAGCTCTGTACGATCTGATTATTGTACGATTGCTTTGTTAGTGTCAGTTAGTGCCAGATTGACCACGACAGTATTGCACTCCCATTATAAGTCATTATTCGCCGCCATTAGTAGTATAACGATTCCAGTATATATACCATAGTTTTTAGGAGTTATAACTTTCACACAAACCAATCAATATACACGTAAAGGGATTTTTTTCTCAAAAACATGTAGCAGAATACATTTTGACCAAATAAATTTTTTCGCAAAATCGCAAAAAAAAAAAAAAAAAAACATTTGTGGTGATCAAAAACCACCAAACCAAGGCTCTATTTGTGTGAAAAAATGATATAAATTTTATTTGGGTACAGCGTTTTATGACTGCACAATTACCAGTTAAATCCCAATCATGACGCTAACTGCGTGGAGTTTGCATGTTCTCCCTGTGCCTGCGTGGGTTTCCTCCAGGTACTCTGGTTTCCTCCCACACTCCAAAGATATGCTGGTAGGTTAATTGGCTTCTGTATAAATTGGCCCTAGTATGTGTATGTATGAATGTGAGTTGGGGAATTTGGATTGTAAGCTACTTGAGGGCAGGGACTGATGTGAATATATATATATATTTGTACAATGTATATATATATATATATATATATATATATATATATGTATGTGTGTGTGTAAAGAGCTGCGTAAATTGACAGCGCTATATGAGTACTTGCTTTAAATAAATAAAGTAGCGCAGTGCCGAATAGCGAAAAGGCCTGGTCATGAAGGGGGTAAAATCTTCTGGAGTGCAAGTGGTAAATGGTCATGTTGCTCACAAGGGGGGGAGCGTTGGTCATTTCCTTACAAAGTTCTGTAACTTGAAATAATTTGTCTCGTCTCAGGGCTGCTATCATGCATGCGTCTGATTCTGATCATTTGTGCCACGCCGTATAAGATGGAGGGACCCGTGGCATTGTTGGTTAAGTATTCTTGTTACATTTTCTAATATTATTACATTTGGTATCTGTATCTATCATTACTTAAATTAAATGTTATACATCTCGAATACAACCACAAAAGGTAAACTATTACGCAACCATGATAAAATACCCAGCAATACCAGTAATGGCGCGTACACACGAGCAGATTTTCCGTCGGAAAAATCTTGGATGGTTTCCCGACGGAATTCCGCTCAAGCTTGGCTTGCACACACGGTCACACAAAAGTTTGCTGAACTTTCAACCACCAAGAACGAGGTGACGTACAACACTACGACAAGCCGAGAAAATGAAGTTTAATGCTTCCGAGCATGCGTCAAATTGTTTCCGAGCATGCGTAGGAATTTTGCGCGTCAGAATTGGTACAGACGACCGGAATTTCCGATCGAAACTTTTTCCGACCGAAAAATTGAGAACCTGCTCTCGATCTTTTGCTGGCGGGAATTCCGCCAGCAAATGTCCGATGGAGCATACACACGGTCGCATTTTCTGACCAAAAGCTCTCATTGGTCTTTTGCTGGCCTAATTTCCAATTGTGTGTACGCGGCATGAGAGTGTAAAAAATACATGGGGGAGGGGGGGGTCTACAGATCTACAGATCACTTTAAAGAATTTTTTTTTTTCATTTAATTAGAAATTGTATATTTGATTAAAAAGTATTACTTCAATAACTTACTGCTATCACTTTGTAAAATCTACAGTTTGGAATTTTTCAAAACCACGACAACTTAATGACTTCTAACGCATTGCTATAAGGGGTTACTTGCAACTGCTCTGCATTCCTCTCTGTTTTCTTTTTAGATGTTTATCTATAGGCGGGCATTATAATTGCTTGCTCTGACATCGTGACTGGCTCACTGGCTTACCAGAACATAAATATAGTATAGTAAAATGTATAAGCTCAACTTTAGTTTTGCATGTCATTGGTTTTTGCACACTGAGCAAAAAGCTGTTAAAACATTCACCCATTCTCATACACACACACACACTTAAATAAGAATTTTTTTGCTATTTTGTGTTGATTTTCATAATCCCTTTTTCCTTTTGCCTGCTCTTTCCTAGGACAATTTAAAAAAGTTATACTTGTCAGACTTGCACAGAGATCTTGAAATATTTTACATGTTTTTTCTTTTTTTTACCATCGCATGAGCCCCCTGCACTGTGTTTTGGACAGCTGCCCCTGCTATTCTCCTCTAGTTACACCCCTGGGTAAAGTGATAAATTTAAAATATTACATGGTGGAGCATTAGAACTTGGAGCAAGTCAAGACTTCTACCCCTTAAAGAGCATGCAATGTGAAATAATTGCAATGTGTGCATAAAATGTGTAGATGGTGTAAAATGTGATGGTGCACAATACATCCATTTTATTTGTATTTCAGCAAAATCTCAAACCTAGGAAAGTAGAAAGCATACTTTTTAGCTACTCGGACTTGTACATTACTATTTACAATATTGCAGCCTATAAACAGGAGGGAAAAAAAACAGTTTTGTAAGCTGTTAGAAATGAATCAGTGGTAAAGTCCTTAAAACTTATCTAAACCCAAGAGCAAAAAATCATAATATAACAGTTTACAGGTCCTTGGATGTGGTGTCTGCATTCAATTTCTTTTTTACACACTTTTTTTACTTTCATTTAACCGGGTAAACCTGCCATTAACTAATTTCCTATCATAGACTGATAACTGTTCCGACATGGAGTGTGTTAGGACTACATAACACTTTGTTAGGACTTAGGGTTGCCACCTGTCCGTTATTCACCCAGACAGTTCGGGTTTTGAATCTTGTGTCCAGGTTTCAGACCACCTGAAACCAGGACACATTATTTACACCGGACTATGGCTTCCCTGCAGGGTTGCTAGCTGTAGTTGTCTAAGCCGAGAGTGTGTTACACTCTCATTCACCCTGCCCAAAGCCAGCACTAACAGCCCCCCCCCCCCCCACACACACACACACACACACACACACACACACACACACACACACACACACACACGTGAGAGGAGAGAGGGCTTGATCTGCTCCTCTTCCTCCCGCCCCTACCCCTCTGTGTCTGCCCACCCGGCACTGTGCCACGCAGCCTAGGGGTGAGTGAGCTCACCATCCATCACTGTCTGTGACTGAATTCCCCCCCTCCCCCTTCTCTCTCCTGCCTCTGAGTGAGTACACTAAAGTAAATCAGGGTTCTCAGAGCACCCCTTAAATCAGAGGCCACAGTGTTCCCCCTTACATCAGAGTTCTCAGTGTTTCTCATTAAGTCAGGGTTCTCAGAGCATCCCTTATGTCAGAGACCTCAGAGATCCCTCTTACAGTGTAAGGGAACTCTGCCAGTTCAGATGTAAAAGGGGAACTCTGCAGATTTAGATTTAAAAGGGGAACTCTGATGTAAGGGGGACTCTTGTGATTAACTTAATATGATTAGAAATGTAATTTAATCGCAAAATGTATGTATAGTTTATACTATAAAAAAAAAAAAAATGATGTGCACCGCTAAAGTGTTTGGGTTTGACTTGAAGAAAAGGTGGCAACCCTATTAAAACTGCATAACACCTACCTCTCTTCTCCATATTGTGGGGGGGGGGGTGCTTTGTAGGCCACATAGATTGCAGGGAACAATGCTAACTGTCCTGGGTAGGGTTGCCACTTTTTCTTCAAGCCAAACCCAAACATTTTAGAGTCGCACAGTAATTTGTTTTCATTTTATTAGTGTACACTATAGCACAGGTGTCAAACACAAGGCCCCCAGGCCATTACATGTGGCCCTCGCACCCAGGGGGAGGGGTGGAAGTGAGATGTGAACAGCCTTTGAAATAGAGCTGAACCCTGCACACTGTGCATAGCAAACCCCTAAACCCTGCACTCTGTATGTAGCGCACTTCTGTACTCTGCACATAGCACAGCCCTGAATTCTGCACTCTGCACACAGCGCATCCCTGAACTCCACACATAATGCACTCCTGGTATTTATTGCCCCTTTAAGACCTGCCTACTTTTAATGCAATTTGGCCACATCCACTGTTCAATACGGTTTGGCATGGTTGAGTTCCTGCACCTATTTACTAGGAAAAAAGCCTTTCATACATTTATATAGTCTTACAGACACAAAAGGCCCTTTAAGGGCCTTTGCACAGCGCTTAGCAATTTTAAGTCAGACATTACAGTTACATTACAAGGTACAAGAGGAATCAGAGAGCCCTGCTCATTAGAGCTTACAATCTAGGAGGGAGCGTCAATTGATACAAAAGGTAATAGCTGTGGGGGATGAGCTTATATAGAAAGTAAAACAGTGAATTACCGTATTTATCGGCGTATAACACGCGCCGGCATATAACACGCACCCCAAGTTTAGGAGGGAATTTTAAGGAAAAAAATGTTTTAAGGAAAAAAACTTACATTTAAATGCCCATCAATGCAGCCTTATCAGTGTCCATCTGCAGCCTTGCACAGCGTCCATCTGCATGCTTGTCCAGTGTCATTTGCAGCCTTGGTGTCATTCGCAGCCTTGCAGCCTTGGTGTCATTCGCAGCCTTGGTGTCATTCGCAGCCTTGGTGTCATTTGCAGCCTTGCAGCCTTGGTGTCATTTGCAGCCTTAGTTTCATTTGCAGCCTTAGTGTCACTTGTAGCCTTGGTGTCATTTGCAGCCTTGCAGCCTTGGTGTCATTTGCAGCCTTGCAGCCTTGGTGTCATTTGCAGCCTTGGTTACATTTGCAGCCTTGGTGTCACTTGTAGCCTTGGTGTCATTTGCAGCCTTGCAGCCTTATCAGTGTCCATTTGCAGCCTTGTCAGTGCCTGTCTGCAGCTTTGTCAGTGTCCATTTGCAGCCTTGCCCAGGCTGCAGTTAACTGCAGTGACTTGTCAGTGTCACTGCAGTTTGAAAATGGCGCCGCCGAGATACACAGAGCCAGTCCTGTGTATCTCGGCGGCTCTCGGCCGCTTTCGGCTCCTCTCATAGTCCTGTGGGCGGAGCCGAGCACCGCCGATATTCATACATAGCCGAGTGTACTCGGTTAGGTTCGGCTAGCTCCGCTCACAGTCACGCCCAGTCCCTGTGTTATGTCCATCATAGGGCGGGACTGGGCGGGACTGTGAGCGGAGCTAGCCAAACCTAGCTGAGTATACTTGGCTATCTATGTATATCGGCGGCCGGCGCTCACTCCGCTCACAGTCAGCGGGGGATTGGCGGGGATCGGCGTATAACACACACCCGCGATTTTCCCCTGATTTTAAGGGGAAAAAAGTGCGTGTTATACGCCGATAAATACAGTAGTTAGAAGCAGGATAGGCTTCGTTAAAGAGAGAGGTTTTCAGTGATAGTCTAAAGATGGATAGATTAGGGGACAGTTGGACAAATTGGGGTAGGGAGTTCCAAAGGATGGGAGAAGCTCTGGAGAAATCCTGGAGGTGAGCATGGGAGGAGGTGACAAGGGATCTAGAGAGCAGGAGGTCTTGGGAGGACCGAAGAGAGCGGCTTGGTTGGTATTTGAGACTAGGTTACTGATGTAGCTGGGGGCAGAGTTGTGGGTGGCTTTGTAAATTATGGTTAGTAATTTAATTTAGTTTGACACCCCTGCACTAAAGAATTGTAACAGACCTGGGACACCTGTGGGCATTCCAAAGTGAATAGTAATGTGGCGCACATAGTGCTCCTGCCAAGCCCTGTTCTGAGCCACATTCTTGTTTGCATAATGTGTCCGGGTTTCAAGTGGACTGAGACCCGGACACATGTATCAAAATCCCGAACTGTCCTGGTGAATCCCAGACAGGTGGCAGACCTGGGCAGAGAGCACAGGAAGTCTCCCAAAATTTATGGCTGAGTGAACAACTATTTTATTTTTTATTTTTTGCACTTGTCAAACAGGTATAATAAAATGCTTTTAATGGCATATTTACCAGACCAAAAGGGAGAAATAGGAGTTAGTTTACATACATGTTAACAACCAAGTAAATGTGATCTAATGCAAGTGCATGTAAGCTGCTATGAGCAATACTTATATGCTATAGAAAATAGTAACATAGTTGACTTGTGTGACGGCATCCCAGAATTCCCAGTGTTTTTACCTAAACAGGCTGTCTTTCAGATGTCTGTGCAGGGATGTGTTTATGCTGGTGCTTCTCAGAAAGGGATGTGGGGGGAGAGATGCTTTGCACTCCTTTCAAATATTTTTATTCCTTTGAGCAAGTGTGAGCGAATCATTTACAATCGCTTTGAAGATTAATTTGGCTCCGCATCAAGAACGTATGGACAACTTCTCCCAGACTATATATTTTATAGGCAGCAGGAAACCTGCCTGCATTGTAGCATAAGCAGTCCAAATATTTTTATAGATTCAAGGTTCATTGTAGGATTTTATCATGTTTATACCTTCTTGTCAGATATATGGATACGCTTTGCTATAAAAGAAAATATTTTGCCTGGGGGTTTTTTTGGATCCTATATACTTAAGAACATTTTTGATTCTTTTTTTAAAAAAATTATGAATTAATTGCAAAGAAGTGTCAAAAATGCCTGTATTTTGAATGTTTTTTTCCCTGTACTTACTGAGTGATAGCTCTGTTATGATAGCTCTGTTACGATAGCTCTGTTACTTGGTGTTCTACCCTGCAACTTTGTCCATTCACATTTTTGTAGCCATAAATAGGCAGATCTAGTCTTCTTGACAAATTGCTGAAGTAATATTCAGTCCTGATTGTGCAAATCTTTTTTTTAATGTTGTGCAAGGAAAAACATGTGGCAGAGATTATCCACAATGCTAGAAAATATCTGTGACTTGAATTACTCTAGGTATCAGGTTTTGTGCACCATCCAATTACTTCTAGAAATGCTGCAATAATTCACAGGAATAAAGAAAGAGCAATGTTAGTGGTCAACCTTAGTCCCCTATGGGGTAACTACCGCAATGGAGCTTGCAATATAATTCTTATACAGTCACACAAAAATAAACTTGTTTTTCTAAATTGCCCATAACTGTATTTAATCTCTTCTACTTTGATATCCAAAATATATATCTGACGCTGACTTTTTTTGCTTTCCACTCATTGTATTCAAGCTCCATCCTTAGCCTTTACATTTTTCCTGCATCTTGTTGGGTTGGCCATGATTTGTACAAGGAAAGGAAATCCTGTTTAGGTTCATAGATACTCTAGTCTGCCCCATTGGACAGCATTGGGCCAATCACCCGGCACTAGCATTGTCACATTAGAGGACTAGGAGTAGGTCACATGTTCCATCATACTTAGAAGTACCCAGTCCCAGACTGGGACAAAAAATAGGCCTAGGCATTTTAGACTGAGCAGCCAATTCTTCCAAGGGGGGGGGGGGGGGGGTCTGGGGCAGGCGTTCGTGGGAGCGGTTGGTGACGAGGAGTCGGTCCTCTGCACTGTAATTTAAATGGACACTGTGATATGAGGGGAACTCCACTGTAAAGGAACACTGTAATGATTACAGTGCCCCTTTACAGTGCAGTCCCCTTTATATCACAGTGCCCCTTTACATTACCGTGCCCCTAGCAATCACAACCCCCCATTAAAGTGTCCCTTGCAGTCATGCCCCTCCACCCTTTCTCTCTAATCACAGTGTCCCCTTTTACTCTCTGCCTCCCCTGCACAGTCCTACCTTCGGCAGGGCAGAGGCAGGATTAAGCCTGTGTGTCCTCTCCAGGGTCTCCTGCCCCATGACCAGGGGTCAGCAACTTGTAGATTGCAATCTACCAGTAGATCGTGGCCAGGTGACTGGTAGATGGCGGTGTGGGCTTGCTGACCCACCATCCCAAAGCATCAAACAGAGTGCAATGCAGAGGGACTACTTGTAAAGTTGGAGGTGTAGTAGAGAGCAAGAGTTGCATAAGCTGATGCCTTCTCTGTAGTGCTGGCTCAAGTCCCATGTAGAGTGATAGCAACTGCACTCCACCTCTTATCTAGGCTAGAGGTCTCCAGAATGGTGCCAGTAGGTGGAAAAAAGAGATCTTCAGGTCAATGTGAATCAATACACTGGGCAGAATAGTATAGGGCTGCTTTCACACTGATGCACTGCAATTTACCCACACCATGGGGGCAGTGCAGTGTACCTGCAGCTTTCCTGCGGGTTTTCTGCTCTTAGCTATAGACTTCTATTATATCCTGCAGAATTGGTGCACTTTATGAATGCTGGAATGTTGGTATGCTTTCAGAAAGTGCACCACACTTGAAGGATATAATAGAAGTCTATGGCAAAACGCAGCAAACCCAGGAGAGTTTCAGATGCACTAAACCGTAGCACATCAGTGTGAAAGCAGCCTTATAGGGGGCTCAGAACAGTAAGGGTTAATTTACATTTGCAGTTTGGGGGGTGTTAAAACCCCATAGTTAACACGTGTTTTTTTTAACCTGGTCCTAACCTCACCCTCTTCAGCTGCAGTGGGCAGGGGTGTACACATGTCACAGCCACAGCAGGAGTTATACGTCCTGTCATGGTGGGTGGGTGTAGCACTTGCCAAGCATGATCCATTCAAGTGAATGAGGTCACTCTGCAAGTTCCCTGCAACCTTGTGCAGTACAGCAAACAAGGAGTAAAGCAGGCAGCATTGTGTTGCTTTCTCACCACCTGATTTAACCCCATGGACCCCGCAGAAGCATGCAGTTGCAGGGAAGTTGCAGGGTGGCTCCATTTACTTGAATGGGTCACAATTGGCAGGCAGTAGCACCCACCAAAAGCAACAGGGGGCCTAATTCTTGCTGCGGCATGTGTACACCTTTGGTTGCTGCCTCTGCAGCTAAATGGGGTATTGTGGGCGGTAAAACCCCAATTCAACAGCAGGGTTCCGATTCAACAGCAGGGTTTTACTACCACCCAATATTACGTTTGAACGAGCCCTAAGGGTGCCGCTACTGAATTCAACTAAAGGCTCATTCACAAGTGCAGCAGGCACTGCTGCTCCTCTGAAAAGCGATTTAAACCTATGATTGCCATGCAATGCACACGATTGCGACATGGTAGAACAGCAATTAGAGGTTTAAATCAGTTGTGAGGGGCGACACTGTGCCCCATAATCTTTGACTTCTCCCATGTTGTTCAGGTACATCTCCACCTCTTTACGTCTACCACTGATCTAAACATTTAAGAATATTTCATTTTGTTTATCGCTGAAGATGTGCTAAATAGTGTTGAACAGACAGTGAAGGGCGTTTTGTCAGTCTGTCTTTGTTAATGACCATTCCTTCCTATATCTATTGTAGAAGACTCCCATTTTCTTATCATATTATGAAAACAAATGTGAAATTCAAAAGCAGTAGTACAATTTATTTTATTTTACAGAACCAGATCTAACATTTAGGTGTGTATACAGCACTGACTGAATTACGCCTACAGAGTGAATAAGCAATATGTCATGCCCCAGAATTAGAATTATAATGTGCACAAAAAAAAGAAGATTTAAACATCAGAGTTCTAAATAACATGAAACGTAAGTTTATTTATGGTAGTTGGTGTAGTTTGTCCAACCAAATATAGCATAATGCAGAAGAGGATGGATTGGAAATAAGACTAAACAAGCAAAGCTAACCATAGACAAACATCAGCAGTTCTCTTTCACTCCTCTTGTCAGCTAGGTCCCTGTGTTAGATTAACAACAATGTGCAATGGAATAGAGCCTGTTTGGGTTATGTACTGTCCCTTCATCACCCAGTCAGAACCCTGTTGTTCCAGGGACTACAGAACCCCTCCTGCACCATAACAACCAGCAGCACTGTGCTGCATGGCTGCCTGCATTCTAGCAACTGTCCTTGTCCTATCAACCAAGGATGCTGTGTGCTATTAGTTGCCTAGCAAACAAAGACCTTGTGCACTTCCAGTGTCCTAGCAAATATGGATTCTGTGCACCCTATTTGATATTACTTTTTTACAAATAGTTTGGCAGGCAAAATTTTGGTAGAGGGCAGTACAATAACATTACCTCCCCGTGTATGTTGACTTTATTCCCTGTATACATTGACTTTATTTTCTACTTGCTGTAAAGGTAGATCTTTTTATTTTGTTTTTGCCCAGATTTTCTATGACTTTTCCTATATGACTACCTTTAAGGTGTGGACAAAGTAATGGAAATCGCTAACGTTATAATAATATCAAGGACCAAATAATGAGAAGGGATGTCTTCTGCCTTCGGCACAGCATACAGTATGTTTTCCCTGGAATACTGTCATACCAGTACTAAATTATGGTAGTTGTATTTTGCATCATTTATAAGAAGAAAAGCTTTATAGGGCGTACACACGGTCGGACTTTGTTCGGACATTGCGAAAACAAAATCCTAGGATTTTTTCCGACGGATGTTGGCTCAAACTTGTTTTGTCTACACACGGTCGCACAAAGTTGTTGGAAAATCCGATCGTTCTGAACGCGGTGACGTAAAACACGTACGCCGGGACTATAAACGGGGCAGTGGCCAATAGCTTTCATCTCTTTATTTATTCTGAGCATGCGTGGCACTTTGTCCGTCGGATTTGTGTACACACGATTGGAATTTCCGACAACGGATTTTGTTGTCGGAAAATTTTATCTCCTGCTCTCCAACTTTGTGTGTCGGAAAATCCGATGGAAAATGTCCGATGGAGCCCACACACGGTCGGAATTTCCGACAACACGCTCCGATCGGCCATTTTCCATCGGAAAATCCGACCGTGTGTAAGGGGCATTAGAGTTTTAAAGGATGATGGAGGTAGAAATGTACATCATACTCAGGGTGCCAGATCTTCCTATAAATCTGCAAATTACAGTGCCTTAAAAAGTATTCATACCCCTGGAAATTTTCCACATTGTTTCATGTTACAACCAAAAACGTAAATGTATTTTATTGGGATTTTATGTGTTAGAACACAAAGTGGCACATAATTGTGAAGTGGAAGGAAAATGATAAATGGTTTCCAAAGTTTTTTACAAAAAAAAAATCTGAAAAGTGTGGTGTGCATTTGTATTCAGCCCCCTTTACTCTGATACCCCTAACTAAAATCTAGTGGAACCAGTTTCCTTCAGAAGTCACCTAATTAGTAAATATATATAAAACACAAAGCGCTGTGATGCTAAATAGCTGATAATTACACATAAAACCAAGTGAGGCTGCTATCAAAAGAGAGTGTTTTCAGAGTCACTTAAAAAGAATAAATAATGATATTTGAAGCGCTTCACAATGTGCATGAAAATGAATATATAAGAATAAACATAAATAGTCAAATAAATCCAGCGGTGAGTAAAAATTCCTATAAAATCCAGCAATCAAAATAGTGTAAAATTATAAAAAATTAGTGACACCAAATGTGTAAAAAATTCACATAAAAAATCCACATAAAAATAAATATATAGGGATGTATTCAGAAGGTTCAATTATACAGGTGTAGAATCCTGATTGGTATAGAGCTTTTGATCACTAGCAAAGCTGTTTAAAAACACTTGCTTAATTAAGGTGCTCATTGATAGTACCAATGTGTTTTTTGCTTCTATTCACAACCAATGTGAGAATCATAAACAGGCAGATAAGAGAAAAAAACAATCATTGTGCAATAGTTAGGATACCAAGGTACACAGGCAAACTTCAATCCACTCACGTGTGCCTTATAATGATAAGGCATATGCAGGTTTTACTATAGCAGTCAGCCGCCTTAGACAGGAGCAGATTCAGTCACTGACTGAATCTGCTCCTGTCACTGACTGAATCTGCTCCTGTCTAAGGCGGCTGACTGCTATAGTAAAACCTGCATATGCCTTATCATTATAAGGCACACGTGAGTGGATTGAAGTTTGCCTGTGTACCTTGGTATCCTAACTATTGCACAATGATTGGTTTTTTTCTCTTATCTGCCTGTTTATGATTCTCACATTGGTTGTGAATAGAAGCAAAAAACACATTGGTACTATCAATGAGCACCTTAATTAAAGGGGTTGTAAAGATGTTTTTTTTTTTTTTTTAAAATAACAAACATGTTATACTTACCTTCACTGTGCAGCTCGTTCTGCACAGAGTGGCCCCGAACCTGGTCTTCTGGGGTCCCTCGGCGGCTGTTTCAGCTCCTCCCCGCAAGCATTTACCACCTTCATGCGAGCTCCCTCGCACGGTGGTGAGTGCTTGCGGGCGCGCTCCCGTGATACAGCCGGCGGCTATAGCCGCTCGCTGTATCACTCGGCCCCGCCCCACGGCGCGCCGCGTCATCGGATGTGATTGACAGCAGCGCGAGCCAATGGCTGCGCTGCTTTCAATCCATCCACTGCAGCCAATCAGCGACCAGGCTGAGCTGCAATGAAGCTGACGAGGACGAGGAGCGAAGATTCGAGGCGTCAGGTAAGTAAAACGGGGGGGCTGGGGGCGGCGGTACTGTCAAAAGTTTTTTCACCTTAATGCATAGAATGCATTAAGGTGAAAAAATTTTTACCTTTACAACCCCTTTAAGCAAGTGTTTTTAAACAGCTTTGCTAGTGATCAAAAGCTCTATACCAATCAGGATTCTACACCTGTATAACTGAACCTTCTGAATACATCCCTATATATTTATTTTTATGTGGATTTTTTATGTGAATTTTTTACACATTTGGTGTCACTAATTTTTTATAATTTTACACTATTTTGATTGCTGGATTTTATAGGAATTTTTACTCACCGCTGGATTTATTTGACTATTTATATTTATTCTTATATATTCATTTTCATGCAGATTGTGAAGCGCTTCAAATATCATTATTTATAATTAGTAAATAGAGGCCACTTGTGTGTAATTTATAATTTAATTTAATTGTATTTAATTGTAATTTAATCTCATTATAAATACAGCTGTTCTGTGAAGCCCTCAGAGGTTTGTTAGAGGACCTTAGTGAGCAAACCGCATCATGAAGGCCAAGGAACACACCAGACAGGTCAGGGATAAAGTTGTGGAGAAGTTTAAAGCAGGGTTAGGTTATAAAAAAATATCCCAAGCTTTTAACATCTCACGGAGCACTGTTCAATCCACCATCCGAAAATGGAGAGATTATGTCACAACTGCAAACCTACAAAGACATGGCAATCCACCTAAACTGACAGGCCAGGCAAGGAGAGCATTAATCAGAGAAGCAGCCAAGAGGCCCATGGTAACTCTGGAGGAGCTGCAGAGATCCACAGCTCAGGTGGGAGAATCTGTCCACAGGACAACTATTAGTTGTGCACTCCACAAATCTGGCCTTTATGGAACAGTGACAAGAAGAAACCCATTATTGAAAGAAAGCTATAAGAAGTCCAGTTTGCAGTTTGCGAGAAGCCATGTGGGGGACACAGCAAACATGTGGAAGAAGGTGCTCTGGTCAGATGAGACCAAAACTGAACTTTTTGGCCTAAAAGCAAAACGCTATGTGTGGCAGAAAACTAACACTGCACATCACCCTGAACACACCATCCCCACCGTGAAACGTGATGGCAGCATCATGTTGTGGGGATGCTTTTCTTCAGCAGAGACAGGGAAGCTGATCAGAGTTGATGGGAAGATGGATGGAGTCAAATACAGGGTGATCTTAGAAGAAACAAACAAGGCCAAGGATAAATCCAAGGGAAAAAAACAAGCTTAAACTTACCGACCAGCCCGCAGACAACTAAATAACCTGTCTAACAGTATGCGTTAAAAGCAGGGGTTTAGTCTGCACATATTTGCAAATGCATGCGTAAGCCACAGAACCTCGTCAAGGCACCCTGGTATCTGTGGTACCTAAGACTAACTTATAAGTGTCCCCACAGTGCAGGCACATGCATTCTGATGGATAGGTGAGAGCAGGTGGACTGAAGGGGAGCCACCCCTTCTTAACCTCCATGGCGGTTTTCCCGAGTGTGGCTCGGGGTTAAAATTCAGTACCATTAGTGGTAACCCTGAGCCACACTCGGGATCGCATTGCAGGATCCTGGGGCGGCGTTACTTACCTTGTCCCCGGGATCCTGCGATGTCACCCACAGTGTCCGAGGGCTCCGTCCTCCTCCGAAGCCTCTCCGTGCCAGGCTCCGTTCCCTGCGAGCGGCGCGACGCACGGGGGCGGAGCCTGGCGGCAAATTCAAAAAAGTAAACATCATAACACATACAGTACTGTAAGTGCTTTGGCCCATGCCCTGCATGCAGTTTTACATGATATACACTGTTCTTTCTGCCTGGAAACTGGAGATTGTCCATAGCAACCAAAAAGTGTCCCTTTACGTCAAAAGTGGCTTTAGACCAGCTAGAAAACAGCGATAGTAAATTAGAACACTTGCAGAATTGAGCGATAGTGAATTGTGGGGAAATTTATTTTATTACTATTTTTTTTTTTTTTTAATTATTTATTTTTATTTATTATATTATAATTTATGTTTTTGTGTTTCAAACTTTATCATACCCGGGATATCTACTAGACTCTGGTTTGGACAGATTTAAGTGTGTTATTGTTAAGATTTACAGACCTACAATATAAAACGCCAAATTTCCATGCAAAATAATTGTACCGCTTTCAGCACCTAAAATCCGAAATAATCATACCGCCAGGGAGGTTAAAGGTACAGGGGCACACTGAACACCCAGCATATAGCACAATGGCTGCAAAGGTGTCAGTGCATTGCCTGACCAAAAAACATGAGGCTCTGTGGCTTACGCATGCATTTGCAAATGTGTCAGACTAAACCCCTGCTTTTAATGCATACTGTTAGACAGGTTATTCGTCTGTGGACTGGTCGGTAAGTTAAGCTTGGTTTTTCCCTTGGATTTATCATTGGCCTTGTTTGTACCTGTTGTTAGTCTTCCAATGCTTCTTACTGCGATAGCCAGCTATAGGTGGGAGCAAGTGGCGTCTTTTTTGTTTTTTGTATCACTGATCTTAGAAGAAAACCTGTTAGAGTCTGCAAAAGACTTGAGACTGGTGGCGGAGGTTCACCTTCCAGCAGGACAACAACCCTAAACATACAGCCAGAGCTACAATAGAATGGTTTAGATCAAAGCATATTCATGTGTTAGAATGGCCCAGACCTAAATCCAATTGAGAATCTCTGGCAAAACTTAAAATTTGCCGTTCACAGATGCGCTCCATCCAACCTGACAGAGCTTGAGCTATTTTGCAAAGAAGAATGAACAAAAATGTCACTCTCTAGATGTGCAAAGTTGTTAAAGACATACCCATAAAGACTTGCAACTGTATTTGCAACGAAAGGTGGTTCTACAAAGTATTGACTCGGGGGGGCTGAATACAAATGCTCGCCACACTTTTCACATATTTATTTGTAAAAAAATTTGAAAACCATTTATCATTTTCCTTCCACTTCACAATTATGTGTCACTTTGTGTTGGTCTATCACATAAAATCCCAATAAAATATATTTATGTTTTTGGTTGTAACATGACAAAATGTGGAACATTTCAAGGGGTATGAATACTTTTTCAAGGCACTGTATGTTGTCTGTTCTCTACATAACATTGGTCAGACAGTGAGAGTAAAATGAAAATTGGAAACGGAGATAGTTCCCCAAATTAGTCTCTGAAATTAAGGAAATTACTATCTTGGTACCAGGTAAACACAATACATAATTTGAGTAAAAATATATTTTATTTACCATATTTATCAGCATATAACACACACTTTTTTCCCCTGAAAATCGGGGAAATCGTGGGTGCGTGTTATAGGCCGATCCCCGTCACTTTTTGTTCGGATCGGAGCGATCGCGGCTTTTGCCGCGATCCCTGCCGACACACACAGCCGTGTGTAAATTCAAATATGGCGCAGAGACTGCAGGGACTCGGCGGAGCGGAGATACACATACCATAGTCCTCGGCTTTTTTCGGCGCCGCTCACAGTCCCGCCCAGTCCCGCCATTGGACCTGTGTTATATCCATCATAGGGCGGGACTGGGCATGACTGAGCGGCACCGAAAAAAGCCAAGGACTCTCGGGTATGTGTATCTCCGCTCCCCCGAGTCCCTGCAGTCTCGGCGCCATATTTGAATTTACACACGGCTGTGTATGTCGGCAGGGATCGCGGCGAGCACTGGGGCAAGGCTGCACTGGGGCAAGGCTGCACTTGGGCAAAGCTGCACTGGGGCAAAGCTGCACTGACATGGCTGCACTGACAAGGCCGCACTGGGGCAAAGCTGCACTGAAAAGGCTGCACTGGGGCAAAGCTGCACTGAAAAGGCTGCACTGGGGCAAAGCTGCACTGAAAAAGCTGCACTGAGGCAAAGCTGCACTGAAAAGGCTGCACTGGGGCAAAGCTGCACTAACAAGGCTGCACTGGGGCAAAGCTGCACTGACAAGGCTGCACTGAAAAGGCTGCACTGGGGCAAAGCTGCACTGACAAGGCTGCACTGAAAAGGCTGCACTGGGGCAAAGCTGCACTGAAAAGGCTGCAATGGACACTGGGGCAAGGCTGCACTGATACTGACAAGGCTGCAGATGGACACTGATAACGCTGCATTGATGGGCATTTTAATGTAAGTTTTTCTTCC
The DNA here is from genome assembly GCF_042186555.1 of Aquarana catesbeiana. Classification (NCBI taxonomy): domain Eukaryota; kingdom Metazoa; phylum Chordata; class Amphibia; order Anura; family Ranidae; genus Aquarana; species Aquarana catesbeiana. The sequence continues at coordinate 663,621,564 of NC_133324.1, forward strand.
TTAAACTTTACTCCTAAAAGTTTTTTTCCTTAAAATTCCCTCCTAAACTTGGGATGCGTGTTATACGCCGGCCCGTGTTATACGCCGATAAATACGGTATATAAAAAGATAAAACATGATATCCAACATACATAAGGACATCATATTTAGTATTCAAAACAAGACAATACATTAAAAATACATGGATGTCTATACATATATTTTGCTGATACTTAATGTGCTCCAAAGATGGAAGCAAACATAAAGTAGGTCCTCACAGGACATGTGGTCCTCTGTTGAGTACCGCTTCATCAGGAGAAAAAAAAGGAATTGGGTAGGAAGGAATTGGGGGTAAGGATAGAGTAGGGAATGAAAAAACAGGGGAGGGAGCAAGATAACCATAGCAATGTAAATATAACTTCTGCTAGATCTGAATGTAACACTGACCTGGTATGCCGGTGTAAACTGCTAATGCCGCGTACACACGAGCGGACTTTACGGCAGACTTTGCCCGGCGGACTGGATTTCGTCAGACAATTCGATCGTGTGTGGGCTCCAGCGGACTTTGTTTTCTCAAAAGTTGGACGGACTTAGATTTGAAACATGTTTTAAATCAATCGTCTGTATGCTAGTTCGACGGACAAAAAGCCACGCTAGGGCAGCTATTGGCTACTGGCTATGAACTTCCTTATTTTAGTCCGGTCGTACGTCATCACGTACGAATTCGACGGACTTTGGTGGATTGTGTGTAGGCAAGTCAAAAGTACAAAAGTACACCTCTCACATTTTTGTAAATATTTTATTATATCTTTTCATGTGACAACACTGAAGAAATGACACTTTGCTACAATGTAAAGTAGTGAGTGTACAGCTTGTATAACAGTGTAAATTTGCCATCCCCTCAAAATAACTCAACACACAGCCATTAATGTCTAAACCGCTGGCAATAAAAGGTAAAATGCAGTTGGACCTGCTTTTTGTAATAGATGTGTAGTGTACATAGTCACTTGGAAGCAGTTAGCATTTTAGTTTGTCAGTGTTACTTATATTCCTCTATGTGGCTATCCTGCAAAGAAAAAAAAAATCATATATGTAGTATCCCTTGGAAGGAATAGAATTTGGAAAGGACAAAAATAGTCAACTGAAAGCACCACATCCCGTAATTAACTATAAAGTAAAAAGTATGAAAGGGACAGGAGGGGAAAAAAAAGAGGTATCTCTCCCCCCAGGGACTTTTAAGGTGCTCTTTAAATCAATGGTTTAATCACACAATTTCTGTACATTTATATAAAAAAGGTTTTTATTAGATCCAGATTAAAACATCAATGCCTCACATAAGAGGCTAAGACATGATTCTAAAATGCCTAGACATGATTCTAAAATACCTAGACATAAACACTTTCACCTAGATTCTTTAACATTAAACAGTGTAACATATGGCAACTAATCAAAGGTGCCATGACAATCTGCCACTTGCTCTGCTCGACATGTTTCGCTCTAAATGAGAGCTTCTTCAGGAGTTTTTAAAGGGCAACGATTGTAGTAGACTCTAAATGATGAGAGAATAGGCAACAATCAATACATCAATAATTTAAACAGATTACAAAACGAATCCAGTGCCATAGGGTTCAATAAGTGGAATCAAAATTAGTACAGAACATTCCAATAAACACATAGGTTTGAAACCAAACAATCCAATCAGATTATATATATAACATTTAAATTTACATATCTTACCAGGCTACAGTGCACCAATGTGACGTAAATGCTTGAGTAGTGTAAAATCTACTGCCAATTTCAAACAGGGGTATTCTCATATAGGAGGGACCTCACCGCCATAAGGGGACCACAGGGGAATATAAAGTATTCAAAGAAGACCCTTTAAGAAACAACAGATGAACTGTGGATTAAGAAAGGGAAATAGCATATTGATATAATTCACCTTTAAATTTAGGGAATATATTACCTTTTATGGAACCAATGTATAAATCCTGGCCTGGAACATAAAAGTCCCACAGCCCAAACGGATACAGTGACTAGAAATGACACCACGCTATGGCGAACTAACCACTGACGACTGCAAAGCTTAAATATCCACAAAGAGCGATTCCCCTCCAACAGTCTTCTACACAGAGAGAAGAAAGAGATCAATGGAAATTTAGAAAGTGCAACTGATTTGTCAATGGTGACAAGGCTGCAAAAAAGATAACTTACTTCAGAATCAGAATCAGAATTCTGATTGCCGGTCCCGTCTTGCAGGGGAGGCGAGGGGTTCTCCCCAATCCTTGTGCCGTATCAACGTCTTAAAAGTAAGTTATCTTTTTTGCAGCCTTGTCACCATTGACAAATCAGTTGCACTTTCTAAATTTCCATTGATCTCTTTCTTCTCTCTGTGTAGAAGACTGTTGGAGGGGAATCGCTCTTTGTGGATATTTAAGCTTTGCAGTCGTCAGTGGTTAGTTCGCCATAGCGTGGTGTCATTTCTAGTCACTGTATCCGTTTGGGCTGTGGGACTTTTATGTTCCAGGCCAGGATTTATACATTGGTTCCATAAAAGGTAATATATTCCCTAAATTTAAAGGTGAATTATATCAATATGCTATTTCCCTTTCTTAATCCACAGTTCATCTGTTGTTTCTTAAAGGGTCTTCTTTGAATACTTTATATTCCCCTGTGGTCCCCTTATGGCGGTGAGGTCCCTCCTATATGAGAATACCCCTGTTTGAAATTGGCAGTAGATTTTACACTACTCAAGCATTTACGTCACATTGGTGCACTGTAGCCTGGTAAGATATGTAAATTTAAATGTTATATATATAATCTGATTGGATTGTTTGGTTTCAAACCTATGTGTTTATTGGAATGTTCTGTACTAATTTTGATTCCACTTATTGAACCCTATGGCACTGGATTCGTTTTGTAATCTGTTTAAATTATTGATGTATTGATTGTTGCCTATTCTCTCATCATTTAGAGTCTACTACAATCGTTGCCCTTTAAAAACTCCTGAAGAAGCTCTCATTTAGAGCGAAACATGTCGAGCAGAGCAAGTGGCAGATTGTCATGGCACCTTTGATTAGTTGCCATATGTTACACTGTTTAATGTGAAAGAATCTAGGTGAAAGTGTTTATGTCTAGGTATTTTAGAATCATGTCTAGGCATTTTAGAATCATGTCTTAGCCTCTTATGTGAGGCATTGATGTTTTAATCTGGATCTAATAAAAACCTTTTTTATATAAATGTACAGAAATTGTGTGATTAAACCATTGATTTAAAGAGCACCTTAAAAGTCCCTGGGGGGAGAGATACCTCTTTTTTTCCCCTCCTGTCCCTTTCATACTTTTTACCTTGGAAGGAATAGTGGAGAGTGTAATTCTAAGTATGTCCATGCTGTGTGTGAGAAATATCTTATCAATTGACAGCCGCATATAAAAAAATACATTTTCATTTTTTTTTAATTAGTTTTCTAAAAACTTGTGGCAAGAAATTAGGTATTCAAAAGAGTCACTGTGCCACTAAATAAATATGTTGGAGGTCTACTTTGCAAAATGTGGTCATTTTGTGGATGTTTCTCCTGTCCTGGCTCTTTGGGGCCTCAAGAAGTATGATAGGAAGTCATGAAATCAGATGCATTATTTATGCCCCTTAAAAGCTTGAAGATACTCCTTGGATTTTTTTGGCAACTAGGCCGTATGTTATCACTATGCTCAAGAGAATGTGTTTTGGGTATAATTGTAAGTATGCCCATGCTGTGTGTGAGAAAGAACTTGTTAAAATTAACATTTTCTGAAATAATATAACATTTTATTTACTTTCTTAATTTTCCAAAAAATTGTGGCAAAAAATTGCAACTTCAAAAGACTCACTATGCTTCATACAAAATATGTTCAAGTGTCTACTTTTCAAAAATGGGTCATTTTGGGGGGGGTTGTACTGTCCTGGCAGTCAGTCATTACATCAGCACTCACACAGTAGATTTCACATACTGTATATATATATATATATATATATACCAAAGATTGTAGACTCTATAACTTCCACACAGACTAAAAAATATACACTTATTTGTTTTCCAAATAAATGTAGCAATATACTGTACATTTTGAGCTTAAGGCCTCGTTCACATGAGGGCGATGATATGCGTGCCCCATGCAGGGCCATGTTTTGCCATCACGGGGATGCACAGGTATACTGTACATCCCTGTGCCAACGTTCCATTGTTATCTATTGGTACATATGGCTGCACGGACACAGCTGCCGTGTCCCAACATAACATCCGTGTGTGGTTGTGCGTGCGAGTCCCCAAAATCACCCTGTGTCTGCTCGGGGAGGCCAAATTTATGAAAAAAGATTTATTTATTACTTTTATAGCAGAAACAAAGGGAAAACTGTGTGTGTTTTTTTTTTTTTTTAATGTTGGCCTTTTTTCCTTTATATAGTTAAAAAAAAAAAAACCAGTGTTGATTACATACTGCCAAAAGAAAGCTCTGCCAGTCTAAAAAAAGAGAAATAAAATACATTTGGGTCTGTGTTACATGACTGAGTAATTGTTAGCCAAAGTATCGCAGAATTGAAAATTACCTAGACAGGAAGGGGATTTAACATGCCTGGCTTCAAGTGGTTAATAAAGACCCTTGCTTAACCACCTTGCACCTTGCAAAATGCTGAGGTAGTTTGCCAGATGGGGAAATTCGATCATCTCCAATACTGCAATTCTTGTGGGATGTTCCCAGTTTGCAGTAGTCAGGACCTACCAGAAGTGGTCCAAGGAAGGAAAACCAGTGAACCAGCATTAAGGTTATGGGTGGCCAAGGCTCATTGATGAACATGGGGAGTGAAGGCTGGCTCATGTAGTCCGATCCAATAGAAGAGCTACTTTAGTTCAAATTGCTGAAAAAATGTATGCTGGTTCCGATAGAAATGTGTCAGAACACACAGTGCATCACAGTTTGATGCATATGGGGCTGCGTAGCCACAGATCCATCAGGGTGGCCATGCTGACCAGTGTCCACAGCCAGAAGCGCCTACAATGGGCATGTGAATTACATACATAAGATATCAGCGCACTAGAATTCCAATGGGCATGTGAGCATCAGAGGTGGTCAACGAAGCAATGGAAGAAGGTGACCTGGTATGATGAATTCATACCAATTTGGTTTGAGGAACACAACATTTAAGTGTTGGCTTTACCTCCAAATTCTTAAGATCTCAATCCAATCAAGTATCTGGTATGTTCCGGAAAAGAAGTCCAATCCATGGAGGCCCCACCTCACAACTTACAGGACCTAAAGGATCTGCTACTGACAGCTTGGTTCCAGATACCACAGCATATCTTTAGAGGTCTAGTGCCTGGAGGGGTTATGGTGAGTGGATATAATGCTCTGGCTAATTTGTTTATGTTATGGTTGTGGTGTGAGCTAAAATAGTGCTAATGGTTGTGGTACACCACAGCCAATTTAGGAGTTTAATAGTGGTGCACATTCTGTCCCACAGAAAAATATGGGTCTAGCAGTGGTGAAGGAAGAAATTAACCGCCATTGGTGTGAGGAAAAAAGGGTAGCGATAAATAACATATACTCAGACTGGTCTGGAGTAGTGAGTGGGGTACCCCAAGGTTCTGTCTTCGGACCAATTCTATTCAACATATTTATAAATGACATAGAGGATGGGATGAATAGTTCACTCTCAGTTTTTGCGGATGACACAACGTTAAGCAGAGTAATAAACTCATCAGGGCATAGAAATTTTGCAGAATGACCTGAATAAACTAAAGGAGTGGGCAGACAAATGGCAAATGAGGTTTAATGTGGAGAAATGTAAAGTAATGCACTTGGGGTCAAAAAACATAAATGTAAAATATTCACTAGGTGGAGTACAACTGGGAGAGTCAAGGATGGAGAATGATCTAGGGGTACTAGTAAATGACAGGTTGTGTAACAGCATGCAGTGCCAAGCTGTAGCTGCCAAGGCCGGCAGAATATTAGCATGCATAAAAAAAAAGGATATACTCCAGGGACAAAACCATAATTCTACCACTTTATGAAACTCTGGTCAGACCTCATCTTGAGTTTCCAGTCCAGTTCTGGTCACCAGTCCTCCGATGAGATGTGCTGGAGCTGGAGAGAGTCCAAAGAGGGGAAACAAAACTAATAAGGGGACTGGAAGACCTCAATTATGAGGAACGGCTGCAAACATTGAATTTATTCTAGCTGGAGAAAAGACGCTTGAGAGGAGATATGACAGTGATCTACAAATATCTCAATGGGGATCCCAGCATAAGAAATAAACTATTCAGTCATAGGGAGTGTAAGACTTTTGCCATGAAAAAGAAAAATTAGCTCTGAGGTAGGCAACCAAGTCTGCTGGGAATTTCACTTTTAGTGCCTCTGATTTAGCGGAGTTGGCCCTAAGGCTCGAACCTCACCAAACTCGCCAAAAACTTTAAAAAGATTGAGCATTGTCATTATTGGGGAGGTAATATACAAAAGAATATTTTCAGCAAAATGAGCACACATTTATGTACCCTGCCCTTGCTCATAACTGCTTTGATATTTGTACTTTCCCTTATAGCTATCGCGAGCGTTTCAATCATAATAGTAAATAAAATAGATGACAATTGATCAGCCTGGGAATATAATCTATATCTGGTCCAATACTAATTTTTTGGGCTATAGTGATGAGACAAAAACTAAGCCCAAGGCATACCGTATTACATTTTATGTGAAGGATCTCTATTAGGATGTAATCTTTGTTTCCTGTATGTAAGTATGCTTTCCAGTTCAACCTCTAACAATTTAATCTGCCGCTAGACGCAAGTTGGAGGGAAATACCCCTAACAAATCCTTTATGGGCAGCCCAATTGGTTACTGGGTTTGTTAAATCTGAGTCCTTGAGCTTAAAGAATTCCTTTGATTGTTCTGACACATGTGAACATATGTCATGGTCACTGAACATAGCTTAATTAAAGTGCTTGTAAACCCTCACATATACCCGGTGAAGTGACAAGCCTCAGGTGATTCACAGAGATTAAAGAAATCCTCCTACATAAATTCTACTTGTTTATCTGCAGTCCTCCCTTCTTTACATCCTGTCAAAGAGCTGAATTTATAAAGCTTGTCTGAGAGTTCAGAAAAAGGGGACGGAGAGGTGAAGGTACACTCTGCAGAGCTCAGGAAGGAGAGCTCTGACAGCTGATTGGAGGGAAGAGACCCCTCCCCCATTTCACACAACACACAGAAACAGAGCAGAGGGTGTCAATCTGCTGGAGATCCCTTCCCGTCACCTTTTTTTTTTTCTTGGTGTCAGGAAAACTTGTCAGAAGTGGTTCTTGCAGACAGCAGAGGAATGAAGCAGCAGAATTAAATGACAGTGCTTTTAATAGAGACAAATACACACTTTAGAAAGTTATGTTTTGTTTATATTTTATACCATGAGGTTTACAACCACTTTAAGTCTCTACTCCAAAAGGGGCGATTGGCCTGACCATGAAACTAATATTTTAGCAGACTATACAAACTGATATTGCCAAAGACGTAGTGAAAATATGGTCAGTTCAGGAGTATGTAGTATAGACATGAGAGTATGAATCCTGAGTAATAGAGTTACACTCCCATCATTTGTTTACAAGGCCATGATGAGCCCAACTGTAGGAGGTTGTTTCAATTTACTTTTCTGCAGATTTGGCCCATCTAGAATCAAATCTAAGGCCAAATTAGAGTCTTCTCCCATAAAACCAAACCCTCAAAATAGGGACAAATAGAGTCAATTTTGCGAATGAAGAAGGAGAGGTGTCCTTGTTTTGTGTGATTTTCACCAATAGGCATCAGCCTTTAGGGTCCTGAATAGGGATGAGCCAGCAGTTTGAGTGGAACGTAAGTTTGACTCGAATATCGGGTGTTTGTTTGTTCTAAAACAAACCGAACATATGGGGCGTTCGCTGGAAATTTGTTTAAATTAATACACCGCCTGAAGTGCGTTGAACAGTACACCACCGAATGCACTGTAGATATAGGCTACACTGGATGCAGAGTATATATATACAGTATATATATTTATACACTAGACTGACTTATATATATATATATATATCAAATACACTGCCACTATCTGAATAACCTGCCTGCTTAATCTAACTCAAACTATCTCTCTGTCCACGCCAACAACACTACACACGGCCGCTATGTAAGCAGCCTTATATAGTGTGGGGTGTGGACTTAGTCTCCCTGAGCCATGATTGGCCAAAGGCACCCTGCCTTTGACCAATTATGGCTCTCTCAGCAGAGCGCGCTGTGATTGGCCAAAGCATGCAGGTTAGGTGCATGCTTTGGCCAATCATCATACAGCAATGCACTGCAATCTCGCAATGCATTATGGGGCGTTCCGCGGCGCTCAAATTTCCCGCGAACGCCCCATATGTTCAGTCCCCATTTCTTCCAAAGTGCATTCGGTAGTGTACTGTTCACCGCACTTCAGGCGGTGTATTTATATTTTTATATATATATATATATATATACACATATACACACACACACATACAGTCTAGCGTGTGTATATATATACTGCATTCAGTGTAGCCTATATATACAGTGCATTCGGTGATGTATAGTTTCTAATACACTTCAGGTGGAGTACACAGTATATAATACAGTGTAGTGTGGTGTTGCAAAACAAAAAATACATGTCCGGAAGGCCACCAAGGAGTGACAGACGCTCTCAGGCCACTAAAAGAGGGCAAGCAGCCCTTGTTTCTACAGTCAACAGTGGTGGTCCTGGACATGGCGCATCCTCTGCAGGTGGCCGTGGGGCACGCTTGTCATTTTTTTCTGCTGCTGGCTGTGTTATTGAGCCACAACATGCAGAAGAGTTGGTGGAGTGGGATAACTAAGCCATCCTCATCCTCTGTCACCCAGGCACAGAGTAGTTTGCCTTCCAACGCAGCTGCCAAAGCGGCCTATTCCACCGGCTCCTTGTCCACAGTTACTCCTTCCGTAGCCCCACCATCATGCACGGAGGAGTCCCCGGAATTATTCGACCACAGTGTCGGTTATATGCTGCTGGAGGATGCGCTGCGATTTGAAGGCTCTGATGTTAGTTCATAGGTAAAGGAAGGGAGTAACATGAGCCTACAGAGAGGGCGTGCCACAGAAGGACAAGAAACTGTCAGTCATGTTCCCCCAGCTGCAGCATACTGCCAAGTTTGCTCCAGTGATGAGGTCACTGACTGTGCTTGGGTGCCTGAGAGAAGAGAGGAGGAAAGTGAGGAAACTAAACTGAGGAAAAAAATGTTTTTTTAAATATTTTTTGGGGATATTTATTATAGCAAAAAGTAAAAAATAATGCTTTTTTTTTCAAAATTGTCACAATTTTTTTGTTTATAGCGCAAAAAATAAAAACCACAGAGGCGATCAAATGCCACTAAAAGAAAGCTCTATTTGTGGGGAATAAAGGACGTCAATTTTGTTTGGGAGCCACGTCGCATGTCCGCGCAATTGTCAGTTAAAAATGACGCAGTGCCGAATCTCAAGAAGTGCTCTGGTCAGGAAGGGGGTAAATTCTTCCGGGGCTGAAGTGGTTAAGGACAGCCATCATATTACATCACATCACAGAGCTCCGCACGTGCAGGGCGCTGCTGACTCCCCGCTGACTTTTAAAAGTTCCTTGGTGTGGGCCTTTTGACACGTGTGCAGCAGATCGCACAATTGTTGTTCGTAACCTATGTCTGAAGTGGATCAAGCCAGAACAGCAGTCGCTTGGGCACCACATGCTTGACCAGACATATGACGACCTGCCATGCAGTCCATTGGCAACAGCACTTGAAAGACCCACATCATAGAAAAAGGCGGACTTCTCCTTGCTCCTCATCTGGGATCTCCAACCCTACTATACCTCCAGTCCTCTCAAAATCCTGCACTGAGAGGAATGAAGGTATAGCAATGGGTGTCCCAAGTACTTGCAGCCAATCTGCTAGCAGTACACCACCAATTGATTTTAGCAGGCAAATTCCCCTACCCCAGTTGCTGAACCGTAAAAAAGAAATTCGGTCCCAGTCATCCACATGCTCAGCATCTAAATGCTATATACACACTGCTGTTCAGGGTATATAGTGCCTGGGGGACCCCCACGTCTTTTTTTTTTTATTTTGTTGCGGGGTTCCCCTTAATATCCATACAAGACCTGAAGGGCCTGATATGGATTGGGGGGGGGGGCATCCACCTCATTTTTTTTTGGTGCTGGGTTTCCCTTAATATTCATACCAGACCCAAAGGGCCTGGTAATGGACTGAGGGGGGAACCCGAGACGATTTTTATCTATATTGCCGGGATCTGACAATACATTACAGCCGCAAACAGTTTTAAAAATTTTTTCTTTGGAAATGTAATTTTGCTGTGGTACTGTTATAAACATGTGAAACGATGCGCTACTTTACAGGCAGACTAAGGAGACCCCCCAGACACGATATTTAAAGGAATATTTCATTTTTATTGTTTCACTTTAAGCATTATTAAAATCACTGCTCCCGAAAAAACGTCCCCTTTTAAAACTTTTTTTTGCATTGATACATGTCCCCTGGGTCAGGACCCCGTTCCCCAAACACTTTTAATGGCTATAACATACATATAAGCCTTTATTAGCACTTTTGATTTTTCATGTTCGTGTCCCATAGACTTTAACGGTGTTCGCACAAATTTTGTGCCTGTTTGCATGTTGTGCTGCGAACTGAACCGGAGGGTGTTCGGCTCATCCCTAGTCCTGAACAATCTTGGACTTTTTTTATAGCTTACCTGTAGCATTTTGTAATAAGGTGGTAAGGGCCATTCCATAAGCAGGCCTTGTGTTTTATTGCAAGGCCCAATTAACCTGTTGCATTAAAGGGGTAACAAGCATGACCAAAAAAATTACCGTACTTTTCATGGGCATAGAAAAAGACCAATTAGTCAATTATTCCAATTTAGCTGTCTTTTTATGGTAATCAGTTAGTAGCCGACATTCAGCTGTGATACTTTATTTTGCACAAATCAACTGGTACAGATGATTCAATACACATTTGCGACTTCTTAGGCTCGGTTCACACTAGTGTGACTTGTCATGCGACTTGAGACACATAGTCGCATGACAAGTCGAAACCCATTTATTTCAACGGCACTATTTCCAATCTATGTTACTAAATTTGCAGCATCTTAAAAAAGGTTCCTTCACTACTTTGATGAGACTTTCTTGTGACTTGAGTGCCATAGAGTGTAATACGTCACATGAAAGTCACACTGAAAATCACATGACTTTAGAGTCGTACTAGTGTGAACCGAGCTGTACGTTGAAAAATCGTTACTTAATTTTGGAAAAAGGTGTTGGAAAAATAAGCAAGTATACTGTACTATATAAGCTGACCATAAGCTCCAGCTGCACAAACATTTGTTTGCTTCTGTATTTATTTGAAGAAGACAACTGAATTTCTTTAGGCAATCTTAATTGTGTAAAATTCAGCACATAAGTTCTCAGTACACAGTCCTGCTAACCAGCAAAAAGACCCATGCTAATCTGTGTATAAAGACAGAGGTCTTTGGTTGCATACAATTAAAAGAAAAAAGTGAAAGTCGCTTACCATGTCAAGGTTCCTCTCTGCCATGCATTCCTATTTTAAAGTAATACAAATGCATACAAAAAAAGTAATATGGACAAGAATACAACACTATGATTTTAAATGACTTCATTCTGCTTTTAAGTTTAGGAATCTTTGCACTGAATGAAAAAAAAAGCCTACATCTGTGATAGCTTATTTCTAGTACCAATTAAATCAGTGATAATTTTTGCCAGTATTTCTGCCAAACATGTCAGATGTTCCTGGTATGGGTTACCAGATGGACACATGGACTCATGTTTAAATAGAGGCGAGCAGATATGCGGATAGACATATATAGAACCGGAGAATCCTGCTGCCAAGTGAACTTAAAATACATAGTATAAAAATAAGTAAGAACATCCAAGCAACTTAGTGCAGCAAGCTACGCACGTAACTTCTGCTGTCTCTGTTCACAAGCACTTTGCTATCCTAAGCGATGGACTGAGGAAGTACCAAGTCATGTAATATTATTATTGTTGTTATTGATATTTTATTATCATTAACATTGTGGGAACGTACTTAAAAAGGCTGTGTACAGCCCTGGCCAAATGTTTTGAGAATGACACATATATTAACTTTCACAAAGTTTACTGCCTCAGTTTTTATGATGCCAATTTGCATATACTCCAGAATGTTATGAAAAGTGATCAGTCATGCCAACAGCAAAGCATCCTGAGACTATTCATGTGTGGGGTTGCTTCTCAGCCAAGGAAGTGGGCTCACTCACAATTTTGCCTATGAACATACCCACAAATAAAGAATGGTACAAAAACATCCTCTGAGAGCAACTTCTCCCAACCATCCAAGAACAGTTTGGTGACCAACAATGCCTTTTCCAGCATGATGGAGCATCTTGCCATAAGGCAAAAGTGATAACTAAGTGGCTTGGGGAACAAAACATTGAAATGTTGGGTTCATGGCCAGGAAACTCTCCAGACCCTAAACCCATTGAGAACTTGTGGTCAATCTTTAAAACGCGGGTGAACAACCCACACACACACACACACACACAAATTCTGATAAACTCCAAGCATTGATTATGCAAGAATGGACTGCCATCAGCCAGGATGTGGCCCAGAAGTTGATTAACAGTGTAGCAAGGTCCCGGGCCTCTTTAGGCCTAATAGGTATCTCCAGAGTTAGGGACAGCTGACATCTTACAAGGCATAGTTTGTGTAGTGCAAGGTAGATTCATGGGTGCCAGACACTTCTTGAATACAAAGAGATTTAATTTCTGTTGAACAGAACTGTGGAAGAGAGGGTTTAGGGCCAGGGCACCCTTTAGTAGTTGCAATGTTAATTATCAGACTTAGAAAGTTCCATAGGTAGACAGCCATGCAGGGAAAGGCATCCAGCAAGACACCACATCTGCATAAATAGGATTGCTGTCTCCTATGGCACAGTCTTATATCAGTTTCTAACAAACGTAATGAACTTCTGTAGTTCCTCTGCAATCACTTCTTGTGGATCTTCACTCCACTGAGCTCCCAGTTTCTCTCACTAGACCTGCTGATCCACTGCCACTGGATCTCCTGAGCTCTTCCAACATTCTCACGAGTGTCTTCCTCAAGCATCACCCCCGCTTCCCTGCTGGGTCCCTAGCTTGGCACTCACAGATACTCCTCAAGCGTCACCCCATTGGCCTGCTCGGTCCCTGGCTTGGCACACAAGGCTGCACTGCAAGCGTCACTTCCGCTGGCTGGGTCCCTGGCTTGACACCTGCTGAAGTCTCTCAATTCTTCACCATCCCCGGTTAGTGAGAATACTGCTCCAGTACTTTCTTCAGCTATACACTGTGGTTCCTGGTAATAAGGTGGAAGGTCCCTTAATGGCGACAGCTACCCCTCTACCTCCGACCACGACAGGTTCTCCGGTCGGCATAACTGTCACTTATGGCTGGACTGCAAGCCGCAGTCCCAACCCTACGCTGCTCTCTTGCTTCTGGATAGGCCTCAGACAGCCTAGCAGCCAGATGTCCCCAGGATAGGCATCAGACTCTGGCCCAGCAGCCCGGGGCGGCACAACACACGTCCACCCAGAAAGCCGTCCAGGTGGCACAGAACCTCGATCACCTGACCTCACCCAAATAAATAGGCTCTCCCAGCAAGCCAAGGGACCCAAGAAGATCCCTGCCCATTGGCTGAGATACCCTATCTATTCCTAATCTGTCCTTGCAATGCCCTTGTCTTATCTAATATCACCAGATACCCGGCCATCTAGTGACAGAAGAGAGAAGTGCAGCAATTCCAGAATTAGGGTGGAATCAATTGATCCCTGATCAATTGGCCAAGGCAACTATACCTGGCAAGTAAATTTACCAGCAACACTGCCTCACCATCAGGTTGTTACAACAGCATGCAGGGCGAATTGCAGACATCTTGAAAAAGAAGGTCAAAACTGCAAATATTGACTCTTTGCATAAACATAAATTTAATTGTCAATAATTGCTTTTGACACTAATGAAATGCTTGTAATTATACTTCAGTATACCATGGTAACATCTGACAAAATGATCTAAAAACATTGAAGTAGCAGACTTTGTGAAAATGTATATTTTGTGTCATTCTCAAAATTTTTGGACATGGCTGTAGTTTAAATGAAAATTTCCAAACTTCTTTCGGTCCTTCTCTTAAGTGAGACTTTCATGTGGTTGTTTGTTCACATTGGTTAAAAGAGAGACATTTGGGATTTTAGATATATTGATCTAGTTATAGTGTAGTGGGTCTGAAAAAACAGTTTTTTTCAGCAGGGGGCACAAGTTAAGTGTAAGATTTTGTATCTTATTTCCCTTTAAGAAGGATGAATCTCTGTGTTGCTACTCCAAGCAGCCAGAAGCGGTCGAGGGATATTCATTTGAATCTCCTTCCTTCTAAAACACCACAATTTGCTGGAGCAACTGCCAAACCAGCTTTTTGTACCACCATCCCATGTCTTGCAGAAATTCCCGCCTACCAATTCTCCATGTTGCTCTAATTTTCTTCCATTATCTCTTAAATAAAAAGCAGTAAAAAAAAAAGCCCAAAACAAACATGTATTACAGTGTATATTGCAGCTTACCAATTCTTAGATGTGATGTCTGCATTGGTTTAGGCTTTCTTTCATTTTCAGCCAGTAAGTCTTTTGTTTTTCAAAAGAGATGTATCAGTTTACAGGAATGAGACAAACCATGTAATACTGGCAGGAGTGCTTATCAGTGGTGTATTTAGGTTTTGTTCTCCCCTAGGCCTGACTAAACTCATGCACCCCCTAATTTAAATATTATCCATCCCTTCCTGTCAAGACCACGCCCCTTCCTGTTTAAGACCCACCCTGTTATCTTTATTGGAGGAGGACAGAGGGACGCTGTGGGAAGAGGACAGAGGGACGCCGTGGGAAGAGGACAGAGGGACGCCGTGGGAAGAGGACAGATGAACGCCGTGGGAAGAGGACAGAGGGACGCCGTGGGAAGAGGACAGAGGGACGCCGTGGGAAGAGGACAGAGGGACGCCGTGGGAAGAGGACAGAGGGACGCCGTGGGAAGAGGACAGAGGGACGCCGTGGGAAGAGGACAGAGGGACGCCGTGGGAAGAGGACAGAGGGACGCTATGGGAAGAGGACAGAGGGACGCCGTGGGAGGAGGACAGAGAGTGATTGCGTGGGAGGAGGAGAGAGGGATTCCGTGGGAGGAGGAGAGAGGGATGCCATGAGAGGAGTGTAACGATATCAAGTACGGGACATGACAAGCTGTAGCTAGCTGCCATCTTGTGTGGAAGTAGCCATGACAGTTTTGCTAACCATGTAACCTCACAGAGAACTCTGAACTCCGTCTTCCCCACCTTAGGAATTCAAAGCTTTTTAAGTTCAACAGAAAAGGTTATCTCAACAGAGAAAACAGAGCAGGCTAAGTCAGTAGGAAAACATTTGTTGTAAGGGCAGTGTTCAGGCCTGTCGTAAAACTGTCACCCTCCCCACTCAGAGCCCTAACAGACCTCGTCGTAAAGTCTTCTGAATACACCTCATAAGAATAAGTATGAAATTTCAGCATGTTTCATAACTTCTGACTTAGTAATAGCACAGACATAATCTGGACATATTTAGCTTCCTCAGATAATATGGAACATTTCAAGTCCAGACACCCCTATGTCAGGTCATATGGGAAACCCCTGGGACCACTTATTCCTCCAAAGCAGGCTATACGTTATAGATATGGCATGTTTAGACTTGTTTTGAAGGAAATCTCAAGTTGAATAATAATATGGATATTTGAAGTCTGTAAACACTATAGATGCAGATATATGAGTATGTATTACCAAAATCACCTGGGATGTGGTCATGAGTGTAGACACCTCCCAGCAACCAACCCCTAAAACCAGCTGATCAGATGATTGGTTACTGGTCGCTGTCAACACCCCCTTTGATTTGACAGAAAAGAGGAGATGCCAAGACAATGGTCAGTTCTCCTTTTACCATCCAAGAAGAAACATCTGCCAAGTCGAGAACCAATTACCTAGCTCATCGATCGAACTCTGATCAACCCTCGGACATTAATTGCAAGTATCCTTCCTTCCCAATTCTACCTTATTGCTTTGTGGCTGTATATTGTCTTTATTTTTTTGAAACATCTTTTTTTTCTGTAAATATTTTATTTGCATCAACTTTGACCTTTTCATAATAAACCCTTATGTTGAAAAGTGTTAACCTTGTCTCTAAAGCTCCTAATGCAAGCTATAAACGAACCTGCCTCTTGAAGGGCGCTACTGTTGTAGAGTAAGACTCTGAGCAGACCTGTCTGTGGTGACAGTGTGTGTGACAGACGCTTATTCTAAAATTATAATTGGTATTGCAAAATTACGAGTCTCCCCCGGCTCGGTCTTTTAAACGGGGGTGGTGGCAGTTAAAGGGTTAATTGTGTAATTAGCCCAGTGACAATCACTCTCAGGCTGCTCGCACCTAGATTGTGGCCCTGCAAGCTGGAAAATCTTTGTGCTGGGCGCAGCTGAGAGTGGCATTGTTACATAAGTGACAGCGTGGTGTGAGGTTGGCCGGTCCTTTGTCGCGAGTTAGCGAGGAGGGCAGGGATCTGACACCCGCGTTCGTCACAAGGAGGAGAGAGGCGCCTTTTCAGGCGCCTTACGCTTTATCGCTAAAATGCCTGAAAAGCGCCCAAGTGTGAAAAGGATCTTAGAAACACCTCCCAGGGAAAACATTTAACCCCTTGATCACCCCTGTAGTTAACCCCTTCCCTGCCAGTGTAATTTATACAGGGATCAGTGCATTTTTTTAGCACCTATCACTGTATTGGTGTCACTGGTCCCCAAAAAGTGTCACTTAGGATCAGATTTGTCCACCGCAATGCCGCAGTCCCGCTAAATATCACAGATCCCCGCCATTACCAGTAAAAACAATAAAAAAAATTTAAAAAAATTAAAGTCCCTAAATCAATCCCCTATTTTGTGGATGCTATAACTTTTGCGCAAACCAATCAATATACACTCATTGTGATTTTTTTTTTACCAAAAATGTGTAGCAGAATACACATTGGCCTAAATTGATGAAGAGATCAGTTTTTTCTCATATTTTTTTTTGGATATGTATTATAGCAAAAAGTAAAAAAATATAGGTTTTTTTCAAAATGGTCAGTCTTTCTTTGTTTATAGCACAAAAAATAAAAACCACGGAGGTGATCAAATACCACCAAAAGAAAGCTCTATTTTGTTGTTAATAATTTGGCCTTAACACCAAACGATATGTCTGGCGGAAATCCAATACAGCTCATCATCCAAATGACACCATTCCTACAGTAAAGCACGGAGGTGGTAATATCCTGTTATGGGGGTGTTTCTCTGGAGCACTTGTTAGGATAGAAGGAAAATGAATGGGACAAAATACGATCAAATCTGCTGCCCTCTACCAGAAAGTAGTCAATGGAAGGTTTACCTTCCAACATGACAATGACCCAAATCACCTAGCAAAAATGACCACACAGTGGTGGAAGGAGAAAAGGGTGAATGTCCTTGCATGGCTTAGTCAGAGCCCAGACTTAAACCCCACTGAAAATCTGTGGAATGACTTGAAGACTGCAGTCCACAAATGGTCACCGTCAAATTTAACTGAACTTGAGCATTCTGCAAAGAAGAGTTGGCAAATATTGCAAAGTCTAGATGCGCAAAGTTAGTAGCTACATATCCCTAAGACTAAAGACTGTAACTAAAGCAAAATGTGGTCCAAGAAAATACTGACATAAGGGGGGTGATCCTTTTTCCAACTCAGCAATTATGTTTTTGATTTTTTTTTTCTTCTGGCATGTTGATGTTATATCTTTCACGTGGATGTTATAAGTTGCACTAGTAAATACAGCTGGATAAAACAAAAACTGTGTCTGTCTTCAATTCAGGGTGCAAGCAACAAAACGTGATTATTTTAAAGGGGGTGTTTCTTTTATTTATACCCACTTTATATACCTGTACGGAACTGGAAAACCCACAGAGCACATACATTTGCTGCTGATATTAGATGAGCATATCCTAAATACAGTATATATAATTTTACTGGCAGTTTTTCTTTGGTGATACGTTTTCCTTTAAGACTCTTGACTATCTCATACAGTGTAGATTAATTAAACTTTAATTATGTCAGTGGTACTTATCTTATGGTGCTTATTTTACCAAGAGTTATTCAATTTGTGCATGATACTCTAAATAATAATGATCCTTAAAATGTTCTTGACATTATAACATTAAAGTGCTGATGCTGTTTTTGTAACGATTAGCAAGTTAAGCATCTGCATGTTGGTGGAACCAAAAAAAGGAGAACAAATGTCATCCAGCCTACATCACAAGCACCTCAAAATCTTGCTTCATTGCTCTGTGGTGTATAGTAAATGGCAATCGGGTTATCTCTTTATTCTGTAGCTCATACCTGAGCAGTTACGCAATCTGTTACCACAATGATAAAATATTACACAGGAGCAATTTTAAAATGAACAATAATTACCCCTAAGTGAAAATGTCCAGATTGGGCCCAAAGTGTCAATATTTTGTGTGGCCACCATTATTTTCCAGCACTGCCTTACCCTCTTGGAGATGGAGTTCACCAGAGCTTCACAGGTAGCCACTGGAGTCCTCTTCCACTCCTCCATGACGACATCACTGAGCTAGTGAATGTTAGAGACCTTGCGCTCCTCCACCTTCCGTTTGAGGATGCCCCACAGATGCTCAATAGGGTTTAGGTCTGGAGACATGCTTGGCCAGTCCATCAACTTTACCCTCAGCTTCTTTAGCAATGCAGTGGTCGTCTTGGAGGTGTGTTTGGGGCCGTTATGTTGGAATACTGCCCTGCGGCCCAGTCTCCGAAGGGAGGGGATCATGCTCTGCTTCAGTATGTCACAGTACATGTTGGCATTCATGGTTCCCTCAATGAACTGTAGCTCTCCAGTGCCGGCAGCTCTCATGCAGCTCCAGACCATAACACTCCCACCACCATGCTTGACTGTAGGTAAGACACACTCGTCTTTGTACTCCTCACCTGGTTGCAGCCAACCAACAACTTGACACCATCTGAACCAAATAAGTTTATCTTGGTCTCATCAGACCACAGGACATGGTTCCAGTAATCCGTGGCCTTAGTATGCTTGTCTTCAGCAAACTGTTTACGGGCTTTCTTGTGCATCATCTTTACAAGAAGCTTTCTTCTGGGACAACAGCCATGCAGACCAATTTGATGCGGTGTATGGTCTGAGCACTAACAGGCTGACCCCCCACCCCCCTACCCCTTCAACCTCTGCAGCAATGCTGCCAGCACTGATATTTCTATTTCCCAAAGCAACCTCTGGATATGATGCTGAGCACATGCACTCAACTTCTTTGGTCAACCATTGTGAGGCCTGTTCTGAGTGGAACCTGTCCTGTTAAACCGCTGTATGGTCTTGGCCACCTTGCTGCAGCTCAGTTTCAGGGTCTTTGCAATCTTCTTATAGCCTAGGCCATCTTTATGTAGAGCAACAATTCTTTTTTTCAGATCCTCAGAGAGTTCTTTGCCATGAGGTGCCATGTTGAACTTCCAGTGACCAGTATGAGAGAGTGAGAGCGATAACACCAAATTTAACACACCTTCTCCCCATTCACACCTGAGACCTTGTAACACTAATGAGTCACATGACACTGGGGAGGGAAAATGGCTAATTGGGCCCAATTTGGACATTTTCACTTAGGGGTGTACTCACTTTTGTTGCCAGCAGTTTAGACATTAATGGCTGTGTGTTGAGTTATTTTGAGGGGACAGCAAATTTACAGTTATACACTTTACATTGTATTCTTCAGTGTTGTCACATGAAAAGATAGAAGAAAATATTTACAAAAAAGTGAGGGGTGTACTCACTTTTGTGAGATACTGTATGATATTGTGCGCATTTTAACTGCACATTTTTATTTAAAGTGTTTGTTACCCCAACACTTCATATTCCTGATATGTGCCTGCTGTATCCCGTTTTCTTTGTATTGCTTCCTTTATGTGACATCCCTGGTGTTCCTGCCAGTCCCTCTGCTTTCCTAATAAAAACTGACCACACTAAGCAGAAGAGCACATCGTGGTCAGTTCTCTAGCTCTGCTGAGAACTCAGTGTGCTCTCCTCCAATGATCAGACTTGTCCTGACATGCCCCCGCTGCACAGCCATTCACTGGGAAGACCACTGTACTGTTGCTTCTCTTCCCCCCAGCTCTTATGCAGCTGAGAACAGAGTGTGATCATTTATTTTAAAAAAAAAAGGGAAAAAAGGTATTTATAATTTTTTTTTATAGCTATACAAAAATGTTTTGCCTTTCATTTCTACACCTTTTTACAAGGTGATTGTTTACAATCACTTTAACAAAATCACAATGGGCACCTGTAAAAAAGTGTATTTTCATTCAGGAGTGACAGCATGATATCCTCCTATAGTCTTGTCCTGGTGACAATTGTCTGCAGAAAAGGGAAGAGAAAAGGTGAGTGGAATTTCCCCAGTGGGAACACAAATTAGGGATTTCCCCACACTTTAGGAACATTTCCTCTTACTTTCTGTTTTGTCTTTGAGGCACAAACAGTAATACACACCTAATGCCTAGCACACACGGGCCGAATGTTGGGAGACATCGGACGTTTTTTATCGAACTGGTTGATGTCTCCCAACATTCGGCCCGTGTGTATGTCAGCCGGTCCGACAGATGTCAGCCGTTTGGCTGGCTTCTCTTGGATGAGCATGCTGGAAAACCAGCAGCCGACCACCTCCCGATCAGCTCTGTCAGCCAATGGCTGAGAGCGCTGACCAGACTGTTCTGGCACTGGTGGTGTCTAGGGTTGCCACCTCATCTCTTTAAAACCTGAACACATATTAATTACACAGGTTCTGTGGCTGATTAAGGTGATAATTAAACTCACTTGGTGCCTTATCTGCATTCAATTATCCTCATAACCTGTGTAGTTCATATGTGTTCGGGTTTAAAGGTATGAGGTGGCAACCCTAGGGGCATCCCCCTGTCAAAATACAACAGCTCAGCGGGGGAGATTGCTGTACTAACATTGCACTGTTAGTACATCAGCTCTGACCGGAGCTTTTTTTTTTTTTCCGTTCAACACGCTGGGTTGAGCGAAAAAACTATTAGTGTGTACCAGGCTTAACAGAGGTATCTCTGCTGAAGCCTGATTTGCTAAGAAGAAATTCCTTGTACAGCACATTCAGTAACCCACAGCATCCATATCAGAACTTTTCCTTTACTGATATAATTTCAGTAGTTTTTAATTACTAGTTGCTCTCGGATACTCAGGTGTGGAATGGCTAAAGTGATTCTAAGGGCTGAAGGTTTTTCACTCCAATGCATTCTCTGCATTATAAACCTTGAGTACAGCTCCCCCCCAGGCCCCCCTTATATTTACCTGAGCCTTATCTCGATCCAGCAATGTACACAAGAGCAGCAGCTCTCTCGGCTCTCTTACTCCTTATTGGCTCAGAGACAGCTGCAGGAGTTATGGGTTCCCACTGCTTTCAATACCAGCCAATGAGGAGGGAGCAGGGGTGGGGCCGAGCCACACTCTGTGTGTCAGTGAACACACAGAGTTGACTCCGGAGTGAGCCCACACGCATGCCCCAATAGCAAGTGGCTTGCTATGGTGGGCAGTTGGCGGCGAAAAGGAGTCAGGAGTGCCGGCAGGTACCCCAGAAGAGGAGGACCGGGTCTACTCTATGCAAAACCATTATATGAAGCAGGTAAGTATAACGTTTGTTATTTATCCGGTTCCCGACTGGCTCACGCATATTTACTGCGGCACAATGGTACAGGGTCCCCTTTAGGAGCTGCACAGCGGGGGGACCCGATGCGCATGGCCGGCGGCTGCGACCGCGTGCACGAGAGCCAGCACATGAATTTGTGTGTGTGTAAACACACAAATCCCTGTTCTGTCAGGGAAGAGGAGGCATATCGTTTGTTCCTACTAAGTAGAAACGTCCATATGTCTCCTCCCCCAGTCAGTCCAATCCCCTCACAGTTAGAACACACTGAGGACACACACATTTAACCCCTTGATCGCCCCCTAGTGTTAACCCCTTCCCTACCAGTGACATTTACACAGTAATCAGTGCATTTTTATAGCACTGATCGCAGTACCGCAAAAAAAAAAAAATCGCTGATCTCCACCATTACTAGTAAAAAAAAATAAATATAATAATAAAAAAGACCATAAAAATGCCATAAATCTTTCCCGTGGTTTGTAGACGATATAACTTTTGCGCAAACCAATCAATATATGCTTATTGCAATTTTTTTGTAGAAGAATATATATTGGCCTAAACTTATGAAGAAATTTGTTTTTTAAAAACATTTTTGGAGATTTTTATTATAGCAAAAAGTAAAAAATATTGTTTTTTTCCTTTCAAAATTGTCGCTCTTTTTTTTTATATCGCAAAAAAATAAAAACCGCAGAGGTGATCAAATGCCACCAAAAGAAAGCTCTATTTGTGGGGAAAAAAAAGGACACAAATTTCGTTTGGGTACAGCATTGCATGACCGCGCAATTGTCAGTTAAAGTGACAGTGCCAAATTCTAAAAAGTGCTCTGGTCAGGAAGGGGGTAAATTCTTCTTTGGTTAAAACAAAATGAAAGGGTTTACACACATTCACTACTCCTGTTGTTTTTTTCCCCCGTTTGTGTCGCATTGGAAAGATTTATCTTCAGTTCCTGTTCCAGGAAAACAGCAGGATATAAGTGGAAGTCTCCGAAAAAGTAGGGGAAGCCCCACTTTGTTACCACAAGACCAAGTGCCCCCATTGCAAGATTTCTTCTCCCATTCCCATTTATGTGACATATCTAAAAATGTAGAATTTTCCTCACTTTCCATCCCAGAAACAAAAGTCACAAGCACAAATAGTGAGGATGACCAAGAAAAACCTAATGGGAGTTCTAACACTTCTCAGTCTATCAAACCCATAAAGAAAGTTCCAGCTTTATTTTCACTTTTAATAAATTTGATACTTGAAAGGATTAAAACCTAAAAACTGTGTGCCAACCAAATCTCCTTTGACATATTGGCCATTTAAATTCCAAGCAGATTTGTAGTGTGAAGAAAAAAGCTCTAAGTATACCACTTGTAATACATTTGTACTGTGAAGAGGAGTCTGGTTTACTGAAAAAGATTACACTCTTCTCACTGCTTAGAATTAAAAAAAATATCTATGCAATGTCAGTTGACAATGATAATAATTATCCTGTTTATGGGCACACGACTGTGACTAATTACTTCCCAGCTTCCTAAAAAAAAAAAAAAATTGTATGAGACGGCTCACGGCATTTTTTTAAGTTCAATCACTTAACACCAGTTTTGCTTCTGTTTGCCGTACAATATTTGCAAAACACACACTTGCAGCTGTTTGGAGTCAATCCACATTCTTTGCATTGTTGGATTGCAAAAATATATAAAAGACTTTCTTGATACTTTTCAGATCATTACCAGCAAGATTACACGAAGACCAGCCTAAGACAAGGAAAACATTAGGAAGCAGAATTTATTTTATTATTTTTTTTTTAAAAAGATTATATCCTTTTCTTGCCACACACGCACTTTATTTTTTAGCAAGTTGATTAATGCAAGGGTTTAAGGGTATTTAAAAGATTAAAAAAGAAATAGTGAAAATGCTTCAAAATATGCAGTGGTTGATACTCCCCAATAGCCCACAACCAACAATATTTATTCTATACGCTCCCACCCATCTAGAATAGAAATATTCAAAAGCTGAACCTAGTCACACAAATACCCATAATAGTTTGAAAACCAGCCAGGTACTATAACCATATGGATTATTTTAATGCTATTTGGGCATCTGTGATTTATAGAAGTTCACAATTGTGAAAAAAGTTATGACATTGGCTTTTTGTAGGTTTCCATTTTAGGAAGAGAGCATCCAAAGGAACGGTGGCTTGCAGGAGCAGTATTTGGCTCCAGTTAGTTTCAGGGCGTTTGCATTGGCAACTGCTACAACCTTAGTGGCTATTCATTTGTAAGTTAGTAGTGGGAATGGAAATGGAAATCTTTAAGAAAAATCGCACTGGCACTAAAACATTTATATGGTAACAAATATGCTAAAGTACAAACATCTTGTCGTGGCTATGAGTACCTAGTTTAGTCTTAAAGCGGGGGTCCACCTATCTATCGTTTTTGTTTTTTTTTTAGTTCATTCACAAACTTTTCTTCTCAGCATTACATACTCACATATTGTGTGTAATATGTCCGCCTGTGTCAGATTTCGTCGGAAAGAATAACTTATATTATTCACTGCAGGCGGTTTCCATCTTCATTGTGGGCATTTGAAGCCCACAAGCATTTATTTCCTGGATGTGGTGAATGCTGTGCTCCCAGCATTCACCGCTCGTTCCCGCACATGCTCAGTGGCATCCTGGGAAGCCTGAGACTAGCTCCCAGGAGTCTGGGAGAGGCTAGAAACACGCCTACTCCCACGGGAGGAGAACCAGTAAGTGCAAAGAAGAATAGAAAAATAAAAGGTAATTACGGCGATTTAAATTTTTTTAAACGGCATGTCAGCATCTAGGCAAGGAAGAGAATACATACAGATATTGTTCAAAATTTGGGTGGAACCCCGCTTTAAAATCCTTGTATAACTATTGAGTCCATTGGAAGATAGACCCAGGCTTTACATGGGACCCTAAAGCTGATCTCCTTGTTTAAAGTCCCTTTAAAAATAGTTTGTTTGGTCCAAGCTGGCCCAAATGAACTGTTTACTGCACTACCAGGTGCCCTTGCTGGATGTGCTGCATTAACTGTATGTAGCATCAGCTACAGACAGTATACAATGGTGCATTCTGGCAGTGGGACTGGGATTTCCCGTCTCACTTCCCAGAACAAAATAGAGTCAGGCTGAGTGCTGCTCAGCCACTCATGGGAAACTTTATATTCCTAGAATGAATACAAAGCATCCTAAGATTGGCCGAGGCAGAGATCATGATGTGATCTGCCTAGCTCTCCGCTTCAGACAATCAGAAGAAATTTTGCATTCATCCATAGAACAAAAAGCTTCTGGTGAATGGTTGAGCAGCGCTCAGCCTGACTTTTTTCTGGGAGTGAGACAGGAAGAACACAGCGCCAGGGCTGGACTGGACAGGAAAAATGTGGCCCTGCACTTCATCCAGACTGGCCCACTTTAATTTTGCAAACATGCACAAAAACAGTATATAAACTATATGCAATTGCGTAAAAAAACATAAGTAAAAACATTCCACTATTGGGCATAGCCACACCAGTTCCCATTAATGCAGCCTCACCAGTGCCCATTAATGCAGCCTGATCAGTGACCATCAGTGCAGCCACACCAGTGCCCATCAGCGCAGCCACTCCAGTGCCCATCAGCGCAGCCACACCACTGCCCATTAATGCAGCCTGATCAGTGCCCATCAGCACAGCCTCATAAGTGCCCATCAATGTTAGTCCCTCCCAGTACCTGGTCTCCACAGCTTCTTCTACCTAGGTCCCGGGTGCAGTGCTTGTCCTGCAGGTGGTTCCTCTGGAGCTGGGAGCCCAGGACTAGCTGTGCACTGCTGGTACACCTGGTCCTCTCCCTTCCTCCTGGGCACCACAGAGCTGGGTAACTAGGGCTGGAGGAAACTGGGGGGGGGGGGCGAGGTGTGCGGGCAGAGACTTCCCAAATCCTGTCCACCAATCAGCTAATCTCCCACCTCCCGCTGTGTAGCTGTTTGGAAAAAAAAAAAAAACTTCTCCGGGTCTCCCCTGTGCTCAGTGGAGGCCGGGGGACAGAAAGCAGACTATTTCAACACTTTTGGCTTTAGGAGGATTCATCCGCAGCAGTGCTCCCAGCCGGCTCCAGTGTACTGATATAGCACAGGCCGGCCTTCAACTGTGTAGTGCACTGCTGCAGATGAATCTGCCCAAAGCCGAAAGAGATGAAATAGTCCACTTTCTGTCCCCCAGCCCCCACTGAACACAGGGGACCGGATACGTTTTTTTTCTAAACAGCTGCACAGCGGGAGATTAGCTTATTGGTGGACAGGGTTTGGGAGTTCCACGCTCGTTCTACCTCCACTGTCACTGAAACAGGCCCACTGAGCCATCGGCCCACGGGGAAACCCCCGGTAGTCCTGATAGCCAGTACTTGCCTGCACAGCGCTGTATACTACTGTAGCTGAGGCTACATACAGATAATACAGCACACCCAGCAGGCACACCTCTTAGTGCAGTAAATAATTTGTCAGGTCCAGCTTGTCCCAAACAATCTATTTATAAAAACATTAAACGTGAAGATCAGCTTTAAGTTCTATCCAAGTTGAAATTAATCCCAGACCACAATTAGTGCTAAGAACTATCCTGTCATTCAGACCTTTAATGCAAAAACTTCAGTAAGCAGTAGAAGCCCTGGCATATGACAGTTGTATGACAGGAGCAGGAATTAGGACAAGGGAGTGTAATCTTTACTTGGTTACAGATAAAGGCCTCAAGTACAGTTTGGACCTTGGATCGAAGGGACTCCACAGGGACACAGAAATCAATTTAAAAACGAACACAGGTACTGGAACTTTAGTGCTGTTGTTACCCTAGAAACATTTTAGCTTCGCCATATGCATCCCAGGATATATAGTATATGGTTTCAAGCGCACTAGGCCAACTAGGTTGGATCATGTGGCTTTCAGCACTGGTAACCCTGAAATAATTAAAGTGACCCCGTCATTATCACAATGATGAAGGAAGCAAGTGGATACTTACCTTTCCTGCTGCCCACACCATCAAAATGTGTTCTTTTCCCTTTGCACTTCAGCCGTGAATTTTTTTGAGAATGTAGTGGTTGTGAACCATTGGGAACCGGTGATGTGAGCTCCCCTAGGACTCTAAGTGGTCAAGAATGTTTGGATTTAGCTTCGTCCTGACTGCAGGTAGCAACCAGAAGCAAATGAGAGCAGGGGTGTTCTAATGGTAGTGATGGAGACAGGAACCATGCTGTGGAGAGGAACTTAAAACTGTGCAGCATGCCGGGGGAGATTGAGACATGCCAAAGGAGCACACAGAAATGAACAGTGGTTAAGAATCGGCAGCAAGGCAGCAGACCTTAGTACAGGAGCATAATAATTGAGTAGAAGACCGGACCAAACAGCAGGATGCAGATCTCCCCGAAACAAACAGAATGCAAAGATGACAAAGAAGAACTAGGATATAGAATCGGGTGGGGCAGGCAGCAGACAAGTGAAATCAAGAGAGAGCTAAGGTTGGTAAATAAAAGTTTGTCAGGTACTGCACAAGATCTATGTCAGGGGCTGTGCACGTGTCCCAGTGTATATGTGAAACTTTGCTGTGCAGGTGAGCCTGTACAGCTGATTTGCATCGGTTCACTTACATAGGCTGCCTGCACACACCTCAGTGCTAATACAAAAGATAAATAAACAGCTCTTTACACTGTACGGGGCTCTGCACCAATGTAAATGAGCCTAGACATTATGATTGTGGTACAAAGAATTGAAACGTTCTTTAAAAAAAAAAAAAAAGTGTGTTTTTAACATACGAAATTAATAACAAAAAATAATAAATATCACTTGTTTAGAAACAAAAACAAATTAAAAAAAAAAACATAAAAAATAATTGTAATAGGAAAAAGGGGGAGAAGAAGTTATTTATTATTGATTACATTTTACAAAGGCTTTTTAAAGTTACATTTTTGTTTACTTATATAATTGTTTTAACTGTCATTATATGCAGATTGCTACTTTGTATTCATCAATTCAGCTTCAGTGGTAGAGTGTTGTGCCATGTTAGCCATCAACAAAAGTAGAAGTTTGTATCTACCATTTACCATGTATCATTTATTTTCTAAATAAATAGATTGTAGTGCAAGCTTTCGAAGCACACAGCCCTCCTCTTCAGGCAGCGTTAACATAGTTAAATAGTAGGTGAGGTTGAAAAAAGACACAAGTCCAACCTATGTGTGTGATTATATGTCAGTATTACATTGTATATCCCTGTATGTTGTGGTCGTTCAGGTGCTTATCTAATAATTTTTTGAAACTATCGATGCCCCCCGCTGAGACCACCACCTGTGGAAGGGAATTCCACATCCTTGCCGCTCTTACAGTAAAGAACCCTCTACGTAGTTTAAGGTAAACCTCTTTTCTTCTAATTTTAATGAGTGGCCACGTGTCTTGTTAAAATCCCTTCTGCAAAAAAGTTTTATCCCTATTGTGGGGTCACCAGTATGGTATTTGTAAATTGAAATCATATCCCCTCTCAAGCGTCTCTTCTCCAGAGAGAATGAGTTCAGTGCTCGCAACCTTTCCTCATAACCAATATCCTCCAGACCCTTTATTAGCTTTGTTGCCCTTCTTTGTACTCGCTCCATTTACAGTACATCCTTCCTGAGGACTGGTGCCCAGAACTGGACAGCATACTCTAGGTGAGGCCAGAATAGAGTCTTGGCGGGAGAATTATTGTTTTATCTCTGGAGTTGATCCCCTTTTTAATGCATGCCAATATTCTGCGTGCTTTGTTAGCAGCAGCTTGGCATTGCATGGCATTGCTGAGCCTATCATCTGCTAGGACCCCCAGGTCCTTTTCCATCCTAGATTCCCCCAGAGGTTCTCCCCCCAGTGTATAGATTGCATTCATATTTTTGCCACTCAAATGCATTATTTTACATTTTTCTACATTAAACCTCATTTGCCATGTAGTAGCCCACCCCATTAATTTGTTCAGATCTTTTTTCAAGGTTTCTTCATCCTGCGGAGAAGTTATTGCCCTGCTTAGCTTAGTATCGTCCGCAAATACAGAGATTGAACTGTTTACCCCATCCTCCAGGTTGTTTACGAACAAATTAAATAGGATTGGTCCCAGCACAGAACCCTGGGGGACCCCACTACCCACCCCTGACCATGCTGAGTACTCCCCATTTATCACCACCCTTGAACTTGCCCTTGTAGCCAGTTTTCAATCCATGTACTCACCCTATGGTCCATGCCTACGGACCTTATTTTGTACAGTAAACGTTTATGTGGAACTGTGTCAAATAATTTTGGAAAATCCAGATACACCACGTCTATCGGACTTCCTTTATCTAGATGGCAACTCTCCTCCTCATAGAAGGTTAATAGATTGGTTTGGCAAGACCAATTCTTCATGAATCCATACTGATTACTGCTAATGATACCGTTCTCTTACTAAAATCTTGTATATAGTCCCTTATCATCACCTCCAAGAGCTTGCATACTATTGATGTTAGGCTATCTGGTCTACTTCCCAGGGATGTATTTTGGGCTCTTTTTAAACATTGGTGCTACATTGGCTTTTCTCCAATCAGCTGGTCCCATTCCAGTCAGTAGACTGGACTTTACTGTTTACATACTTAAAGAATTTCTTGGGATTTTTTTTTGCTCTCCTCTGCTATGTGTCTTTCGTGTTCTATCTTAGCTGCCCTAATTGCACCCTTACATTTCTTGCTGCATTCTTTATAAAATTTGAATGCTGTTGATGATCCCTCAACCTTGTATTTTTTGAAGGCCTTCTCCTCTGCTTTTATATGCATTTTTACATTGGAGTTAAGCCATCCGGGATTTTTGTTTGCTCTTTTAAATTTATTACCCAATGGGATGCATTGGCTAATGCCCTTATTTAATATGCTCTTAAAGCAAACCCATCTCTCCTCTGTATTCTTTGTTCCTAAGAGGCCTTTCACAATGAAAGCGCCCAGGCTTCGGCGGTAAAGTGGTGCTATAAATTTATAGTGCCGCCTTACCGTCGTTTTAACGGTGCTATTTTCCCGCTACCGGGGCGGTTTTAACCCCCGCTAGCGGCCGAAGAAGGGTTAGCTTCGCCCGCAAAACGCCGCTACAGCGGCGCTTTGCCGGCAGTATGGCGGCGCTGCCCATTGACTTCAATGGGCAGGAGCGGTGGAGGAGCGGTGTATTCACCACTCCTCCACCGCTGATAAGAAGCTACTGGTAGGACTTTTTGTGATGCCCTGCCAGCGCTGCACCCCTGGGCTTTCACACTGGGTTTGCAGCTGAGGCTTTTTTCAGGCGCTATTTTTAGCGCTGTATTGCCTGAAAAATGCCTCCAGTGTGAAAGGGGTCTAAGATTTTATCCTGATTCATGCCTTCTAGCGAGGTTCGTAGTTTAGGGAAGTTGGCTATTTTTAAATTCAGTGTCTTTGTATTTCCCTTATGTTTCCTATTTGTGTGATTTATACTGAAGCCAATTGACCTGTGATCGCTGTTTCCTAAATTGCCCCGTATTTCCACATCTGTGATCAGGTCTGTATTGTTGGTAATCAGTAGATCCAGTAACGCTTTATTTCTAGTTGGTGCGTCTACCATCTGAACCATGAAATTGTCCTGCAAGACATTTAGGAACTGGCTAGCCTTAGACGAATGCATGGTACCCTCCACCCAGTCTATGTCTGGATAATTAAAATCCCCCATTATGATAACACTTCCCATCCTTGCTGCTAATCCAA
Organism: Aquarana catesbeiana; assembly: GCF_042186555.1. NCBI lineage: Eukaryota > Metazoa > Chordata > Amphibia > Anura > Ranidae > Aquarana > Aquarana catesbeiana. The sequence continues at coordinate 663,652,123 of NC_133324.1, forward strand.
CTTGTGATAGGATAGCATACTCCCAGTATTATTTTCCCCTTAGCTTCATCCCTTTGGAGCTCTACCCATAAGGATTCGACCTCCTCCCTAGCACCCTTAGTGATGTGATCTCTAACATTAACTTGTACAATATTCTTGATATATAGGCATACCCCTCCCCCTTTTTTTACCCTGCGATAAAGGGTATACCCTTGAATGGTTGCCAGCCAATCATGAGAGCTGTTGAACCAGGTCTCTGAAATTCCCACAAAATCCAAATCCTCCTCGTACAACAGTATCTCTAGTTCACCCATCTTGTCCGCCAGCCTCCTGGCATTGGTGAACATGCCACATAGTTTAGACTGGTCGCATACTATCCTCTTATTGGGTGTTCTGAGATAGCAACTAGGACTTGTTACTATGCTGACCTTGGGTTTATGTGCTTTAGTCAACCTACCACTAATGCCCCCAATACTACCCTCTGGAATATGTTCCGTGCTGATTACCTCTATCTCTGGGCCCTCTCCCCGTCGCCTAGTTTAAAAACCCCTCTAACTTTCTGGCCATCTTTACTCCCAGCTTATCTGCACCCTCCTCATTTAGGTGCAGTCCGCTCTTTCTATAATACTGGTAATCGACTAAGTCGGCACAGTCCTCCAGGAATCCAAAACTCTCCTTACTACAACAGCTCCTCAGCCACTTGTTTACTTCCCTAATCTCCCTCTGCTTTTTTGGTGTGGCTCGATGTACAGGTAGTATTCCTGACAATACTACCTTGGAGGTCCTTTTCCTCAATTTAGCTCCCAAGTCCCTAAAACCGTTCTTTAGGACACTCCATCTGCCTCTGACTTTGTCATTGGTGCCAACGTGCACCATGACAGCCGGGTCTTCCCCAACCCCTCCTAGTAATCTGTCCACCAGATCAGTGATGTGCCGAACCCGAGTGCCCGGTAGAAAACATACAGTTCGGCGCTTCAGGTCTTTGTTACAGATTGCCCTCTCTGTCCTTCTAAAAATTGAGTCCCCTACCACCAGAATCTGTCTTTCCTTTCCCTTCGCTCCCCCCCCCCACTCTCACTGGAGGAGTTCTTCCACCGGCAGCTAGGAGAGTCCCTCAGCCCCAGCAGTGCTGGTTCCTGATTGATTTCACAATGTCACTCAATGGAGCGTACTTATTAGGATGCTCCAGCCCTGGATCGGCCTCCTTGGCACTTCCTCCCGCTACCCTTCCTGACTGTTACCCATCTACTCTTTCCTAGTGCCTGCACCTCTTTGTCTCCACCTGCCTCTGAGCTGGTCCCTGTAGGCACCTGCCGTATATGTTCCTGGCTCTCCTGTAGTATGTCAGTGCTGACAGTCGCTTCCCCAGATTCAGAACCTGGGCTTCCAGGGATGCTTACATTTTGCACAGCAGTATTTGCCCTCGATCGGATGATCAAGGAATGCATACATGCCGCATTTTATACATTAGGCAACAAAGAGATGCCAATGTTATCAACCTGACACACAGGGCTGATCCTAGGGTCACAGACCCCTGGGTGCAGAAATATTTCTGGTGCCCCCACATGGGCGTGGTCATCTTACTAACCCAGAGGGGGGAGGTCTCTCTAATGGACACAAAGAGAGCCTCTGTTAGAAAGAGCCCTCACCAGGCCCCATTAGAGACTACAATGGGTTCTAATCATGGGACCTGGAGGGGGATCTCTTTAACAGAGGCCCTCTTGGTGTCCATTAGAGCCCCCACCAGGCCCCATTAAAGACTACAATGGGGTCTAATGGATCCTGGAGTGGGGTCTCTCTAACAGAGGTCCTCTCTGTGTCCATTTGAGAGTCTGTTAGAAAGAGCCCCCCCAGCAGGCCTTATTAGAGACTACAACAGAGTCTAATGGGACCTGGAGGGGGGTCTAGGCTTCTGGTCCTCCTGGGGCAGGCTGCTGGTCCTAATTCCTGGCTTCTGGGGCTGGGCTGCTGATCCTGGTGTCTGGCTGCTGGTCCTGATTCCTGGCTGCTGGTCCTGAGGCCTGGCTGCTGGTCCTGAGGCCTGGCTGCTGGTCCTGAGGCCTCTTTGCTGCTGCTGCTTTGGGAGGGGAAAGGGCAAACAGAGCAGATCCTCCTGCTAACTGTCTGCCCTAAAGTAAAGGGCCCATATTATATGTGAGTGGTGATGAGTCTGGGGGTACAGTGTCATATGACTTATGATGAGTCTGGTGGTGCAGCGAGAGCAGTGTCAAATAAGGGGGATAATGAGTCTAGGGGAGTGTTATATAATGGAGTACACCTGCCCAGGATCGACGCTGATGAGGTATTAACTTTATGCATAGTTGCCAACATTATCAAAAAATTTATAGGGACACTTTTTCGTCTGTAGGTGGAGTATTATTATAATTAGGGTCCGGGCATTTGTTTTTAGGCATGGTATAATGGGGGGGGGGGGTGGAAAAATGCGGTGTGGTTTAAACTAAATATTGGGCGTGACTTGAAGAGGCTGTGGTTAGAGTCTGTGATGAAAGAGGGATGTAGGGAGAAGGAAGGATGATGATTGAAGCGCATTATTTCTTATATTACATTGTAATATAAAATGAAATAGTTCAACTCACCATAATGTAGAATCATTGGGAGCCCAGAGTGTGTCACTTGCCACCAGATGCAGCTTGAAACTTGCCACGTCACTTGCCATGTCGCCTGCCACCAGATGCAGCGTGTCACCTGTCACATCACTTGCCACGTCACTTGCCACCAGATGCAGCGTGTCACCTGCCACGTCACTTGTCACCAGATGCAGCTTGCCACCAGATTCATTATGAGACTTCCATGCTGCTGTATCGCCAGAGCCACCACAAGAGCTCCAGGGTCGGTCTGGTGAGGTTGGATGTTTTGACTGCTTTTGCTTGTTACATTAAGCATACTTGCCATCAGTCCCGATTTCCCAGGGACATTCATGGTATTCAGACCCAAATACTGGTCTTACCGTGTCCCGGGAAAAATCTCAGGAAATTGGGTTTGACCCAGTATTCTGTGTATCGCCAGAACCGCCACTAGAAATCCGGGGTCCGCACTGGTGATTTTGGCTCCGCCGCCATTTTAGAGAAGCCCAGCTCTCATGGAGGCTGAGGGGAAGCAAGAAGCAGAGCTCGGGTGGCAATGAGAGCGGCTGCCAATAGAAATGTAGCTGCCGCCAACCCCCCACCCCACAGCACAACAGGTCATGGACTGGCAGAAGGCCACAGGCAGAAGGCCATTTCTATTGGCAGCCGCTTTCATTGCCTCTTGTTTCTTCTCCTCGGCCTCCGCGAGAGCTGGTCTACTCTAAATGGCGGCGGAGACAAAATCACCAGTGCTGACCCCAGACCACTAGCGGTGGCTCTGGCAATACACAGAACACCTGGACAAAGCCAATTTCCCATGATTTTTCCCGGGACACGGTAAGACCGGGATAACTTTCCTACAGACTACATAATATACACTGATTTGGGTTATTTTCACCAAAGAAATGTAGCAGAAACAAACAGAAATGTGTATTTTTTTTTTTAAAAAGTGGCCTTTTTTTTTGTTTATTTAGCAAAAAAATTAAAACCTAGTGGTGATTAAATACCACCAAAAGAAAGCTCTATTTGTGTGAAAATGATAGAAATTTCATATGGGTACAGTGTTGCATGACACTGTAATTGTCATTCAAAATGCGACAGTGCTGAAATCTGAAACTTGGCCTGGTTTACAGACAAGAGTTCTCCATCAGGTCCACTCCCCCTATGATTGACAGCAGGCAGTGGGCAGATTCTTAGCCAATAGACAGCCTGCAATTTGCTATAGAATCTTCCCACTGCCTTCTGTCAATTACAAGGCGAGAGTGGACAAACTATTATCTCAGTTTCCCCATCAGGTTCCCCCGACTGCATCATCACTGGTTGCTGGGGAGTCTGTGTGCTTTGAAGATGACAGCTCTCTGCTGAGAGCGGAGGGGAGAATTGAGCGTTTAGCGGTGTTTGATTGCTCAGTTCTCACTGCAGAGCCAGCAAGGGACAGATGCAGCATCGCATCGATGCTGCATCCAGCTAGGTATAGTGGATATAAAAAGTCTACACACCCCCTGTAAAAATGTCAGGTTTCTGTGATTTAAAAAAATTAAACAAAGATAAATCATTTCAGAACTTTTTCCACCTTTAATGTGACCTATAAACTGTAGTTGAACAACAAACTGAAATCTTTTAGGTGAAGGGAAGTAAAAATAAATAATATGGTTGCATAAGTGGGCACACCCTTAAATTAATACTTTGTTGAAGCACCTTTTGATTTTATTACAGCACTCGGTCGTCTTGGATATCAGCATGGCAGATCTTGACTTGGCACAGTTTGCCCAATCTTCTTTGCAAAAACACTCCAAATCTGTCAGATTGCGTGTGCATCTCCTGTGCACAGCCCACTTCAGATCACCCCATGGATTTTCAATCGGATTCAGGTCTAGGCTCTGGCTGGGCCATTCTAAAATGTTAATCTTCTTCTGCTGAAGGAATTCCTTTGTTGATTTGGATGTATGCTTTGGGTCGTTGTCATTCTGAAAGATGAAGTTCCTCTTCGTGTTCAGCTTTCTAGCAGAAGCCCGAAGGTTTTGTGCCAATATTGACTGGTATTTGGAACTGGTCATAATTCCTTCTACCTTGACTAGGGCCCCTGTTCCAGCTGAAGAAAAACAGCCCCAAAGCATGACGCTGCCATCACCATGCTTCCCTGTAGGTATGGTGTTCTTTTGGTGATGTGCAGTGTTGTTTTTGCACCAACCATATCTTTTGGAATTATGGCCAAAAAGTTTAACTTTGGTTTCACCAGAACATAACACATTTTCCCACATGCTTTTGGGAGATTTCACATGTGTTTTTGCAAAATTTAGCCGGGCTTGGATGTTTTTCTTCGTAAGAAAAGGCTTCCATCTTGCCACTCTACCCCATAGCCCAGACATATGAGGAATACAATAGATTGTTGTCACATGTACCACACAGCCAGTACTTGCCAGATATTCCTGCAGCTCCTTTAATGTTGCTGTAGGCCTCTTGGCAGCCTCCCTGACCAGTTTTCTTCTCGTCTTTTCATCAATTTTGGAGGGACATCCAGTTCTTGGTAATGTCACTGTTGTGCCATATTTTCTCCACTTGATGATGACTGTATTCACTGTGTTCCATGGTATATCTAATGCCTTGGAAATTATTTTGTACCCTTCTCCTGACTGATACCTTTAACAATGAGATCCCTCTGACGCTTTGGAAGCTCTCTGCGGACCATGGCTTTTGCTATAGGATGTGACTAAGAAAATGTCAGGAAAGATCTACTAGAACAGCTGAACTTTATTTGGGGTTAATCGGAGGCACTTTAAATGATGGCAGGTGTGTACTGACTCCTATTTAACATGAGTTTGAATGTGATTGCTTAATTCTGAACACAGCTACATCCCCAGTTATAAGAGGGTGTGCACATTAATGCTGCGTACACACGGTTGGAATTTCCGACAACAAATGCTTTTCCGTCTGAATTTCCAACAAACAAAATTTGAGAGCTGGATCTCACAAATTCTGATCATGTGTACACAATTCCGACGCACAAAATTCCACGCATGCTTGAAATCAAGCAGAAGAGCCACACTGGCTATTGAAATTCTTTTTTCTCGGCTCATCATACGCGTTGTACGTCACCGCGTTCTTGACATTCGGAATTTCCGACAACATGCAACCATACCATATTATTTTAGTTTTTTAGTTTTAACCCCCCCCCCTAAAATATTTCAATTTGTTTTTCAATTGAGTTGCACAGTTTATAGGTCACATTAAAGGTGGAAAAAGTTCTGAAACTATTTATCTTTGTCTATTTTTTTTTACATTACAGAAACCTGACATTTTAACAGGGGTGTGTAGACTTTTTATAACCACTGTAAGTATAAATGTTTGAAGTCCATACTTCTCTTTTGAAGAGGATTGCATTTAAATTCCTCCTAAATAAGTATAGATAAGAGTTCATTGCAGAATGCATGCAAAAAATGAAACAGGCTAATTAAATAAATGAAATGACAGCTTTATTACTACTAACTGCAGCTCTCTCTTACTATCATCTGTAAGGGATCAATCAGCAGAGCATTGTGTGACTGATGGGAGTTTTATCTGGTTGCCTCATTCTTATACGTTATACTTTTATAGCAAAGGAAAATTTCTTTTTAGTGTACATTTTGGAATCTTGAATAATGTTGCATATTACAATCATCTCATCTAGGCAGTAAGTTAAAAGTATACAATGTATCCGTGTGAAAATGTTCTGCCCCAAGCTCAGGAATGAAAATACATTCTAACATTTCACTAGAGGGAGATCGATTTGTGAATCAAGGCACACTAAAGCTGGCATGAACTATCGTGATCGGCTATCGAAAGCTCTGTACTAACGATCCAATTATCGTATGATCGATTCGAAAGCGGTATTTTTCGTACAATTTGCAGATCGTGTGTATGGGCCTTTGGGCTCCGTTCACATCTTGGCGTATGGGGGCGACAATCGCGGTAAAATCGCACAAATAGAATCGTGGGACACCCGTTGTCCAAAAGAAACTCATGTACTTCTTTTCGCGATTCTGTTCGCTTGATTTTACACAGTTTCACAATATTTCTGTGTGCCTTCATTCACAGAGCAATCTTTCTCTGGTGCAGTGTTATCCTGTGAAAAAAAAATTGTGATAAACATATAAATAACACTAGATTTAGGTGCTAAATATAGCAAAACATAAATATTAACGCATGTTTTTTATGAATTTACTACTTATGAGATATAAACCAAAATTAGTTATTTTAAAGCAAAAATTTGTGCACTCATAATGAATTGGCCCCAGTGGGTCAGAGGGACAAGAAGTGATTGGCAATCATTCTAATGGAAACAGACTTCTTGTGTCTTCCTTCCCAATGACTAAGGCCTCATGCACACGAGACGCCGGTGCAAACTCTGCTGAACACGTTTTTAAAAGCTGAAACCGGCGTTTAGAAACGCCCATTTTGCCGCGTTTGCATGCCGTGTTTAGCCGCATTTGCGTCTAGAAGCGTCTGCAGAGCAGAGAATGACATTTTGCGACCCAATTTTGGGGCCACGTATCTCGGGCCCCAAATTTGGTGTGCTAACACAACTAGCACTACAACATATCCAAATTTGGGGTTCCTAGCACTAAGTGGCCCCAAGATATGGGGCCCCAAAGTCGGGTCGCAAAATGTCAAGCACTTCTGCAGCAGAGAATGACATTTTGTGGCACTTGGTGCTAGGAACCCCAAATTTGGATATGTTATAGTGTTAGTCCAACTGTGTTAGCACACCAGATTTGGGGTTCCTAGCAAGTGGCCCCGAGATATGGGGCCCCAAAGTTGGGTCACAAAATGTCAAGCACTTTTTTGTAGCAAAGAATGACATTTTGTGACCCAACTTTGGGGCCACTTTGTGCTAGGAACCCCACATTTGGATATGTTGTAGTGCTAGTTCCACTGTTTGCATACCAAATTTGGGGTTCCTAGCACCAAGTGGCCCCAAGATATGGGGCCCCAAAGTCGGATTGTAAAAAACACTTATAAACACAAATGCGGCTAAACGCGGTACCCGCGTTTAGCCGCGTTTGGCGTCTAAAACGTGGAAAACTTTTGCGTCTGAACCCATTTTTTTGCTTCTGGAAAAACGAGGTTAAACACAACTGCCTAAAAATGCCAAAAAATGAGACTGTGTACATGGACACATAGGATAACATTGAATGAGTTCAGGGGCAGTTGAAAAAAGTGTCCAACTGCCTCTGAACACGAGTTTAATGCCGCGTACACACGAGCGGACTTTACGGCAGACTTTGCCCGGCGGACTTTTCGACGGAGTTTACGACGGACTTTCTGAATGAACGGACTTGCCTACACACAATCCACCAAAGTCCGTCGAATTTATACGTGATGACGTACGACCGGACTAAAACAAGGAAGTTCATAGCTAGTAGCCAATAGCTGCCCTAGCGTGGCTTTTTGTCCGTCGAACTAGCATACAGAGGAGCGGACTTTTCGACCGGACTTGATTTCGACGGATTGATTTAAAACATGTTTCAAATCTAAGTCCGTCCAACTTTTGAGAAAACAAAGTCCACTGGAGCCCACACATGATCGAATTGTCCGACGAAATCCAGTCCGCCGGGCAAAGTCTGCCGTAAAGTCCGCTCGTGTGTACGCGGCATAACAGCGTCTCGTGTGCATGAGGCCTTAGGTCATTGTCATTAGCATATGTTTATACTTTTCAGTGGAATAAGAGACAACAATGAAAACCTGATTGAGGTTTTAACCCTTCCCCACTCTACCCAAAAGGAATAAGACCACTTTGCTTTTTTGCTTAAAAAGGGAAACTATGAAGGTTTTAGGTCAGATTTTTTTATTATGGTTAAGTTTATGTTTTTAAAACCGATGACTCATTATCTGTTTTCTGTTATTGATAAATAATATCATCTTTAGCAAAGGTTTTCTGAATTTAGGGAACAACAAAAGATGCCACCCTCAGGCTAGCTCTGTCTAATTGAAACAAAGAGCGACTGTTCCAATAAAGAATAAGGTAACGTGGGTTGACAGCGCTCAATGGGTTGAACGTGGAGATGGATTCATAGTCAATGCAACCAACATTTGGTTGCATTGTCTATGTATCCATCTCCACGTTTAACCAGCAAGCGCTGTCCACCCACGTTTCTTTGTATACCACATTCCCATATGTTTTTCTGGTCAGCTGCACTGGGTTTGTCTCTAATAGACTTCTCTGATACGACCCATGATTTAGCGCTTGAGGATTTAGCCCAGGTTCACACTGAGCTGCGGGAATGAAGCCGTGCGAGTTCAGCTGAATTTGCACGATTTCACTCCCGCATGCCAGTCCTGATTTCAGGTTTCTGCACAGATGTCAATGTAAATCGCAGCCCGAAATTGCAAAAAGGAGTACAGAAACTACTTTTTGAAATCGGTGCGGCGCCGCAAATGCAGCGTCGCACTGATTAGGATGGTGCCATTGCTGGCAATTGCCACTGATTTGACATGCCATTTGACATGTCAAATCGTACCAGTGTGAACCAGGGTTTAAGGTTTTTTTCGTTTCCAATAAAGAATAAGTCACTCTGCTGACTCATACATTGGGCGTTTTTCTGCTCTAAGCCTCAGCTCTATAAACGCCCAACTAGACAAATCCCATCCAATATCCTCTGTTCACATCTGAGCGTTCTGTCGCCTAAAGTAAAATTCTGAAAAACCCTGTTAAAATGCCAGAAAAAACATCCGAAAAAAGGCCTGTACAATAGCAATGCCTAGATGTGAACAGAGCCTTATGTCTGCAAAAGTTTAAGCTTTGTAATCAACAGGCTTTTTACAATAAGGTATCCAAGTAGAGAAATACATGTAAAAAGAAGTCTAAATTCCTCCTGCAAAACTGAAGAGAAGACTATGTAGTATTTATATACAATATTTCATATTTACCTTACCTTTAGGGAGGATTTATTAAAACTGGTGCACACAGAATATGGTGCAGCTGTGCATAGTAACCAATCAGCTTCCAGCATTTATTGTCAAATCTTAATTGACCAAGCTGAAATTAGAAGCTGATTGCTTATTGGTTACTATGCACAGCTGCATCAGATTCCAATGCTCGCGGTTGAGGCATGTTTTTTGGCAAACATTTGATCAAAATCGACGATGGGGGGGCATCACATCGCTTCCTCACCTCCTGTCAGTAGCCTCTGGATTGGATTGCCACCTGTCCAGGATTCACCCGGACAGTCCGGGTTTTGAATCATGCGTCCAGGTTTCAGTCCACCTGAATCCCGGACACATTATTCAGACAGGAATGTGGCTCGATACAGGGCCTGATAGGAGGGTGAGGGGGCACTATGTGTGCCACATTACTATTCTCTTTGAAGTGCCCAAAGGTGTCCCAACCAGGTCTGTTACAATCCTATAGTATATACTATAACAAAAAATGTGTTGTGCGCCGCTAAAGTATTCAGGTTTGGCCTGAAGAAAAAGTGGCAACCCTACTAAGTCCGGAGTACGATCTGAGTGTGGATTGGGCTTCAGAGGCAAGGAAGATTTAGAGGCATGTCTAAATCTACCTTTACTGTCTTCATGCATTACATATACAGTACAAACATTTATAAATTATGTTTTTTACAAAGAGCAAACGCTGCGTACTGTGTGTAGCACCACCAACCCCATAGACATGAATGGCTGAAGATGGCTGTATGCAGCTATGCACCACGTCTTGCATAAAGTGATGCATGTGCACAGATGTAATGTCCTGAACGCACACCACCTGTGCTTTGTGCACATGTGCCACTTAACGCACAGATAAACGCATAGCCGTGTACAGCTGCCTTTACCCATTCAGGTTTATATGCAGCTGTAAGAAGCACCAGGGATTCCCAGGCACCAACATATACCAGTGCATTTGTGCTGTACGAGTGAATGAGCCCTTGTGCATGAAGTCTTATGCAGCGTACACACAAGCGGACTTTTCTATTGGACTGGTCTGACGGACCGAGTCCGGCGGAGAATCCGATCAGGGGCGGATCCAGAGTCTAGTCTCGGGAGGGGCACTGCCAGAAAATATGTTTTTTTGTGGGCAATTTATCGAGGAAATGGCTGGTGTTGGCGCTTCAATTATCCCAGCACCATGGTTGTTATTTCTATTAATATATTGTAATATAAAATTTAATGGTTCAACTCACCATAATGCAGAATCAGTGGGAGCCCTGAGAGTGTCACTTGCCACCGTCGCCTGGCACACATTGCGGATTATCACTTGCCACGTCACCTGCCACATGTTGCAGATTGTCACTTGCCTGCCACCATATGCGGATTGTCACCTGCCACATGTTGCGGATTGTCACTTGCCACGTCACCGGCTACACATTGCGGATTGTCACTTGCCACGTCACCTGCCACCAGATGAAGATTGTCACTTGCCACATCACCTGCCACACGTTGCGGATTGTCACTTGCCTGCCACCAGATGCAGATTGTCACCTGCCACACATTGAGGATTGTCATTTGCCACGTCACCTGGCACACCTTGCAGATTGTCACATAGCTGCTAAGGTGGTGTTTTGCTTGCCTCTTTCTTCTTTGTCCCAGATCAGGCAGCAGAGAGATAATGTAATCTCTCTGCTGCCCACACTGCCTGAACAGTGAGGGCAGAAGTTACTGCAGGGATGCGGGGCAGTGAGAGATGATGTCATCTCTCTGCTCCCCTGCATGCCGGCTCACTGATTGGCCAGCCGCCCCCCACTCACATCTAGCCTGCTCTCACCCGCCCACAAATCAAGCCGCCCGGTCCTCCTGTGGAGCCGCCTGCTCCCGCATCCGCTCGGGGAGCCGCCCGCTCCCTCATCCGCTCGGGGAGCCGCCCGATCCCTCATCCGCCCGCTCTCTTACCCGCCCGGCCCGCAACAAATTTCTCGGGGGTGGCAATTGCCCCGTTGCCCCCCCCCTGGATCCGCCCCTGAATCCGATCGTTTGTGGGCTTCATCGGACCTTCAGCTGACTTTTCCAGTCGAAAATCTGACGGACTTTAGATTTGAAACATGCTTCAAATATTTCCGACGGACTCGAGTCCGGTCGAAAAATCCACTCATCTGTATGCTAGTCCGACGGACGAAAACCGACGCTAGGGCAGCTATTGGCTACTGGCTATCAACTTCCTTGTTTTAGTCCGGTCGTACGTCATCACGTACGAATCCGTCGGACTTTGGTGTGATCGTGTGTAGGCAAGTCCGTTCGTTCAAAAGTTTGTCGGAAATCCGTCAAAAGTCCGTCGAAAGTCCAGTCGAAAAGTCCGCCTGTGTGTATGCGGCATAACTCACAGTAGCCAACCTAAAGTCAGCTTTCCTTAGTCTACCTGCACTGAAATGCTGCAAGCTAATGTCTTACTGATTAGTTTACTGCACAGAATTGCTGTTTGCTCTTATTTAAGAGGCCTGTTGCATAACTGGTTTGGCTTTGTATTTTATTGCCATATGCAATCCATTCATAGAACGTTATCCTCCCTAGATCAAAAATGACACATGTTGTGGCTGTGTAAATGAATATCTGGTGTTTCTGCATAGCATTCAATGGCTACCACATAATTCCCATGTGCTGCTTATGTACAAGGTCCAATGAACAGAAAACATCAAAGATTTTGGCATCTTTAATTTTCTTTAGAAAATTGATGCAAACAATATTATGTTATAAATTACCATTATTAAAACAATACTGTACTTACAACTATCCTTCAAGTGACTCTACCCTTCTCCAAGGTCCATGATCCTGACAGATACATTCTGTGTGGCACATGGGGAAACTGCACAGCCGCTGCTGGAAACACTTTGAAGTCATCTGCTCATATACAGGCAATACTTAGCCCGCTGCCTGTCTTTTTTTTTTGGCACAGCTTCCAGAGTTCAGTTCCACTTTAAGCTTCCTCTGCAAACTGGTAGGAATCAATTATTATTAACAAACTGCATAAAGAAATCTTGCACATGAGATGTATCCTTACCACCAATGTCAACCAAAATTATATTTGTCAATGTCCGAATCTATGTTTCGTTTAAAGAAAATCTGACCAAAGAGCCCTTTTTTAAAATTCCAGTTAAACGGTTGCTTTTGAATTGAATTGAAAACACTTTGCCCAATTTTTCAACAATAACCTTGCCCACGTTGCTGCCTGGATATTCCAAGTCCATTGGTGGGCTCCTCATAGGGTCCTTAAAACTTCAGTGGCAGTATGATGATTTCATGACAAAGGGTGGAAACAAGACCAGTTGGCAGGACTGCATTGGTGGATCACCTGTCTTCATTCCTGGAAGATGTGTTGAGTTTGGTTATAACAATTTGCCCGGCATAACAATATTGGTGTTGGGCATCTTCACGAAAAAATTTGGATGGTCACATTTGCTTCAGTTCAAGGCTATCAACCATTGCGAAAGAGAAATCATAGGCAGCCAGATCTGCCTTTGTAAGGGCAGACTAAAGTGACTAAACCCTCGATTTTCATTTTTTTATAAATATCAAACATGCCATAATTACCTGCTCTGTGCAATGGTTTTCACAGAGCAGCCCCAAACCTCGTCTTCTGGGATTCACCGCTGGTACACCTTGCTCCCCCCCCCCGCTGAGTGCCCACCAAAGCAAGCCACTTGCTATGGGGGCACTCGTATGGGGACGCCCCTAAACCGCCTCTATGTGTCCATACACACACAGAGCCTGGCTTGCCCTACCCCCTGCTCTCTCCTTACTGGCTGTGATTGTCAATGTCTCCCACTGCTGTTCTCTGAGCCTACGAAGAGGGAGAGAGCTGAGAGAGCAACTGCTCTTACGAACATCGCTGGATCGAGATCAGTCTCGGGTTTAAGGGTGGGCTGCACTCAAAAGGTCTTTTACCTTAATGCATTGAATGCATTAAAGTGGTTCTAAAGGCTCAAGGTTTTTTTATCTTTATGATAAAAACCTTGTGCAGCAGCCCTCCCTAATACTTACCTGAGCCCCATCTCTCTCTTCCCTCTCCCCCTCCCCCTCCTCTCCCCCCCTCCCCCCTCTTACTTTCTTCATGACTCCCTTACAGTTGTAATATGGCCTTAATATTTGATGATTGTATACGATCATACAACTCTACAGTCCTCATTTGGAACGTACCCATTACCATTTACCTTTTTTACCTCATACCATTAGCGCCTCTTATGTCTCTTGGATGGGCTGACCCAGACCACCTGGTTGCGCTGTTCTCCCTTTGGAGACCATAATCTTTTATAGGGTCTTTCCCATAGATCACTACACGGGGGGTTGCATTTCTAATACAGACATTACTACATATGTATACCCCCTCTTCTTGGAATTTACGTTTTGATAACAGTTATAATTACTGTCATTGTGATATTTTGTTGTTCTCTCCTTTTGTGTATTTTTAATAGAATCTCTATATCTCCTGAAGAAGCGTTCCTTGTCAACGTGAAACATGTTGAGCAATTAGAGAGCATCTCATCCTGGATCACTAGACCTGCAGCATCCTTTCAACCATAGCTCCATACTCTTCCATCGCTCCATGTTTGGGGAAGTTTATTCTCCTTCATTTGGAATAAGTGTTTGGATTGTTCACTTATAACTTCATTAGATCTTATATAAGCTTGCAGGATAGGATCCACATGGTGTATAAAACTAGGTTCCATGTCTAGTCACATTTGTTTTTAAACTTCCATGTGTGTTTTTTGTCTTTTTGTACATCAATAATAAAATTTCCAAAACAATATTTACTTTTTTGTAGTTTAATACCGTTGTGCCCTTAAAGTCCCGTTTTTTAGCTTATAAACAGTCACAATTACAATGTTGGGGACGTTGGCACAAATTGTTATTAAGTATCTACAGAGTCATCCTGTTTTTGAGGTACTTCAGAACTAGGACTTCTCTTTTGAGCCCCATCTCAATCCAGTGATGTGCATGAGAGCCTCTGCTCTCCAGGGACTCTCACTTCTCATTGGCTGAGGTAGCAGCGGGAGCCATTGGCTTCTGCTGCTGTCAATCACAGCCAGTGAGCCAATCAGAAGAGGGAGGGGCGGGGCCAAGCCATGACTCTGTGTGTGGATGGACACGCAGAGCCGCAGCTCCAGAGTGAGTCTGCTTGGGTGCCCTGATAGCAAGCTGCTTGACAAGAGGGAGGGGCCAGGAGTGTCTGCGGGGGGGCCCGAGAGGAGGAGGATGCAGGCTGCTCTGTGCAAAAGCATTACACAGAGCAGGTAAGTATAACATATTTGTTATTAATTAAAAAACAAGACTTTAATATCACTTTAAGGGAAAAATCTTCAGCCTTTAGAACCACTCTAAAGAAAGTCTGTCATAAAAGAAATATGGCAGCAGCCATTTCCAGCTTAACACTTTGCTGGCTGATATATTGACCTGCTGACTTTAGTACTGTCTGACTCAGACATGGCACAGGTATGCAGATCAGGAAAGTCAGAACTCCTATCTGCATATTTGCTCAAGCATATATTGAAGTTTTGAAGAATGGCAGCCAAGCAACTAGCATTTCCAACTTTAGCCATCAACAATTACAGCCTTCCTGTTTCTCTTATGAAAAGTTTACTTTAATTCCCTGCAATAGTTAAGCGGTCCCTCCCCCTAAATCTTATTGCACCCGCATAGATGCAACTGTGAAACTTCCATTTGTTGCCAATATTACAATTGCATCTAGGGAAATTCGGAAGGCACACCCTTTTTAATGGCAAACTGTGATTGTTTTTTTCACCCAGCTTGAAAGGTCAATGCACATTTGGGCACAGAAATGCTCTCATCAGTAAAACAGGAATCTGGTTGATTGTTAAAATCCGACTACAGAAAAAAAACCCTAGTAAAAAAAGACTGTAATTACTTTTGTCCAATTATTTAGAACTGGCTCAAATATCACCAAAACACTGCATGGGTGTGTGGAGGCTCCAAATACTTCTTTTGCTACAAGTGACTGATTCATATCCATTGCTTGTTCACTTAAAATCGGTCTGCTGTAAGCCGTACCAAAATCTAAACACGTGGATAGCTGCAGATGGGGTTCCAGTTTTTCTGTTTCCTAAATGGATGTATCAAAGTTCTGACACAGAGAGAGCTTAATCCCTTCACACCGCCAGCCTCCTGGCTATCTAAAAGCCAGGAGGCAGCATTCAGGTCATGTGACTGCTGTGATTGGTTGTCACATGATCGGAAAGCTCCTGATCACAAGTATGTGTGGGGAGCTTACTGATCCCTGCCAGCTACTGTGCTGGGATCATGTAGGGAGTGCGCTCTCAGCATGGTAAATGGTTTACACCAGTGGTCATCAACCCTGTCCTCAGGGCCCACTAACAGGCCAGGTTTTAGGTATTACCTTGGGGAGATGCAGACTAGAATACTGAAATCACTGAGCAGCAAATGATATCACCTGTGATGTATTTCAGTTATCTTGCAAACCTGGCCTGTTAGTGGGCCCTGAGGACAGGGTTGATGACCACTGGTTTACACAATGCAGCCGCAAGGTGCCAAGGCTCACCCCCCGAAAGCCTGCAAATATGCCTACAGCCAGCACGAAGAGCTTAACCAAACAGAACCAGAGTGAAAGAGAGAGAAAAATAATGAGAGAAAGAGAGTAAAGGAAAGTGATAACACAGTTGAAAAAGGCCCCATCCCCACCTGAGCGTTTTATACGTCGAAGGTCCAAGACAATCAGCTAGCAAAATCCCATTCAATTGCCCCTATTAACATCTCAGCGTTTTGTCCCCGTAGCAAAACACCTTTCCCTTAAAAAAATACACAAGCTTCTTCAGGCGGATCGGAGTGTTTTTTGGCTCCATAGACTTCAATGGGAACACGTGAAATTAGTGTTTTACAAGCTCTTTGTTGTTAGTTTTTTGGCCAAACAACAGTTCTCCTTCCCTAATCGCCTCCCTCTAGTGCTTTCTATTGGACAAAACAAAAACACCTGAAGCTTAACCTTTTCCCGCCAGCCGCATGAATATATGCAGCCTCGCAGCATGTGGGCTTTAAAGTGGTTGTACACCCTGTACACACCCTGTACAACCACTTTTACCTACAGGTAAGCCTATATTAAGGCTTACCTGTAGGTGCTTGAAATATCTCCTAAACCTCCACGGTGCACAGTAGCCCATTATGCTTTACCCTTGCAGGGAAATAAAGAGGAAGTAAAACCCACCAGGGTGTACTTCCTCTTTAATATGCGTCCCTATGTAATGGCAAACCTGTGCTGAGAGAGCGCAAACTATGCTATCCCAGCACAGTCACTGGCCGGGACTGACTTGAAAGCTCCCAATGCATTCTTGCGATCAGGAGCATTAGGATCATGTGACTGCTGTGACAGCTAATCACAGCGGTCACATGACCTGAATGCCCGCCTCCACTTCCCGGCATCTAAAAGTTTATAAAGGGCTGGGAGAGGGCTGCGGGAAACAGTTAAATACACATGCACAATGTTTGTAATACATTTCTAAGGCCCTGTATTAGTAATTTGGGATCCCGACGGAATCGCCGCCATTCCAAAGCACACTGTGATGCTGGCAAAACGCAGCACACTTGTTCGGGTGCCATTCATTGTCAATGACACCTAAACGTGGTGCAGTTTTGCAGCGATCGTCACACGATAAATTGCACGGCAATCGGGGCAAACCACATCGCGCAAAGCTTGTCACTCCCTGATGTATGCTTGCAAAACTCTGAAATAAAAATGCTTGAAAATCTCTCTGCTCAGGTGTGAATGCAGCCTAATGAACATAATAGAGGTGATGCAATAAAGAATTTTGTACCATTTATTTGGTGGTATATTCACTTTGAAATGTTTTTCATTTCATTTTTGAAAGCATTGCACAGTTTTGTCTGCCTGGCACCCACGATTGCAGATCTACGTCCTGTCAGGGGAGAGGAGAGAGATCGTGTGTTCCTAGTAAATAGGAACACCGATCAGTCTCCTCCCCAAGTCAGTCCCCTCCCGCCACAGTTAGAATCACTCCCTAGGTAACACAGTTAACCCCTTGATCGCCCCTAGTGTTAACTCCTTCCCTGCCAGTGACATTTATACAGTAATCAGTGCATATTTATAGCACTGATCACTGTATAAATGTCACTGGTCCCAAAATAGTGTTAAAAGTGTCCGATGTGTCCGCCGCAATGTTGCAGTCATGATAAAAATCACAGATCACCGCCATTACTAGTAAAATAAAAAAACTATAATAAAAATGCCATAAATCTATCCCCTATTTTGTAGGCACTATAACTTTTGCGCAAACCAATCAATATACGCTTATTGCGATTTTTTTTACCAAAAATATGTAGAAAAATACATATCGGCCTAAACTGAGGAAATTTTTTATTTTTTTTGTAATTGGGATATTTATTATAGCAAAAAGTAAAAAATATTGTGTTTTTTTCAAAATTGTCGCTCTTTTTTTTGTTTATAGCGCAAAAAATAAAAACCACAGAGGTAATCAAATACCACCAAAAGAAAGCTCTATTTGTGGGGGAAAAAATTATAAAAATTTCATTTGGGTACGGTGTTGCATGACCGCGCAATTGTCATTCAAAATGTTACAGCGCTGAAAGCTGAAAATTGGCCTGGGCAGGAAGGGGGTGAAAATGCCCTGTATTGAAGTGGTTAACTGTAAGGCCTCCTGTCCATGATTCGATTCGATTTTGCGATGCATCACGATTACTGAGCAAGTGTGCATGGGTAAAAACTTTTTATCCAAAAATGTAAGCAATCAGAAAAACTATATTCTCCAGTGGCAGCAGGATGGCTGAGATCAGAAGCAGAGGGATGGCTGGGATCAGAGGCAGAGGGATGGCTGGGATCAGAGGCATGGCTGGGATCAGAGGCAGAGGGATGGATGGGATCAGAGGCAGAGGGATGGATGGGATCAGAGGCAGAGGGATGGATGGAATCAGAGGCAGAAAGATGGCTGGGATCAAAGACAGAAAGATGGCTGGGATCAGAGGCAGAAAGATGGCTGGGATCAGAGGCAGAAAGATGGCTGGGTGGTGGGATCAGTGGCAGAGGGATAGATGGGATCAGGCAGATGGGTGGTGGGATCGGTGGCAGAGGGATTGATGGGATCAGGCAGAGGGGTGGTGGGATCAGTGGCAGAGGGATAGATGGGATCAGTGGAAAAGGGATTAATGCGGTTAATGGGATCAGGCAGAGGGGTGGTGGGATCAGAGGGATGGCTGGGATCAGGCAGAGGGGTGGTGGGATCAGTGGGATGGCTGATATCAGGCAGAGGGGTGGTGGGATCAGTGGCAGAGTGATGACTGGGATAAGGCAGATGGATGGTGGGATCAGAGGCAGAGGGATGGTGGGATCAGGCAGACGGATGGTGGGATCAGGCAGACAGATGGTGGGATCAGAGGCAGAGGGATCAGGCAGAGGGATAGTGAGATCAGAGGCAGATGGATCAGGGAGACGGATGGTGGGATCAGAGGCAGACGGATGGTGAGATCAGAGGCAGAGGGATCAGGCAGATGGATGGTGGCATCAGAGGCAGAGGGATCAGGCAGACAGATGGTGGGATCAGAGGCAGAGGGATCAGGCAGATGGATGGGGGGATCAGAGGCAGAGGGATCTAGGGTTGCCACCTTTTCTTCAAGTCAAACCTGAACACTTTAGCAGCGCACAGCATTTTTTTTAATAGTATAAACCAGGGGTCCTCAAACTACGGCCCGCGGGCCACATGCGGCCCGCCGAGGACATTTATCCGGCCCACCTCACCCAGGGCCGGATTCCTGACAGGCCAGGCTCGGGCCGGGGCCAGGTCGGCTCGGCTTCGGCAGGGAGCATATCCGCTCCGCTCAAGCCGCCTCCCCCACCCCAGTAATGGAGGGCTCCGTGTGCCGCGCTGCATGCTGGGAAGTGTCGTTTCCAGCACAGTCCCGCACGGAGACAGGAGGCGCGAAGAGTGACGGCGAGAGCGGAGGCTTCAGGCAACAGCCTACTAACAAGTGAGGACCCCTGTTCATCCCACTGTCCCCCTGTCCACCCCACTGTCCCACTGTCCCCCTGTCCACTCCACTGTCCCCCTGTCCACCCCACTGTCCCCCTGTCCACCCCTCTGTCCCCCTGTCCACCCCTCTGTCCCCCTGTCCACCCCTCCGTCCCCCTGTCCACCCCTCCGTCCCCCTGTCCACCCCACTGTCCCCCTGTCCACCCCACTGTCCCCCTGTCCCCCCCTCTGTCCCCCTGTCCACCCCACTGTCCCCCTGTCCACCCCTCTGTCCCCCTGTCCACCCCACTGTCTCCCTGTCCCCCCCCTCTGTCCACCCCTCTGTCCCCCTGTCCACCCCCACTGTCCCCCCCTCTGTCCACCCCTCTGTCCCCCTGTCCACCCCACTGTTCCCCCCTCTGTCCCCCCCTCTGTCCACCCCTCTGTCCCCCTGTCCACCCCACTGTCCCCCTGTCCACCTCTCTGTCCCCCTGTCCATCCCACTGTCCCCCTGTCCATCCCTCTGTCCCCCTGTCCATCCCTCTGTCCCCCTGTCCCCCTGTCCATCCCTCTGTCCCCCTGTCCATCCCTCTGTCCCCCTGTCCATCCCACTGTCCCCCTGTCCACCCCTCTGTCCCCCTGTCCACCCCTCTGTCCATCCCACTGTCCCCCTGTCCACCCCCCCCGTCCCCCTGGCCACCCCTCTGTCCATCCCACTGTCCCCCTGTCCATCCCTCTGTCCCCCTGTCCATCCCCTATATATATTATTATTTATTATTCATTCTTTTATTCTTTTGCACTACAAAAAAGATGTGTGCATAGGAATTTAGGAATTAGTTCATATTTTTTTTAAACTATAGTGCGGCCCCCCAACAGTCTGAGGGACCGTGAACTGGCCCCCTGTCTAAAAAGTTTGCGGACCCCTGGTATAAACTATACATATATTTTGCTATTAAATAACATTTCTAATCATATGAAGTTAATAACAAGAGTCCCGCTTTACATCAGAGTCCACAGAGTTCCTCTTTTACATCTGAATCCGCAGAATTACCCTTTTACATCTGAATCCGCAGAATTCCCTTACACTGTAAGGGAGGACTCTGCTGACTCTGATGTAAGGTAGAACTCTGGGGACATAAGGGATGCTCTAGAAACCCTGATTTAAGGGGGGAACACTGGGAACTCTAATGTAAGGGGTGCTCTGAGAACCGTGATTTACAGTTACTCTGTCAGAGGCAGAACAGAGAAGAGGGGAAACCTCAGTCACAGACAGGAATGGAGTGTGTGTGTGTGTGTGTGTGTGTGTGTGTGTGTGTGTGGGGGGGGGGTAATTGTTAAGTTAATGCTAACTTTGGGCAGTGTGAAAGAGAGTGTAACAGACACTCTTGGCTTAGGCAACTACAGCCAGTAACCCTGCTGGGAAGTCATAGTCCAGTGTGAATAATGTGTCCAGGTTTGAGGCAGTCTGAAACCCGGACGCATGATTCCAAACCCGAACTGTCCGGGTGAATCCCAGGCAGGTGGCAGCCCTAGGAGGGATCAGGCAGACGGATGGTGGGATCAGAGTGATCAGACAGGAGGGAAATGCCGCTCACCAAGCCTCCGGACCTCATGCAGTCGCTCCCACCCCCTGGGACTAGATTCAGGTGCAGGCTCTGCGCATGGTTATGGCAATGAAGAAATCCTGGCCTGCCGCACTCTGAAGAAAGGCATCTTTATTATAAATCATTAAAATTCAACATAAGTCACTTCACAAGGACAATACATCAACAATCGATTCGGCCGACTCACTGCATCAGTGAAGCATTGCGAATGTCCGAATCGCGATGCATCGATGTTGCGATTATATTCAAGACCCCTAATACACACTGGGCAAAAAAATGCTGCTTATACAAGCGTTTGGAGTTTTTTTCTTTGTGCCTGTTAGAAGCAACTCCTTGTTAACCTACAGCCCTGGCCAAAAGTTTTGAGAATGATACAAATATTGATTTTCACAAAGTCTGCTGCTTCAGTGTTTTTCGATCTTCTTGTCAGATGTTACTTTGAAGTATAATTAAAAGCATTTCATAAGTGTCAAAGGCTTTTATTGACAATTACATTAGGTTTATGCAAAAAGTCAATATTTGCAGTGTTGACCCTTCTTTTTCAAGACCTCTGCAATTTGCCCTGGCATGCTGTCAATCAACATCCGGGCCTCATCCTGACTGATGGCAGCTCATTCTTGCATAATCAATGCTTGGAGTTTGTCAGAATTAGTGGGATTTTTTTTTTGTTCACCCGCCTCTTGAGGATTGAGCACAAGTTCTCAATGTGATTAAGGTCTGGAGAGTTTCCTGGCCATGGACCTAAAATGTCAATGTTTTGTTCCCGAAGCCACTTAGTTATCACTTTTGCCTTATGGCAAGGTGCTTCATCATGCTGGAAAAGGCATTGTTTGTCACCAAACTGTTCTTGAATGGTTTATTCATGGCTGTGTTCTTAGGCAAAACTGTGAGTGAGCCCACCCCCTTGGCTGTGAAGCAACCCCACACAGGATACTTTACTGTTGGCATGACACAGGACTGACGGTAGCACTCACCTTTTCTTCTCTAAAAAAGTTTTTTTCCGGATGCCCCAAACAATTGGAAAAGGGATTCATCAGAGAAAATGACTTTACCCCAGTCCTCAGCAGTCTAATCCCTGTACCTTTTGCAGAATATCAGTCTGTCCCTCATGTTTTACCTGGAAAGAAGTGGCTTCTTTGATGCCCTTCTGGACACCAGGCCATCCTCCAAAAGTCTTCACCTCACTGTGCGTACAGATACACTCACACCTGCCTGCTGCCATTCCTGAGCAAGCTCTGCACTGGTGGTGCCCCGATCCCACTGCTGAATCAACTGTAGGAGATGGCCCTGGCGCTTGCTGAACTTTCTTGGGTGCCCTAAAGCCTTTTTCACAATTGAACCTCTCTCCTTAAAGTTCTTGCTGATCCGATGGTTGATTTTGGTGAAATCTTAATAGAAGCAATATCCTTGCCTGTGAATCCTTTTTTTACAAAGCAACAATGACTGCACTTGTCTCCTTGCAGGTAACCATGGTTAACAGAGGAAGAACAATGATTTCAAGCACCACCCTCCATTTAAAGCTTCCAGTCTGTTATTCTATTTCAATCAGCATTATAGAGGGATTTCTAGCCTTGTCCTCATCAACACTGACACCTGTGTTAATGAGAGAATCACTGACATGTCAGCTGGTCCTTTTGTGGCAGGGCTGAAATGCAGTGGAATTTTTTTTTTTATGGGATTAAGTTCATTTTCATGGCAAAGAGGGACTGTGTGTTTATGCACATTTGGGCATTTTACATAGTTGTAGAGGAGCAGTAACAGACTGAAAAAAAAACATCACAAGTGTGTTTCTGAGAGGAGCTTTTGGGCAGAAAAATACGCTTGATGTGTCTGAATGACGCATTTAGGCACGTCAAGCATTTTCAAGTGTAAACGCGTGTACAATATGCCCCATGGGAGCATATTAGCATCGCTAATGGCACAGATTAACAGCAATTTTGTAGCTAACGACAAAATTGCTATAGTCAATGAAGATTGGTAGCTAAAAAGTGATTTTTGGCAGATACTGGTCAGACTCATGCTACAGCATTATATTAGCGCTTGCTGTTCCAAATTGCTCTCCTTCTTTCATTTGTAGCTAAGGCATAGAGGTGAATGCAGAGTGACTGCTGACTGCTGGTGGTGAGCTTGTTGCTGACACTGCACAAACTCAATTGCTTAGTGACTCGGCTACAAATCGCTGTAAAATTAACACGTAAGCAAATCCATAGAATATAAGTATATGATATCCTTAGTGAGAAATCACATGGGAAAAAGAAAGAAACATAAAGACAGAAGGAATGAGGGGAGAGAGAGAGATAATGGAGAGAGAAATAAATATTTGATCCCCTGCAGATTCTGTAAATTTATCCACTTACAAAGAAATGAAGGGTCTATAATTGTTATCACAGTTGTATTTTAAATGATAGAAACAGAATATCAACCAAAAAATCCAGAAAAAACACGATACAAATGTTATTATTATTATACAAGTTTTATACAGCGCCAACAGTTTGCGCAGCGCTTTACAACATGTTATAAATTGACTTGCAGTACAGTGAGTAAAATAAGTATTTGATCCCCTACCAACCAACAAGAATTCTGTCTCCCACTGGCTACAGTATGTGCTCATGTGTTACACAGATCAGTCCTATCAATTTACGAAGATGCACTTAATGACAACTCATTATGTGTATAAAAGACACCTGTCCACAGAATCTATTTCTCCCATTCAAACCTCACCAACAAGGGCAAGACCAAAGAGCTGTCAAAGGACATCAGGGACAAGATTGCAGACCTGCACAAGGTTGGAATGGGCTACAAGACCATCAGCAAGGAGCTTGGTGAGAAAAAGACAAGTGTTGGAGCGATTATTTGCAAATGGTAAATTTGCAAAATACAAAATACCAACAACCGCATTCGGTCTGGAGTAGGGATGAGCCGAACACCCCCCTGTTCGGTTCGCACCAGAACATGCGAACAGGAAAAAAGTTCGTTCGAACATGCGAACACCGTTAAAGTCTATGGGACACGAACATGAATAATCAAAAGTGCTCATTTTCAAGGCTTATATGCAAGTTATTGTCATAAAAAGTGTTTGGGGACCTGGGTCCTGCCCCAGGGGACATGGATCAATGCAAAAAAAAGTTTTAAAAACGGCCGTTTTTTCAGGAGCAGTGATTTTAATAATGCTTAAAGTCAAACAATAAAAGTGTAATATCCCTTTAAATTTCGTACCTGGGGGGTGTCTATAGTGTGCCTGTAAAGGGGCGCATGTTTCCTGTGTTTAGAACAGTCTGACAGCAAAATGACATTTTGAAGGAAAAAACTCATTTAAAACTACCCGCGGCTATTGCATTGCCGACAATACACATAGAAGTTCATTGATAAAAACGGCATGGGAATTCCCCAAAGGGGAACCCCGAACCAAAATAAAAAAAAAAAAATGACGTGGGGGTCCCCCTAAATTCCATACCAGGCCCTTCAGGTCTGGTATGGATATTAAGGGGAACCCCGGCCAAAATTTAAAAAAAAAAATGACGTGGGGTTCCCCCTAAATTCCATACCAGACCCTTCAGGTCTGGTATGGATTTTAAGGGGAACCCCGCGCCAAAAAAAAAAAAAAAAAAACGGCGTGGGGTCCCCTTCTTCTTTTCTTCTTTTCTTCTTTTCTTCTCTTCTTCTTCATTTTCTTCTCCGGGCCGCTCCGCAATCCATGCTGACATGGAGGGAGGCTCCCGCTGTGTGACGGCGCTCCTCGTCTGACAGTTCTTAAATAACGGGGGGGGGGGGCCACCCGGTGACCCCGCCCCCCTCTGACGCACGGTGACTTGACGGGACTTCCCTGTGGCATTCCCCGTGACGTCACAGGGAAGTCCCGTCAAGTCACTGTGCGTCAGAGGGGGGCGGGGTCACCGGGTGGCCCCGCCCCCCCGTTATTTAAGAACTGTCAGACGAGGAGCGCCGTCACACAGCGGGAGCCTCCCTCCATGTCAGCATGGATTGCGGAGCGGCCCGGAGAAGAAAATGAAGAAGAAGAGAAGAAAAGAAGAAAAGAAGAAAAGAAGAAAAGAAGAAGAGAAGAAGAGAAGAGCGGGAGCCTCCCCCCCATGCCATGGGTGCGGAGCGGCCCGAGGAGAAGAAGACAGAAGACGCCGCGGAGGAGATGCTGGACGAGAACGCCGGAGGAAGAACCAGAAGAACCAGAAGAGCCAGAAGAACCAGAAGATGAAGCAAGATAGAAGAAAGAAGAAGCATTTAAATAAAGGAATTGTCAAAAACTGTCTCTTGTCATTTTTAACATTTTTGACACTTTTTTCGTGAAATGGTAGGGGTACTTATGTACCCCCTTACCATTTCACACAGGGGGGGGGCCGGGATCTGGGGGTCACCTTGTTAAAGGGGGCTTCCAGATTCCGATAAGCCCCCCACCCGCAGACCCCCACAACCACCGGCCAGGGTTGTGGGGATGAGGCCCTTGTCCTCATCAACATGGGGACAAGGTGATTTGGGGGGCTACCCCAAAGCACCCTCCCAATGTTGAGGGCATGTGGCCTGGTACGGTTCAGGAGGGAGGGGGGGCCGCACTCTCGTCTCCCCCTCTTTTCCTGTGGCCTGCCAGGTTGCGTGCTCGGATAAGGGTCTGGTATGGATTTTTGGGGGGACCCCACGCCGTTTTTTTTTTTTTTTTTGGCGCGGGGTTCCCCTTAAAATCCATACCAGACCTGAAGGGTCTGGTATGGAATTTAGGGGGAACCCCACGTCATTTTTTTTTTTAAAATTTTGGCCGGGGTTCCCCTTAATATCCATACCAGACCTGAAGGGCCTGGTATGGAATTTAGGGGGACCCCCACGTCATTTTTTTTTTTTAATTTTGGTTCGGGGTTCCCCTTTGGGGAATTCCCATGCCGTTTTTATCAATGAACTTCTATGTGTATTGTCGGCAATGCAATAGCCGCGGGTAGTTTTAAATGAGTTTTTTCCTTCAAAATGTCATTTTGCTGTCAGACTGTTCTAAACACAGGAAACATGCGCCCCTTTACAGGCACACTATAGACACCCCCCAGGTACGAAATTTAAAGGGATATTACACTTTTATTGATTGACTTTAAGTATTATTAAAATCACTGCTCCTGAAAAAACGGCCGTTTTTAAAACTTTTTTTTGCATTGATCCATGTCCCCTGGGGCAGGACCCAGGTCCCCAAACACTTTTTATGACAATAACTTGCATATTAGCCTTTAAAATTAGCACTTTTGATTTCTCCCATAGACTTTTAAAGGGTGTTCCGCGGCATTCGAATTTGCCGCGAACACCCCAAATTGTTCGCTGTTCGGTGAACTTGCAAACAGCCAATGTTCGAGTCGAACATGAGTTCGACTCGAACTCGAAGCTCATCCCTAGTCTGGAGCCCCATGTAAGATTTTGCCTCATAGAATAAGGATGATTATGAGAAAAGTGAGGGATCAGCCCAGAACTAACCGGGAGGATCCTGTGAATGATCTCAAGGCATTTGGGACCACAGTCACCAAACAAACCATTGGTAACACAATACGTCGCCAAGGATTGAAATCCTGCAGCGCCCATAATGTCCCCCTCCTCAGGAAGGCACATGTCCAGGCCCCTCTAAAGTTTGCCAGTGAACATCTAATTGATTCAGAGAAGGATTGGAAGAAAGTGCTATGGTCAGATGAGACAAAAATTGAGCTCTTTGGCATTAACTTGACTTGCCGTGTTTTGGAGGAGGAAAAATGCTGACTATGACCCTAAGAACACCAAGCCGGCCGCAGTGTCCTTAACAACCAATGAGTCATCAGCTGTCAGCAGGCTTCCCCACTGAATGTAAAAAAAAAATTGCCGGCTAAAAAAAAATTGTGAAAAAAAAACAGCGTGGGGTCCCCCCAGGTCCATACCAGTCCCTTTGATCTAGTATGGATTCGGAGGGAACCCCCCCACGCAGGTCAGGAATGAGAGGGGATGAGCGAGCGTCCCCCCCTCCTGAACCATACCAGGCTGCATGCCTTCAACATGGGGGGTGGGTGCTTTTGGGCTCTGCACCCCCCACCCCAAAGCACCTTGCCCCCATGTTGGCATTAACTTGACTTGCCGTGTTTTGGAGGAGGAAAAATGCTGACTATGACCCTAAGAACACCAAGCCGGCCGCAGTGTCCTTAACAACCAATGAGTCATCAGCTGTCAGCAGGCTTCCCCACTGAATGTAAAAAAAAAATTGCCGGCTAAAAAAAAATTGTGAAAAAAAAACAGCGTGGGGTCCCGCCAGGTCCATACCAGTCCCTTGGATCTAGTATGGATTCGGAGGGAACCCCCCCACGCAGGTCAGGAATGAGAGGGGATGAGCGAGCGTCCCCCCCTCCTGAACCATACCAGGCTGCATGCCTTCAACATGGGGGGTGGGTGCTTTTGGGCTCTGCACCCCCCACCCCAAAGCACCTTGCCCCCATGTTGATGAGGACAAGGGCCTCTTCCCGACAACCCTTGCCCAATGGTTGTCGGGGTCTGCGGGCGGGGGGGTTTATCGGAATCTGGAAGCCCCCTTTAACAAGGGGGCCCCAGATGCCGGCCTCCCCCCCATGTGAATGAGTATGGGGTACATTGTACCCCTACCCATTCACCAACAAAAAGTAATGTGAAAAAATACAGTAGGCATTTTTTGACAAGTCTTTTATTAACTACTTCCGGACTGCCGCACGGCGATGTACGTCCAAACTTTGAAGGGGGATACCGGGGTTATGGCAGCAGCTAGCTGCCATAACCCCGGTATCCCCGTTTTCGTGCGGCGGCCGGCTTTCTGATAAAGGTGGTCCCTGCGGCGAATTCGCCGCGAGATCACTTTTAACGGTGGCAGGAGAGGGGCCACCCCAGGTGCCCTCTGCCGCTTACCGTAGCCGTAGGTAGCGGCGGAGGCGATTGCATCCGTCTCCGTCCTGTGCCTGAAGACGAGTGAGGCTAAGATGGCGCCCACTCGTCTCCATGACACTGCTGGGCGGAAGCGACGTCAAAACGTCACTTCCGCCCATGCCTCTTAAAAGCATATTTTTTTAAAAGTCATTTTTTTAAATGACTTTTTTTTTTTTTTTTTATTGCATTTTAGTGTAAATATGAGATCTGAGGTCTTTTTGACCCCAGATCTCATATTTAAGAGGTCCTGTCATGCTTTGTTCTATTACAAGGGATGTTTACATTCCTTGTAATAGGAATAAAAGTGACACAATTTTTTTTTTAAAACAGTGTAAAAAAAAATAAAATAATGTAAAATAAATAATAAAAATTAAAAAAAAAATAAAAAAAAAACCCCGTCCCGACGAGCTCGCGCGCAGAAGCGAACGCATATGCGAGTAGCACCCGCATATGAAAACGGAGGTCAAACCAAACATGTGAGGTATCGTCGCGACCAGTAGAGCGAGAGCAATAATTCTAGCCCTAGATCTCCTCTTTAACATAAAACATGCAACCTGTAGAATTTTTTAAACGTCGCCTATGGAAATTTTTGAGGGTAAAAGTTTGACGCCTTTCCACGAGCGGGCGCAATTTTGAAACGTGACATGTTGGGTATCAATTTACTTGACGTAACATTATATTTCACAATATAAAGAAAATTGGGCTAACTTTACTGTTGTCTTATTTTTTTATTCAAAAAAGTGAATTTTTTTCCAAAAAAAAGTGTGCTTATAAGACCGCTACACAAATATGGTGCAAAAAAAAGTATTGCAATGACAGCCATTTTATTCTCTAGGGTGTTAGAAAAAAAAAACATATATAATGTTTGGGGGTTCTAAGTCATTTTCTAGCAAAAAAACCTGTTTTAAACATGTAAACACCTAAAATACAAAACGAGGCTAGTCCTTAAGTGGTTAAAAATATCTTCTTCCCCGCTTCTTCCTCCGGTCTTCCTCCGGTCTTCCTCCATCTTCTCCCGCATCTTCCTCCTCCGGGCTTCTCCTACTCCAGCTGCTTCTTCTTCCACTCTTCTTCTTTCTCCTGTCTTCTAGTCCAGTGTCCTGTCCAGTGTTCTTCTTCTTTCTTCCTCTTCTGCCACTGACTCTCCTCCGATGCTGCGTCCCGCTCCTGCCGACGACCCTCCTCCGATGCTGCGTCCCACTGATCTGTCAGATGTCAAGCATGTCTTAGATAACGATGGGGCCGTGGCCATCGGATGACATCATCTGGAGGCCCAGCTCCTTGTGACGTCACTGACCCATCATGCCCCGGGTGGTGACGTTACAAGGGGCTGGGCCTCCGGATGACGTCATCCAATGGCCACACCCTCATACCCCATACTCATTCACATAGTGTTGGAGGCCGGGGTTTCTGTATTCTGATGATCCCCCGCCCATAGACCCCAACAACCACCGGGCAAGGGTTGTCGGGAAGAGGCCCAGAAACCCCACTGTTGCAAAGCACCCACCCTCCCATGTTGAGGGCATGCGGCCTGGTATGGTTCGGGGGGGGCGATTGCCCGCTGACAGCCGATGACTCAGCCGTTGTTAAGGACACGGCGGCCGGCTTCCTGGCCCCCTTCTTAGCAACCAGCTATATACGGTGTAAAAAAAATGCAAATTGCGGCAAAATCGCGGTAAAAACATGGCAAACGACGCACAAAGCACTGAAGAAAAGGTAAAAAGCAACATGCATAGAGCCTAAAAAAGTCCCTGACCCTTTCCAAAAATGCAGAGGCACAAAAATGCATTGATGTGAACCATAGGAACCCATGTTAAAAAATGTCCTGCATTTCTGCAAAAAGCATGAAAAAACGCATTGTTGTTAATGGGCCTAAGGCTGGATTCACACCTATGCAGTTTTAGTGCTTTTTGCATTTTGCAGATTTGCACTACAGTCTATTTAACATTGTTTCCTATGGAACACGTTCTGTAGTGCAAATCTGCAAAAAGCATTAAAACTGCATAGGTATGAATCCAGCCTAAGGGAAGATAGAGATAGAAAGTGAAAGAAAAGGAGAGAAAGAATGATGGAAGAGAGAGAAGGAAGAGAAGGAATGATGGGAGAGAGAGAGAAAGAGAAAAAAGAGAGAGAAGAAATGATGGGAGCGAGAAAGAGAAATAGAGAGAGAGAGAAGGAAAGATGGGAAAGAGCAAGAGAAAAAAGAGAGAGAGAAAAACAGAAGGAATGAGGGGGGAGAGAGAAAATGAGAAAAAAAGAGAAAGAGAGAAGTAATGAGGCGAGAGAGAAAAAGAGAAAAAAAGAGAGGGAATGAGGGGAGAGAAAAAGAGAGAGAGCGAGAGAGAGAGAGAGAGAATGACTAAGGGGAGGTAGAGAGTAAAAGAGAGAATGAATGATGGGAGAGAGAGAGAGAAAGAGAAAGAGAAAAAAAGAGGGGGAAAAAAGGGAGTGAAAGAGAAAGAATGATGGGAGAGAAAGAGAGAGAAGGGGTGGGGGGAAGAAAGAGAAAAGAGAGACAGAGAGAAGGCATGAGAGGAGAGAGAAAGAAGGAATGAGAGGAGAGAGAGAGAAGGAATGAGAGGAGAAAGAGAAGGAATGAGAGAAGAGAGAGAAGGAATGAGGGGTGAGAGAAAGAGAAGGAATGAGGGGAGAGAGAAAGAGAAGGAATGAGAGGGTGAGAGAGAGAGAGAGAGAGAAGGAATGAGGGGAGAGAGAAAGAGAAGGAACGAGGGGGGTAGAGAAAGGAAGGAATGAGGGGAGAGAGAAAGAGAAGGAATGAGGGGGGAGAGAGAGAGAAGGAATGAGGGGGAGAGAAAGAGAAGGAATGAAGAGAGAGAAAGAGAAGGAATGAGGGGAGAGAGAGAAGGAATGAGAGGAGAGAGAGAAGGAATGAGGGGAGAGAGAAAGAGAAGGAATGAGAGGGTGAGAGAGAGAGAGAAGGGGGAAAAAAGGGAGAAGGGAGTGAAAGAGAAAGAATGATGGGAGAGAAAGAGAGAGAAGGGGTGGGGGAAGAGAGAAAAAAGAGAGACAGAGAGGCATGAGAGGAGAGAGAAAGAAGGAATGAGAGGATAGAGAGAGAAGGAATGAGAGGAGAGAGAAGGAAGATGAGAGGAGAGAGAGAAGGAATGAGAGGCGAGAGAGAAGGAATGAGGGGTGAGAGAAAGAGAAGAAATGAGGGGAGAGAAGGAATGAGGGGAGAGAGAAAGAGAAGGAATGAGGGGGGAGAGAGAGAAGGAATGAGGGGTAGAGAAAGAGGAAGGAATGAGGGGGTAGAGAAAGAGAAGGAATGAGGGGGTAGAGAAAGAGAAGAAATGAGGGGGAGAGAGAAAGAGAAGGAATGAGGGAGACAGAAAGAGAAGGAATGAGGGGGGAGAGAGACGGAATAAGGGGGAGAGAGAAGAAATAAGATGGAGAGAGAAGGAATGAGGGGGTAAGAGAGAAAGGGAATGAGAGAGAGAGAGGAATGAATGAGGGAGAGAATGAATGAGGGAGAGAAGGAATGAGGGGGAGAGAAGGAATGAGGAAGTGAGAGAGAAGGAATGAGGGGGAGAGAGAAAAGGAATGAAGGGGAGAGAGAGAAGGAATGAGGGGGGAAGAGAAGGAATGAGTTAAGAGAGAAAGAGAAGGAATGAGGGGGGAGAGAGAAGGAATGAGAGGGTGAGAGAGAGAAGGATGAGGGGATGAGAGAAGGAATGAGGGGGTGAGAGAGAAAAGAAAAGGAGGGGGAGAGAGAAGGAATGAGAAGGAATGAGGGGAGAAGGAATGAGAAGGAATGAGGGGGGAGAGAGAAGGAATGAGGAGGGAGAGAGAGTGAATGAGGGGGGAGAGAAGGAATGAAGGGGAGAGAGAAGGAATGAGGGGGGAGATAGAATGAATGAGATGATGAGAGGGAAGGAATGAATGGGGAGAGAGAATGAATGAGGGGGAGAGAGAGAGAAGGAATGATGGACAGAGAGAATGAATGAGAGAGAGAATGAATGAGGGGGAGGGAGAGAAGGAATTAGGGAGAGGGAGAGAAGGAATGAGGGGGAGGGAGAGAAGGAATGAGGGGTGAGAGAGAAGGAATGAGGGGGTAGAGAAGGAATGATGGGAGGAGAGAAGGAATGAGGGAGGGAGAGAAGGAATGAGGGGGGAGAGAAGGAATGATGGGAGGAGAGAAGGAATGAGGGGAGGAGAGAAGGAATGAGGGGGGAGAGAGAGGAATGATGGGAGGAGAGAAGGAATGAGGGAGGGAGAGAAGGAATAATGGGAGGAGAGAAGGAATGAGGGGGGAGAGAAGGAATGATGGGAGGAGAGAAGGAATGAGGGGAGGAGAGAAGGAATGAGGGGGGAGAGAAGGAATGAGGGGAGGAGAGAAGGAATGTGGGAGGAGAGAAGGAATGAGGGGGGAGAGAAGGAATGATGGGAGGAGAGAAGCAATGATGGGAGGAGAGAAGGAATGAGGGAGGGAGAGAAGGAATGTTGGGAGGAGAGAAGGAATGAGGGGGGAGAGAAGGAATGATGGGAGGAGAGAAGCAATGATGGGAGGAGAGAAGGAATGAGGGAGGGAGAGAAGGAATGAGGGGGGAGAGAAGGAATGAGGGGGGAGAGAAGGAATGAGGGGAGGAGAGAAGGAATGAGGGGGGGAGAAGGAATGATGGGGGAGAGAAGGAATGAGGGAGGGAGAGAGGGAATGATGGGAGGAGAGAAGGAATGAGGGGAGGAGAGAAGGAATGGGGGGGGGGAGAGAAGGAATGAGGGGAGGAGAGAAGGAATGAGGGGAGGAGAGAAGGAATGAGGGGAGGAGAGAAGGAATGAGGGGGGAAAGAAGGAATGAGGGGGGAGAAAAGGAATGAGGGGGAGATAAGGAATGAGGGGGAGAGAAGGAATGATGGGAGGAGAGAAGGAATGAGGGGGGAGAGAAGGGAATGATGGAGGAGAGAAGGAATGAGGGAGGGAGAGAAGGAATGATGGGAGAGAGAAGGAATGAGGGAGGGAGAGAAGGAATGAGGGAGGAGAGAAGGAATGAGGGGGGGGAGGATGAGGGGGGGGAAGGAGAAGGAATGAGGGGGGGAGAGAAGGAATGAGGGGAGGAAGAGAAGGAATGAGGGGAGGAGAGAAGGAATGAGGGAGGGAGAGAAGGAATGATGGGAGGGAGAGAAGGAATGAGGGAGGAGAGAAGGAATGAGGGGGGAGAGAAGGAATGAGGGGGGAGAGAAGGAATGAGGGGGGAGAGAAGGAATGAGGGAGGGGAGAGAAGGAATGAGGGGGGGAGAGAAGGAATGAGGGGGAGAGAGAGAAGGAAATTGAGGAGGAGAGGAAGAGGGGAGAGAATGAATGAGGGGGGAGCGAGGAATGAGGGGAGGGAGAGAAGGAATGAGGGGAGGAGAGAAGGAATGAGTGGAGGAGAGAAGGAATGAGGGGGAGAGAAGAATGAGGGGGAGAGAAGGAATGAGGGGAGGAAGAGAAGGAATGAGGGGGAGAGAGACAGGAATAGGGGGGGAGAAGGATGATGGGGGAGAGAAGGAATGAGGGGGAGAGAAGGAATGAGGGGAGAGAGAAGGAACATGAAGGGAGGAGAGAGGAGAGGGAGGAAGAAGGAATGCGGGAGGAGAGAAGGAATGAGGGGGGGAGAGAAGGAATGAGGGGAGGAGAGAAGGAATGAGGGAGGAGAGAAGGAATGAGGGGGGAGAGAAGGAATGAGGGGGGAGAGAAGAATGAGGGGAGGAGAGAGAATGAGGGGGAGGAGAAGAATGAGGGGGGAGAGAAGGAATGAGGGGGGAGAGAAGGAATGAGGGAGGAGAGAAAGGAATGATGGGAGGAGAGAAGGAATGAGGGAGGGAGAGAAGGAATGATGGGAGGAGAGAAGGAATGAGGGAGGAGAGAAGGACTGAAGGGAGGAGAAGGAATGAGGAGGGAGGAGGAGAGAAGGAATGAGGGAGGCCGAGAGAAGGAATGAGGAGGGAGAGAAGGAATGAGGGGAGAAGGAATGAGGGAAGGAATGAGGGGGAGAAGGGAATGAGGGGAGGAGAGAAGGAATGAGGGGAGGGAGAGAAGGAATGAGGGGGGGAGAGAAGGACATGAGGGGAGGAGAGAAGGAATGAGGGGGGAGAGAAGGAATGAGGGAGGAGAGAAGGAATGAGGGAGGGAGAGAAGGAATGACTGGAGGAGAGGAAGGAGGGGGGGAGAGAAGGAATGAGGGAGGAGAGAAGGAATGAGGGAGGAGAGAAGGAATGAGGGGGGAGAGAAGGAATGAGGGAGGAGAGAGGAATGAGGGGGGAGAGAAGGAATGAGGGGAGGGAGAGAAGGAATGAGGGGGGAGAGAAGGAATGAGGGAGGAGAGAAGGATGAGGGGAGGAGAGAAGGAATGAGGGGGAGAGAAGGAATGAGGGGGGAGAGAAGGAATGAGGGGGGAGAAGGAATGAGGGGGGAGAAGGAATGATGGGGGAGAGAAGGAATGAGGGGGGAGAGAAGGAATGATGGGAGGAGAGAAGAATGATGGGAGGAGAGAAGGAATGAGGGGGAGAGAAGGGAATGATGGGTGGAAGGGAAGGAATGAGGGAGGGAGAGAAGGAATGATGGGAGAGAGAAGGAATGAGGGGGGGAGAGAAGGAATGAGGGGAGGAGAGAAGGAATGAGGGGGGAGAGAAGGAATGATGGGAGGAGAGAAGGAATGAGGAGGGAGAGAAGGAATGAGGGGAGGAGAGAAGGAATGAGGGGGGAAGAAGGAATGATGGGAGGAGAGAAGCAATGATGGGAGGAGAGAAGGAATGAGGGAGGGAGAGAAGGAATGAGGGAGGGAGAAGGAATGAGGGGTGGAGAGAAGGAATGATGGGAGGAGAGAAGCAATGATGGGAGGAGAGAAGGAATGAGGGAGGGGAGAGAAGGAATGAGGGGGGGAGAGAAGGAATGAGGGGGGAGAGAAGGAATGAGGGGGAGGAGAGAAGGAATGAGGGGGGAGAAGGAATGATGGGGGAAGAGAAGGAATGAGGGAGGGAGAGAGGGAATGATGGGAGGAGAGAAGGAAATGAGGGGAGGAGAGAAGGAATGGGGGGGGAGAGAAGGAATGAGGGAGGAGAGAAGGAATGAGGGGAGGAGAGAAGGAATGAGGGGGAGAGGAATGATGGGGAGAGAAGGAATGATGGGAGGGAGAGAGGAATGAGGGAGGAGAGAAGGAATGAGGGGAGGAGAGAAGGAATGGGGGGGGAGAGAAGGAATGAGGGGAGGAAGAGAAGGAATGAGGGGAGGAGAGAAGGAATGAGGGGAGGAGGAGAAGGAATGAGGGGGAAAGAAGGAATGAGGGAGGAGAAAAGGAATGAGGGGGGAGAAAAGGAAATGAGGGGAGAGAGAAGGAATGATGGGAGGAGAGAAGGAATGAGGGGAGGAGAGAAGGAATGATGGAGGAAGAGAAGGAATGAGGGAGGGAGAGAAGGAATGATGGGAGGAGAGAAGGAATGAGGGAGGGAGAGAAGGAATGAGGGGAGGAGAGAAGGAATGACGGGGGGGAGAGAAGGGAATGAGGGGGGGAGAGAAGGAATGAGGGGGAAGAGAAGGAGTGAGGGGAGGAGAGAAGGAATGAGGGAGGGAGAGAAGGAATGATGGGAGGCGAGAAGGAATGTGGGAGGAGAGAAGGAATGAGGGGAGGAGAGAAGGAATGAGGGGGGAGAGAAGGAATGAGGGGGAGAAGGAATGAGGGGGGAGAGAAGGAATGAGGGGGGGAGAGAAGGAATGAGGGGGAGAGAAGGAATGAGGGAGGGAGAGAAGGGATGATGGGAGGAGAGAAGGAATGAGGGGGAGAGAAGGAATGATGGGAGGAGAGAGGAATGAGGGAGGGAGAGAAGAATGAGGGGAGGAAGAGAAGGAATGAGGGGGAGCGAAGGAATGAGGGGGAGAGAAGGAATGAGGTGACAAGGAGAGAAGGAATGAGGAGGAGAGGAAGAGAGAGAGAGAAAGGAATGAGAGGGAGGAGAGAAGGAATGAGGGAGGAGAGAAGGAATGAGGAGGGAGAGAAGAATGAGGGAAGGAGAGAAGAATGAGGGAGGAAGAAGGGAGGAGAATGAGGGGAGGAGAGAAGGAATGAGGGGGAGGAGGAATGAGGGAGGATGAGGAGAGAAGGAATGAGGAGGAGAGAAGGAATGAGGGGGAGAGAAGGAATGAGGGGAGGAGAGAAGGAATGAGGGGAGGTGAGAGAATGAGGAGGGAGAGAGAAGGAGAAGAGAGGGAGAGGAGAGAGAAGGAATGAGGGGGAGAGAAGGAATGAGGGAGGAGAGAGAGAGGAATGAGGGAGGAGAGAAGGAATGAGGGGGAGAGAAGGAATGATGGGAGGGAAGGAATGAGGGAGGGAGAGAAGGAATGAGGGGAGAGAGAAGGAGATGAAGAGAAGGAATGAGGGGGAGAGAAGGAATGAGGGGAGGAGAGAAGGAATGAGGGGGGAGAGAAAGGAAATGAGGGGGGAGGCAGAGAGGAATGAGGAGGAGAGAAGGAATGAGGGGGAGAGAAGGAATGAGGGGGGAGAGAAGGAATGAGGGGAGGAGAGAAGGA